>NC_136069.1:193922458-195339958 GCF_964261635.1 Lissotriton helveticus
TCGCCTGATCGCGCCCCCGTGAAAGGCACACATTCACAGCTCACTACAGGGCCCCCTGCCTCACCTGATCACATCACATTGCAGGTGGGGGAAGGTGCAAACGGATTGGGGGCGGCATAACAGCTGGGCCAGCAATTATGTTGGCTCACAATGTCAGGGGTGGGGCAGCGCCTCGGATAAGTACCGGCCATTCTAGGCTCTGTTTCTGCATTTTGTTTCCAGGCAACGGAGGCCCCTTTGTTTCTTGGCAGCACCAGCCGGACACAGGTAAGAGGAGGTGGGTGAAGGGAGGAGGGAGCAGCCAGATCAACTGGCGTTAAGTCATTTGTTATCCTTGACAGCAGGCATGGCTGTAATTTCCTTTTGTACAACAGGAAGAAAGGTCTCATCTTGCAGTTTGTTTCCGCGCATGTGGAATAAATGCCTGACATATTTAACAAGTCAAGAAGGTGGCACCCTGTTTACCCAGTAGCCCCACCATAAAAACGTTTATGTTGTAGATATCAACGTTTGCATTCTGAAACGTGTGTTTTGTTTTTGTATGTGTGCCAACAAATTCTGGCAAGCAAAAAGCTTTAATTTATAGAGAAATGTCTGGTTTAAGGAGTCCATACGGGTCGGGCAAAGCGCTTACGTTTCATAGGGCGAGACTTAAACCTCTTTCTACCCCATGAATTTGAAAAAAAATGTTACTTTATTTGTGAGGGCTTCACTTCAGAATGTGGAGATGGTCTCTGAATAGTTGCCACTCCCCCCTCCCAAAGTTCATACACACTCCTGCTCGCATCTGCTCGCTGTCCCACGGTTTTCCGCAAAGCCCTCAAGTTTCCCTAGTCAATGCGTTAAGTATCCCATCCACTCCAGATTTGTGCTCGGTATTACCGATTTAATGGCAAAGCCAACAGGTCTTGCATTTTGTGACTTATTTGTTATTGCCAATGGCTTTTAACCCGGCTCTACAGTGCAGCATAGCTAAAGAATATTAATAATAAAATTCCTATGACGGCTCCGTCATTTTGAATGTAGGTGCACCATGCTTTTGCACACCTACAAAATGACTCAGGAACATTTTTTTAATACTTTTATTTTGCAATCCGAGTTGGAACAGGGAGGGCATGGGTAATGGAAGGAGGAAAGCAAACATGCGAGAGAGAGAGAGAGGAACAGCGAGATGGGGAGAGAAGCACACGGCTGAAAAGCAACAAGGGAGGAGAAGAGCACAATTGTGAGTGCATCACAAAAGGATGAGGGAGAGAAGCAATTGGGATTGAAAGAGCAACATCGAGCATGACAGGGGAAGAGAAGCACACTAGGGAGACAGCTTGAAAACACATGCATTCTTTTGGAGGGCTTGAGAAAAAAGAAGAAAGAAATTCCTTAAAAGTAGAAGTGGAAGGGTAAAAGTAAATTGCATATGTTCCAGGGGAGTGATAGACATAAGATGGGCAAGGCAAGCCATTCAAACGGAAGCAGGTAAACAAGAGTGACAGTAAAGCTGGCCAATGGAAATAAATGGGTGGGCTGCAAGTCCTTCTATGCTCCTTGTAATCTCACAATAAGTCTTTCACAACCAGAGAGGAATCGCCCTAAAATGTGGATCAGGAATAGCTGCTTATTGCAAATCAGGCAGTTCTTACAATACATCACAAGATTGAGCAAAAAAAAGCCCCAATAGTGACAAGTGCCATAACTATTGATGTTGACCTCTTAAAGGTAAAGCTAGCATGGCTATGCTATATAACTAAAAAAGGAGTGGTAAGGACTGGTTTTGTGGAAGTAGGAGACTGTAAGATACTTTGTGTAGATTGGAGAAAGGTACCGAGCATGCCTCTGGAACACATTCACCTCTGCCAAGTGTTTGTCATAGCAAGCTCTGTTTTTTTACCCTCGCCCTGCCTTTCCTGGCCCATTGTTCATTGGAAGGGCTGAAACTCACAGGATAACTAGGGAGTACAGAGTGACTAGGGAGTGCTAGGGAGTGCAGAGTGACTGCAGAGTGCTAGGGGGAGCTAGGGAGTGCTAGGGAGTGCAGAGTGTCTAGGGAGTGCAGAGTGACTAGGGAGTACTAGGGAGTGCAGAGTGACTAGGGAGTGCTAGGGAGTGCAGAGTGACTAGGGAGTGCTAGGGAGGGCAGAGTGACTGCAGAGTGACTAGGGAGTGCAGAGTGGCTAGGGAGTGCTAGGGAGTGCAGAGGGACTAGGGAGTGCTAGGGAGTGCAGAGTGCAAGGGAGTGCAGAGTGCAAGGGAGGGCTAGGGAGTGCAGAGTGACTAGGGAGTGCAGAGTGACTAGGGAGTGCTATGGAGTGCTAGGGACTGCAGAGTGACTACAGATATTAAGCTAATGGCAATGTAAATGACGATGCCACTTTTTGTCAATGTTACTGATATCCACATTAGTTAGCTTCCGTGATGCCAAATAAGATCAATAGTACTACGATGTCGCTTTCTGTGATGTCACTTCTTGTGACGCAATATGCAATTAGGGGGGCCTCGCATCTTCCCTTTCGCCCGGGGCCTCAGAAGGCCTAGGACCGGCCCTGTCTGTTTCTTCCGACACATATTGTGTGCCCTGTCAGACCCACACTAACGCCGCCCTCGCGTATGAGGAGTATCCTGTGGCAAATATCTGACCCCTCCACTTGCATTGTAGTCTGTGTATGTCGGGTTGCGATATATGTGTTTCTTGTAAAAAATGCTATATGGGCTGCATGTCTCTTCAAGTACGCTTGTTACACTGGCGCGCTGGCCTATGCATACCTCTGACATTCCAAGTAATTATAATAGTCGGTGGCATCTTTTAGTTATATGGTATAGTTGTATGGGCAGCTGGTTTATTACTCTATAGGGGGGGCGGTCAGTGCAAACAGGTTCTCTAGGCCTACTCTGCAACCTTGCTATGCGTAATTACAAATGCTGCATTTGTGGGGTGTAATGTGGGGGGATACACATTGAGTTGTGTAACTGGGACAGGGAGAGGGACAACGTGTGTCTGCCTAAATTTTGAACTGCACCTCTCAGCAACTGCAGGCGTACGTGCCGTGTTATTTTGTGTATGAATGGGGGGTAGCCTTAGCTAGCTGTATAGAGAGCTGACGGTAGCTCAGTTCCTATATCTATATTACTTAATGCACACTGCACCTTGTCTTGCCTACATTTTGGCACCCCCACAACAGCGGGGGGAGAGAAGGCAGCGAGGGAGGAGAGAGAAAGCATGCCTATGTGCAGTTTCACAGTTCGTGTTGTTGGGCCTCTACCCCACTGAGCTATGCTTGCTTCTATGGGAACAACTAAACCTGCTAAGCTCTTTATGAAAGACGCTGGGACACTTTTTCCTGTATTATACGATGTCATCAGCTGTCTGGGGCGTCACTCTGGCAATGTCTGTGAGTCCTCGCCCAGTGGCCACAACGCAGACGAACTGTCCGCACTCTTGGAACGTTCTGATGAAGCATCCGTGTCTCTATTGTCTTGGCTTCTTTGCATGGTCACTGCTGTCTGCAGAACAGCACGATGTTCCTGCAGGCTTTGCTCTAAGTTGGGAGCCGCCTTGAGTTGCGCTGGGTTCTTATTGGCATGTCTCCAAGGCCTCTGCCGATTTCTGTGAGGGCCCTGTACGGAGTTCGTGGCTTTACATCATTTGGTTTGGCAACACACAGTGTCCATCAGCTTCAAGCCAGTCCCATTCCTCTTCCTCTGACCGTCCTGACTTCGTCAGACGCGGTCGCTCCCACGCTCCCTGGCTCCTGACTCCTGGTGGTATCGTTACTCTCCCACTCATTACAGAATATCTGTGCCTTTAATATCTTGCATCTGTTAGACGTGACTGCGCTCATAGCGCCTCCGGTGATGGTATATCTGTGCCTTTAATATCTTGCATCTGTTAGACGTGACTGCGCTCATAGCGCTTCCGGTGATTGTATATCTGTGCCTTTAATATCTTACATCTGTTAGACGTGACTGCGCTCATAGCGCTTATGGTGATTGTGTATCTGTGCCTTTAATATCTTACATCTGTTAGACGTGACTGCGCTCATAGCGCTTATGGTGATTGTGTATCTGTGCCTTTAATATCTTACATCTGTTAGACGTGACTGCGCTCATATCGCTTATGGTGATTGTGTATCTGTGCCTTTAATATCTTGCATCTGTTAGACGTGACTGCGCTCATAGCGCTTCCGGTGATTTGTATCTCAGCATAGTTTGTGCCATTGAAACAGCGCCGCTTGTTTAAAAAGCGCTGTGATTACAATTTCGGTGGCCCAAGCCTCACTCGACCTTTCCCCGCCTCCATTTTGTTTGTTGTTGTGTCCCAGAGCCCTTCCTCCCCGCCCCGCTCCCGCCTCCCTGCTGCCCCTCCCACGCTCCTCCCCCTCCACTCTCCATTTAGGACTGATGACCCTACGCGCAGCGTCCACGCCGAAGGTGCGCCAAAGGTAAGCCCGTCTGCGCCCAGCCCGCGCCCAGCGCCAGACCCCCTGGCCCCCGCACCACCCACCCCACCTGCATTACATACGACTCCTTCACCCTCTTAGCCCTAAACCCCGGCCGACTCCCCAACTGCGCCCAAGCCGCTCCTGGACTCACCCATGGACCCTTTACATGCAACTCCTGCAAGT
This sequence comes from Lissotriton helveticus, assembly GCF_964261635.1. NCBI lineage: Eukaryota > Metazoa > Chordata > Amphibia > Caudata > Salamandridae > Lissotriton > Lissotriton helveticus. Next base: position 193,927,075 of record NC_136069.1, read on the forward strand.
ATGACGGCACCAAGACCAACTCCTCATCCACTAACACCAAACAGATGTCTGACACCAACCACCTAAAATGCATCCTGCTCAACACCCGATCGGTCCACAGACACGCCATCGACCTTTGGAATCTACTAGACACCATCTCTCCGGACGTCGCCTTCCTAACAGAAACTTGGATGAACGCATCCTCAGCCCCAGACATCACCATTGCCATCCCGGAAGGCTACAAGATCATACGTAAGGACCGCATCAAACAAACAGGAGGAGGCATCGCAATCGTCCATAAGAATTCCATCCGCATTTCAACCAGCTCAGACGCCAACCTCGCTAGCGCCGAACACCTTCACTTCCAGATCCACACGGACCCCAAGACCACACTCCGAGGCACCCTTCTCTACAGGCCACCAGGACCCCGTGCACAATTCAGTGAAGACTTCACCGACTTTATCACCCCACAGGCCCTCCCCTCCGAGGACTACATACTACTGGGAGACCTCAATTTTCACCTGGAAAAGAGCAACGACAACAACACCACCACCCTTCTGGACAATCTGGCCAACCTCGGACTCAAACAACTTGTTAACACCCCCACTCACTACGCAGGCCACACACTCGACCCCATCTTCACCTCCAGCAAACACATCTCCTTCAGTCACACCACAGTTCTCCATTGGACGGACCACAGCTGTGTTCACTTTGTCTACAAAAAGACCACAACCCACAACCTTCCTCAACCCACTTTGCGAAGAAACTGGAACAAAATCACCATCGACCAGATCTCCTCATCGCTTCTTCAAAACCCCCCGGCCCACTCTTCGAACGCCAACGAAGCAGCCACTAACCTCAATCAATGGCTAACAAATAGCGCCGACAACCTAGCACCTTTGAAAAAACATCAAATCAAACTAGGCAGCAAAAACGCTCCCTGGTTCAAAGATGATCTTAAGACATCCAAGAAACTCTGTCGCTCCCTTGTAAAGGCCTGGAAAAAAGACCCAAACACAAGCACTAAGGACGCCCTCAAAAACGCCACCCGCACACACCACCAACTGATTCGGACTACCAAGAAAGCTGCACTTAAAGAACGTCTAGACAACAACGCCCACAACAGCAAGGAATTATTCAACATCATCAAAGAATTTACCAACCCCTCTGCCAACTCCAACGACATCACTCCATCTCAAACCCTCTGCGACTCCCTTGCCTCGTTCTTCCACAACAAAATCGCAGTCAACCACAACAGCTTCGACAACCAACACAGAGACCAACCCACCCAACCTTCTGCCGTACCCTCACCCCCCTTGAACATCCTTACTGACTGGAACCCAATCTCCACTGAGGACACCATCCGCCTGATGAACTCCATCCACTCAGGATCCCCCACAGACCCATGTCCTCACCATATCTTCAACAAAGCTGACTCCATCATAGCACCACACCTCCGAGACGTCATCAACTGCTCCCTCAACTCTGCCACCTTTCCAGAAAGCTGGAAACACGCCGAACTCAGCGCCCTTCTGAAAAAACCCACAGCTGACCCCACCGAACTCAAAAACTACCGCCCCATCTCACTCCTTCCATTCCCGGCCAAAGTCATCGAGAAAGCCGTCAACAGCCAGCTCGCCGCCTTCCTCGAAACCAACAAATCCCTCGACCCCTCACAGTCGTGCTCCGGAGCAAAACACAGCACTGAGACCGCCCTCATCGTAGCAACAGACGACATTCAAACCCTACTGGACAACGGAGACACTGTCGCCCTCATCCTCCTTGACCTCTCCGCTTCCTTCGACACAGTCTGTCATAACACCCTCCTACAACGCCTCAGAAACATTGGAATCCAAGAAAAAGCACTGGATTGGATCACCTCGTTCCTTACTGGAAGAACTCAGAGAGTCCGCCTTCCACCATACGAGTCAGAAGCCACTGAAGTCATTTGCGGCGTGCCACAAGGATCTTCACTCATCCCCACTCTCTTCAACGTATACATGAGCCCCCTCGCAACAATCGCACACCAACACAACCTCAACATCATCTCCTACGCTGATGACACTCAACTGATCCTCTCACTCACTAAAGACCCGAACACCGCCAAAACCAACCTACATGAAGGAATGAAAGAAGTAGCCGAGTGGATGAAACACAGTCGTCTGAAACTGAACTCTGACAAAACAGAAGTCCTTATATTAGGCACCTCCCCTTCCGCCTGGGATGACTCTTGGTGGCCAGAGGCCCTTGGAAAAGCTCCCACCCCGACGGACCACGCACGGAACTTGGGCATCATCCTGGACTCCTCACTCTCGATGAACAGACAAGTCAACGCCGTATCATCATCGTGCTTCAACATTCTTCGCATGCTCAAAAAAACATTCCGCTGGATCCCCACCGAAACCAGAAAAACGGTCACCCACGCACTGGTCACGAGCCGCCTGGACTACGGTAACACCTTATACGCCGGTACCACCGCAAAACTTCAGAAAAAACTCCAACGCATCCAGAACGCTTCAGCCAGACTCATACTTGACATCCCGCGTAAAGACCACATTTCCAGTCACCTGAAAAACCTCCACTGGCTTCCCGTCAATAAGAGAATAACATTCCGCCTCCTAACCCACGCACACAAAGCACTTTACGAACTCGGACCCGAATGCCTCAACACACGACTCTCCTTCTACACCCCCGCCCGCCAGCTACGCTCCGCCAACAAAGCCCTCGCTGCCATACCCCGCATCAACAAAACCACCATGGGAGGTAGATCCTTCTCCTACCTGGCAGCTAAAACCTGGAACTCACTCCCCACTCACCTTCGCCTCACTCAGAACCACCTAGCATTCAGAAAGCAACTTAAAACTTGGATATTCGACAAGTAACTCCCCACCCTTCCTCAAGCGCCTTGAGACCCTCTGGGTATGTAGCGCGCTATATAAATTATTTGACTTGACTTGACTTCCGATTCATTGAAGGAGTGAGTGGCGCCGCCCTTTACCACTCGTAGATGAGCCGGGAAGAGGAGCGAGTATTTTATATCTAACTCTCGAATTTTCTTTTTGACAGCCATAAATGTGCTTCTGTTTCTGCACTCAAGGGAATAGTATGGAAAGAACAGCACTTTAGAGTTACCAACTCAGACCTCTTCCATTTTACGCAACTCATGCAGTATCGCATCCTGGTCCTTGTAATTTAGGAGTCAGAATAGGAACGGACGGGGCCCAGCTCCTGGCGGCCCGAAGGGACTCTATGGGCCCTTTCCACCGGAAAAAAAGGGGGAAAATGAGTGTGGCGGCATCAAGCATCACAGCCAGGTCTCCGTGTAGGTCACCGCGTCTCACTGTTCCATACCCTCGGGCAGGCCTACCACCTGAACATTATTGCATTGAGAACACCCTTCCGCATTGTCTATCCTGCGCTCCAGCATGCGTACTTTCTCCACAAGTACATGCATTTCAGTAGCCGAAGCTTTGGAGGTTGGGAGGATCTGTACCATTTCCATTTCTATTTCATCCACTCTCTCTGCTAGCTTGCGGTGGTCTGCATGCAGTATTGTGAAATCTGATGTGATCTATCGATTCGTCCCTCTAAAGACGTGCGGGTTTGCGCTAGGGAGAAACTTAACTGCGTCACTGCCTGAAGGACAGTGTCTATTTTAGATCCTAGCGTGGAATTCTCCGCATTCCCTTCAGTCTCCTTTTCTTGTTCTGGTTGCTTGAGAGGCGCCATGGACTGTGTAGGCTGCATATTCATTCCTGCACGCTGTCTGCCCATTATTGTAGCCGACCGGGTATGGACTAGGCAAGAGTGTTGTGGACGTGAGGGGTCAGCCACTATTCTTTTTGTCTGAATCGCTGAGCACTTTATGTTAGTGAATTGGTGCCACTAGTGGAGTTGCTTTCCACTTGCTATTCTACTATATCCATGTGCACTGTTCCTGGCTTCGCAGCCTTCTCCCCGTGCCACAGGTCACTCTCCTCCTTCCATCGACCATCACCGCTAAACGCCGATGACATCGGATGGGGACCCCTACTCAGCTTCTCTCCCACTTATATGTAATTGGCTTGTTATGTAATTTTCATAGAGGAATAGTAAAATCTGAAAAAGAACGTTGTAAAGTTTCAATACACAACTAACCCTTGCGTTTACAAGGGCAGAGGGAATGAGAAAGGAAATTGGGCAACCTATGTTTGCCTTTTCCCAACTGAATGTCACTATCACATCAGGCAAATGCATCCTCGGTATGGGGTAGCACCTCTTTTTTGAGGAAGCACTTGTGTCGCTAACGTCCGACTACAGAACCCTTGGATATTTATAATAATATACGGGATGACCTCCTGGGTGTTGTGCTTGATCATCGGTCACCTCGTGCTCACCAAAGAGACCTCTAATGGCAGGCTGGTCCTTGGATTGTGTCAAGGGTACTTTAAGGGAAGAAGAGGTAAATGATCCAGATGGAAATTAAAAATCCCCTGAGGATATTCCTCTTTATTTGCTTGGTGGTAAAGAGAAGGTTAAAGAGGGATGTGTGAGAAACTTTTATGGTTCTTACATCCAACTAGGTCGACACGTTTCATCCCTCCTACTGGCCCAAGAAGGGTCAGGGGCTTTCGTCAGGACAGGAATCCTTTTCCTAAAGTAAATTCCTGGCTACATACATACAACTCTAGTATACATACATAACCAATGCAAATATTCTGCTGGGGAGTTTAGATTCGCTTATTAGTTAGTATTCATGAGGTCCTCTTGTACAACATATAAAAAGTAAATCAAAGACATTGAGACAAAAAAATAGATAAATGACAAAAAGGACATGCATACCTACGAAAAGTAGAAGCATTAGTCTCCTAGTTTAAACATGCTGCGCAAACTGTGTGTTCACTGGAAACGTGTGCGCACTGCAAACAGAATAACACAGTGGGTTTTCAATGCAACTCACTATCAAAGGTGTACGTTGCATGGTGTGTTTAATCATCATTCAACTCGGTCCACACATTCCCTTACCATTACTATGGGACTTTCAAACATTATAGAGTCAACAAGGGGAGGCTTGTTGTCATACACTGTGGAAAAAGGTAAAGTAATACCTTAAGGCTTGGCAGGATAGTATACATAATGGATACAGATATTGAGCCTTCTATTTAAATCACTTACTTCGTCAAAGGACTCACCCTGTCTGCCAGCCTATTCAAGCGTTTGTGCTTCTTCCGGTGATAACTGAAGCCAGTTTGCATCAGCTATTTTAATGCACTCGGTGGTGTGGCTTCTCGGTGTCCGGGTGACATCAATGTGCACCTGGGAAGTATAATCCTTTCGCAGTAACACACTAGTATGCACCACGTGTAATTCAATTCAGCAAAAACAAAATCATGTAGTGTAAGAGAGGGCTGTACTTAATCATGCCAACATGTAGTTCCTCAGAGGCACGGCTGTGTGGAGCCTGGGTGGTGTCTCTTAGCGCCTGGCAAGGGCACCTGGCAGTTTTAGTCCTTGGTTATCACAATATAGCTTTTACTGCGTGAAGGGTTAAATTTGCTACAGAAACAATCCGGAGTTTAATTTACCCATAAAGGGGGCTGTGATTCATTAGGCCCCCCTGCTCCTTCTTATATTTTATTTTTTAATTTAGGTACATAATCTCATGTATGGAAACAAAATGTTGTTAAGTACTATCCCATCATGGATATACCTGTAAGAGGTAGTCTGAGAAGGACATTTTGAGGAAGGTCTACAGATAAGAAGGGGGATCGCAATATCCAATGCCATACTTTGATCTAGTCTGATGGTCCTCTCCAGAAGCTCTCTCCACTGGAGCTCGAAGAAGCAAATGCCTCATAAGGGCTCATTGGCAGTACATATGGCAACCTTGATGTATGGTACCTTTGACTCAGGGTATGCCATTTAGCATCTATACTTGATATACAATGCAGATATTAGCAGGCCTGATCATTTCTATTTGGTAATCTGTAGCAATGGTATAACATCATTCAAACCATGTATGTGTTTTCAGACGGTATACCCAGCGCTGCTCCCTCTCAAGTAGTATCTGTGCAATTATATGATATGGTCTTTGTAGGAGAGTAGGATCTGCTTACTATGGTTACCCCCACTTTTTGCTGGTGTTTCACTGTTTTTCGACTTTAGTCTGGCTGGGGCCCTGCTATTTAGGACCCCAGCCTAGCTGCTTCCTCTCTAAATTGATTGCATGTACTTTAGGTACACTCCAGATTAGTTACTGGGTTACCCTTGTGAGTCCCTAGTATATGGTACCTTAGGTACTAAGGGCATAGGTACCCCAGAGGCCTTCCAGGGGCTGAAGCATGGCTGAATAGGAAAGATGTCGTATTTGGTGTTTGGTGTCAAACACTTTGGAATTCTCCCCCCCCCACCAGTCCTGCCGGCGGATGTAGAATTCCACCCTTCTAGAGGGAGAAGACATGTACACACTAACTTAACCGGTAATAGTTTAAATGAGCCCCAGCATCACATAATGGAGGCTGCAGCCACAGACACGAGTCTGACCTCCTGTTGCTGGACGAAACTCCGGCAGGGGAGGCCTGGACAATAGGTTTCCTGTCACATGGAGGTGTAACCACCTCCCAGACAGGCTTTAGTGTATTGGGGCTGGGTGGGTGCATTCATAGAATGCTTTTCAGACAGTGCTGGGGGCACACTTGGTGTCCCTGTGCATACCCCAGTTCAAACTGGTTGCAGGGGCACTCAGCCCCTGCTCTGGCACGAAACTGGACAAAGGGAATGGGTGTGACCACTCCTCTTCCCAGACCCTCCCATAGGTAGGTCCCCAGAGTATGTCCAACCCCCTAACTTAGTATAAGTATAGGAACCCAGTCCTTAGGACTTCAGATTACACCTGGACAAAACTCTGTAACATATATCCTGGAACTTCGACATTCTATTTCGACTAGAAGACAGAAGAATCTCCCTTGGGGTCAAGGATTGACTGCCCTGTTCAAACTGGCACCAACGAAGCATCTTGCCGGTCTGCATTTCCAAGGCTCCCGCCGGATCCCGAAAGATTTGTGACTCAGGACATGGAATTCCAGACTTCTCAGAGGCCGACACAAGATCCAAGCAAAACTGAGACCAGCAGCCCTCACGAGTGACGTGGAAGTGCATCGACTTCCCGAGCTTTCCCGAAGTTGTGCATTGGGCTACTTCTAGTCCAAGCCCCGAGCACCATCTGCACCGAAGATTGTGGGCCTACACTCCACGAGTGTTTCATGGGCCTGCTTCTAGCATTTCTGCTCGAGGCTCCTTCGGGATCCCTGGTCCGTCGACTGGTGGGTCCCCACGAAGGTAAGTCTTCTGTTTCTTGGGCTTTCCTGGTTGCTCCAGACGTGCCCTGACTCCCCACAGAGTGGTGAGTCCCTCAGACCTTGCTGGTGCAGCACTCAACATCATTCGTGGGACAGCTCAAGTCCAGGTCCTGTTCGTCGTCAATGCCTCCAGGTCCTCGTGGTTGAAGAGTCAAGCTTCACCTTCATCATCTGTAAGCACCTGACATCGGTGGGCATCCGCTCATTGCCTGCCTGGTCACTGGCTAATGACTCAGACTCTGTCCCCTCTGCTTTCAGGTTCTTCAGATCTCCGATCCACCCTTGGATTCATCCGGACACTTTTGACTTGGTCGCCAGCAGCACTTTGCAGCAGCTTGCCATTGAAAACAACGACGAAACCCGACATCAAAAGACACCTATGCACCCGGCTTCCCTGGGTGAGGTAACTTGAGTACTCCGGTGCTTCCGTGGGTATGGACTCTAGAACTGCCTAGTTCTAAAGGGGTTTGCTCCAAGTCCTCTTCCAAGTGTCCTTAATCTGTAATTTTCCAACCGCGAGTTTCCCCATAGAAGTTAATGGGGATTCGCGGCTGTGTTTAGACACTGCAGGCGTCCACCGTGGGTCCCCTGTGTCACTACCTTGGGTGGTTCCTGGTGGCCCCAGTGGTTCTAAACGCTCTAGGCCTTGTATCTATGTCAGTCGTGGTTCTTATACCACTTTCTTAATATATGGTTTGGTACGCCCCTAGGGCTCAACGTATATTGTGCTAATTTACTGTGTGCTAAATAAGTTTACTGTATGTACTTTTGCCTAGAGCCTCATAAAGAGACTAGAGGGATGTGTTTAGAATAAATACATATATTTTATATATATACCTGGTGTGGTTCTCCTTTCATTTGGCCATTCACAAGATTATAGACTGGTAAAACAAGCTGCTTTACATTCTTTCAAGACTTAGCCTGAAGGCTGCTCTCCACAGCTACCACTAGGATAGCTTTCTATATAGGTTTCTTTAAACCTACCATCAATAAGGGTCGTTTGGACTGGTGCAAGGTGCCCACTGGAATAGTGGACAGCATATGCCAGGCCAACTTCTCAGTGTCTTGGAGTTATCTTTTCTAATATAACCCACGTAATATCTCTGTCGGAGTGGTTATGCGCCACGACGTGTCTAATCATGTGTGTGGAGCTCTTCTTACACCTGAAGTTACTTTGGTGTTCACTTATCCCATTTCGGATTTTGCGTTATGTCATTCCTATATATCTTAGTGAGCAAGTGCATGTGATTGTGCAGATAACATTTTCACCGTACCATTTGTGTGATGTTTAATAATCCCTGGGTGGTCCTTCCCCAATATCTAACTCTTTGTATGCTTTTGGGAAGGGACGAGCAGCACATTTCCCACAAGGGAAACAACTGCAAACAGGTGGTAACCCCATAAGGTATTTGGGCCTTTTGTGCTAGTTCAGACCTATTATGGGTGTGCCCTATCCCTCAGGCTACTCCCTGTCTTAAATGAGAAGCATGGGAGAGGCCAATCATTTCCAGCTCTACAGAGAATGCTCCAATTCTTGGTAATGATTTTTTTCACTGCATTGGAAATGGGACTGAATGTTGTCACACACACAAGTCTCCAGTAGGGCCTCCATAGTATTATTCCGTGCAGAGTACCTAGCTCGTTTTAGGGTACTTGGAAGCTATACGTTTGTCATTGAGTCTATCTGCCAGTTCATTAAATGTATGAGTATTTATCAGTTGCATCTGATGCGTAAAAATTGTCGAAAAGGAAGATTCTTTCTAAGTGCTCTGGGATGATGGCTGTAGGGTTTTCACATATTTTTGTCACAAACTTGTTTTCTCTAATTTGAATGTGTAAATCTAGAAAAGCGATAGTTTCCCTGCTGATGGTATGTGTGAATTTCAAGGAGGGGTCTCTGGTATTCACCCAACTGGCAAAACTCTGGGCTGACTCTAGGGCCCAGATGTAGGAAGCCTAATACCGGTCGATAACGGCCGAAATTACCGAATTTCATCCGTTACCGACCGGTATTAGGCTTTTGGGATGTAGGGGCCTAATATAAGGATTCGGTAATTTACCAAATTGGTAATTTAAGGAATCGGTAAATTACCGAATTCTTAAATACCGATTTGGTAAATTACCGAATCCTTAATGTAGGAAGCACTCAAGTGAGTGCTTTTCACTTGTAAGGATTCATTATTTACCACCAACTACAAGTTGGTGGTAAATAACAAAAAGTGTTAAAAAAGCAATTTTGTGCTTTTTTAAACAGTGCCATGTGGCAGCCATACATGCCCTTAGGGCATGTAAGTGTGCCACATGTGCACCCATCCACTATACATGGGTGCAACAGGGTGTCAATGTGACACCCAGCCACCCTTGTAGGTCTACCCCCTATTCCAAATTCGTTATTTACCGAATCGGTAATTCTCATTCATTTCTATGTGCCTCCAGGCCCATAGGAATGAATGGGGAATACCGATTTGGCATTTTACTGATTCGGTAAAATTTACTGAATCATTATCTACATATCATTTACCGATTCTAAAATACCGAATTGGTAAAATTCGGTATTTTAGAATCGGTAAATGATATTTACCTACATCTGGCCCTAGAATCGGTAAAATTCGGTATTTTAGAATCGGTAAATGATATTTACCTACATCTGGCCCTAAGGGCCCGATGTAGGTAATCTCGATTTACCTACTCTTAAATACCGAATCATACCGAATCGGTATTTAAGAGTAGGTAAATGGGATGTAGGTAATTTTACTTTTGAAATTACCGAATCAAAATGATTCGGTAATTACCGAATCGGTATTTACCGATTGGGTAATTGCCATTGATTCCTATGGGCCTTGAGGCCCATAGGAATCAATGCCAATTACCGAATCGGTAAATACCGATTCGGTAAAATGACCGATTTTGAAAGGGGGACAGGGTGTCACTTTGACACACTGTTGTACCCCTCAATTGTGCATGGGTGCACATGTTGCTGACATACATGACCTTAGGGCATGTATGTCTGCAACATGGCACATTTTTTAAAGCAAAAAAAATGCTTTTTGAAGGGTTTTCATTAGCGAATTCTTAAACCCTTGTAGCACTGATTACAGTGCTACCTACATGTTAAATTACAGCATCTGTAATTTTACAGATTCGGTATTTTACCAAATCGGAAAAATTACAGATTCGGTAAAATTACCGATTCTGTAATTTAACATGCCCCTACATCTCAATATCCAAATACCTGTCGGAAACGGCCGAAAATCGGTATTTTCGGCCGTTTCCGATCGGTATTTGCCTACCTACATCGGGCCTTAAGTGTTGAAGTCAATGCTAAGGTCCTTCAAAAGACAAAGGACGTATTTGGTGTCCTTAAGGAATGATGGCATTTCTCTGACCAAAGGCCTGAAGGACCAATCACAGAATTGAGACAGTGGGCTAAAAAAAAATTAATACCCAGATACTATTGGTCTCCCGGTAGGTGGGAGTTTGTTTTTGATGATTTTGAGAAGGATGTAGAATCGAGCTACTCTGGGTTCTTTGGCTACAGGAAATTCAGCTTCTTCTTCAGTAATCCATCTCATAGCCTGAGCTACTTCCACAATTTTTATGGTGGCCCTTAAAAGCGCTGCGATCTTCCTTGAGAATTCTGTAACTATTCTTGTAAGAGAGGAGCTGCTAACACCCTTTGTCATACATTTCGTATGAAATAACTACAATAGCTCCCCCTTTATCTGCCGGTTTGATCACCACATTATGATTATCCTCAAGGGCCTTGAAAGGCACTTTCTCTTGGTTTGACCGAATGGGGAAGAAATCTTTACTGGTGATCTCAATACCTTCAATTTCGCTGATAACTGCTAGTTTAAATGTTTGCACACCAAGAGGGGTAGCCTGTGTCTATGGTTGGAAAGCGGACTTACTTCTAAGACCGGTATTCTTGAGAATAGGTGGCACTCTTGGGTGGTCTGAAAAAATGTGTTATGCCTAATCTTTCTAAAGAATAGGGCCAATTTGCATCTCAGGTTGAATCTGTTATCATGTGGCATTATGGGGTGTTGGGACAAACCCTAAACCCCTCTTCGAAACTGTAAGGGCTGTTGGGCTAAATCTTACCGCTAAGTTGCAGCTCTGCTCGGGCCTGCATGGTTGTTGTCCCTGCCCTTACTCCTGGTCACAATCTGGGGCTCCTCTGTCCACGGAGCCTTGGCAACCTCTTTGTTTTTGTTTTCCCCTGCCCATTCCTAAAAATGGAGGTCTTGCGGGTAGGGAGGGGAAACTTGGTTGAAAATGTGGTTACAGGTGAGGCCAGAAACCTAATGGATATCTCGGGAGTGAGGGGTCCCCAAGGTGGCAAATATGGTTAGTACTGACTTTCCATTTCTTTATCCTCACTACTTCAGCTTCCACCAGAACTAAAAGACCAATCAAATGGTGTATGCCGTTTCCTTGTAGTTTTTAGGTTTTGCATAGGCAGCACAGCTGCCTCCAAGAGGCATCAAGTAGTCAGTATAAGGGGTGAAACTCCACCCATTGAGTTTATATTTGTTATCTAGCTTGCCATTGGTTAAACCTGGCACTGCTATTTTTATGTAGCTGATTGATTGGCTGGTGGTTTAAAACATCACTTCCGTTCTGCTTCCGTTTTGCAGGAAGCTGCACGGACCAACTACAGTCTATTTCAGCTGCTGCCTGTTCTCTATTCCTCTCAGGACTACTTGTTTTTTAATTTGCGCTTAGCACACCATGCCCGCTTTCACTTTCAAAGCAGGGACAATGGCGGCTGTCAAAACTAGTTTACTATAGCGATCGCGAAAGCATCGTTTTCAGTGCTGCTTGTGTCTCCCAGCAATATGAAATACAGTAGTGGGCGCTCGACAGCCTACCTGTACAGTACGGATCGGCTACATCCCAAGGTGGAGGGAGCCAGGTTCGATGCAGGGCTCGCACCTCACTGCCTCCTGCTGCTGACTGAAGCTATAAAGGTCTCCTGCACACTGCTCCCGGGGATCCCCACGGGACCTCCTGCAACGTGTAATGGGGGCTCCTCTCCTCTCCCTCCCCCCCCCCCGTTCCCCCTCCCCCGATTGGCATCTCTCTTCTTTCCATTTCTACCTCACCCTCCAACCCTCAGGCCTGAGAGAGTTAGAGGAGGGGAAACAACGTGAAGGAGGAAGACAAAATGAGGCTGAAGGACCGTGTGACCAGAGTTCACCAACGACTTTCTCTCTTTACACCCTCCTCTCTCCATTTTATCTTTCTACTACCGTCTCTCTTTTCACCCACATTCTCTCCCTCGTTTTCTTTATTCCTCCCTGCGCCCTCTCTCTTCGTCTAACTTGCTCTCCCCCATAGTTTGTTTTCTTCTGGTTTTCCTCTCCCCTTTGAGCTCTGCCTGTGCTCAGTGCTAGTATTCCCTGCGGTGTATTTTCTACTCCCACCCCCATTTTTAGGTCTCGCAAGAGGTGTCGGCTTGAGCAGCTTGCTGCTCTGGCCACGCCTTGCGAGAGATTTTGTTCTAAAAAGGGTCCTTTAAGCCCCGCCCCTCCTTTCCATTGGGTAGCGTCAGCGTTCATGGTAAACGCTGGCGTCCCATTGGAAAAGAGAGGTTTTGGGAGCCACCCTGTCCGTTTTTTGGACAGCCCCTATGGACACCGGCCAAGCATTTTGAAGCCAGGCACTTTAAAAACGTGTACCACTCTCCTGACTCTCCCCTCTCACCACTCTCACCACTCACCACTCTCACCACTCACCACTCCCTACTCTCCCCACTCTCACCGCTCTCCCCACCCTCCCCTCTCTCACCACTCACCCCTCTCACCAGTCGCCCCTCTCCCCTCTCACCACTCGCCCCTCTCACCACTCTCCCCACTCACCACTCTCCCCTCTCACCACTCTCCTCTCACCACTCTCCCCTCTCACCACTCTCCCCTCTCACCACTCTCCCCTCTCACCACTCTCCCCTCTCACCACTCTCCCCTCTACCCACTCTACCCTCTACCCACTCTACCCTCTCACCACTCTACCAACTCTACCCTCTCACCACTCTACCCTCTCACCACTCTACCCTTTCACCACTCTACCCTTTCACCACTCTACCCTCTCAACACTCTACCCGCTAACCCCTCTCCCCTCTAACCCCTCTCCCCACTCTCCCCTCTCACCACTCTCCCCTCTCACCACTCTCCTCTCTCACCACTCTCCACTCTCACCTCTCTCACCCCTCTCACCACTCGCCCCACTCTCACCTCTCCCCCTCTACACTATCACCACTCTCCCCTCTCACCACTCTCCCCTTTCACCACTCTCCCCTCTCACCACTCTCCCCTCTCACCCCTCTCCCCTCTCACCACCCTCCCCTCTCACCACTCTCCTCTCTCACCACTCTACACTCTCACCTCTCTCACCCCTCTCACCACTCTCCTCACTCTCACCTCTCCCCCTCTACACTATCACCACTCTCCCCTCTCACCACTCTCACCTTTCACCACTCTCCCCTTTGACCACTCTCCCCTCTCACCACTCTCCCCTCTCGCCACTCTCCTCTCTTACCACTCTCCCCTCTCTTCTCCTCAATGCAACATACACTCCAAATACCACTCAGTGCCACATAATTACACGCCACATAATTACACTGCACTCAATGCAACCTACACTCCAAATACCACTCAGTGCCACATAATAACACGCAACATAATTACACTATACTAAATACAACATGCACTCCAGACAATACTACTCAGTGCCTCATAATTATATGCTACATAATGACACTGCGCTCAACGCAACATACACTCCAAATACCACTCAATGCCACATAATTACACACCCCATAATTACACTGCACTCAATGCAACATACACTCCAAATACCACTCAGTGCCACATAATTACACGCCACATAATTACACTGCACTCAATGCAACATACACTCCAAATACCACTCAGTTCCACATCATTACATGCCACATAATTACACTCTACTGAATGCAACACACACTCCACACAATACCACTCAGTGCCACATAATTATATGCTACATAATTACACTGCACTCAATGCAACATACACTCCAAACAATACCACTCAGTGCCACATAATTACACACCATACAATTACTCTACTGAATACAACATACACTCCACACAATACCACTCAGTGCCACATAATTATATGCTACATAATTACACTGCGCTCAACGTAAAATACACTCCGAATACCACTCAGTGCCACATAATTACACACCACATAATTACACTCTACTGAATGTAACACACACTCCACACAATACCACTCAGTGCCACATAATTACACGCCACATAATTACACTATCTATCTATCTATCGCCCTTACTATCTATCTATCTTTCTATCTATCTATCTATCTATCTATCTATCTATCTATCTATCTATCTATCTATCTATCTATCTATCTATCTATCTATCTATCTATCTATCTATCTATCTATCTATCTATCTATCTATCTATCTATCTATCTATCTATCTATCTATCTATCTATCTATCTATCGCCCTCCATCTATCTATCCATCTATCACCCTCTATCTATCTATCTATCTATCTATCTATCTATCTATCTATCTATCTATCTATCTATCTATCTATCTATCTATCTAGCTATCGCCCTCACTCTATCTAGCTATCGCCCTCACTCTATCTATCTATCGCCCTCACTCTATCTATCTATCGGCCTCACTCTATCTATCTATCGCCCTCACTCTATCTATCTATCGGCCTCACTCTATCTATCTTTCGCCCTCACTCTATCGCATCACCACAGCATCACTCAGCACCCCCACAGCATCACTCAAGGGCACCACAACATCACTATGCGCTAGCACAGCATCACTGAACGCTACAGCATCACTCGTCGCCACCACAACATCACTCAGCGCCACCACAGCATCAATCTGTGCAACCATTCAACAACAGCTGGTTCAAATATGTTCTCTCAATGTTTCAAGCTTTATTACAAATGTCACAAAAAGATGTTATTATTTCACTTCTGTTCTTGGATTTTCGTCACAATAAAATACACTGAACTATGGGCCCGATTCACAGATATTCACAGAAGGCACTTACTCATTTCGGTATTAACAGAAGTTAGGAGTCCTAACTTTACAAGTAATAAACTAAGAAAAATCCTAACTTTAAGACTTTTGGTATTCACAGAAGGCATTTAGGAGTCCTAAAGTTAGGACTCCTAACTTCTGTGAATACTGAAATGAGTAAGTGTCTTCTGTGAATACCAAAATGAGTAAGTGCCTTCTGTGACTATCAAAATGGTAGTAAGTTTTGGATTTTGTCTTAAGTTAGTTCTGTGAATCGGGCCCATAATCTTCACAAACGTTATTTACAAAAGTTTAAGCTAGTGCCATTATAAATTACAATAACTTTGATTTAAGTATTAATTATTGAAAAAAATTAAAAGCCTTTGTTATTTTTTAATATCAATACATCTAATTCACGTAAATACAACACATATTGCATTCCAAATGCTCCAGGTGTCACATTTGCGAAAGTAACAACTATTGGCATTGTAAATGACAAAGCTATTAATTTCGCTATTTTCAAACCCAACACATAAATTAAAAATGTGTCATTTACAAGACCAATTGCTCAAACTTTCCTAATGGGAAACCTATTGCATTGCAAATGCTTGTTTATTTTGTTGTCGAGTGGAGTTACTCTTTGGTGTAATAGTCATCGGTCGTGTATGGAAAGGTTGTGGCGTGGCTGAACTTCTTGATAACTTTTTGTAATTTATCTTCAGCTGGATTAAAAATTCTCAATTATTTTACATTTCTTTGTTGCTTTCTCCAAGTCTCTTTGAGTATGTTGATATTTGGATTATGGCTTTGAGATTATTTTCACTGGTCTGTATGTGTATGAGCTGAAATTCTCTTTGCCATGTTAGTGATTAATACGAGCCAGTCTCTTCTGTGTTTTCAGGTGATAAATGACTATTCCTTTCGGAAGGTCACATAATCCAGGAAAATGCGAGGCTCATTTGTCACTATAATGTCCTCGGAGCAGCTTTTGCTTGTAAATTCTCAGTCTTAATGGCATCAGAAGTGTCATTTTTATTAGATTCTTTCTATGCTGTGTCTGTTACCCAATCACCTGCTTAGGCCAAAGATTGTGTCACATTTATGTCACCTAGGATTAAGGGGGCAGTTAAGATTTTCATGACCATGTCCTCGTCAAATGGTAGTTAATTTTGTTCAGACATGCCGAGAGAGTGAAGTGTAAAGCACTTTAATCTATGTTATAAAGTATGGAAAAAATTTAAATCAGACCCAAGGTAGTCGAAAATTTCTGTTTTATTCCCTGGTCTGCAAACCATTTACAGTACAAAAAATGGTGTGATGTTTGCGTACACTATGTGGTAAATAAAATATTACCCTGGCTGAATTTCTAGGCATTAACAATTAGCATGCATCAAGTGAGAAGCAGAGTCCGTGGTATCTGAGTTAAAATGGGCTTTATTCCAATAACTCGAGTCAAAGGGAGAATATGTTCCATCACCACAGAGGTTCAGGAAGAGTCTTCTAACATTTAATAACAAAACATTATATTATATACTTTTTACTCCTTGTACATAGGAGCAGGCGCAAGACAGAAAATGAGATAAGAGCATGTGGGCGTGCATGAGGGTGTGTACTTTGATGAGTCATAGGTAGGTGATAGGTAGGTGTCATAGGTGGGTGGGTACTTAGAGGAGGAGTTGGCATGACCAGCTCGAACTGTGCCCTAATTGTGCAACTTTGAGCATGACGTGCAATTGACGTGTAACTGGGAGGAGGCTGACTTTCAACCTAGCAGAGAGATCTCTTATGTCAAGGCGACCAGCACATCTAGTACAACTGATATCTAGAGTCAGCAAGCAAAAGAAGCAAAGGTTGTTCGTCACTAAAAAAACAGAGAGGGCATATTTATTCGTTGCATGAGCTTTCTATGGGTGCAAGCACTGTGATTTACTTATATGGAGACAGAATGGCTAGGCCTATCTCCCTCGGACGGGTTCTGTGTACTTTTCCTCAAATAACTGTTATTCATAAATAATACTGTCTTGGCAGGCCTCTTGCGAGGTCGGAGGGACGTAACTGCAGCTTCAGTGTGTCAGGAGTCATGAACTGCAAATACATGGGCCTTATGCTACCTTAACGTTTGGGAGACTTTGATGACTGGCATTTCTAATGCAGGACATGATTGCAGAGGCCTAGTGATTCAGGCCACTACGGGAAATATGCATGGGTGACATGCACATGACATGTAACATAGGGTATATGTAGAGGACATTTTTTTTTTTTGGTCAGGCAAAATATCATTTTCCTCATTCCCTCCTTGTCCCCTACATAACCCTTTAGGATACATCTATATTCATGAGACCGTATAGTTCATCATACAGAATCATTTGTTCATCTTTAACTCTTTGTTTACGTGGATGGGGAATACAGGCAGCGGCACACAGGCCGCAAATCGCCGGACCACACTGCAGACAGAGACAGCAACCAAATACCATAAGTAGGGCTATTCCTAGGAAGGACATAACTTTCCATCCCCATGCAGATATTACACCCCAGAACCAACTGGACCAAGTCCATGTGCCTGGGTCTTGATGTATGGCATGAGCAATCTTGTGGAGCCTTGTTATTGCTTCGTACACAGATGGTGCATTATCTGGGATGAAAATGCAACAACTAGATCGGATCACTCTACAAGCTCCGCCCCTATCCGCCAAGATGACGTCTAGAACGAGGCGGTTTTGAAGAACGACAAGTCTAATAGCAGACTGTTCCTGGGTCAAGTTCGCCAGGGCAGATGCAGTTATATTTACAACTGTTTCAAGAGTCCTTGTTAACCTGCGTATCAGTTTACTGTTTTGGACGGGACCTATGAAGAAAAAGAATCCTTTGTTGAAATCTGTATATTGCTCCAAAGCTGTTTCAGTCTGATCGATACCTGCAGAATCTGTCTCTCTCTTTTGTCTAACATGTTCTAGTCGTGAATCTCTATGATAATTTGATGGGGCTAGAAAAACGGGTGGCAATAAGAATGCTATATAACAAGTCCCACCCCAGTCTAAGGGCAGATGTACGTAGGCTGTCTGACCACAAATGAAATAGGTATGGCGTGATGTTTTGAAAGAAGAAAGTCCGTTATCATCAAACTCTACTACAGTGTTACACTTGCTGTGTCCCATATGTACTGAGCCTTTCTTACTAACACATAAATCACCTTTTGCTGGCAGGACTGAAATAAACGGTGGACCTGTGTTTTGCTTGGGCTGAACATTTAACATTATAAAATTAACAGATGCATTTCCCTGTTCGTACTCTTCATTCTCTAAATCGGATCCCTTTCTTTGGGGGAATCCGTCTTTGTCTGGAAAGCATGCTTCATTCATTACTTTATTCAGGTTTCCATATATCCAGCCACCTGGATAAGCTATGTACCTTCTATCTATTGAGGTCATTAGAGCAAACCATGCTCCACACGAACCATTGTGTGAGAACGGTAAAGGGTAGAAGGGCAATACTCCCTTCGTCTCTTGATAAGGGGGCAGTTGGCCACATACCCAGCAATCAGTCGCATTGCTGGTCTGGTGAGAATGGTGTAACATTCGAATAAATGTATTGTTACGTAGTGCAAGTCGATATGACAGTTCATGGGGAGGCAGGTCACTAAATGTGTGCTCTGCGGTGCTGTTACTGGAAGAGTGTATATGTGAGGAAATGGGAAAGAAAACATGTAGCAATAAACTGACACCAATTATAACAATGCACAGAATAAAAAGGATGATCAAAGTAACTATACATCTACTGCGTAATACCTTGCAGTACTTTTCCTTCTTATCTCTCTTCTTGCTATTCTCATATGTGATCTTATGCATGTCAGAATCGAGTCTAACCGATTCACCACCGGGTGGGCTTAAACAATTAAACTACGTCTGACTTGCTAGTTCTATACTCTTGCTGAGGGGTATATTCTAGCAAAGGTCTTCTTTATTAAAAGGTTCAAAGTTCCAAAGTTCCAAAGTTCCAAAGTGTCTTTTGTAGTGATGAAGGTGAGTTCGGCCTTTACGTCCTTCCACCAACTTCGGCGTCTTCCAACGTGGCTCAAGGGGACTTGAACGATCAAAAATCCGGACACAAGTATAGAATCCTCTGGTGCTATGGCATGTTCCTTGACCTGGGTGTCAGGTGTCAGGGAAGGCAGCAGCAACCTGTGAATGAAAAGAGAGTAGTGCAGACATCAAGGAAGCCAGGTAATCTGTCAGCATGTTACTGTCAACATCAGTTAGTTTTTCATTTTTAGGCATAGGCGTACCCCACATATATACTCCATAAGGAGATAGGCCTGTTCTGGAATGAGCTACCGTAAGCATGTAAAAGAGGGCGACCGGCAAGGCCACCATCCAATCCACGCCTTTTTCTGTACAGATCTGAGCAACTTTTGTCTTAATTGTCTGGTTTGTCTTTCTACAAGGCCTGCGGCTTCTGGGTGTCTGACACAATGGAATTTCCTCGAAGGGACACTTGTTTCATTAATTCAGTGGAGAATGGCTGATCGTTATCTGAATAGATCACATGAGGTGATTCATAGCTGGGGAAGTACTGCGCACTAATTGTCTGGCTGTTGTAACAGCAGTATAATCTGGAACTGGATATGCTTCTGTCCATCTAGACAGTGCACAACTACTAAGACATATTTGTTGATTCCTTGATCCTCTACATCTGTCCATTTGGATATAATCCATCTGGAGAACCTCAAAAGGGTGGTCAGGAGGATGAAATCCGCCTTGTTCCACCGGAATGCCTTTACCTGGATTGAACTGACAACAGATCATACATGTTCGCACTATCTGTTGCACATAGGTGCTTGTTAAACCAAATATACTGTAAGCTGTCTATCATCATCTATCATCTTCTCTCCTACGTGTGTTGGACTATGTGCTGAGAAGAAAACAATGTACCCTTTCCCTTAGTCATCTAACCATGGTTAGTCTGGACCCCTCCTTGTAAAGTCCATTTCATTATCTCATCTGCAGTGGCATGTGTCTGTATGTCAAGTACATCTTGAGTGGGATCCCTGACTGTCATACATGTTGTCAGTAATGGTACCTCTGTCCTTGTCGTGTCTGGTGGTGTCTGTGCTGTCTGAGCCATTACCCTGGGTAATGGTGTCTGTAACTTTGGTATGAGCTTTATATTTCAGGATAGAAATGGCTGTAGGTAAATGTATGGCCTCTAACAGGGCCTGAATAAGCTGGCTGTGCTGAATCATGGTCCCATGGGAGGTCAAGACTACGCTAAAGGCATATTGTGAATCCGTATAAATGTTTACTTTCAAGTGCTTTGCTCTTATGCAGGCTTGTGTCAGAGCAATGAGCTCTGCTGCTTGTGCTGCCAGGGTGTCTATATTCTGTGTCTCTATGACTTCTGTGGTCACGGCATACGCTGCTACTAATTCTCCTGTACTTGTTCTCATGCATGATCCATCTACATAGAGTGTCAGGTCTGGGTCTAGAAGTGCAGTATCTGTCAGGTCTTGTCTTGGTCTATTCATTACTTCCACACAGTCATGTGGTGATGCATTTACTGTACTTGAGGGCAAAAGTGTTGCAGGATTCAGAATGTTACAACGTCTGATCTCTATGTGTGGTTGAAATAATGTCAGTTCATATCCTGTCAGTCTCGCTACAGTCAAATGTAAAAATAAATAAAAATAAAAAAGCATAACATTTTTACTGTGACATGGAGTCGCTAAAGCTGGCGCGTGACATAATGCTCTTTTTAATTCCTCAAATGCCAAGGTGTGTTCTTGTGTCCTAGGGAGAACAGTCAAAATGGCTGCCTCCTGTGTAGTTAACTGTATGAGCGGTTTGCTAGATATGCATACTGGGGAATCCATTGCCTACAGTAAGAAGTGAGGCCAATAAAGGCACGTACTTCCTTTTGTGTCCTGGGCTGTGAAAGGTTAGTAATGAGCTGTATGGTTCTTGTGTTAGCTGTCTACCTGGTGTACCCTCCTTGGAAAGCAAGTGTTGTACACCACTTGCTTTACACAGAAAGTGCAAGACTGTCAGAGATGCAATGTCACAGTCTGGTTCTGATCTTGCTGTAATTAGAATGTCGTTTATGTTGGTAGGCATGTAAACACTGTCCAACCGTTCCTTTAGTGTCTGACTGTAAATGCTAGGGCTCACTGTCATCAATCTAGCAAAAATAATTATATAAAAATAAATAAATAAATAAAAATGAATTCTCAATTCAAAAGCACTATTTAATATTGGGGAACCTCTATCCAAAACCTCTGAAGTTTTACAATAAATCCTACTCTAAATCCTGGCAATAGTATGACCATACTACCTACAATATGGTCTCTAAATGTATCTGAATAAAATCCACATTATTCTTGTCATAAACAGAAGGCCTAGAAGCCTCGATACTCCTTTGAGAAACAGCCCCTCCCTCTAGAATTATGTTCGCGCTCAATTCCAAGCCGGGCTACACTGTGATCTAAAATTGAATGACTGCCAGATGCTGAACTCATTGCAAGAGCAAGACTCCTGCCAATTATTCTGTTTACACTACTGGGGGAATAACTATCCATTTGCAAGCGTGACTTTATCTGAAGTCAATGAAGCTTATAGTGTTGACTGTAATGAAGAACACTTTTTCTGTACACAAGTCAGAGGGGCTGGGGAGGTAACTTCGCTACGAACTCACTCCTTGCTCACCTACCCCTCCCCTCAGAGCCAGGAGCTGGCTCAGTGTCAAAAATCACTAAGAGGAGACAAGCCTCTCACTCGTCTCTGCTTCTCTAAAATTGGGTCGCTGCCAACGCTGAGCTCATTGAAAGAGTCAAGCGTCTGCCAAGTTTCTTAAAGAGTGGGCTTGGTTGGAATGCAAGCTTCCACCCTCTGCAGGCGAAGGAAGCTAGTGTAAGTCTGAGCAGTAGCCCTCCCTTCACATAAACATTTTCTCCGTGGCTCGTCAAGTATTTTTATTCTGCTTGCGAAGGAAGCCTGACTTAGCTGGAGAACAGCAAATAATCGTCCGCGGAAAGGAATTGGAGGATGGCCAATATCAACAGACAGGCACTCCAAGAGAGAAAAAGCCCTCCCTTTACATAAACATTTACTGGGAGCCAGGCCATCTCGGTCTCGGACTGTGTCTCAAGGTCAAAAACACATTCCTTGTACTTCAAACATATCTGTTCCCAGGCCAGGGCTTTTCTAACCTTAACTGAAGCAAAATTTAAAACGTGGTAAAAAGTAAATTAATAAAGACATATATTTTTCTGTAACTAAGTGACATGCTAGCATTTTAAAATAATTCTGTACTGCTACTAGCTGCAAGGGAAAAAATAAACAGAACAAAACAATCATGGCATGGAAACACACCATATTTTACTTTTTTGAAAATAACATGTCGAACTCCTTAATTCTGCATTGCATAACCAATATTTTCATAAGTAAGTGTGTCAGCTTTTCTATTCTACCTATTAAAAGGGCCAGATTCATACTTTTTCAAAAGGCCATGTTTTCTAATTTTAGTGGGGACTGTTCTCTGCACATATTAATTGAAGCAGCCTGTCAAAGTACATAGGTGAGCCTTGAAACTAAATGAATGCAAATCAAACTAATGTAGGGGACTCTTAGCAATGCACTAACATGGTAGTGTATTGTAGCTATCAAAAAGGGCCACGTTCATTAATTTCACAAATAGCCACTTTCCTAAGTGAGTGGGATAACATTCACACGCTATTCTAAAGGGCAGCTTGTATTGGGAAAAATATTCTGTAGAAACATTCCTATTTAAAAAACACACTGTTCTATTACAATAATTAAAAACGCATTCTATGAAGGGTCTGATTTATATTTTCTTGTCAACCCTGAAAACATCTAAGCACCCTCCGTGCAAAACCCTTATCACAATCCCACTGGTCTATTTACAACTTTACCGACCTCTGAGCCAAACACATTAAATCAAGCGTTCCAAGGCATTTACCATTCAATCTGCAAACTGAATACGCCCATAGGATAACATGGCAAATCGCACCTCCACACAAAACATGCTTTTTCCACCACTTCCACAGCTCAGATCCTTTTCAAATTTTGCATCACAGTAGTCCAAGCTATTCCCTCACCAAAAAGCAACCAAATCCCTCCACAGGAACGGGTACGAATTTCCGCTCAAAAACACGCCCCCCCCGCAAACACCAAAAAAAAACGCCAAAATTCCTCAACACCTTGTTAAAACAAATACTGCCTTCTCAATAAAAGATATTAACTCTTTGGCAGCTGAAGCACAATCATTCCCCAATGACTGCAGTACATGGGAAAGTCATGAACTCATCTCTCCACGTTATCACATAACACATACGCATACGCACATCTTAAAAACATTTTCTCTAAGCACTTGAAAGAGATCCAGCTCTCTCCTGCCTAACGTAATGGCTAGGGACCTGATGATAACATGCTCTGCACAAGCCATAACTACATGGCGCTATTTACAAGCCATATTTACAAGAAACTCAACAAGTCACAAAAATGACACGCTATTCACAAGGCATATTTACAAGGAGCTATACTTAAGAATATTCAACAAACTACTCACAAGTCTTAAGCACAAAGCGTAATTCACAAATAAACCAACTAGTTACTCACAAGGCACTTGCGCAGTCCAGAAGGGACTTGTCTAGATACAAGGAAATGAACGCTTCAGATGCTGTCGGCTTTAATTCTACATACTCTAAAGGGTACAGGTGGTGGCGTTCTCTACCTACTGGGTCTTTCTGAGGTGGTCACTTTAGCTAGTTTTTCTGACAGAACGGGATAAATACCAGTTAACAACGGCATTTCTTGGCTTGTTTAGTTCTCTCTGCTTTATTGAATTCATTCTTTGTTCTCCTATGTCACTCTTTGCGCCATAACTCAATGGCGTCTTTCTGAGAGGGTCTTGACTTCTTTTTCCAAATGGCGTTTAGCCCATGCTTATTATACATAAAATGACCAGGTGTGTCATAACAAAAATTATTTTAATCCTATCATAAACTAGCACATTTACAGCTAGATTCATCAAAGACCCGTTTTGCGAGTCTTTAATAGCGATTCATAAGGAATCGCTATTAAGGACTTGCAAAACAGGATTCATGTAGGAATTGCAAAAAATATTGAGATTCCTACATCTTCCTTATTTGCGATTAGAAAATTGCTAATCGCAAATAAGGAATAACTCCCCATTCATTCCTATGGGCCTAAAGGCCTAAAGGCCCATAGGAATGAATGGGGAGTTATTCCTTATTTGCGATTAGCAATTTGCTAATCGCAAATAAGGATGCGATTTCAAGGGTGCCAGGGGTGTCCAAAGTACACCCTGTAGCACCCCTGACAAGGAAATGTAGCCAGATGTTGCGCACACACATGTCCAAAGGACATGTGTGTGTGTAACATACCACTCAGAAAAATGCACTAAACTGCATTTTTCTGAGTTTTCGCTACTTACCACGAAGTCTGACTTCGTGGTAAATAGCGGCCAGAAATAGCGAATTCGCTAATAGAAAACGGTTAATGAATTGCATTTAAGGAATCTCAAATAGAGATTCCTTAAATGCAATTCCTCGCAAATATGCGATTTCGCAATTAGCAATTTTTGCATTTGGGAGGATGAATCCCAAATGCAAAAATTGCACTCGCAAAGGGCCAGATTCTCAGAATCTGGCCCTTTGCGAGCCGTTTTCGGCTTGATGAATCTAGCTGTTAGGAAACAAAACCAATCAATGAATCGATTGATCTTGTAAAGTATTATACAGACAACATTTGAGATCATAGAAATAGCTAGAATAAATTCACATTTTATTTGCAGCCTGATGAGCCACAGGCACACATCTCTTGCATGCTATCATAACATCCATAAAACGTGATATGCACTTGTGGTCAGGAACTGGGGTTTGAGGCAAATGACAATGAGACACAAATATACAATGTTGGTTATATATTGCTTCACAATATCAAACAAAGAAGAATTTAGGATTATGGGGTCACCGTATGGGACTAGCTACAAATGGTGATTAAAGGTCACACATAGCGTTTTGTCATAGTTATAATAATGGGTACTAAGGAAATGTATTCAGTGAACACCAAAGGTAGTTTCACCACTTTACCACTTTTTTTTCAATAACAAATTGACCATGTGGCCCCTCAGCATCATTGGGTAAGAGTGCTAAATAAACTGGCGTTTCAGCTCCCTGGTCTGGAGTTTTTGGGGCCTTGTCACCTGCCATGTCTGTCTTAACCCACCCAGGACAGCAGGAATTAAGAAGTATTCCATCTGCTCCCCTTTCTTTAGTAAATGTGCTGGATTTGTAGAGCGCACGGCTGCCCGTGAGCGTCCCGGCGCTTGCTTAGGGAACCCTTCCTGGTATTCCCCTGTGAGAAACCCCGGCAGGGTGTACACAAGGTGAAAGCCAGGCATCCCGCCACGAGGGGCCGTAGTGGAGATTAAGCAAGCTATTGCCCAGAGTCGCAGAGTGTGACCCCGTGGGTTGAGTAGGCACCAGAGCGAGAATTGTCAAGTCCGTGGAATTTTTTGAGCCCGAGACCCACCGAGGCGGGGAATCGAACCCTGGTCCACGGTCGATCTCAGCTTCCGGGTCTGCCGCCTCTAACCACTGAGCCACGCTTCTCCACTTAGTCAGCTTCCTAGCTTGAATCATGGATAGAACAGTTACTCCCATTTTTGAAACCCCATACGCTGTGTTGGGCCAGCCCTCCTCACTGCGATTTTCATTCTTGGGGTCATCAAAAAACGTTTCCATGAGTGTTACTAGCTCGTCTTCTGTGATGGTCTCACTGCGAAACTTCTCTTGGAGATCCTGACTGCATTTGGCCAAAGCACGCTGACTAACCATGCTGGAAACATTTACAACTCTTCCTGTATGAAGAAAAAAAAAATCTTTAAATTATAGAAGTTCAATAATTGCAGGAAACTAAAATAAGTTCCTAAATAAACTAGTATATTTAATTCTAGTGGTTTACAAAAAGTATGGAGTTGAAGAATTTAAATGGATATGAAATTAGGCTGATGCCAAAGTAAATAAAAAAACAAAATCTAAATTGTGATTAAATGTATTTTCTTGACTGCAAATGGGTCCCCGTTATGCCGACTCTGTGCTTCTTCCAATTCCCCTCCTGTGCATTCCACAATTCCTATTCTGCACCTGCGTCGCTCAACAAAATGCCTTATTGGTTGCCTGCCATGTTGACCCTCAGCTTCCTAATAATATCTGCTCTATTCGCACCACAATTTGCTATGAGCCTCCCACCCTGCCGAGCTGCACAACCCCACCATGCCTGCCTCGTGCTCTCTACAATGCCAGGTCTAGGGTGACCCGATTATCAGAATGAAAAGCCGGGACGGGCACAGACATAGAAATAGGACTAAATGTCCTATTAGGTTTCACGGCTTCCTAAACACAAATATATGTATTTGTGTTCTTTAAAAAAAAAAAATATATATATATATATATATATATATCAATTCAAAAGCTGTCCCTTATTTTCAAAGAGCCCACTAGCAGGTAGGTGTGGAATTTCGTTTTAATGGGCAGATTGCATCAAAAACAGAGAGAACAAAGTCCTGATTAATTTTCAGCAGCCTGACGCGTTTCATGCTCTCCTGAGCATTTCTTCAGAGGCTAATCAAAATCTGTGTGGAGCTGAAGTCCTTTTAATCAAAAGCACCTGCCCCAGTGGGCGTTGGCTCCTCGGAGCCTGCTGGTACTTGAAGTTCTGTGTTTTGCGCTCGTGCGCTGCTCCCAGAGATAAAATAAAGATTACTTCACTTGAGGGAATGAATATCCGGACCCACTGGGGTTTCAAGTGAAGTAATCTTTATTTTATCTCTGGGAGCAGCGCACGAGCGCAAAACACAGAACTTCAAGTACCAGCAGGCTCCGAGGAGCCAACGCCTCGATCTGGGAAGTGAATGTGAGGTTGAGCTCATTGACATTAATAAGCTCAACAAACCTGCTGGCTTTCTCTTTGCTTCCCTTCCACACGATAAACAGATCGTCTATATAACGCCACATATGCATCACGTACAAGTCATAAAGTGCCCTGTGCTTAATCTTGAGGACATGCTCCTCCCACCAGCCAACATGTAAACATGCATAGCTGGGGGAGAAGCATGCCTCCATCGCCACGCCTTGTTTTTGTTTGTATACTTTGCCATCAAACATGAACACATTATTCAGTAAACACCTTTTAATCATCTCCAAAAGCATTTTGTTATGTTGGTACATACCAACCACCCTTTGTTTAAGAAAATGTTCCACTGCACGGAGACCATCATCATGCTTAATACTAGTATACAGCGAGGCAATATCAAGAGTTAAAAACCCCAAATCATGAGTTCATTGCACAGTATTTAACTTTGATAAAAAGTCTATAGAGTCCTGTAAAAAAGTAGGTAAAGTGGTAACAAATTCCTTCAGGTAGTAATCTACATATTTTGATGTACTTTCAAAAATGCTATTGATAGCGGAAATAATTGGTCTTCCTTGTAATGGGTTTAAGCCCTTATGAACTTTAGGGATAAGATAAAAAATGGGTGAGACCGGATATTCTTTAAACAAAAATTTGAATTCATCTTTAGTAATCAAACCCTCCCTCTGCCATTTCAAAAGTTCATTCTTGTATTCACTATTGATTTTGCGGACAATTACTCCATTACTAAGCTCATAGGAATCAGGATCACTTAATTGTTTTAAAGCTTCTGATGTATATAGTTGCTTGTCCCACAGAACAATGTTACCACCCTTGTCCGCATTATTGATAACCACTGAATCATTCTCCCTAAGTTTTTTCATCAATTGGAAGTATTCTCTCTTTTTGCCACTAGCTTTGGTCTTGAATTTGCACATATTTTTATACAACGATTTGAGTTTTTCTGTCACTCTTTCGTGGAAAATATCAAGGGCATTCCTAGGCATTATGGGCACAAAGGTTGATACAGCTCTGAAGGGGCTGTTGCCGGGTGAGGATATGTTGATCCCCTCCAATTGCGCCACCCTTTGAGAATCAATAATTTCCGTTGTGTCCTCCAACAATGTATGATGGGTAGTTAACAATGGAATTGCCCCTGCAGAAAAGCCTCCTGTGACGTTTGTGCAGTAGTTGTGTTTTTTGCCCTGGTCTGTCCGTGATTCTTGATCATGAAAAACTTTTTTAATTTAATCTTGCCAATGAACTTATAAACATCAACCCGAGTTTGTACAAAACCAAAATTGCTTTCCAGGCAAAAACTTAAACCTAATGCCAACAGTTGTTTCTCGGCATCATTCAACTCTATTTCTGTCAAGTTAATGATAGTATTGTTGCACTAAGTTGTTATTTGTGCCAATTCCTTCTCTTTGGTTGTCGCCTGTCGGTTGTGTTTTGCACATTTCCTCCTTTGTTTCCTCCGTCTGTTCCTTTCTTGACTTGTTGTCCCTGTTTGGTTCTCGGTCGAAGGGACTGTAGTCTTTGTTCCCTTATAAAATCCAACTCATCTGCTTATGAGATTGGACCTGGTAATGCAAGTGACGAAGAGGAGCTCCCCGAGCAATTGCCTGAATCGGAATCCAATCCACTCAAAACCATACTTGATTCCGAACTTGAGGCCGTTTCGCCCAAGGCTGTTGCTTGACTTATTTCATTGGCACCTACAGGTGGCTGATTGGATCTTATTAGCGCCTTTTGTTTTTTAACAGAGTTGTACTTACGAGCGAAGGTAAACACCTGTCCTCTCTCGTAGTCGTTCTTGTCCCGAGCAAATTTCCAAGTTTTTCTGGTCTTTATTGTTTCCTCATGTTTATTTTTCCTTTCCAGCATTTCTTTGATCATTTTCTCCACTGAGTCCTTATTGTTAGCATTTGTTAAAGCATCAATTTCATTTTGTAAGCGTGTTATTTCCTGGAGGTCACTGTCACGGTCTATTTTAGCATATTTAATGAGCAGGCATACCAAACGCATTGATGCGTCGAGATTATTTTCCGCCCACTCCTTGAAAAGTTGCGGATTCGGATTATCGAAGCTGGGTGCCAACATGATTCGTAGGCCCCTCGGTACCCGCCCTGCTTCATGATACTTTTCACGTAACTTCACCTCCCACCATTTAGTAAGTTCGCTGCAATGATGCTTTTCCAACTGTTTCATCAGGCTCCTCAAATCACCATTTTGTGTTGTTATTTCCACATTTCGCCTAATACGCTCGTCGATAGACGGCAGATTTTAAACCAGTCCCTCCGCTGCCTTCTCCCTATTGGCAAAGATTTCATCCATGTCGTGGCACACTGATTCTTTCACTTAATTTTATAACCATTGAACCGCTATTATGCGGCGAGAAATCCTCTCACTGAAAACGCTATATATATATATATATATATATAGAAAACCAAGTCTCCAAACACTGCAAACACTCCTGCAATAGAAGACACGGACCCCAGGCTGCAGTAAGGTAGGTTTTAATCTCCTCTCAGGTAACGCGTTTCGAGCAACACGTGCTCTTGATCACACACCATACACCTGGTCAGCACACATTTAAATACATTTTTTTCCTTTGCAGTGCTCCACCTCCAAAGTGAGTCACATGGTGCATGAACATAAATAAAATACTTCACCGCACCCACCATCCACAAACTTAATGACAGGGGAAAGGGAATGAAAAAATATATAACTGCATGAATGCAATATATTACACTGTTCTCATAGATTACTCCTTGTAAAATCCATCATACAAGGCTTAACATTACACCTCCTTTACAAATTAATCCAAAAACACTACTCCAGATTCACAAACATTATCTACTACATATAAAAATAAATATAAATATATGTATATACATATATATACACTGTACATATATAAATACCAACATATATTGAATTCCTATATAACCATATACACTATCTACAAATATATACAATTCGATATCACTACATAGAAAACCTACTGAACTGGAGTTTGCTGCCGGTCCAAAAGGTAGGTATCTGAGAACACCATATTCAATATATTCACAGTTCCCCTCTAGTCATTACTATAACCCTAAGTGGCAATACATAAATGAGTCAATGTGAAATGATTAAAAAAACAACAAAGTACAAAAAAGATCTTTGTGTTTAGTAAATTTCATAAAACGTGCATTTTTCATAATTTATACAATTTCTCGTTAGGAGAGAGTTTTTTCATAGGACTTTCAGCTTGTAATCAGTTCAACGTCGTGGAAGATGTGGTTCACACGATTGTTTCCTAATGGATACAACTCAATGCTACAATCTTTATCATCTTACGCATTGTAATTCGTAATCCTTGTAGACCCTTTGAAAATAAAGAAAACAAGAATCCTAATCAGGATCGGATTTCTGAGGATTGTTACTCATGTGCTACGCAACACAACATACATAATGTGCTTAATTAAAGAAGATTATGCAAATCTTCAGTTGTATTGAGCCCATTTGGGTATTTACAATCCAGCTCCACTATGTATTCTGTCTCTTTTCTTCTTAGGAGTCCCTCTCTGTCACCTCCCCGACTGAGAGGAGCCACCACATCAATAACAAAGTAAGTCAACTGAGACAAATCATTGTTATGCGTTGACTTGAAGTGGCGCGCCACTGGGTACGCACTGTCATTATTCACTATGGCACGCAGATGTTGCAATATCCTGACATGCACCTGCAGCTTGGTGCTGCCCACATACCGCAGCCCACAGGTGCACGTCAGGACATATATAGCAAACTCACTATGACAGTTAAAGTTACCGCGAATGGCCTTCCTAATTGGACAGAATGGTGTGCTATAATGAGTGGTGTTCACACCAAACTTGCACGCCCTACATGTGGAGCATTTGAAAAACCCTTTATACTTGAGCCAGGTGCTGCCACCACCTGATTCTGGGCTACTTTTCACTAGGCTATTGTGCATACTTTGAGATTTTTTATAGGTTATCGTAGGTGAATTTTGTAATACTTCACTATAAAAACCATCAGTCATCAAAATTGGCCAATGTTTCCTAACAATGGACCTAATTTGTTTTTCCTGCTTGCTATAGGTCAGAATCAGGCGCGGAGTACTATCTTCTGAAGTGGGTTTTGATGTCTCAGGTCTAAGTAAAGATTCCCTGGATTTGTCACGGCTTCTTTGTAGGGCACTGTTCAGAACCCTATCACTGTAACCCCTGACTCTTAGCCTATCTATGGTGTTTTTGGCTTCTCGTTCGAATATCTCAGGGGTACTACTTATACGTTTGACACGCACCAATTCTCCATATGGGACATTATTGATCACATGTTGCGGGTGGTTACTGCTGGCGTGTAATATGCTGTTGCCAGCTGTCGGTTTACGGAAAAGGGAGGTAGTTACAGAGTTATTTTCAATCATTAGATGAACATCTAAAAAGTCTGCCTGTACCTTACTAATGTTGGAGGTGAAGAAAAGATTTTCCTGATTCTTGTTGAGAGCATCAACAAAAACTTGCGCACTTGCCTCATCCCCCTCCCACACACAAAACACATCATCTATAAACCGTTTCCAGTATCGCACATGCTGAAATCCTGGTGTGGCAGTGAGGCCGCGCTCCTCCCACCAGCCCACGTGTAAACACGCGTAGCTGGGAGAGAAGCACGACCCCATCGCCACACCCCGTACCTGTCTCCATATGCCCTTTGCAAACATAAAATAATTATTATGCAGGCACCAGTGTATCAAGTCACACAACATTTTGTTGTGTGCATAGTATTCACATGATCGAAGACCAAGATAATGTTTGATTGCCTCTAACCCTTTGGAGTGATCTATGGACGTATATAACGACTCTATATCCAAAGTTACAATACACCAGTTCTCTTGCCACACAATGGAGGATAATTTTCTCAAAAAGTCCCCCGTATCCTTAATATAGCTTGGTAAGCTTTTCACAATGTCTTGCAGGAAGAAATCAATGTAACTGGAAATGTTCTCTCCTACACTGTTAATGGCCGCAATGATTGGACGGCCAGGTGTTGGAACTTTCCGTTTGTGTATTTTAGGAATCAGATATAATATGGGTATCACTGGGTGTTCAACATTCAGAAAGTCATATTCAGTTTGTGAGATCAAATTGTTCCTTTTGAATGACATTAGCATCTTTTTCACCTCATATATATATATATATATACAAGTGAAAGGCACCATAAACGCAACAAATGCCGCAAGGAGAGGAGGAAACGCCGGCGGCTTCACGAAAAAGCAAAGAGGGAAGGGGAATCCACAATGAATGTAGCACGGGTTATTATTTTCCCTCCCACCACTTTAATGAATGAAACGTCAACTACTGAAGAAACAAAAGCAAATAATAAAAAAAACAATGATGAAAGCAATAATAATAAAAAAAGTAATGAAGAAAAAGTGGAAAAAGAGAAAAATGTCAGTAAAAATATTGAAAACACTGTGATTAATTTAACAGACCTTGACCTGAACAATGCGGAAATTCAACTCTTGTCCTTGGGTCTCTCCTTTTGCCCTAAAAATAGTTTCAAGTATGTCCAATCCAGGATTGATGTTTTTAAGTTTATTCGGAAACTGAAACTCCTTAAATTTCATACATTGAATAAAAGAAGTGATCACGCAACTAAGATTTTACAAGAATCTCAACCTAGTAGGACTTTCACGATATCAGATACCATGGCCCTGAAAACTGGACACTCTCTTTTAGCTTCGGAGAAGGAGCCTGTTGAAAATACTCAAGTAGTGCTGAAATCCATGGGTATCACGAGTGGTAGTGCTGTGAATAGACCTTTTTGTCCTCGATCTACGTTTGTCCCAATGATGCCTAGGGACGCCATTGACATTTTTAGCGATCGAATGTTTGAGGATTTGAAGAAGTTGAATCATGTTGTGGCAATTAATCAGAAACATAGGAGCTACAAGGATAAACAGTACTCTAATCTCATGCGGAAAATCAACAATCATGGAAACATTATAGTGAACAAAGCTGACAAAGTCGGAAACGTTGTTTTATGGCCACGAGATGTATATATTGCCGAAGCTGAGAGACAGCTCAATGATCCACTCTGCTATAGGAAGGCCTCTTTTAATGAACTTAACAAAGTGAAACAGCTAGTCCACACTAATTTGTCACAGTGGAAAAGAGAAGGTTTAATCAGTAAAAAGGAGTTGGAATTTCTTAAGGTACATCATCCTATTACTCCTACTCTGTATTTGTTGCCCAAGATCCATAAAGGTATTTCTCCTATACCGGGGCGACCGATTATCTCAGCCCAGAATGGATTATTGGAGACAATATCCAAATATGTGGACTTTTTTCTTCACGGTTTTATGGAGGCTCTTCCGACCTACATAAGAGACACTAGTGATTTCTTGAATAAACTGAATGGAATCACGTGGAAACCTGAATATTGGTTCTTGGTAATGGACATTTCGTCTCTCTACACATCTATAAATCATAGTGATGGCCTAAGAGCGAGTGAATATTACTTGGGTGAAAGGGACATCAGATTCTATGAACACAGTAAAATGTTGATCAAAATGATTGATTTGTGTCTAAACAATTTTTTGTTTAACAATGAGGTGTTTCAGCAGCTGCGGGGTGTGGCCATGGGAGCGTGCTTCTCCCCTAGTTACGCGTGTTTACACGTGGGCTGGTGGGAGAGGCATGCTCTCGGTCAGCCCCGGGGTTGTTTGATTGGAACAGAGACAGGGATTGTCAACATGTGGCATTTCATAGACGATGTCTTTATAATTTGGCAGGGTTGTGAGGCTTCGGCTGAAGACTTTGTCAAAGAAATCAATAGCAATGTTTTGAACCTGGAATTCACAGCCACTATAAGCAATATCAAAGTTAATTTTCAGGATGTTGAAGTGTACATTTCTAATAATGAGATCATGACTAAAATGCACAGAAAGGTCACGGCAGGTAATTCTATTTTACATGCCCAGAGCAACCATCCTTGCCACCTAATTAAAAGTATTCCATACGGAGAATTTTTAAGAATTCAGAGAATTTGCAACAATGAGGTAGATTTGAATATTTGTCTGGAGGATTCTGTCCAAAGATTCTTAGTTAGGGGTTATGATAAAAATGAACTAACTAAATCCCTGAGGCAGGCGATGGCCAAAACCCCGACAGCTCCTATAAACCCTGTGGTTAACTACTAATAAGCCAGCAGAAATAAAGGAAAGTGAGATTGAGAAATCTAAAATTAGGCTTATCACTACTTTCAATTGCCAGGAACGTAAAATTAGACAAATTGTTAAGTCAAACTGGCCGATCCTCATGACTGACATAACACTAGCCCCCCTGTTGGAAGATTATCCAGCAATAACTTTTCGAAGAGCTCCTTCGATGAGGGATGTGTTGGTTAAATCAAGTCCTGAAGTCACTGTTAAATCTAATTGGCTATCCAATAGAACTGGATTTTTTAAATGCAGCTCTTGCAGAGCATGCAAATTCGGAGTGAATACCACAGAATACCAAGAAGCTTTTTCTGAGACTATTAGTAAGATTAACAATCATTACACTTGTAAAACTGATCATGCAGTTTACGTCTTACAGTGTACCTGTTTAGTTACGGTACGTTGGAAGTACGAAACTTCAGATGTTTAATCGAATCTTACAACATTTACGGGCAATAGTCAACTCCGATGCTAGCTATCCAGTGGCGCGTCATTTCAAATTAGTTCATAAGAACAACTTGAACGATTTGAAATATTTTGTTATTGACGCCGTCCCTATCTCTAAGAGAGGAGGAGATAGAGAAAAAAGATTGAGACAAATGGAGAGCCATTACATAGTACTTCTCAACAGCAAAATCCCAAATGGCCTTAACATGGGGGAGGACCTTCAAAACTTTCTGTAAATATAGCTGATTATATATCCTGTAAACTTCTTTTTTTTTTTTTTAAATCTCTTTTTTTAGTTTTGGGATAACTATGAAGGTCCGTTATGATTAGCTTCCTCTTTATGCAGCAATATTAAATAGCTTTTAGTTCTTGGCTTTTATCAATATGTTGCTATTAGCATTTTTTTTAATTGGTTTTACCGATTTTATGGTCTTACCAAATTTTTGTGTGCTGAGGATATTACTGATTTTTGGAATGGTTGTTAAAAATTATACATTAATTGAAACATCATGTTTTCTTAAAATAGTAAACAACCACATGTTGCAAGATGAACTTTTGAGAAACTCTGTGGAAGTATTTAAATTATCTGGACTGAATTGCTTGCTAGGGTCTGTTATCAGATATCACTGTTTGCACCTTATCAGATAAATTCTCCTGCTGTTACTTGCATAATTGATGAATTAGTCGTGTTTATACTATTTTGCACTTTATTTGCACTTGGCACTTTGCACATCATGATACATATGCTGCTAATACCGGTTATGTTCTTGGTATTTTTGCTCATTATACTTCTTGTATGAGTATGCACAATCATCACTTTTTGCACTCGTTATATATTAAGTGGTTTTTAAATATTGTATGCAACATCTTTATATCACCTCTGTTTAATCCTCTTTGACTACATACTATACCATATGTTCTTCTTAGGGCACTTGCCCTTTAGTGTTTGGAACTGCCACAATAAGTTTAGCTTTTTGATGGTTTCTATAGATAACTGTTATTCCAGGATGCATACAAATGCTAAATTCTCTCTGGATTAGCGGCAAGATTTATTGTCAGATTCACAATTTCATTAACAATTTGATGAGATCATTGTTTGGTCTGGCATATATGTAAGAAGAGAGAATGTGGTAAAACAAATAAGTATGTTTTTCATTTCTATGAGGGGTAGGAGGTGGAGTCACGAAAGGTGTGCACAGTATTTAAATCACTCATGTCTCTGGGTATGTCATGTGATCAAGTCCGGGTTCCACGGACGAAACGCGTCATGCTGCTACCCATCTTGGAATAAAGCACTCTTTTTTTCATCCATCGCTGTGGTCTGTACCTGTTTGTGTTGGTGTTCGGTTTGGATTCTTGCACTGCAGGACTGTGGAGTTCGATATATATATATATATATATATATATATATATTCACGTTACTTTACTGCCCGTTCTGCAAAGAGCTCCAGGGTCTGGTTAGCAGTGGGCCTAGCCTTGCCCTGTGAACTCTGAAGCCCTAATTAACACCTCATTAAATCTTGCTGTACTACTTAAATGAGGCGAAGCAGCACAGCAGGAGAGTTTAAAGAATTGAACTCTGTCCCCGTTTCTAAGCGCGCCAGTTGAAATGTGAAACTGCACAACACTGTAATTAACGTGCAGGATAAAGTAAGTAAGTAAGTGAGGGATTTATTTAGCGCTCGATTGCCAAGGCGTCTTGACACTGGAGAAACATAGAAAGATGAATGAGTCCACAAATACAAGCTCCACTACTAAACCGGGTAGAGCCACGTCTTTAAAAGGCCACGGAATTTGGATCAAGCTGGTTGAGATTAATATCCAAAGGCAGCTTGTTCCAGAGTTTGGGAGCCAGGTATGAGAGGCATCTACCACCCCATCTGGCTTTCCTCCATTCCGCCCTGGACAATACCATTGGAAAAAGTTGCGGTACAACAAAGGACCACCACCATACAGGGTTTTGTGGACCAGGCAAAGAGCCTTAAATTCAATACGCTGCTTGACGGGGAGCCAATGAAGGCTCCTAATGGCCCCAGAAATATGATTGAATTTAGGAATGTTGAGTAACGTCAAAGCAGCAGTATTCTGAAGGGATTGCAGCTTGGTCATCTTCCATTTGTCAATCCCTTAATAAAGGGCATTGCAATAATCGATGCAACACAGTAGAAGAGCGACCACCACAGTTTTCCTTAGCTCCATAGGAAGCAATAGTAGTATCTTTTCGAGGATTTTTAATGTAAAGTAACATGCCGAAGTAACTTGATTAATCTGAGCGGCGAAATTAAACTGTGTGTCCCAGACTGTAAGGATGGGGCCCTAGGCCCGCATTATAGAAATAAGTGTGACACGGACACCAGCTTATGGATAGTAAATCTGGCCATGAGCACGTGCACTCAGGGTCTTTTATTAACAGCGTCACCTGACCCAGTGACGTCTGTGGTGGGTGGGTGTTCAGTGTAGGGTTACACTTGGAAGCAACTAGACTGTGTCCTGGCAGGACACTACATTCCTCCCAAAATTTTATGAAAGGAAAAGCGAATGTCCAACCTGCAAGAAAAACAGAATACCAGAAATTTACAGCCCCCACCGGATTCTCTTCAGGCAGCCGGCTGGGAGATGTCAAAAGTTCTGGACTGCAAAGTCAATCAGATGAGCTTCACCTCGGCGGTGTACTTCAGATCATCCTTGTCTTGCTGTGTTGACGCTTATCTACAGTGTTCATCACTTGGAGCATTGGGAGCAGAATGGGTGTGACCCTTGAGGGGTCTCGCAGGTGTTCCTAGTCCAGTGGATGACAACGCTTGTTGGTTGTTGGAGACGACTGCGGCACGAGAGGTCTTTCTTTGGATTTGCTGATCTTGATGCCTTCACACCTCCGTCCGGCCAAGTAACTTCCGACTTGCCTTTCTTGCCGGACTCCTCTCTCACTGGAGCCTCGAAGACTGGCCTCTCCTGCTTGGACTCTTCTCTCACTAGAGACGCTGGGAGGACCCTCTTGCCGGACACGATGGGACCGGGTGGACCGTGCGGGGCTTCGCATGAGCCGCGCAAAGGCGTCGCTGAGGAACTGCCAACAGACTCACCGCCAAGTTTCTCATGATGTCCTCGGGGGTGTTGATGTCATCCGCCAGGATGGTCTTGCCGTTAGGACATGGGTTCAGTGTCTTCACCAGACCGTTTCTTGGTGCCAGGTGTTCACCTGGGGCCTTCGTGCTTCCTGTTGCCTGTCGTGGAGCTGCCGCTGCTGCACCTCTCCCATCCGGATTCCTCTATCACAGGACATGCGGCCGAGGCCCTTGTCCCCTGGACTGCCACTTGATCGCGTGGGCTGTGCGGGTCGCTGCGGAACTTCGGACATGGCCACAGTCGAGTCTTGTGTAGTCCACAAGGGTGGACTGTCTAGTGCTCGGGTATGCTCTGCTTCGGCAAGCTTCAGGTTCACGGGGCACCCATACGGTTCTTCAGTGGTTGGTCTCCTCGAATGCAGGTTGTAGGGATTACTGGGATCCACATGGATGTTGCGATGTTCCTTGGACAGCACCGATGTTCCTGTGTGCTGACTGTTGCGATGCTCCTTGGACAGCACTGATGTTCCTGTGTGCTGACTGTGGTTCTCTCTCTTCCTCTGTGGAGTGATGTTGTGTTACTCCATTCTTCCTCTTCATTCTCTTCCTCGACGCGGTCCGGTCTTCTTTCTTGCTTACTCATGCTAATCAGGCTTCTCCATGTAGCAGGCCCTCTACATGTCGTCCCCTTGGTCTTATCCATGTGGTAGGACACTGTCTTCCCCTGGCTTGTTGACTAGACCTGTCGTCGTATCTTCCTGTTACTTGATCACTTCTGTTGCCTTCAATCAGGATACCCGTCCTTGGTCAATTCCATCGTGACTCTCTTGTCTCGTCGGGTACCTTTGGCTCTACTGTTCCTCCTTCCTTTTCTTTATGGCGTCGTGCCCTTCCTTTCCATGTTCCTTCTTGCGACGTGGTCTGGTCGTCTTGCTGGCGTTGGCCTTCCCGACCAGTCTTCCCCAGGCAGCGTACACCTGTTTCTTTCTGGTCTGGGCATAGCTCTCCATGGTGTTCTTCTCTTCTCTGACTGGACCGTTTGTCGCGATCTTCTCTGTTGCTTCTTTTCTTTCCTTGGCGACCAGACTGGGTGGTCGGCTTTCATCTTCGGCATGAGTTGTCATGCTGTGCTATCTTCTTCGTGGTCGCTATTCACCATCACGGTGTTTTGGCGTTGGCGCGCTTTGTCTGCGCGGAGGAGGATTGCGTCACCGCTCCTGGTGCAACTCTGGTGCATGCTGCCATGCGTGCTGATGATGGCGCTCTGGTCGCTGCGAGACGTCGCTGTCTCTCTTGGGGACCTTTGTGCTCTGTCCCGTGGCATTGGCGTGTCGCTGTGCAGCGTCACTCTGGCGCTCTTGATTCCTGGCGCTCCTGGCACGTTCCGGCGCAGTGCGGCACGGTCCTGTCGTGCGGGTGTGGAGTTCTGGCACTCCTGTCGCGTTCTTGCACTTCGTGGCGTGTTCCTGCGTTTCTGGCGCGTTCCTGCGCTGTCTGCTGGTGCGTTCCTGCGCTTCTTGGTGTGTTCCTGCGCTGTCTCTTGCGCTGCTGTGTGTCTTCTGTGCACACCGTTGCCTTCTTCTTTGGGAGTGACCACCTGTCAGCAGGTGGTTCTCTCTCCGTCTCTGTGCATCAGTTGTGGGGGGGGGGGCTCTTATGCTGGCTGGCCTGTGTTTCCTTTGCCCGTTGTAGGCTTGCTTGTTTTCTCCTTCCCTTTTGCTTTCCAGCTACAGACAGTAGCACAGACGGCCACTAAATGGCAGTGTCGGGTAGCTTGTGGGACCTCCGTCCAGGGGCCCTTACTCGCTGCTAGTCCCAGCTGTCCCCCAGCCTGCTCCGGCGAGTTTCTCTGTTGACCTCTGCCCTCTGCTCGCAGCAGCCTCCCATTCACCTGCCGGAGTTTGCCCGCAGTGTCGAGGCACGGGCCGGCGCCGGGGATCACCTGCTGCGATAGGACACAATCTGGGTGCCTTCTCTGTGCTCCCTCACCCCGCTGCCACAGCCTGTGCGGCGGGGGAGGGGCACACACACACGAGGAACAGCCGCTTCAGTCCTAGGCAGTCACCGCAGGACAGCTTCTTGTTTGCGGTGAGTCTTTCTCTTTGATTATGCTGCGCAGGGGGGCTCGCACTGCTCTCACAGGCTGCGGGCCGGGTGCTGGTCCTCTCGCTCCTTCACCTTGCAGCACTTGAAAGCGGCAGCCGGCCTCAAGGCAGTCCGGCCCCGCGTGCCATGGGTTCTGCAGGGCCTAGTGCTTTCTCCGGCGGGGCAACGGTTCTCCTCATAGCGGGTAGGCTCCGCTTTACTTTCTTCGGCGCCCGGCAGTTTTCACACGCTCCCCGCCGCAGCAGCTTCAGCTGCACGCCGCGCGGCGGGGGTTGCTGTAGGCAGACCGCGGACTTCACCCCCAGGCAGGGGGCAGCTCACAATGTGCTCATGAGGTGCGGGGTCGGCTCCCGGTCACCTCCTCTGTCGTGTCGGCCCGGGGCTTAGCTCATGCCCGGCGGGCCTCTCGGCGCGTCGCGTTGCAGGGGGAGCCCTCTAGGCGGGCAGCTCTCTCCCGCTTTTCCCAGGATGCTTGGCAGTGGCACGCACGGGCTTCACTACCGACCTCATCGCCATTGTAAGGATGGGGCCCTAGGCCCGCATTATAGAAATAAGTGTGACATGGACACCAGCTTATGGATAGTAAATCTGGCCACGAGCACGTGCGCTCTGGGTCTTTTATTAACAGCGTCACCTGACCCAGTGACGTCTGTGGTGGGTGGGTGTTCAGTGTAGGGTTACACTTGGAAGCAACTAGACTGTGTCCTAGCAGGACACTACATCGACCACACCCAGATTTCTCATCTTGTCCACTGGTGACGGACACTCTCCTGCCTCCGTTGGCCACCAGGCTGTGTTCCAGATAGGAGGGTCTGCTATCCTCTTCTGTAGGGGTAACCCTGGTAATACCACTCACCCCCTCCCCTGTGATTGACTTGGTTTGCACCACTGTGACATGCTGCAACTTCAGACCACACTCCGGATATCAGCGACCTCAAACACCCACACCGTAGGCACCCCTTTATTGATCCACTGCACGTTTAGCGAGCACCTTATCTATCCTTTTGCACAAGGCAACATAGGACCATTCACCATCACGCTATGTATGAATGATATAATTATACTCAAGTGTACTGATGGACATTCATTTTCTTGACTTGTAGAGTCATCCCCTGATGAAGGGCTGCCAGAAAGCCCGAAATGCATTGGGACACGTGATATAATTTTGGTCGACATGAGGATGTACCATGTATTATAACCATGAAATGAAATGAGTTATACCATGCATTGAATGAAAAGAAATAAACACAGAAGTGAAGCAACCTTACATTCACTGGCTAATTGATTGTTGCAGAAACCCTAGTTAGGGTCCAGAAATGAAACACTAAGACTTGGTCTTTAAAGCAGTGCGCAGAGGAGTCTTCCCCTCTGATAGGGGAAGCCATAGTACATGCTGTAGAATGTCACAGTGGCGAACGTTCAGTGGTAAGCTCCCTGCGCAAGAGTGTGACTGAAGGTGTTCAGGACGACAGCTGTGGCTGGGGTCCTTTTTTGTACTTCCTTTTTTACCCCTGCATCTCCTGTGCTTCCAACAAGGGGAGGACTAGATACTCGTTTTCACACTGGCGACAGAGGACGGGATTCGAAAGCAGAGAAGTACCAGAGAAAGTGACCCCAACACGCTAATGAAGGATGTTTTATGGTGTCCTGCTATGGTACAGTGAGTACTGCAAGGAGAGTTTCCTTTTGCGTGTTGGGAAACATATGTGCTGAAAAGTGTTACGCGCATTACTAGATGTAACAGAGGAATGCTTGCTGAGGAGGAAAAAAAACACAGAATTCCTTACCTTCTGCTGGAGACTTTGATTGATCGTATTCTCCTAAGTACTGGCCACATTGTGCTCTTATCTCGGGCTGAGCAGTTTCGACTGCCGGCGCTGGGCGAGCAGCACTTGGGCTCTGAGGAAAGAGGTTAACGTCCTGGGTGCACTTTGCCATACGCGCTTCCTAGCTCTGCTGTGTGCACTTTTGAGAGGATTTTCAGGGTTAGGTGTCTGTTGAGGTGGCACTGTGTGGTTTTGCCTTCCTCTCTTCGTGTTGTATGAGGTGATTTTTGCCAGTTAGACACGGCTTTGAGACGATCGCCTTGCCTAGGTGTATGCTCCAGGGCCTGTGGACGCGTTTGGATGGTATTGGTGGTGTCCTTTTCGCCCCGCACTACTTCCTGGCAGTGGGCAGTGGAGAAGTATCCAAGGACAGTCACGCTGACTGGCACAGCTCTTGTCAACTGAGTTGAGCAGCTGTGACGCATACTCATCTTTTAGGTGTGTGGCGTTTTCAAAGCCCATCCCAATGCGCTACTACATGCCGGTCGCGCTGACTGGCACAGCTCCACAGTAAAATATATGGGGAAAAAAGCGCTAGTGCTGCCTAGTGGATATTAAACAGTTGCCGGTCACGCTGACTGGCAAAGCCTTCCTCTCCCTCAGGAGTACATCAGTTACCTCAGACACATTTTTGTCACCGCGGGAAAGAGAGACATTGCAGCAGTTTTCCTAAGCTCTAAATAATTTAGTGTGCAGACAACCTTCGGGGATATATCCAGCTGCTCAAGGAGGGCAGTTCCAGAGGAGACTTGTTGTATTTGTTGATTTGTGTAAAGAAAGGAGCCTCACAAAATTCAAAGAGCAGAGCATGAGAGGAGCTCTGCTACTCGCTGGAACAGATTATTAAGTGAATATCGCCACCTAGTGCTTATCGGGTGTTATTGTTCCCCTTCCTTCATTTCTCCATTTTTCCTCCCACTGTAGATGCTTTAATTCACATCCTGACATTATATCTCTGTCCTACATACACACTTGGCCAGACAAAAGTGTATTGTGTAAATTTTGTAGTGCAAGGTACTTTACATGTCTGACTGACATCCAGGGAAACATTGCAGGGCATCTGTCTCTCTGGAGTCAAATACTGTACCCTTTAGGTATCATGCAGAACGTCACACCACCGTCATTCTTTCAGACCACTCCAGGGGAGCCAGTTTTAAAGTGGAATAAGTGGGAAAAGGTTTTATAGAATTATGCAGTCGTATGTGGTCCTAACTTGGGACTTGAAAGGAAAGTGGCTTTACTGATGCACCATCTGGGGGCTGAAGGGCAGGAGGTATTAGAACATCTTCCTGATTTGAATGCCAATGACGCAAGAGGGTTGAATGAATATGAAATGAATCTGAAGAAATTAGACACCCATTTTTTGCCAAAAATAAGCACCATAATGGAAAGATACCATTTTGGAAAGAGAGGGCAGAAGGAGGTAAAAACAGTAGAGGAATTTGTCTCTGAGCTGCGTAAGTTGCTGGCTACATGCAAGTTTGGGGGAGCTTGTGAGGAGCGGATACGTGATCAATTTCTCTTAACATGTATTATTGAACATATACGTGAGGAGTTGTGGTTAAAAGATGACCTGCCCCTTGGGGAGGTGCTTATCGTGGCGAAATAAGTGAAGCACATGATGGAATGTGTGAATGAAATTAAGCAGGATAGCGAGGGTAAAGACAAAGCGAGTGAAGTCTCTGTTGAAAGGGAAAATGTGCTTGAAGTCAGAGGGCTAAAAAAGGAACAAAAAGAGAATAAGGGGAGTTGGAGTTTCAAAGGAAACTGTTACAACTGTGACAAAGCGGGTCACTTGGCAAATAACAAAGAGTGCCCCGCCCTAAAAGCCACATGCACTAAGTGTGGTAGGAGGGGACACCTCAGATAATGCTGCAGGAGCAATGCTAATTACAGGAAACATAACAGGGTTGACTCTACCCGTGTCTGTGACAAAATTGTGTTACAGGTTCAGGGTGAGTCAGTGAGCATTCCTAAGGATTTTATAGCTGTGGAAGAGACAAAAATTGAAGCAATGTTTGATTCTTGTTCCAAACTGACAATTATATCTGCAGAAGAATTTGGGAAAGTGTCTAAAGGAAAATTGAGCCTGCAGAGAATGGATGTAAGACCGGGAGGTTATGGTGGGCAACCCACACAGATGAAGGGTTGCTTCTGGGGTACCGTAGGCTATAGGGACAGGCTAGCGGTAGAAAAGATTTAGATATCCAAGAAAGGGGATAACATCCTGGGGTGGCAAGCCCAAAAAGACTTAGGTATCTACCTGAATCCCAACAAGAATCCCCAGACATTAGTACAAGAAGTGGGTAAAAGTCTTGAAGGGATTGAGGAAGAGTTCAAGGAGGTCTTCACAGAGAAATTAGGATGCCTCAAACACTATGCCCACAGCTTAAAACTTAAAAAGAACTCTAAGCCTGCCCAGCCAAGGTTAGGAATCTTCCCATATCGATACAGGAGGCTGTGAGGGAGGAGTTGGAGAAGTTGTGCAGGTTGGGGGTGATTGAACCAGTAGAGGCCACTAAGTGGTTGGCACCCATTGTTGCAGCCAGGAAGGGGAATGGGACAGTGCGCTTATGCATTGATCTAAGAGCATTAAACAAGGAGGTCATTGTTGATCAATCTCCCCTGCCGAACATTTCGCAAATGAGCAGATTAGCGGGGGCAAAGGTGTTCACCACACTTGATCTAAGTTCTGCCTACTACCAAGTCAGGCTCAACACCCGATTCACAGGAACTCACAGCATTCAATACGCCCATGGGGGAATACAAATTCAAGCGTATGCCATTTGGACTAGTGTCCGCTGCGGCGGTTTTCCAAAGGATCATGAGCAACCTTCTTAAGGGCATTCCTGGGGTTATGTGCTACCAGGATGAAGTTC
The DNA here is from genome assembly GCF_964261635.1 of Lissotriton helveticus. Taxonomy (NCBI): domain Eukaryota; kingdom Metazoa; phylum Chordata; class Amphibia; order Caudata; family Salamandridae; genus Lissotriton; species Lissotriton helveticus. Next base: position 193,971,944 of record NC_136069.1, read on the forward strand.
TGATCTTCGGAGAAGATGGCACACAACACAAACTCAGGATCAGACAGGTTCTGGAGTGATTCAAAGAACAAGGACTCACAGTGAAGAAGGAAAAGTGCAAGATTTGGTTTGCGGAGATAGAGTTCCTAGGCCACAAGGTTACAATGGAGGGCATTTGGCCAAAAGCAGGTCTGCAAAACATAATTCTCAACCTTGCACCACCCGAAAGCAAAGATGAAATCAAGTCATTCATGGGGATGGTGGAATTCTACAGAACTTTGCCAGAAACACATATACCATGCGCAACCTACTCAGGAAAGGGGTGGCATTTGACTGGAGTGTGGCATGCCAGGAGGAGTTTGAGGATACTAAAAAAGCATTAGCTGCAGCCCCTGACCTCAAATCTTTTATACCAGGCAGGAAGACTGTGCTGACCACCAACGCCAGTTCCAAGGGACTAGGAGCAGTCCTGGAGAAGGTAGGGAAGAAACAATAGCGTTTGCATCGCGCTCGTTACGCAAGGCAGAGTTCAATTACTCAGTAATCGAGAAAGAAGCTTTAGCAGCACATTGGGCCATAAACAAATTCAGAGACTTTGTTTGGGGAATTAAGTTCAACCTGAGAGCTGATCACAAGCCCCTGGTCGAAGTCTTCAGCAAGAAAGGGCTAGACTCTATCTCAAGCAGAATCAGACGATGGGTTGTGAGCCTCCAAGAGTACACTTTTGAGGTCGAATACGTACCAGGGGTGACGATTTTTGCAGCTGACTATCTCTCACGCCTGGTGAGTGCAGATTGTGATGAAGCAGTCGACATGGAGGAGGATATTGAGGCAGATAAAGAGATGCAGGTGGAGAACGTGTGCGTCATCACCCAAGGAGCCATTGAAGAAGAACCCTGGAAGGAAGCCTTAAGAGCTCCTACAGAGAGTTTGCGAGAAGATGAAGAGTGGTTGGACGGACCAAGACAAGCGGGAAGAGACTCTTAGACCGTTCTGGATGGTCAGAAATTAACTATCCTGCACTGAAGATTGTCTTTTCAGGGGTACAAAGTTGGTCCCTCCCGAGACTTTGAGAGAGAGTTTAGTCAACTTGGTCCTTAAGGGGCATTTGGGAGTTACCAAAACCAGACAAAGGTTGCGGCTAGACTACTAGTGGCCGAGCATGGATCTGTAAATCAAGAGGAAAATAAGAGACTGTATGCCATGCTCCGCCAGTGACAAGGTTTTAAAACAGCACACAGCTTCCATGCACTGTAGGTCTCCCCCTGTGGGTCCATGGATGGATGTGGCATTAGACATTGTGGGTCCCTTGACCGGGGAACATCGCACACCTTACATTCTGATACTCATAGATCTTTACTCCAGGTGGCCAGAAGTTAAATTTGTGTCTGAGATCACCACGAGGGCTGTCATAGACTTTTTGCTAGTAGTGTTTATCAGGGAAGGTTTGCCAAGTAGCTTATTGACGGATAATGGGGTGCTACTCTGCTCAAAAGAAATGAGAGAATTCTTAGAGTGCAACGGAATGGGACACAAGCGGTGTGTACTTTATCACCCAGAGACTAATGGGATGGTCGAGCGATTCAACAAGACCATCAAGGAGGGTATCCAACTAGCAAGGGTGAGTGGGTTGTGTTGAAATGATGAGGTCTTGAAACGTCTTGAAGCCTACAGGCTGACCCCTCATCAAACTACAGGCATGACACTATTCGAATTGCTCGAAGCTAGAAAACCCAACTCAAGGTTAGTACCAGGGTGGATGAAGTGGTATAAAGGTTGGACAGGCCACTCTAAAGAGTCACAGTGGTGAGACAGAGAACATAAAGCCATGAATGATAGAAAGACAAGGTTTGATAGACTACATGCTGTCAAAGATGTGAGATTCCAGGTCGGGGATCTGGTCAAAATCAAAGCACCCACTGGCAGAGCAAATGATTACGAGTTCACTGAGCCTAACAAGATTGTAAAGTTATTCAAGAATGCAGTCAAGACACAAGAAGGGAAGATTTGGAATTTGGGGAGAGTGGTAAGGCACACTGCTCCCACTGTAGACACCAACAACACCCTAGGGAGTGGGAGTGGAACCCAGATTAAGGGCAGTACGTCTGAGCCAGGTTGTTCAAGACAGGCCAGTCTATTTCCCAGGATAAGGTACAGGAAAGTTTGCCTCCCGAGGTATTTGGATCACTACGTTGAAAAATAAATATTGTTATCCGTTCTCTTTCCTCATGTTCACTATGTTCTTTCAATGTGTAAAGGAGGGGGATGTGTGGTATCCTCTTTTGTAGGGGGAACCCTGGTAATACCACTCACCCCCTCCCCTGTGGTTGATTTGGTTGGCACCACTGTGACATGCTGTAGAATGTCACAGTGGCGAACGTTCCGTAGTGAGCTCCTTGCGTGGAGTGTGACTGAAGGTGTTCAGGATGACAGCTGTGGCTGGGGTCCTTTCTTGTACTTCGTGAAATAAACTTCATCCTTTTTTATCCCTGCGTCTCCTGTGCTTCCAACAAGGGGGAGGACTAGATATTCGTTTTCACAGAGGGCCATTGCCAAACTCCATGACTTCGGTCTTCTGTGTATTTAGTATCAAATTGTTGTTGTGCATCCATTGTATGATGCGACCAAGACAACTATGAAACCTTGCCGACGGCACCTCTTCTAACAGTAGATATTGAAACTATAATTTGAGTGTTGTTGGCATAAGACACAAGAGAGAAGCCACATTTTCTAACTAGATTGGCCAATGGCGTCACATAAATATTGAAAAAGTTGGGTGAAAGCGCCGACTCTTGTGGGACTCCACAGGGGACATGTAATGTGTCCGATTTAAGATTGTCCCAGCAAACCGTATGTTCTCTGTTTGCCAGGAAATAAGAAAGAAGAGCCAACGCCTTATCCTTGATCCCACTTGCGTTCAGCCATTGCATGAGAATTAGATGATTCACAGAATCAAACGCGGCTGACAGGTCAAGTAGGATCAGGATCGCCCTTCCACCACTATCAATTTGCATGCGAAGTTCTTCCGTGGCCACAACCAATGCGGACTCTGTAAACTGGTCTGCACAGAAGCCATGTTGTGAGGTATCCGGAGTATTATTGGAGATAAGATAGTCATTTAATTCCTGATTAATGGCTTTCTCCAAAACCTTGGCCGCCAAAGGAGGCAGGAGATAGGTCTATAGCTCTTGACATCCCTAGGGTCCATAGAGGGCTTTTTTAGAATGGGCCTAATACAGACTTTCTTCCATACTCTAGGAAAATCTCCAGATCCTACCACGGTGTTTAATAAGGGGGTCAGGAGAGAGCGTGTTAGTCTGGAGACCTCATGAATTATATTCAGTGGACAGGGATCCTCTGGTGAGCCAGACTTGATAGACAGTAAGAGATCATTTACTGAATCCTGAGTAACTAGGGAGAAACTAGATAAATGGTTAGGAGTTGCTGACCCCTCCTCACTGTCCTGAATGACTGGAATTTGGGGGGCAGAATCCAGTCCCTCCAATTCGTTGTATATTCTTTATGCTTTTGACTGAAAGAACCCTGTCATTTAGTCACATTGATTTTAGTCGGGATAAAACAGGTCTCCTTGTTGAAGCTTAGAAAGAGAGGTAACAGTCTTAAAGAGTTCTCTGGTAGAATTATTTGCCTTCTCAATCTTGCCAGTATAAAACTCTGTTTTACCTCTACAGATACCTTCTTTATAATTTGTAAGACACTTATTATAGCTAAGTTTGCCTTCTGTAGTATAATGCAACCTTCATTCGCGTTCTGCATTTTGATTTCAGGTCTTTCAGCTCTGCAGTATACCAAGGGGCTGTAGGTTTATGTCTAAGTTGGGAACACTGATCTTAGAGGGGCAAATTGGACAATTGCTTCTCTAATCCAATTGTCGTAATTAACTGCATCTAAATTAGAATTAACAGTAGGCAAAGGAAATGTAAATGTACAGGAATTTATATAGCGCAAATCACCAAGCAGTTTCTAAGCGCTTGCTTAGGGAACCCGTCCTGGTATTCCCCTGTGAGATAACCCCGGCAGGGTATCCGCAAGGTGAAAGCCAGGCATCCCGCCGCGAGGGGCCATTGTGGAGATTAAGCAAGCTATTGCCCAGAGTTGCAGAGTGTGAGCCCGTAAATCAAGTAGGCACCGGAGCGAGAATTGTCGAGTCCATGGACATTTTAGGACTCAAGACCCTGCCGAGCCGGGAATTGAACCCTGGTCCCAGGCTGACCTCTGCTTCCAGGCCTGCCTCCTCTAACCAGTGAGCCACACTTCTCCACTAACAGGAACAGTGTTAGTTAGCCTCTCAGTGAAGATCTCATGATTAAAATGATGCCAGGACCGTGCAAAAGTTGAAGGTGGACATTTTGCAGGGGAGTGAGGAGTAGTTTCAACCAGGAAATTGAAGGAAGATAGCCATATGGTCTGTCCAAGTCAGTGGCAGAATCTTATCAATCTGAATAGCAGGATAATTAGTAAAAAATTCCATACAATGTGCGTAATGCATTATGAGTGGGGCCAATCACTCGCCCCCGACTCGGCCCTACCTTAAATACTGGGACATTTCTTTAAATAACCCAAACACTACCCAAAAACCGGGACATTTCTTCAATTTGGAGAAAAGTGTCAGGACACATCTCCAAAAACCGGGACCGTCCGGGGAAATCCGGGACGTCTGGTCACCCTAGCCTGGTCCATGTTTACCACTTAGCCAGCTTTTAAAACCTGACACAGGTAAACACTCCTGTATACTCCTCCCAGTTCACTGCTATGGTCTAATCTGTCTTCCAATTTGATGCTCCACTTACCCTTCTTGCCACCCATGTCCTTCACCAAACCCTGCGGCATCATTTCAACTCACTTTGGTCTCTGACATTATGCGTGTTCTCACGCTCATGCTTATTGCTACAGTCTTGTCCAGCAGGCTTCTTCACTCGCCTGTGTGCCGGGCCATATCTCTCTCCTCCATCGATTTTATGAATGTCCAGTCACTCAGGGGGATTCTTCTCATAACAAGGTGGTGGTACAGGCTGATGGTGGTGAATGGAGGTGCATTACACTTACAGCGGGGTCCCAGCATGCTTTGAGTTCAGGCACAGGTGAAGAGCGTTCGTTGTGAATTGCAGTATACTGTTGCTATGACAACAGTAAAAGGCAAGTAAGAGGCACTTTTGCTTCCGCCCCAAACCTACTCCTCCCCCATGCCCCCCAAAAAACAACAACAAAAAGCTTTCTGAGGCTGTTTTCACGCCCCCTTTTTGGACGTTGGCACTGCAAGGCCTCTAAAAACAAGTGGAAATCCACTGTTTACAGTCGTTTTCAGCCTGCTTCCCGTGTGACATCGGCTTCTCACCGGGTGACCGTGTGACGGGAGCAGATATCGTGTGTCACACGGTGGCACTGCGTGAGTGGGCAGGTCTGTATTTTTATTATGCAGAACCCCATATAAGGACAGTTTGACCTCAATCTTGAAACATTTATTCATTTGTGTTCGGATTCCCATACTGACCAGATTGTTATTAAATGGTGTACGTCCTAAGAGGGCATTTACCACATGCAAGCTAATTTCTGAAAGCAACCCTAGGACCACCCCTAGCTTTCCTTGTGCATCAGCCAACATTGAATGCTGAATTGGGACCATTATTTAATTACTGCACCGTGTTAATACCCTTTCCTTGGTTAACGTTACACAGAACTGCTGGAAAAAAACAAATCACACTGCCCAAATTCCTGAAAATGGTTTCAGCATCGTACAATAAATGTCTTTTAAGCATCTGAAAGACAAACGTCCCCTCTGTGTACCCGAGCCCCACAAGAGATATTGGTAGAAGAGAACGCTTCAATCACAGCAGACTTCATTGGCAAAGGGACAAGAAGGCAGGGAAGCGCACACGCGAATCATCCACGCAAAGCGACTCGGACGCATCTAAATGTTTACATTTGCAGGGTCTGCACGCTGTCGATACTAGCTGCCCACAGCCCTATACAATTGAGAACATGGTCAAGGACATAACCTCTGAAGAGTCACTAAAATAAACACAGGGTAAGTCAGCGTTGACAGGGTCTGCTGGCCTATGTCTGTTCAAAACATGAGTGCAAGGAACAGCATATACACATCCATTTATATGGACAGTATTAGCAAGTTGGAGCTTACCGTGCGGCTTTATGATCGGTAACAAATCCGTGCAGACATCCCTGGTAGCAAAAAAGTTGGTTTTCAAAGTAACTTCCGCTTGAATATGAAATGGTGTAGGATCAGCGACTTTTGAACGGTTAAGAAGAGGAAAGAAGAAAGAATTAGTTGGAGTTCTAAATAAAGGCGTATTTATACAGAGTTAATAATGTACATCATTGCTGTTGGGAACAGTCAAAGAGTTTATCTGTACACTGTGTTGCAGCCGGAAAATCTACATAATCAACAATAAACAATTTAAGTTCTTTGAGACTAATGGCACACGCACAAACACTAACTGTTGAAATTCTTGATCATGGATAGTTCTGCAAAAACAGTCTCTGCTCCACTGCCACCGTCTGCTGCATCTGTTCTGCACAGCAGGGTGGTACTTCATTCCGCTTCATCTCAATGCAAACAAGCATTGGCATAGCCAATATGTCTCGCTTTTGGGACCTTATAAGTGTTTGGCCATGCAACAATTGATGTTGTTGCACCAAGGATATTGTGCTGCATAACTAAATACTTATAAGGTCCCAAAGACGAGACCTATTGGCTATGCCAATGCTGGTTTACAATTACTGCTCCTCTGAATTCCTGTTACTTATCTGTTTTAATATGAAAGTGAAATTACCATACATTGACATCTCTTCCACCCCAGACTGCCTGTTCGCTGCGTTTTTCTGTGATAGTGACAGGGGTCTCTGTTCATTATTGCCAGCCTTGCCCAAACATTTTCTTGTGCTCTTTGTAAAGTATCCCTTCTCTGTCACTTTGTCTCAGGTGGACAGGCCCACTAAATCCGTGTCCTGGAGAACTACACCTTAAAGTTGCCACTTTGCTACCTGTTTTTTTCTTTTCCCCCACAAAATCTGGAATGAAGCAGATAAAATTCTGCGCCATCCTTGCTCCACCATGTCCCTAGCATGACATTATTTTATATTTAAAGCTTTTTTTAAAGCATGCATAATGCCATTGTCTATGGCAGAGTGCTTTATATCAAATAAATCTTGCATGGAAATATTTTAGGTTAATATCGGTATGGGTAATAGTCGTCAAGTCAAAAAGTTTATTGTATACGATTACTTAAAATCATTACAATTTACACTTTAAAAAAGTATTAAACTTAATCTTCCATAAAATATCATCGACAATGAGCTTGGCAGTATTACAATATTAATAACATTAATAAAGCTCATAAAATATTGGGTAACTGGTTAAACAATCTCCAAAAGTTCTATTCTTCACAACTTTCCCAGGAGCTCCAATGACCAAAATTATCCAAAAGATAAATTATTTAAGGTAAAATGACCATATAAAATGCCAAACTTTCCGGTAGACTTTGGTCAGCCACTGTTTCTCTGTATTGTTCCTGTTTTCTTGTGGAATAGGATCCCAGTCCTTGTTCTACTTGAGTTAGTGAAGGAGAGCTGTATTTGTAGTCCCTGCCGTCCTTGTTCATGCTTTATCAATCTCCTCTAAATCGGCTTGCCTTAATAGTTCTCTTACTTTTGCCAGATATTTTACCTCCCAGCACGCCAACATTATAGAGTAGCCTTCCAACCAACGTATCACAGCTTGCCTGCACGTGCGAATCTTTAATTAGTTAAAAATCAGTTTTAAAAGCCCCCTCCTTAGTTCCTTAACTGCGGGGCAAGCACAAAGAAGGTGAGTGAATGTTTCGTTACAATACCCGCATAATCGACAGTGTGCCACTTGTTGGTTGCTTTTCCAGGACGGTTGTATATCTTTTGAATCATGCAGGCCCAAACGGTAATTGGTGAAACTTTTTTTTAGTTCCACACTAAAATGAGTTACTAAGTAGGCCTGTGGCTTTGTTGATATGTAGGAGTTAATCACAGTCCACCCATGTCTACGTTTCGACGTTGTAATTTTATCTCCTAAGAAGGACTTCTTCTTTGCCGTCTTATTTGCCAATTCGCCAAACGCTGCCCGATCCATCTGGCTGTCCCATGTCATTTGTATGTCAAGTTCCGCCAATGATTTTCTCAGATAGGCTCCCCACGAGTGTGGAATGTCCTGATCCATCTGGATTTTGATTTCTTTCCAGCATAGATTGTTCAATGTCCCCAGTTCAGATGCACAGAATTTGTGGCATAATTTCACGAAGCCGCTCATGCTTCGGATTTTCTGATTTTGAAGGCCAAATTCCAGCTGCCACCAAGCGCTCCTATTCCATGACCTAGCAGTCTCCACCCTTCAAAAGAGGAGAGCGTTCCAGCCCATCACAACACACCCCGCTCTCTTGAAATTCCTTACTCATGGTGACACCCCTTTATATTAATCTTCCGCTTGAATGGGAAGATACACCATATTCGCTCCTTGAGAGAGGCCCACCAACTATTGAATATCCCAACTGATGCTCCAAAAGACTCCCACTCTCCCGCCAAAACAGGCAGAGATCCAGGAGCCCACAGGCGATGGCCCACCTCTGCCCTGATCCAGAGACAATCAATAAAGAGAGGAATGCAGTACTGGACTCCCTTGACGAGGACGCCAGTGGGCCGGGGTACTGGGGGCGAGCCACTCCAGCTAGCAATCGACCACAAGCAACACTTAACCTCCCCTGAGTTCTTGTCTTTCTACAGTCTATAAGGGCAGTGGTCTGGAGCGGATGGGGATTGAGGGCCTCTTTCACCCCCCTCTCATGGGTCTAACCACCCAGGACATCTGTTTATCTCTGTTATGCTTTTTGTTTGTTAACTTAATTGGGGTTTGTATGGCCCTCCCACACCTCGGAGTTCCCCCGGAATAAGATTCTTGTGTGTCTAGCCACTCAACTTCATCCCCTAGGCAGCCCACACAGGGGTCTCCATTTCTCAGATGACTCACTCCTTCAAACAGTGCACTCAATTAGAACCTTTTACGAACCCCCTTGATGACACCTAATCTTAAAATCATCACCATAAACGTAAAAGGGCTCAACAACCCAGTTAAGAGATGCGCCATCCTCTTAACTAGAGCACTCGGGCGCCCATATTTGTCTCCTCCCCGGAGGCACGCACAGACTCCGCTCTAGGGCGTTCCCTCATCAGCTATTTTCCTCTCAGTCCTCCAAGTCTGCTGGGGTTGCCCTTTTAGAATATACCACCTTTCCCGGCAAGATTTGCCTCAAACAGTCAGAGATCAGAGGCAGGTTATTGGCCCATTTCTTTACAGTGGGCCCCCACATCTTAACGATAGGTTCGATCTAATCCACAAACGAAGGACAAGAACAATTCCTTGAGAAGGCGGTGTCCGAGTTTACTCAGTCAAATGACCGAAGGTTACTGTTAGGGGGAGACTTAAACCTGGCTTTCAGCAACACTATTGACAGATCCGCCAAATGTCAGGGCCAAACTAGGGCACTCACAAAGGAGGGGGTGAAGTTGCTGTAGGAGGTAGGATTGATGGACATATTGAGAAACTTACACCCCACAGACAGGGAGTACACATTTTACTATAATTCTCACAAAACATATGTAAGAATCAATTACTTCCTAGGCACTCAGAACATGGTAACCCATAATCAACAAGCTGACATACTGCCCTGCATGCTGTGGAATCACTCTGCGGTGACGGTAGAATTTTCTCTCCCCTTTTCTTGCCCCCCATCTAGATCTTGCCACCTTAGAGATATACTGCTGCACCATCCAGTGGTAATTCAACAGGTCTTGCAAGCATTGTGGGATTTTCTGGATATAAACGATACTCCTGAGACCCCTATTACCATTATATGGGCCACTTTGAAGGCGGTGTTAAGGGGGAGAATTTATAGCGATAGCCGGGCCGAAAATAAGACACATAGGGACAAGAGAGAATCACTCACAAGACAGGTTCAGGAGTTGGAACGTATACACCAACAAACCAGTGCTCCATGGATCTGGCGGCAGCTAGAGGCAGCTAGATCTCAGTTGTCTGCCATGGATCTTGACAGGGTGGTGTAGTAGTATTTTATTGATTGATCATTTAAAATCATTACCAAAATAATTGCGAAATTATGGACATTTCAATTAAGATACCTCATTAAAATGGTTTTTAAATAACAGTAAACCTTTAAAATTATACAAACGCGTTATAAAACTCTTTTATATTTCGCTAGTTCCTATGTTTAAAAGATTGGCAGAGCACAGTAAGTTTAAAGATTAAGATTATATCATTCTAATTTTTTCCATGCAACTTTAAACAAGCATTTACAATGCAATGGTTTCGCCTTTGGAGTACTCTAAAGTACCCCACTCCAGTCCACCCCAACCAACCCCACTCATTCTACCCCACTCCAATCTAACCATCTCTACCCACACTCCAATCAGCCCCAATCTACCCCACAGCGCCAACAGAGAAGCCTTGGAATGCTCGCCTCAAACTAGCATTGAAAGTCAAGTGCTAAATGAGTACTTAGCTCAGTTACTCAGGAACCATAGTAGATCGGGTCTCAGGACATCAGGCATAAAATGCCTCAACCGCAAAAAATGGGGCCAGTAACTCCTGCTTACCCAGTGGCCCTATGAGCGGTGTTGTGACAGATGCCAAACTGCATCTCACCCATCAGTAGCCTCTAATCAGACCTCTTCCGCTGTACGATACAGCGTCCGACAGTACTTTGAAGAAGGCTACATGGGTATTCAGACAAATGGCTTACCACATCAAACAGTCTACTTCAAGGTCTATATAAATCCCACGAAAGTATGCACTGCTGCGCTAGTCTAATGTCTTCAAATGACAATCCAAGAGCTATGTATGTTCTAATCAAATGTTATGCAACACACGCAGGGAGGTTTACTGTACATTCACATCATCACGACTAACACCATAGCACAACCAGCGATTCTGAAGAGACAAAGCAACTAGTGAAAGAATACTAGAGTCACGGCAGTGGCACAGTATGGTTAGTATAGCTAGGCTGTGTGTGGGAGTAAATCGAGGCTGGGTGATTATATTTTTATGGATATAGATTAATGTAATGAGCCCAAGTTCGCCTCCCATTAAGTACTCTACCCGATAATAAACACAGCTTTATTTGACCACCACAGTATATAGGTTCCTTAATTACACAAAAACCTTGTTGTTTACATTGATTCCCCAAGCACAAGCTTTTAAATGTGCAGCTGCTGTTAAGGTAGCAAAGCCTAGACTACAAGTAACTCGGACTTCCATGCCACTTCCGACAAAGCTCGGCAACGACTACAGTTTAGATGTCTCCAAAATGCAGTGAGCCACTGAAAAAAAAATATTAAACTAAATCACTGGCTCTCTGTACAGTACTCCTTAAGGCAACAGTCTAGTACCATCTAAGTCTCTGAGGTAACTGCATCTCTGTGCTGGTTATAGGTTTAAAATAGTATAGCCATAATAATGCGCCTCTAAGGAGTAGAGCACCCCGCATTTCCCAACGCAATAGAAACACTGCCTTCTGTGTGGTGTCAGAAACCTTCCCTCGGTATACGGTGCCAACCACCACGGAGTACTAATGTATCGGCACCGTACATTCCAAAACACACTCCTGAGTTTACAGTGCTCTTTATAGTCAGTGTGCATGCACACCTACAAGTGTCTTTTAGCCTCCCACAGGGAACCGAGCCCAACAAGAGCACGGCGCCATTCAGGCCAGCACCTGTGGGCACCCCGGTAGACCACCAATACCCAGCACCATTCTTCAGAGTACTCACACGGCGAGTATAATGTAACGACAGAATTGACACTGCACCAGTGCATTACTCATTGCATTTCAGAACATAGTGTGTATTAATTTTCACTTGGGAACCACCACCTTCGACAGTGCCCGCTGAAGTCCTCAGCCAGGCTGGAGTATGCAAGCACCTGCGTCCTTGCACCTTCTGGCAGTAGTAGCTTAGGAGCCCCCGCTCCCCCCAGGCCGTACCTGCATAGAAGCGGATGAGGCAGGCGATGTCGGGCTCCAGCCCCTCGTCCTGCAGCCGGCTCTGCTGGCGGAAGCCCAGGCGCTGCAGGTAGCGGCTCTGCAGATGCAGGGGCCGCTCGTGCGGCCGCAGGCGGCGGGCCGGCTCCCCGTGCAGTTGCACGTACAGGGCGGGCGGCTCCCCTCCGGGGGCGGCATCCGGGCACAGCTCTTCGGAGGACGAGGAGGCGCTGCCCCCGCCGGGGCACGGCACACGCAGGGCTCCCGGGGCCCCCGAGCGGCCCGCCGGCGGCAGCAGGCGCCGCGCCAGCTCCACGGCCGTGGTGCTGAGGGTGCAGAGCACGGGTCGCGGGGGCGCGGAGGCCCGGGGCCAGGGGGACACGTGCAGGCAGCTGCGGCCCCGCTCCGCCCGCACTCACTTCCTTTTGTCAGCCATATACCCCATTAGGATTCTCCTTGATGGTGGTACTTCTCCCATTTGTTTATTTAAGCTGGTGGAAGGGCACTTTTTTATTTTTTATTTAGTGCATTTATATAAAGCGCGGACATTACCCGAAGGTGTCAGAGCGCTGAACAATAGAGCCAGTTACGTCACAAGAGAACGTGTAAACACAATACAACATTAAAAACTACAAATGAAGGTTACATAAACACAAAATCCAACAAAGCACGCAGAAAAGAGGAATGTACAGGAAAAGGAATACTTAACTCGAAGTAGGATAGACAGTCTAGATAGCCCATACTGGACAATGTGTTCGTCAGAGAAATGTCAACTAAAGTTCGTCCTCCTTCCTTCACAAATACAGCAGTCGTCCGAAGCGCAACGCTGCCGCCACGGAACCGCCACAACTCCTAGTGCCTTATGCGCCTGCAGCCCCTACGCGTATACAGCCCGGCTTACATGTATTATAAGTCCGTAATTAGCTCAATTTAGATCACCCGCCTGTTGTGCCCCCCCCCAATTTTGCAAGTCAGCCGGCAGAAGGCGGTTCTAAGGCAATGTTTACATACCATAGAAGCACGTGCGGAATGAACAACCAATGAGCGCTTCGATATATTGTGCAGCGTACTAGGATTGGACGAAGTGTGGCCAGCGTTCCAATCCCAGGTCACCGTACATATTACCAGCCCCTCCGATTTCCAGAACACGATCAGGCATGGCATTGGCTATTATGCGACCCGGAAGTGCTGTCTTTACAGACAACGGACATTGTGCTGAATGTACGTGCGGTCCGTGTAAAAGTGGTGGCCATGTGGTTATCTTAGTGAAAAAGATCCGTCCATTTGATAGAAGGAATATTTCAGCGGAGCCAAAATGAAGCTGGTCAGCAAGGACATCGAGAAAGACAATACCGGGTGAGGGATTTTGTCCATAGAACCCTAAAAGATGCAAATGTCGAAAGTGTTGTCAGTCACCTTCTCCACTGGAGTGCAGTTTGGCACAGTGAATGGTGTTAGTCGATTATTATACTTCCAGCACGTCAGTCGATTATTATACTTCCAGCACGTCTGCCAGACTTCCTATCCGAGGCTTTCTCATTACTGGCATGATGTGCACAGCTGCCACGTTGTCTTGATTTCAGTGTGCTCATATATGGCATTTCAGTGTCTGATGCATAGGCATAGCTGACACGTTTCGAGTTTGCTTATGTGTGACATTTTCATATTTTCCCCGCTCATACATCGCGTCATAAAGGGGGCGGGGTGGTGCCTTTGCAGAACAAGTCAGGTCCTGGGCCGGCAGCCAATCTCAGCGCGGCCCGGGGAATGACGTCACGGGGCCCCGGGCCGGCAGCCAATCACAGCGCGGCCCGGGGAATGACGTCACGGGGGTGTCCCGGGCCGGCAGCCAATCACAGCGCGGCCCGGGACACACGGCAACAAGGGGCGGGACTTAAAAAAAGACCCCAAACGCCCCCGAATCGCGTTTTCACGGGAAAGCGTGATTGACAGCCAATCTCTTCCAATGGCTAGCCTCCATTTATGGAGCTAGCCAATGGAAGACAAAAGCGGAACCAAAGCCCCATATCTAGGACATAAGATTTCGCCCTGGGCGGAGCAACTGCTATGCAGTTGCAACGGCCAGGGCGAAACCTAAAAATTTGTAAAAGCAGAATTAATGAGTACATCGTCCGGGCAAATACAGTGAAGCAGTGCTTGTCTACAAGTCCTTATCGCTCTTTCATTAAAAAGCCTTTTTAATAGAGTTAGTCTTTCATTTTTCAGTTCTGGACAAAGGCACAGAAGATGTATAATATTTTCCTCTCCAGCTTTGTACAACCGACATAATTTGTTATTTTCAAGTTTTTTCCAAGGTAGTGCATGGGATTCTCCTGGCAACATTCCGAAACGTGCTTTCACGAATATATTTTTATTTACCCACGACCATGCTGTGTCCAGATACTGCTGAGGCCCTTCTTTTTGTAATTGTTTATTATGGACCAAGCGTGTTTCCTTTTAGCAAAGGTCTCTTTATCGCTTATCAATGATAGGTGATCTGTTGTTTTGTTCACAACTTTTTTGAAGGATTCCTGGTTTATGGTAGTATTCCAAACACTCCTGACCCCAAATTCGTCCAGGGCCTTGTTCAGATATTTCCAGACAGAAGATTTAGTGTTGCCATCAATTTCTTTCCATAAGACCTGAGAAATTAAGTTCTCCTCATCATTTTTTACTCTGTTCCATACTTTGATTGTATGAGCCATTCATGCATATAGTTGGTTATTCAAGCCGAATTCCAATCTGACTTGGGCTTGTGAGGCATTTTTTGGTAAAAGAAAGAGGGACCGATACGTTTTTGAGACAGCTTTATTTATGATTGTTGCATCTTTTCCGTTTAACGCCTCACTTCCATAGGTTAATGAAGGTAGCAATTTCGCCGATATCACCTTAAGTAGCGGTCCGTAAGTTAAATTGCTAGTAGATTTCTTAATTATCCCAAATGCACCTGTAAGTGCATTTGCTTTCCTGGTGATATCCAGTTTTTGAGGGTTAAAGTTACCATTATCGTTAAATATAACTCCTAGGTATCTGTAGGTTTTAACTTGCTCCAAATTTTCCTTTCCCAAGAACCATTTTGAGTTGTACTTGTTCCTTAGGTTTTTTGTAACAACCATAATTTGGGATTTTGACTCCTTTATTACCATTTTGTTTTCTGTCGCATATTCCTGTATGCGTGTTATTAACCGTTGGAGGCCCACCTTTGTGTTACTTAGAAGAATGACGTCATCTGCATACAGTAGGTTAGATATATGTTTATCAGCAATCTTCGGTGGGTGTGCATTTATGTTGTTTAAGGCCTCGGGTAAGTCGGCTAAAAACAGATTAAATAATAAGGGAGCCAGTACATATCCTTGATTCACTCCACCTAACGTTGGTATTTCTTTGGTAAATGAGTGGCCATTGCCGATGCGTACTCTAGCCCAAGTTTTTGTGTGCAGAAGCCGGATTAGGTATATTAGCAGTGGGGGAATACCTTGAGCATGTAGTTTTCCGTATAGGAGTTCTCTGTTTACATAGTCAAAAGCTGACTTAAAATCAATAAAGCATAAGTATAAGGTTTGGCCATTTATGATTGTTTTGTCGATTAAAACCGATAGGGCTAGGATGTTGGCAGTTGTTCCCAGTCCTTTTATCAACCGGTTTGATTTGGCAGGAGAATGTTATTAGTCTTTACCCAGTCAGATAGAGTTGTTACGTAAACGTAAACGTGCTGGACTTGTAAAGCGCACAGCTGCCCCGGCGCTTGCTTAGGGAACCCGTCCTGGTATTCCCCTGTGAGAAACCCCGGCAGGGTGTCCACAAGGTGAAAGCCAGGCAACCTGCCGTGAGGGGCCGTAGTGGAGATTAAGCAAGCTATTGCCCAGAGTCGCAGAGTGTGACCCCGTGAGTTGAGTAGGCACCAGAGCGAGAATTGTCGAGTCCGTGGAATTTTTGAGCCGGAGACCTGCAGAGGCGGGGAATCGAACCCAGGTCCACGGTCAATCTCAGCTTCTGGGTCTGCCGCCTCTAACCACTGAGCCACGCTTCTCCACTAGATGACTTGCGAATATTTTT
The DNA here is from genome assembly GCF_964261635.1 of Lissotriton helveticus. Taxonomy (NCBI): domain Eukaryota; kingdom Metazoa; phylum Chordata; class Amphibia; order Caudata; family Salamandridae; genus Lissotriton; species Lissotriton helveticus. The sequence goes on from NC_136069.1 coordinate 193,988,032, forward strand.
GCATCGGTATCCTGTAAGGTTATTAAACGATAATTTTCTGGTGACGTCCAATCTCCTTTTTTATACATGGGGGATATTAAAGAACCTATCCAACTTTCTGGTATCTCCTCTTTCCTAACGACTTCTTTGAAAACCCTTACAAGATGTTCTGCCCATGCTTCCAGATCTTCTTTATATAGGGCAAAAGGTATACCGTTTGGCCCTGGTGCTCCATCTTTCTGTTTTTTTATTAGCTTGGCAACTTGTTCTTGAGTTATTTCTAAATCAAATTCTCGTATTATTTCAAGGTCAAGTTCTTGTCTTGTAAATTGAATTTCCTTCCTTGAATAATGTTCTTCGGTTCCAGGTTTTGTAGAATTTGGGTTTAGATGATGCCCCAAAAAATTCACCCATTCCATCTCAGTTAGTACTGATGAGACTATGGATTTATCTGCCCTGGTTAGGCTATTTATCATTTTCCAGAACTCCCTTGAGTTTCCTTGGTTACTGGCATAAAAGATTTTAGTCCAAAGAACGTTATTAGCTGCCATTTTTTCTTTCCAGATTAATTTCCTTAAGCTTTGATTTAGCTCCTTTAGGGTTGTTTTAATTTCTTAATTATTTGGGAAGTTAGTCAACTCTTTCCTTAATCGATTTCTTGTTCGTTTCATTTTCTGTACTGCATATGGAAGGTTAATATGGGTTACCCTTTTTAATTCCCTAGTCACACAACTATCTCTAGGTTTATTATAATTCCCATTGTATGCAGGTAGTTTAGAAATGAAACTAGCCCATTGGTCAATTATAGATATAGGTGCTGTTTCATCAAGGCATTTCCTAGCCCGTTTTAAGGCCAGCTCACTAGTCAATCTTATGTCTTGTGACTGTGTCTCCCAGTTTAATTTCCGATAGTTGATGGTTCCGATTTGGCCTTGAGTTGTTGAGTAAATTTGATGTCCCCTATTTATAAATGATGTGGTGATAATTTGCTGACTGTGATCACTCTCCAGGACCTTCTTTAGATAGTATGAGGTGCAGTAGTAGAAAATGTTCAATGATACCATGGTATAATCGATGCAAGATTTACTGTTATGGTTGTAGAAGGACCATGATGGAGGCGAATCCATTGGAAATCTGCCATTTAGTATCCGTAGCCCCAAAGCTTCTATATCTTTAAGAAAATTCATACCTATTTGATTTTGTCCTGGTTTAGCTGAGGGCTCTAATACTTGGGCCGGAATTAACCATTGGTGGTCTTGTGACTGCGTCACCTCATCTCTTATGAAAGGTATTAAGAGATTGAAATCACCTGTAATTATAAAATCCATAAAGGGGTCCTCTATCCTTTGTTCTACTAAATAGGCAGAAAGAGTAGCACACATGGTTTTCCTAGAAATAGATGTAGGTGGAATATAGATATTAACCAACTTCAGTGATCTTTTTTGTTCGTAAACCCTATATTTTAGCAATACTGATTGAACATTACAGTTGTTTGTAACTAATTCCACATGTTCCGCATCTAAATCAATTGATATAAAAATTGCTGGACCTCCTGAAGGGCGTCCAAAATTACTTAGCTTAGTAGCAGGTTGATAGTATCCTTTATAGCCATTGATTTTGAACGGGCTGTAGCCCAAGTCTCCTGTAGCAGAATTATCTGATAATTCTTCAGTGAGTCAGTTATTTTATCCATGTTATTACCTATACCATTAATGTTCCAAGAGCACATTGTTATTGCCTTTTCAATATTACATGAATTTTCATCTGTTGTTTCCTGATTTACTTGTTATTCTACGTTGTTTCCATGTAAGGCACTTTTAATCCATGAATCATTTATCCCGTTCTCATTGTCTACTCTATTATCTTCCGATTGATTTACAACTCCTCTATCTATTTGTTGTATTGGATTTTTTAGCACGGAGAATGGTGATTGCCCCTTTTTTCCTTTCTCAGAGCTTGGTAAATTTTGAGCTTTTAAGAGTGGTGTGGGATATTGTTTTGGCCCGATTTTACTGATCATTATTCCCCAACTGCGGAAGGTATCCTCTTCCTTCATAATTTGTTCTGCTACAGCAGGGGATGTGACTGTTAGAACTGTTAGTGGCAGTAATCCATCTGGGTTTTGTATGAAGCTGACAGAGTCTATTACTTTAGTCGTAAGATTTACCAAGGATGGAACTGATTTAAATAGACACAGGAGGTTACCTCTATTTAGTGTATCTTGATGTCCTCTGGACTCATATACCGGTTTAAGGATTAGTTGTTCTTTCCTCTGATTATCCAGATCACTTTCATTATCTAAAATCAGTTCCTTTCTGACTATATTTAAGAGTCGTTTATTATTACCTCTTTTAACTATTACTATTTGGTCTCCCTTTGTTAGATCGGCCGCATCCTCTGTCAAATTAATTGTTTCCATTGATTTCGCCAGTTTGATGGATGGAAATAGTTTTTTGTCTGATACTTTATTTATGGTTTGTTTCAATGTTTGTTTTAATGGTTTTGGGGATGAAAGTTGATTAATAGTTAATTCTTCATTTAGGGTTTGTGTATTTATTTGTTGTTCCATGGCATCAGAGTTCGATGGGACTAAAATCTTTCTTTCTGGCACTGTCTTGTCTATTGCCTGTTCTATTGAACTGATTGTGTGGCCACGTTTAAGTAGGGTGCCAACCAGGGTCCCCTCCTTAGGTGTTTTTTCCTCGGAGTCAATTCTATTCTTATTATCAGGTGATTTATTTGATGTGGAGTTTTTCCAAATCTTAGAAACTTTTTCGAGAACAAGATCACTTGTATCATTTACAGGCTATGCTATGCCATTTTTAGGTTTCTTATCTCTGGCTATCTTATTTTCCAGATCATTAGTCGTGTTCGTATATTTTCCATGGTATGCAAAGATATCATAATACTTAGGGGGCCATTAGGATGGCGGGCGGGCTTTGCCCGCCCGCCACCCTATCGGGAAACGGGACCGCCCGCCTCGAGGGCGGGGGTCCCGAAATGTGCATTAGGATGCGCCCGCCACAGTGGCGGGCGCAATCCTCATTTTAACATTGTGGCGGGTGGTGCTCACTGCACCGCCCACCACAATCTAACAATCAAATGCATGCATTGGCATACATGAAGCGGCAGGCACCCCGCGGTGCCTGCTGCTTGGTGTATGCAAATGCGGGGGGGTACCACAGTACCCCCCCCATTGCACCAATCCCCTCGGCCATCACCAGGGGGGCCCGCAGGGGGCCCCCAAACCAAAGACCGCCTGCCTTTCCGTGGCGGCATTGCCGCCACGGAAAGGCCTGACAAAATGCTCATTATATTATGGTTGGCGGTGTCGAACAGACACCGCCACCATATGTAACACATTCCGCCCCGGCCGCAAGGCGACCGGGGCGGAAAACAGGCGGGCGGTGTTTTGCACCGCAGCGGTCCCCCCCGCCATCCTAATGTGGCGGGGGGGAATCGGGCAATGGATGTCGGGCGGATTGCCTCCGCCAGGCCGGCGGTGGCTACCGCCAGCCTGGCGGAGGCAATCCGCCCGACATCATAATGGATCCCTTAGTATTTGTTGTATTTGGTTTTATTAGCGAATCATTACCAAAATGCAATGTTGTATCCCTTAAAGTTTGTTGTCCCTTAGTTCCATGATTGGGTTTATTTTTCGACGATTCCTCAAATGATCCTTGATCTAGTTGATTTTGCAACTTTACTTTATTTCGTGATTTGCGTAACTTTTTTTTGCACCGTTTTGACATTTTAAAATGATTCGGGTCCGGATCAGTTTTGTCCTTGTCGTCATTATCCCCTTTATCATTTTCCACTACTTGATTACCAAATTTCTCATTTTCGGTTTTTTTGGTGTTCTCTTGAATATTAAGTGTTTTTGTGCTGGGTGACTGATAATTAACTGCTTGCTCATTTTGGACTAGTGGATAATCTTTTTTAGAATGTTTATTTTCTGTTAAACAACTTGTACCTTTGTTATCTTCCTCTTTTTTCCAGGTCTGATCCCTTTTAAGAGTTGCCTTAGCATCCTCTAATATTGCACCAATAACTTCCGGTATAGCTGTTAGTTTGTTGATTATAGGCCCACATAAACATTCTAAGTAAGAGGTGGATTGATCTGCTTGAGCTCTGGGTATCAATGAGTTAAGGTCCACTAATTTGAGATCTATACCCGCGACCGCTTTTGCCATTGTACCTAATATGTCAATTTGAATATCCATTTTGTGGGACTGAAGTGACAGTGCTTCAATTGTAAGTGTTGAAGTTTGATAAAAAATATCCCAAATAGAACCGAGATCCTGGTTATCAGTGGTTATGGTATTATTCAGCCGTGGTTTTTGATAGTTGGTGGGGATATTTTTTAAACGGGTCCTATTATAGTCGTCGTATTGTACTGATTGGACTGGTTCAGAGTTACGTCTTGCTCTGACTCCCACAGGTTGTGTAATTTCTATGCCCAATTTTGGTTTGTCTGATTTTTCTTCATCTAATTGATTCAGTACTCTAGTAGGTTTAAAATTTGTTGGTTCCTGTGTTTGAGCACCCTGTTCGCTATATATTGTTTTGAGGCCTGTGCTCTCATCCTTATATGGGAACATGGATATTTCCAGTGTAGGTGAAGCAATTTGTTTTGTTCGTGGAGAGTCGTCCACTATGTTGAGGCTATTAGTTATGGGTACCATACTTTGGGCACTGTTTTTATTTATTTCAACGTTAACCTCTATCGGTATCCTCGATGAACTGGTTACTATACTTGGATCGGTAAAGTGATCAAGACCTCAGTTTTAGTTTTTTCCATACTGTTCACTAAGATACCCCCTTCCTGTGTGTCCTTTATATGCAGTGGGTCCTGGTTATTAGATTTCATTGGTGTATGGTTTACTAATTTTACCAGTTTGTTAGGCTCAATGACAGTATTATTTGTTGCCTCCAAACCTTGATTTAGCCCCAATTGTTGAGTCATGACTTTCTGATTGCTGATAGGTTTAATAGGTGGTTGCAAATTTCCTATTGCTGGATCACTTTGTATTGACAATAAAACTCCTGTTGGATCCTTTAGAAAATCAAATTTTTGAGGAATTTTTTTACTTTTTTCAAACATTCTTGCTATTATCCCAATAGCAAGAATGTTTGAAAAAAGTAAAAAAATTCCTCAAAAATTTGATTTTCTAAAGGATCCAACAGGAGTTTTGGGTCAGCTCCTTAGGTTGTATTTTGACTTTATTTAATATGCTTATAGCTTTCAGTTTACGGGATCTACGTGCTGGGAGAGCAGGCGCCCTCTCCTTTCCAGAACGCATTGATTTTGAAGGTGATTATGCGATTTAATATGAGGAAAGAATCAAACTCCCAGAAAAGAAATTACATTTGAGAAACAGAACAACAATTTAACAATACCTTATGCAACCATATGCACCCATATGCAACTGAACAGCAGATATTTGGCCTGAGTAAACACTCAACAAGTGATCAGCATATGTTCAGACAGGGTGGTGTACGCGGCGCTGCGATTGAGACATGCGTTTTACAACGGAGGTAACAGAGGGGGGAAACTGCTAGCCAACAGACTGAGAATCTAGAGACAGATGTCTGGTGTTACATCTGTGATTAGCTTGACAGGGGAGGAATACACCGAAGACCAACAGATTACCGAAATATTTCACCAATTTTATGTGGGGCTCTACGATTCGCAGGATCTCCCCCCGAACGTCCCAGTGGGCTACCTCTGGGAAGCCGCCACCACTAAACTAACATTGGATCAGGCAAAGCCACTTAAAGTCCCAATCCGAATAGAGGAGGTGATATCAGCCTTCTCTAAGCAGAAATTACAGAAGTCCATGGGCCCAGACGGGTTCACTTCACTCTTTTATAAGACATTCTGCAATATTCTGGCTCCCGTTCTCACAAGAGTCTATAATGCGGTTAGAACCTCCTCGGACCTTCCACCCACCATGCTAGAGGCCACATTGGTTGTTATACCTAAACCATATAAAGATCGGCACCAGTCCACTTCATATCGGCTGCTCTTCCTCCTTAATAGCGACCTAAAACTGTTCACTGGGATTATGGCATTGCAAGTGTCTCTTATTCTTCCCAGCCTGATCGATTCCGATCAAGCAGGTGCTGTACCCAAGAGACAATGCACAGAATACTAAGCGCCTGCTCCATATCATAGACAAGGCTCAACGCTTTGACACTGAACGCATGCTTCTGTCCATTGATGCGGAAAAAGTGTTCGACAGAATCCACTGGCGATACCTGAGAGACACCCTACGACATTGCGGTCTGCCCGTTAGATATATACAATGGGTCATGAGTAGTTACACAGCAACAGTGTAAGTAAACGGAGTAGCCTCTACTCCTTTCTGCATCCAGAGGGGAACCCTCCAGGGATCCCTGCTTTCCCCCCCTCCTTGCTCTTTGTATGGAGCAGATGGCCCAAAAGGTTCAGGACAGCCCCCAAATATCAGGAGTGAGCTGCGAAGGAGACAAGCACACACTCAGCTTGTACGCCGAGGATGTCATAGCGTCGCTGGAAGACCCACCCCATACTTCTTTACCGGCCTTCATGACAGAGCTAGAACAATTCATTCGGCGAGCGGCAGGTTTCAAGATCAATAGCCATAAATTCCAAGCCCTTAACCTGTTCCAAAAAAACCCTACACTCACTGCACTACAACGCATATACCCTTTCCAATGGGCTTCTTCAGCAATCCATATCTTGGGGTACAACTCACTAAAAACACACAACGTACAGTGACACTCAACTACAATGCTTTGCTTCACCAGATACAAGAGGACTTACGCCACTGGAGACCATACGCCCCATACTGGATAGGCCATGTAGCTGCAGTGAAAATGATCATATTACCTAAACTACTTTACCTCTTTCAAACCTTGAAATTAGAACCCCCTGCAAGATCATTACAATTCATGCAGCGGGCGGTAGACCGGTTTATATAGGAGACCCCGCTTACATAGAGATCTGTCGCAGAACCCCGAGAGAGGGTGGAATTCGGTCACTAAATCTAAAAGAATATCTCCGGGCGGCACAATTGAAGGTGTTTGTAGAATGGTCCCTCACTGAATCCGAAAAGCATTGGCTACTTATGGAAAGGCAGTGGTGGGGCAGTCACTATGGAAGATTGGTAGCTGTGGAGAGTACAATAAGTGGGACTCCAGGAAATCTGGCATTCGCCTCCATGCATCGACTGTGCTAGTCACCGTCGTGGGTGGCACCCCTCTAGCGCGAGCAAGTCCAGGTATAAGACCACTCAATGGAAGAGGGTGTGCCAGTCAATCTTCAGCAGCTATTTGAGGCATATATGGTGTGGGACGCCTCATGCTGCGACATGAGACTGACCATTTAGAGAGGTGTGGTGCCGCGGCCAGGGCGACTGACGCTGGAATCTGGGGATCACGGTTCGATCCCCGGCTCCGGCGGCAGGTTAGCCCAGCACCATGTGACTCTGGGCAATAGCTTGCTTAATCTTCCCGACGGCCCCCAGCGCCTAGAGACCCTTACGGGTGATTGTGCGCTTTACAAATGTGGATTATTATTATTATTATTTAATGTTATTACCATCGCCGGACACTCCCACGCTAGATGCAGGAAACCCGCCCCAGACCTTCCACACCTTTTACACCTGTCATTATCTGATAACTGAAATCTGTACTTTTTGGCAGGAGTGTAATATAAACGCTGCAAGAATGTATAATGTAGTAATTTAAATCTGCAACTGGCCGAGATATGTTCAGTTAGTTTGCAACAATACAGCCACTGGTTGTCTGTCACTTCCAGTCCCAACTCCTCACTCCAGTGCATGCGGGCCGATCCCTCTATACCTCTTCAATGCGTTCGTATGCAACGGTATAAACCCGAAACCAGATGCTTCCCATCCGAAGAGCTGAGCATGAAATGTAGCGGGCCAAAGTTCTCCGGTTCACGGGGGAAGTCAGTAATGACTACCCTCATCCCCTGCCTCAGTCGCACATACAAGAATACATCCAATGGCGTAGGCTGCACACCCTGGAATAAGTGCTCCAGGGAGCAAAACACACCTTCATGGAACAGGTCCCCCCTAGAAATAATATGAAGTCGTTTGCACAAAGCGTGAAATGCTTTTTCCTGTAGTAGTGCCATAGTTGGGTGATAAGATAGCGGTAGCCGTGGAGAGTACAATAAGTGGGACTCCAGGAAATCCGCCATTCGCCTCTATGCATCCACTGTGCTAGTCACCGTCGTGGTTGGCATCCCTCTAGCCCGAGCAGGTCCATGTATGAGACCACTCAATGGAAGAGGGTGTGCCAGCCAATCTTCAGCAGCTATTTGTGGCATATATGGTGCGGGCCGCATCCAATGGTATGCATAATGAGCTTGTGCACTGACATAATAGACTTCGAAGTCTGGAATATAGAATCTACCCTTGTCATAGGGCTGTGTGAGTATGGACCATTTAAGTCGTGACTGTTTACCTCCCCATAGTAAGTGAATCAATTAATTGCAGAAGGTTTTAAAGAAAAATGCTCCGGGATGATAGGGGACATTGAGAAATGAGTAAAGAAACTGGGGGAGAACTACCATTTTTATGAGGGAAGCTCATCCTGAAAGCGATAAAGGCAGAGGAATCCAACGTGTGACGTTACTGGTCAATCTTGTTATAGCTGTGCAGTAATTTAGTCTGATCATTTCCCCCCTATCCCTGGACAGCTGTATGCCTAAATACTGAAGGTCTGAGTCACACCGCTCAAGGGGAAAATCCAGCTGAAATCTGGAGACCGCAGGCGTAAGTGGAAAGAATTGCGACTTCCCCCAATTAATATTGACACCCGACAGCCGGTCAAACACAAGAAATTCCCGCAGAAGGGGGTTAATGTTTTGTTGCGGATCCCTAACATATAATGTAACGTCGTCAGCATATAATGAAATCAAGACTTGACGCTGAAAACATCAAAACGCCCTGTCCTGATGAATCTGGCGCAACCTAGAGGCCAGCGGCTCGATCGCTATAGCAAAGAGCAACGGGGAGAGCGGGCACCCCTGCCAGGTACCCCGCGTTATGGAAAAAGCAGGGGACAGGTGGAAATTTATCAACACCCTAGCAGAGGGTTGATGATACAACAGTTGCACCCAAGAAATAAATAGCTTAGGGAACCCCATTCTCTGCAACACACCAAATAAATAATCCCACTCTACAGAATCAAATGCCTTGGAGGCATCTAAAAAAACAGCAGCACGGGACTTCTGGCACCACGGTCTGTATTAGGGAGAACAGAGTACGCAAGTTGTGAGTAGTAGCCCTGCCAGGGACGAAGCCAGACTGGTCAGGGAGAATGATCCTATCCATAAGAAGAGTCAGGCGAATGGCCAGTACCTTGGCTAAGATTTTCGTGTCGCAAATAATAAGCAACAATGTCCTGAAAGAATCGCAGGCCCTGGGGGGTTTACCAGGTTTCAATAGGGACGTTATTACCACTTCCCTCATCGAGGGGGGAAGTATTCCCACTTCAAGGGACTCCTCGAAAACTTCCTTTATGACCGGTGCCATAATATCAATATAGCTTTTATAAAACTCAGCGGGCGGGCCATCCAGGCCTGGCGCCTTCCCGTTCTTCAAGGCCATGATTGCTTCCCTATTCTCAACAGTCTCAAATGGAGCACTAAGAAACTCTCGATGCACATTGCTGAGCCAGCATAACGGTACAGAACAGCATCAAGATCTGCCCCCCATGTCGTTGGGTATAGCGCCGCATAATGTGAAGTGAAAGTTTTGAGGATACCTAGAGTATCTTGACAAATCTCTCCCCCGTCTTCTCTATTTCTAATACATTCGTGTTAAACCGCTGACATCGTGTTATCTCAGCCAGAGCCCTCCCTGGACGCTTCCCCTCCCCGTACCTGCGTGCCACCCGATAGCACCCCCTAAACTTCACCTCCCTGGCAGCCTCCACTTCATATTCAGATACATTTTCCCTAAAATCTGTCTGCACCTGACCCGTTTCTCCACCCGACATTCGACCTTCAAGCCTCTTCAAATCCTGTTCTAAATTCCTCAGTGTGCGTTGTATGTCTCTCAGTATGCCAAAGCTCTTGGAAATACAATACCCCCTTATCGTGACTTTAACCCCTTCGACGCTCATGACGAGCTCAGCTCGTCATGAGTTACGCCTCTTGTACACTCATGACGAGCTGAGCTCGTCATGAACCGCGGGTTTTTAAAAAACCCAGCGCACAGCGGGAAAACGCTTAGCGCGGATGCGGTTAAAGGCCTCCCATATAACCTCCACGTTGTCTACGGAGCCCTTGTTGCAAAGAAAAAAATCCCTTATTTCCTCCCCGAGTTCAGTCTGAAAGACTGTGTCCAACAGAGCGTTTGGCTGCAATCGCCAAGTTGGCCTGGGCCTGTCATAACCAGGTATTGTTAGGGTTTTGCGGCATAGGCATTGACATGTGGTTAGGCAGGGTTCAAACCATGAACAGGATCAACCTGCTCTAGTGTGCACTGTTCCTGATGAACAAAACTGTTCACAATTTTTCAAAACTGTAAATAATTTCAATCACTCAACTTATACCACGATATTGCTTTGTTCATATCGGTATTTACTCATTATATCATAACGTCAATTTGTGGCTCAATCATATACATAATCATAAATCATTCAAATGTTGTGTCATCACATAAGTTGACAGTAGATATTATATATACAAATACAAATACTAGTTTCAATACAAAAAATCTTCACTTTCTACATTAATGGCATCATAGCTGCTGAACCACATTTAGTTGAGTGATTGAAATTATTTACAGTTTTGAAAAATTGTGAACAGTTTTGTTCATCAGGAACAGTGCACACTAGAGCAGGTTGATCCTGTTCATGGTTTGAATTGCAACATTATGTGGAGCCAACACATTGTTATAGTGTAGCACCCTTGGTTAAACAGGTTAAGGTAGTAGAGATATGTTAAGTTTGAGTGCGCCTTCCACCCTCTTGAGGGTATTTAATTTGAGTTAGGCAGGGTTCCCCATGTCAATTCATTCCCACTCCCTAGGCGTTCTGCAAGGAATAGGGTCCTTTATTGACGGTCCCTAGCAGACGTAAAGAGACGTTCTACCTGTAAGTCGACGCTTGGCTTACTTCCGTGACCACGCCCCCTTCCCTGTTTCCTGAGCGAGTGAATCGCCATTCCCCGGCGTCTTGCCCGATTCCCCGGCGTCTTGCTCGATTCCCCGTTCCTGATCCAACTTCCTTGCTTCCTTGGCTTCCCTCCGTTGAGGGCTGTTTTAGAGGCACTCTGGTTTCGGAACCTGTGACCTGTCCGATCACCCTAGCCTCCGCCTCTCCTCGTTCGCGGATCTTTCCGCACCTTGGTTCTGGTCTTAGCGAGGAGCCGGTCCTACTTCCCGCTTGCTCCTGGTACTTGACAGAAACCTCGGGCCGTTCGGCTCGCTTCTCAGAGGTTCTTTCTTCCCTTGAGAGAGAGTGTTGCTCCGCCTGTTATTCATTCCCGGGCCGGGCTTCGCCTCTCTTGGGTGAGTACATGCTCCGCTCTTCGTGCCCCCCAGAAGAGCTGGCCATTGCTCCTCAAATCCCATTGCTCCCCCTTTGTTTTATTCAATACCCTTCTTTGGTCTGAATGTAGTGTGAATGTGTTACTGAGTGGTCCAGTACGTAGTGTTCAGAACCATACTTCCCTGAACTATTGGTTATCAGGTACCTTCTTCAAGGACATTCATGTACGTGACTGGGGTAAGTGAACTGCGATACTAATCACATGTCAATGTAATTCTATGTGGATGGTAGTACTGTGTATATAGAAGTGGTACCATTATACTATTTTCTCTACAGCCTCCGCACTACCAGACAGACCTGCTTCCTTCCTGTGATTCCGCCCCATGTATGGGGAGAGGGATCACTGAAATAATATCGACTAGCAAAAATATCGAGGAAAAAATATCTACAGACAAAATATCGAGTTTGTATCTACAAACAGGTAAGTACAAAAATATCGAGTACAAAATATCGTTTACAATAATATAGTTGTAAAAAATATCGACTTTATTAAAAACAGTGTTAAATTAAATTAAAATTATTAATTAATTACTAAAATATACTTAAAAATACTTAAATTAACTTATAATAATTAAATAATTATTGAAAATTATAAAAAAAATTACAATCATATTTGTTAAAACATATATATATATTAACATAATATAATTAAATAATATCCAATAGTATTACCGTACGATAGCATTAGTGTAAAAAATACTATTCCCAATCCACAGAGTGCAACTGTAGAGAAAGCATTGGATAGCGTAGGGGTAAAAATTACTATTCCCACTCCAGTGGGTGCAACAGTGAGGAAAGCGTTGGATAGCGTAGGGGTAAAAATTACTATTCCCACTCCAGTGGGTGCAACAGTAGGGAAAGCGTTGGATAGTGTAGAGGTTAAAATTACTATTCTCACTCCAGTGAGTGCAACAGTAGGAAAAGTGTTGGATAGCGTAGGGGTAAAAATTACTATTCCCACTCCAGTGGGTGCAACAGTAAGGAAAGTGTTGGATAGCGTAGGGGTAAAAAATACTATTCCCACTCCAGTGGGTACAACAGTAGGGAAAGCGTTGGATAGCGTAGGGGTAAAAATTACTATTCCCACTCCAAAAAGTGCAACAGTAGGGAAAGCGTTGGATAGCGTAGGGGTTTACATTACTATTCCCACTCCAAAGAGTGCAACAGTAGAGAAAGCGTTGGATAGCATAGAGGTAAAAATTACTATTCCCACTCCAGTGGGTGCAACAGTAGGGAAAACGTTGGATAGCGTAGGGGTAAAAATGACTATTCCCACTCCAAATAGTGCAACAGTAGGGAAAGCGTTGGATAGCGTAGGGGTTAAAATTACTATTCCCACTCCAGTGGGTGCAACAGTAGGGAAAGTGTTGCATAGCGTTGGGGTAAAAAATACTATTCCCACTCCAGTGGGTGCAACATTAGGGAAAGCGTTGGATAGCGTAGGGGTAACAATTACTATTCCCACTCCAAAGAGTGCAACAGTAGGGAAAGCGTTGGATAGCGTAGGGGTAAAAATTACTATTCCCACTCCAAAGAGTGCAACAGTAGGGAAAGCATTGGATAGCGTAGGGGTTTAAATTACTATTCCCACTCCAAAGAGTGCAACAGTAGGGAAAGCGTTGGATAGCGTAGAGGTAAAAATTACTATTCCCACTCCAGTGGGTGCAACAGTAGGGAAAGTGTTGGATAGCGTAGGGGTTAAAATTACTATTCCCACTCCAAAGAGTGCAACAGTAGGGAAAGCGTTGGATAGCGTAGAGGTAAAAATTACTTTTCCCACTCCAGTGGGTGCAACAGTAGGGAAAGCGTTGGATAGCGTAGGGCTAAAAATTACTATTCCCACTCCAGTAGGTGCAACAGTAGGGAAATTAAATACTTCATATATCATTTCAATAAATATAAATTAATATCAATCAAAAATTAATTAAAAGTAATTACGAATTTAATATAATATAATAATTAATCAATTAAAATTACAATTTAAAATGAATTATTACAATTATGTAACTAATAATACAAATTAATTACAAATTAACAATTAATAATTTCACATTTAAAAATTCATTTACAATAAATTCTAATTAAATACAATTAAAAAAAGTTGTTTTATTTAATTATTTATAAATAAATTACTTCCCATCCTAGTCCCCTATAAACCCACAACCCACTACAGAATTTTTTTAATTAAATTAACATAATTAGCAATTAATCAATTAAATAAAATTAAATAGCAATTCTAATTTAATTATTTACCCATTAAAAATTAATTAACAATTAATTCTAAAACAATACCAATAAATACTATTCCCACTCCAAAGAGTGCAACAGTAGGGAAAGCGTTGGATAGCGTAGAGGTAAAAATTACTATTCCCACTCCAGTGGGTGCAACAGTAGGGAAAGCGTTGGATAGCGTAGGGCTAAAAATTACTATTCCCACTCCAGTAGGTGCAACAGTAAGGAAATTAAATACTTCATATATTATTTCAATAAATATAAATTAATATCAATCAAAAATTAATTAAAAGTAATTACGAATTTAATATAATATAATAATTAATCAATTAAAATTACAATTTAAAATGAATTATTACAATTATGTAACTAATAATACAAATTAATTACAAATTAACAATTAATAATTTCACATTTAAAAATTCATTTACAATAAATTCTAATTAAATACAATTAAAAAAAGTTGTTTTATTTAATTATTTATAAATAAATTACTTCCCATCCTAGTCCCCTATAAACCCACAACCCACTACAGAATTTTTTTAATTAAATTAACATAATTAGCAATTAATCAATTAAATAAAATTAAATAGCAATTCTAATTTAATTATTTACCCATTAAAAATTAATTAACAATTAATTCTAAAACAATACCAATAAATATGTTAGCATATTTAATTAATTATAAATAAATTACTTGCCACCCAATTCCCCTATAAACCCACAACCCGCTACAGAAAATAATTTAGTAAAATTACATAATTAGCAATTAATCAATAATTAAAATTAATCGCCAATTAAAAGGTAATTAATTACCAAATATAAATTAATTAACAAATAATTAAAAATGAATAACAATAAATAAATGTACATATTTAATTAATTATAATTAAATTACTTCCCACCCTATTCCCCTATAAACCCACAACCCGCTACAGAATTAAATAACGCAAAAATTTAAAAATACAAATTTCATTTATTAAAATTATTCATAACATAAATACACACTTTTAACACACATAATAACATAAATATCACAAAAAAATTTTATATTATCAAAAATTCGATAATTTTATTAAACTATAATATATACTTCGATATTTTAAATGTCTATATTTTTAACAATCGATATTACATTACTTACCTTAATAACGATATTTTTGATGTCTATATTCTGTCCAGTCGATATTTTGTCCATTCGATATTTAAAACTCGATATTGTGTCCAAACGATATTTTGTAGTCGACATTTTGACTGTGCACCATGGGGAGAGTGGTGGACACTCCTTGGAATTTTCCCCCATACCTTTAGAGAACAGTCTTCAGGAGTGTATACTATACAGCATTCCTGTACCTGTTGTTTGCAGGTTAAGGGGATTTATCTTCACTCCTGTGTACCCTTGGCTCCTAGCTCACGAATCCTGACAGGTATAGTGATCGTAATTCTCCCAGGACAGTGGTCGGAGTAAGTCCTGGCGAGATTTGTGGCATTGCGTATGCCGGTCCCCAACCCCCTGGAGGTCAAGCAGTAGTCTAACCTCGCCCATGTCCCGGTGTGTGAAGTAAAGTGAGTCCCCTCCCTCCGCAGTGGTTGTATTCGACGCCATGCATCTATCAATCCTCCCTCTTCCACAATGCTTGCCAGCATCTCTCGAGACTTGCTATTATAATGTACTGCAGCATCCGATCTATTCTGGGCGTGATGCAAAGCAACATTAAAATCAACCCCCCCCCCCCCAGATAATGTGTGTGGAGTCCAAATCCACTATTTTACTCCACAGGGAAGTGAAAAACTCAGGCGTATCCACAATGGGGGGCATATCAATTCGCAATTGTTACAGAATCCCTGCCCATTCTCCACCATACAATGACATACCTCCCTTGGAGGTCTAACAAAGTACCAGCAAGTGCAAAGGTTGTCCGCTTTATAACCAATATGGCAGTGGAATAAGAAGAAAATGCTTGTACACTCGCCCATTTACTGGCAAAGGCATTGTGGGAGTTTGGATTTATGTGCGTCTCTTGCAGAAATGCCACTTGTACCTGCTGTCCATCCAAATAAGTGAGGATCTGTCTGCATTTTCTTGAATCGTTCAGCCCTCTAACATTCCAGGATACCACTTTCAGTTCCGAATCATCCCCCTGTGTTGCCATGCTGCCTTATTTTATCACATTGGCTATCCTGCGACATGAATTGCAGTGGCACACCTCCAATAAACAAGTCACATATTCTGTCTGCTTAACATAAGTCAGTCTTGTCAAAGCTGTAAACTTCCCATTCCCCCCACCCACTGAAGCATCCCAATTATGCCAGCATTGTTCGATCCCCCTCCAAAACCAAGAAGAACAATGCAACAGGGGTGCTCCCATTAGGGGTAACCCTACCAGATGGCCCACAGGTACCTCACGCCTGCCCAGGAGACCCATAACAACTGGTCAGTCCTTGTTAGACCTGGCACCATTGGCGTGGGTCTCCCTTCCATTTTTTTGCTGTTGCCTTATGTATTTTTGCTGTTGTTGTATGCTTTGGGCACTGTGCTACTGCTATCCAGTGCCACAGGGCACGTGCACCCTATTGTACATTGATGTACTAATCAGTGGTTCCATGTTTGGCTATTTGGTTTACTTGTCATACCCTAGTCTAGTGCACTGAGTGTGCTCAGGGCATGTACATCCAAATGCTGCTGGTGGGCCTAAAGCACTGGTTGTGTCACCCACAGAAGCAGCCTTGTAAAATGTGTCTAAGGTCTGCCATTGCAGGGCCTGCGTTCAGTCTGGTACTGTCATGCTGACTGGGCAAGTGCACCCCCTTGCCAATCCCTAAACCTTCCCTTTTCTTCATATCAGTCACTCCTATGGTAGGCCCAAGGGCAGGGTGCATTGTAAGTATAAGGTAGGACAAGCCTTGGTGTGTGTGGCATGCCCTAATAGTGAATTACAGCCATTTTTGTTTTTCACTATTGCAAGGCTACCTGTTCTCAATAGGCCAGAATGAGCTGTTAGAGTTATTACATTTTATAATCCCAACTTTCTCAGAGAACATGGTAGAAATTCGAGTTTAGTGTGCCCGAACTCAGAATAATAAAATACATCTTTTAGTGAAGTTTATTTTAATATTCTGTGTTTGCAAATACCACATTTAGAAAGTAGGTATTTGCTTGTCTAACCATTCAAACCTGCCTCTGCTAGGTTGTGTATTCCTATGTCTGGTTTTGAGAGTGACAGGGCTGGGGAATTCCAGGAGACAGGCTGAGTCACCCAGTGGTGAATAGAGAGATCTGCATCTAGATGGGAGGGAGGAGTTGCACCTGAACCTTGAATAGGGCTGTGCCTGCCTTCCACAATGCTGGCTCCGCCCCCTGCGGAGCGGCTGATGTCTCTGCCCTGCACACTGAAAGAAGAGAAGGAGTCCTGTAAACAAAGTGCTCCAGGACTGTACTTGCCTTCCATAAAGCTGGCTCCATCTCCTGTGGGGCGTCTGATGTTTCTACCCTGCACTGCGATAGGAAAGGAGAAGTCTGGTAAACAGAGTGCTTCAGGACTGGTTTGGACTGGGCAAAGGCCCCTCTCCCCTCAGAGAACAAAGGATTTTGGTCTATAAATATTAGAACCCTGAAATTAGATCACTTTGGACTTCAAGAAGAAACCTTTACTGAGGAGAGGAACCTGAAGAAACCGAGGAGAGACTATTCCCAAGCTGCTGGGAGGATTGGCCTGCAGTGGTTGCCTTACTGCCAAAGGAAGGAGAAAGGAACTTTGTGTACTTTGCTTTCAACTTGTGAAGGATCTCCAAGGGCTTGGAAAAGAGCTTGCCTCCTACTGAAGTCTCAGGGACAACAGACTTCACCACCCAGCTCCCCAGAGTTCCTTTGGAAGTGCCTGCTGCTGTTTTAGGCCTTCTGATGAACTGCGTGTCGCAAGGAGCTGGAAGCGCGACTCAACGAGAAGAAGTGTGTCGCCGTCGCTGTGCCTGCCGTCGCAACTCCGAAGGAGGGTGTCGCTGCTGGAACTGTCATACTGCACCGCATCGGAGAGAAGCGTGCCGCAACGAAGAGGAAGCTGCTGCTGCCGTCGCAACACCGAAAAAGGAGGGTGTCGCCGCTGTGGTTGTCGCACTGCACCGCATCAGGAAAAGAATCTCGCAACGAGGTCGGAGTGTGTCGCCATCGCTGTTCCTGCCGTCGCAACTCCGAAGCAGGAGGGTGTCGCCACTGGAACTGTCGCATTGCACCGCATCGACCAAGAGCACCTCGCATCTCTGAGAACCGCGCCGCCGTCGGAGCTGCTGCCGTCGCATCTTGGATGTCGGCGCTGTAGTTGTCGCATTGAGCGGAAGCTTCACACATCGTGGAGAAGAGCGTCGCCGCTGGAGCTGTTGCCGTCGCATCGTAAGGGTGTCACCGCTGCAGTCCACGCATCGAACCGAGGGCTTCTCGCATCCCTGAGAAGCGTGCCACATCTGGAAGATGTCCACAACTTTGTTTCTTTGTATCTGAACTTTACCGCGTTTCCCATCGCTGCGACATTGCTTGTCATGGAAGCGCAACGCAACTTAAGGTACTATGACGCAGAGTGTCTAAGAACTGAAATGAACTAAGATTAAATCTACCATCTTAAAGTAATCATACTGTGTATTTTTGTCGTTTATGGTCTTGTGGTAACTCTATATAAAGTCTACTTATTTTTTAGATAAAACCTGTGTGTTGTCCATTTATAGTGTTGTCACTGGGCTACTGTATGTGGTCACAACTGCTTAACTTACAACGCCGCTGAAATAAGCCTTGACTGCTCGCGCCACGCAGCCTAGAGGGTGAGCAGGGGTTATTTTAGGAGTGTAATCCCCTTGTCCTGACTAGAGGAGAGGGTCCCTATTTGTCACAAGTACCTACCTGTGCCAACTAGAGACCCCCAAATCTAACAGTCCCCAAAGTGGCAATGAGGGTGTCCGGCTCTCCATATCATCCGTGTCCTGCCCAGCTGCAACATTATCAACTTAAGGCCCTTAGCACAAGGCGGGTATGGAAACCTCTCATAATCCATTGAAAAAGCCAAGCAGTGGTGAAGTTCCAGTGGAAACAGCAATACAGCGCCATCCTTCAAGGAATTCATTCCATGTCCGACAGGTGTGCCTCCGATATGTCGTGGTGGTCAGGAGTTGTGGCCTTTCTTCTTTTAAGTTTCTTGAGGAAGTCCTCCACCTGTTGCGGTTTCGTGTAGATCGTTTGTATGCCCTTATATGTAACTCGGAGGCGTGCTGGGTACAGTAGGACATAATCCACTTGAGCTTGCCTCAATTTCTGGTTCACTGCGTTGAACTTGTGCCTTTCCTCCTGCACATGTGTTGTGAAGTCAGGGAAAATCATGAAGGAGACACCATCATAGATCAACTGCCTCTTCTCCCTGGCCACTCGCAGTACATTGTCACTGTCCCTGTAATTTAGGAAGCGCACTATGATGAAGGTCTTGGGCCGAGGGATCGATGTGCTCTCTCCACACTAAATTGAGGGGAGAGTACTTCTGCACCAATCACCGTAGTGAGCATCTTTTCAACATATACCTCCAGCCTGCCCGTATTTGTGCTTTCTGGTATACCCAAAATACGAACATTATTACGCCTACTTCGGGCTTCAATATCCTCGTTCTCTGCGTTTATAATTTTCATCATTTTATCCATCCGGGTTACTGCGGTCTTCAGTTGCACCGTAATGTCTTCAGTATCTGATAGCCTTTCCTCCGCTTCCTTTAGGCATGTGTCATGCCCGTCGAGTTTGCGGGCAATGGCATCCAGATGCGTAGTAAGAGTATCCATCTTGTCTGCCATCGTCTCAAAGCCCTGACGTACTTCTGACAGGATTGAGTTCATATCATTGCTCAGCCCAAAGCATTTCTCTGGGGGTGCCTCCTCTGCGCCATTCTCCGCCTCCGCTGCCTGGTAACGCGCGCTCTTTTTGGTTTCAAACGTGAGCCGCGGTTGGCGTGCATCCATCCCCCCCATCCTGCAGTGTCCCGGCCAGTGAAATTGCCACTAAATATCGTAGCTCAGTTGGGAGGATGAGTTGGCATTTTGCACCACAAGTCAGTCACACCTGTGGTCTCTTATCTCCTTGAGTTTTGAAACACACAGCCTATGTTGAACGACACGGCCCAGCGTCCATCCCAGGCCGTCCCTATGGCAATCGCCTCTTTAGCACACCTGGTTACACTGGCTCCACTCTATATGCCGCCGCACCAACCATTGGAGCCATGAAAAAAAAGGGCCTTGTATATCAACTCAGGAGCATATGCCTGGCTCCCAGATCGTTTGATGTGGGCACTCCCAGCCCAGAGTCGCCTCTCGTCTAATTCCAAATGTGACCTCCACTAGCTCGGCACCAGAGCACAAGATCAAGCGATCAGTACTCCTCGTGGCCATATAGTTGTTCAGCAGCAGAATGCCAAGTGGCCCATGCGGGATATGCAGCAGATCAGTTCAGGGCTCACACACCACTTGTCTCCATATATCGTTGTATCAGGGAGTTATATTGTGTGGGAGGCCTCCGTAGCACTATTGTACAGGCAGCGCCACAGTATACAAAATAATCAGTGTCTCTATGAGGGGACCTCACTATGCTATAATGCTTCAGGCTCTCTGTCCAGTCAGGAGACCGTCATCCATTAGAGGCGCACCTTCTGCGACGCAACGCTACCATCCGCCATTTTCTCCAGCACGGCACGCCGGGACAGGCAGCACTCACCCTCTCTATCACTCCGACACTTTGGCAGCAGACTGCGGGCTCAGGCTCACAGATGTGGCTTCAGCGCCGTGCGGGCAGTTTGATATGTCTCACGGCCCTCAGTAAGACTAACTGGAAGGATGTTGTCCCAGGCGTGTCTGCCCGGCCTGTACCCCACGTGGCATCCACGGCACTTGCATACCTCCCGCTGCCCAGCCACAGCACCAGGGCGCTCCACAGGTCCGCCCGCTCAGCAGTTTCCAGTAGCCACAGACCTCTCGATGCTCCGCTCCGGGCGCTGGAAAGGACACCGCTTGTGCCCCAGATTTCGAGCTTCCCGACTATGTACTTTTTAATTATTCAGCATAAGCAAAGTCACAGGATAATTAAAGGATTAGTGGCCGGACTGCGGGATCCTCACGAGATCGCGGCCATACCGCTCGAGCGCCACCTAGCGCCCCCAAGCAGGTAGTCAACTTTAACCTGATATGCAAGAGGTATGCAGAGGAGTGAGGTTCTTACCAGTTAAACACTAGAGGGGAGAGCTCCATATAGGAGCAAGGGTCCTCACACACCCAGAAGGGTGCCATGCTTCATCATTAGGCAGCTCCTCGTTGGGCAGGCGGTGCAATGCCCAACGGGCACCACAGGGGGGCTCTTTGCTGTAGATCTTTCTTTTTGCCGATGAGTATGGGGTGTGATGAGAAGAGTGTGTGTAAGTGGGGAGTAGAGGGGAGGGAATGTGCTATGTAAAAATAACTATAGCAGCCCAATAAACCGAATTTAACAGCTGGGTTCCAATGTTATGATAAAAAACCTTCAGTATCGCGAGAAATGGATAGAATGGTCCTTTCTGGTGTTTTCGTGGCCTTTCATCAGGACCAGTAATCCTTATCTACTCTCAGAGTGTTAGTAGGTACAAATATATGAAACGATCCCTTCTCAAAGTCACACTGAGATCTGTAGTGTACCTTCAGGGTAAAAATCCGGATACTAAGATCCAAAGTGGCCCAATCGCCCCGGCCTGAACTGACGCTCACTGGCATCTCTATCTTTTGACGATTTGCGGCTAGCCTACCCTTCGTTCTTGCCATACCTGGCCCCATTTTTGTAATTTATACAGATTACAATCTGCCATTTTTATGGCACTACTGCATGTTCAGTAAACTGGGGAAGACTTCACAAATAGTACGGAGTTTTCCCATCACAAATCGGTGTCGGATTAGGTTTGTATACATATGACCACCACCCATCTACTCTACCACACACACACACACACACACACACACACCTAATGAAGAGCCTCTTTCAACAAGAACTATTTTCTTTACCGCTATTGATGTGAGCACGGCTGATAGTCTGTGAAGGGTGTGAGCGTGCAGAGGGTGAAGACCGCTACATTATGATGGGTTTTTGAGTTGTTCCCGTAGTGTTGGACTGCTACTCTGAGGTGTGAGTCCAGTCAGGGTGTGGCTACTACTCTGAAGGGGTGTAATTGTAACTTGTTCTTCTGATGGATATATCTGCCTGTGGATTCCTCACCTTTTGAATTGAATCCCAAAGCAGTCCGCTCCCAGCGGAGGTTGTCCACCTACCACATCAAAAAATCCTGCAGCACAGAACGTGCAAAATGGCCACCCCTCCTCACTTCTGAATCCAAGCAATAATGCTTCACAAAAGTGTGGAGGGAAGCCCAAGTTGCTGTCTTACAGATGTCTACAACAGGGACACCTCTAGCCAAAGCCTATGAAAAAGACTTAACTTTAGTAGAATGAGCTCTAATACCTTCAGGTGGCTCCTTCTTGGCCAAGGCGTAGCAGATCTTGATGCACAAGATGATCCACCTGGAAAGCGTTTGCTTGAGGACAGCTTTGTCCTTCATTCTTCCCACGCAACCAATGAAGAGCTGGTCATCCAGTCGCAAGACCTTGGTTCTGTCCAGGTAGAAGCAGACCACCCTCCTAGGGTCCAGGCTGTGAAGTCTCTCCTCATCCTTGGAAGGGTGAGGGGTAAGGATAGAAAGTGGTTAAGGTGATAGACTATCCTAGATGAAAAGGTGTAACCACCATAGGCAGGAAAGCAGCTCTGGTCCTGAGAAACATATTATTTGCATAGATGATGGTAAATGGAGGCTTAGAACTAAGAGCTTGAAGCTCACTTACCCTTCTGGCACATGTAAAAGCAATCAGAAAAACTGTTTTGAATGTAGGAAGCCTCAACGAAAAACTATGAAGAGGCTCAAAGGGAGACTCCATCAAGAAAGTGAGAACCAAATGTATGTCCCACTGAGGCATAATGAAAGGAGTGGGAGGAAATCTATTAGTGAGACCCTTAATGAACCTCATAACTATGGGTGACTTAAACAACAATGGCTGGTCTGGCAAACAAAGGAGGCTGATAAATAGCCCTTAAACGTCGCCACAGCACAACCTTGCTGGGCCAAGGAAAGAGAAAAACTAAGAAAATCAGACAAATAGGCCTTCAAAGGATCAATTGAACTCTCTCCATACTTCTTAACAAATCTGGCCCGTCTACAGGAATAGACAGATTTGGTGGAGTGTCTCCTGGCCGATAATAAAACATCCATCAAATCCAGTGGGAGAGAGTAAGAATTCAGGTTGCCCTGTTCAACCTCCAGGCATGAAGGTGTAGGCTCTGGAGGTGGGAGGGTAGAACCTGCCCCTGTGATTGCAAGAGGCGGTCTGCTCTGAGAGGGATTCAGAGGGTGCGATGAGAGGTGAAGAAGGTCTGTGTACCACACTCTTCTTGGCCAATCCGAGGCGATCAATATGACTTGGGCCAGGTCTTGGCGAATCTTCCTCAGAACCCGTGAAATCAAGGGTATGGGAGGGAATGTGTAAAGAAGCTGTGAGACCCAATCTAACTGAAACGCGTTCCCCAGAACTCCCCGCATCGGATACTGGAGACTGCAGAACGATGGGCAGTCTGTGTTCTCATGAGTCGCAAAAGGGCCACCCGAGGAAACGCCCAAATTCTGAGAATGCACTGAACCACCTCCAGCGGAAGACCCCACTCGTGATCAGCTGAGTATTGCAGACTGAGACTGTCCAGACGCACATTCAGCACCCCAGCCAGATGATTTGCAGTTATGCAAATCTGGTGGCCCTGAGCCAAGGGCCAGAGCCGCAGAGCCACTCTGCCGGGACGATACAACTCTACTCCTCCCTGTTTGTTGATGTACCACACTGTGGTAGTGTTGTCCATCAGGACCAGAACCGACTGACCAGGAAGTCAGGAAAGAGAGGCCTTGAGATCCACATGTATCGCTCGCAATTCAGCTAACTGAAAAGCTAAATTTCCTCTGGAGACCAAAGTCCCATGATCTCCAGATCCCCCAGATGAGCACCCCTCTCCAGAGTGAAAGCATCGGTTATCACGGTGGCCACCGGTGAAGGAGGTTGAAACGGCTTCCCTTGAGTCAGGTTGCCTGAAACACTCCACCATAACAGATCCGCTGCAGTGTCTCTGGAGATTCTGACCACCTCCCGGAGATCCCAATTGTGCTGAAATCACTGCCTGCTGAGGCGCCACTGAAGTGCCCTCATGTGCCAGCGTGCACAGTTGACCAAAAAAATGCAGGAAGCAAACGGACCGCGCAAGCGCAAAACCTTCATGACTGGAACAGCTGCTCCATTTTGAAACATTGGAATCATAGCTTGGATGTCTAGAACCCTCCGAGGAGGTGGGAAAACACAACTCAGAGTAGTATCCTGTACCGTCCTTATGAACAGGTTGCACTGAGAGGGCATCAGGTGAGCTTTAGATACATTTATCAAAAAACCACACCGAACAACAGTAAAGTTGTTATTTGCAGATGATGAAGCACTATCTCTGGCGAACTTGCTTTGAGCAGCCTGTCCTCCAGATAGGGAAAAACTTCTTCCTGCTGCAGCGCCAGAAGAACCTGAGCTGGGGTCAACATCTTGAACTTCTCCCGTATGAGGTAAAAATTCAAGACCCTGAGGTCCAGGATCGGCCGCAAACGACCGTCTTTTTTGGGATCAGGAAATACTCGGAGTAGCATCCCTGACCCCTCTCCTGATCAGAAACAATCTCTATTGCACCTTTCTGTAACAGGGACAAGACCACTTGTTGCAGATGCAACAGACGAACACCAACCCTGGCAAGGAGGGTAAGGAAGGGGAAACTCCCAGAAGAAAAGGGTGTACCCATTGTCTACCCATTGTCTACAAGATTCAAAACCCAAAGATCTTACGTAACAGATTTCCAATTTTGTATAAAATGGGACACCCAACCTCCAACAGGACCAGCATGCCCCAAGATGGGGGATCTAGAGATGCTTCCCTGCTGAGTCGGTGGTGGGGACAGGGGGAGGAGGAGGAGGAGGAGACCTGTTGACGAGCAGCCTCTCGCAGACAACCTCTTCCCTTCCCTCTGTATGACTTACACAGAGGTCTCTGTTGTTGGTGTTGCTGCTGTCGGCCTCAAAAAGGATCCGCCTTCCCAAAGCTCCAAAATCTCCGGAAACCAAATCCCTAGGCTGGGATTGCAAGCCTAAGGATCTAGCAGTAGCTCCGCTATCCTTAAAACACTGTAAAGCTGAATCAGCCATGGTCCCAAAGAGTCCAGATCCGTCAAAGGGAAGGTCCAACAGCGTGGCCTGGACATCCAGAGATAATCCGGACCCTCTCAACCAGGCATGGCTCCTAGTTGCCACTGGAGAGCCCATTACCCTGGCAACTGAGTCAGCTGTATCAAGGCCGGACTGGGTCACCAGACGGGCTGCAGCCAGCATGTCCGACAGCACCTCAGCGAAGTGACCCTGGACATCCTCTGGCAACTTAGGTATTACCTCCTTGGCAGAATACAGCAATGAATGGATATAACACCCCATCAAGCATGTGCCATTAGTTGATTTCAAGGCCATTCTGGCAGATGAAAATACCTTTTTTGCTGATTGTTCCAACTGCTTGGATTCCCTATGCCTCGTAGTGGAAGGGAGGGAGCCAGCAGATTGTTTTGAGGAACAAGACGCTTGAACCACAAGGCTCTCAGGTGAAGGGTGTGATGATAAAAAAAGCTGGATCCCCAGGCGCCACCTTATAGCGCCTTGCCACTGTTCTTGACACAGTAGTGGCAGACATTGACTTTTGCCATACTTCCAAAATCAGATCTGTCAGAGCATCATTGAAATGAAGCAAAGGCTCCACCGCAGAAGAAGGAGAGTGCAGCACCTCTGTTAAAATATTAGATTTGACCTCTGTTGTTGGCAACTGTAAGTCCAAAAAGTCAGCAGCCTTTCTTATGCCTGAATGGTATGAGGCCATATCCTGAAAGGGAAGAGCTTTTGGGGAGGAGAGTTCCCACTCTGGTGTCAAGCCCACTGGCTTCTTGCAGCTCTGCGAAATCATCCATTGGGTCTAGTATCTCCCCTTCCTCAGCCTGCTTCTGTTGTTCCTGGAGTTCTGCCAGATGCAGCGCCAGAGTTGGTGTCGATTTAGGGCCTTCAGAAGCGGGCAGCAGCACTGACCGAAGTCAAGACGGCGCTGGAACGGAGCCTGACGACGCCGGTGAGAAGTACATCCTCCCCTCCTGAGATGGAATCGGCGTCAAGAACCTTGGTGTCTGGAGAGGCCAAGATTGAGTCATTGGCATGATCGGCTAGAATGGTGCCTGGGCATAATGTTGGAGAACACCCAAATTATAAGAAAGAGGACCCACTGAGTCCACCAGAGCGCTGGACGGGTTAACCACCCTGGCAAACATGCCAAACACCGCATTAAGAAAATGCGACGGATACACACTTGGAGTCGGGAAAGGTGGGTATGGATCTGGAACAGTCTGACCGGAGATAGAGGTCGCAGAACGGGCTCTGGTTGCAGCGCCGGAGATGCCGGATCCGGGATTGGAGCATCCGGAGGTGCAGGAGACTCCCCCCTGGGCGTCGGAGAGGGCCTCGGTGTTGGAGAGTGCACAGGAGACACCTGCGGTGAAGGAGAAGGGGAAAGGTCATCCTTCCTATGACGACGCCAGACCGGAGACCCCGACTTTGATGACCTCTCCTTTGAAGAGCGATGATTGGACCCATCTCACCTCTTCTTCTTGTGTTTTTTTTGGACGATCTTGAAGTGTCCGGAGTCAGCGACTTCGACCTCGTCTTGGTTCTCTTCCGACCTCTCTTCTTCTATACACGGGCCATAAACGACTTCACTTGTCTTTCCTTAATTGCCCTCGGATTCATCGGACAATACAGGAACATTCTTCGATGTTGTGGTATGACGACAAACACCAAAAGCAGTCTTTGTGAGGGTTCTACCGAAATATGGCCTCCACATTCCCTACAGGGTTTAAAAACCAGGCTTCTTCTGAGGAGCCAAAACGAAGAAACAGTTTAAGGACAACTGCAAAAAAGTAGACTACAAATAAATAGAGAGACCTAGAAAAACCTACGCATCGACAGCACAAGAAAAGGGAACTTCTTATGGCTATGATGACGTCACGCAGAGTCACAAGCGGAGACATGCCATAGTGACTTCCTCTTCGACGTGGGAGAGCTATGAAAAGACTTTTGCAGAATGCTACGCAAGGGGTAATTCAAAAGGTGAGTAATTCACAGGCAGATGTATCCATCAGAAACCCCTAGCTACTGTATCTATCATGGGGTAACACCATGCAAAGACCCTTTCACCCATAACTGACATAAGTCCATGTTAACAATGTCTCAATTAACTGTGAGCAACAGAACATCTCCACAGCTGGGCTAACAGCTACTGGTCAACAAAGCGGGTAAACGAAAGCTGAAGGGTCACCTCATTATTGGACCCAAAATGAGCATCAAGTACACCTGGTACTTTACATTTTGAAAAAAGCATAAATGTAGAGACTCCGTAGTTTCTTCAGAGGCCACTGCTAGATGTGTTGAATGCAAAGGGTATCGAATAGCAACTCTGCTTAGTTATGATTTCACTCAATACCTCTTTCTTCTAACACTCTTCACTCTCTCTTTATCTCACACTTGAGGGTTCTTCGTCATCCATGGTTTCTTTCTACTTTTGTCCCTGTTTTCCCATCTCTCTCTGCCTCCTTGTTTTTCCCTTTTCTACCTCGCTACCTCATGCTCTGGGTCCTAAGCACCCCCCTTGGCACCGCTTTATTCGCCGTAAGTTGGCAGGGCATGCTCAGACGTGAGTCCCTTGCTCACTTTGCCTCTGGATTCAAGCAAGCCTGGCTGAAGACGGCTGCAATGCCAGAAAGCGGTCCTAGGAAGCTTGTTTCTGGTCCAGGGAAGGCATGGCTTGGCAGTTTGGGCTGGACTGTTCCCATGAGGCACAGGGTCAGACTGATTTGCATATGGCCATGTCTGAACTGGGGTGGCATAGTGGGCTAAAGAACGGTGATGGATTAAACCCAGATCTGTTGACTGGGTGTGAGTGTTTGATTGGTTCAGATGCTCTGTCCATCACCACCCCCTTTGGTACCGCTTTGTTCGCCATAAGTTGGCAGGGTATGCTCAGACGTGAGTCCCTTGCTCACTTTGCCACTGGATTCAAGCAAGCCTGGCTGAAGACGGCTGCAATGCCAGAAACCGGTCCTAGGAAGCTTGTTTCCGGTCCAGGGAAGGCATGGCTTGGCAGTTCGGGCTGGACTGTTCCCATGAGGCACAGGGTCAGACTGATTTGCATATGGCCATTTCTGAACTGGGGTGGCATAGTGGGCTAAAGAACGGTGATGGATTAAACCCCCATCCGTTGACTGGGTGTGAGTGTTTGATTGGTTCAGATGCTCTGTCCATCACCACCCCCTTTGGTACCGCTGGGTCCTAAGCAGAGCACCATTCTAATACTGAGCTCAAAGTGTCATTCATATAACACAATCATGCAGAAGGTTTCCACTATCTTCTGCAATTTAGGATTATCCCACCTGGCACATCCAAGAATCAATCCCAGCAACCAACGTCAATTTACCTTTGAAAGCAATTCCTGCGTTATTGATCAGAACATCTATTCCACCATACTTTTTCTTCATGAAGTCCCTCAGTGTTCTGATACTCTGCAAGTCTGTGATGTCAAGCTGGTGGAAATGAGACGTCAAACCCTCCTCCTCGTGCAGCTTTTTCACAGATGCTTCCCCCAGTTTGGGATCTCGGGCAGTCAGGTACACGTCCCCTTTGAACTGCTTGCAGAGAGCCCGCACAATTGCCAGTCCGATTCCTTTATTACCTCCGGTCACTACTGCTACTCTGGTGCTAGCCATGATTGGGCAGCAAGGCACTAATTGGAAAGAAAGAAAACACAGTTGTAAAAGAATAATGCATGCCACCAAAGGCGAGTACGAACAATGCGCTAACAGTGGGAGAAAATGTGCCCAATAGGCGGGATGGAGACACCAGACGACATCTGCTAAAGTGGAAAATCTGAACAGGAAAGGCCTACAAAAACTCAAAGTTCTTTGGCTCACGGGAATCCAGTGGGCAAGGTGATATCCTAGTCTTGCTACCACATACAGTGCCTGTAAAGAAGCCACTGAGCCAAAGCGAAACAATGGGAAGATCACCAAATTGTAGGCCTTACCCAGTACCATTGTCTGGATAGGTCTAGATAAGGGTTTTACCTCCCGTGATAAATCATCCTCAACTAAGTTTCTCCAGTGACACTGCCTATGAATCACACAGAATGAATTCCAGCAACAGAGTTGACACAAAGGTAATTTTGTAAGTAGCCTTTGGAACGATTTCTAAGACTCAATTCCTATGCTGGCAAAGTTTTAGATGAAGGCACTTTTTAGGTTTCACCTGCACAGCGCTTGCGCTGTACTTGTGAAGTCTTTTGTATTTGATGTACATTAAAAGGGGGCTCTTCCTCCAAGATCGACGCCTGAGGCAGATGTTTAGTTGTCCTGATGGATTGTAGTCCCACTGATATGACTTCAGAGTAATGTGTTGTTCCTTGTGTGACCTACTGTACGCCTTTGCAACCCTATTGTGTGGCCTGGATGGCCAATGTATGGTGTTAATTTCAATAATAAAAATAATAAATAAAAAAAAAGGGGGGCTCTTATCAGTTCCCTTACCTGAATTACTGTTTTTATTTGCTTTTGTGTGGAACTATTTTTTTTGTTAACTACCCCTGGCTGCACGAATTTACGATACTCCTACTAAAGCTGTTCAGATTGTTTAAGCCCCATTTGTTGTCAAGATAAGATCTCTTCCCAAGGAAAAGGCAGACAGCTTCTAACAGTATGCTGGAATGCTTGCATGTTTTTTTTTTACTTAGTTGTGTAAAGCAGATGCTTCAGCCTTACAATATTTGTGGCATATCCTATTCATGCCTAAGTGACTTTCTTTGCACTTTGTAGGCATTATTGGATTGATTTTTTCAACTTAATCTATTTGGTCATTATGATCAAATTATTACAAGATTTAAAAACATGGCACGTTAAAAATTAAGTTAATATAGAAGAGCTATGCTATACTTTACTACTAAACAGATAGCCACAAGTGCAGTTAGCTTTCAGTTAAAAGGGACTTGATGTTAATGGCGCAGCAGATGCAGTGGCACTGGAGCCAAAGGCTCTAGGGATTCTACTGAACCAGATTATTGCTAAATGTAAAACTAAACAGACAGTCACAAGTGTAGTTACCTTGCAGACAACAGGGTCATGGTTTGAATGGTGCAGTAGCACCAGGCGCACAAGTTGTCAGAACTCCTCTAAACTCATAATATTGCTATATTGGACTTCTAAACAAGCAGTCACAATTGCAGTTACCTTTCAGTTAAAAGGGACTTGATTTGAACAGTGCAGCAGGTGCAGTCGCACTGGGGCCAAAAGCTCTAGGGACTCCACTAAATCCAGATTATTGCTAAATGTTACTATTTAACAAGACAGTCACAAGTGCATCTATCTGGAAGGTAATAGGCTGATTCAGGGGCGTAACAAAGGCCTCCCGCAGCCACCGCAGTGCGGGGGGGGGGCTGAGCTCCAGGGGGCCCCTTCAACACTTTACCCTGGCCTGACAGCTCCTGAGGAAGCCACTTCCAACTGAAATGCATTGGCATTTGCGCCTGCCCCCGGAAAGTCAAGTCATAGCGTTGCTAATTGTGCTACTATGTAATGATTGGCGCCTAGTGTCAGCAGCCGACTTTCGATATTCGTGGTACGTCACGACCTGCTGGGCTTGTGGCGCAAGAGGGCAGGGGTCAGGCAGCAAAGTTTCTGTGCGGAAAATGGTAGTTATGCTTCCACCGCCGCGGTCAAATTTATAATGAATCTACGCTGTGATACCCGACGACTGGGCTCTTAACCGGAGGCAGGTGTGACAGAGGGGTGAAGAGTCTGAGAGGCTTTCACCAGGGCACAGCACTGCTCTGGCGTCATGTGGCGGAATGCATCCGAGAGCTTTGGCTCCCTCTGTACAAACCAAATATTTTGCGAGGCACATAGTGCCAATATCGGCCCACTCACCAGCCCGCTCGCAGTAACATGCATTTCACAAAAATAAGCAGACAAGACAACTTTTTTGTTGGAGAAAAGTAGCTGCAGGTTTATTAGCATATACACAATGCCAACAAGGTGGGTTATCTTACAGGCGATCCAAAAAGCAAGCCGCCCCTCGCGACTTACCACCTGATGGGCCAATTTGCAACGTGGCCTTAGCCAATCGTTGCTTAGCGGTTATGGGAGGAGATAGCCCCTCCCAATTCCGGTGAACCATTGGTCCACCCTCTTGCTCACGCCCCCCCCTACGAGGGGCGGAGCGTTCAAGCGACCCCCGGTTGTACAGGTTTCCAACCGCCCGTAGGATAGCGGGGCGCCGTCGTACCCCCAGGGTCCTCCGCACAGACTTCCTGGGGATATTAGGCCTCTTCGCATCCTTTATGCTCCTGAAGAGGGTACTCCCGGGTACCTTTCCGCCTTTGGATCGCCCTGTAACTCCGCCACAGCCCTGGGTGTGGCGACCGTCGCAGCCAGGGCCCCCCACCAAGGCCGGCATTCCTCCTAGCTGTTCCTACTTGCTATTACTAGGGTCTCTTCCCTATTCAGAAATAACAGGTCCATGCCAACGTGGACCGCTGACCCAAAAGTCCAGCAACACCAAGTGAGTATGGCTTGTAGCCCACATGTAAAAGGCCAAATCTCTGCCCAAAATATTTACGCATGGCGCAGCAACCTCGTGCCAGCCAGCTGCCTCACTGTCCCAGACAGGGCATCATGCCTCTGGAGTTCGGGATAAGAAATCAGACCACAGAGCTCATCTGTCACCAACACGTGACCAATCCCTCCTCTAAGGTGCATGCTAGCCCCAGAGCCCAGACAAATTAACAATACTTATCCATGGCTCCCCGGCGACACAGCATGGTGTCACAACCAGATGGAGGGAAGGAGAGTGTGTTGCCTGTGGATAGGTACTGAAAACCTCAGTGAAGGGCCAACTAGTGCAGTCTACCCTGCTTGCTGACCCAGTGACCGGACACAGAAACCCGGTCCCTGCTAACCACCCGTGTGAGCCTTGATACTTACACCAGGCCGGTGTCGGGCTATCAGGTTTTGTGTCACCTGCTTTGCTGAGATCCGTATGGGGGATCCACTGAGACCCATATGTGTCCCTGCAAATACTGCGTCATGCACTAGGCCCCTAATGCCCAACTCCGACCCACAAGGACATCTGAGAGCCCGATGCCCCATCGCAGCTTAGGTTAATGGCATAGGGCCCGCACCCCCAGTCAGTGAGTGTGACCTGCATTGCTTGAAAGTGACCAGAAAATGTGAGTAGCTGGTCCTGTCCTGACGAGGCTTGAAACTGGCCGTTCCCCCTAGTAGTGACTGTCGTGCCATGGGAAGGGTGACATGAGCACGGGTATCCCAGAGTACCGGCCCGGTAGGAGTGGGAACTACCAGAATGAAACTTGACCCATCGAGGGCAGTGGGAACGCCATCGAGTTATGATGACTGACTTGGCAGATCTCGAGGAACAACCTTTATGCATGCCTGCCCCCATAACAAGATGCATTATTTGGGCAGCCCACCGCTGGCCGCGAGCCTCTCCGACAAGCGAATGAGGCCAGAGAGAGATTCGCACAGGCAACATCCCTTATAACACTGTGTAGGGATCTCCTCGTGTTAGGCACATGCGCAAGTCGTCCCCCGGTGCCTGGACTAAGTTGTACCCTATGAAGCTTAATCAAGCAGCCTATACAACAGAATATGCATCCTGTGGAAGTCAGGGAACTAAAACTTCCTCCTCTTACTACCTGGTAAGTGAACACTGCCAAAGGAATCCCGACTATCTTACCTGAATAACAACTAAATCGATGTTGTCTGGTATAAAAGCTTACCCAAGCACCTAGCCAAGGGTCCTCCATTGCGAGTCAACCCTTGAAGAGGGACATGGACTGAGGAGATTCCTGCCCCTCGCGGACCCTTCACGAAAAGACAGCTAAAGCGATCGCCTAATGGGCTATACCGCTTGCACGGGCAAAAGTGCTGAGAAGTGCTTGGTGATAGGCCGCTAAGACAAAGCCTCCCTATCCTTACTTAGAAAAGGAGCGCTAACATACAACAAGGCCATCTCATAGTAGAGTCAATGCTTCATGGTGCATAAGAGAACTAAGCCACAATAAAAGCTTTCTTGCAGCCAGCAAGAAAAAGTCGCCCCCATCCATAGCTACCAAGGTGTCAACAGCTAAGTGTGACATTTCCATCAATACAGTGCACTAAGAGTGACAGAAAGGGACCAAAATAACACTTTCGTGCCAGCACTCGAACATGAAGCTGAGTAAGACCCCAATCAGTAAATACACCAAAGACTAACAAGAGACTCTAAAAGGCCAACGAAGAGGCTGCATTGTGTCAGACAATCCCGAGCTAGACGTGTGCCTGTGTGCAACAATGACGTGTATACGCTACTTTGGGAGTCGAATTGCCAGTCAATGCTGCTTAGTTGCACAAGAAAAGAGGCCACAAAAGAGCTTCCTTGCCTAGTCAAGCACGAACTAGCCATCCTTTATCAGAGCTACCCGGGATAAACCGCTATGTGTGACCTGTCCAAGGTACAGAGCACAAAGAGTGACATTGTTTCTTCCCCTGCAGTTAGTATAAAGACTGTTATACCTGCCCCCTCTGGGCCCTACAAGTAAAACCCAGCCAAAACAATTGCAGGCCTACCTGCTAAGACACAACCCAAACTGGGTGAAACGTGCTAATAAGTGTCCAACTAATCTGTGGACGGGAAATTAAACAAACCGATAAATCCACAGGCAAAGTCACCAATAAACTTGACTTACTCAGTGGCGTCGAACGGTCCTCACTGAAAGCCAGCAGTGCTGAGGATGACAATTGAGGGACGGTGCTGCAGAACAGAAACAACCACCCTACTCAATCGCGCACTGATAACTTGCAACTGCAAAAACAGTGGCGGGCCATAGCGGCACCTCCGGGAGTCCCGGGTAGACTCACCTTACAGGGTTAAAAGTTACCAGTATGACAAGAGTGTGCCCGGCCGCGAATGAGCCGGGAAAAATGGTTGGGCCCCTCCCCTCTTGTGAGACCCGGGAGGATGTCAAGACATTAAATTATAATTAAAATAGTGTGTCCAGGTATAATATTGCCCTGCTAGTAGAAGGAGTTCTAAAAAAAAAGGAGAATAAAACTGAATTGAACAGGTCCAAACTATTAACCCAATATTACTAGCTGCACTAGTTACGTAAGCACTCCTACGATCCATATCAAGAGAAGGCATGAACGTTGCCTGCTAGAAACATGTGCATGAGACAATTTGTCCCAATGATACATGTAACTACCTTTACTACATGTTAGAAAGGCAAGCCCCATACACTAACGGTGAAAGCTTTTACCCTGCCACGTTTGAGGCTTCCTGGTACATCAGGTCGAAATCAATAAAGTATTTTGCTATCCAGGGAGCTGGAACAAAATAGCATGTTACAAGGAACCAAAATGTGTATAGCTGGCTCCGCACCCTAGAGGGACTCCAAACCAGGGTAAAGGACTACTCTGGAAGACATAACTCACTAGGTCAATCGGGCCACATTCCTACTGTTCCAAGACCAATCAAGTTCAACACTCCACAAACTTGCATCTTAATTGCTGTGTTGCACGAGATAAGGGCAACCTGTCAACGTATCCAAACGCAACAAATAATTAAAACCTTACCCTTAAGAGTCACCATCCTAGCACCGGGACGAGCAACAATCTCAGGCAACTCAGCAGCTTCCCTCAAACTTTGCCTGCTGGTTAAATGCTCAAAACACTGGAAGCTAATAGCTTGGTACCCTGAGTGACCCCTGCTAGCCCTCCTTGCGAGGGGTGGTCCTCATGGACTCCTTCTCTTGCACCATATTGTAGATGTGCCCTTAGAAGACCTTTGTCGCGCTGCAGTCACCTAATGATCCTGGCCCTGCGCTAGCAGCTCACTTCGGCTGTGGACCAAAACAATTCACCAAGATCATCCTCAGAACCCATCCAGTATGTGAACAACACGGTGTGCAGTCATAATATCGAGTCTTTTATTTCGACTGGACAGAATATCGAGTAAAAAATATAGAATGGACATAATATCGACTAGACATAATATAGACAACAAAAATATCGACTAGAGAAAATTAATATCGAATAGAATGGACATAATATCGAATCAAAAATATAGAATGGACATAATATCGACTAGACATAATATAGACAACAAAAATATCGAATTTAAGGTAAGTTAATAATAATTTTTATTTTTTGTGTAATATAAGTCTGTAGCGGGTTGTGGGTTTATAGGGGAATAGGGTGGGAAGTAATTTAATTCTAATTAATTAAATATTTTAATTTATTTATTGATATTTATTTAGAATTAATTGTTAATTAATTATTAATTGGTAATTAATTAAAATATAATTGGTAATTAATTATAATTGATTAATTGATAAATATTTTAATTTTAGTAATTTATTTTCTGTAGCGGGTTGTGGGTTTATAGGGGAATAGGGTGGGAAGTAATTTAATTATAATTAATTAAATATGTTAATTTATTTATTGATATTTATTTAGAATTAATTGTTAATTAATTATTAATTGGTAATTAATTAAAATATAATTGGTAATTAATTATAATTGATTAATTGATAAATATTTTAATTTTAGTAATTTATTTTCTGTAGCGGGTTGTGGGTTTATAGGGGAATAGGGTGGGAAGTAATTTAATTATAATTTATTAAATATGTTAATTTATTTATTGATATTTATTTAGAATTAATTGTAAATTAATTATTAATTGGTAATTAATTAAAATATAATTTGTAATTAATTATAATCGATTAATTGATAAATATTTTAACTTTAGTAATTTATTTTCTGTAGCGGGTTGTGGGTTTATAGGGGAATAGGGTGGGAAGTAATTTAATTATAATTAATTAAATATGTTAATTTATTTATTCTTATTTATTTGGAATACATTGTTAATTAAATAATAATTGGTAATTAATAAAAATATGATTGGTAAATAATTTTAATTGATTAATTGATAAATATGTTAATTTCATTCATTTAATTTCTGTAGCGGGTTGTGGGTTTATAGGGGAATAGGGTGGGAAATAATTTAATTCTCATTAATTAAATATGTCATTTAAATTATTGGTATGTATTTTGAATTAATTGTTAATTAATTTTTAATAGGTAATTAATTAAAATATAATTGGTAATTAAAATTAATTTATTAATTTTTAAATTGTAAATTAATTTATTGTTAATAGGTAATTAATTAGTATGAGTAGTCAATTTTTATAATTAAATAATTTTATTTTGTATTTATAAATAAATATTTAATAATTTTTATACACTTTTTTAATATTTTAATTATTTGTAATTGGTATTACTATTTATGTTATTTATATCTATTTGTGAAGTATTTACTTTCCCTACTATTGCACTCTCTGAAGTTGGAATAGTAATTTTAACCCCTACGCTATCCAACACTTTCCCTACTGTTGCACCCACTGGAGTGGGTATGCAACGTTTACAACGCTACTTTTACTATGCACTACCATTACAACAAAACTTTTAAATCGCAAAAACTTTTACAACGCATACATTTACAAAGCATGTTTTTAAAACGCAGATACCTTTACAACGCATACCATTACAATGTAAGTATTAGTAAGTATATAATTATTTTTAAAAGGTTATATGTTTGGGATTTTGGGTAAAGGGGTATTTTTAGGGTTCAGGGTCAGTTTTCAGTTTTTGGGTAAAGGGGTATTTTTAGGGTTCAGGGTCAGTTTTCAGTTTTTGGGGTAAAGGGGTATTTTTAGGGATCAGGGTCAGTTTTCAGTTTTTGGGGTAAAGGGGTATTTTTAGGGTTCAGGGTCAGTTTTCAGTTTTTGGGGTAAAGGGGTATTTTTAGGGTTCAGGGTCAGTTTTCAGTTTTTGGGTAAAGGGGTATTTTTAGGGTTCAGGGTCAGTTTTCAGTTTTTGGGTAAAGGGGTATTTTTAGGGTTCAGGGTCAGTTTTCAGTTTTTGGGGTAAAGGGGTATTTTTAGGGATCAGGGACAGTTTTCAGTTTTTGGGGTAAAGGGGTATTTTTAGGGTTCAGGGTCAGTTTTCAGTTTTTGGGGTAAAGGGGTATTTTTAGGGTTCAGGGTCAGTTTTCAGTTTTTGGGTAAAGGGGTATTTTTAGGGTTCAGGGTCAGTTTTCAGTTTTTGGGGTAAAGGGGTATTTTTAGGGTTCAGGGTCAGTTTTCTGGTAAAGGGATATTTTTAGGGTTCAGGGTCAGTTTTCAGTTTATGGGTAAAGGGGTATTTTTAGGGTTCAGGGTCAGTTTTGGGTTTTTGGGGTACAGGGGTACTTTGTAAAAATAAAGTAAAATTACATTTAAATTAAATTTATTTAATAAAATTAAATACAATTAAATTATATTATAATATTTTTTATTAATTTATATTCAAAAAATTATTATATACTCACCAATACTTACGTTGTAATGGTATGCGTTGTAAAGGTATATGCGTTGTAAAATCTTGCGTTGTAAATGTATGCGTTGTAAAAGTTTTTGCGTTGTAAAAGTTTTGTTGTAATGGTAGGCGTTGTAAAGTATGCGTTGTAACGTCATACATCCCTGGAGTGGGAATAGTAATTTTAACCCCTACGCTATCCAGCGCTTTCCCTACTGTTGCACCCACTGGAGTGGGAATAGTAAATTTTACCTCTACGCTATGCAACACTTTTGCTAATGTTGAACTCACTATAGTTGTAACAATAAATTTTAAACATTTTCTAAAATGTTATATATGTTTATTTAATAATATGTTTATATATATATATATATATATATATATATATATTTATATATATATATATATATGTGTGTAATTTTTGGTGATATAATTTTTTTAATTATATAAATTATTTATTAAAATTACATTTTTTTATTAATTATTTCTAAGTTTATATTAAATATATTTATTACTATATTAGTTTTAACTTAATTTTAAGACATTTAAAAAAATCGATATTTTGACAGTCTATATTTTTGTAAGTCGATATTTTGGAGTCGATATTTTGGTACTTACCTGTTTGAATATAGGGAGTCGATATTTTGTCAATCGATATTTCTGACTCGATATTTGTGTATCTCGATATTTGTGTCGTCGATATTATGTCAGTGATCCGAACAACACACCTTATTCCAGTTACCGCAAGCAAGACTATAGCCTCCAAATAAAATCGGGAGTCACAGCCATAATTCAGGGCAAGGTCGGGCACAACCCATATCTACTGATGCCCAACTGCTAATTACAACCCTGACACTCATGTACGTGTGCAATTCCGGTTATTCCGTGCCCAAGTAGCTAGGAACGGCTTCGGCAGCAGGCAACAGAATTCTAATGCAACTTGAAACCAGCGAAGTCCTCCCCCAATGCAATAAAGCGAACCCACTCAGTTTACGACACATGCCCACATAGGCACCAACGGGCTAAGCCGAGGTTTGTACAGAGTATCCCAACTCCAAGGGAAAGCACCCACCAACCAATCCACTGCGCAGATCACCCACCCAGGCACATGACCCGCCGGCCATATCTTGGGACGCTACCTGTTCTGCACATCCCGTGCCTGGAAAACCAGAAAAATAAAGTCTGCATGAGAGAAAACATACAATCCTAGTTTGTGCATGTGTTTGAGTGTGTGCCAACTGTTGCAGCATACCTTCTGCCAGTGTCGGGTACCCTTATGTAACTTGCGCACGACACTTAACTCTTATAACACACAGTCTGCTACCTCTACATGAGTTCTGCAAGATTGGCTGTTACCTCGAAAATACCTACCGGAGGGAGGAGGGAGGGGCAAACACTTGTGGCGCGCAGGGCGGTGGAGTAGTGCCGTGTCTAGACAGAGACAATATTCCGAAGAAAAGTCTGAAAATGACCAATGCACTAAGGTGTGATGAAGAGAAGACATCTAACTCGTACCATGCCATGCTACCTAGGAGCACCTCCTCGTCCCAGGCCAAAAAACTGAACTAAAAGTTCACAACCTGAAGAGACACTTCCCAAATCCAAAAATAGCCCCCACTAGAATCACAGGGGAGCCTAGAAGCACGGTCCATTCTCAATGACAATGGAAGAGTCCTCCCAGAGGTTCCTGAGGTTTGAGAGGGGCAAGGTTGCCGTAATATTCCTCCTGTTATATGCGATGAGTGAAACCTGCACACTTCGCTAAATCCGACACACACTGTTAGCTACCTCTTACATCGCGTTTTCGTCCGGTACTCGCAAGGGTGCCACAATTTCCTACGCTACGTTTGTTCATGAGTCACTGTCTGCCAAGTCTAGAGGGCCAAACCTCTACTTGGAATCTGCCACTACAGTGTGATGCGCAGCGCCAAACAATGCTCGAACCCGCTTGCCCCGAAACAAGGCCGGCCCTATATGCAGTACGCCCCCTCATCCTACGATAAGCACGAGTACCTAGGACGGTGCCCTGCCTAGTCCAATTGGCCTCCCAGACACTAGCTTACTGTCTGGAAATACCAAGAAGCATGCCGCCAGGCGCCACTGACACCGCTGGCACCTGCCCGGACCAACTCTTGCCGCATAATGGAAACCCGGGCCTCGGTGACTGCCTCATCCCAACCTGGCCGCAAGCCGCTGCCTTACCAAGAGAGAACACCCCCCTGTTGTGCTAAATGGGTGCAGGTCAAAGAAAACGGAGCCCCCCACAGCACCCTGGATAAAAGCACCTGCGCCTGTCGGCAAGCCCTAGACAGCAACGGCACAACCTACGCGCTCCGAACATGAGCGCAGCAAACGCACTAATTGACGCGACCTGCCGAGGGAAGAGGGAGATCATAAAGATACATAGCGCGCTCGCCTGCCAGACGACCGCCCTCGATCCCGGCACGCACATGCCTCGCCTGATCCAGCTCATGACAAAGCCTAAAGTGCATTGACACTAATGGTTAAACCGCCATAAAGAACATGCGTGTGCAGCGGGGCAACGCGTGCCACATGCATCCCGGAACAGCCAATCCGTGGCCCCAATGGGGGGTCGGGCACCTAAGTAATGCGGACTTCCAAAACCCACGACTCAATGACACGTCCACGGTATAGGAGTTGGGACTCAAACCCCCAGTCAGGGCAACTGAGGCGAACGTAACTGGGGTACTGAGCCACGCACCGCGTACGACTTAGCTGGCTAGGCGACAAAAGAAAGGCCCATTACCAGGAAATGGCCGGCGCCGAACCCCGGAGCAATACGATCTCGCTAGGAGGAGCAAAGGAGAGAAACTCGGACATAAAGAAAATACCGCTGCCATTCTACATACTAAAAACCACGGCCCGTTGACCCCGAACCGGGGTAAATAGGGGTCTCGAACCCCCGACAGCTATTACCAAGGCAATCGTAACTAGGGTACTGCACCAAGCCCAACATAGCTGAAAAAATCGGCACTAATCAGGCGAAAACCCCGAAAGGGCCGGAACTGAAAATCAGGAGCAAACCCAACTCGCTCCGCTTCCGGAGAAAAGACACATAGTGAACTAATGTCGAGTGAACGGGACCCGCGCCCACGTAAAAATTGTCTAAAGTGAGCACCCGTAAGAAAAGGAGGGACACGTGGTGAACTCCAGAAACACGGGAGGTGGACGTGAGACAAAGAAACATCCTGAAAGAGAAAACACCCGAAAGAGACTGGTTATGCCCGCAATACCCCTCGGTAAAAGTGGAGGCAAGATGGCCCAGAAGGCAGGAGGAGTCTCGGGTCGCCAAGATGGCCGCTGCCTGCCGCCCTTGCCCGCTAGAGCAGTGGACAACAGCTGCCCTGGTCCCTAAAATGGCCGCGACCTTGCGCCTCTGCTTACGTAAGCAGTGACCCAAGGCTCCTTGAAGGCCAAAAATGGCCTCTACCTTGCACCAAAACTGCATGGTCCTAGTGCAGATGCCCCAGACGTCCAGGCCGCCAAAGACACAGTAAATGCTATGTAAACTTCCCTCGGACGGTCCTGCCGCGTGTCTAGGGGCCCCGGGGAAACAGCACGACCTGTCCACAAAAGGCAGCAAAGATAGTGAACGGACCATCTGTCCCCTGTACCCTTACGTGTCGCGCCAGCTGAACCGCCCGAAACCCGGGCAACACACCCCCTCCACTGTCGCATCACGGGCCAGATGCGCCGCCCCACCCCCGAACAACAAACAACAGCGCCCCCCGCAACACGAGGCCTACCACTGCTAAAAAGCACCCGAACCCGAGGGCACTGCGTGATTGTGAAGAATCCCCTTCAGGCGTGATAGGGGGGAGCGCATAAAAAGTTATTATCGTTCTCAGTGGCCGAATCCGTGTACATTCCCTTAGACGGGACAAGCGTGCGACCATGTAGAATTCCCATAAATTATTGCAGTCTGCTTCTGCACCCAGCCACCAGCTTTCCATTGTCGAGCCACCACTTTGCGCCACCAAGAGAAGAACACCAGGGTGAGAGCTCTCCAGGCCGAGGGAAAATAGTTGCAAACAAAGCTCGATTCCCCTTAACTCCGGCCCGTGGCCGAGGGGCTCTGCCCTAGCATCATGCAAACCACTGCAGTCAACGAAGAAGAATACAACACTGCCGACAATTCGAGAGGAATTTAACACTGAAGCAACGGAGAAACAATGTAGCAGAGAAAGCAATAAAACCCTCCGGCAGACCCACAGCCTCACATCGAGGAAACAATGAAAAGGGATCAATCCGAGTGATCCTAAACCCTAAAACATCGGCCGGGAATAGTGCATAATGTCATGACTCTGCACTTCCAAAGTCCCCTCACCCAAAAGAAATACAAGGGGGGGCCAATAGGCCCCCACGCAAGCATGGCGGGGCCCGGTCCCTCCCACACCCCGTCCCTTTCGGGGCCGCTTGCCCCGCCCCCTCGCCCCGGAAGTACTGGTGTGCTTCCGGGGCGAGGGGGCGGGGTCGCGGCGGCGAAAGGGTTAAAAGCCTGGGGAGCGCGGGAAGCGGCCTCTTTGTGCCCGCGCTCCCAGGCTCGCTCCTCGCCCCACCGTGGGGCCGTTTAATTTTCTGTTTTGTTTTCCAGGTCCACTGTCGGCGTTTCGTGGGAGCACACCCTGTGAAGCGGGCAGCGAGGAGCATTTTCTTCGTGGCGGAGCGGGAGAATCTGCTGTGACCGGAGATCGAGCGAGCTATTGGGCCCCCAGCGGCCCGTAATGTTTTTCTTCTTTGTTCCCTCTGCAGGTCTGCGGTTCCATACTTGAGGAGCAAGCAGAGTCGACGAGGATCGTGGTCTCTGGAAGGAGCGGACAAGGGCGAAAAAGAGGAGCCATCCGGAGGTCCGAGGGATGGTGGACAGACTTTCAGCAACACTGGAGCAGCGTTTGTCGCGGCCACCCATCGTTTTACCCGACGGAAGGCTGGAGTGCACAGGGGCAACGGAGATAGGGTAAATTTACCTAGGTAGTGCGTTGCCCGTTGGGAACTATGTGCCGCTAGTTTAGAGTGTGGTGCGCATATTCTCATGGTGGTGTGTTGGGGTACTCATATTCCATTTACTCATTTACTGTTCTGATAACGTGTATATTCATTAGTTCCCTCCTTCTGATTGAATGAAACTGCACTTAAAGGTAGATTCAAACTCGCTAAGTGAGGGGCAACCTAGGATATATGGTTCCTGACATAGGGATGCACCAGCATATTACCAAGAGCGATTTTAACAACATTTTGCATAATAAACAAGCAGGGAAATTATTTTCGCCGATAGCGTTTGGTCTGCTCTTTTTTGAGTCAAAACTTAAGTTAGTTTAGAGTGTGGTGCGCATATTCTCATGGTGGTGTGTTGGGGTACTTTTGTGGGTTAATGATACCGATGGGGAGCACAAGTTTAATTTGCGCTATGATTGAGGATTTTGTGCGCTATGTTAGTGGGCGCTCGTTGAGCAAAAATACGCACTTTTATGTGCTCAGTTTGGACAACGAGGTTGTCGTCTGTCGCCATGCTAGTCCGGGAAAGTAAATGAAGGAATTTAAAGTGAAGGTAACTGAGGATCTTTCCCGGACTAGGACAATACTGTTTAGTTACATTCTCCCAGAAAGCGTTGTTGCCAAAGTACGCTGATTCTGAAAGGGCTGCATGCTCTTTCTACACAGAGAAAAACTCAATTTAGGGAACATTTAAATGGACATTCCTAATTATTACTCTAAAATGCAACATTAAAAAAGTGTTATCAAAAGTGATGGCTTTAGAGTGGTGTGAAACGCGAGCGTTTGTCGAGCTGCCGCATGCGATATTGTCCAAGCTAATTGTTGTTGCACCGGGTTACACGCGAAGCTAAGCAGGGACAGCTAGGGCACAAAGTGGATGGGAGACTACAGAAGGTTTCTTTGAAGGGCAACGTTTTAATTTTGTTTTTCATAGAAACAAAGGGTTAGATGATAAGGTACATAGTGAAGGCACCCCAATTTTACAACAGGCGGAGATTGAAAGTGTTTTTATACTAGTTAACTTTGTGGTGGGATTTTATGTAAGGTTGTATTTTAGGCTTTGCAAGTTAAAGGGGTATATACCCTGTTGTGTGTGTGTGTCACGTTTCGGGTAAAGTCCGCGCTATATATGTAAGGGCACGTATGAATACATTGCGACCCCACGTGCAATGGGGCCCGGGTGGGACCGCAGTAGGGTATACAGCTGGGCGAGAAGCAGGTAATCTGTTCTCAGGTACTGGTCGCATTCATGTATAGATGTGGTTCCTATCGTGGAGCGCTATGAAGCTTTCGGGTAAAGTCCGTGCTATATATGTAAGGGCATAAATAAATACATTCCACGTGCAATATGGCCCGGGTGGGATCGCTGTAGGGTAGTCAGCTGGATGAGAAGCGGATACTTTAGATAGGGGGTATTACCACGTCGATAGGTTTCCCCTTCCATTGCTCAATAGGCCAATAACGTCACCATTCGCACAATATAGCGAGAACATATAGTTAGTCGAAAGCGCATCTTTTATACGCGTGATGTCAGTCCCTGGCAGGAGTATGAGATAGGAACTCCTAATTTGTCTATAGTATTACTCACTCTGGAAACTGTCCCTGGCGTGAATG
This sequence comes from Lissotriton helveticus, assembly GCF_964261635.1. Classification (NCBI taxonomy): domain Eukaryota; kingdom Metazoa; phylum Chordata; class Amphibia; order Caudata; family Salamandridae; genus Lissotriton; species Lissotriton helveticus. The sequence goes on from NC_136069.1 coordinate 194,032,088, forward strand.
ATGCCAGTCTGGTTTTGTGGCGTTTATGATTGTTTTAACCATGTAGAATTCCCATAAATTATTGCAGTCTGCTTCTGCACCCAGCCACCAGCTTTCCATTGTCGAGCCACCACTTTGCGCCACCAAGAGAACAACACCAGGGTGAGAGCTCTCCAGGCCGAGGGAAAATAGTTGCAAACAAAGCTCGATTCCCCTTAACTCCGGCCCGTGGCCGAGGGGCTCTGCCCTAGCATCATGCAAACCACTGCAGTCAACGAAGAAGAATACAACACTGCCGACAATTCGAGAGGAATTTAACACTGAAGCAACGGAGAAACAATGTAGCAGAGAAAGCAATAAAACCCTCCGGCAGACCCACAGCCTCACAGCGAGGAAACAATGAAAAGGGATCAATCCGAGTGATCCTAAACCCTAAAACATCGGCCGGGAATAGTGCATAATGTCATGACTCTGCACTTCCAAAGTCCCCTCACCCAAAAGAAAAAAACAGAACCATCCCGAGAGGGGGATGACTCACCCGGAGCGAGGAGACACCGTCGCCAGACAAAGCCTCAGGCCGAAGCACAAACGGCGCAGGGTGAGGGGACAGCGGACAAAGAGGCCGCTCGGTGGGCGGGGGAGGAATATATACCCTCCCCCGCCCACCCCAGGAAGGAAGTGATGCGCGGGACCCACCAGGGTCCGAAAGAGCTAGAGCTGGGCTGCCCCGTGTGCCATCTTGTGGCACTACGGTGGCCGCCCTCTTATCTGTGTCCCCTGCGGGGACGTGTCGGTCGGCCTGCAAAGGTGAGGTGAGTTTGGTCCGCAAACCTTTATGTAATGTAAGGTGTATTTGGATGTAGAGCACTGTTCGTGAGGGTATCCAGGCGCTGGTTCTTACAGGGTCATCCCAAATGCAGAGAGTGGCGAAAACCCCACCTCACAATGATTTACTTTTTATTGCTGTTATTTTCATCTAACGCATACCCTAACATTGACTAAAAGAGAACAGCACAACATACCAATAAATCGGTATAAGTTCAATGACGTTAGTACAGCTATTAATCAACATGCAGACATTTCTGCTCAATAGTGATTAGTGCATGTACATCCAATCCCACCGAAAATGGTGACGAAAGAGCGATTTGGAAACCTTCAAACAATGCCCCACACCAGACCAAAAAGTATGAAGCAATGAGTGTGAGTTCACGAGGGGTACTCAGAGGGTGGTGGGGTATTGCATCGGTGGAGGGGGCAGAGTAGGGAGCACAGCATTCTTTCTGAAAAGCAAACAAAGCATCCCTGGCGCTCCGTCACAAGGACTCCTACCCTACAAGCACGCCAAGCAGATAGAATGGTGGGTTGATGTACCCATGGAAACAGTGACGTCATGCTCTTCTCGACTCATGGGACCGTGGCAGCCGCGATGGAGCCCAGAGCAGGAGAGTACACACCATTCACAGACTGTGCAGCTGGTGAGTACTGTGGTAGTGGAATAGATTGGTATTAGAGTTTAGAATGTATTTGTGAATTCTACTCATGTATTCTTTTATGGATCTTCTAGTCACTTGCATTCATGTTTTATTTTGTATTCCTTTAAATGTTGTTACCTGTTCCAGGTTCTGAAGATCAGCTGGGTTTCAGTTACACTGCTGATCTTCAGAAGGTGGATGCTTCAATAAACCACTCTTCAACTCCAACTGGATTTTCTGGATTTATTTCTAAAGAACCCACTACTACATATTGGCAACATTTGGGATTTATTCTGGAGCATCCACAGGTATAATTATATAATTTAGAAGACATTTTTTTCGTTTTCCTGCATTTTCGAGTTCCTCAACTGAATTTATTGACATTTTATTCTATATTCAGCAAGGAAACATTTCGTGGACTTATTGTGATTTCCTGCAGTGTACTCTTTTATTTATTGTTAGTTGGCATTTCCTGAAATTCAGCTGGATTGATTCTCATTTTTACCTTATTACGATTTCTTGAAAACGGAAAAATCTTGGCACAGTGTTATAGACTGAATTTACACGGTAATTGTAATCATCTAGTTATTAACATTATTGCTGACGATGATTTAATACAATTGCATGTACAGCTGTTGACATTTGGAAGAAAACACTTAAAAAGTGCCAAAAAGGGTTCATTTGTTTTCACAGACGTATGTGGAGCAATTTTCTGCTGTGAATTTCTCGACCGCGAAAATCGAGCGGTGGCGTGTTATTGTTTGACTGTGAATATCATGCTGTTGTGTGCAGTTTATCAGAATCTGTTTCCTGCATCATTTGAGTCCCCGCATTATTTAAAAGTGCCACGTTACCTTCCTCAAGCTTCTTGCTTTTCCGAGATCTTCTTTTTCGAGTTCGGATTCCACACGGAGAACTTCTCGGCGTACATCATTCCTCATCATCGCGTGTCTTCGACGAAAACGAACAGCGTCACTGTCACCGTCAGGTCACGTTAAACGTTTACGTCCTTACATCACCGCGTTGTTGTTATCACGTCTCAACGTCATTAGCGGCCATTTTGCTTATTGTTTTATTACCTTAGCAACCCAGTACGAGTCCAGCAGCAGTTCCAACAGAATCAACTTATATTGAACCTTTTGATGCCTTGTTATTACTTCTGGTACATTTATAACTCATTTATTCAACTTTATTAATATTTTTACATTGTTGTGCTATTTTTAAGCTTATGTTACTATGAGTACTGTGTGTGGCACCCCTCCACCTCCATTTTATTCAGGTCCCAATCAACCCAGCATGAAATGGGGAAAGTGGCACTGGCAATTTGAAAATTATTTAATTGCTATTAATGGTGAAAGCTTTAGCGCTAAAAGGAAAAAAGGAATTCTTTTAAATACTTTAGGAGGCCATGCTGAAGATGTTTCTGTGCATTTACCACCATCTCCTACTCCAGTTGGGATGGGGAGTGGTGATTATGATTGCTTTTCAGAAGCAATTGATAGACTTAAAAAGAGATTCACTGAACAACCTCATATTGTTATGGAGAGATATAACCTTTATACCAGACATCAGTTACTAAATGAATCTGTTGATATGTATGTTGAATGTTTAAGAGTCCTAGCAGCTGAATGTGATTTTCGTGATCAAGTAGATAATTATATTTGTGATCAATTGATTATTCGTTGCTCTAATAAGAAGATTCAAGAGCAACTTTTAAGACAACGCAATCCTTCATTACAAGAAACTATTCAGATTGCGAAAAGTGTTGAACTTTCTATTATTTCTTTTAATACCATTAATGTTGACAACGTTTCTACTGGAGTGGCAGCTGTCAATTTAAAAGACTCGAATGTTAAACCTACTTATGTTAAAAACAAATTTGCTAAAAAATACATCCACTCCACAAAATCAAAATCAAACTAAACAGTATCCTAATTCTGGAAAATTGTTTTGTAATCGTTGTGGTTCAAGGTCACATTCATTTGAATTTAGACATTGTCCAGCTAGAGGCAAAGAGTGTTTCAAATGTAAAGAAATAGGCCATTTTGGGACATATTGCCAATCTAGCAGGAGAGTGGCTATTTTGTCTGATGTGGATTTTGAAGAAGAGATAATTTCTGAGCCTGACTTTGAAAACAAAATTCTGTCTATAACTGAAACTCATAAATTAGGTCAAGTTTCTCACAATGATGATGACATTGACTCTGAACCTTATGTTCCTCCCATGTGTATCATTACTGTTGAAGGTTAAGATATAGAAGTTATGGCAGACTCTGGCTCTCCCTATACAATTATCTCTGATTCTTTCTTTTACAAGTCCTGGACAAATAAGAAACTAGAACCCAATGATATTCGTGTGTATGGTTTTGGAGGCAAAGAAAATGAAATGTTAGGGTATTTTATTTCTGATATTACGTTCAAACAAAAAACCATACGTGGTAAGGTTTATGTTGCTGTTGATGGGTTGCAGGTATTAGGATGGAAACATCAAGGGAAGTTTGATATCACTTTGCATCCTAATGCAAAAACACAAGTTTGTTTTGTAGAGGATTTACAAACTACTAAAAATGATTCAAAAAATTATGAAAACTTTAAGCAGAAAATTCATGATAGGCACAAGAATGTGTTTAAAAAAGAGTTGGGAAAAGTTATAGGATTTTCACACAGAAATATTTTTTTTTTTAAATGTTCCACCTTCAAGACACAAATTGAGAGATGTTCCCTTATCGGTTAGGAATGAATTATCCGATATGATTAAAAACTTATGTGCTGAGGTTGTTATTGAACCAGTAAATGCTTCAGAATGGGTTTCTACCATAGTTTTAGTTAAAAAACGGAATGGTGGGCTTAGGATGTGCACAGATTTGAGGTATGTAAACAAAGAAATTGTTATGGAATGCCACTCCTGCCTAAGGCACCAGATTTATTAGTTAAATTAGATAATGCAAAAAAATGTTAGTACCATAGACTTATATCCGCTTACCATCAGGTGGAGTTAACTTAAGATTCTAGGGATATCACAACCTTTATTACACCTGATGGTACTTTTAGGTATATTAGAATGCCTTTTGGGCTTTCATCTGCCGCCTCAGTTTTCCAAAAATTAATGAATTGTTTGTTTGGAAATACTGACGGTGTAGTTGCCTTTCAGGATGATATTTTAGTTTTTTCGGATTCTATTGAAAATCATCAGGAGATGTTAGGAAATGGGTCTAGTCCCCTTTCAGTGATCATGGACTGTCATCACATGACCTACCAGGACAGGTATATAGGTCAGTCCTACCTTTCTTTTCTTGCTTGTTATTGCTATTGTGTGGGTTCCTGGTTGCTGGTTCCTGTGTTTCCTGGATTCATTCTCGAATTCCTCATGGGCTCGTGAGGACTTTCGGAACCCCTTTGGAGTTCTTGTCTTTGGCTCCTGAATTCCTTCCCCCTTCCTTGTTTTCCCTGGTGTAGTCAGTTAGTTTCCCTCTTATCCTATCCCCCTTCCGGTGCCTTCCAGTCCCCATTATTTGTTGTCTCGGGGATTTATAAGGGCTCCTGTTTTCCCCCTCATTGTAAGCCTACTAACATCGCCTCGGAGCTGAGTAGTGTGGAGGAAACGCGGAACTGATCGAAACAACTGTTTCGTTCTACGCGTTTCCTTTTTTCACTGCTCCATGTCGTTATACGCGGAAATGACATTTTAGGTCAATCCGCGACTTGCTTTCGATTCCGAGTGCTGGAATAGCCGGCTTGTCTACCGCGACCCTTCCTGTCCCTTTCCAAGTGCCGTTTTTTTTAATGCTTGAACGAAAACGGATAGGGTTTTTTTGTCCATGCCGATATTGAGGCATGTTTTTCCCCTAATGCCCAAATAACACGAGGGACACCTATTTTTCATTAATAAATCCCTGAATCCAAGAGACGTTATCTTGGATCAGAATTGTCTGCTGTCCGAAGTCTCCACAAAACAAAGCCTGCATCCTCAACTGGTAAGCGAAACGTGATTGTTTTGGCAGGACATGGTCACTGGTTTTGGGGTATTTGTAAAGGTACATGAAGTGTGAAGTGTATTCCTTTTGTTTGTTCAGGTGCAGAAGCGTGGAGGAGGGAGCAGTGAACTCTTCGTTCTACAAGGGTGGAAGGCTTGGTGTCTCCTCATATTCCACCCTCTTTCCGGGTCCATCGGCACACTCATAGTTACTATCTTGTGAGTGGCATATGGGCAAGGGAAGTGGATTGGTTCATACTTCGTTCCTGCAGTGTGTGGGCTGAGTCGACGGAATCCAACAGAATAACAAGCCCACAAATTGTCACACTGCCCGGACGGGTATGGAGGAAGACTTAAGGGATCCCTCGGATGGTGGCACTGGTGTTCCTACCATGCAAGACGTAATGGGGGCTTTAGCGGCTTTGCAGGCTCAGGTACAGGACCTACGACAGGAGAATGTGGGCCTGAAACAAGAACTAGGGGCTGTGAGGGCTAGGGAACAGTCGCAACATAGGGGACAAGGACCGGTTATACAGCCTGCAACATTCCAGTATGGTGGTGAGTCGGGACAGAGTACCGCAGGAGGCGGGGTTCCTATAGCAGTTAGCGTCACATCCCCTGTTGCTGTACCTTTGGCTCCCCCTGAGCGGTTTACAGGGGATAGTGACAAGTTTGGTACGTTTATGAACCAGTGCCAATTACACTTTATGTGCAAGCCTGGTGCCTTTCCCGATGACTCTGCCAAGGTCGCTTTCACTATATCGTATATGGCTGGCATTGCTGCTCAGTGGTCTATTCCCTTAGTAGACAGCGATGATCGTGTGTTGTACGATTATTTGGCGTTCCAGGAGTTGATGCGGGGATTGTTCGCTAAGCATGCTTTTATGCAAGCGAGTGATGCGGAGCTTTTGAAGCTACGGCAGGGCAGGCAGGATTTATTAACGTACATAGCCTGGTTTAACAGGTTGGTGTAGGAAACTCATTGGCCTATGGAGAAGAGGACTTCCTTGTTCTACCAGGGTCTATGTGAGGACCTCAAGGATGTGGTGTCACAGGTGGTGGATCCACCTGAAGACTGTGCTGCGTTCATTGACTTCGTAGTAAAATTAAACCATCGATTGTCAGAGAGGCGTGGGGAACGTAACCGTTTCCAGGTATCCCAGGGAAGTTATGTTAAACCTGAGGCAAAACCCATTGGGGAGAACAAGACAGCGCCTGAACCTATGGAAATAGGTGGGGTAAGAGGGCCATTGACTACGGAAGAGAAGAAAAGGAGGAGGGAGTTGAATCTCTGTTTGTATTGTGGACAGTTAGGCCATTTTGCCAGGGAATGTCCTGTGAAGCCGTCAGGTGTGGGGTATGGTAAAAAGGTAGCGTTTATCCAGGTGGATGGGCGCTTAAAAGAGGAGGTGGACCGGGAGAGACAGTATGAGGTACTGGGGGCAATAGATCAGGCACCTAGGCATTTTATTATTAACGCCCATCTTTTGCTTTCTGGGCACCGTCAAGTACCTGTGTCAGTGCTGCTGGATTCCGGCGCAACTGGTAACTTTATCGACATTTCTTTGGCGGATAAATTACTGATTCCCTGTCATTACAAGGAACAGCCGGAACCGGTGAGAGCCATAGATGGAACCGAACTGACATCGGGTTGTATTACCCGTCAGACTGTTCCTTTACGGTTACTGTGCGAGAACGGGCATTCTGAAACAGTGGTTTTTGATCTGATAGATGCTCCTTCCTTTGGGTTGGTGTTGGGGGTTCCCTGGCTACAGGAACATAATCCTAAAAGCGACTGGGTGCAGCGTTTGGTGACGTTGGATTCCGTTTATTGTTTGAAACATTGTTATAATGTGGCCAGTGACCGGATCCCCCTTTTGGCCTGTGCGGTGACTGAGGTGGGCTCTGTTCCATTGCAGTATTCTGCTTTCAAAGATGTTTTTGATAAAGGACATGCTCAGGGTCTTCCTCCGCACAAGTCTTTCGACTGTAAGATAGATATGGTGCCGGGTATTCCTTTACCATGTAGCCGCATATATGCACTGTCAGAACCTGAGGAGCTGCATCTCAAGGAATACATAGATGAGATGTTAAAGTTGGGTTTCATCCGTCCCTCCTGTTCGCCTGTGTCATCGGCGATTTTCTTCATACGGAAGAAGGAGGGGTCGTTGAGGGCCTGTGTGGACTATAGGGCCTTGAATAAAGCCACGGTGAAGAACAAGTACCCTCTTCCTCTCATCCCCGTGTTGTTGGACCAGCTCCGCAAAGCCATGGTGTTTACCAAATTGGATTTGCGGGGCGCTTATCATCTTATCCGTGTTCGACCCGGGGATGAGTGGAAGACGGCTTTTAAGACCAAACATGGTTTGTTTGAATCCTGTGTAATGCCATTTGGCTTATGTAATGCGCCAGCGGCATTTCAGTTCTTCATTAATGAGGTCCTTAGCGAATATTTGGATAGAACTGTCATCGTCTATCTGGATGACATACCCATCTTTTCGGAGATCGGTGCTGAACATCAAGAACATGTGGCACAAGTGCTACAGAAATTGCAGGAACATCATCTGTATGCCAAACTAGAAAAGTGTCAGTTCGGCACTCCGAGGTGGAGTTCTTGGGATTTATTATCTCGGCGGAAGGTATTCGGATGGATCCAAAAAAGATACAGGCCATCGTGACCTGGCCCATATCATCTACTGTGAAGCACATTCAGGTGCTTTTGGGATTTGCCAATTGTTATCGGCGTTTTATATCTCATTTTTCCGATATAGTGGCACCCATGACCCGCCTGATGAGGAAGGGGGTTCCCTTTGTGTGGTCTGTTGAGGCTGAGGACGCTTTCCAACTGTTGCTCAGGCAATTCACGTCGGCACCTGTGTTGGTGCATCCTGATCCTGCCCGTGCCGTTCTTTGTTGAAACGGACGCTTCAATGTGTGCGGTGGGGGGGTGTTATCCCAACGGGAGGAAGACACTGGCCATATGAACCCCATCGCCTTTTTCTCTAAAACTTTGTTGCCGGCGGAACGTAACTATACTGTGGCAGAGAGGGAATTGTTGGCTGTGAAGTTGGCCTTTGAGGAATGGCGCCTCTATTTATGGGGCGCCCGGCATACCATTACAATCTATACCGACCATAAAAACCTAGAGTTTTTTCGATCTGCTCGGGCTTTGACACCATCGCAAATGCGGTGGGTCCTATTCTTTAATGAATATGACTTTGTTATAACATACAGACCTGCAGCACAGCAGATTAAATCCGACGCTCTTTCTCGGATTCATGTTGATCTTAGGGAAGTGAGTCCCTTGAGAGAAGATAGGCCTATGATTGATGGTGAAAGGATCATTGGAGCCGTAACAGCTGATGACTTCCCTTCTCTGGTGAAAGAGCGGTTGTGTCGGATGGATTTGGCTCCCTGGTTAGCACTGCCCCAGGTTGTCGCTCAGGACGGGTTGTTGTACCATGAGAGTCGGTTGTTTGTTCCCCCCGTCTTGAGAGAAATGGTTTTGGAGTGGTGTCATTCTTCTGCATTGGTGGCGCATACCGGGATGCGGAAAACTAAGGAGTTGTGTTTGAGATGGTTTTGGTGGGAGACTTTGGCGAGAGATATCCAAAGTTATGTGACCGCTTGCCCTATTTGTGCCATTAGTAAGCCTTCGCACTGTAAGCACTCTGGTCTTTTGCAGCCCTTAGAGGTCCCCACTACCCCTTGGCATACCATCAGTATGGATTTTGTGGCTGATTTACCATCTGTGTCTGGATTTACCGTCATTCTGGTGGTGGTAGAATTATTTACGAAAATTGCGGATTTCATCCCGCTATCCAAAATCCCTACGGCTAAGGAGATGGCTTGGGTATTTATGACCTCGGTTGTGAGGATACATGGCTTACCGTCTGTAATCATATCTGACAGGGGGGCTCAGTTCGTGTCCCATTTTTGGATGGAGCTTTGCTTGGTGCTCAAGACTGAAATACGGTTGTCATCAGCGTATCATCCAAAGTCCGATGGTCAGACTGAGCGCACCAATCAGACCATGGAGCAATATTTGAGGTGCCTTGTTTCGTCCTTGTCATGTGATTGGGTAACTGCTCTTCCCATAGCGGAGTTTGCCTATAATAACAGTCTGCATTCCGCTTTGGGTATGACACCTTTTTATTGTTCCTTGGGGTACCATCCTAGAGCATTAGCTATCCAACCCACTGGCATGTGCCAGCCATAGATGATGTGTGTAAGAGGCTGAGTGACATCTGGGGTTTGGCAAAGGAGCGGTTGCTGGAAGCCAAGGCTGATATGAAACTGCAGGCGGATAGGCATCGAGCCCCTGCCCCTTGTTATCGGGTGGGAGATCAGGTTTGGTTAGCTTCACGTAATCTGAGAATGCAGGGTTCCCGTAAGTTGCAACCTCGGTTTGTGGGCCCTTTTCCGATTGTTCAGGTGATTAATCCGGTGGCTATGAAGCTCCAATTGCCACTGGACTACAAGGTTCATCCTGTGTTTCACACGTCCTTGTGGAAACCTTACGTGCCCTCGGCTCGGGTGCTGCCCCTTCCCCTCCTTTGGTAGTCGATGGACAGGTTGAGTTTGAGGTCCAGGCTATTCTACATTCCAGACGTAGGAGGGGGTCGTCTTTACTATCTGGTGGATTGGAAGGGATATGCCCCTGAGGACATGACGTGGGAGCCGGCTGGGGGAGTGCATGCGCCTCATTTGGTCAGGTTGTTCCATAGACAGCATCCCTTGAAACCCCGCCCGGTGGGGAGGATCATTGGGGAGGGGGGAGCTGTTAGGAAATGGGTCTAGTCCCCTTTCAGTGATCATGGACTGTCATCACATGACCTACCAGGACAGGTATATAGGTCAGTCCTACCTTTCTTTTCTTGCTTGTTATTGCTATTGTGTGGGTTCCTGGTTGCTGGTTCCTGTGTTTCCTTGATTCATTCTCGAATTCCTCACGGGCTCGTGAGGACTTTCGGAACCCCTTTGGAGTTCTTGTCTTTGGCTCCTGAATTCCTTCCCCCTTCCTTGTGTTCCCTGGTGTAGTCAGTTAGTTTCCCTCTTATCCTATCCCCCTTCCGGTGCTTTTCAGTCCCCGTTATTTGTTGTCTCGGGGATTTATAGGGGCTCCTGTTTTCCCCCTCATTGTAAGCCTACTAACATCGCCTCGCAGCTGAGTAGTGTGGAGGAAACGCGGAACCGATCGAAACAACTGTTTCGTTCTACGCGTTTCCTTTTTTCACCGCTCCGTGTCGTTATATGCAGAAATTACGTTTTAGGTAATTCCGCGACTTGCTTTCGATTCCGAGTGCTGGAATAGCCGGCTTGTCTACCGCGACCCTTCCAGTCCGTTTCCAAGTGCTGTTTTTTTTAATGCTTGAACGAAAACGGATAGGGTTTTTTTGTCCATGCCGATATTGAGGCATGTTTTTCCCCTAATGCCCAAATAACACGAGGGACACCTATTTTTCAATAATAAATCCCTGAATCCAAGAGACGTTATCTTGGATCAGAATTGTCTGCTGTCCGAAGTCTCCACGAAACAAAGCCTGCATCCTCAACTGGTAAGCGAAACGTGATTGTTTTGGCAGGACATGGTCACTGGTTTTGGGGTATTTGTAAAGGTACATGAAGTGTGAAATGTATTTCTTTTGTTTGTTCAGGCGCAGAAGCGTGGAGGAGGGAGCAGTGAACTCTTCGTTCTACAAGGGTGGAAGGCTTGATGTCTCCTCATATTCCACCCTCTTTCCGGGTCCATCGGCACACTCATAGTTACTATCTTGTGAGTGGCATATGGGCAAGGTAAGTGGATTTGTTCATACTTCGTTCCTGCAGTGTGTGGGCTGAGTGGACGGAATCCAACAGGAGACACTTGATAAAGTTTTATCAGTGTTAGAAGATAAAGCTATGACTATTCACCTTGACAAATGCAAGTTCTTTTCCTCTGAAGTAGAATATTTAGGTCACATGATTAATGGTAATGTTATTTTCCAGAAATAGATCTCCTGTTGTCAATTAAAAACATATGTAACCCTCAAGATAAGGACCAACTTAAATCCTTTTTAGGATTATGGGAGTACTACTCTAATGTGTGCCCAAGTTTTCTAACATTGTTTTACCTCTAAGATTATTACTAAAAAAAGGATGCAAATTTTTATCGACAAATGAACATTCTCAAGCGGTCAATGTCATTAAATCTGATATTATTGGGTGTAAACCTTTATCCCCTTTTTCTCCAACTGCTCCAAACATTATTACTGTTCATGCAAGTGCAACTGGGCTTGGTGCCGTGTTAAGTCAATGTAAAGCGAATAAGGAATCTACCATTTCTTTTGCATCCAGACCATTGTCAATTGCTGAGTCCAAATATTCTACCAGTGAAAGAGAAGCATTGGGTTGTTCATGGGCAGTTGAACATTTTAAAACTTATTTGTGGGGCAAATCATTGAAAATCAGAACTGATCATAAACCATTGATTTCGTTATTGTCTAACAATGGTGTTGGTAAAGCATCAGCCAGGTTGATTCGAATTCCTGCTAAACTTTATGAGTACAATTTTGAGATTGCCTACATTCCAGGTTATCAAAATTTGAGAGCCAACGGTTTTGGAAAAAAAAAAAAATTTGAGAGCTGATTGTTTAACTACATTATTACGGGATTCTCAAGTTAAAAATCATTCTTAATCTTTTGAGGAATGTGTAGTTGCATCTGTTGAAGACATGGTTCTTTATATGTCTCTGCGTATTTCTAAGGAAGAATGGTTACAAGCAATGGATTTAGATGAAGATATTAAGTTGGTACATAAATACATTGTTGAAGGTTGGCCACTTGAGAGAAATCTTTCAAAAGAACTTGCTGTGTTTTTGAAAGTTAGAGATGATCTTTTGTGTAATGAAAATGTAATTTTAAAAGGTGATTGTTTTGTTCCTCCAAACAATCTGAGAGAAAGAATTATCTCTATTGCTCATTTGGGTCATTTAGACCAGTCAAACACTATTAAAAAAGTTAGGGATATATTTTGGTGGCCTTATATGGACAGTTGTGTAACTGATTTTGTTATAAATGTACCCTATGTGCTGACTCAGATAAAGTTTTAAAACCATTACATTCTGAAGTAAGAAAAATCGAACTACCTGATATTCCTTGGAATAAGATTGCTATTGATATCATTGGTCCATATGAAGGAATTTCTTCACAGAAATTGTACATTTTCGTAGCGATTTATTATTTTTCCAAATGGGTGGAATTAAATGGGTAACCCAAACTGATACGTCATCAGTAATTACATTTCCTAAAGAAATTTTCAGAAAAGAAGGTTTACCTTCAATTATTGTTTCTGGTAATGGTCCATAATTTTCTTCGCATGTTTTTAGCTCTTTTCTTCAAAAAGTTAATATCAAGCAAGTTAAAACTGCTTTATATTCTCCTAACATGAATGGTTTAGTGGAAAGGTTTAATAAAACCTTAGTTGAAGGAATTCAATTTTCCATCAAAGCTCGTATTGATGTTAAAACTCATATAGCAGATTTGGTGTGGTCGTATTTGTGTACGCCACATTGTTCCACTAAATTTTCACCTTTTGTCTTATGAAAAGGCAGGAAACCATGGCAAGAACTTTCGTTGTCATGGGCTAAAACTTCTGATTCCAAATTACAGATTAAGAAAATTTATAAAATGGTTAAATAAAATTGTAATACTTCAAAGAAAGTTGTGCCTTCAATACAGTCTATGCAAGCTTCTTTACAAGTAGGTGATAAAGTTAAAATCAAATTACCTGTTTTTGTTAAAAAAGGTCAATCTAAATGTTTTTATTGTCCTTACAGTTGGTAAGACTTCTGTTCTTTTGGATAATGGTTTTTGGTGGAACATATCTAGACTTGCTAAAGTTAATGCATCTTGTTCAAAAAATTATGAATGTTCATCTGAACCTGATTTTTCAAGTGATTTTATTGTTTTGGAAAAAGGAATAGGACCTGTTGATATAGTTGATCCTGCTTCTTCTTCTACATTGTTGTCTTCAAATTTGCCATCTCAAGTACATTCTGACGATCAGCTTGCTTCATCAGGTTTGTTGAATACCTCCAAGAGACAGATACGTTTACCAAAGAAGTTTGATGATTATGTATTGGTTAAATAATTTCTTGTTATTATCTTTTCCTATTATATTTTATATGGAAGGAGGATATGTGGTAGTGGAATAGATTGTTATTAGAGTTTAGAATGTATTTGTGAATTATACTCATGTATTCTTTTATAGATCTTCTGGTCCCTTGCATTCATGTTTTATTTTGTATACCGTTAAATGTTGTAACCTGTTCCAGGTTCTGAAGATCAGCTGGGTTTCAGTTACACTGCTGATCTTCAGAAGGTGGATACTTCAATAAACCACTCTTCAACGACAACTGGATTTTTTTCTAAAGAACTCCCTACTACAAGTACCCTTAAAATCATTGCCCGGGTGTCGCCGCAGTAAGTGATCACTTATTCACTCTTGGGACGGGTGGGGTTCACACTGCCATGCTGTGGAACAGAAAAGAAAGGTTTTTTTTAAGTGTACCCCATCAAGACTTCATTAAAAATTACCCTCCACATCCCCTCGACCGACGTAACAATCCTTGCGGAGTCAATTATTATCAGCATCTCTAATGCTGCCGTTGCAGGTCTGGACAGGCGGGAATTTCAAAGGTATCAGATGGGTGCCAGAAGGAGCTTGTTTGGTGAGAGCCCCTCTCTGCAGTCTTTTGCTACCTTTGCCCTGTGTCTAAACATTCTACACTCACTCAGGGTCACATAGTTGATCGCCCATCTGTGGCTAGACTGTCCCACTGAGTGCCGTCGCAAGCAGCAAGAAGTTGCAGCACAAGCACTTAAAGTTACTTGATTTTTACAGCTGCACGCCTTTACATTTATTTCAGCACGGACGGCTCTCTCACTTTCCGTGTCTGCCAGGTATGTAATAGCACTTGGTTGCTATAAAATCGGATTCATTCTGGGCTGCGTATGATCTCATTTACTCTAGGAATTATTGTGCAGCAAGCAGCCTCTCTCTACTTCAGCAGTGACACGTTAGTGCACAATACTGTAGTGTAACAGCGTCATTCGGGAGGGGGTCCTGTACTAATCGAGGAGCGCTGCATGCAATTTGCATCAGCCTCATTGTAGCGCCTAATAAACAAGATCTCTCCAGCAGGGGGGGCCGTCCTGCCCAGCTTTACAGTACTATCAGATTACGAGTGCCCTCTAATTTCTAGTGATGCTTTGCAGTAGTTTTAAAATCCTTTTCTCGTTGTTCATATGGCTGTAAATTCTGATATTTATATATTTCCCTCCTATTCATTGCTGTATTTTGCTCTCGAGATAGTGTCACTCATTGTCATTGAAATATCACTCCTAATCACTCTGAAATTATGAAAATGTCACACATAACAACCTGAACCCTTGGCAGCTATGAGAGGGGGGGCTCTCCGTGACAGTTCTACACATTCGCCATATAAATATATCCGTTACCTTTCTTTTACTCAAAGTTTCATTTGACTCATAAATTAAAGAAACAATGTTGTATGTGATAAACTTCATAGAATGTAGTCAAGGAATCGAACCGACAACCACTGCTCACGCCAGTCAGGCCTAAAGTCACCCACGGAAGTCTGGAGCGCGCGCCCAGTCATTGGGGATTGGGAAACAATGAGACTATTCCCTCAGGACGCATCATTGGAAAGTTAAACATGGAACTTGGAGGGAGTAAACAGACAATAACTTATGAATGTTCTCATGGAAGGTAGGTAGACGAATCCACGACTTAGAAGTGAGCAATCCAACAAATTAACAGTGCGAGAGCTGAGCCAAGGGTCTGGGTGGTTCTTGGAGTCCGTGCACGAGCCGAGCCGCGAACACGTTTGCGATGTAAATCATACTCCTTGAACAAGTGGAAGCTGTGACATTATAAATCACATGGAAACACTGTCTGAGACGTACTTATCAAAAGTGATAGTTTTTAACTTGAATTTATAACCATGGCAGTAGAGCTATTAATGAACTAAGAGGCAAGACAGTTTTCATGTTTTTGAAGGTGCTTTTATATGCAATAGTGAAGAAAAAGCAGGTAAAAAAAGATATCTGCCTGAGATCACACAATTGAGTTACGGGGGAAGCTGCATTGAATCCAAGTGCTCTGGTTCCACTTTGTACTAATCATTCACTGAATGGGTATTTGTGTATCTCTCCTTTTTAGGTCGAGCTTAGACGTAAGCAATGCGAAGCATTGCTTAGTCTGCGAAGACATCTATAGTCACCCGTTTCTGGAAATGAGGACAAGAGGGTGCACGAGCGCAGATTGCACCTCGTGGGCGCGCACGGCGCCGTGCCCCTCTCCTGCCTCGGAATCACCAACACGCATGCGCATACCCAGAGACACACACACACACACAAGAGCACCCATGCACGCACCCATACATACAGAGAACACCCCCCCGCCGTCGCATACACACACATGCGCGCACACACACTGCATACACACACGCTCCCCCCTTACCTCACCAGAGACACACACATATACATAGAAGCGCCCCCGGCTGCTGCATACATGAGGCCTCACGCCCCTCCTCTCTATTCGGGACTCACCGGGTCGGCTGGCGCTCGGCGGCGGGCCGGTCTCTCCTTCTCCAGCGGGGGCTCCCTCTTCTGCGGGGGCTCCCTCTTCTGCGGGGGCTCCCTCTTCTGCGCGGGCTCCCTCTTCTGCGCGGCCCCCCCCCCCCCAAATGGCTGGCACGGCATCTCCGGTCTCCCTCACGACTCGGGAGACCGGAGGACAACAGGCAAAGCTTCCGCAAGGCAGTCGGAGCGGACCCACCTCTTCCCGGCCCCGCCCACAACCAGGCGGCGGGCCGGACATCTGCTTCCGGTGTTCATCAATGGGAAAATCTGTGTTATGGGCGCTTGTAAAAAGCCTGCTTCCCGTAAATTCGATCAAAGCGTCCCGTGCTTAGAGGCACATCATTTGGCAGAGAATGAGGTATGTTCTTGGCGGATTACGCAAACTTTGTAATTGACTGCAAACGTATTTGGAAACTTGGACGGCATTGCGTGCAACAGATAAGCGGCGCACATGTGTTTTTAGGTCTCGTCCTTTACCATTCCGAAGGAATGGGAAATGGCGAGAATTCAAGTGCTCGAACGGATTGTCAAACCACCGCTTTTTTTCGTGGCGTTTTCTTCGAGTGCACGTACAGGCACGCGCTTTTGGCCCATACACTTTCATGGCCATCTGTTCCTGTTCCTCAATGTCCCTCCCACCCTTCGTTTGATCTTGCCGCGAGTTCAGGCTAATGGCCCTCCCCCTCCCCCAGCACAGAGCACGCATCGCGGCCGCACAGCACATCAAAGGGCTTCTCCCAGCGTGTGCTGTGCGGCTTCTCCTCCCCTAATTATGTGGCCGGCCGTACTTGTGTTTCCTGGCCGCTTCCCGGCCGCTCTTGTATTTAATTAGCAGCAGCAGCATTTCTCCTGCGCCAGGCCACATCAAAGGCTCTGTGCCACTTTCACCCACACAGCAACACTTACAGACACGCAACGCCACTCACACCCACGCAAGCCCACTATCATCCACGCAACACCACACTCACCCACGCAACGCCACTCACCCAAGCAACACCACTCACACACGCAACCCCACTCATCCACGCAACCCCACTCATCCATGCAACACCACTCATCTAAGCAACCCCACTCATCCACGCAACGCCACTCATCCACGCAACGCCACTCACACACGCAACGCCACTCACCCACGCAACACCACTCACCCACGCAACCCCACTCATCCACGCAATGCCACTCATCCACGCAACGCCACTCATCCACGCAACGCCACTCACACATGCAACGCCACTCACCCACGCAACACCACTCACCCACGCAACACCACTCACCCACGCAACACCACTCACACACGCAACGCCACTCACCCACGCAACGCCACTCACTAACGCAACGCCACTCACCCACGCAACGCCACTCACCCACGCAACGCCACTCACACACGCAATGCCACTCACACATGCAACGCCACTCACACACGCAACGCCACTCACACGCGCAACGCCACTCACACGCGCAACGCCACTCACACGCGCAACGCCACTCACACGCGCAACGCCACTCACACGCGCAACGCCACTCACACGTGCAACGCCACTCGCGCACGCAACACCACTCACGCACGCAACGCCACTCACGCACGCAACGCCACTCATGCACGCAACGCCACTCACGCACGCAACGCCACTCACACGCGCAACGCCACTCACACACGCAACGCCACTCACGCACGCAACGCCACTCACGCACGCAACGCCACTCACACACGCAACGCCACTCACACACGCAACGCCACTCACACACGCAACGCCACTCACACATGCAACGCCACTCACACGTGCAACGCCACTCACACGTGCAATGCCACTCACACGTGCAACGCCACTCACACGTGCAATGCCACTCACACGCGCAACGCCACTCACACGCGCAACGCCACTCACACGTGCAACGGCACTCACACGCGCAACGCCACTCACACGCGCAACGCCACTCACACACGCAACGCCACTCACACGTGCAACGCGACTCACACGCGCAACGCCACTCACACGTGCAACGCCACTCACACGCGCAACGCCACTGACACGCGCAACGCCACTGACACACGCAACGCCACTCACACGCGCAACACCACTCACACGCGCAACGCCACTAACACGCGCAACGCCACTCACACGCGCAACGCCACTCACACGCGCAACGCCACTTGCACACGCAACGCCACACACACGCAATGCCACTCACACACGCAACGCCACTCACACACGCAGCGCCACTCACACACGCAACGCCACTCACACACGCAACGCCACTCGCACACGCAACGCCACACGCACAGGCAACGCCACTCACACAGGCAACGCCACTCACACAGTGTGTACTTTGTCAAAAAGATCTCCACATGAGGTATGTTTTGACTTATTGAATGGGGTTTGGCTGTCCCAACATTGGGAACACGTCAACAAATTGCTTTTCGCTTTTATTTTTTTCAGCGTATGAATACGCCACAGCACCCCTTTTGATTCCTCCGTGGCCTGACATTGATATATACGAAGAGCCAAACCGGCTATTTAATGAAGGTATGATGGTATGGTTATATTGCTGCGGCAATTGCTTTAATTGACAACATGGGCCAACCTCTAATAAAGGTTATATGTTTTTCAACAGTTTTAACCGACGAAGACGAACAATACCTGTTATCAAATTTGATTACCAGTGTTTTCATACCTGGATAGCCAATGTAAGTTGGTAATCGCACTGTACCAATGAGTGTAACTTATATCTCAGTCATATATTAACATCAATTTTATTATGATTCAACCTAGAGTTGGTGTTTGTCTTGGAGCAGCTAGTCTCGCATGAAAACAGTTAAACAATTTGGATCTCAGACTTCAGCGGTCTGATTATTCTTATTTGAAGTGAGTTCACTTTTGCAGTGTTTTTTAATATGTCCTTTTCATTCGCTGTTGGTTACAAGTATCCTCTGTTAAAATTGACTGATACTACCGAGACAGAGCATGATTAATTACGTGCCTTTTTCTCGTTTATCCTAGTCCTGAGGTCTGTTTTGACCCGGACTCCATGGTCCATTCTCAATTTGAATGCCTTTTGTGGGTACGATGATAATGATTGTTGTGTCGATTTAATTCAATTATTTTGACACGGGTCTTTTAATCTTAATTTCGCAGATAGGACGGCCCCAACTCGTCCCTTCCCCGTTGCACCTGTCCTGATGAAGACCCCGTTAAAGGACTCAATCTAGCCTATATATTGGGGTCGAAACGTCGACGAGTTTTTCCTTTTGGGTTTTCCGGCACATTCCCTGTATTATAGTTATTCATATATGTGACCGTAGAATGTCCTCATGAAAATTGCATTTACAATATACGCCATAATTGATGTTGGCTTTTTTGCGTTTGCAAAACAATTTTCATTATGTTTTGAAGATTGCAAATATTTATTCCTTTTGAGTCTGTATACTTTGCTAGACTTTCTCACCGCTTTTAAGCACTACCCCCTCCTTTCCCTTTCCTTTTCCTACCTAGGGGCTTTATATTGTTTAAATTTGAATGTATTACTACACTGATTCATACGAAGTGTTGTTAAATAAATGACAACATTTGCCTTTTGAATAACTCCCTGGTTATTGTGTGATTGTTTGTCTTATAATTTTAGTTGTGTGTGTGTTTGACCCAACACCTCCTCCTTGCGGGGACCCTTTATTTACATTTACCATATAACGCCCAGGTCCCCGCGACTGCATAGGTTCAACCCCCTTTTTGTAATGACTCACACAGGCAACGCCACTCACACACGCAATGCCACTCACACACGCAACGCCGCTCACACACGCAACCCAACTCACACACGCAACGCCACTCACACACGCAACGCCGCTCACACACGCAACGCCACTCACACAGGCAACGCCACTGACACGCGCAACGCCACTGACACGCGCAACGCCACTGACACGCGCAACGCCACTCACACACGCAACGCCACTCACACATTGTGGGTGCAGATTGTGGGTGCAGATTGTGGGTGCAGATTGTGGGTGCAGATTCAGAGAAAACTCAGCAGCACCACCACCATTGCAATGCAATAGGTCTCGTTTTAACGCAAATTTAAGCTATAGGCCTTGTAAATGGCAAAGCCTTTTATTTATGTTCCAAAAACCAGAACGCAAAAATAAAGGGCATAATCATTTACAATACTAATAGTTCAGACTCGCGTTATTGCGAGACCTATTGCATTTTCAATGCTTGTTTACTCAGCCCCACTGTCTTCGCCGAAAACAACCACGTTCACCGGCGCGACAAGGCAAGGCCGGGGTAAGGTAAAATAGTCACAACATACTGCAAAAAGTGCTTCAAATCTCTGATAAAGCGATAGTTTATCGCAAAAACTGGGTCTCCTCTAATTATTCAACCTATGTGCTTGTTTAAAATAGAAAGCACGGCTGTGTTTTTGCTGTTTGAGTGCGTGCTGATGGAAACATCAAAGCACGCCTCCCTTGAATCATATTCCAAAGTACTCTCGGGTGTCCACAACAAGATCAGAGGCTTCCAGAAACTCACCCTTTCAAACGTAGTCCGCTGTCGCTGCCCTCACACATTCTTGCTGGGCAGTCACGCCTATCAGCAACCATTTCCCGTCTTTCCTTCCCTTTTAATTCCAAGCATAACAGTTGGAATTCGCCCGCTTGTTTCTGCCGTCCTCCATTCCAGTGGCAGCTGTTGTGAGGTGAAGGTGGCCCGGTCCCTGGCTCTGCCCTCTCACCCCCCTCTCCCGATCCCTAAAGCCTGCCTCCCCAGGGGTTATTCTGGCACACGATCTCCCATTGTCCTGGAGGTGTGCACATTACCCAGTTTGTGTGCGTGTTCGTGTGGGTGTGTGTGTGTGCGACTCACTGCCTCATGCGCCCCAGCGTGCAAAGCCTCTGAGATGCCCCAGCATTTCAAAACTATTGAATGTATTGAATAATCTGGCCTGAATGCATTATGGGACGCTCGCCTGGCCACTCAAGCAGGTTGCAGCGTTCTGCAATCATTTGAAAAGCTCTCCACTTGTTAATAAACGAGGGGCACTTAACCGAGGCGCCCCCCAGAACTCTGTCACAGAAACAAACATCGTGTGGTTGTGTTAAGCCCGCGACACCCCCATAATCAACACATGCCACCTAGAAATAAGAGCGCTGGTGCCACATACCCTAGTGACATTTACGTGGCAGGCGGCATATTGAAAACAAAACTGTCGCATGAGAATGTGCACTACTTGCGTCAGTACGTGAACGCAATACTCTTAGCTCGCTGATGCTACTCAGCGGCAGCACGTTGGCACTATATTACATAAATACAGATCGGTTTTATCCGGGTATTTGTTGAAAAGGTAATAACTCTCAGAGCGGTTGGAAGGAACAATGTTAGTCCTGTTTTTGCCTAGGCTCCTTATCGCTCAGGTTCTCTTCAGATTTTGCGTTTAATTCACATATTTTTAAGTGATGAAGTATGAGTGTTAATTCAAATGCCAGACAAACAACCTATGATTGGAGGAGCTTTTTAATATAGTTTATTTTTCGATTCATTTTGCTTTTGTAGCGCTACGAGGTGGCCTCGTGGTGGCGCATGCCACTATAGAAAGCACCACATATCACGAGAACACTTGGTTGCTGAAACTGCAATTTTATACGCATAAGCTTCATATATATATATATATATATATATATATATATATATATATATATATATGTGTGTATGTGTATATATATATATATATATATATATATATATGTATGTATATATACGTTCTCAAGTGTGTTTATATGTAACAATGTGTGTTGCTGCAAGCTCCCAAAGACCCTGCCTTGGTTTCGTGTGAGGGCTATATTAAATATACAAACAAATATACTAAACACATTTCTTCAGATAAAGAGTCTCGATGCAAAACACGTTTCTTAAAAACAATTAGAAAGTTCTGACTTTTCTAGAATTCAGCGATTGGCCTGCGTCTGAAATCCTGGCTCGCTTACGGGACTAAATAGTGTGATACTGGGAAGATTACGTTTTCTCCCCGTGCCTTGGCTGCCTTTCCTTACTGAGACCGCCTAGTTAAACATATTTTGGACACACTTGAAATATAGGCGCGGGTCTGTAAATGTGAGTTTCACTCCCTGCTTCCTCTGCTCGCACCTTCTGAGGAAACGAAATCCAAACTCGAAACCTGGATAACCTCACAAGTTCTCTTCATGGATCTCTGCCCAGCTCGCTGTCCAGCTGTCTACCCCGCAATCCTACCTGGCTCTCGTCACGTTCAGGGCTTCTCTTCAACCTGCTCTGTCCAACTGTCTGATTCCTCCTGCCTGCTCTCTGCTGTTGCTCTGTTCCATACTTCTGCCTAAGGTGCCCTCTGTCCAGCTCCCTGTCCAGCTCTCTCTACTGCTTTCTGCCCCACTCCCTGTCCCGCTCCCTGCCCGGCTCTCTGATCTCCCTGCCCGGCTCTCTGCCCCAGTCTTAGTTTCTTTCTCCCTGTCTCCCTCTCTGTCCGACTTTCTGACCTACTCCCTGCCCCTCTGTGAGCTCAGCTCTGCCCCACATTGGCCCCAATTTGTGCCCCCTCTCTCTGCCGGGCCATGGCTGAAGCAAACCCCGTGGAGCACCTGATGGAAGAGACCAGATGCTCCATCTGTCTGGACTACTACACAGACCCGGTGACCACGCAGTGCGGGCACAACTTCTGCCGGCCCTGCCTCTCCCGATGCTGGGCAGGAGTGGCCTCAAACTTCCCCTGCCACAAGGGCCAGAAGGCGTCACCCAAGGCAAAGGTGCCCTGCACTCCAACTGGCAGCTGGCCAACATTGTGCAGCTCGCCAAGGACTTCTGCCAGCAGGGGGCGCAGCTGCAGGTGGAGGGGGAGCGCGGCCGGCACCGCGAGAAGCAGCGGCTCTTCTGTAGGAAGGAGGAACGGCCATCTGTGTGGTGTGCAGAGAGGCCAAGGAGCACCGGTCCCACGAGGCGGTGTCCCTGGAGGAGGCGGCCCTGGAGTACAAGGTAAGAGAACATTCACCCACCTCACGGTGTTCGACAGACACTTGCTCCATTCATCCATCCATCTATCCACCCATCCATCGCCCACGTATCCATCCATGCATCTATCCACCCAACTATCTGCCCACCTGTCCATCCAGCCACACACCATCCATTCATCCAACCACGCGTCCACCCATCTGTTCATCCACCCATCCATACACCCATCCGCCCACCTGTCCATCCATCCACCCACTATTCATTCATCCACCCATTCTTCCACGTATCCTCCCATCCATCCATCCACCCACCCACCCATCCACCCATCCATCCACCCACCACCCACCCATCTACCGGTCCCCCATCCATCCCCATCCACCCACCCTTCCTTCCTTCCTCCAAACCAAACACCCACCCACACATCCATCTTATTCCAATCGTCCACACATCGTCAAATTTCATCTATCCATCAGACACCCATTTGTTCATAGCCAGCTCCATTCATCTATCCTTCACCATATCATATCAATTCATATATCACTCTATTCCATCCATCCATCCCCACTCATCCACCCATCCATCCATCCATCTTATTCCATTCGTCCACTTGTTTCATCTATCCCCCAGGCACCCATTCATCCATCGCCTTCTTACATTCATCCACCCATCTCCCTACTGCATCCATTCATATATCACTTTATTCCGCCCATCCATCTCTCGGCCATTCATTCATCACCTTGTTTATCTTTGTATCTAGTTTATATTATGTTGGCTGCCATTTTCCGATCATTCATGCTTGCATGGTTCTTTAAATATTAGTTGCTGCTACTATCCCGTTGACTAGTACATAATTTGTAGATCCTGGCAGGATGAAAAATAAAGTCAGTCTCTGGGTAACTAGCCGGTGACCTGCAGGTAGGACATAGATTTCTGCAGCTGCCACGTTACCCAGTGGTACCTTATTTGTGTCTTCATGCTGCAAAGATTTCGCAGCTGATACTTCTATCTCTGTTTTAAGGCCTCGCATACAGCTATTCGCTGTCTAAAGGCCAAAGCCTCTTGTCGACCATACCAACAAGCACTTGCAATGCAATAGGTCTCGCATTATTAAAGTTTGAGCTATTGGTGTTGCATTATTATTAGCAATGCCAATAGCTCAAACTTTATTAATGCGAGACCTATTGCATTGCAAATGCTTGTTATCTCAAATGTTAAGGTTCTGTTTTCACTTCTTTGTCCATAAAGGTAGCGCGAGGGTGGCAGGCAGAAGGCACATGACGGCTCATTTCGCTTTTGGCTCAAGGTTCCAATGGGACCTCGAGTTGAGCCAGATCCAGGCTTCAACTTTCAATGGCTCGCCTAACTCTATCTCAACTCCGCTCACTACATACCTCTGCACCACTTTAGTACTCCTTTTGAAGTAACATGCAGTTTCACACTACATCAGGTATTACTGTTTTTTCAGTTCTGAAATGTACATTGCATATATTTCACCAACATAAATGATTCAATTTAAACACCATGACTTCGTTGTAGGAATAGTTTATGTCGACAGAACCCTTGAAGGACGACAAACAGACAAAATAACTTTCCATAATTCATAATCGTGATAATGAAAACACATTGGAAAGAGAACAATGAAAGGGTACATTCCATTTTAAAGCCTTCATTTACCAAGAATAACACATCGCAGGCAGAGTAACGTGGAACAGTAATTTACAGATGGCTGCAAATTAGAAACAGAGACAAGAAAAGCGGTCAAGGTGATGTGTAAATGTTTTAATTTTTATGTTTTTAAGATTTAACTGTGTGCCGGAGCTTAGACGATTAAGAAATAAAGCAAAATATATGAATCCCACCCTCTATCTCTCTCCCAAGCTATCAATACCCAGGATACCAGTAACTCTAGGTGCAGAGGTGTTAGGGTGTTACGAGGGACACTTAAATGGTCCCTTAGTAACTTGCACTGGTAGAATCAGACAGCTCAAGCACAGGCTTGAGTTGAATGCTTATGGCAATGAGAAAAGATCTCCGTTCTCTGAAAAGCGTGCATTCAGCCAATATTTCTCAGCAAAACTGCAAAACTGTTCATGCACAAGCTTTCTAAGTGATGATTTAAATCCATGCATAAAATAAAATTCGAGTGTTGCTACAAATATGGCCATTCAGTCGACATTTCAAAATGACTGTGAAAACATCAGCATGTACTAATTACTACTGGGCGATGGTGCAGATCTGGGTATGCAGTTAGGATTACTGAGTGATGATGCAACTCTGAGCTCGCATTAAGGATTATTGAGGGATGTGCATATTCAAACATATACTAATAATGAATGATGGGGCAAATCTAATTATGCACGATGATGGTAATTCTACACATAATGTGGGAATACTTGGCACAATGGTGTCCTCCGTAATGCTTTCGGTGGCATAATGGAAGCAAATCTTAACATACTGTAAGCACTTGGCGCAATGGTGCCCACTGGGGCAGTGGAGCTGCCCCCTACAGTCATTGGTTAGCTGGAAATGTCATTCACAGTTTTGAACAGCCCAAAGGTGGGTGGATTATCTGTCGAAATGATTGATGGCATGTCATCAGGGATGGGCAAGCTCCAGGAGGCGTAGCACCTCTCCATCTGTACCACCACTGCCCAAACACGCCAGAGGGGGTCCTTTCAACAGTTCCGTTGCCACCTTACATGGAAGTGGCATGGCTCAATTATCACACCACTCCGGGAGCTACTTTTGAGGTTTGCTGGAGCCAAACAGGGCGCACTCCTTGCAGTATCTGTGATGTTCTTTCCAGGCTGTGCTTCTCCAGACTGCTGAGCAGGGCATGCAGGGCGTTTCACTGACACGGAAACGGCAAACAAATGTCAGATTCAGAGTTTTGACAGTCTTTGGCCAGACGCACATGGACCAGTACCCGTTTCCTAGCAGAAAGTGAAGAACCTAGGAATATGGTTTGACAAAATCTATCATCAGACAGACAGCCTCGCGGTGAAATGTGTTGATATCTTAAAAATATTGAACAAGATCGGGGCCTTCCCGTGTGAAGCCGCCAGGTAAACAGTAGTCCAGGCCCTGGCCATGTCCAGACTGGACTAATGTAATGTGTTATATATCGGAGCCACACAAGGGAGGTTGAGAAAGCTAAAGAGGGTGCAGAATTCGGCAGCAAGTTTGCTGCTGAACATCACGAGACGATCCGCCATGGGACCAGCCCTTGCTAAACTACACTAGATCCCGCTGAGCAAGAGAGTGTCCTTTAAAGCCACGTGCTTCTGCCATAAAATCTTGAATTATAAAGTACCTTATTACCAATATTCTCTGGTGAAGCCTTATCGAGCCAGAAGAAGTCTTAAGTCTGCAGGAGCAGCGTTCACCACAATCCCCATCATAAAAAAAGCACCCATGGAAGGATGTTCCTTTAGTTTTCTGGCTTCCAAAATGAGGAACACCATGCCTCTGGATCTGAGACAGAAATGCTCAGGATTAGTCTTTCGTAAGAAACTTAAGACTTGGCTTTTTAAACAAATTTAGGGCGGGTAGACAGTGCATTTTGGCTCTATACTGGATAATTAATTTCTAGCGCAGGAACACTCTGTATGGAGTAACCAGGCGCTTTATAAATTTTATATTATTATGAATTTATTTTACAAAAGAAGGCTAGTGCTTGTCATCCCAGGAAAAAGATGAACCTTTGAAAGGTACAGTGGCTTATTTTAAATATAAATGAAACACGTGGAATATGTTACAATGTAAGGAAAAATCAGCCTGATTACTGAAAATCGCATTTAAAGATTGCAGCAATAGAAGAAAGGATCGTGGGAATGTAGATTTGACATAAAGGTTTGTGGGTATTTAAATATCCTGCTCAGCTACCTTCTCTTCAGAGAAAGACTGGATCTTCATCCACTCTGGATCAGATGCTTCTGAGCAGGTAAAAAGGGACTCCGCGCAATACTTCTATTAGTAACACAGATCAATGTTGACTGGGTGTGGAGTTGGAGTCCTTTAGGGCAGTCTCAAGGGTTAGTGCTCAGCTCAGAGAGGAAACTAAGGCTGCAAGAGCTGAGCACACAGCATTGTCTGGGGAATAATGTGTGAAGGCTGCAGCCTCAGTGGCAGCCCTGGCGGTGCCTTTGGTGATGGCATGTCTAATAACATGCACAATTGTGGTTAAGTGTTGTTTGCTTTGTTTAAGATGTGAATATTTTTGGGAGGTGCTTTACTTGATAATACCGGTTTGGTTACAGTAAGCAATCTGATAGGCCCTCTCAAGCTGCCTACTTAAGATGATCCTGTTTTCGTTTAACAATAAAGTACTGAAATAAGCCCAACCCCAGCAATGTAATGGCCCCAGGTCTAGATTAATACATTCTGAAAGTGACAACTCAACTAACTTGGCAGGATCTTTAAGGTCAGGTGATGGAGTTTCAATGCACTGCTGACAATCATGAACCGGGTTGTAAGTGTTTCACTGCTAAGGCTGTCAAAAACAAGAAAGAATCAAGGAGAGTCAGGTTGGATGTAACTGGTAGGAGTGCTTTCAGCTCATGGGCCCTTTCCTTTGTGAGTACTTGGAACGAAGCAGAAAATACACAAAGGTTTGGGATCCAAGATTGTAAAAGGGGACTGTATAAGCTCAGTTTATTATATTATTATTATTATTATTATTATACCTGCAAACCCTCTACATTCCCAGTTTTATAACATATGCCATATCACTTTAGTCACCTAAAATAGGGGACATAGCTATCATTAGAGCAGCAGGAACAGTGGCACCAGGACCCAGAGACATAGGGTTATTGCACTCAGATTAGGGCTCTCTTTTTCTATACAAATCAGCATTTTCTAGATAACTCCAGAACACGGAGTTCAGTTTTCTAGAAACCTAGACAGTAAGCAGTGGGGTAACAATAGCCCCTGCGACCTCCATGGTGGGGGGGGTGCGGTGGCAGAGAGGGGCAGAGGGGGTAACGGGGGGGGGTAGGGGGCGAGCTCCAGGGGGCCCCTCTGGCACTGCGCACGGGTGGTGGACACCTGGCCTGCAAGCTCCTTACTTGGTCCGGAGAGTGGGGGGCCCCACTCCATGTACTTTGCAGGGGGGGGGGCTCAGGTTTTGTTGAATTGTTCAGGAGGTTCAGTAGAACCCCAATAAATAACTAATATTGCTTTATTTTACGACTAAACAGAACTCCTCTAACCATCTAATATTGCTATATTTTACTATTAAACGCAGAATATTGCTCAATTTTACTACTAAACAGGGAGTCACAAGTGCAGTTATCTAGCAGGAACTAGGGCCATGATTTCAATGGTGCTGCAGGTGCAGTGGCACCGTGGCCAAAAGTTATCAGAACTCCTCCAAACACCAAATATTGCTATATTTAATTACTAAACATGGCAGTCACAAGTGCAGTTTTACCTTACAGGCAATAGGGGCATGATTTGAATGGTGCAGCAGGTGAAGTGGCAACAGGTCCAAAAGTTGTCAGAACTCCTCTAAACAAATAATACTGCTGTTACATCAATTAATTCTATTATTTCCCTCTTTCATTTTTCAACATTTTGTTATTACTTACCCGCACTATACCACTAGTAACAGCACAATTTATTGCCTTTTTGTACATAAACAAGTCATAACACTTTAACAAACTTTCTTTAACATGTTGTACATCTACTCAGCAAGCTGCAACTTACAACAAAGAACAGCTTATTAATAATCACATAGCTGAAACCTAATGCATTTACCAATGCTTGTTTATGTTGTGGGATGTGGGCGACTGGAGACTGTACGTTCTTCAATGCTCTTACCCACTTTAAGGCTGAATAATCCACTCCTGCTATTATGCTACATATTAACCCACTCTGGGTGCACCCTCCAGTCACACTCATCCAAGTCCTGCCCTGTGGCCATCATTCCTTTGTTCTACATAGTTGGCTAAGAGCCACGCGGAGGAGACACACAAGAATAGATGGAGTAAAGCAGGGATATGAATGCTGGACAAGACAGGAGAGAAAGGACAGATAGTAGATATACTGAATATGCGAGAGGAAAGAAATAGAGAAAAACAATGACACATTTTTATTTGGGAGAGAAGAGTCTTTGGTATTATTCAAAAGGATAGAGGAGACCTAGCAACAAAACAACCCTTCGGATGCTCGCTTTAAATGGATTTCCAATTCTACTTTTGAACAACTTTGTATTATCTTTCTCTATCATGTTGGAAATGTTCAATTCAGTAAAGACCTATATGTATGGGAAGGATTAACCCAGTGTGAAAATATTATGTTAATCAGAAGTGTCACTATTACCACCCCCAAACCTCATTACCTATAAATCAGAATTCTGTTTTGTAAGTGAGAAATAAGATGTTGAAATAATGTTGCCACAAGTTAATTATCATTAGTGCAGAAAATGTACCACCAGATGTTTGCTAATATTAGCTTGCCACAGATGTCTGGTGCTCTGATGTGCTATTACTGTCCAACAATACAAGGACCACACATTTGCAACTTTAATGTAGCCAGCTAAATAATGGTCAGAGTACAGTCTATACTGTTTGCTTGTTCCCTGTTTTAGGATACATCAGCCTGAAGGTGCTTCAAGAATATATTATGGTTGGCCACGAAAAATTGAATACTGTACAAATCACAATTCTAGTCTTTTTGTGACTATCCATTCATCCAAAACACAAGACAAAATAACAACTGGAATAACTTCTACAAAATGTAGGCGATCCACACTACTCCTAAAGTTACCGTGGAATGCAAATAAGGTATATTTTCCACTCAACTTCTCAGCTGATAATAACTAGAAGGAGCTTTTGCAAATTCTAGATGAGATCTATGACCTCCGATTGACAAAAATCGGCATAAAATCTTTTTTCCAATTTACTTTCCAGCGCTATTATGGAAATAATGTGAAAGTAACTTAAAGCAGTGCTAAGCACTGCTTTGCACTACTTAGCACCAAGGTGGTGTACCTTGGGTGGTGCATGGGCGTTCCCTTGCAACCACCCTTGGTTTCGGACGCTAACCCCAATTTACTAAACAAAGTAGACCGGGTTTAGTGTCAGAAAACGGCGACCTTTTAAAGTAGGCACAAGGAAGGAGCAAAGCTTTTATTTCTCCTTCCTTTTCCGACTTTGTATGAGTGCAGCACTGTACAGCACACAGACAAAGTCAGAAAAGGGTTGAAATCAGTCTTTACATGGAACTTTATACTGGAAGGGGACGCTTCTAGTACAAAACCTATGCTAGACTCAGGGTCCCTGCTGCTGAGAGCTCTAGCGCCCCACTGGAGGTCGGCGCCAGGGGCGTACGCCCACAAGATAACGGAATGGCAGAAGTATAGATACAATGCTAAGAGAAATGAGAAGGGATAAGAAGGCAGTGCTTTTAAAGAAACAGAGGGTGCGACAGAGTCCTGAATTAAACAACGGGCACAATGTGCTAAAAAGGCAGTGGAACACCATTCAGTGGAAATTGCATACAGGAAAGCTACACTGAAGAAGTCAAGACACTAAGCTCTGAGGAGGGCAATAAGCAATGTCCCAAAGACAAATGGAGAGTTTGATGAAATGAAAGGAGGCGGCGAAAGCATAATGCACTGAACAGATTGGGCACACAAATCACAGAAAGGGAGACAGCATTAAATGTGAGTCACAGGAGAGAAAGGCATAATGCACATGGCGCACAAAGTAGCCTTAAAGGAGGTAAGTTGTAATTGTCATATATAAAAATAAATGTCCCAGGTAATCAAACTGTAACGCACCTGTCAGGAGGGCCCGGGTCTGAATTATGCAGAAGTCAACCGAAGACTGCGAGCGGTTACAAGGGAGGGTTGAGTTTGTTGCCTCGAGTCCTGGGGGCAGGGAAGGATCTGATTGGCGGAAAACCTAACATCAGCATGACTCAGGAGTGTTTCACAGGTACCACTTGAAAAAGAAGCGTCAGCAGTTGTAGAAATAATACCAAAACACCCACGCACCTGTAACAACGTAGAAAGGCCGAAAATGCAAGAGTCTGAATAACAGCAGAAGACGTGTAATGTTGGAATAAATATCAATCTCCAGATGCTCTGGCATTGGAGTTGACTTGACCCATTTCCTTTGGTGGCGGGGGGGTGATTACTTTGAACGGAACTTTACGAATGCTTCTATGTTCGGAAAGTCGACACTTTTCCATAGAAAAAAAACGGCCGTTTGTGCCCAAGTTCTAGGAATCTGGAAAGATCTGGACGAACTGTTTAGATCTCGCCTGACCCAGCGCATGCGCTACTCTGGCGAGACATTTAGTTAGGGCTCAAAAAATGCTACCATGGCCAGCCTGGCCAGCCTAGAGCTACAGTGCATTTGCACGGGCGCGCGCTTAGGAGCAGAGGTGCCAAATGGCAAACCTAGTCATACACATTAAGCGCCCGCGATCACTTTAGCAGCGCCCCTTTGATGTTCTCGTTCAAAGAACATCAAAGATGTTGTGTTAATGCTTTGCTGCGCCAGTTTGAATGTGCTTTCTCTTTCCACAAACTCGATGTTTGAGTTCCTTTATTTTGAGATGCTTTTAGTATTACTGTCACACAAACAACCACAACCACACACACAACCACACACACAAAACCACACACACACACACAACCCGACAGGCACAACCACACGCACAACCACACACACACACAACCACACGCGCAACCACACACACACAACACCACACGCAAAACCACACCCACACAACCATACACACACCACCACACGCACAACCACACACAACCCCACACACACCACCACACACACAACCACACACACAACCACAAACACACACACAACCACACACAACCACACACACACAGAACCACACACACAACCATAACCACACACACAACACACACAACCACAAACACAACCACACACACAGAACCACACACACAACCACACACACCGCACACAATCACACACACAACCACACACAGAACCACACACAACCATAACCACACACACAACCACAAACACACACACACAAACACACACACACAACCGCACACACAGAACCACACACACAACCCCACACACACAAACACACGCACAACTACACACACAACCACACACACAACCACACGCACAACCACACGCACAACCACACACACTGAACCACACAACCACACACACAGAACCACACACACAGAACCACACACACAACCATAACCACACACACAACACACACAACCACAAACACAACCACACACACACAACCACACACACAGAACCACACACACAACCCCACACACAACCACACAATCACACACCACACATACAAACAACCACACAAACAACCCCACACACAACCACACGCACAACCACACACACCCACACACAACCACACCCACAACCATAACCACACACAACCACAACCACACACACAACCACACACTCACACAACCACACAAACGCACACAACCACACCAAACCACACAACCACACTCAACCGCACCCACAAACACACAACCACACACACAAAACCACACACACACAACCACACACAACCACACACACACAACCACACACAACCACGCAACACGTGCACGTCTGGTGATTTCCTTGTGAGAGTGCGTGGCGCCATATGGTGGTGCCATACGGTCGCACGCGCCCGCTAGGGAATCTCGCAGGCCCCCTCCCCTGCTGCCTCGCGAGGCTCGTTTCCCACAGGGGGGGGGTAGGAGCTGGTGCGCTGAAGTGAAGAGACGATGACACACACCACCACACACACAAAACCACAACCACACACACAACCACACACACACAACCACACACATAAACACACCACACACACAACCACACCCTACCACACATACAACTGCACACACACAACCACAAGCACCCACACAACAACAGCACAACCACACAACCACACCCACACAACCACCCAACCACCCACACAACCACAAACACACAACCACACCCACAAACACACAAACACACAAACTCACACACACACACACACACACACACAACCCACACACCCAACCACACACACAACCACACACAAACACAACCCACACACACAACCACACCCACAAACACACAACCACACACAACCAACCACGCAACGTGTGCAGGTCTGGCAATTCCCTTGCGGTAGCGTGTGGCATCATATGGTCGCATACTCCCGCAAGGGAATCTCGCAGGCCCCCTCCTCTTCTGCTGCGTGAGGCTCGTTTCCCACAGTGATGAGAGGGAGGAGCTGGTGCGCGGATGCGAAGACGAAGTAATTCGCTGCCTCTGAATGGATTCCTGCAGCGGAGAGCAAACAGCACCCAGGCAGTATATGTCTATGTGAGAGCTGCATGCACAGCCCGCCCCATCCATCATCACCCCACTTTTCTGATGTGTGATCTGCAGCCACCAACAGCAGAGCCTGATAAGACGTGGAAGAGAACCCGGGGCGTCCTTGGCGCACCGACGCCGTATCCCACCTGCCGTTTCATTCTGAAGCTGTGGGGCGCATCATTTTTCTTGCTGCTTAACTTCTAATTTTTCATGTGGCCTCTCTTGGGACTGCCGCACACCTAATGCCACTACTGGCCTTTCCTCAGGCAGTACAAGGACGTACCGCAAAGCAATAGAGTGTAAGCACTTTAAAGCGAGAGAGCGCCTCGTTTTGTAACGGGTGAAATAGCGTGGTAGGTTGTGTGCCTACTGCGGAGATCAGTGTACCCTGCGTGTCACCACTTAGGAGATCAATAATAGAAGTGCCTTTTAGCAGTGCTGTTATTGAACCACCGGAACACAGTTCATTAACTAGGTAATATGTTGATGTACATTATTATTGTTTAATACCCCACCTAAAATGACACCACATCTATGATTCCGGAGAACCGTCCAATAGATGCAGTCCTCCTGTGTCATCTCGAAGTATCTGTCAGCGCCCGGGGCCCAGCGAATGACACCCCCACCCTCATTCTCTGGAAAGAAATCACCCACGCACATATGGACCCAGCAGGGAGGAAAAGCTGGGGCTGGAGGTGATAGAGCTCCTGGTGGGCCCAATTTAAACAAAACAAATAGACTTTAGGGGTGGCGGGGGCTGTGTGGTCGCTCTAGGTAGAGCCCTCTCCTTCAGGGTCTTCTGAAGGTTGGTTCCTTTAAGAGTCAACGAAAGGCTGTTTTCTTACACTACCGGAACAAGGAAAGGAACAAAGATTACACCACTGAAATCACGGAAACTTAATTTAGTTTTGTTTTTTGTGAATGTTTTGTAGGAATGTGGTTGTGATACTAGTGAAAGAAAAAGTATTAATCTATGACACTTATTTGGAAATAAACATTTGTAAGAAATGGAGAACATTTGACTCTAGAAAGAATTCCTGTGATAGAAAGTCTCATTCATCATCTGTAGCATCGGTTTTAGTTCTAACAACTAAGTTTCCTAAATTATAGAAGTAAATGGTTAGAGTGCCAGGGTATGTGCTTTGTGTAGGCAACGAAAATGGTTGGAAGGCGTTTTTTTACAGTTTGGTTTACTTTCATGCATGCCCTCTACTGAGGTAGTTTTTGGTTGTTCATGTGTGCCTGTACAGTGCCGGGTCACAGAATGCAGACCCAAAGAGACTGCCATTATAACGAATTTAAAAGTATGTTTCTTTCTTTCTTTTTAATGCTTGCGAAAGGGAATATCTAGTACAAAACGTGTTCAGTTGCATCATGAATGAAGTTTCTTAAACGTCCACGCTGCGAAATGCATAGTGTTGTAGGCCTTGGTCTCGTGCAACTGCGCTGCAGGCACGTGCAGTTTGAGGTTGGTCCTGAGAGGCAGGTTAAAGGTTATTGTGGAAAACTGAGCTGAAAGTTCTGACCTGTGGAATACACTCGGTGTCTAATGTGGCTCTGGCGTTTTACACTTGATTTATTTATTAGAGAGTATTGCAGTGTGCTGGCATTTCCCCTTCCTGCCACTTCAGAGTGCTGTGTTGCAGTTGGCCTCGTGGGCAGTAAACACTCTGCTACATGGACAGCCAGAGTGAAGTATGGACGGAGGAACCTCTCTGGCCACCGACTAGTCTTAATTTACGTGTAATGTATACTGTAAATGATTGTTTAGCAATATACGAGAGCACCCAGAGTGAGTGTTGTTTTGAATGTACATGGGGCCAGCCATGATGTCTGGTGGCAATAAGCAATGACTGCCAGAGTTGTCAGTGGTCAATAAGGCGAGGCATGTACAAGTGGCGAAATGTAATGTGGCCCATGTATACCAAAACAGTCCATTCCCTCCCTATATCATGTGTCAGTCCAAAATGTGACCTTTGCTCTGCCGCCATCCCCTAATCAGCTACCTGTTATTCTGATATGAGCCTTCGAGTGACCTTCACTGTGCTGCAGGGGCGGCCTTAGGCATGTGCAAGCTGTGCACTTGCACAGGGCCCCCAAACCCCAGGGGCCACCACGCCAATATATAGCCTTAATATAATAATCCTCTGAGGATAGATACATATTTGGGTGGCGGCCCCTGACAGGGATTTGGCAGCCTCCGGCTCTGTTCCACTTCCAAACACCCTGACGCCCCCCACGCCCCCTCTCCACTGGCCTCCACGCTCCACCCCGCCCGGACCCCCTCTTCCGGGGCCCCCTACCTACGCTCCCTGCCCAGGGCCGCCATGAGCCTAGAGCAGAGTTCTTCAATCTGTGGGACACGCCCCCTGGGGGGCCGTGACATCTGTGGGACGCGCCCCCCTGGGGGGGCGTGACACCTTCTCAGGGGGGCGCGCACTCCACTGTAATGCCTTGGAGAACTCCGGTATGGCTGGAGGGAGGGGAAATCTACAGGGCATGAAGTGCCCTTGCTTTTGTTATGTTAACCCTCCCAGGAGGGGGTTAATTCACGAGCTGACAGCTTCAGCTGCAGTGGGGGACAGGATGACTCCTTTGCTAAAACCGAAAGAAAGCAAACCAACAAACACGCTTTCGGTTTTAGCAGAGGAGACCCCTTGCCTCCCACTGCAGCTGAAGCATTTCAGCTCTTATGAATTAACCCCCTCCTGGGAGAGTTAGCTCTTCCCACAGAGACACATTTTCCCGGGACTTTCAAGGCATGGGCAAGTGGGCCCTGGGCAAGGTGGGCTCTGGTCCAGGGCCCCAGCCTTTCAAAGGGGAAGGGGTGGGTTTGGGGAGGTGACTGAAAGAGCCAGCTCTGTTCTACAGAGTCTTGTCCTCATGACCTTGACATTTTTTTAAACCCAATGTTGTAAATAGCGTTTTTCTATCATTAATTTTTAATGTGTAAGAGTCTATTACAGACATTTTGCAGACAAAATGTGTTTGTGTCATACAAAATCCATATAAAAAAATATTTTAGATCAATACAGGACCTCACATATGAGAAAGGGAGGGTGTGACAGAGATTATTTGCAGTAATATTAGTGAACTGCTATTGTGTTACATACTGAAAACACACATCACTATCCCTGAATATCAGATGTACACACATTTAGTATTTGACCACAGAAGGCATGAAAGAGCTGAGACTGCATCATAAAATCAAAGTTGGTCCGAACTGGGGCCCCCAAATATATTTGGCCCAGGGCCCCCAAAATCCTTAAAACGTCCCTGAAAGTTTATTTTAAAATTACACAGGCAGACTGGCAAAATGCCAACCAGCCATGTGTTGTTTAACCAGCCTGCAAATTGCCTGTCTTGACACTAAATAGTATGTATTCATGGACGGCTTTAGCGCTGGTGGCGCCTGGTGCGAGAATCGTTTTTGGTGCCCCCACACCCCATGACTGCCACCTCGGATTCTCTCACTACCACCAGGCTTATATGCCATTCATAAGTTATTGCTAAACACAGCACCTCCCCATGAGGTCGGCGCCCCCTCCATAGGTCAGCGCCCAGTGCGGCTGCACCTGTTGCACTGCCATTAAGCCGGCCCTGTACGTATTCATTTGTAAAGTGACTTTTCTGTCTTTGTTCCCTTTTATTATCAGTCATGGATTATTCAGGCAGCTCTAGAGAACAATTAAAAGTTCTTTCTATTTATATTTGCTGTTCAAAGTATGCACAAACAAGTGCTGAAAATTCAGCTTTAGGAGACTGCTTATATTTATATCATCTGTGACATCAAAATAATAAGCTGGCAACCCTAATCATAAGATTGGAAGTTTGTTGAGGGATGAGCACATTATTTTCTTCCACCACCCTGATCCCTGGTTACTGCCATTATATCAATAGTTTAACACATTTGAAACCCTACGCTGCCGTCAATAACATGCTGAGTTACTTCAAGTGTCTGGGAATGCACCCTGCATTCAGACAACTCGCTCCTCATTCTCGCCCTTCACTTTCACCCTCTCCCAGCACTCACACTGATCCTGATACACTCACACCATTCACCCACTTGCCCTCCACTCACAGTGATCACTCTGCACTCACAGTGATCACAATGCACTCGCACCATTCACCTGCTCACCCTGCACTCACAGTGATCACCATGCACTCACACCATACACCCGCTCACCCTGCACTCACAGTGATCACTCTGCACTCACACGGATCACAATGCACTTGCGCTGTTCACCCTGTATCTCACCCTGCAGTCACATGAGCACTCTACTCAACCTGCTCATGTGATACTTCACGCACCTGTCCCCCTCACTGCGCAATCTGCAATCTCACTCCAATAAGTCCACCACTAACCATACATTCATTCGTCCCACTCTGCACTAACATGCGCACCCAAATTCATATGGTCACCTCACTCACCCCTGTGAACAAGTGTGGGAATGTCCTACCCCATCAATGTTTTCGTCCTAAATTACAAAAGGAGACATCTAAATGCACTTCAATCCAGCCTTCCAGGGGCTCCTTGATAGAGACAGTTCTGTTTTTGCCCTGATGGCCTGGAATAATTCCTAAA
Source organism: Lissotriton helveticus (assembly GCF_964261635.1). NCBI lineage: Eukaryota > Metazoa > Chordata > Amphibia > Caudata > Salamandridae > Lissotriton > Lissotriton helveticus. The sequence goes on from NC_136069.1 coordinate 194,070,046, forward strand.
CAGATTCTTGCAAATACTGTTTCGTTTAATTTCTTTTTAATGTGATTGATGTGAGGGAGTCTAGTACTATCTGCAGAGAAATGTGTTTGTTTCATGCAACAACCATAAAAAAGTTAACTATAAAAAAGTTAGATCCAAGCGGGTCCTCACATATGTGAAATTGGAGGATATAACAGATATTATTCTTTGTAAAATTAGTGGGCTGCTGCTTTGTTACAACAGTGAAAACACATCACTATCTCTGAATAATAGATGTAAAAGCTTTCAGAATTTCGACTACAGCGCCTGTGCACCGTTAGTAGCCTGGCTAAATAGAGTATGGCAGAGCTGAAAGTAAATTATTTAAACTCAAATCTGTACTGAACAGGGGCCCCCAAAATAGTTTTTGCCAAGGGCACCCAAAATCCCCAACATGTCCATGACATCACAAAGTCTGTCAGACAACATTGCTCTGAAGTAAAATAGACGACATCATTAATTTATTATTAGTTTTATTTTTTTTTAAACATAAGCCTAATGCATACTAAACCCCCATTGCTTCAGGCAAGCAACTTATCGTACTACTAAGGAATTCTCAATTAGGTGTTCGTTCAGCGCCCTCTCTGCTGACTTTCAACTGTCTTCGGGTCCATAACTGGTTGGTGGGCAATTATCACAGTATAATGCTGCCGAAGACATTTGTTAATGATTTCTAGAGAAGATTTGTTTCTCGTGTATCAGCTCTGAGCTAGGGAATGCTTGAAAAATATGACAACACTGTCTCCCTTACAGTCCCGGTCATGGCTGAAAATGTCTGCAGAATATTCAGCTTTGGGAGAAACTGCTATCAAAACTCACTTGCCTTTCAGGTCGTCCTATTTATGTGAGATTGGGTTCTCAGCACTTGCAATATTAAAGGCTAAGTACGGTTCAAGACTGGATGTGGAGCACAACCTGAGGATGGCAGTAGCAAAAATCCATCCACAGATTGACCGTCTCTGAAAAACTGGCACACCTGCCACATTTATGTTGGTGGTGTTATTATCAATCTATGTCCTGTGTAAAACAAAGCATTCTAGTAAAAACAATTTGCACACAATTTATCTTGGAAAGTGGTGTTTTGAGCTGTGTAATAAGACTCTGTCATTGCACCACACCCACTCACAAACCTGCAGTTTACTAAACACTCTTATTGTATTGAACATTATTTGCTGGATATGCCCGGAATATGCGCTTGGGGGTCGATTCCAGACATTTCCGTCAGGTGGTTGGGGGGCCCAATATCTAAAAAAAATCAGCTGGGGGGGGGCTCAGCCTACAAAAGTTTGAAGACCTCTGGCCTAGCGCCACCCCTGCTGATGTAACCCCCATCCATTGTTATTCCTTGCTGTACATCACGTTTAATGTACTCGGCCCGACCATGCTAGAAACCAACGTGCTGATCTGCGAAGTTCACGGACTGGTCGGCATTTTCCAACTGAAAGCTTTGTGTGGCCCCCGCCTTGACATGTCTGTGACCCCGCTTTGATGTACTTTGAAATAAGTAATTCAGTCATATGGAAATGAGTATCCAAAGTCATGGTTCAATTACATTATTTTGACAGCCATAATTAAAAAACCCTACTAAACACCATTACGGGTTTACCTTTTGTGCTATGGTTACGTTTTGTATGATGTCTGCACTGAAAGTTTTTTATTTGTTTGATCACATTTTTACGTCTCTTATTTTTATAAATTTTGAGGCTTTCTTTTGGGAGATGTCAATCTATAGCATAATGAATTGTGATAACTATTTTTGTTACACCATTTGAAAAGCAGGTACCGGTTTTGTAATTAATATTTGCTTTCAATAAAGTGTCAGTTTTTCCTAATGACACTCCGTGTATGACTTTGGAGGGCTTCGTTCCTTGTTTAACAATCCATGTAAAACAATACAAAACTAACTAAATAAGTCATTTTCAATGGATGGATGATTTAAACCAGGGTACGGGACAGGCATCAAGAGTCCAGCAGAAAAGGGTTATAATTAATGTATCACCAACATGGGTTTCTTATAGCAGAATAATTTTACTGATGTGAGTTACAAAACAATGAAACATATCCTTATAACTTGAACTGGTAACTTTACATTAGCCCCTTAGTTTGCCGCTGCCTTTAAAAGGTGTTTGACTCATAAAATATAAGGAATGTTCTAGAGTGGGTTAATAACATTGAACAAGCATTGGCATAGTCAATAGGTCTCGCCTTTGGGACCTTATAAGTATTTAATTATGCAGCACAATATCCTTGGTGCAACATCTACAGTTGGCCAAACACATAAGGTCCCAAAGGCGAGACCTATTGGCTATGCCAATGATTGTTATTTGATTCTTTCTATGCTGTGTCGGTGTTTCCCAATCACCTGCTTGGGCCAAAGATTGTGTCACATTCATGTCACCTAGGATTAAGGGGGCAGTTAAGATTTTCATGACCTTGTCCTCGTCAAATGGTAGTTAATTTTGTTCAGACATGTCGAGAGAGTGAAGTGAAAAGCCCTTTAATCTAGGTTATAAAGTATGGAAAAAAGGTAAATCAGACTCAAGGTAGTCGCCAATTTCTGTTTTATTCCTTGGTCTACAGACCATTTACAGTACAGAAAATGGTGTGATGTTTGCGTACACTATAAAAAAAAATTATTTGAATCCTGTCACAAACTAGCACATTTAGGAAACAAAGCCAATCAATGCATCCATTGATTTTGTAAGGTATTATACAGACAAGGCATAACATTTGAGATCATAGAAATAGCTAGAAGAAATTCAAATTGTATTTGCAGCCTGACGAGCCACAGGCACACATCTCTTGCATACTATCATAACATCCACAAAACGTTATATGCACTTGTGGTCAGGAACTGGGATTTAATGGAAATGACAATGAGACACAAATGTACAATGCAGATTATATATTGCTTCACAATATGAAACAAAGAAGAATTTAGGATTATGGGGTCACCGTATGGAACTAGCTACAAATGTTTTGTGGTCTCTTTGTCATAGTTATATTAATGGGTACTAAGGAAATGTATTCAGTGAACACCAAAGGTAGTTTCACCACTTTCCCACTTTTTTTTCACTCACAAATTGACCATGGGGCCCCTCAGCATCAATGGGTAAGAGTGCTAGATAAACTGGCGTTTCAGCTCCCTGGTCTGGAGTTTTTGGGGCCTTGTCACCTGCCATGTCTGTCTTAACCCACCCAGGACAGCAGGCATTAAGAAGTATCCCATCTGCTCCCCTTTCTTTAGTCAGCTTCCTAGCTTGAATCATGGATAGAACAGTTACTCCAATTTTTGACACCCCATACGCTGTGTTGGGCCAGCCCTCCTGGCTGTGCTTTTCATTCTTGGTGTCTTCAACAAACTTTTCCATGAGTGCTACCAGCTCGTCTTCTGTGATGGTCTCACTGCGAAACTTCTCTTGGAGATCCGGACTGCATTTGGCCAAAGCATGCTGACTAACCATGCTGGAAACATTTACAACTCTTCCTGTATGAAGAAAAAAAACCTTTAAATTATAGAAGTTCAATAATTGCAGGAAACACATTTACTAAAATAAGTTCCTAAATAAACTAGTATATTCAATTCTAGTGGTTTACAAAAAGTATGGAATTGAAGAATTTAAACGAATATGAAATTAGGCTTATGCAAAGGTAAATAAAAAAATCAAAATCTGAATTGTGATTAAATGTATTTTCTTAACAGCAAATGGGTCCCCGTTATGTCGACTCTGTGCTTCTTCCAATTCCCCTCGTGTGCATTCCACAATTCCTATTCTGCACCTCCCTCGCTCACCAAAATGCCTTATTGGTTGCCTGCCATGTTGACCCTCCGCTTCCTAATATCTGCCTATTCTCACCACAATTTGCTATGAGCCTTCCACCCTGCCGAGCTGCACAACCCCACCCTGCCGAGCTGCACAACCCCAACATGCCTGCCTCCTGCTCTCTACAATGCCAGGGTCAGGGTGACCAGATTATCAGAATGAAAAACTGGGACGGGCACAGACCTAGAAATAAGACTAAATGTCCTATTAGCTCTCATCTTTTCTTTAACACAAATATATATATTTGTGATATTTGTGTTCTTTAAAAAAAATAAAAAAATTATATATATATAATATATAATATATATATAATATACAACTCATTAAATCCTGCTATACTGCTTAAATGAGACAAAGCAGCACAGCAGGAGAGTTTAAAGAATTGAACTTCTGTCCCCGTTTCTAAGAGGTCCGGTCGAAATGTGAAACTGCACTGTGATTAACGTGCAGGATAAAGTAAGTAAGTGAGGGATTTATTTAGCGGTAAATTGCCAGGGGCGTCTTGGCGCTGGAGAAACATAGACAGATGAATGGGTCCACAAATACAAGCTCCACTACTAAACCAGGAAGAGCCAGGTTTTTAAAAAGCCACAATTTGGATCGAGCTGGTTGAGATTAATATCCAAAGGCAGCTTGTTCCAGAGTTTGGGAGCCAAGTAGGAGAGGCATCTCCCACCCCATCTTGCTTTCCTCCATTTTGGAATTTTAACCAAGGCCTGATTAGCAGACCTTAATGAACGCCCTGGACGATACCATTGGAAAAAGGTGCAGTACGCCAAAAAAACACTACCATACAGGGTTTTGTGGACCAGGCAAAGAGCCTTAAATTCAATACGCTGCTCGACAGGGAGCCAATGAAGGCTCCTAATGGCCCCAGAAATATGATTGAATTTAGGAATGTTAAGTAACGTCCGAGCAGCAGTATTCTGAAGGGATTGCAGCTTGGTCAGCTGTCGTTTGTCAATCCCTAAATAAAGGACATTGCAATAATCGATGCGAGACACCGACCACCTCCGTTTTCCTCAGCTCAATAGGAAGAAATGGTAGTATCTTCCGTAGGATTTTCAATGTAAAGTAACATGTCGAAGTAACTTTATTAATCGGAGCCGAGAAATTAAGCTGTGTGTCCCAGACCACATCCAGATTTCTCATTTTGTCCACTGGTGATGGACACTCTCCTGCCTCTGTTGGCCACCAGGCTGAGTTCCAGATAGGAGGGCCATTGCCAAACTCCATGACTTCGGTCTTCTGTGTATTTAGTTTCAAATAGTAGTTGTGCATCCATTGTATGATGCGACCAAGACAACTATGAAACCTTGCCAACGGCACCTCACTAACAGTAGATATTGAAACTATAATTTGAGTGTCGTCGGCATAAGACAAGAGAGAAGCCAAAGTTTCTAACTAGATTGGCCAATGGCGTCACATAAATATTGAAAAGGGTGGGTGAAAGCGCCGACCCTTTGTGGGACTCCACAGGGGAGATGAAATGTGTCAGATTTAAGATTGTCCAAGCAAACCTTATGTTCTCTGTTTGCCAGGAGAGAAGAAAGAAGAGCCAGCGCCTTATCCTTATCCTTGATCTCACTTGCCTTCAGCTGTTGCGTGAGAATTAGATGATTCACCGTGTCAAACGCGGCTGACAGGTCAAGTAGGAGCACGATCGCCCTTCCACCACTATCAAATTGCATGCAAAGTTATTCCGTGGCCACAACTAGTGCGGACTCTGTAGAGTGGTCTGCACGGAAGCCATGTTGTGAGGTAACCAGAGTATTATTGGAGATAAAATAGCCATTTAATTCCTGAATAATGGCTTTCTCCAAAACCTTGGCCGCCAAAGGGAGGCAGGAGATAGGTCTATAGCTCTTGACATTCCTAGGGTCCATGGAGGACTTTTTTTAAATGGGCTTAATACAGGCTTTCTTGCATACTGTAGGGAAATCTCTAGATCCTACAACAGTGTTTAATAGGGGGGGGGGGGTCAGGAGAGAGAGAGATTGTTAGTCTGGAGACCGCATACATTATATTCAGTGACAAGTATCCTCTGGTGAGCCAGACTTGTTAGACAGTAAGAGATCATTTGTCGAATCATGGGTAACTAGGGAGAAACTAGATAAATGGTTAGGAGAGTTGCTGACCCCTCCTTACTTTCCTGGATGACTGGAATATGGAGGCCAGAATCCAATCCCTCCAATTCGTTATATTTTGTTTGTACTTTTGGTCGGGATAAAACAGGTCTCCTTGTTGAAGCTTGAAAAGGGAGGTAACAGTCTAGAGTTCTCTGGTAGAATTCTTTGCTTTCTCTATCTTGCCAGTATAAAACTCAGTTTTAGCTCTACAGATAGCTTCTTTATAATCTGTAAGAGACTTATTATAGCTAAGTTTGCCTTCTGTAGTATAATGCAACCTCCATTCGCATTCAGCGCGCCTGCATTTTTATTACAGGTCTTTCAGTTCCGCTTTATACCAAGGGGCAGTAGGTTTAGCTCTACGTTGGGACACTGATCATAGAGGGGCTAATTGGACTATTGCTTCTCTAATCCAATTGTTGTAATTAACTGCATCCAAATTAGAATTAGCAGTAGGCAAAGGGATAGTGTTAGAAGAAGATAGCCCTATGGTCTGTCCAAGTCAGTGGCAGAATCATATCAATCTGAATAGCAGGATAACTAGTAAAAGTTCTATCCAATGTGTGTAATGCATTATGAGTGGGGCCCAGGGCTTAATTTGTGCCGGTGCTTGCCAGTGCTTAGCACCAGCACTTAATTGACAGGGCCGGGTCTACAGTGTGACTGATTCTACACGCATCTGCTGCTCTGCGCGCTCGAGGCGCACCGTGCACGTCAATTTTTTTTAAATGTATCTTACTGTACACTTGCTAGTACTAATACTTAACTCCTCAAGTGCAGCCGCATCGCATTGTGTTTTTCACATCACAGAGAGTGAGTGAGTCAGCCAGTGCCGGCGGTTAACTGTGCTACCGTGTGGGACACTTAACCTGCTGCTGCCCTGAGCCGCGCCCCCAGTTTGAAGATATTCATCACATGATCATCATCTTTATTCATATATGGTTAATGGCGGCCCCGCACTGCGCGCCGCGAAAGCCTTAGCCCCACTTGCCAAGTTGCCTGTGGTAGGCGACGTAGGCGGGCCGGAGGAGACTGGTTTGGGCTGGATTAGGATTTTGGTAGGTTATGATGGGGTAGGAACGGGCTGTGCGGCAACGTGAGCAATGCGCAGATTTTTTTCACATTGCTGCCACGCCCCAGCATAATCACCGCAGCGTGCAGCAGGCAGCTCACCACTGTAGTGGACGCATTCTAGTAGTTGCACGTCACGTAGGCGTGACGTGCGACGACCATGTCGGCAAGCTGCGCGCGCAGCAGGACGGCGCGCGGAGAAAACACCGTTAGGAAGCGCCGGCCGGCGCTCCTCAGCAGATATTGTTATTAGATAAATAAAGTCCTTAACTCCTCCAACACAGCATCGTGCAGTTTATTATAAGCACCAACATTACAGTGGCGACGAGGCAGGGGATCCACTTGACACCAAGTAAGAAAAAAAAAATCGAACCCCCACCACGTGGGCAGCTACACTACAGGCAACCCCCTGACCACTGGGACACGGCGCAGAGCGGCGCTAACAGGCCGGAGGGTGGAGAGCACGAGGGGGCAAGACGGAGCCTCCGAGAACGACAGGCTGAGGAGCGTGGCAGTGCCACAGCAACCGGAGGAGCTGCGCAGTGGCCGGAGAGGCAACACCGCAACCTGCAGCAGACCAATAACTGAAAATACCTTCACATCACTACGTGGAAGGTAGGAACAGAGCTGGCTACCAAAAGGGAGGAAGAGGGGACCAGAACTAGGAGTCCCCAGGAGGACGCCCATACAGAAGTGCAGGACAGTGCCCCAGGGAACCCCACCAGCAAGGCGACAGAGGTCAGGGAGGTGAGGATGAGCACACCGGCAGGCTATGCAATTGCGCCGGTGCAGTTCCTACCGAAACCTGGCGAACCCCTGATGAAGTGGGAAGATTGGAAGGAATATATCGATGATTTTATAGGGGTCCTAGAGGATGAAAATGAAGAGAAGTTCACCCCCCAAAGAAAGAAACGTATTCTGCTGCTGAACCTGGGACCGGAGGGTCTCAGGATTTACAAGAGCCTGGTGCCCAAGAAGAGAGAGGACAACGACTCGGACGTCTATGCCCATGCAGTGGAAGACCTGGATGAGAGGTACCGTCCCACCATATGTGTGTCTGTGGATAGGTTTAACTTCCAGCAAAGGAAACAACGGGCTGGAGAAACCATAGAGGAATATGTAGGGGCCTTGAGGAAACTAGCGGCCCCGTGTAAATACGCACGGTGGGAGGATGAATTCATAAAAGACCAGATCGTGATGCACACGACGAGCACACAGGTCCAAGACAAGTTGTGGGCGAGCGGCGACACCACGCTCAAAGAAGTAATGGTCATCGTAAAAAGGGCGGAGCTTGCCAGGAGGTGCGCGGCAGCGACCAAGAAAGAAGTGGTCACCCCAACAATGGTGAACAGGATACAAGAGGGAGACCACCGTAAGGACCAAAGAGGAAGAGACCCAACAACCAAAGGAACCAGTAGATGGCAAGGAAAACAAACAGGGAGCGACAACAAGAAATCGTGCTACAGATGTGGCAGTTGGTCCCACGACGCACGCGACAGAAGATGTCCCGCATTCCGAGCCAAGTGCCTACACTGCGGCATCCTGGGCCACTACGAAAAGGTGTGTAGGAAGAAACACTCTAAGGAAACAGTGAAATGCGTCGAGCAAGGGGAGGAAGATCTGGAAGAGGTTGCAGAGGAAGAGGTGGTCACCGTCCTGTGCATATATGACCAGGTAATGAGCATAGAAGGGAGGAAATCCACCAAACCCATCCTGGACATGTCAATGGGAGGTATCACCATCACCGTGGTGGCGGACACAGGATCCCCCTTCACCATCATCCAACAGGCAGTATGGGAAGAAACATTCAGACCCAAGTTGGGACCGGAGTTGGAAAAGTTAGACATCCGACCTGTCACCTACAATGGCGACCGCATTCCAATGTTGGGGTTCCGCCGCCTACTGTTCGAATTCAGGGGGCGGTCAGCATGGTGCAAGCTGTACATTGCGGAAAAAGGACCCTCGGTCCTGGGATGGCTAGACCAAGGGGACCTAGGAATAAAACTGGATCCAGGAGGAAAAGAACAAATATTACTTACAGAGCAAGAAGAATGGCCAGACATGAACAAATGGAAGGAGAACTACCCGAAAGTGTTTGGGGGCACAGTGGGACGGATGGAAAACTTCCAACACAGGATTGTGCTCAAGGAAGGGGCCATTCCGGTAGCCCACAAGGTGAGGAATGTGCCGATTGCGGTGAGAGAAGCAGTCCAAACTGAACTCCAGGAGCTGGAAAAGAAAGGAATAATAGAGCCGATAACCTGTGCAGAATGGTTGGCGCCCCTGGTGGTCGTAATGAAGCCAAATGGGAAGGTCCGGCTCTGTGTGGACCTAAGAGAACTGAATAAGAATATTGTGGTGGAGAAATTTCCCCTCCCCAGGATCGAGGAAATGTTGACTAAGACCAGGGGGGTGCAGTGGTACTCCACCATCGACTTGACCTCGGCCTATCACCAAATTGCACTTCACCCGGACAGCAAACGGCTCACATCCTTCATCACCCCGTTTGGATGTTACCAATTTTGTCGGATGCCTTTTGGGCTGGCCTCAGCAGCTGCTGTCTTCCAGAAAATGATGCACCAACTGTTCAGAGACTGCAAGGATGTCCAGTATTTCCAGGATGACATCTTGGTGATGGGCCGAGACCAGCAGGATCATGATCAGAAGCTGGGAAAGGTGTTGAAAACACTAGAGAACAAAGGCCTCACGGCGGAGTGGTCGAAGTGTCGGTTGGGACTGCAGTCAGTAACGTACCTAGGTCACGAGATCGGACGACAGGGCGTTACCCCCAAATCGGAAAATGTCAAAGCCATCGCTGAAGCACCGCCGCCCAGGAACAAGGAAGAAGTCAGGTCGTTCCTGGGGATGGCGGAGTACTACAGCAAGTTTGTGGTACACTTCGCTTCCAAGACCCACAACTTGAGGCTGTTGACCAGAGACAGCACAGTGTTCCAGTGGACACCAGAAGCCCAAGCAGAGTTCGAGTTGATCAAAAGGGATGTCACTGGAGCTGTTCCCCTCAAAGGGTACGACCCACAAGGCACCACCGTACTGACGACAGATGCCAGCGACAAAGGCCTAGGTGCTGTACTCATGCAAGACAGAGGCAGAGGGGAAATGGAGACCATCAGCTTTGCGTCCAGAGCCTTGTCAGACACGGAAAGCAAATACAGCGTGATCGAGAAAGAAATGCTGGCGGTCGTATGGGCCATGACGAGATTCCGGCAATTTCTGTGGGGAACACGCTTCCTACTCAGGACAGACCACAAACCGTTGGTGAAGGTGCTGACGTCGAGTGGACATGCCAGTGCCACCCCCCGGATATCCAAAATGTCTTTAAAGTTGCTCGAGTTCAGGTACGATGTCGAGTACATTCCGGGAAGCCGGAACCGAGTAGCGGATTATCTGAGCAGGGCAGCTGCCATGGAGCCAGGAGAGGAAGACCATGTCGGCAGTGGAGAGTTGGTAGCTCTAATAGAGGACCAAGAGAAACTGATCAGTCTACAAGAATGGACAGAGTCATATGAAGAGGACACTGACATAAAGGAAGTGAAGAGGTACATCGTACAGGGATGGCCGGACAAAAGGAACGTGAGGGCAAGTCTCAAGCCGTACTTCGAAGTGCGGGAAGAACTGTCGTTAGGAGACAAAGGAATCTTCATATACAGAGGGGATAAGGTGATTCCCCCAAGGAACCTCACTTCAAAACTGATGGACTTGCTACATGAGGGACACCTGGGCATAGGGAAACTCAAAGCGCGTGCCAAACAAAATTACTGGTGGCCAGGCATGGACATAAGGGCTGAAAGGCATGTCAGAGAGTGTCCCCAATGTCAACGGGCAGACAAGACATTAAAACCATTGAGGCCAGCGATAGGAAAGTTTGACCCCCCTTCTAATCCGTGGGAGGAACTATCCATAGACATTTTGGGACCGGTCCTAGATGACCAAGGTACACAGAAATACGTGTGTGTCCTCATGGATCGATATTCGAAGTGGCCAGAGTTGAGAATAGATGAATCCATGGACACAGAGAACATCCTTACATTTCTGTCAGAGACTTTCACGAGGGAAGGAATACCCAAATCGATTTTGAGTGACAACGGACCCCAGTTCACGTCAGAAAAGTGGAACAAGTTCATGCAAAGAAATGGCGTCACTGTCAAACATACTGCAATCTACCATCCGGCTGGAAACGGTTTAGTGGAGAGATTTAACAGGGTAGTGATGGGAGCCATACAAGCAGCCATATCAAGTGCACAGAACTGGGAGAAGGCGCTAGAGAACATGGTATGGGCCTATAGAGTAACACCCACTGGTACGGGGTATAGTCCATTCCAAATACTGAGAGGACGTGAACCCTTTACCCACGATAACAGAGTGTGGAAGGAAAAGCTTATCACTAGTGAATGGTCCCCTGCAGTGGTGCGGGCCAACCTGGAAAAAGCACAGACAATTTACAGCAACCACTACAACAGACGTAGGAATGTCAAAGGCACCGGTCTGGAGCAAGGAGAGTGGGTAAGAGTAAGATTGGCCACCCTGCAGAAGAAGGGAGACAGCAAGTACAGCAAGCCGTTGCAAGTGGTCGAGGTGTATGATCGGGCAGCCCTATTAAGCGACGGAAACGTGTGGTCCCAAGACCGCATGGCCAGGTGCAATAAGGTTTTGGGCTGGGAGCAACAGGGCACCGATTGGGAAGACAAGGAAGGTTCTGAGGTGGAAAGGAGTCAAGAGACCGCGGAGCAGCGAGGCGGAGTGAGAGCAGGAACGGAAAGTGAAGAGGAAGGAGAAAATGGAAGTCAAGGAATGGAATGGGACAGGTTGGAGAGAAGCACGCATGAAGAGGGAGCTCTGAACGAAGGAACAGTAAGCAATGAGTTGCAGAGTCAAGAGACAATGGAGAACCCAGTCAGGGTCACAAGGAGCGGAAGGCAGGTGGTAAGACCTTCCAGGTATCGAGATTTTGAAATGGACAAGGAACTGTAAGTGACTCATCTTGTTTGATAAAAAAGGGGGAGATATGTAGTGGACGCATTCTAGTAGTTGCACGTCACGTAGGCGTGACGTGCGACGACCATGTCGGCAAGCTGCGCGCGCAGCAGGACGGCGCGCGGAGAAAACACCGTTAGGAAGCGCCGGCCGGCGCTCCTCAGCAGATATTGTTATTAGATAAATAAAGTACTTAACTCCTCCAACACAGCATCGTGCAGTTTATTATAAGCACCAACATTACAACCACCACCACCACGAAAGTATATTATCATCGCGTCAAGTGGGCCTGCCCTGCTGCGCCCGGCCCGACCCAGTTTGGCGTTGAGGTGGGCATCGATCAGCCACAGTTCTGTGTCTGACTGGTAAATTTATTAGCAGCACGCACCAGGCAGGCCTAATCAGTAAAAAAAAAAAAGGCAGTGCGACTGCGTGCGCCCGCACCGGTGTGATTGTGTCTCTTCCTCGCCTCCCGCTGTCCCGAGTGAGTCCCTGCCGGCCGGCCCACCACAGGTAATGGTAAGTTTAGTTAAGTACTAACTTACTTTAGTAGTAGTACTGTACTTACACTAGTAGCTGCTAACAATGCCAATATCTATGCCATCATTCATTGCCATAAAAGCCAAATCTGCTTTTCATTTTGGAGTGTGGGTGGTGGGGGTGGCGTGACGGCCACGACGACCCGACCGACGGTGACCTACTGATCACCGTGGTGCAGGGTAGGGGTGCCGTGGCCTCAGGCCTGGCAGGTACTGGCGGGCGGCGGCCTGGAGGAGCAACTAGCCTCCGCGTTGGCCCCACATATGATTGATTATGGCCCTGGATATGATTATTACGCGTCCGCGATCCAGATTCACTGAGTGCCAGCCAGTCCTGCCCAGCTGCCCTGCCCAGCCCAGCCAGTGCCTGTGCCTGCCTGCCCTGGGCTAGCACCCTCTTGAGTAGTTAAGCAAGTCACGAGTGAGGTAGCTTGTTTCCTACGTAATGTCCAGGCTAAAAGTCTGCCTGACATGTCTTCCTCTCTATGCAGTCTCTGGCGACACTGGTGAAGTGTATACTTATCCAACCACTTCCAGGCTTCTGCAGCTTCCTATTCCATGCTTATGCAGGTCAGGGGAATGCCACTTCCTGACGAAGGCCTGTCTGGAGCTGACAACACACCTCATGTGAGACCTAGGCAGGTGCCTCTCAGAATCACCTCAAGAGCTTCCCAATCCCACTCAGTGAATCTATGCATGGTGGAGTCCCAGTTCATGTCCAAAATCTTTTAAGGGTGCGTTGCAAACCTTACGCCCCTCCGGGGCATCCAGAATGTCCGTTGGCAGCCTCCATGATTGCCCCATTCCAGGGGCAACTACCTATTTCAGCTTGCAGCTAAATGTGCGACCTCCACATCCTTTACTCACAGAAACCCCCAATCAGTACCCTATCCAGTCTGCTGTAGGTGTTTTGTGTCAAGGAATGACATGTGAATGTCTGCTGCCCAAGGTGAGCCTGACATCCGACATCGTGCAGCCCTATATTGCCCATCACTTTAAGTAGGCCGTTAGTCATGTTATATTTCGTCCCCGTTCTCTGTGGTGTTCTTTCCACATGGGGGTCCAAGGCACAGTTAAATATACCCAACCATATGGGTTAAGTTAAAGGCCCTGCCCTGAAGTATCCCTCCTAAATAGTTTACTGCTTAAGAGTGGCTAAATGCGAAGAAAAGCAGGATGTTGTAGTGGATGTGGCAGCGCGAGCATAATTTATTGTATTTTAAATATGCTAACCAAGTTAACTTGTCATTTGGAGCGAGTTTTAAGTTGAAAGATTCCTTCAAGGACTTTATTCTACTCTTCTTTCCACCTGGGCCTTATGACTTTGAATATATATGCAGTATACATATTTGTGTGTTCACGGATGTGACGGTTTCGTTTCTGTTCTCTTAACTCTTATTTTAACATGCCTTTGTTTGTACAGTGCCTCAAACTAGCTTTTTGAAGCATTCACAAGTATGAATGTTGCTGCTATACGCAAAAAAATATAGATAATAATGTGAATTAAGAAACAAAAATCCAGTTTCTGTTATTTGTCCAGTGAAACTGACCAGGTTTTAAAGTACCATCGCTAGAATATATGTATAGTTTAGATTTATAGGTTCCACCCTTTGCAACGCTACTTTAGACTTTCATATATAGTGTTAACCTGTAGAGAGCAAATCAAGTTAAAAGAAGGCAATATAACTCCGTGCGCAATAGTGGGGAAGGGACTTATTCTGAGTGTTGTGCAGCAGGGCTTTAAGTGGGATGAAATAACCCAGAGGTCTCTCTTAGGGGCATGGCGATGTAATTAAGGGCGTTGCTTAAAAACCCCCAAGCTAAAAATCTGTCCTTGGCATAGTGTGCCGCCCGACTAGTATTTTGCGGTTTCTGCCAGTGCACCCAGACATATAATACAAGAAGTAACATTACACCTACAATAAACCAGGACTACTGACTTTATCAATGACTGTTAGTTGCTTATGCTAAATATGCAGCTACTATGGCTTCTTTGTATATAATATTGAAAATACTTCAGTTGTGAAATTATGAGACAGTGAAATAACTATAACGAGTCTCTTTGATTTTACATCAAAGGCAGTTAAGGGTGGCACTGCTGGAGGTTTAAAAAAAAAATAGTTTCACCCTGAGGATGAGGGTAAAAATGGAGAGCCCGATAGCGACCCGTCTAGACACCTAATTTTTAGAACGGTCCGTGCTAAGCACCGGCAAGACCTTCACCTACCCCACTTAAAGCCCTGTTGTGCAGGAGAGGTCATGTATAGGGGAAGATATCAAGGTGGGAGGTAGAGCTATTTCGTCATTGGGTATAAAGGCTTGAATATTAAGGCGGGTTTTTATCGGTGATTGTGTGCTTCTTTCTTTATCAACTGCAGGACTGATGTGGATTGTTTAATATGTGGGAGCATGAGGTTTCAGTTTCTGGGCTTATAAATTGAGGTGGTTTTCCTCTTGCTTATTTTGTTTTGCATTTCTTGATTTTGAGTCTGGCCGTGTTGTGACTCCATGTGTGGCACTGAGATCTTGAGATATGATTGATTTGATTACTGAGAGCTTTCAACCAGATAACAAGGATAAGCATAACCGTACACTGCAACAAACCAAGTAAACCTTTTTTTAAATTATTGATGGCACATTTGGTTAGCAACACCCCTAAACAGATGATCTCCAAATACTGTGAAATTCCTTTGGAACTGTTAAGCATATTTTACTGATTAGCATTGTTAGCTTGCAAACAAAATGTTGGCTGCCTTCGGAATATTCCATGTGGTGCTTTTTCTTAAAATCAATTAAATTGAAGGGTTGTGTGTTTTGCTGTTAAAATTGCTGCTAAAATTATGAATATATGTACACAATTTCTAGAATCCTTATCTTGCATGTGTCTCATGTTTAGATTGCTCTGACAAATGCTCATTTTCTACAGCATGTAGAATACAAAAAAGGCAGCACAGACATTTGCAACAAACATTTAAAGCAACCCTTTAAACTTTGCTCTAGGTTGCCTCTTCTCAAGCTGTGCATGTCACATTCACTTGAGAGGTTTGGAATGCCCCAATAACTGCAATAAGCACACATTTAAAAGGAACACATCTGCAGTGTATCCAGTATCTGCATTGAGTTTAATAATCATATAGGGTTTTGATATGCACCGGATCATTACGGACTCAGAGAGTGCCAGAGGCAGAAATATGCTC
Organism: Lissotriton helveticus; assembly: GCF_964261635.1. Classification (NCBI taxonomy): domain Eukaryota; kingdom Metazoa; phylum Chordata; class Amphibia; order Caudata; family Salamandridae; genus Lissotriton; species Lissotriton helveticus. Next base: position 194,085,816 of record NC_136069.1, read on the forward strand.
CAGGCTGCAGTAGCACCTGGACCGGGGGTGAAGGGGCAAGTGACAGGCCCATTTGTCATACTTGCACTGGTGACCTTTGCAGTATTGTAATGCAACTGATAGGTTCTCCACGTGTTAGCTGCCATAGTGTGGTTGTCACTACACAGCTGGCTGTCTTTTATATATTTCATCTCAATTTGTCAAGGAAAAGAGGTCTCAATACAGTCTGTTTAACCCCTCATCTATTTTGTGAGAAGTATCTGTGTGTGTGTCAGATTTCAGACAATGCAGTGACAAAGCCCACAGTTAGCAAGCACTATAAAGACAAGTTATCATGTTTTATGGTTCTAATATTTAAACCAGTCATATAATAACACTATATGATGTGAAGTGTCTAGGCGCGGATATTATTCACTTATTTGCTTCACAGTCGAAAGGCTCCCTTGCTGAAATTTAGATAGAGTATTACATCTGACTCAGTAGTGCCAGTTGAAGATGTAGGTGGGGGTCAATAGAGTAAGTGGGTGGGGCCAGTGGAGGAAGTGGGTGGAGTCAGTGGACGGAGTGGGTGGAGCCTAGCAAAGTGGGTGTGGCCTCCGACAAACATTCATATTTTACAAATTAAGCACGGCTGAAATGGTTTCAGCATCATACACAAATGTCATTTAAGCATCCCAGAGACAGACGCTCCCTCTGTGTACCCGAGCCCCACAAGAGTTGTTGGTAGAAGAGAATGAAAAGGGGGGGCCCTCGGCCCCCCCGCACGCATGGCGGCGCGGCGACCGCCTCACCTCCTCTCCCCTCGGGTCCTTCGACGGTGGGGGCGTGCCCTGGGGGCGCGGCCCACCGCCGATTGGCCGGCGCCCCTCCTGACCCGGATTCAATGGACTGGTTCCGGGTCGGGGGGGGCGGGCGTTAGGAGGGGCCACCCGGCCCCTCGGGAATAAGAGGTAGGGAGCGCCCAGGAGACCCCCTTGTCCCTGGACGCTCCCTCGCTGAACGTTGTGCCCCGCGTTCGGGGCTTCTTTGTTAACGTTTTCTTTGTTTTCCAGGTCGCCGAGGAATTGCGGGCTGGAGGGAGCTGTTTAGCGCATACGAGTCGCCGTTCGGAAGTGCGAGCAGGAGGGAGCGGTTTATTCGCTAACGTTTTGTTTGTTTTCAGGTCGCCTAGGAACTGCGGGCTCGAGGGACCGGTTTAAGCGCATACGAGTCGCCGTTCGGAAGTGCGACCAGGAGGGAGTGGTTTATTCGCATCTGAGTAGGGATCAGCGAGTGGGGCACGTTCGCCGTGTGGACAGATAAGGAGCTCGGCGGTTATCAAGGTATTTCGGGCGGGGCGGGAAAGGGTGGGCGGCACGACGTAGTCGGTGCAGGCATTGGATTTATCGACGTCGTGTTCTGCGCTCGGCTTCGCCGCCCCTCACGCTGAAACCCCGCCGCATTCCTTCTCAAACGGGCGCTTGCTGAATTTTAGCCCTTGAGAAATTCTTGAGATTTAACGCTGAAACCCCGCCGCATCTCCTCATGAAGTGGGCGCATGCTTGATTTCTTTGTCCTTGTCTCCGCCCCATAATTTTGCAGGTCGCGGTTGGGCCGGCTGTTCGTGGAGCTGCTAGGTAGCGAAGCAGGGCCAGCTAAGGCACCACGTGGAGGGGAGACCAGGGGAGAACGGTGCAGTGATTTGTGTAGTAGCAAAGCTTTCATTGAACATACGATCTGATGCTTGTTGACATTAATTGAGTGAATAATTGTAGCTGTATGTTGACAAGGGGGGTGCATTTAATTTTGTATTTCACTGTTTCTTGTTGGTACACATTGTTGATGCACATTGTGTGGGTGTCAGTATACATTGAGGGGCGTTGTATATTTAGTTAGTGACGGTACTATATAAAGGTTTCCCACCCTATACTGAAAGGTATTAACTACTACATGAATTGCTTTCAAGAGACAAACAAGGTGGAATTTTTTATTAACTACTAAATGAATTGCTTTCAAGAGACAAACAAGGTGGCATTTTATTAAAAGTTTCACTGTGACGTTTGGTGTTCTAAAAGGTTTTCTTACTTTATGACACGGGATTAATACCTGTTTTCAATTCCAGGCAACCTTAACTACATTATTGGCGCGTTTCACTCGCAGACAGGGCACACGACGTGGCGAGGGCTGTGATCGCGGATCATCACCGCCTCCGAGTGCACGGGACTGGTCGGTAAGAGGGGTACGGGGGGCTAGCATTCATCGCTCCTGGTGGCCGCCGGGTGGGTCTACATTAGGTTTACTCACCCCTTACATAAGCGGACAAGCCGCTAGTGTTGCGGTCGCCGTTGCATGGTGCTGAAAGCCCCCTGGTGACCCTCCATCTGTAAGGTACACACAGTTGACCTGTTAGTAACTAAGTAGGCAGCGGGTGTTTTTTGGGGTAAGCGACATGCCAGGTCCAAGGGGTGGAAAAAGGGGGTCCAATATGGAGGCTATGATGCGGGCTATGATGCGGGAGATGAGCGACATTAAACAACAGCTAGGACAAATTAAGGAGCGGGAAGCTCGGTTGGAGGACAGAGAGGGCGAGGCACCAGGCCCGTCCGGGAGACCGATCCGCAAGAGGGTGGCACCAGTGCCAAGAGGGGAATTTGTCACCCCGCAAGGGAAACCTAGGTCCAAAAGACCCAAGGAGGCGGTCCCCATCCCAGGCCCAGTGGATCCGTTACCAGCCGCACCGCCCGCGGTGGTCCCACCCCCGCATGTGCCTACACCCATTGCCCCTGTGGTGCCGGTGCCGGCAAGTCAACCAGTAGACGCTGGGTCTGCTCCCGCACCGGTACCCACAATCCCGGGTACAGGCTGGCCTCACCCGGCGCCCGCCCTGCCACCTGTGCCAGGACCATCGGGCATAACCCCAGTGGTACCTGTTGTCCCGGGGGGTAATGTGGATTCGATGCCACCCGAATTGGTTTCTCAGTTAACGGCCATGATGCCATGGCTCCAAAAAGGGGGAGCCTTTCCGAATTCTGCAGACCATGCGGCAGAGGCGGCAAGGTTTGTAGAAAAAAATCAGATCGGCACCGGCCGCCGACAATGTTGCATTGCCAATTTCTTCTCCCCTTGCAGGTCCAAGTGTTCCCCAGCTGGACGGAGTTAATGGGCAACCGCCCACGGTGCCCGCACTTGGTAAGGAAGTGGCATTGCCGCTCTTGGGGGACGGTGTGATACCTTCCAGGAGCGAAAATATAGCTCAGCATGTGTCATTAGCTGTGAAGGAAATGATTTGGGCGGATAAATACGTGTACATTTATTCTTTATTGTTGGATAATAGGGAAATGGAGCAGGCAAAGGCACTGAAGGAGTGGATGCTCCCAAGTGAATGGAGGGCGCAGTGTACTAGATTCAGGGTTGAGGAGAATCTCAATAATTGGATGCAAGCATGGGCCATTTTCACTGCAGTTAAGGCTGAGCGTCCTCCAGATCTGCAGGCTGCATTGGCTTGCTACTCGAGCAGGATTGTGGGGTGGAGTCAACAGTATTCTGGGGAAGCATGGAAGGGGTACGATGTCAATTTTAGGAAGGCATTGGAATTCAATAGATCGTTGCCATGGGACTCGGTAGATTCCTTGGCTTGGCACAAACAGTTCTCTGACACTGCACCACCCCCTCAGTTCGGTGCGGTCAAGGTGTTCACTAGACCGCAGCAGCCCTTTCGGCCCCCCCAAACGAGTGAAATACCTGGGAAATTTAGGGCAAGTGGGTCAGAGAAGAAAGGGGTGTGCTGGGATTTTAATAGGCGCACCTGCACAAGGGCCGCGTGTAAGTTTAGGCATGCATGTTCCTCCTGTGGGCACCCCTCTCATCCAGAAACTACCTGTAGGTCCAAGCAAGGTAACACAGGACAGAGGGGTAGGGGAAGGCCACTATAAGTCAGACAGGTTACGCCCCCCCACTCCAGTGGATGTGGTGGCAATGATTCCATTGTTGAACAGATACCCGGACCACAAGGCGGCCACCCTACTCCAGGAAGGTTTTTCTAAAGGTTTTAGGATCCCGGCCGGGGGATACACAGGCAGTGCGCACTGTAGAAATCAATTATCAGTCACACACAATCCGACTGTTGTGGCCGCCAAAATTGACAAAGAGCTTTCCTTAGGCAGGATATCTGGCCCTTTTGCTGCAGTGCCAGTACCCAATTTTGTCTGTTCCCCACTGGGAGTTGTCCCCAAGAAAGAGAAGGGGCAATTCAGATTGATCCATAACCTGTCAGCGCCAAAGGGGGCCTCACTGAATGATGCCATTGACGAAGGTATCTGTAGTGTTAAGTACGCCTCTTTTGATCAGGCTGTTACCTTATTGCAGGCCACTGGACCCGGGGCGCTGATGGCGAAATCAGACATAGAGTCCGCCTTCCGCCTCCTCCCAGTCCACCCGGCGGACCAGCATCTTTTAGGTTTCACCTTTAGGGATAGGTTCTACATGGACAAATGCATGCCTATGGGTTGTTCTATTTCTTGCGCCTACTTTGAGATGTTTAGTTCATTTCTTGAATGGGCCATGAGACAAGTGACGGGCCATCAAAGGGTCATGCATTACTTAGATGATTTCCTCTTCCTCGGTACAGCGGGTTCTCAGGAGTGCGCACTGGCATTGCAGGAATTTTGCGTGCTCATGCGGGCTTTTGGGGTCCCGCTTGCGCCTGGGAAGACGGTGGGCCCGACCACCTGCTTGGAATTTCTGGGCATCGAGATTGACTCAATGGAGAGATGTTTTAGACTACCTAAGGACAAGGTGTCCAAATTCAAGACATCGCTACAGTTATGCCTCCGGAAGGAGAAGGTCACTTTGCAGCAATTACAGGAGGTGGTAGGGCAACTGAATTTCGCACTAAGAATCATCCCAATGGCTCGCCCCTTCTCTCGCTCCATCGCGCACGCGATGAGGGGGCTGAAGGAAAAGCACCACCGCACGCGCCTATCGTCTGAAATTCGCCAGGATATGCTCATTTGGATGGCATTCCTGGAGGATTTTAACGGTAGGGTGGTCTGGCCCGGCCCGCTCACGACATCGGCGGAGTTGGGACTATGGACTGATGCGGCCGGTAGTGTGGGCTTCGGTGCCATCCTAGGGAATAGGTGGGTCGCTCAACAATGGCCAGAAGAATGGAACACATGGGGTTTGCTCGGCAACATTGGCTTCCTGGAACTTTTTCCAATATGGGTGGCACTGATGGTTTGGCCCGAACACCTATGTAACCGATCAGTGGTGTTTTGGTCAGATAACATGACAGTGGTGGAATGTATCAATCAGCAGGGGGCGCGGTGTCCTTTCATACTTCGTCTCATCAAAGAAATTGTTCTGCGGTGCCTTAAACTGAATGCTAATTTTAGAGCCAAACATGTCCCTGGTGTTTTAAACAATGCTGCTGACTCCCTTTCTCGCTTCAAAATGCAGGTTTTCAGGGAACATCTCCCCACAGCAGACCCCTCGCCAGCACACTTCCCACCAGTACTTTGGCAGATTGGTGCCCCAGATTACAGGACCTCGTGGTCGCTAGCCTAGCCCCCAGGACCAAGACGGCTTACGAAGGGGCGTTTCTGTCTTATTGTTCTTTCTTGGGGCCACAGTGGGAAGTGCTTTGGGCGAAGGAGGATGGGTTTGCAGCCTATTTAGAATGGATGCACAGAGAGGGCCGCTCAGTGGCAGCGGCGACCAGACATAGGGCAGCAGTGTCATTCTTCGCTCAAGCTAGGGGCTTCCGGGATCCCACTAATACCTTTATGATACGCAAGGCTTTAAGGGGATGGCGCCGTATTCAGGGACACCAGAAGGATAAGAGGAAGCCCATGGGGTTGGCCCGGCTAAAAGCCTTACTGGGCACGCTGGAGATGGTTTGTAACTCGGAGTGGGAAGTGCTTCTTTTTAAGGCGGCATTCTGCCTGGCATTTTATGGGGCGCTGAGAATTAGTGAACTTGTGGCAGGATCCAAGTCTGACACATTAGGTGGCTTGCAGAGGGCTGGGGTGACGATAAAGGGTGACACCATGTGGGTGATTATCCAGAAATCAAAGACCGATCAAGAAGCTAGGGGTCACACCATAGTTCTGCAACGGGCCCCCGCCAACCCGTGCTGCCCGGTGGGGCACGTAGAATCACTCATGGGACTGATGGTCGGTTCTGCAGACAGGGCGTTGCTCTGTCACGCCGACGGGAGCCCCTTGACCAGGTATCAATTCAGGAGAGTGTTCGAAATAGGGGTTACAAAAGCAGGTCTTGATCCTAGAGATTTTGGATCTCATTCTTTCAGGATTGGGGCAGCAACTGAGGCGGTGGCGGGGGGCCTCCCGGTCGAAAGAGTGAAGACAATTGGGAGGTGGTCATCAGACTGCTATAAACGTTATGTTCGGCTTGACATGCTATGATTACTTGTCACTCACGCTTGGTCTCTTTCCGCTCTCTTACAGTTTCTCAGACCTGTTACGCAGGGGAGGAATTTGTCGTCGGGCACCGCCAATATTCATCGGCACGGAGCGGCGACCAGGAAACAACAAAGAACAATGTCTGGATTGTCGGTCATTCATATGTGAAGCGAGCGGAATGTGTATTCCTGTCAGGTGACAAGAAAGAAAGGGCGGCACAACTAGGGTTGAATATCACGTTCTTTGGCAGGGGAGGGTTGTGTCTTCACGAGTTTAGGGGATTCTTCCAAGGGCTGTTAGCACGCCAGCGGTCTCCACCGTCAGTGGTGATACTTCACCTTGGGGAGAACGATTTGGCAACACTGGGCAGGCGCATCTTGATTGAGGAGATTATCTCAACAGCGGGTTGGATAGCTAGGACCTGCCCCGGGTGCACACTAGTATGGTCACAACTAATACCTCGACTTCAGTGGCGGGGGGGTCATTCGGTCAGGGCGTTGAATCACTCGGTAAAGAGGATCAACACACGGTTGGATAGGTTGTTTCGAACCCCCGTGTTACAGTCAATACCTCATGGGTGCATCTGGGGTCAAAAGTATTACTTGAAGGACGGGGTTCATCTGACAGAAGGGGGTAATGTCCTATGGGCTGACAATATCTGGGCTTGGCTAGAGGGCTGGGGTAGGAGGAATGTGTCCTTAGGCAGGGGCTAGAGGGGGAGGCCAGATCGTCGGTTAACAATACTGGCCTGTGGCGGTAAGGTCATTATCGGTGAGCACATATTTGAGGTCTGAGGGGGCGGGCATCATCCTATGGAGGTTCCCGCCCGGGGGGAGGGGCCTGCGGGCCACTCCCAGTACTCCAGGGGCAAGGTAATATGCAAAGGAGCGCGGGTAGGAGTAGTTCACGCTTTCCTTAGGCTGGTAGCCACCCCGCGCGCGTGGACTCATGACGCCACCGGCGCAGAGTAAGGGCCCTCCTTTAGTGGGTAAATGGAGTTTGGGGCGTAGACCGGGCAATTCCCGGGGTAACACTGCGCATGCGCACTTCTAGGGGGAAGGCGCAGCTTGTAGGACCTGACACCGGTAGTGACCCTGCCATATGGCCAGAAATGTACAAAAATCAAGGTAGGATGTTTAGCTTAAGCTAGGAACAACTTGTATTAGAGTTTTGTTAAGGTCAGGCTCTCAAACTTGTTGATAACGATTGTATAACTGAATGTCCTGCTGATTTTTGTATTCATTGTTGATTATGCAATTAAAACCCTTTTAATTTCATACTTTAATAAATACGGCCGGGCGACTAGCGCCCGCCTTCCAAAAAGTAAAACACGTCTCGTGTCCACGTTCCTGGGTGTTGGGTGCCGGATTGGGGGGGAGGCGGCAGCTAGTCGCTGACCATGTGAAAAGGGGGGGCCCTCGGCCCCCCCGCACGCATGGCGGCGCGGCGACCGCCTCACCTCCTCTCCCCTCGGGTCCTTCGACGGTGGGGGCGTGCCCTGGGGGCGCGGCCCACCGCCGATTGGCCGGCGCCCCTCCTGACCCGGATTCAATGGACTGGTTCCGGGTCGGGGGGGGCGGGCGTTAGGAGGGGCCACCCGGCCCCTCGGGAATAAGAGGTAGGGAGCGCCCAGGAGACCCCCTTGTCCCTGGACGCTCCCTCGCTGAACGTTGTGCCCCGCGTTCGGGGCTTCTTTGTTTCCCACCCACCATCCCTTGGTACAAAGTTTAAGCAGCGTTATGTCCGGTTTAATGGTAAGTTTCATATGTATGGACCGCGGGAGAGGGTAGGCTGTTGTTGTATTTTGTGAGCTGTTGTCAGGACTTTTTTCCCCTTTATAGAAAAATGATATGTGAAGTGAACTATATTTGAAGATATGTGTCTTTAGGCCTTTTTTCCCTTTGTAGATATACGTTGATATTGTGATTTTGAGTAACATGCGTGAACTGAATTGTAATTTTATGCCATGTGTCGTTAGGCCTTTTTTCCCCTTTAGCTATGCGTGGATACTGTTATTTATTAGCCAGTGTAGTTGTCCTTTAGAATTTTTTCCATAGGTCGTCGTATTTATTAGGTATGGGGCATGCGGTAAGGTCATTATCGGTGAGCACATATTTGAGGTCTGAGGGGGCGGGCATCATCCTATGGAGGTTCCCGCCCGGGGGGAGGGGCCTGCGGGCCACTCCCAGTACTCCAGGGGCAAGGTAATATGCAAAGGAGCGCGGGTAGGAGTAGTTCACGCTTTCCTTAGGCTGGTAGCCACCCCGCGCGCGTGGACTCATGACGCCACCGGCGCAGAGTAAGGGCCCTCCTTTAGTGGGTAAATGGAGTTTGGGGCGTAGACCGGGCAATTCCCGGGGTAACACTGCGCATGCGCACTTCTAGGGGGAAGGCGCAGCTTGTAGGACCTGACACCGGTAGTGACCCTGCCATATGGCCAGAAATGTACAAAAATCAAGGTAGGATGTTTAGCTTAAGCTAGGAACAACTTGTATTAGAGTTTTGTTAAGGTCAGGCTCTCAAACTTGTTGATAACGATTGTATAACTGAATGTCCTGCTGATTTTTGTATTCATTGTTGATTATGCAATTAAAACCCTTTTAATTTCATACTTTAATAAATACGGCCGGGCGACTAGCGCCCGCCTTCCAAAAAGTAAAACACGTCTCGTGTCCACGTTCCTGGGTGTTGGGTGCCGGATTGGGGGGGAGGCGGCAGCTAGTCGCTGACCATGCGCTTCAAGCACAGCAGACTCTTCATTGGCAAAGGTACAAGAAGGCAGGGAAGCACACACGTGAATCATCCACGCAAAGCGACTCGGACGCATCTAAATGTTTACATTTGCAGGGTCTGCACGCTGTCGATACTAGCTGCCCTCAGCCCTATACAATTGAGAACATGGTCAAGGATAAAACCTCTCGAAGAGTCACTAAAATAAACACAGGGTAAGTCAGCGTTGACAGAGTCTGCTGGCCTATGTCTGTTCAAAACATGAGTGAAAGGAACAGCATACAGGGCCGGCGCTAGGCATGGGCAGTGTGGGCAGCCGCCCAGGGCCTCGCGCTCGGCACAATAACATGGGGCCCCCGGTTCGTGTGAAATACCACACTTTCACAGGCAGCCCTCCTCCTCCCCGAGGCCCCCCTCCCCAACCCGATCACCTTGCTAATGTATTTATAAGCGAGGTGTCTTGACCTCGCTGTTCAGGGCATGTGGCATTCCTGGGTGTGAAAGGTGGGGGGGGGAGGGTAAACAAGGGGTAGAGGACGTGAAAGCAGCAACGCCAGTAGTTACCTCAGCATCCTGGAACAAGTGCGGGGCAGCACCGCTGTTAAAAACCTGTGGTGAAGTACTTGTCTGCCCTTTGTGTATTTCGTCTCCAGGCGACAGAAGACCCTTTTGTTTCCACAATGAGCCGGACATTAGCAGGTAAGGAGAGGTTGATAAGGGGAGGGGGGAGCATCTAGCTCAGACTGCCACAGTAAGACAGTGCTCAGCAAAGTGTCTCACTACTGCTTTGATGCACAGAGGAGGTGGTCCTTATCCCCTGGGCCTCGAAGCACTGAATCAGGCTGCAAGGTTAGGCGTGGGGCCCCTTTAACTGGGACTTGGGCCATTATCTATTGCTGCGAAGTCCAGGGCAGGGGGGCCTCACAGCTCTCCACCAGGCTGCAAGGTCCAGATGTGGCCCCCCCATGGCAGGACTTTGTAGCCTTTATTTTGTGCTGGGAGACCCAGGGCAGGGGGGCCCTGTCCTTGGCCTCGCAGCACTATTGTTAGATCATTCATTTTTATTTCTCAGAGAGACTAGCATGTTTGCTTCCCAGTCTAGGCCACCCGTGATAAACCTAGAGGGTTGTCTAGTAAATGCAGCTAAGTGTGTACAAATGGATTACCACCCAATTTCCCCAGCAGGAAGCTCCGTGGCCGCTCTTATCGCGAATAAAGCAGATTTACTGCTTTGTGACACACTTTGAGCCCCTCACTTATGTCAGAGTGGCAGTGAATTTCTGGTCCATTTAATTACTTGTAGGGGACTTCATAGATACTATTTTGACAGCCCATGTTTGTGCTGCACCTGGATCTTGTTTAGCAGGGCAGGGAAGGGAAGGTGGGGTAGGAGGCAGAAGGGAAGTACTGTAGCTGGACAAGGTTTCTCGGTGTGAAAGAGTGTGTCACGCTGTCAGCTAATAACCATGAAAACATCTTGTCTGCCTTTTCAGATGTAGAAATGACAAGCAACTTCATCGATATTATAAGTTCAAAGACATTGAAAAACCTATTCAGTGTAATGTGCAAAGGAATAAATGCATTCCGATTAGCTACTCCCGGCAGAGCACCCTTTATCCGTAGGCCCTTGTCCCCAATCAGTTCCTCAGAAAAGCAGCAAGGTCCTTAAACATCCCTCTTTTTTAGCTCTTCCTTTTGATCTCTGAAGATAGCAAAATGCGGCTGCGCACGTGATTGTTGAAAATCTTTTAGTGCTACTCTGACCCTTTTTAGGGTTATGCCTGCAAGAGCATGCGCTACTGCATGTGTCTTGCTTGCGAGACACTGTTGTATGCATAAAAGGGCTTGGAACCTGCCCGTTGCGTACCACATGTTGATTTGCGTGGTACTCTTCTTTACAGCGAAAAGAAACAAGTATTATCCCTGTGCACTCTTTATATTCCAAAGTTCATCAAAATGGTGAATTTAATCTGGTTGGCGCCTCAATTGGCGCACGTCGTCTCACCGTGCCTTTGAATATCAGAACGTTATGTGGGGAGGGGCACCTACCCACCAAAATGTGCGTGCAATATATCATGAAACTCCCAAGTTTCTTCACAAAGTTCATTTCGGGTCAACAAAACAGGACCCTTCGTCAGGGGTATTGCACTGCACCAAGCCGTGTCGCCACTTCTCTCTCCAATAATGACGAAGGGTCCTGTTTTGTTGACCCGAAATGCATTGGGTATTCTGAAAATACTGTGAACAACATTGCACCATAAGATGTTGATTATGCCTGCACATGATGCATTATATGAACGATGAACTGAATTAAGTACTTTGAATAAATTACACATTTTGAACGAAATTCAATTGAACTTCGTGAAGAAACTTGGGACTTTCATGATATATTGCGCGCACATTTCGGTGGGTAGGTGACCCTCCCCACATAACGTTCTGACTCTTCTTTACAGCCTCATAATTGGTCAAGGCAGATCTAACATCACTTCCTTTACTCTCTGTGGAGCAGGGACCAGGCACTGATTGATTCAACTTAATCAGTGCATGTTCGCTGCTCCCAATGTGATTGAGGTACTATTTTATTCTGTTGAACTTTTAGTGTCCTGCAAACAGGAGACGTGAGACTGGTAAAAACGTGCCCAGCAGGACAAACAAAGTTGCAAATATTTATTTTCTATAGTTAAGTTTCTTTTATTTTGCCTAATCTTCTTTTCTTACTTTTCACTAATGTTTTCTTTTGTTTTTGCTTGTGTACGCTGTTCTCAAATATTATTGCAAATTGACAAGGTTTCTTTCTTATGTGTTTTTTTCTGAAAAATGCTTTAGCACATAATAGTTCAGTACACCTCCAATCGGACCCACTCTAATCCATGCCAATCCATCCCACATCACCCCACACCAATCCACCCTAGACCATTCCAAACCACTCCACCACACTCCAATCCTCTCACCCCACACACCAATCTGCCCCACTTCAATCCAAAACAATCTGCCCCAATTCAATCCAAAACAATCTGCCCCGCTCCAATCACCGCACTCCAATCTGCCCCACTCCAATCTCCGGACTCCAATCTGCCACCCTTCAATCTCCGCATTCCAATCTAGCCCGCTCCAACCCTAAACAGTCTGCCCCACTCCAATCTCCGCACTCCAATCTCCGCACGCCAATCTGCCCCACTCCAATCCAAAACAATCTGCCCCACTCCAATCCAAAACAATCTGACCTACTCCAACCTAAAACAATCTGCCCCACTCCAATCCAAAACCATGTGCTCCAATCCAATCAGCGCCACTCCAATCCAAAACAATCTGCCACACTCCAATCAGCGCCGATGCAAAACTATCTGCCCCACTCCTGTCTGCCCCACTCATGTCTGCTCCTCTTCAATCCAAAACAATCTGCCCCACTCAGTTCCATCCCTCTCCAATCCAATCCACCTCACCCCTATCCAATCGAACCCACTCCAATCCAATCCACCCAACTTCAATCCAATCCACCCAAATCCAATCCAATCCAATCCACCCAAATCCAATCCAATCCACCCAAATCCAATCTACCCCACTCCAATCTGACCCACCACACTCCAATCCAAACCACCCCAATTCAATCCGATCCACCTCACCCCACCACAATCTAATTCACCTCAATCCAAGCCACCTAACTCAATAAAAATCCACCCCACTGCAATTCAATCTACTCCACTCAAATCCACCCCACCCCAATCCAATTCACCACAACCCATTCCACCCCACCTCACTACATTATACCCCACTCTAGTCCACCCCACCCCACTCATGTTCAATCTTCTCCACTCCAATCCACCCCACCCCAATCCAGTCCTCCCTTCCCATTTTAATCCACCCCACTTCAGTCTAATCTACCATATTCAGTCCACCCCTCTCCACTGCAGTTCAATCCACCCCACTTTACTCCAATCCACCCAACTCTACCCAAATCCAATCCACCCCGCCCCAGTTCAGACCACCCCACTCAGTTACCCCGGCCCCCCACACTCCAAGCCACCCCACCCCAAACCAATCTAACAGAACCTACTCCAATCCACCTGACCCCATTTCAATCCATAACACTCCAATCCAATCCACCCCACCTACCCAGTCCAACTCACTCTACTCGCTCCAACTCGCTCTATCCCAATTCAACCCAATCCACCCCAATCTACTTCAATCCACTCACTACCTCAGTCCACACAACCCACTCCACCCATTCCACCCTACTCCAATATAAAGCACTCCACTCTATGACTCTGAACTTGATGACACTGCACTCTACGACACTCTCTGACACTGAACGACTAAACTCTACTCAACTTATGACACTGTACTCCCCCTATTCCACTCTGCAACTACTACTCTAAAAAATCCAGTCAATTACACTCTATTCCTATCATTTCACTCAAGGATACTCCATGCCACTAACTTTTAACCATGCTGAAAAACAGCCACACTGGTGTACAACACGGCAACTCAACATTTCCAAAGCCAATATTTGTTCTAGGCAAGACCGATTGGCTTTGCCAATGCTTGTTAATGGTTATGTTATTCTGAGCCTTTGCCTAAAATATTTAGCCTGAAAAGAGGCACACAACACATTGGATATTGTGGTGGTGTGGCAAAGGTATTTTTAGCTGTCATTTGAATCATCACGTACATATAAAGTTGTTTCATTCCACTTTTTCTAAGGATTTACTATTATATTATTTAATGACGCTGAGATAATGGATCCTGGAAGAACGATTGTGTCTTGCATAGAATCAAACTACTGATCTGCAGTTATACAGCCAGGGTGCAACTCACAAAACTATTATGCTATCAACTGTGAACAAACTGAGGTCTTTGCTTGCCTCCTCTCCAGGCTTTGTTTGTCAACAGATTTACTAGCCAATCCTAGGCCCCAATTATTAGCGACAACACACAATGATAAAGGCTAGGCAAGTATTTAGCCATGTTTGTTGAACGTACTGAGTACAAATCCACTTTACGGAGAGATCAGAAAGAAGATAGACATTGTGCAAGGGGTTCCTATTGTCCTCGCATGTAAAGGTGCAGCCATAGTATGGGAATGAAGCTCACTAACTCATTCCTTAATCCCCATCTTCAGAGTTTGGTTTTAGTACATTAGCAAGATGGCAGCTATTTGGAGGTTTCCTTTTCAAAGGTTTATCCTTGAGAAACGTAATTTGTAGAGTTGCGAAAAGCCTACATTACTGTTACCAAGTTTAAGGATACGTTAATCGTAGGCTGGACAGCCTGTTAAGTGAGTAATTAAATAGGTACACTTCTGAAATTCTACAAGAAAGATGAGAGGTCTGAACTTCCATGCCAACCTTATGTCAGCTAGCCTGCTCCAGGTTGCACACTGATTACAAACGACATTACGTTACCCCACCAAGCAGCCTTTTAGATTAACATTCAATGCTGTGTAATCCACAGCAGCAATTTGGAAGCATTTCTAATTCATTTGAATGGGATTTTAGCTTTTCAAGTGTCTTACTTCGATGTGTCCAATTAACATATTTTATGGTATTGCAGCATTTGTTTAGTGCTTACTATCCATGTGTGAGGCGCTGAAGCACTTACCAACATAGATACCATGCTACAACATGTGTGTGGTTGGAAGGTGGTTGTGTTGTTTTGAGCTTATGTGTAATGTTTTTTTATGTCCTTCTTGGCCAATGAGGTACAGCTTACTTTATGGGACGCAGCACCAGAGGGTGAGATGGGTGAGGGTATGAGAGAGGGAGACTCACAAACTGTAATTATAATAAGGAATTCCCAGCTTAGCCACAGTGATAGGGAATGATGTGTTCCTGTTCCCCAAAAAGGGTGATAATCATAGAAGGCCCAGTAATCCACATGGCGACATGTGCCTGGAAGTAAAGGCTTTCAATGAGTAAAAAGATGCCCAAATTGCTAGAA
The DNA here is from genome assembly GCF_964261635.1 of Lissotriton helveticus. Classification (NCBI taxonomy): domain Eukaryota; kingdom Metazoa; phylum Chordata; class Amphibia; order Caudata; family Salamandridae; genus Lissotriton; species Lissotriton helveticus. The sequence continues at coordinate 194,100,863 of NC_136069.1, forward strand.
AATATTAATTGGTGACATAAGTTGTAGTTATGCACTATTTTATATATTTATTTATTTAGAGGCAGAGATACGGCCTAATGCTAAAAAAGTACACCTAATTAAGGAGGAAGGAAGCCGAAGAGAAATCAAGGCTGACAACCTCAGCAGAAACAACACAAACTTTAAAACATCCAAATTCCACCGACTTCTAAGGGCCGAAGGAAGCCAACATTTTTAGCAGGACTTCACACAAGCCTCTCTCAAGCTGCAGAAGGCTGTCAAATGCAGATAATCACCAGTTGGACGGGTCTCATTTGGATTGTGGTTCAGACCCCAGACACACTGGTACCCTGCGGGGATATGCTGCAATAGGATCAAGTGCCCTCACACACCTGTATGCGTGTCATGCTTCATCATCGGGCAAGCTCCATTTCAGGTCTGCAATGCCCAATGGGCACCCACAAGGGGGCGCTTTACCGGAGATCTTTTCATAGAACTTTTGGATCATGATATATAGTAAGGAGCATGTATGCTGGACCTAACCACACCTAACACCTTGTGATGTCACAAGCAAATTAGAGGGGCCTCACATCTTCCCTTTCGCCCAGGGCCCCACAAGTCCTAGGACCGGCCCTGACAGCATATACACATCCATTTATACGCACAGTATTAGCAGGTTGGAGCTTACCGTGCGGCTTTATGATCGGTAACAACTCCGTGCAGACATCCCTGGTAGCAAAAAAGTTGGTTTTCAAAGTAACTTCCGCTTGAACATGAAATGGTGCAGTATCAGCAGCTTTTGAACGGTTGAGAAGAGAAAAGCATTAGTTTGAGTTCTAAATAAAGACGTATTTATACAGAGTTAATAATTTACATCATTTGCTATTGGGAACAGTCAAAGAGTTTATCTGTACACTGTGTTGCAGCCACAAAATCTACACAATCAACAATAAACAATGTAAGTTCTTTGAGACTTAAGGCACATGCACAAACACTAACTGTTGTAATTCTTGATCACAGATGGTTCTGCAAAAACATTCTCTGCTCCACTGCCACTGTCTGCTGCATCTGTTCTGCACAGCAGGGATGTACTTCATTCTGCTTCATCTCAATGCAAGAAATACACTGCGCCGAGCAGGCTGTGGACTACGTGGCTCACTTGGAGGTAATTAACTCAAGAGATTCCGCCTTGAAATGAACTTTGCCATTTCATCGTATACCAATGGAACGGATAATGCACTGAAGAGATTGCTCAACAGAAAGAAATAGTTTTATTTTAGGACTGAGCTTAAAATTGTGAGCGTGAATACCCCTTAACTTCTAATTGGATTTGAAAGCTTTTCAGTTAATCCTAAACTTGACCAATATAGTTCTTTCTTCTTCTCATCTATAGCTGTTTTAGCAATACTATTTTAAACAATGTGTGATGACATTTTAACTCTAGATAAATATTAAAGAATAAACGTGTACACCAACTGACCCATTGATAAAGATGTCAAAAATGCACTGTTCCTCGTTGGGGTCAGTATCTCATCACTGCACAACTGTTGTCCCCAGAAGGGACTCCACTGCAACTGAAAATCTTGTTAATCAATTTGCAATTATTGTTAAGGCTTCTACTGAAGTCATCAATCACATCGACAAAATTATTTTATCCTTTGAAGAAATTTGTGAATCCCCCAATATGGTTTTGCAAATTCTGTATTACTTTTGGTAGCGCCAAATGTGGTGACATCACATGTTGATAACTCAATACTGATGCATTTCGGACCATTTATGGCCCTTCATCAGGGGTACTTTTATCACAACTGGCAGAGAATCGTGTAAGTCGCTGGCTCAGTGTCTTAGACGCTGATGACCTCAAGAGAAGCCTTAACGATAATTATAATTTGATTAACAAGAATTGAAAAATTGTAGAGGAGTCCCTTCTGGGGACAACAGTAGTTCAGTGAGGAGACAATGCCCCGAACGAGGTACAATGCAATTTTGACATTTTCATTTACACCTACGATCAAAAAGTGATACCCGTCTGCACACGCAGTCTTGATAAAATATGAATATTTATTTAAAAACAAGGAGTGCACTGACATTCATAAAATGTTCCCATTAATAAAGAAAATATTACTTTCTTGTAACTACAGCTCTCCAACATGCGCTCATTTCATACATTAACAATATATTTAAGTATTGAGTTTTCAGTATTGAAATTTCTTGCATCTTTACCAAATCAGTAGTAAAAAGATGTATTTCATGTGGAGGGTGCAGACTATCTCGAATCCTGGGCCGGACATAGTAAGGCGAGAAGTGGACCCCTAAACTTAGGGTAAGGAAAGGCCATCAGCGACGTTTTTTAAGCAACATTATTGCAGCGTGTAATCACTATATATAAAATTGCTGCCAATTATCATGCCAGCAAGTAGGGCAGAATGAATGAGAAAATTAACACAATTAGGAGGTGACCTATTTGGTCAACCTGGTATTTCCCAAATGCCTTTGGGTATGTAAGTTGTATAACAGGAGTAACAGTGGGCCTGATTTAGAGTTTGGCGGACAGGGCACCACATCGCAAATGCAACAGAGTACCCAGCCAACAACACCCTCGGTCCACCTGCAACATTTAGTGATAGGTGAGCCTTTAAGCTTTCTGACGATGAAGCTCCTCTTCTGTTGGTTCAGTTGACAGAAAGTTTCCTCTGATGGAGTTGGGGCCATCTGAGGAAATAACTGCCCTATTCAGGGTAGATGATGTAAGGTCACTTTTTTCGGTCTGTCACAACCAGCTCAAACTTGGCGGTGAGGGACAGAAACAAATAATAATAATAGTTACCCTCACACACTCTGGGAGTGCCCAGGGCCATTCGGGTTTTGGTTTTCAGAAACGAACTCCCAATTTGGAGTTGGTTTCAGAAAAACAAAAAAAGTTTAAAAGTTTGGTGAATGACTGCCAAAACAGACAGACGGTGGATGCCCATCAATGTTTAGTACTTAGAAGGGGAACGTCATGACCAAGGGACAAAAGCCTTCAGAAATTTACTTGTTCTGTAAAAAAAAAAAAAAAAAAAAAAAGCAATTTTCCTGTTTGGCGACAAATAATGGTATCAACCTCATATAATTTCTGCGATAGTAGCCTCAGTAATTATGCCAGGGATCATATTGTCAGGGTTTAACCTACATCAAAGTTCACATTTTGCCCCCTTCTGATAATGGCAGAATCTGAACACACCAGGGCTCTATTTCAGTCAAATATTTGAATGTTTACAAGTTCTGCATACGCAGAGGTTAGGTTTATGAGTCGGCTCCGTTTAGGCTTGTATTCTCATCGCAGAAGAACCTTTGGTCCTGTGCCTGGGTTGCAAACTGAGCATCAAGGAGATTGCCCAGGAAAGATCACCTCCTCTCACTGATCAACAGTTCTTTTATTTACGACAACTTTGAGCATTACCAAGAGCGAAAGCAATGGCTGAGCATTTATAAACTTTACAACTAGGTAACTCAGCAGTGTTGTGGGAGTCAAATAGAAAGGCTCATCTACACATGGAAGTTTAGCCTGCACATGCTAAAGTTGGTTTCGTAATCATACGAGGATTTATTTTTTTCAGCGAAACTACTCACAGGACCTGGAATAGTTAGAAGCAGGTCAACATTGATTGTTTCAGGGCTCCCCAACCCACTTCCCACAGTGAAAAAGAACAGCAACTTAGTCCAGGCAAGGGTAGGAGGAAAACTTTTTCTAGGTTGGGTAGTTACTTTCCAAGAAGGTGGGGCATGGAGAATGAAGTTTCTCCAAGGAGAGAATATTTCCCATTGTGAAAAAAGAAATACAAACGTAAACAAGTGAATTTGCACCTGCGTTGCAGATTCGTGCCTGCTTGCATGTTTGATCCAGCAAAAATAGAATTCACACAAGTTTATTAGGAGTACGCCTAAAAACCTCGAACTGGACCAGTTTTCCAGGCATACTTCTGTTAACTCTCGTGAATTCCTGAAAATTGTAATTCTACACCCATGCAGGGTCTGACATGTGGGTCCAGTTTTGTTACTTCAAGGATGGCTTCAAAATGTGTTTTCATTTCCTTTACATAGTACACTTAATGGATTTCCACTGATTGTCTTTTGTAATATTTCCATGTTTCGGATACATTGTATTCAATGATGCCTTAATGAATTAGTATTTCATGTGGTACTTAAAATTTGCAAAGTAATTGGGCAAAACGGTCTGATACATTGGTTGCTTTTATTTTCAAGTTGAAAATATTTCTTGGGTATAAAATCAGCATTCTTACATCTGTTTTTCTACATGTTTTACACAGATTATAGAGCATTCTGGGAGCATTATAAATAGCCATACAATTGTTATAGTTTGGAAACGGGTACATGTTTTTAGATTGGAACAACATTCTAATCAATGCAAGCTGAGCTCTACAGCTCACTATATTTCCTCAAATCACTTTAAAGGCTTATATGAACGACCCACATATACCATTTTGAACAGAAGCAGAGCTGCATGTGTTGCCTTAGCCAGGGCGATTTTTTTCCAACGCATTGGCAAACCCAGTAGGTCTCGCTTGCGTATGTGAGATCTATTTGTTTGACCACATTTTTTTTGCCATGTTCGATAGCAATGCGGCTGCTTGCTGCATGGTTGACAGTAAAAGAAAACAAGCATTGGCAAAGCCAATAAGTCTCAGCAATTCGAGAACTTTTGGTGTGGTCTAGGTCTTTTAGGCATGCTGAATAGGCTTCTGTTCAGCGTGGCTAAACGTCATGTAAAAAAGCGCTATGACCCAGCCTGCTGTATCAAAACGCAAATAGAATGTGATGGGCTATTGTGTGGGATATTCCGTTTTCAGCCACTAGAAGGATCCACCACACAAAAAAAAAAGCTCGAAGGGGGCAGGGCCAAGATGGTGAACGAGTAGGGCGGGCCTTCTTGCCCGCAAGGCAACGCCCTTTCCTAGAGTAGCTGAACCGGCGAGTCCAGCTAAAGACCTCACTGGCCCCACAGAGACCGTAGAGCAGCCAGACCAGACCGCAACCGGTATACAGAGAAGAGTGGAGGGTGACAGGGTGCGGCCGGCCCATGCCGGAGTCTGCAGCTGAGCCGTTTGCCGGAACGGAGGTGGTACTGAGGCCCGACCGGACCCCCTGAGGTCCAGGAACTGGGCGCTCGTGATCGAGCAGAGGATACCGTTGGGAGAGGGGTGCCAATCCTGTCCTGCAGGAGTGCGATCTCGACTGGGCAGGGCCTGAGTGGGCGGCGGCCAAGGCCTAGCCCGTGTGGGGCGGAGTGGCTGCGTATTGGATCTCCGCAGGCGCTGTGCTCTGCGCACCTTCACACCTTCGGCAGGCTGGGATTCAGGCTCGGACCTCGACCCTCAGAGGGCTGCTGATCGAGGGCTGGCAGGAGGGAGGCAGACGAGGTGACCATGAGCGACAATGCACCAGCAAACCCGGGCACCTCCATGATCAACTGGCCGGGAGGAGGCCGGGGCCTAGAAAGACACTGGACAACGGAAGCAGTCAGAGGACCCGAGCCGGACCCCGAGACCGGAGGACTGGACCGAGGGGGTGGTGAAGGTAAGGTGGCCTCCCCCCTCCTGCCCCTCCACCACAAGGACCAAAAAACATAATAGTGGACTCCCCGGAGGCGAAGGGGGAGCCACGAAAGCCACATCCTACCTTAGCCAGGCCGGTAGTGCCAATTTAGCCAGGCGGTCCCTCCAGGGCAGCAGAGGCAGAGCCTGAGACCCCCGGGAGACATAAGACAAGGGGGCACTTTCCACACGCCAGGGGAAGTGAGGGGGTAGGGTACCTAGCTGGGACGCAGGGAGCGCTGGAGACTGCACGGGGTGCCGAGATCCCCGCCTTCGCTCCCCCCACATCGACCAGAATCCAAGGCAAGAGAGACAGGGGTCTACGCAGGAGCCTGGTCCAGCGCTGGGACCTTCCGCCCTCATGGGGAGCCATCTGGTGAGTGGGCTGCCTGGTTCCTGGTTCGTTTTTAGGAGGGCTCACTAGACTGGTGGGGGCTCTGAGGTGAAAGAGACAAAGCTCATCACCAGGGGCCGACCACCCCTTCGTCATTGGTATAATTTTCATAGATTATTACCTCATTTGAGCACCGCAGGTGACCCCCCCCCCCGATGGTTACGATCCTGGGCTGGGCCTAAAGAGAGCAGGCCCCACCCCTCCCTGTTCGTAACTGACTTGCTCAAATGTTTAGAAACCGGGCATCCTTTTGCTACAGCACACCGTATTCCCTTCATATATGGCGGTCAGCAAGGGGAAGAAAGACCGCTCGGTCAAGGACTTACTCCTCAAATCGTCAGGCTCTGGGGCTGAGGCCCCTGCAGCCCCCCCCTGGAATAACACATGTCCACAGCCTCTGGCGATACCGAAGCCCCGCTCACCTGCTCCTTCATTGAGATACGATTTACAATCCAAGAAAAAAAGAGTTGGCTCAGGAGCCAAGGGAGGTGAGAAGGGATATAGACTTGCTGGGAGACAGGGTGGACACCCTGGAGGTGCCCAACACAAGCAGGGATAAGGAAATTAAACAACTTCAGCAGGAGGTGATCTGTCTCAAAGATCAACACCTAGACTTGCAGGCACACGCTGAAGAACTCGAAAATCGCTCATGGCATAACAACATTCGCATTCGGAGGATTCCAAGCGGGCGTAGGGCCCCAATATTACCTCCTACGTCAAAAATCTCTTCAGAGCAATTCTAGAAGGCCTGCCGGATTTGGAGATCAAGCTGGACTGTACCCACCGTGTTGGCCTCAAGAGGCCTACACCTGCTCCCCCTGCTGACATCCTCACTTGTGTCCATGACTTTCAGTTAAAAGAGCATTTCCTAAAGAAGGCCAGAGACACTCATCTGGTTTAGTTCCAGGGCCACCATCCACTCCTATTCCAGGACCTGGCAGTCTTCACTCTTCAAAAGAGGAGAGCGTTCTGGACAATCATAACACACTTCCGCTCTCTTGAAATTCCTTCCTCATGGCGACACACCTTTAGATTAATCTTCTGCTTGAATGGGAAGATACACCAGATTCACTCCTTGAGAGAGGCCCACCAACTATTGAATACCCCAGCTGATGCTCCAAAAGACTCCCATTTTCCCGACAAAACAGGCAGAGATCCAGGAGCCCGCAGACGGCTGGACAGGCGTTGGCCCACCTCTGCCCTGATCCAGAGACAATCACTAAAGAGAGACATGCAGTACTGGACTCCCTCTGCGAGGACGCCAGTGGTCCAGGGTAATGAGAGCCAACCCGCTCCAGCTAGCAATCGACCACAAGAAACAATTAACCTCACCGGTTCCTGTCCTTCTGCAGTCTATAAGGGAAGTGGGCCGGACGAGGATTGAGGACCTCTTTCACCCCCCTCTTATAGTCCTTACCACTCAGGACATTTCAGATGTGTATTTCGGTTATGCTTTTTGTTTGTTAACTTCATTGGAGTTTGTTGGGCCCTCCCACACCTCGGAGTTCCCCGGGAATAAGATTCTTGTATGTCTAGCCACTCAACTTCCTCCCCTAGGCAGCCCACACACAGGTTTCCATCTCTCAGATGACTCACTCCTTCACATGGTGCACTCACTTAGAACCTCTTACAAATCCCCTTGATGACACCTAATCTTAAAATCATCACCATAAACGTGAAAGGGCTCAACAACCCAGTTAAGAGACGTGCCATCCTCTTAACTAGAGCACTCGGGAGCCCATATCCGTCTCCTTCAGAAGACTCATCTCCTCCCCGGAGACACACACAGACTCCGCTCCAGGGCGTTCCCTCATCAGCTATTTTCCTCTTGGTCCTCTAAGTCCGCTGGGGTTGCCATTTTAGAATATACCACCTTTCCCAGCAAAGTTTGCAACAAACAGTTGGAGATCAGAGGCAGGATATTGGCCCATTCCTATACAGTGGGCCCCCACACCTTAACAATGGGTTTGATCTACTCCCCAAACAAAGGACAAGAACGATTCCTAGAGAAGGCAGTGTCCGAGTGTACTCCGTCAACTGACCGAAGGTTACGGTTAGGGGGGAGACTTAAACCTGGCTTTCAACAACACTATAGACAGATCAGGCCTACGTCAGGGCCAAACTGGGGCAATCACGAAGGAGGGGGCAAAATTGCTGAAGGAGATAGGATTGATAGATATATGGAGAACCCTACACCCCCCAGACAGGGAATACACGTTTTACTCTCATTCTCACAGAACATATGCAAGAAACGATTACGTCCTAGGCATTCAGAGCATGGTAATCATTATTCAACAAGCGGACATACTCCCCAGCATGCTGTCGGATCACTCGGCGGTGACGGTGGAGATTTCTCTCCCCTTTTCTCGCGTCCCATCTAGATCCTGGCACCTTAGAGATACCCTGCTGCACCATCCAGAGGTGATTCAACAGGTCTTGCAAGCATTGTGGGATTTTCTGGATAGAAACAATACTCCTGAGACCCCTATTGCCATTCTATGGGACACTTTGAAGGCAGTGGTAAGGGGAGGATTTATAGCGTTAGCCGTGTCCGAAAATAAGACACGCAGGGACAAGAGAGAATTACTTAAAAGACAGGTTCAGGAGCTAGAACGTGTACACCAACAGACCACGCTCCATGAATCTGGGGGCAGCTAGATCTCAGTTGTCTGGGATGGATCTCGATAGGGCGGAGTGCGCGGCGCTGCGATTGAGACATGCGCTTTACACCGGAGGTAACAGAGGGGGGAAACAGCTAGCTTACAGACTGAGAATCCAGAGACAGATGTCTGGTGTTACATCTGTGATTAGCTTGACAGGGGAGGAATACACCGGAGACAAACAGATTACCAAAATATTTTGCCAATTTTGTGCGGGGCTCTACGACTCACAGGATCTCCCCCGGACCCCATCAGAGGGCTACCTCTGGGAAGCCACCACCACTAAACTAACGTTGGACCCGGCAGAGCCACTTGCAGTCCCAATCCTAATAGAGGTGGTGATAACAGCCATCTCTAAGCAGAAATTACAGAAATCCCCAAGCCCAAACGGGTTCACTTCACTTTTTTATAAGACATTCTGCAATATTCTGGCTCCCATTCTCACGAGAGTCTATAATGCAGTTGGAACCTCCTCCTCGGAACTCCCACCCACCATGCTAGAGGCCGCATTGGTTGTTCTACCTAAACCAGGTAAAGAGCGGTGCCAGTGAGCTTCGTATCGGCTGATCTCCCTCTTGAATATCGACCTAATATTGTTCTCTGGGATTTTGGCATCGCAAGTGTCTCCTCTTCTTCCCGGCCTGGTCGATCCCGATCAAGCAGGTGCTGTACCCAAGAGACAATGCGCAGAACACTAAGCCCCTGCTCCATATCATAGACGAGGCCCAATGCTTTGACACTGAACACATGCTTCTGTCCATAGATGCAGAAAAAGTGTTCAACAGAGTCCACTGGCCATACCTGAGAGACACCCTACGACATTTCGGTCTGCCCGTTAGATATATACAATGGGTCATGAGTAGTTACACTATGCCCACAGCAATGGTGCGAGTAAACTGAGTAGCATCTACTCCCTTCAGCATCCGGAGGGGAACCCGCCAGGAATGCTTGCTCTCCCCCACTTCCTCGCTCTTTATAGGGAGCCGATGGCCCAAAAGGTACAGGACAACCCCCAAATATCAGGAGTGAGCTTCGGAGGAGACAAGCACACACTCAGCTTGTACGCAGATGACGTCATAGTATCACTGGAGGACCCAATCCCCCCCCCCCCCCCAACTTCTTTACCGGCCTTCATGACAGAGCTAGAACAATTAGGCCGAGCGGCAGGTTTCAAGATCAATATCCATAAATTCCAAGCCCTTAACCTATTCCTCAAAACCCCTACACTCAGTGCACTACAACGCATATACCCTATCCAATGGGCTTCTTCAGCAATACCATATCTTGGGGTACAGCTCACTGAGAACACACAGTAACACTTAACTACAATGCCTTGCTTCACCAGATACAAGAGGACTTACGCCGCTGGAGACCATACGCCCCATACCGGATAGGCCGGGTAGCTGCAGTGAAAATGACCATATTACCTAAACTACTTTACCTCTTTCAAACCTTGCAATTAGAACCCCCTCCAGGCTCCTTACAATCCATGCAGTTGGCAGTAGACCTGTTTATATGGGCAGATAAGAGACCCCGCTTACATAGAGATCTGTTGCAGACCCTCGCGAGAGGGTGGAATTGGGTCACTGAATCTAAAAGAATATCTTCGGGTGGCATAATTGAAGGCATTTGTAGAATGGTCCTGCACGGAATCCGAAAAGCATTGGCTACTTTTGGAAAGGCAGTGGCGGGGCAGTCACTATGGAAGATTCCCTTCCTCCCTAAAGAGGCATGTCCTAAAAGTCTATTTGTCCCCTTTTACTCAAGCCCCTCTACAGGCTTGGGATAGAGTGGCTGTGAAAAGAGCTTTGACCACATTCCCATCCCCGCTGACGCCAATAGTGGCCAACCCAGAATTTAGCCCGGGTCTCGAGGTGGGGCGTTCCCCCACTGGACGCTGGAATGACACCGATCCATTGGCCACTTCTTTGACGAGTCATGTCCCCTCACTTTCGAGGACTTTCACACACAACAAGGCCTCCTTGAAACCAAACTCTAAAGATTCCAACAGATAAGCCACTGGGTGATGCACCCATCAGTTCGAACCAACGCTCCTTTCGAGAAGTGGTTGTTATCCAAATTTGAGACTCATCTCAGAGTGATATGGCTTACTCTGCCCACCTCCGGCAGCTACTAAATCTCCGGGTCAGAGAAGGTGGGAGGCTGAACTGAGCCACTCCCTCACACAGCAGGAATGGGGGGGGGGAACATGTACTATCGCGCGCACCACACAGCCCGTAATATATGTAGCATAGAGACGGCTACTAAAATAGCCACATATTCAATTCACTTCAATTCAAAGGTTCTTATATAGTGCCTTATCACGGCAAGGTCTCATTGCGCTTTGCTTTTGGAACCCGTCCTGGCTTTTCCCTGTGAGATAACCCCTACTGGGCATCCCCAAGGTGAAAGCCAGGCATCCCGCCGCGGGGGGCCGTAGTGGAGATTAAGCAAGCTATTGCCCAGAGTTGCAGAGTGTGAACCCATGATTCGAGTAGGCACCGAAGCGAGAATTATAGAGTCCGTGGACATTTTGGGCTCAAGACCCTGCCGCGTCGGGAATTGAATCCTGATCCCGGGTCTGACCTCTGCTTCAGGGTCTGCCTCCTCTAACCAGTGAGCCACACTTCTCCACATATTGGTACCTCACACCCCTGAGACCTCATAGAGGAAACCCGACCTGTTCTCCCCTGTGCGGGCAAGACTGCAGTTCCCCGGGTACACCTGCTTTGGGATTGCCCTAAAATCACTTCATACTGGACGTAAGTAATTGAGGATTAGATGCCCACTTCGTTACACAGCTACCCCGCTTCCTGGCCTACTTCCTCCTTGGCCTACCCAATGCCCTCACATTTCCTCTCAAATCACACAGGGGACGACAGATTGGAATGACATTGGGAGTGGCTCTTCAAAACATATAGGCTTTATGGGGGTCGAGGAAGCTCCCTACCCACGTGGGTTGGTTACACCGAATATGGCACATATTGGGCATGGAACGTATCTCCTTATCCCTCTCAAATCAGGGGTTTGCGTATCTGTAACTCTGGACACCATTCATATCTTTACTTACCCCTGAATATATATATTTATCTCCCTTTCTCTCCCTCTCCCTCCCCCCTCTCTTTCAGTTATCAACCAGAACTATTTTCTTTGCCGCTATTGTTAGAGAGGTGTGAAAGTGCTTTAGGTAGTGTGTGAGCATCACTGATAGTCTGTGAAGGGTGTGAATGTGCAGAGGGTGAAGACCGCAACATTGAGATTGGTTTCAGTAGTGTTGGACTGCTACTCTGAGGTCTGAGTGCTGTCAGTGTGTGGCTACTAGTCTGTGGGGGTGTAATTGCTTCTGGTATGGTGCGACTACTAGGAGAGTGAGGCGGTTGGTATGCAAGAATGCAGCCAGTAGTGTGCGAGTACCATCATAAGAAGGGTGTTTTGCTGTTTTTCCACTGTAAGAACTTTAAGGCGTTCTCCTAACGTTTTTGCTGAATCCATGACTGAAGATACACTGTGTACATATTTAATGATGGTCGAGTCTTAATCTTTGAACAGTGGTGCAGCAATCAGAGCCCTCTTCCTCTGTGTGTCTGCTTTCTATATAGAGGCTACTTAAAGACTGGGATGAGGGAAGTATCTTATGAATCAAGCGGTTTATTTACTCAGGAGAATCCTTGCACAGTGACTACTCACAGGACAAACCTGCCCACCAACCCTAGTGTCACCAAACACCAGTTAGTACAGTGAACAGAAAGTCTCAGCCCTCTTCTCCTGAACCCCGTAATGCTTGCAGACACTCACCATCTGCTTCACAACTATACCTCTAGTAGCATATGGACAGCTCCGCAGTAGTTACTAGCTGCTGCTCGTACTGGCTAAGCGCATTGAACAAGAAGTCTTTCTGACAACCTTTGCCAACGGGGAGGCGGATGGGTCAGTGAGGAATCCACAGGCAGATACTGTATCCACCAGAAAAAGTGTTACCAAAGGTAAGTAACTTGTTCTTCTGATGGGTACATCTGCCTGTGGATTACTCACCTTTTGAATTGAATACCAAAGCAGTCCTGCTCCCGGCGGAAGGTGTCCACCTACTTATACCAAAAAATCCTGCAGCACAGAACGTGCAAAATAGCCACCCCTCCTCGCTTCTGAATCCAAGCAATAATGCTTCGCAAAAGTGTGGTGGGAAGCCCAAGTTGCTGCCTTACAGATGTCTACACAGGGACACCTCTAGCCAAAGCCTAAGAAGAAGACTTAGCTTTAGTAGAATGAGCTCTAATACCTTCGGGTGGCTCCTTCTTGGCCAAAGCGTAGCAGATCTTGATGCACAAGAGGATCTATCTGGAAAGCGTTTGCTTGTGGACAGCTTTGCCCTTCATTCTTCCCACGCAACCAATGAAGAGCTGGTCGTGCAGTCGCAAGTCCTTGGTTCTGTCCAGGTAGAAGCTGACCACCCTCCTAGGGTCCAGGCTGTGAAGTCTCTACTCATCCTTGGAAGGGTGAGGGGAGGATAGAAAGTGGGTAAGGTAATAGACTGCCCTAGATGAAAAGGGGTAACCACCTTAGGCAGGAAAGCAGCTCTGGTCCTGAGAAACATCTTATCTGCATAGATGGTGGTAAAAGGAGGCTTAGAACTAAGAGCCTGAGGCTCACTTACCCTCCTGGCAGAAGTAAAAGCAATTAGAAAAACTGTTTTGAATGTAAGAAGCCCCAATGGACAACTATGAAGAGGCTCAAAGGGAGTCCCCATCAGGAAAGTGAGAACCAAATTTAAGTCCCACTAAGGCATAATGAAAGGAGTGAGAGGAAATCTATAAGTGAGACCCTTAATGAACCGCATAACTATGGGTGACTTAAACAACAATGGCTGGTCTGTCAAACAAGGAAGGCTGATAAATAGCCCTTAAACGTCGCCACAGCACAACCTTGCTGGGCCAAGGAAAGAGAAAAACTAAGAACATCAGACAAATAGGCCTTCAAAGGATCAATTGAACTTTCTCCATACTTCTTAACAAATCTGGCCCATCTACAGGAATAGACAGATTTGGTGGAGTGTCTCCTGGCCGATAATATAACATCCATCATATCCAGTGGGAGAAAAAAATCAGGTTGCCCCGTTTAACCTCCAGGCATGAAGGTGCAGGCTCTGGAGGTTGGGGTGTAGAACCTGCACCTGTGATTGCAAGAGGAGGTCTGCTCGGAGAGGGAGGCGGAGGGTGAGATGAGAGGTGAAAAAGGTCTGTGTACCACACCCATCTTGGCCAATCCGAGGTGATCAATATGACTTGGGCCTGGTCTTGGCGAATCTTCCTCAGAACCCGTGGAATAGAGGGTATGGGAGGGAATGCGTAAAGAAGCTGTGAGCCCCAATCTAACTGAAACGCGTTCCCCATCGCTCCCCGCATCGGATACTGGAGACTGCAGAACGACGGGCAGTTCGTGTTCTCACGAGTCGCAAAAAGGTCCACCCGAGGAAAGCCCCAAATTCTGAAAATGCACTGAACCACCTCCGGCTGAAGACGCCACTCGTGATCAGCCGAGTATTGCCGACTGAGACTGTCCAGATTCACATTCAGCACCCCAGCCAGATGATTTGCAATTATGCAAATCTGGTGGTCCTGAGCCAAGGGCCAAAGCCGTAGAGCCTCTCTGCAGATACGATACGACCCTACTCCTCCCTGTTTGTTGATGTACCACACTGCGGTAGTGTTATCCGTCAAGACCAGAACCGACAGACCAGGAAAGGAGGAAAGAAAGGCTTTGAGAGCCACATGTATTGCCCGCAATTCAAAAAGACTGATATGAAGCAATCTTTCCTCTGGAGACCAAAGACCCTTGATCTCAAGATCACCCAGATGAGCACTCCTCTCTAGAGTGGAGGCATTCGTTATCACTGTGGCCACTGGTGAAGGAGGTTGAGACGGCTTCCCTTGAGTCAGGTTGCCTGACACTCGACCATAACAGATCCGCTGCAGTGTCTCTGGAGAGTCTGACCACCTCCCTGAGATCCCAGTTGTGCTGAAACCACTGCCTGCGGAGGCACCACTGGAGTGCCCTCATGTGCCAGCATGCATGGTTGACCAACAGTATGCTGGAAGCGAACAGACCGCGCAGGTGCAAAACCTTCAAGACTGGAACAGCCACTCCATTTTAAAACATTGGAATCATAGCTTGGATGTCTAGAACCCTCTGAGGAGGCAGGAAAACACGACTCAGAGAAGTATCTAGTACCGCCCTTATGAACAGGTTGCACTGAGAGGGCACCAGGTGAGATGTGGGTACATTTATCGAAAAACCAAACCGAACAACAGTCAAGTTGTTACTTGCAGATGATGAAGCACTATCTCGGGCGAACTTGCTTTGAGCAGCCCGTCGTCCAGATAGGGGAAAACTTCTTCCTGCTGCAGCGCCAGAAGAACCTGAGCTGGGGTCAACATCTTGAACTTCTCCTGTATGCCGCAAACTACCATCCCTTTTGGGATCAGGAAATACCGTGAGTAGCATCCCTGACCCCTCTCCTGCTCCGGAACAATCTCTATCGCCCCTTTCTGTAACAGGGACAAGACCTCTTGTTGCAGATGCAACAGACGAACACCAACCCTGGCAAGGAGGGTAAGGAAGGGGAAACTCCCAGAAGAAAAGGGTGTACCCATTTTCTACAAGATTCAAAACCCAAAGATCTGACGTAACAGACTTCCAATTCCGTATAAAATGGGACACCCAACCTCCAACAGGACCAACAGAAGAAGAAGAAGAACTACTGTTGACGAGCAGCCTGGCGCAGACTACCTCTTTCCTTACCTCTGTATGACTTATACAGAGGGCTCTGTTGTTGCAATTGCTGCTGCTGTCGGCTTCAAAATGGATCAGCCTTCCCAAAGTCCCAACATTTCTGGAAACCAAACCCCTAGGCTGGGATTGCAAGACTAAGGACCTAGCAGTAGCTCTGCTATCCTTAAATCACTGTAAAGCTGAATGAGCCTTGGTTTCCAAAGAGTACAGATGCGTCAAAGGGAAGGTCCAACAGGGTGGCCTGGACGTCCGGAGATAATCCGGACCCTCTCAACCAGGCATGGCTCCTAGTTGCCACCGGAGAGCCCATTACCCTGGCAACTGAGTCAGCTGTATTAAGGCCGGACTGGATCACCAGACGGGCTGCAGCCAGCATGTCCGACAGCACCTCAGCGAAGTGACCCTGGACATCCTCTGGCAACTTAGGTATTACCTCCTTGGCAGAATACATCAATGCATGGATATAACACCCCAGCAAGCATGTGGCATTAGTGGATTTCAAGGCCATGCTGGCAGACGAAAATACCTTTTTTGCTGATTGTTCCAACTTCTTGGAGTCCCTATCCCCCAGAGTGGAAGGGAAGGAGCCAGCAGCCTGTTCTGAGGAACAAGACGCTTGAGCCACAAGGCTCTCAGGTGAAGGGTGTGATGTTAAAAAAGCTGGATCCCCAGGCGCCACCTTATAGCGCCTTGCCACTGTTCTTGACACAGCAGGGGCAGACAATGGCTTCTGCCATACTTCCAAAATCGGATCTGTTATTGCATCATTGAAATGAAGCAAAGGCTCCACCGCAGAAGAAGCACCTCTGTTAAAATATTAGATTTGACCTCTGCCGTTGGCAACTGTAAGTCCAAAAAGTCAGCAGCCTTTCTTATGACCGAATGGTATGAGGCCACATCCTGAAGGGGAAGAGCTTTTGGGGAGTAGAGTTCCCACTCTGGTGTCCAGCCCACTGGCTTCTTGGAGCCCTGCGAAATCATCCATAGGGTCTAGTATCTCCCCCTCCTCAGCCGGCTTTTGTTGTTCCTGGAATTCCGCCAGACGCAGCGACAGAGACCTCGGAGCCGGTGTCAACGAAGGGCCTTCAGAAGCGGGCAGCAGCACTGACCGATGTCGAGACAGCGCTGGAACGGAGCCCGACGGCGCCGGTGAAAAGTACATCCTCCCCACCTGAGATGGAATCGGCATCGAGAACTTCGGCGTTGGAAAAGCCAAGACTGAGTCATTGGCATGAACGGCAAGAATGGTGCCTGGGCATAATGTTGGAGAACTCCCAAATTATAAGAAAGAGAAACCACTGAGTCAAACAGAGAGACGGATGGGTTAACCGCCCTGGCAAACATGCCATACACTGCATTAAGAAAATGCGACGGATACACACCTGGAGTCGGGAAAGGTGGGTATGGATCTGGAACAGTCTGACCAGAGATAGATCGAGGCCGCGGTACGGCCTCTGGTTGCGGTGCCGGAGATGTCGGATTGGAGCATCCCCCCTGGGCGTCGGAGAGTCCCTCGGTGTCGGAGAGTGCACAGGAGACACCTGCGGTGAAGGAGAAGGGGAGAGGGCATCTTTCCTATGACGACGCCAGACCGGGGACCCCGACTTCGATGACCTCTCCTTCGAAGGGCGATGATTGGACCCTTCATATCTTCTGTTTTTTTTTGGACGATCTCGAAGTGTCTGGAATCAGCGACTTCAACCTCGACTTGGTTCTCTACCAACCTCTCTTCTTCTTCACCTGGGTCATAAACTACTTCACTTGCCGTTTCTTAAGTGTCTTCGGAATTATCCGACAGCACGAAGACCATTCTTCGATGTTGTGGTATGACGACAAACACCAAAAGCAGTCTTCGATGGGGATCTGTAACCGACATATGGCCCCCACATTCCCTACACGGTTTAAAAACAATGCTTCTTCTGAGGAGCCAACACGAAGAAACAGTTTAAGGACAACTGAAACTAAGTAGACTACAAAGAAATGGCGAGACCTAGAAAAACTGTTACGCATCAACAGCACAAAAAAAAGGGAACTGCCGTTAGCACGCCGACGAGGTCTTCTTATGGCTCAGATGACGTCACGTGGAGTCACGAGCAGAGACGTGCCATAGTGACTTCCTCGTCAACGTGAGAGAGCTATGAAAAGAGTTTTGCAGAATGCTACGCAAGGGGTAATTCAAAAGGTGAGGAATCCACAGGCAGATGTATCCCTCAGAAACCCCTTGCTACTGTATCTATCATGGGGTAACACCACGCAAAGCCCCTTCTTACCATAACTGACATAAGTCCATGTTAAAAGTGTCTCAATTAATTGTGAGCAACAGAACATCTCCACAGCTGGGCTAAAAACTACTGGCCAACAAAGCGGGTAAACTAAAGCTGAAGGGTCACCTCATTATTGGACCCAAAATGAGCATCAAGTACACCTGGTACTTTACATTTTGAAAAAAGCATAAATGCAGAGACTCCGTTTTTTCTTCAGAGGCCACTGCTAGATGTGTTGAATTCAAAGGGTATCAATTAGCAACCCTGCTTAGTTATGATTTCACTCAATACCTCTTTCTTCTACCACTCTCTCTTTATCTCACACTTGATGGTTTTTACTCATCCGTGGTTTCTTTCTTCTTTTGTCCCTGTTTTCCCATCTCTATTGGCCTCCTTGTTTTTCCCTTTTCTACCGCGCTACCTCATGCTCTGGGTCCTAAGCATTCCACGACTCTAATACTGAGTTCAAGGTGTCATTCATATAACACAAACTTGCAGAAGGTTTCCACTATCTTCTGCAATTTAAGATTATCCTACCTGGCACATCCAAGAATCAATCCAAGCAACCAACGTCAATTTACCTTTGAAAGCAATTCCTGCGTTATTGATCAGAACATCTATTCCACCATACTTTTTCTTCATGAAGTCCCTCAGTGTTCTGATACTCTGCAAGTTTGTGATGTCAAGCTGGTGGAAATGAGACGTCAAACCCTCCTCCTCTTGCAGCTTTTTCACAGATGCTTCCCCCAGTTTGGGATCTCGGGCAGTCAGGTACACGTCCCCTTTGAACTGCTTGCAGAGAGCCCGCACAATTGCCAGTCCGATGCCTTTATTACCTCCGGTCACTACTGTTACTTTGGTGCTAGCCATGATTGGGCAACAAGGCACTAATGGGAAAGAGAGAAAATACAGTTGTAAAAGAATAATGCATGCCACCAAAGGTGAGTACGAACAATGCGCTAACAGTGGGAGAAACTGTGCACTATAGGCAGGATGGAGACACCAGACAAGCCCTGCTAAATTGAAAAATCTGAACAGGAAAGGCCTGCAAAAACTCAAAGTTCTCTGGCTCATGTGAATCCAGTGGGTAAGGTGATATCCTAGTCTTGCTACCACATACAGTGCCTGTAAGGAAGCCACTGAGCCAAAGCGAAACAATAGGAAGATCCACAAATTATAGGCATTACCCAGTGCCATTGTCTGGATAGGTCAAGATATGGGTTTTACCTCCCGCAATAAATCGTCCTCAACTAAGTTTCTACAGTGAGATTACCTATGAATCACACAGAATTAATTCCAGCAACAAAGAGTTGACACAAAGGTTATTTTGTAAGTAGTCTTTGGAAGATTTCTAAGACTCAATTCCTATGCTGGCAAAGTTCTAGATGGAGGCAATTTTTAGGTTTCACTTGCGCAGCGCTTGCGCTGTGCTTGTGTAATCTTTTGTACTTGATGTACATTAAAAGGGAGCTCTTATCAGTTTCCATACCTGAATTACTGTGTTTATTTGCTTTTGTGTGGAACTTTTTTTTGTTAACTTCCCCTGGCTGCACGCATTTACAATACTTCTAATAAAGCTGTTTACATTGTTTAAGCTCCATTCATTGTCAAAATAAGATCTCTACCCAAGGAAAAGGCAGACAGCTTCTAACAGTATGCTGGAATGCTTGCTTTTTTTTTTTACTTAGTTGTGTAAAGCAGATGCTTCAGCCTTAGAATATTTGTGGCATATCCTATTCATGCCTCAGTACCTCTCTTTGCACGTTGTAGGCATTATTGGATTGATTTTTTCAACTTAAATCTATTTGGTCATTATGATCAAATTATTACAAGATTTAAAAACATTGCACGTTAAAAATAAAGTAAATATACAAGAGCTATGCTATATTTTACTACTACACAGATAGCCACAAGTGCAGTTACCTTGCAGTTAAAAGGGACTGGATTTGAATGGTGCAGCAGATGCAGTGGCAAAGGAGCCAAAGGCTCTAGGGATTCTACTGAACCAGATTATTGCTAAAATGTAAAACTAAACAGGCAGTCACTCACAAGTGTAGTTACCTTGCAGACAACAGGGTCATGGTTTGAATGGTGCAGTAGCACTGGGCCCACAAGTTGTCAGAACTCCTCTAAACACATAATATTGCTATATTGGACTACTAAACAAGCAGTCACAATCGCAGTTACCTTTCAGTTAAAAGGGACTTGATTTGAACGGTGCAGCGGCACTGGGGCCAAAAGCTCAAGGGACTCCACTAAATCCAGATTATTGCTAAATGTTACTACTGAATAAGACAGTCATAAGCTCATCTATCTGGAAGGTAATAGGGTCATTATTTGAATTCTGCAGCAGGTTCAGTAGTACCCCAATAAATAACTAATATTGCTATATTTTACGACTAAACAGAACTCCTCTAAACACCTAATATTACTATATTTTACTACTATATAGGCAGACACATTCGCAGTTATCTTTTCAGTTAAAAGGGCTTGATTTGAATGGTGCAGTGGCACTGGGGCCGAAAGCTCTATGGACCCCACTAAATGCAGAATATTGCTCAATTTTACTACTAAACAGGGAGTCACAAGTGCAGTTATCTAGCAGGAACTATGGCCAGCATTTCAATGGTGCTGCAGGTGCAGTGGCACCGGGGCAAAAAGTTGTCAGAACTCCTCTAAACAAATAATACTGCCGTTACATCAATTAGTTCTATTATTTCCCTCTTTCAGTTCTCAACATTTTGCTATTACTTACCCGCACTATACCACTAGTAACAGCACAAGATAGTGCCATTTTGTACATAAACAAGTCATAACACTTTAACAAACTTTCTTTAACATATTGTACATCTACTCAGCAAGCTGCAACTTACAACAAAGAACAACTTATTAAAAATCTCATAGCTGAAACCTAATGCATTTACCAATGCTTGTTTAAGTTGTGGGATGTAGGCGACTGCAGACTGTACGTTCTTCAATGCACTTACCCACTTTAAGGCTGAATAATCCACACCTGCTATTATGCTACATATTAATCCACTCTGAGAGCACCCTACAGGCACACTCATCCAAGTCCTGCCCTGTGGCCATCATTCCTTTGTTCTACGTAGTTGGAACAGGGTTACTAAGAGCCACACGGAGGAGACACACAAAAATAGATGGAGTAAAGCAGGGATATGAATGGAGGACAAGACATGAGAAAAGGGACAGACAGTAGATATACTGAAGATGCGAGAGGAAAGAAATAGAGAAAAACAATTACAAATTTTTATTTGGGAGAGAAAAGTCTTTGGTATTATTCAAAAGGAGAGACCCAGCAACAAAACAACCCTTCGGATGCTCGCTTTAAATGGATTTCCAATTCTACTTTTGAACAACTTTGTATTATCTTTCTCTATCATATTGGACATTTTCCATTCAGTAAAGACCTACATGAATTGGAGGGATCAACCCAGTGTGACAATATTATGTTAATCAGAAGTTGCAACATTACCACCCCCAAACCTCATTGCCTATAAATCAGATTTCTGTTTCTATAAGTGAGAAATAAGATGTTGAAATAATGTTGCCATAAGTTAATTATCATCAGATCAGTGCATACAATGTACCACCCGATGTTTGCTAATATTAGCTTGCCACATATGTCTGGTGCTTTGATGTGCTATTAAAGTCCAACAATACAAGGGCCACACATTTGCAACTTTAATGTAGCCAGCTAAATAATGGTCAGAGTACAGTCTATACTTTTTGCTCGTTCCCTGTTGTATAATACGTCAGTGCTTCAAGAGTATGTTATGGTTGACCACGAAAAAATGAATACTGTACAATCACAATTCTACTGTTTTTGGGACTATCCATTCATCTAAAACACAAGACACATTAACAACTGGAATAACTTCTACATAATCTAGGCGAACCACACTACTCCCAAAGTTACTGTGGAATGCAAATTCTAGATGAGATCTCTAACCTCCGATTGACAAAAATCGGCGTAATATCTTTTTCCCAATTTACTTTCCAGTGCTATACAAGTTTAGCACTGGAAATAATGTGAAAGTAATGCAAAGCACTGCTTTGCACAACTGAGCCCCAAGGTGGCGTACCTTGGGATTTTGACGCTAAACCCAATAACAAAGTAGACAGGGTTTAGTGTCAGAACACTGCGCCCTTTTTAAGTAGGCACAAGGAAGGAGCAATGCTTTTATTTCTCATTCCTTTTCTGACTTTGTATGTGTGCAGCACTGTACAGCACACAGACAAAGTCAGAAAAGGGTTTAAATCAGTCTTTGCATGGTACTTTAAACTATAAGGGGACGCTTCCAGTACAAAACCTATGCTAGACTCAGGGAGACACCTTGCACCATGGCAAACGTGTCTCAGTGGCGCAGGGCAGCTACTTTCAGCGCCGTTGCTAGGTAGAGGGGAGGACAGTGCCATTCCTGAAAACATTTTGCGCTCTCCAGCTCGCTCCTAAAGACCCAGCGCAGCATGTTCGACTGTTGCACTGTGCTGCGTGAAAACGTAGTCAATCTGGCCTCGTGTGCTTTTCTCAGCATATTTAAGAATGTTTAAAAAGGCTTGATTCAAATGGTTCCACGACTTAAAAACTTTGTTGATGGATCAATGACAAATAATATAAATACATTGATGGTCTTTAAAAGTCCAGCTATTATAAAGTGACAATCAACTGTAATTGTTCCCGGCTTCTGGAAATACAAGGAGAACAAGCATATAGAGAACCCGGTTCAAATATAAATTGAGAACTAAAGCGTGTTAAATACGTCATCAAGACCTTCATTTCATTTCGGATTCTAGCACTTGCTGGGCCCAGTGGTAGAAGTGGGTGGGATCAGAAGGGCACGGCGTGCCCCTACTTTTAAAAATGATTTCAGTCCGTTCCCCTACTTCTTGCGTTCAAAAAAAGCATCCCGGGACGGCAAGAATAGTCCAACTTAAAAACTATAACTTTTTCTTTCAGCTTAAAGTCAGGGGCGGCTCGCACTTCTCTGTTGAACTCCAGAGGCTGCAGCAGCCCCTCCCTGAGCTCCACAGACTGAGGGCAGGCCATTGTCATTCTGATTGCGGCTGGTTATCCCCTTTTGAATGACAATGCGCCCGCCGTCTGCCTTTAGCATATCATGCTGAGTTAGTGATTTCAGAGGAGCTTTCCCCAGACAGAGTACTGTGGGGAACTTGCCACCATGTGAAATTTGTTTATGCTATACACAGGGCAGGAGCAATTAAGGGACAGAAGAGGAGACAGGAAAAGAGAGGTGATGGGGCGGGAGAGGTGACTGGGCAGGAGAAGTAATGAGCAGAAAAAGTGACGGGGCAGGAGAAGTGAAAGGGCAGGAAAGGCAACAGGGATGGAGAGGTGATGGGCAGGAGAGGTGACGGGGCAGGAGAAGTGACAGGGCAGGAGAAGTGACAGGGCAGGAGAAGTGACAGGGCAGGACAAGTGACAGGGCAGGACAAGTGACAGGGCAGGACAAGTGACAGGGCAGGACAAGTGACAGGGCAGGACAAGTGACAGGGCAGGACAAGTGACAGGGCAGGACAAGTGACAGGGCAGGACAAGTGACAGGGCAGGACAAGTGACAGGGCAGGACAAGTGACAGGGCAGGACAAGTGACAGGGCAGGACAAGTTAAGAGGCAGGAGAAGTTAAGAGGCAGGTAGGAGTGACAGGGAAGAAGAGGCAACAGGGATGGAGAGGTGACGGGGCAGGAGAGGTGACGAGGCAGGAAAAGTGATCGGGCAGGAGTGCTGACCGGACAGGAGCAGTGAACGGCAGGAGCAGTAAACGGCCAGGAGTGCTGACCGGGCAGGAGCAGTGAGAACGGGCACGAGTGCTGACTAGGCAGGAGTGGTGACAGGTGACCGGGCAGGAGTGGTGACCGGGCAGGAGTGGTGACCGGGCAGGAGCAGTGAACGGCAGGAGCAGTGAACGGCAGGAGCAGTGAACGGCCAGGAGTGCTGACAGGGCAGGAGTGGTGACCGGGCAGGAGAGGTGACCGGGCAGGAGCAGTGAACGGCAGGAGCAGTGAACGGCAGGAGCAGTGAACGGCCAGGAGTGCTGACCGGGCAGGAGAGGTGACCGGGCAGGAGTGGTGACCGGGCAGGAGCAGTAAACGGCCAGGAGTGCTGACCGGGCAGGAGAGGTGACCGGGCAGGAGTGCTGACGGGGCAGGAGTGGTGATTAGGCATCAGCAGGAGCGGTAACCGGGCGGAAGCAATGAAAGGACAGGAGCGGTGAACGGGGCAGGAGCGGTGAACGGGGCAGGAGCGGTGAACGGGGCAGGAGAGGTGACGGGCAGAAAAAGTGATGGGGCAGAAAAAGTGATGGGGCAGAAAAAGTGATGAGGCAGAAAAAGTGATGAGGCAGAAAAAGTGATGGGGCAGGAGAGGCGACAGGAAAGAAGAGGTGACGGGGCAGGAGAAGTTATGGGGTAGGAGAAGTCACGGGGCAGGAGCGGTGATTAGGCATGTGCGGGAGAGGTAACTGGACAGGAGCAGTGAATGGACAGGAGCAGTGAACAGATAGGAGCAGTGAACGGGGCAGGAGAAGTGATGGGACAGGAATAGTGACGGGCAGGAGAAGTGACGGGCAGGAATAGTGACGGGCAGGAGAAGTGACGGGCAGGAGAAGTGACGGGGCAGGAGAAGTGACGGGGCAGGAGAAGTGACGGGGCAGGAGAAGTGACGGGGCAGGAGAAGTGACGAAGCGGGAGCAGCGATTAGGCATGAGCAGCGATTAGGCATGGGTAGGAGCAGTGAACGGGCAGGAGCGGTGAACGGGCAGGAGTGGTGACGGGGCAGTGGAAATTACAGGGAAGGAGCGGTGACGGGGTAGTGGAAATTACAGGGAAGGAGCGGTGACGGGGCAGGAGAAGTGACTTATACTTATGTTCCTTGCCTATTTATTTATATACTATTGCATGACATCCACTGATGTTGCCCCGAATTTTTGTCCTGAATTTTGACCTCCTGTCCTGAATGTTGACCCCTTGTCCTGAATTTTTACACTCACCATCCTGAATTTGCGCCCATGCCATTGTTCCTGCTCATATTTCGCACGCTTTACATAAACCTGTATTCCCTAAGAGTATTTGCTATTTCCATTGTTTGAATTAAATGACGTTATAAGCTGTAACTGGTCAGTGAAATGCTAAACGTACAAAAATTGGTATGTTTTGCGATTTCTAGCCACACCCCTGACTCCGCCCAATGATCTAATCTTCAGTTATTCCCACCCCCTGATTCTCCACCCACAGTTCCCCTACTTTTTATTCCCCACCTCGACCACTGGTTGTGCTGTATTTCAAATGGAAGACAGTAAAATAAACATAGTAATGCATGGATAATACAATCGTTAGTAGTCTTCTTTTCAGTTGCATACAATTGCCTTCAATTCTGATGTTTTTTTTGTAAAAAGATAAACTTACGTGTCCCTGAATTGAAGAAAAAAAAAAACACGGAAGGCGATCTCAGAAACGAACCATTTTCTGCTTGAGGGAAGTCATCGCTAAAAGTGTCGCAAATGACGAAGTAGGCATTCGCAAATTTGGGAATGTTAACAATATGCACCCGGAAATGCGCCAGGACTGCCAATCGTGCCACTGACTTCCTTGGACAGTGTACAGGGGCTGGCACACGATGCCCTGGCCCTAGGACGTAAAGCAGCTGGCAGAGCATGACTTTTTTGTTGCTCAGACAGCGCCATGGGTGAAAGTAAATCTGGCGCCCTCCCCATAGGTCCTTTACCCTACTTTAATTGTCTATGTATGGAAAATTTGAAAGGAGAGCAGGAAAGTGAGAGGGACACGAATAAGGAGCACCTTGAAAAGCTTGCAAATATAGTGTTTAAACACTTTTTGGGACCCAAGTTGCAGGAGGGACTTCAGCGCCCCTCTGGAGGTCGGCGCCCTGGGCGTCCGCCCACAAGATAATGGAAAGGAAGAAGGAATAGATACACTGCTAGGAGGAATGAGAAGGGATAAGAAGGCAGTGCTTTTAAAGAAACTGAGGGTGCGACAGAGTCCTGAATTAAACAACGGGCACAATGTGCTAAAAAGGCAGTGGAACACCGTTCAGTGGAAACTGCATACAGCAAAGCTACACTGAAGAAGTCAAGACACTCTCCAGAGGGCAATACGCAATGTCCTAAAGACAGATGGAGAGCTTGATGCAATGAAAGGCGGCGGAAGTACAATGCACTGAACAGATTGGGCACAGAAAGGAAGACAACCCTAAAGGTTAGGTGAGAAAGGTATAATGCACACGGCGCATAAAGTATAGCCCTTGAGGAGGTAAGTTGTACTTGTCATATATAAAAGTAAATGTCTCAGGTAATCAAACAGTAACGCACCTGACAGCAGAGCCCGCGTCTGAATTATGCAAAAGTAAACCGAAGACTGCGAGCGGTTACAAGGGAGGGTTGAGTTTGTTGCCTCGAGTCCTGGAGGCAGGGAGGGAACGGATTGGCGAAAAGCCTAACATCAGCATGACTCAGGAGTTTTTGACAGGTAACACTTGAAAAAGAAGCGCCAGCAGTTGTAGAAATAATACCAAAACACCCACGCAGCTGTAACAACGTAGAAAGGCGGAAAATGCAAGAGTCTGAATAACAACAGGAGACGTGCAATGTTGGAATAAATATCAATATACAGATGCTCTGGCATCGGAGTTGGCTTGACCCGTTTTTTTGGTGGCGGGGGTGGTGGTGATTATTTTAATCGGAACTTTAAGTATGCTTCTATGTTCGGAAAGTCGACACTTTTCCATTGAAAAATACCGGCCGTTTGTGCCCAAGTTCTAGGATTCTGGAAAGTTCTGGACGTACTGTTTTTTAATTGCAGTTTTGTGTAGTGAACTTGCCCCGAAGGTATCAGAGAGCTTTACATGAACACCTGTTGCATTATAGACGGACACATTCATTTTTCAGGCAGGGGAGATGAAGTGATTTGCCCAGAGTCACAGGATGCTCCAGCTTCCCACCAAGTCTCGCATCTGGTTTATTTATTTATTTATGCGTTTTTATATAGCGCGGAATTTACCCGAAGGTGTCAGAGCGCTTCACAACAGGAACAGAACTGATACAAGAGAACATTACAAGTGAACAAATTACAAAAGCAAAAGTTACATTACATGAGGCAAAAGTGACAATCGTGAGCAAACAAAATACAAGAGGTAGCAAACGGTGCATTACAGGAGGAAAAAGTGACGTGTGCAGGTTACAAAAGCTTCCAAAGTACAAGTAGAGGTATATGGAGGACACTCAAACACAAGAACAAATGTTACGTAGGCAATGGTGGCACTTGTGCAAGTATCGAAAGCAAACAAAAAGTAAGAGGTAGCAAATAGTGTGTTACAAGAGAAAAGTAACGTGTGCATGTTACAAAAGAGTACCAAACACAGGTAAAAGGGTAGTACTGCAATAAATGGCAGTCTCTCAAACCACAAGAACACACTGGGAAGGCACTTCCATAGTCATGGAGAATAGAAGTTTTCTATACTAAAAGGTCTTCCTTCAGATAATAGAGAGGGCATGAATTAACTTTGGAAGTGTCTTTGAAGGAGGAGAACTTTGAGGTCAGTTTTGAAGGCCTGGGAGGAGGTGGTGGTCCGGAGCTGAGGCGGAAGTGAGTTCCAGATTCTCACTGTGTTGCCTGAAAAGGATTGGGCCATCGATCTTTCCTTCTTGAAAGTGGGAGGTTCAAGCAGTAGATTTTCCGCATTTCGTGATGGTCTAGAGCCTCCAGAGAGTTTCAGTTTACTCGCCAGATAGCGAGGAGAGGAGGAGTGCAAGGCTTTGTGGGTGATGCAGGCAGTCTTGTAGATAGATCTTGCCTCGATGGGAAGCCAGCGGAGGGTGGATAACATGGGTGTGATGTGGTCGCTTCTTTTGGCCCCATAAATGAAACGAGCTGCTGAGTGGAGAACAGACTTAAGGGGGGACAGGTGGGATTTGGGGAGGTCAGTAAGAAGAGAATTGCAGTAGTCCAGTCTGGAGAGGACCAGCGATTGGACCAGGGTTTTAAGGTCATGCTCCGGGAAGAAGCGACAAATCCCCCAAAGAAGGCGCAGTTGGTATCGAGCAGACTTTGCAATTGAATTAATGTGGGAGAGTAGATTGAGTTTAGTGTCGAGTATGACACCAAGGGATTTTGCGCTGTCGACAATGATGGGTTTATTGTTCAGTAGATTCATCTGGTCCGTCCATAATTGAACTGGGGGAGGAGAAAGTGAGGAGGAGAGGAGCAGGAATTCAGTTTTGGAGGGATTCAGAATCAGTTGATGTGTCGACATCCAGTTTTGAATGGAGTCCAGAGTAGAGCTTAGGACGGAGAGATCGTGAGTGGAGGCAACCTTGAGGTAGATTTGAGTGTCGTCTGCGTAGAGATGATACTGGACCCCGGATTTACTTAGGAGATTTCCCAGTGGTTCCAAATAGAGATTGAACAATGTGGGTGCAAGTATAGAGCCTTGAGGAACACCTTGACCCACCGCCAAAGGAGATGAAAGACTGTCCGCTATTTTGATCATTTGGGATCTATCAGAGAGGAAGGAAGCAAACCATTTAAGCACAGTGCCCTCCATGACCATTCTCTGTTGCAGAGTGTTGAGGAGGGTGTTGTGATTGACTGTGTCAAAGGCTGCAGAAAGGTCAAGGAGAATTAGAAGACAAGACCCCCCGAATCGAGTATCCACAGTGCGTCATCAATCACTTGCAGCAGGGCTGTTTCAATGCTGCAGTTTTGGATGAAGCCGGACTGAAAATTGTCAAGAAGATCATTGTCCTTGAAATGACGAGAGAGCTGTTTCGCAACACATCTTTCTGTGATCTTCGCAAGAAAGGGTAGGTTAGTAATGGAGCGGAAGTTATTGAGGTCATTCGTATCAGCAGTGGGTTTTTTAAGCAGAGGGGTGACCTGCCCAGTTTTGAAGGGAACATGAAGGGAGCCTTGACAGAAGGAGAGGTTGACCAGAGTGGTCCAATAGGGAAGAGAATGGGTATAGAAGGCAATGGCAATGGCACTAGTGATGGGGTCAAGAGAATGGTTGGAGGGCTTTGTTTTGAGGACGCACTTGAGGAGGACATCTTCAGAGATGGGGTTGAAGTTCTGCCAAATGGTTAGTGATTTGCGCTCCTCTGGAGGGGTAGGATGAGCGACCTGATCCACAAGTGATTTCACTTTTATGTCAAAGAATACAGCGAAATCCGCAGCTTTCTTTGTAGAATCCTCCAACTTGGAGGTTGGGGGAGAGCAGTTAGTATTCTTGATGAGATCAAAAAGTTTTTTGGGTCTATTTTTGGCTGAGACAAGGAGGGTTCTGAAGTGTGATGCTTTCCCAAGGAAGATGTGCTTGTGGTACTTGGATGTTGCTGAACGAAGCGTGGCCAAATTATAGGTGGAGGGCGCTTGCCTCCATTGTTTCTCCAGGAGTCTTAGGTGCTTCCTTTCTTCATAGAGGGATTTGTTGAATGAAGGTGCTGAGGGAATGGGCCTTTTCTTTTTGCTTTGGAGAGGAGCGACGTTATTGATTTCGACTGCAAGGACTGAGAGGCATTGGGCGGGGAGATCGTCAACATCTAGGTTCGGGTCTAGCCTTGGAAGTGACAGCAAAGCTGATTCACAGAGGGAAACGGTGTCAATATTTTTAGTGTCACAAAACCAGGAGGTAGCCCTCTTAGGTTGGCCAAGAGTTATAGAGTGTGCTAGGTGAAGAGGGAATGGAATGAGGAGGTGGTCAGACCAGTCTACGTGAATAGGGGTAGCGATAGAAACCATGCCTGCTTTAGAAATAACAAGGTCCAAGATTGAGCCCTCAGAGTGTGTTGATTCTGTGCAGTGTTGTATAAGATCGTTTGTAGAGAGGAAGGTGGCCAGCAAGTTCGCGGAAGAGTCTTGCAGAGAGCCCCAGTGGAGATTGAAGTCACCCATGAAGGTCTGATTGTCACTTTGCGAGTATTGGTCGCTGATGAAGTCAGTGAGTTCCTCCATGAACGAAGAGCCACTGCCAGGTGGGCGGTAAATGACATGGAATCTGAGGGGTGAGCGGTTGTGTAGTTGAAGCTCAAGAGATAGACATTCAAAAGTGCGGAAGGCGCTGATGGGAGAAGCCTTAAGTTGAAGGGAGTTTCTAAAGATGACTGCCACACCTCCCCCAACTTTGATAGGTCTGTCATTCCTAAAAATAGAATAGCCTGTGGGTAATAGGAGATTAAACATAGAGTGAGAGGTATCATTGAACCAGGTCTCTGTTAGGAAGAACATGTCAATATTGTGATGGGTGATGGTATCAGAGGTTTCGAGTTTGTGTTTTATTGCAGATCTGCAGTTGTGGAGCAGACATCGCAGCTCTGTCGAGACTGTTTTGGTGACGGGGGCACTTGGGCTAAGAAGGGTGATAGGGATATTGTACTTATACGGGGGTGCACAGGAGGGTTTAGGTGGATGCTTGGTTCTGACAGAAGAGATGGTCGGAATAGTGTAGATTGTTGGGTTACTCGGAGAGGCAAGTTAAAGAAGAGTGGCATTCAAGGGCTTGTGTGAGTGAACGATGTTTGCAGACGACAGGTTATGCTTGGCTACCCCAGTTTCAAGCTTGGCCGCTCTGGCCTTTACTTTATAGATTGAACATCGTCTGTCTTTGCTTTCAATATGGCCTTTCTGAGTGTCTTTGATTACTTTAATTATTAACCATTGATAGTCATAGAATCTTTAGATCACAATTTTAAATGCTTTATTCTTATATTTACTGTTTAAAGTATGTTTTGACGAGAGGGAAAAATACCAGCAGCCCTGCCAAGAGCCTCGCAGCACGGGTTAGACCTGATACCCAGAGTACCACCGCCCTGGGCATGCGGCCCTACTGACCTTTACATGCAGCCCCCTGGTCAACAGCAGCTCTGGGCTGCTGGTTACTTGTCTCAGCACTAACAATAAACAGATGCTAAATACATAGGCAGGTATTTATTTAAATGTTAGTTTGTGTTAAAGAAAGGATGTAACTATGGAGACCTGCACTGCTCAAGTTTAGGAACATCTTCATTTTTAAAGACATCTTGCAGCACAAGAGTAAAAATATGATAGTCTCTTCAAAATTCAAAAAGTGTATTTAACATGCAGAAACTTTTCACCTTAGTTTATCAGATAATATCAGTGCATTGAGAAGTATTATTTTAAAAGTGATAGTTTTCACACATGAATTTATAAACATTAATTCTTCCCTCCACCCTGACAATAATGCCAATGGCGAACTAAAGAGGCAAATCAGTTGTTATGTGCACTCTTTGGGAGACCTAGGTTCCTATTTTAAATGAACAACATTATAGTTTATTAAATCAAACACAGGAGAAGGTTTTGTACTGTGCACATACTTGTCATTTATTTTGAGGTCCTATTATTTGTGATAATGAAAAAATAGGAGGGACAGTGAAATAAAACAATTGCCTAGGGTCACAGCAATTTGATAAAATGGTGAAGCCAGGATAAATCCCAGGTTTTCTGCTTTAGCATTGTGTAATTATGCTTTGCTTTCCCTATCTCCACCTTTTCCCCAACTCCCCCACCACCCGGCTGGTATCAATGCAGCCCTCTGTCACATCACAGACCAAAACTTATTAGCCCCTTGGAAAATGTTTGTGAGCACCCATGGGTTAGACTAACGCCTTCTAGTGGGGTTGTCTGCATCACTGCACTAAAATACTTTAGTTACACATTCATAATGCCTCCTGACACCCCTGGAGGCACAAGCCAAGACAGACGAGAGAGGAGGCCTTTGCTGCACAAGTTGCGTGCTGCTGGGAGAGTGCACACTGTGCTGCCTGACCACAGAGCCTGCATACAAACAACTAAGACTCACAGTTTATTTGCAAAACTGTGCATATCAAACAGTACATTAGGTCAGGGTCAATGTGGACACTAGCCTCAATAAGAGAGATGCTCTTAGCCCTGATGTATCTTCTCAAGAATGTGATGTTTCTGAAGAGAATAATAAAGTTCAGTTACGAGGTACACAAGGAAAGTGTCACTATTGAACTTTTTTAGTCTAAGCTCACGTGACCTAATAAAGTTCAATATTGATACTTTCCTTGTGTCCCTCGTAAGTGAACTATATAACAGACATCCAATGGAAACAAGGTAGATGTATAGCATTTGTGCCAGCTTTTGGCAGCGTAAAACATTCAATTCTGATTGCCAGCAGTATGTGATAATACCATTTGGCACTCTAAATGGCAGATGAGATGTATGCCTCATCAGCATAAAAAAGACATGTCTAAATGAAGCATGACTGCATTATATTGTAAAGCTGATGGACAATAAAGCCCATCATGAGGCTCTGCTTCTACCTGCTGGAATAAGACAAGATGCAATATACTGTGAAGCAAGTTGTTTCATATTGAAAATAAACGCTAAGCACCTGTAAGACAGCGAGCTGCAGCCACTTATAGCAGCACTGCGTGCAAGCTCCCTTGCACTCCTGCCCAAGAACACAGGCCTAATAAGCTCTCTGTCTCAGCTTGGCACTGCTGGGAGGACTTACTTCTGGTAGCAAAGGTGAGTTCAGCAAGAGAACACTTACTGATCTGTGCAATGGTGGCGATGTTTGTGAAAGTGTGGGAGGGGGACTAGGATACTTTAGACCTAATTTCTCAAAAGGGTCTGCTTTCTGATATTTATGTTTTTCCGTGCACTTCATTGCTTGATTTTACTCATAAGTAAGTGTCACTTTAAGTGTCACATATTTGGCAGTTGAATGTCACTCATACATACACTGAAACCCTTAAAATGTCACACATAGCTATCTAAAGACTTGGCAGCTATGTATCAGGTGTTGAACATGGGCCTTTCTGCAGGGTCATCCCCAGACTTTTTGCCCTCACTCCTCCATTTTTGCTGCATTCATTTTTGTTTGCCTTAGTACTATGTGTACTTTACCAAGGCTAACAGTCCTAAAGTGCTCTCTGCTCAAAACATAGTAACATTGGCTTATACCCAAGTGGCATATTTAATTTACTTGTAAGTCCCTAGTAAAGAGGCAGTACCTGTGCCCAGGGCATGCCAATTAAATGCTACTAGTGGACTTTTGTCACTGGATGTGCCACCCACTTAAATAGCACTTTAAACAACATGTGTTAGGCCTACCATTGCAGAGCCTGTGTGTGCAGTTTAAAACATCCGTTATGACCTACCAAATAAACCTTTTGCCAGGCCCAAACCATCCATTTTAATACATATACATCACCCCTAGGGAAGGCCCTGCACAGCCCACAGGGCATGGTGCAATACATTTAAATAGTAGGATATGTACTTTTACATGTTACATGTTCTAGTATTGAAAAACTCTTGAATTCGTTTTTCACTACTGCAATGTAGTTCTCTCCCATAGGATAATATTTGAGTTACCTTATTGCATTTTATAAGTGTAACTTCCAAATGGGAAGAGAGGACCAGTTCCTGTTTGGTGTCTTTGAAATCACAATTTAAAATCCTAACTTATGGTGAAGTGAGATTTTACATTGTAATTCTAAAAATGCCATTGTTAGAATGTTGGCTTTTTCTTGCCTTTGCCATTTGGTGCCTGCAGCCTGTCTCTCTCTGGGTCAGGGGACGGGATGTGAGTGAAAGTTGGGCTATAAGTATTCATCCTAGACAGACACACACAATGGGGGGCGTAGGTGTTACTGAATGGGCCATTACTGGCAGGATGGGTGGGCGAAAATGAGCCCAGCACCCTTTACACATTAATAGGTTGTATCTCCACAAAGGTCTGAATATCCCCTTAGGTTAGTCTGGGGCCAGAAAGGTAGGGCATCTATGCACTTCAAAGACATGCCTCTAGAAGTTTCTCCCATTTCAATGGCACAACTGTGTATAAATGATGGACTTCAGACACCACCACTTCAGTACACATCTGGATTTATGGATAATCCTACTAAACAATGAGGGAGAGAAGGGGTCTTTCACCAATCAAGGTGGGGTAGGGACTCCTGAAAAAAATAGAATAGTATGAATAATACCAGGGAAGATCCCAATGAGACGGGCCTTTGCACAAAATCAACTTTCACACCTGCACCGCACACTACCCCAGTGGAATTGGCAACCTTCGAGCAGGCCGTGTTTAATGATATAGAGGCCTACCAACACGAAATAACTTTCATAAACATGAGCAAACAAGAGAAAATTGCACTGGAGAATCTAAAAATGTGCAACACAATAACAATAAAACCTGCTGACAAAGGAGGTGGAGTGGTAGAACAGGACAAAACTATGTACCAGACTGAATGCTTGAGATTGCTATCGGATGAAAGCAATTACTGACGACTACCCCATGACCCAACATCAGAACTGGAAAGTGAAATCAAATCCTTAGTCAATCATGGCGAGGCAATGGGCTACATATCAAAACAGGAAGCAGACTTCCTGTGCAGCAGTGAAGGAAAAATACCTTACTTTTATACCCTTCCGAAAATGCCCAAAAACAAGCATCCCCCACCAGGTAGACCCATTGTGCAGGGATAGGTTCACTCTTGGAACCGTTGTCCCGTTTCTGTGATGTGTTCCTTAAACCTTTGGTCCAAAAAACCACTACGTATTTACAAGACACCAAGAGTCTCCTACAGATGCTGGACCAGATGACTATTGATGAAGACACTATACTTGTTAGCTTTGATATAGAAAGCCTTTATACCAGTATACCCCAAGATGACACCCTGAAAGTGCTGGAAAAGGCACTGGACAAAGAGGAATGGAACCATAGAACACCAAATAATTTCGTATTGGAATGTGCCAGAATGGCACTAAAGAAACACTTTTTCGAATTCGAAGGGACCCTATACCTACAAGTGGGGAGTACCTCTATGGGTAGTACCTTTGCTCCCAGCGTGGCCGGACTTTATGTGTTTGATTTCGAAAAGAAATTTATCTTGAACGAACAGAACCCTTTTGGATCACACATTCTCCTTTGGAAACGCTATATAGATGATGTTTTGACGATATGGCAGGGTCCTGACACTACCCTTACTGCCTTTTTTGAGTGGATCAACACATGTGACAACAACCTTAAGTTCACCTACACGAAAGACCCTACTACAATGACCTTCCTTGACCTCACCATTACCAAAGAAAGAGGACAGCTTGAAACCAAGACACATTTCAAGCCGACAGCAAAGAACAATCTTCTGAAATTTGAAAGTTTCCACCCAAGACCTCTGAGAGAAAATCTGCCATACGGGCAGTATTTGAGAATACGGAGAAACTGCAGCAAGGTCACGGACTACCGGAAACAGGTGGATGATCTAACATCCAAACTACAAGCAAGAGGCTATCCCAACAAAATTCTCAACAAATGCCAGAAGCGTGCACGCAACCAACCACGTGATGCACTGCTTGAGAACACACCCACGAATAGTAAAGATATACCATTGACATGGTTCACAACCTACAGCATAGCATCAAACACTGTTTCCAAATCAATAAACAAGCATTGGAAAATCATTAACACGGGCAACCTGAAATGGGACAAACCCATGTTCTCTTTCAAACGGGCAAGGAGTATACGTGACTGTGTGGTCAACACCAGACCTAAGATACCTAATACAGACCAACCAACTGTGCTGAATGCCTGGGGTCTTCCCAAAATCACAGGCCACTACAAATGCGGAAATTGCAGTGTGTGCCACCTGACTGAGAACACCAAAACACTTTGCCTTGAACCAAATAAGACTTGGACGATCAGGTCACATACCAATTGCAACAGCACTAATGTAGTGTATCTAATTACATGTCCCTGCAATCCCCAATACATAGGTATGACAGGCAGAAAAGTAATACAACATATCTGTGAACACAGGAGTACTATTCGATGTCAAAAATCAATGACCAAATTGACAGAACATTTTTTGTAAATGAAACACAACCCCAATGACATAAAATGGACAATCATTGAGCAAATGGATACAGGCGTTAATCTTACGCAGCGTCTATTTGAAAAAGAACAACGCTGGATTTACAGACTTTCCATCCATAAGTCCGGCCTCAATGATAATATCCCATGGAACTCTGTCCTCCCCAAATGACAATGATACTGACAGAGGGTGCGAGGGCTATCCTGAATAAGAAAATCCCCCTACCCATTGTATACCTGTAGCATGACCCAGAATGCTCCACATATGACCTCTCCTGAGCGCGAGATATACACTATACTTTGATTAGTTACAGTGAGAGTATGTCTGAACTGTCCCCAGCAATCGTTTTGAATGAATTGTAATATTCTCTGACTCTGATTCATTAGTAACAGTGAGAAAAAGTCTGAACTGTCCTCAACATCGTTTGTATGTATTGTAGTATTCTCTGACCTTGACCACCCCTTTGGTTTATCTCTATAGCTTTTTTCTTTTTTCTGTTAAAGCACTAACAGATTACTCCCTTAATCATCTATTTCACCCACTGGATCCCCCGGTTTATCTCCATGCCTGAGACTCATGACGCCCTTGTAGTGTCACCATCACTGTCTCCACGAGGAGCGCCCAATAAAGTTTCCAGTCCGAATCCAGCCTGGAAAAATAACACACCAAGTCCCTTGCGCGCATTCGCCGTCAGGTTGCCCTGACAACCAGTGACGCGCTGGGAGCCTACACGCAGATCCCAGCCTCCGACTCACGCAATGCTCATTGGCTGCCACATTGTCAATGACGTTAACAGCCCAACCACACCCATCCCGGAAGCGGTCGCCTCCTCTTATGTCGTTCGTCGGAGCCCATCAGATTCTACCTACGTGGCACTCGCACGAACCAGCATAGGCGCAACAGCCACTCTTCACTCCTCCACAAGTAAGGGTTTGCACGCCCGATCCATGCCGATCGGAGCTATTGAGGTATGCTTTAGCCCCTCCAAGCTACAGCGCGCTCATTCGATCCTTCTCTTTCCACCCAGATCGTGACGAGGATCTTGATTGCAGGTTCGGGGACGCCCATGGAGGCATTAATGACAGTGCTCCCAGTAAGATGTTCCATCTTACTAGCGCCGCGCTTTTAACCCCTTTTTTGCACTCTTTCTGTCACGGATAAGGGGACCCTGGGGACCTCTAGTCTTTTTGGTTGGCGTTTTTATATGTGCAGTTGTATTAGCGTAATAGTATTTACGCGGTATACATAATCACCACTATCACGATAACCTCGATTTCGAGGCAAGACACCCACAGTTTTCACTGTATACCGAGACCACCTCTCACCAGTGTCGGTCGCACGTTTGTATGTTAGCTCACGTGTTGTACAGTTCTGTGTGGGTTGCACTAATTCTGATACAGATGCATGGCTGTTTTTAACAGTGCGAGTGTCTGTGCTTCTATGGGCCACAGAATACGTTAGAAGAGCCATAGAAAGTGTCAGAGGACACTCCTTAAGACGATATGACCTATTGTCCAGGAGCCTCATGAGGTGCTCTAGTCACGATAGCATATATGTGTGTTTGTTTCCATGTACATATGTTTGTTATCCACAACCCTGTTTCCCATATTTTTCCCACAGGTTCTTTTCCAGGAATCCAGGAGAAGAACACAATTTTGATTTAGAATCACATTTTGTGATTCTGCATTTGTTGTCGACGTGGACAGGGTGCGCCTTAGCGAGCGTAGACCATCCAGTCGGCACAACATTGGTCCTGACGAAAACCCTATACTGACACATAGGTTAAAACATGTAGACCTCTTTTTAATTAACACACCACGACTTGTTTAAGCACCGACAGCCCACCTAATCGGGCAAAGGTGCTCCACTATTTTTTACTAGTATCCAAGACGCTCCAGAATAAACTCTACAAGTGGGTAGTACTGGATACTTTTTAAACACACTGTTACCTCTCTTGTACATATAAAAAAGAAAAACCAGCTCCACTGTAGTCAGGTGTCGCAGCACACCTGGATGGCACTCGGCTGTCCTGGTGGGACCCCGATGATGAAGCATGTCACCAACTAGGTTGGTGAGTGAGGGGTCTTCTAAGGACAAAGGTTGTCCTATCACGGGTTGCGAATAACGCACCTCGCTGTCCTCTCCACCAGAGGTAGCCTCCTACCTCAAGGGTTGACTCCTTAATTTGTTATTTATGGATATCTGCCAGGAAGAAGGACTGCAGTGCTGCTAAAAGAACTGCCACTCTGCTGGACTGCTGCTCTGAAAGAACTGCTGCCTTGCTCCCCTGACCTGCTCCCCTGTTACCTGGGGAGGAAGCATTGGACCTGAAACTTCATCTTGAACCCAGGACCCCAGAGTGACTACAAGGGCTAGACTGCTGGCCTCCTGATCTGAGCCTCAAGGACATAAAAGGCGCCCCAAACATCTACAGCGAGTTCCTTATCCCCAAGTGGTGCCTCTCTGGTCCTGGACACTTGGTGCGGCACAAGGGCTCTGAAATTAAGCTTTGGACTCTTTACGACTGAATGGGCCTGTTTGCACCAATACTTTGCTGCTCACACAGCTAATCAGCATGAAGCTCTAGCAATGCTCGCCTGTGACTCTGGCCAGATCTTCGCCGACAGCCTCCCTGTTCCTCTCAGCCCTGTTCAAAGCAAATAGAATTCTTGCCACAAACTTGAGAAGGTAAACATCAGCATGCCTAACCAGGTGACTATATCTGACCTGCGCTCCATTACTGGTCACCTCAAAGTGTCACTTTGATCTGGTCCAGGTCATCCAAATAACCAGAATTGGCACTTTAGGATTTTTGGCGCAATATCACTAAATTCTTTTAACATTCAAAACTCTGGTTCTACTGATTGGACTGTGGTATTTTCACTGTATTATTGTTTGAAGTGTCGCACAAATAATTTACAAGTTGCCTCTAAGTTAAACCTGACTTCTGTCTGCCAAGCTAACTGGAGGTTGAGCACAGGTTCATTTGGGGTTTGCTTGTGCCGCCTCCCTATCAAGGATTGTGGTTGCTGCTTGACCAGGTCTTACACCCAAGTCAACAAACAACCCATTTTCCCACACCGGATTCAAATGAGTTTCCAATACTTTTGTAATATACCTTAAAATATTGTTCAAACCGGTACTCCAGCCTGCTTGAGATGAGTAAGTATGACAGAAAGCAGGTCAAGGGGGTCTGTTAGGATTTGTAGGACAGTTACCTTGTCACTGGGGTTGCCACCTGACCGGTCTCCTCCCGTCACCACCAGTATTTTAATTTCCCAACCAGACCAAAAATATGAGAAATCACCAAAAGCCTGTACTTTTACCCTTTATTTTTAAATACTTCAAACAGCAAATATGAATAGAAATCACTTTTAAATGTGTTCTAGAGTTACATTAATCATCCATGACTAATAATGAAAGTAAACAAAGACAGAGAAGTCATGTTACAAATTAATACTGTTAGAATTGGGGGTCTCTAGTTGGCTGAGGTAGGTACCTGAGGCCAAATAGGGACCCTTGCTTCTAAGTCAGGGAAAGGAAGGACACCTTCTCAGATAGCCCCTGCTCAACCCCTCGGTAGCTTGGCACGAGCAACCAGGCTTGTCTTCAAGGCTAGTGTGTAAAGTATTTGCAATCACGCTCTCATTAACCCAATGATGACACCACAAATGGACTCCACACTAGTTTCATAAAAAAACAATTATAGATTTATATAAAAAGATATATGATCAGACCACTCAATAAAAATCCGACATATGCATATTTGTAATATGTCATCTTGCCAGTTATTAGGCCAGCAAGCCCTTGTAGGTTCTTGCAGTATTAATGAGCAATTCTGGATGATCCAATGCAGTCCTAATGCAATGCTATGCTGTTGGTAATGCAAGAATCAGGCACTTTGTAATGTCAAAATAATGCAGTTCGTTATGCAACAATCAGGCAGTTCGTAATGCCAAAATAATGCAATGTGTAATGCAACAATCAGGCAGTTTGTAATGCCAAAATAATGCAATGCGTAATGCAACAATAAGGCAGTTCGTTATGCAAAAATAATGCAATTCCTAATGCAACATTCAGGCAGTTCATTATGCAAAAATAATGCAATGCATAATACATTCCGGTACTAATCACGGTGCTTTGGATGGTCGCTATGCCACTCGTACTGACTCGCGGTCAGCTTCTGCCAACATATGCTCTCAACAAGGGTATGGAGTAAACCAAAGTGCAGCTCCGCACTCCGGCCCTGGTACTGCCACTCCTCGGCAAGTACGTGCCGTGGTATGAGCTTGAGCGGAGGTTCACGCTGCGAGAATTGGAAAGGCCGAGAGCGTTTCTCTCCGAGCCGGCACCTAGCCCCAGGCGGCGACACACGTTACCTGGGGGGTGCGACCTCGCTCTCCTCTCCTCTACTCATGACTTGGGCCTCCGATGCAACTTCGTTGATTCCGGGCAACGGAACTCGGGCCCACCCCCCCAACGGGGTTGGTTTGACGTCCTGCTTTGGCAATGGTGGGCTTGGGCCGGCGGCACAGCTCCTCTTGGGATGCCGGTCCGGGCCGATGGCGATGACAAAGATCTCAGGCTGCAACAGGGCACTCGCACACAGCGTCGCTGAAACTCACTTGAGCTCTGGGTGTGCACGATCACAGGGCAATCCTCATGAAGGTCTCAGGCTGCACGAAGAACACACACCCAGCGTCGCTGAGACTCACTTGAGTTCCGGGTGCACACGATCATAGGGCAATCCTCATGAAGGTCTCAGGCTGCACGAAGCACACACACACAGCATCGCTGAGACTCACTTGAACTCTATGTGTGCACGGTCACAGGGAATCCTCCTGAAGGTCTCAGGCTGCACAAAGCACATGCACACAGTGTCTCTGAGATTCACTTGGATTCCGGGTGCACTCGTTCACAGGACAATACTCACAAAGGTCTCAGGATGCACGAAGCACACGCACACAGCGTCGCTGAAACTCACTTGGATTCCAGGTGCCCATGATCACAGGGCAATTCTTACGAGGGTCTCAAGCTGCAAAAAGCACAAGCACACAGCATTGCTGAGTCACACCTGGAAACTTTAATGTTCTTGAGTTTCACAACAGGGAGCCAGCTCTCTTCGGGCCCTTGGGGATAAGTTACTTCAGGACACCGCACACAGCAAAGTCCTTTCAAGCAGGGAGACACAGCACACAGCAAAGTCTTTTAGCCTCTCCTTAGTTAAATCAGCAAACTGCAGGCCAGCCCCATAACACACAGCAGGTGTCCGTCTTTTCCTTCAGTCTCTTCAGCTGTTTCTTCCTTGGCAGAGGTTCCTCTTGACCACGAAGTAGTTTCAATCCTTTTCAGTTTTGATCCATCCATTCCAACGTTGAGGCATTTCAGCTCTCATAGTTATACCCCTAAATGTCTTTGAAGTCTCTGTGTTCAGGGGGCACAGACCCCTGTCCAAATCAGTTCTGGTGTCTCTCTGCCAGTGACACCATATTCCTTTGATAGTGGGGGTCTGGGTCCTTAATCACTCAGCAGGGGATGGAGCCATGGTTTTATGGCAACAGCCAAGGCGTCTTCACCTCCAGGGGCTACTCCTCCCCCCTACACTCCAGATGCAGGTCAGCCTGTTGCTGTCTCACCTCCTCCCCTGGGCCAAGACATTCCCCAGATCCTATCACTTTTAAATCCAGACAGTCAATCCACAACCAGGCAGAGACACACAGAATTGTTAGAACACAAAAAACATAAAATGCAAAAACCATCTTCACGAAAAGATGTGTTATTACATTGTGAGTTCAGGCACGCTAAACTTCACCTCTCCATCTTGGGCCTATGGGAAGATAGGCTGGAAAATATTACACAGCCTCCCCCATTCTGTCCTATAGGCAAGATGGCCTTTCAACAGTGAAAAACTAAATGGAGAGTATGTCACTGTCAGGACATTGTACACACCTCTGTACATGTCCTATCTTTCACATACACTGCACCCTGTCCAGGCGGTACCTTGGCCTACCATAGGGGTGTCTGATGTGCATACAAAGGGAAGGGTAAGGCCTGGCAAGTGGGTGCACTTGTCAGACAACATTGCAGTTTAACAAACTGCGCGCAGGCACTGCAGTGGCAGGCCTGAGTCTCTCTTTAGGGCTACTTGTGTGGGTGGCACAATTAGTGCTGCAGGCCCACTAGTAGCATTTGCATTACTACCCCTGGCACACATAGTGAACTTTACTAGGGACTTTACTAGTAAGGCAAACTTAGCAATAATGGACAACCAATTACCATTACACTTTATACAGGGAGCACTTGCACTTTGACACTGATCAGCAGTGGCAAAGTGCCCAAAGCATCTAAGTTGACAACACCATGTCAGAAAAAAGGTCTAGGGGGAAGGTGAACACTTTAGGGAACTTAAGCCAAAAAGGGCCAAGTCCAACAAATACATTTTGTTTAAAGACGTGTTTAGCATTATGTCCCGGCCCCTGCAGACTGTTAAAACAACAACAAATAGCCAGTATTTTTCTCTTGGAAAGGTGGCACACCTACTTGTCACCAAAGCAGTCTCAAGTCCAGTTCCAGTCTCTATGTGCAAAGATATCAGTGCAGTGCTCTTGATGCAAGGAATACATGATGCTGAAGATGACGTACGATGCTGAGGATGCCGTGTGATCAATAGGGAACTTCCTGAGGCTACAGGGGTCGATGTCTCTCGAAGTGATGATGGGTCTAGCAATAGTCCAGTTGCCACTACACTACTGGTCTCTGGTCACAACGAAACCAGCGGTTCCTTTTGGTGTAGGCTAGTGTCCTCCTTGGGCGATCAAACTGCAGTCCAAGTTTCCTGGGTCTGGCAGACTCAGGTGCAACATTTGAGCTTCAGTACTCAATCTCCTAGGCTGTACGTCTGCAGTCCGTGGTAAGCAAGTGATTGTGGCTACTGACTAACCAAGGTGGGCTTCTTCAGCTTTTGTGGCCATGGAGCTGTAACAAGAAGTCAGCAAACAGACATTTAAAAAATTCTGTCTGAGGCTCGGTAACAACTTTTTCTCAAGCCAGGCACAACAGACATAGGGCCAGATGTAGGAAGCCTAATTCCGGTCGGTAACGGCCGAAATTACCGAATTTCGGCCGTTACCGACCGGAATTAGGCTTTTCATATGTAGGGGCCTAAATTAAGGATTCGGTAATTTACCGAATCGGTAATTTAAGGAATCGGTAAATTACCGAATTCTTAAATACAGATTCGGTAAATTACCGAATCCTGATATGTAGGGAGCACTCAAATGAATGATTTTCCCATTTTAGGATTCGTCATTTACCACCAACTACAAGTCGGTGGTAAATAATGAAAACCTTTGAAAAAGCATTTTTTTTGCTTTTCCAACAGTGCCATGTTGCAGACATACATGCCCTTAGGGCATGTATGTCTGCAACATGTGCACCCATACACAATTGAGGGGTACTACAGGGTGTTAAAATGACATCCTGCCACCCTTCAATGTTTTCTCCCTTTTACCTATTCGGTAATTGACATTCATTCCTATGGGCCTCCAGGCCCATAGGAATGAATGGCACTTACCGAATTGGTAAATACCGATTCGGTAATTACCGAATCTTAACGATTCGGTCATTTTTAACCTACATACCATTTTCCGAATTTAAAATACCGAATCGGTCTGATTCGGTATTTTAGAGTCGGTAAAATGGAATTACCTACATCTGGCCCTTAGTCTTTACTTTGCTAGCCAAAGGACCAGCAGGAGCAGTATAGTCATTGGTGCACCCTCTCTTGCTAGGTCCAGGAAACAGCAGTACAGTCCTTCTTCAGTCCTCTCTCCAGTCCAGATGTGATCTGAGATCTGGGTACCAAGAGTGCCATATATATGCTCAGAAAGTACCCATGGGAGGTGTGGAGATTATTTAGCTAATGGGCTACCAAGTCCTCTCCTGCCTGGTGACACCTTCCTGCAGTGTGTGGTATTTAGCTATCCCAAAGAGTACTATTCAGCCCACTCCTAAGATATCTGAACCCCTTTCTCAGTGTATGGAGCTTGGTTGCCCAGCCTAGAGGTGAGGTTACCTGAGGGCCACGGGCCCACAGGAATACCAGTTTTTTTTTTTTTTTTTTTTTTTTATTGAGCAAAATTCAAACAAAAAGATTCAATAATACAAATTCATTAAATATATAATTTAGGGCCGGGGCAAGATGGCGGCGGCGCTCTAGACCGCTGCCAGATGCTCCGTGACCAGTGCCTGCTTTTGATGAATTGAGAGATGCTTCCCGTCTTTACGAAGGAAAAATAAAATCACCAAACCTGATGCGGAGTTAACGCACGAGAGGGAAGCCTTGACACGGGGAGATGCAATAACAGAAGGATATGCGACTGGATGGAGGGGCTCGGACGATATACTGAAGACCCAGCTGATGCATCGGCGGTCCTGGCGCTACGCTCTCGTTTAACCTTTTTCTCCTCGCTCATAGGGTTTGCGGTGCTGAGACTCGTCAGAGACACCCATTTTTGCAGAACCGCTTTTAATAACATTGCTGATAGTCTACAAACTAGCCCTGTGGCTGTGGCGGTAATCAGTTCTACTCTGCCACCCAGTGCTGACTCTGTGCCTCGAGTCAGTTGTGAAGAAATGGCCCCCAAGAACGCTGCTGCAGTGGCCGCCGCCGCCTCAAAGACCCGAGCGGCAAAGCAGGCTCTCCGAAATTGAGAGCTAGCACAAAAACGAGGAGGTGTGCCGAGTTCCGAGGAAATTCGCAGCTCTGACATCGTCGCAGCTACAGCTCCGACGAAGCAAACTAAACCCTGTAAGCAATTGCCGGCTACACCCGGACCGGGTCCCTCGGTTGTTGAGCTCCTACGGAGAACACCCGCTGCTCTTCCCTCTCCCACTCTCACTCACCTGTCGGCGGATCAGCCCTTGGCGGCGGGCCCCTCCTCTGTACTGAAGACTCCGGTAGAGGTCGAGAGAAGGCTGTC
This sequence comes from Lissotriton helveticus, assembly GCF_964261635.1. NCBI lineage: Eukaryota > Metazoa > Chordata > Amphibia > Caudata > Salamandridae > Lissotriton > Lissotriton helveticus. Next base: position 194,145,434 of record NC_136069.1, read on the forward strand.
AGTAGGCGGTGCTCACGACCGAGAGGGGGAGCCGACTGGAAAGCTTGATGGTGCATCGGCAACTGGGAATCCGATCGCCTCACGAGTAAACAGGATTAATCATCCGCAGGCTATGGTAGAGATGACTTCAGACTCTGAAGGTATTGATTTGCAGTCCTCAGCTCATGTTTTGCCTTTTTCTGTCCTTACTTCTGTGGACATTGTGTCTGTGCCTGTACCTATGCCTCCAGTAAGCTCGGATTTGCAAGATCTTAACTTACCATTTAACTTATCACTACCCCGAATAAATACACCGATAGCGTCTAATGAACCTGAAGCTGAAGCTGATGTTGAAGCAACTGCACAACCTCTGGTGGCTTCCTCTTTTGAAGCGGGGGCGATTACTGGCATTAATGACATGTCTCTGACTAGTGCATTGAATGCACCTAAGAATCTGGCACATAGCATGGAGCGTCCGGACCCTAGGGGAAAAGCTCGCAACGCTCGTGCTGCATCTGATTCCTTGGACACTGATAGAGACCCGTCTGACTTCTACTCCATATCCGAGGGTCCTGAAGATCCCAGGTGGTCACACGACTCAGATTTAGAATCAGAGATCGACACTGGCTCTGATATTAGTGCAACAGGAAGTGACAACGATCCAGCCCAGGGCGAATCCAGGAGAACCGTGCTGAGGAAGAAAAGGAGCCACCATGGTGCGTCAGAATTAACCTGGGATTATTCTCCAACACCAGCCCTTAACCCTCAGGAGCATGCCTCCGTTTCTCATCCTGACTTATCCGTCTCTACAGACCAGCAAACTGCTACACTGACTACGGTAATGGATACAGTTCTTCAGGCCATCGCCTCCCATCGGGAGCAGACCTCAAGGGACGGTCGTAGGGCACAATTAGCTCTACACAAGGTACAGGGCGTAGTCGGAAAACTCTCGAAATCTGTAGCGGCTTCTAATGTAAGAATGACTGAGATGGAGGATCGTATAGTGGTTAACGAAGCAGAAGCCACAGTTACCCAGGAGCGGGTGGAAACCCACGAGGCGGAACTAAAAGATGTAAGATGGAAGCTAGAGGACATGGAAAATCGCTTTCGGCGCAACAATCTTTGCGTCCTCGGAATTCCTGAAAAAAGCGAGGGCGAGGATATACGTACTTTCATTGTTCAGCTATTTAAAGACACACTCCCTGAGCTCGCGTCCTGGAATTGGGATTTGGAAGTCCAACGAGTTCATAGAATTCCATTTACCTTGAAGGCCTCTTCACCACAGGAGAGGTATCCGCGTGCTGTATTGGTATACTTCGGAAACTTTCTTCTCCGCCAGGCCATTGCTGACAAAGTGAAACCTGAAGCTCGGCGTAGCAGAGACTCTATTTCTTACTTCGTCAGGCCGGATTTTTGCCATACCACCGTGGAGAGGAGATGGCGTCTTCGCCAGCTGATCAAACCCTTCCTGGAAAAAAAGGCTCAGGTGTACCTCAATAATCCTGCAAAACTGAAGGTCATTTATAATGGCCAAGCTAAATTCTTCACCTCGGAAATAAAAGCTAAGGAATTTTTAGATAGCCTGACCTGAGTTTTGACCTCATGTTTAACAGTTGATTAGCTGAGTATCTAGTCTATGTTGAGACTGACCAGGGATGAAGTGGCCATAATGAATTAGGGTTGGCTATAGGTTACTAGAGAGACCGCTTGTAGTATCTTTTAGGATAACATTCTTTCTGTCTTGGTTGGTTATCTAGTAGCTATCTATCCGGCATACTTCTTTTCAGACGAGGAGCTCTGGTCATTGAAGAGGTATACGAGATAGTATAGCTATAGTTATATATACAGATATAATCTTGACAATCATGATAATAGGTCTGTGGTTGCTAAAAATAGCCTCCTCGTTCTTTTATCTGTCTTTTTTTTGTGGCACCTCCGGGTGTCTGGGTCTTTTTTGGGTCCTTTCTTTTTTCCTCGCCTCATGCATTATATTCTTTTTGGTCTCAATTACTCTTTGTATTTTTTTTTTTTATTCCATCTCTGATATATCATTTCTGCATTTCCTCAATTCTATGGGTTTTTGAGCATATACGTTCATTGTTAGTGGTACTGGTACTGGTCGTGGAATGTTTCACCATCACCACAGACTCTCACAGAGTCTAAATGCCTCGGTGGTTGGTGTGCGGGGGGAGGGGGTGGTGGGTAGGGGGAGGGTAAAATGCATAAAAATTAGTAAGTTCACTCAAATTAAACAATGTCAAGCATTTCTATGTATGTTGGATCAAATGATGGTAATAAGGAGGAATCAGTTTATAAATTCGTGGCTTGATATCTGTTGTTACATGCTTTATTTTGTTTTGAAGGTCAGGTTTGGGACCTATCATCCTAGATGGGGAGAGTAAAACTCTGCAGCTGGAATATTGCAGGCCTTAACAATAGAAATAAAAGGGCACAATTATTTCAATTACTACGACAAGATCCTGTGGATATTCTATGCTTACAGGAGACCCATATTACAGAATGTGATAAAGAATTGCTAAAGATCCCGGGGTACAATGTGATTGTAGCCACTTCTCAAACATCTAAAATACGGGGGGTCGCTATTTTAGTAAAACCTGCAATCGGCGATCCTAGACGCAGATTAGCCGATAAACATGGCAGATGGGCTATAGCTCAACTAAAATCAGGTCTTACTATCTGCACAATATATGGATCAAATCTGGATGATCCCCTAGTGTTTAGTGATTTAGAAATAGAATTGGCTTCTTGGCCTGGCCCCCTTATCGTTTGTGGGGATTTTAATATTGCTTTAGAAACCTTTATAGAAAACCAACTATCTCTGAACTATAAAGGACGTAAGCCTAAGGTTTATAGGGCCCTACGCCAATTAATGGACAGCCACAATCTACTTGATGTATGGGATTTGAAGAAAAAAAAACGACTCCGGATTTACATATTTCTCATACCCGCACAACAAGTATGTCAGAATTGACTATATCATGACATCTTTAGCGGACTCGGATTTGTTGGATATAATTAAGTCTCCAAAAACGATTTCTGATCACAACACACTTACCCTTATTTTTGATTTGTCCAGTTTTGTAAGACCTTACCACCAATGGTCCTTTGATAGAAAGCTCCTTGTTAACTCGGAATATGTAACTCATATAACCTCTTGGGCTCAGGCGTTCTTCGACTGCAATCAATTTATTTATTTTTGTTTTTATTTTTTTTTTAAAAACCTTTATTGTACAGAAAGCGCTCACAGATACGGGCCTACAACCCATCGGGCTGGCCACCACAATAAAAGAAACATAGCAGGCAATACAGAAGCTCCCACAGGACATCACAGCAATCCATATGAGAAGCAAAGGCAAGAAGCCACCGAGCAACCATCACGTACAGGATGAGAGAAGGTTGATTTTATAATAGAAAAAAGGGTGTCTCAGAATAAGGGCAATCCGTAAAGTCCAGAGGGCCGTGGTGGGCCGCGAACAAGCAGCAATATCGAACACAGGAAAATTAAAAAAGAACAGGTACATTTTGGCAAAGTCAGAACGTGAGTCCCACAGTAATAAGCAATTGCAACCGCTGCCCAGCGCCCTCCCACCACTTCGAAAACACACAATAATACACAGACCTAAAAATAGGCTTGCAAAACAAAGAGCCCTCTGCCACAACAACCCGGGGGAGGAAAGAAAAAGGAGGAGAGGGGAAAAAAAAAAAAAGGGGGGGAGAAGACATAGGAAAAAAGGGGGGAGAAGTAAGAACGCAGCATCACTGCACGCGCCCCACGGCTAACGAAGCACTCAAGAATAGATCAGCACATGGAACCAGTGGTAACAGGAGGAATGAATGCGTAGTAAACCGTGACGGCAGGAATACCAGAAGGCCCATGCTAGCAAAAACACCCCAGGGGGCCACATGCCGACACCGCGTCTCGAAAAAAGGAGATACATAAGAGCCATAGAACCAAAAAAGAAGGGATGAGGGGAAAACACAATACAACAGACCCCCCCACCCCGCACATCCCACCCTGCACCCCTGCAGAAGGCTATGGCCTACCCCCCGGCAGCGTGCCTGTTGCCCTAATCAGAACCCGAAATATAGAAGAGATAAAAGTAAGCAAGAACCACAAAGACAAAAAAAGAAGGGAAAACAGGGAAGTAGGAACGGGAGAGGAGCCATATAATCAAAACCCCATCAGCTCCCACCCTCCCGTCCGAAGATACTCAGAACCCACGGGAAGATAATAAGCACAAGGATAAGCTCCAGGAACATGAAGGAGAATCAAACATAGTCATACAGTTACAAACGGATCATCCGACCATACCGCAAGATAACAGTCCACCGAGGCAAGTTCACCTCAACCCTGTCCTTGTTTATCCCAAGCTGTAGTCGTCCAACGCACAAGGAACCAGATCATGTGAAACAGGAGGTGAATAACAGGGAGTCCGATCGGCAATCCACACAAGTCATATCGATTGTGACCCGGATGAACCGGAAAGGACGGCAACTACCTCAGGCAATGCAGGCACAGTTCCGACGACAATATGAGGGAAGCCGATCCGGCGGAGCAATGACAGGATCTTCGTTCGGCCATTCGAGGCAAAAAGGGAAAGGGAGATCCAACAAGGCCGGTCCGGACGGGACCCGGCCGGCGGACCCCCTGTACAGGGGGGAGCACAGGATGAAGGAGGGCAGCAGACATCCGTACACCCACACCAACGGCAGCCGCCGGGCCCACGACCTCCAGGAAAGTTCCAGCAGCACACAACAGAGATGATGCCGCACACACCGGGGGGGGCTCGGCAGGCCCGGCAAAATGATCCTCCTCCAGGTCAATGATAGGCGCGGCCATGGGAGCACTCCAGGAGCGCAAGGCGGCGAGGATGTCGCCAAGCGTAGGCTCACCTTTACGGTATTCAGCAAACGTGCCATGCGGCGGACCAGCGTCGCCAGTCTCGGCCAGTCCGAGAGACATGGGGTCGGCCGCCATCTTAGAAGCCCGGCGGGGCCGCGGCAAACTCCGACCCCCGTCCGGACACCAGCGGGGCAAACAGGATACAGCCGACCACCAGCAGAGGCACCACCAGAGCAGGAAGGGGGGCTACCAGAAGAAGGCGGGTCGCCGGCTCCCCACACGCTACCGGCTCCGTTCTCCGAGTCCGGGCGGGGGGACTCAAAATGGCCGGACCGGAGAACAAAGGGGAGACGGGCCACATACACGGTCAACCCCGTCCATGGAAGGCAGCGCCCCAACACCAGGCCGCAGGACCGCAGGATCAGGCCCGGATAGCCGTAATCGGTCTAATTGCACATCGGCCTCTCCGACCGAACCCACACCGCCACCAAGGGCCGGCCACACCGCCAAGGAGTGTCAGGCCCACTCGCTCCGGAGGCCCCGAAGCAGACAAGGATGCAGCCCAGGATCCGCGGCACCCAGGAACAAACGGATCAAACGGTAAGTGCCTGTGAAATGTCGTAGTTCCATAGTCTATCAAAGAATACTTCCCGGGGCAGGATAAAACACAGGATAGACGTTCCAGACAGGAAAGCGAACGGAGCCGAGCTAAAACGCGGCCATCTCGGACGCGAGCTTGGCTCCTCCCCCGACTGCAATCAATTTAGTGCACACAGATTGATTGTTTGGGACTGCTTCAAAGCAGCATTAAGGGGCGAAACTATATAGTTTGTGTCCAAGTGTAAAAAGATAGAGGATAGCATCAACCTGAAGCTTAAACTGGAATTATCTAATCTCGAGGCTTATCATGCTACCCAGATCCATCAAGGAGATTCATCCTCTGACACTCTTCAAAAAATATTAGTATTAAAGACTGAAATTAATAGCTCCCTAATCCGGAAAGCTGCTGAAACATATCAAGCAAATAAAAGCACCATATATGAATCTGGAGAAAATGTAGGTAGGCAATTAGCCCTCCGAACACGCCAAAAACAATCTCATAATAAGATAAAGCTGATTGAGTATGAGGGCCAGCAATACACCTCCTCACAGGATATTGTAGGGGCTTTCCGGAAGTATTACCAGAAGCTATACCAAAGTGAAGATGTATATTCCGGTAGAGATATAAAAACTTTCCTTAACACTTGGATCCCAGCCATAGACCCCAACCTCCTGATTGAGGAATCAGTTAAAGAAGATCTTGAAAGAGAAATCTCAATCACGGAGCTGGAGCTTGCACTTTCTGATCTCGCAAACGGTAAAGCTGCGGGTCCTGATAAAATCCCTTTGGACCTTTATAAGGTTCTGGGTAAACAAATACTTCCATATTTACTGGATCTGTTTCTGGGGGTTCAGTATCATGCAACACCACCTGAGTCCTGGAAACACACCAACATAGCGATCTTTCCCAAAAAAGGCAAGCCGCCACATCTTCCATCCTCATACCGGCCCATATCTCTTATAAACTCCAACTCAAAACTATACGCCAAGGTCCTAGCTAATCGGCTGAGTGGGGTGGTCGAACGTCTTGTCTCCCCGTGGCAGCATGGCTTTATTCCCGGGAAGGGTACCACGGATCATACCCGGAGAGTCATTACCCTATTTGATATCATGGGTGCCACGGGGGGTGAGATGTCGCTGATCCTTCTCGATGCCGAGAAGGCATTTGACCGTGTTTCTTGGCAATTCTTGTGGAACATCTTGGAATTTAATAACTTTGGGCACAAGTTCATCAAAGCTATAAAGGCCTTATATGTTGATCCAAAGGCTAAACTCTCCATCTGTGGTTCTGAGTCGGAGTTTATTGAGATACAAAGAGGCACGAGGCAGGGTTGCCCATGCTCCCCGATATTATTTTCCCTTTATATCAATCCCCTAATTTTAAAATTGCTTTCTTCGCCCATTATCCAACCTGTTAAGGTGGGTCTGTTTTCAACAATAATTTTGGCGTACGCTGATGATGTGGCTGTTTTAACTACTAATCCTGCTGATGCAATCCAGGAAATTGAGTTAGCCACCCAGACCTTGGGTTCCTTCTCAGGTTATTCCCTTAACAGGGACAAAACAATGTTCCTATGCACAACAAACACTATATTTGAGAGTCCCTATAAAGTGAAACAGGCCACTTATTTAGGGGTTTGCATGTCCTCTGGTGTGAATGAAATCAACCATCTTAATTATACTCCCTTGATTAATAAAATAAAAGATGATTTTAGGAGAGTGGATAATCTACATCTTTCTATAATCGGAAGGGCCAATTACCTAAAAATGACTGTCCTCCCAAAGATACTTTACTTGTTCCGAGCAATTCCGCTATTGGCTGGAGGTAGTTTTATTAAGATCCTTGACTCCTCCATGTCTAAATTCATCTGGAGTTTTGGAAAGATTAGAAGAGCCCGACCACTCTTGACTTTACCCCAAGATAGGGGGGGGGTTAGCTATCCCTAGCCTAACTCTATATCTATGGGCAACACTTATTCAACATATGGGTCCTCTGTTAAATTGTAAAGCAGCCACCACAACTACTATTGCATCTTATATCCCTTCCATTTATGAGCTGAGTCTTGGGGCCAAATGCCAAGGGCTATTTTTAAGGCAGATTGAACCATCATACTATAAAAAAATTAAGTTAACGGTAGTTAAAGATGCATGGAATGCTTGGAAATTTGTATCTAAACAACTAGCTATTCCAAAATTTACAAAATACACCCCGTTGTGGCGTAGTTCGATTCTCTCAGCCTGCCTTAATGATAGTATTACTCGGAAGTGGGAAATTCTAGGCATCAACACAGTTGCGGATTTTTATGGCCAAGAAACTTCTCCCTCATTTGAGTGGCTGCAACAGAAGTATACTATTCCAGCTACTGATCTTCTCAAATATTTTCAGGTGCTTACATGTATTCACAACTGTATCCCCAGAATCAAACTAGATAGTATTTTTTTTCTTTCAATCATTGGGAAACGTTCGACTAGCATTGGTAACATATATCAGATGCTGATTGAAAAAACTCTGGATGAAGCTTGGGTTGCAAGGTTTGGTAATCCAAATATCGATATCGACCTTTCCCTGGCCCTTTCATCAAAACTGTTCATTGCCTCAAATCTTAAAGCCCAATACTACAGAGTCATATACAACCTGTATTATACACCTGCCAAATTGTTCTCTTGGGGTTTACGGGCTGACGACAACTGCCCAAGATGTAGACAACCTCAAGCGAATTTAATTCATATGTTCGCCGAATGCCCCAAGTTGGACTTATTAAAGGCAATGATTATGGGATTTTGGACTCAGATATTTGGGCGGAATGTACGAGACTCAGAAACCCTCTATTTGATGGGTCATGATGAATCCCTCGGTCATAGTTTTGAGGAACAAAGAACCATCTTTTTAGGCACCGCAATTTTCCGTATTATTCTTGCTGCCCGTTGGAATGACCCTGAGCCACCTACATTTCAGATGTGGCTTAGTCGATTTCTGGCCACTTATAAACAGGAGATCTCAATTTATGGTACTAGAGGCAAAAAAGCTAGGCTTTTTGGAGCACAGATCTGGGCTCCAATCTCTAGTTGGTATACTAATGTGAGGCCTCCTGTTTTCCATCCCCCGACTTGACTGGTTTACTTTTGTTTAACTTAACCAACATACAATATATTTAGTTATGTTCTTTTCTTCTTTTTTGTATCTTATGTTACTTTCTTCTAGACTTTAAATCTAGGAATATGTTTGCCACTTTTTCCTTTCTGTTTTTTAATGTCCTACTGTGATTGTAGTATTTTTTGGAATACCAGTTTGACAATTGTTTTCCCCTCTCTGTCCCTGGCTCCAACCCATCTATCAGAACAAAAGAGCAGCCCCTCTCACTTGTGTCCACCACTTGCCCTTCAAAGGAGGTGCCCCTTTTGAAACTCACCTTTTGGGCTCACACCCTGTATGGCTTCCTGCCAGGGAGAGGTGATACCTCTTCCAAAGGCATACCTCTATTGTTTCCTTTCCTAGGAGTCATTCACACTTATCTCCAGGAGGGCAGAAGGATGTGTTGTGGCCAGCATCTGCAAACAGCTTGAAAACTTGAAAACTTGGGCAACCGAGTGGCAACTTTCTAATAGTTGCATTTACTCAAACATTATATTAAATTGGACTTGGGCATCGAGTTGGATATAATTAGGCTGTCTGGTTTTAGGTTTAAACCTATAATAACTGATAAAACCCCACTGAAAGTGAAATAGCCCTCACCAGTGAAAACATATAAACACCGAAAAACACCAGCACAACCACAAACTAAATGCCATTTTATAAAACAATTTTGGCAACAAATAGGAGCTACCCTACTAGAAACTATTTCTCTTTCACTCCCTTTAACTATTTTGCTACATGACTTTAGAAGTGTTCCTACTATTTCTCGACCTCAGAGTCGACTCTTACACACTGAACTTTCTTCTGCTAAACTATGTGTTTTAAGACTGTGGCAATAAACTAGCCCTCCCTCCAAAGAGGACTGGATGGTTTCGATGATACAAACAGCATCCTATGAACAGGTAATTTATAGGATGCAAGACCAAGAACAAATATCCCAGCAGGTGTGGAACCCCTTTTTCGCGATTCCTGAAATTCTAATTCTCTTTTCTTTCCCTCCCTATATATATAGCTTTTTCCCTTCTCCTTTTTCCTTTTCTATTCCTCCTTTTTTCCTCTTCTGTAATATATTACAGATGTATATTATTTGTCACATACTGATTTATGATTTACTATATTGTTTTGTATCCTATGAAATTGCCTATCTTTGATCTCCAATAAAAAATGATGACACAAAAAAACTAAATGCCATTCAAAGAAAGGAAAAAGAGAGTGACAGAGTCATTTTTATTCTTCCTGAAGGGGCCAATACAATATAACTTTGTTATAGAAGCTAGCAGTAAGAAAGACTGGCTAACATTATTCTGCTTGAGTTTTGTTGTTTAGGGATGCCACTAAAGTATTGTTTCTTCTTCCTTTTGCTTTTCTCAGTTTCGTGGTCTATGGTCTAAAGATGCCAGGTTTAGAAGCATGTTTTAGGTTTTGTTTAATTTTTTTATAAACTGATAAGTAAAATGGCTCATCAAATCTACCCACAGAGAATGGGTAAAAACCCTTAATACAGAGGTCTTCAAACTTTTTGATACCGAGACCTCCTTCTCAAAAGGTTTTAGGTGTAAGGACCCCCTCCTGACAAAATATTCTTGAACTTGTTATTCACCATCAATAATCATAAACGCCTTTAATTGTCGTGGCAACATTTTTTTTTACTCAGTGGGAAATGCACAATAGTAGATAATGAAACCTTTATTAGTTTAATGCACTGTAGAGGTCTATGTGTAACCAGGGACCCACAGAATGAATTCTTTGATGGTGCAGTAGAGAATAGTGACTTGTGCATTTTTTGTGCGAGAAGGTTACAGCTTGTTGCAGAAAGCACTGTGAATATGTAAGTCATTATTTAAAACTTGCATTTTAGTAATACAAAGATTGTACGTAATTTAATATATATTTTTTTTACAAAACTTTCCCTTCAACACCTCCTGGGGTAGTAAGCGTTATACAAATTCAATCACAATTGAAAGCGCACACTTCACAGCTCAATTGTTCTCTTTTCACTACCACTCAAAAAGAATGCAGCTTTGTCATCACAGAGCTTTGAGTGATTCGATCAATTAAAACCAGTACCATTTGCAGATTCACTCCTATCAGGGCTGGCTTTAGAGCTGGTGGCACCCGATGCAACAATCATTTTTGGCGCCCCTACAGCCTATGATCGCCTACTCGGATTCTCTCAATCCCACCGGGCAAAAGTGCACCTCATCTCCACTCATAAGTTATTGCTAAACACAGTGTCCCTCCTGAGGTCAGCGCCCCCCTCAACAGGTCAGCGCCCAGTGCAACCGCACCAGTCGCACGGCCCTAAAGCCTACTCTCACTCCTAGCACATGTTTATATCTCTTTTAGGCAAGCTGGTGCCCCCAGACAGTTAACTGTCTGCCCAGCTTCCGTTTCACAGCACATGACACTCCTTGAATGACACGTCCGCTAAAGCATATTAACTATCAGAATTAGGCCTCTCAGGAGGGTTGTTTTTTTCCAGAAAGTAGGGGAACGGCTATTTAAATATGTTTGCGAGTGCCTTCACTGCGAAAAACCATCTTCATCACACGAAAAGTCGTGCAATTGCACTGTGTAAATAAAATATTTGGCAGAATTATGCCTCAATGAGAGCACAGAATAAAAAATTAAATGTTAATAGAAATAAATCTTTAAAATAATCTGCAAACGTATTTAAAAAGGAAATCTAAATATTTTAGCACCAGACTTCAATAAGCCTTTCCAGTACAGGTTTTGTATGCACCACAATAAAAAAAAATTGAAAATCTATAACCAATTCTAAATACAAGAGCCCTTTACCGTATGCATTATAAAAGTATTTGTGTAGACTCTTGAAAAAAACTGGAAAAATGACAAATTTCGAAATAGCAGAAGGTAAGGAAAGTTCTAGTTGGGTGGTTCTGGCCTCTGATTTCCATCCCATTTTCCCCTCGCTGAGAACGGCCCTCTCTAGTTCACCTTCCAAGCCCAGCTCGCACCTTCCCTTGTGGACGCAGTGCATAAACAGGCCCAGAACGGGCTCAATTAATCTAGTAGTGGCATCCTGCAAAGCCTGACTGCCTCCGATTGGTCGTTATCGCCAAGACCCATTATCCTTCATCAGCTGGTGAGAAGTGTGCACAATAGGATTGCTTCTCACAGCTGCTCACAGTGCGAGGCTCTTTCTGGTACAACCGCTCGGAGCAGATGATGTTCAGCAATCCTTGTGTGCTGATAATAAGGCTGGAGAATGTGTGCCCCCCTTCCCGTGACTCCACGGCTCCCTGGGGTCGCACCCAACAGATTGAAGACCTCTGCCTCAATACATCAGCCCATAGTTTCCAGTGAGTCAGTATTGATAGTAGCTGAATTGCCAACACCAAGCATCTGGTATAGTGGTGAAAACATGACACCAGATTTTTGGAAAACATGGAACGCAGTGTCCCTTGGAATGCTCTGTAAAAAAATGGTCTTTCCAAGTTCAACAAAGATTGGAGTGATATTGTTTGTATTTGCAGTCATTCGGCTACATATATGAACAAGCATTTGCAATGCAATAGGTCTCACATTAGGAAAGTTTGAGCTATTGGTATTGTAAATGACACATTTGTTATTTATGTGTTGGTTTTGAAAATAGCGAAATTAATAGCTTTGTCATTTACAATGCCAATAGTTTTAACTTTCGCAAACGTGACACCTATAGCATTTGTAATGCAATATGTGTTGTATTTACATTACTTACATGTATTGATATTACAAATAACAATGGCTTTTATTTTTTTTAATAATTAATAGTTATTGTAATTTATAATGGCAATAGCTTAAACTTTTGTAAATAACTTTTGGGAAGATTATGTTCAGTGTATTTTATTGTGATGAAAATCCAAGAACAGAAGTGAAATATTAACATCTTTTTGTGACATTTGTAATAAAGCTTGAAACATTGAGAGAACATTAGAACCAGTTGTTGTTGAATGGTTGCACAGAGTGATGCTGTGGCCTTCAGTGGTGCTGAGTGATGCTGTGGCCTTCAGTGGTGCTGAGTGATGCTGTGGCCTTCAGTGGTGCTGAGTGATGCTGTGGCCTTGAGTGATGCTGTGGCCTTCAGTGGTGCTGAGTGATGCTGTGGCCTTGAGTGATGCTGCGGCCTTCAGTGGTGCTGAGTGATGCTGTGGCCTTCAGTGGTGCTGAGTGATGCTGTGGCCTTCAGTGGTGCTGAGTGATGCTGAGTGATGCTGTGGCACTGAGTGATGCTGTGGCGTTGAGTGATGCTGTGGCGTTGAGTGATGCTGTGGCGTTGAGTGATGCTGTGGCGTTGAGTGGTGCTGTGGGGTTGAGTGGTGCTGTGGCGTTGAGTGGTGCTGTGGCGTTGAGTGGTGCTGTGGCGTTGAGTGGTGCTGTGGCGTTGAGTGGTGCTGTGGCGTTGAGTGGTGCTGTGGCGTTGAGGGGTGCTGTGGCGTTGAGGGGTGCTGTGGTGTTGAGGGAGGCTGTGGCATTGAGGGATGCTGTGGCGTTGAGGGATGCTGTGGCGTTGAGGGCTGCTGTGGCGTTGAGGGGTGCTGTGGCATTCAGTGGTGCTGAGTGATTCTGTGGCGCTGAGTGATGCTGTGGCGCTGAGTGATGCTGTGATGCTGAGTGATGCTGTGATGCTGTGGCGTTGAGTGATGCTGTGGCGTTGAGTGATGCTGTGGCGTTGAGCGATGCTGTGGCGTTGAGTGATGCAGTGCTGTTGTGTGGCCGTACAGTAGGAGTGCTAACAGCTGTGGGGACTATGGGCAGTCACAGGAAGCACAAGGGGAGGAGAACCAGGCAGGGAAGGGTGGTTTAAACAGTGCGGCGAGGTGCTCTTGGATGCCGCTCAAACACAAACACATTTTTGCAAAAAGCTGGCTCCACTAAACAAGCAATGCATGCAACTAAATAAATAATTAAAAGCGGGCGCCATGCTGAATATAAAACGTGCACAACTAAATAAATAATTAATAACGGGCAGAAGTGAAAGGGGAGAAGAACCTGTCAGGGAAGGGGGCGGGGTTGAATTTACAGATGCAGCAGTGCGGAGAGGGGATCTTGGGTGGCGCCAGAACAAAAGTGGAGTGAGAAATTGTGACGGAATGGGGCGGAGAGGAGGGATAGGAAAGGTTGGGGGGGGCAGGGAAGCTGACGAGGAGGTGGGGAGGGGCAGCGAGGCGCTAGGGAGAGCGCTGTGCTTTGAGGCATGATGGCCTGAAGGAAGGCGATACATTGTGGAAAGAGGTTCAGGGGGAGACTGTAACAAGAGCTAACATCTGGCTCTGCTACTGGAAAACTACCTGCCGGCCCAACTGTAAATGAGGCGGGCAGAGGGTATGCCATCGCAATTGGAATGGAGTACCTCTGGAGCACTCTGACACCTTCGGGTAATGTTTGCGCTATATAAATTCGCATTAAATAAATACCCTGTTCGCAAGACTCTTAATCCAGCCCCAGCAGTGAAATTATATAACTCGCAATTTGAGTCAAAAGGAAAAACAAGCTGTAGAGTTAGAAATATTCATCTAACAGTTGTAGAGTTAATGTACGGGGCACCGGGTGTACTGCGAGAGCACCCACACGCGGCGCCATTCACGCCGGTGGAACTGGGCGCGGCGCCACCAGCTCTGGATCACCAGGGCCGCCTTGTTCTTCTTGTGGGACTGGCAGTGAGGCTGCGGTGAGCTGGGAGAGATGTGGAGAGAGCACTGGGGTGAGGGTGAAGGGAGAGGAAGGCAAGAGAGAGGGGGACCGCGTGGAACAGAGAGAAGAGAATGGGGGAGACAAAGCGGAAAAAGAACGAGAAGGAAAAAAAGAGTGATTTAGCAATAAAATGAAACAAACAAAAACACAGGTAAGAGAAGCAAAAGGGAGAGACACCGCGAGAAACAAATGGCGAAAGGCAGATGAGAGTCCCAAGTTAGAGGGGAAAGTGTTGGTAGGAAGGGAAATATGGAAAACATGGAAAGGCAAAGATGGAGAAATGAAGGGCAGAAGTTACAGGGGCAGGAGAAAGAAAGGTAAAATATATAATGAGGTGATGTGATACAGGCAAGAGGTAACCATAAAAGCGAAACAAGAGGTGACGATAAGAGCAAAACAAGTCGGTGGGGGGGAGCAAGGGAGTGAGCGAGTGGGAGGGAACGAGCATATGGGGTGTGAGTGAGGCCAAGTGCGCGCTGGCGAAGCGTCACACTTCAATACCGCACATGCATTGGGAGGAATGCGTTTGTTCAAGAGTGTTGTTTCCCCTACAATATGTCAGAGCTATATAATAGCTCGACCTAAAAAACATGTAAAACATATGCCAAATTCCTGTGCATAGTGTCAACCGAGTGACACCTAGATTCATGGCATAGTGCATATTAATCACTGTTTGAATTGCCTATCTGTTTCACAAAAGAAATAAAACAAGTCCTCTGCCCTGGTAGTGAATTAATAGTATATGCGTTTGTTCTGCCAAAACCCTCATTTCATGATGCCTAAAAACAAACTGCAAATTATGAATACATTAAAAAGAATTGTGACGATAAATATCCTCTCCAAAGTCACTTGGTAAAACCTCCAGTGTGAACCATGTGTGAACGTTGGAAACCCCTCCATCAGCAATTAGCCTCTGACCTGCATTTTAAGAGAGAAGTTCACTGTCAACCCAGTCTCTGAGATCTCCGAAAATAACAGGTTTAAATGAAAGCCATCTGGCTAGTAAATGAGGCCGCCGCTTCTCCGGGAATGCAACTAAACACATAGGGCCTTATTTATGAAGTCCTTACGCCGCCGGTGCGTCACTTTTAAAATGGGAAAAAGTGACGCACCGGCAGCGCAAGGCCTTCATAAATAAGGCCCATAGTGTGTGAACATTACTTGATAAGTCAGCTTCTCAGTGCGTGCTTGCACCTCAACAGAACTATCCATCCCATAATGCATCATATCGACATGCGGATATATATATATATATATATATATATATATATATATATATATATATATATATATATATATATATATATATATTTTCACACAAAAAGCATCCCATTTAGAAGAGCCACAGTTGCAGGTAGGTGAATAATCGTGTTTATTCAGCAGGATAACAGCGCAGTGAAGGCAAACAATGTCCAAATAAATCTTTAAGCCTGACGCGTTTCTTGCTCTTCTAGCATTTCTTCAGAGGCTTAGTTTAAACATTGCTTGGAGCACCGGCCTCATTTTAATCACTTTCACCTGCCCCAGTGGGCGTTGGCTCACCCAGAGCCTGCTGGTAATAGTAGTGCCATAATATCGCTACAGTGAGCTGCTCCTTCACAATGTCAATGTTAAAATTAAAATACCCCATTGGGTTTGGAAATTGTCACACAAGCTCTGCGCTGCATATTTCAAACCTGCAACACGACCTTCCTGCCCTTCGCGCTGCTTGCCAAATAACTGCAGCAAAGACCACTTCTCAGTAGCAGGGCTCTTCCACGACCGGGATCGGCCGTCTAAACATATTCACACAAAAAGAATCCCATTTAGAAGAGCCACAGTTGCAGGTAGGTGAATAATCGTGTTTATTCAGCAGGATAACAGCGCAGTGAAGGCAAACAATGTCCAAATAAATCTTTAAGCCTGACGCGTTTCTTGCTCTTCTAGCATTTCTTCAGAGGCTTAGTTTAAACATTGCTTGGAGCACCGGCCTCATTTTAATCACTTTCACCTGCCCCAGTGGGCGTTGGCTCACCCAGAGCCTGCTGGTAATAGTAGTGCCATAATATCGCTACAGTGAGCTGCTCCTTCACAATGTCAATGTTAAAATTAAAATACCCCAGTGGGTTTGGAAATTGTCACACAAGCTCTGCGCTGCATATTTCAAACCTGCAACACGACCTTCCTGCCCTTCGCGCTGCTTGCCAAATAACTGCAGCAAAGACCACTTCTCAGTAGCAGGGCTCTTCCACGACCGGGATCGGCCGTCTAAACATATTCACACAAAAAGCATCCCATTTAGAAGAGCCACAGTTGCAGGTAGGTGAATAATCGTGTTTATTCAGCAGGATAACAGCGCAGTGAAGGCAAACAATGTCCAAATAAATCTTTAAGCCTGACGCGTTTCTTGCTCTTCTAGCATTTCTTCAGAGGCTTAGTTTAAACATTGCTTGGAGCACCGGCCTCATTTTAATCACTTTCACCTGCCCCAGTGGGCGTTGGCTCACCCAGAGCCTGCTGGTAATAGTAGTGCCATAATATCGCTACAGTGAGCTGCTCCTTCACAATGTCAATGTTAAAATTAAAATACCCCAGTGGGTTTGGAAATTGTCACACAAGCTCTGCGCTGCATATTTCAAACCTGCAACACGACCTTCCTGCCCTTCGCGCTGCTTGCCAAATAACTGCAGCAAAGACCACTTCTCAGTAGCAGGGCTCTTCCACGACCGGGATCGGCCGTCTAAACATATTCACACAAAAAGCATCCCATTTAGAAGAGCCACAGTTGCAGGTAGGTGAATAATCGTGTTTATTCAGCAGGATAACAGCGCAGTGAAGGCAAACAATGTCCAAATAAATCTTTAAGCCTGACGCGTTTCTTGCTCTTCTAGCATTTCTTCAGAGGCTTAGTTTAAACATTGCTTGGAGCACCGGCCTCATTTTAATCACTTTCACCTGCCCCAGTGGGCGTTGGCTCACCCAGAGCCTGCTGGTAATAGTAGTGCCATAATATCGCTACAGTGAGCTGCTCCTTCACAATGTCAATGTTAAAATTAAAATACCCCAGTGGGTTTGGAAATTGTCACACAAGCTCTGCGCTGCATATTTCAAACCTGCAACACGACCTTCCTGCCCTTCGCGCTGCTTGCCAAATAACTGCAGCAAAGAGCACTTCTCAGTAGCAGGGCTCTTCCACGACCGGGATCGGCCGTCTAAACATATTCACACAAAAAGCATCCCATTTAGAAGAGCCACAGTTGCAGGTAGGTGAATAATCGTGTTTATTCAGCAGGATAACAGCGCAGTGAAGGCAAACAATGTCCAAATAAATCTTTAAGCCTGACGCGTTTCTTGCTCTTCTAGCATTTCTTCAGAGGCTTAGTTTAAACATTGCTTGGAGCACCGGCCTCATTTTAATCACTTTCACCTGCCCCAGTGGGCGTTGGCTCACCCAGAGCCTGCTGGTAATAGTAGTGCCATAATATCGCTACAGTGAGCTGCTCCTTCACAATGTCAATGTTAAAATTAAAATACCCCAGTGGGTTTGGAAATTGTCACACAAGCTCTGCGATGCATATTTCAAACCTGCAACACGACCTTCCTGCCCTTCGCGCTGCTTGCCAAATAACTGCAGCAAAGACCACTTCTCAGTAGCGGGGCTCTTCCACGACCGGGATCGGCCGTCTAAACATATTCACACAAAAAGCATCCCATTTAGAAGAGCCACAGTTGCAGGTAGGTGAATAATCGTGTTTATTCAGCAGGATAACAGCGCAGTAACCCTTGAAATTCAATTGCCTCCTACAATCGATAGACACTTAGACACTATTCAATGTAGTGTCTCAGGTTTATAATCCATAGGTTATGCCACTGGAATACCCAAAGGATGTCACTGTTCTTTCCTGCGTCGCTTCTGGAAACCTCTGCTCGATTTACGTATTTCAGTATAACCGATTTGCTTTCCTAAGGCTGTGTTGACCTTGGTTACATGTTTGTGCCTTTTAAATGGCTCTTATGTTACCTGGCTCCAACCAGTTCTTTATTTAAACAATTGTGTTCCCTCTCACTCTATTCTATTCCATTCGAAGAGCCCTAAAATTGTGGCGCGGAGTGTAGAACTAAGGAGGCCAGAAATTAGCTATCGATTTAATGTTTCTGGGCTTTCTAGTCCTCTGTTTAGCAAATGTGCCTATACAACCGGATTATGCTGAAAATAAAGGCCGTGGAGGTACGGGGGGGGGAGAATGATGGGTCGGTATGTTAGTTTTCATGGACTAATTACTATGTGCATTTGCGTACACAAAAAAGAGGCTCACTTTCTCGGAAACTTTAATTGGACTTTTGTTACCTTTGTATGGCGGTGCTCAAAATGCAGATGCCCTTCTGAACGAACTGAGCGCCCAGCAGAGGTAGAACAAAGACTGGTGGCTAACTAGCAAACCGTGCGGACACTGCAAACCTTTCAAGACAGTAGACTGGATGATTCACAGGGTGTCACGGGGATCAAACTAATGCATCTATTTGACTGCCTTTAATTTGTCAAATTGGAACTGCGACGTTGTCAGGATCGCGTGAGACGATTTCTTTCTCCCGTGAGACAAGGTGAGCTTGCAAGCACCGCGGGTAGAATCATAGTCAATTCAACATTCCGAATATATTGTCATGGTAAGGAGAACGGTAACATAACTTTCCAGGCTCCATTTGCTTCATTTCATCTCCCCTCTCATCGCTTCGAGGGGAAGGAATACAATAACCAAACACGTCTTTGTAAATGCCGCCCGGCTAGAGCTTTAAATGTCAACCAGAAACCCACGTGAAACAAATGCTTGGCAAAGTAAATAGGTTTCGCTTGTGAGACCCATTGGGTCTGCCAATGCATTTTGTTCATGTTGTACATAATGCAGGTGTGGACAGCGAAGGAATGGGTCGGGGTAGCAAGAAGGGAAAAGTAGCACATGAGGGAGGGATGAAATAAGGTAAGTTTTTACAAACAAGCTCTTGGCATTGCTGTGATTAAGGGTGGGGGAGGAGAAATGAGGCTTGGGAGCAAATGGTAACGAACGCGTGAATGGGAAGAGCGGCCGTGGGAGGTGGGAGCGGAAGTCTGAGAGTGCGAAGTGCAGGCGGGGGGCGGGGAACGGAGCCTTTGAAGTGTGAGTGGCTTTCATGTGGTGATGCAAGGCAGGCAGATAGAAGATCCTTGCGGAATGGAATAGGACGAGACCTAAAAAGTTGTGTGATGACCTGTCAAAATTGATACCTGAGGGGGGCGTGGCCAAGATGGCGGCGGAGTAGGACGTGCTTTCCTGTCCCTCTGGCGCCGCCCGAGCATAGCGTGGTATATCGCCCTACCTGGTGCCCATCCGAGCCAGCCACGGGGCCCGCTGTACCGGGAAGCAATCCTGGTACCGACAGTGTGACTATTTTTGGACAGCCGTGTGCTTTGCTGCCTTTCCTGGGCAGGCCAGCTGCGACAGAGCAGCGGGCTGCTGGGCCCAAGGAAGCGGAGATGCAGTGACTGCCCCCCTGCCCCGTGAAGCCTTGGCGGCCGGGTGAGACATCTGGGACCACACACGAGACGGCGCCTCAACGAACCTCGCACACTCCTGAGGCGGAAGCCGGGAGCTGACCTCTTTTAAAAATTGTTATTTCTTTGTGTCACGCATACTTTGTATACTGTTTTAACTTGCACTTACCCTCCTGGCTGCACTTTAGACAGACCTAGAATCGCCTACACAGCGGATTTATCGCTGTAGCGAACACCCAGATAATACAAACAAATCCAGCCGCCATTGACGGCGAGGGACGAGGCCACGCCCACCTTAGGCCACGCCCACCAGAGTACAAAACGCTGACTGAAAGCGCGTCTCGCTAGAACCTCGCACACTCCTGAGGCGGAAGCCGGGAGCTGATCTCTTTTAAAAATTGTTATTTCTTTGTGTCACGCATACTTTGTATACTGTTTTAACTTGCACTTACCCTCCTGGCTGCACTTTAGACAGACCTAGAATCGCCTACACAGCGGATTTATCGCTGTAGCGAACACCCAGATAATACAAACAAATCCAACCGCCATTGACGGCGAGGGACGAGGCCACGCCCACCTTAGGCCACGCCCACCAGAGTACAAAACGCTGACTGAAAGCGCGTCTCGCTAGAACCTCGCACACTCCTGAGGCGGAAGCCGGGAGCTGACCTCTTTTAAAAATTGTTATTTCTTTGTGTCACGCATACTTTGTATACTGTTTTAACTTGCACTTACCCTCCTGGCTGCACTTTAGACAGACCTAGAATCGCCTACACAGCGGATTTATCGCTGTAGCGAACACCCAGATAATACAAACAAATCCAGCCGCCATTGACGGCGAGGGACGAGGCCACGCCCACCTTAGGCCACGCCCACACGCCCCTTTGCCAACCCTCATAAGATGTGCAACCACCGGACGCGCCGTCAGCGCGCCGAAGGCGCGCCAAAGGCAAGCCCGTCTGGGCCCGTCCGGGCCCAAACGGCCTTAGGCCCAGACACTATGCCCGACTCACAAAGGCGCATAACCTACACCCAAGAGATGCTTCGAGCTTGGTGCACGATTAAACATCCTCAGTGTAAGTACATCCTCAAGGAAGACACCCCTTTCACGGGCTGCACCCTCTGCAATCCGGCAGAGGAAACGGAATGCGGCCAAGCACTTCGATTCGGCCTTCTGAACTGCAGGTCTCTTGTAAAACATGCTCACGAAATAAATCTCCTCGTCCAGAACTCTATGCTGGACGTACTGTTTCTGACAGAGACATGGATGACAGCAAACAGTGACTCTGACATGGTCAATGCAGTCCCACCAGGTTACCAAATTTGCTCTTTGAACAGACCGGTCGGCAGAGGCGGCGGGCTAGCCATACTTTACAAAGACCTTATCACTTGCAGAATTGAAAGGGGAAATGTCCAAGACTGTGAAAACTGCAACTTCACTCTCCAGATCTCGCCAACAATCTCACTATCCGGTCTACTAGTGTACCGACCGCCAGGCTCGATAGGGGAATTCGCTGGCACCTTGATGGATCACGTCATACTAAAAACAATCACTGCCTCCAATTTCCTACTCCTAGGGGATCTTAATCTGCTTTTCCTGGACCCCGCGGACAATACCGCAGCAAACTTACAAGCAGATCTTGCATCAGTCGACCTACATCTTCTGAACTCAAAAGCTACCCATGAGAAGGGCCAGCTTTTGGACCCGATCTTTACCAATATCAGGAACTTCAAAACCCAAGATCCCACCCCCCTCCCATGGACAGACCACCTATTGGTCCCCATGCATTGGGACATCCAAACCACCCCGGCTTTAAAAGAAAAAACCAGGACACTCGGGAGACGGTGGCACAAGCTGATACCAGAGGTGTGGGAAGCGAAGTTAATAGAATCCACCGCACCTCTCTCCTCGGATCCCAACACGGCGGATAGAGAATTTAACGGCTGGCTCACTCACTCCCTAGACAGTCTTGTCCCATTAACCAGCACCCTTAAACACATCAAAAGGATTAACCCAGCTCCATGGTACACACCTCTCCTGAACGCACTAAGGAAGGAGTGCAAAAGGACAGATCTTATTTGGAGGAAAGATAAGTCTGTGAAGGAGAAAGTCGCTTATCAGTTATCTCTGAAAGCGTACAAATTAGCACTTCGTAACGCCAAAAGTGCCTTCTACGAGGATAAAATAAAGAATTCCTCCTGCTCAGCCAAGGAGACCTTCCTTATCCTTAAAGAGCTCCTCCATGTCCCTGACCCCCCACAAAAACCTATGGACTCCAAAGCAGCAGAAGAAAAATGCGTCAATTTAGCAACCTTTTTTGACGAAAAAATTAAAAAAATCCTTGCTTCTCTTCCCGCTGCTAAACCTGACACCTCTGGGAAAATTAAGGACCCATCATCCCCTCAGAGGAATTCCTCCGCGAAACCTGACAGACCACATCTAGCGTTACTTGGCCCGGTTACTATAGAGGAAGTCGCAGCATCCTTTGCGTCAATCAAGAGTGGCGCCCCCAGTGACCCAGTACCTATAAGATTTCTCAAAGACATCGCCCACACCATCGTGCCCCCGTTGACCGCCCTAATCAACACCTCTTTAGCCCAAGGTGAAGTCCCTCCGAGTTGGAAGGAGGCGGTCGTGAAAGGGCTTCTCAAGAAACCATCACTAGACCCTGAGGACCTCTCTAACTATAGACCAATCTCTCTCCTCCCTTGGATAGGCAAGGTCGCAGAGAAACTTGTAAATAAAAAGCTGTCTCAATTCCTGGAATCCAACCGTCTCCTTAAGAACTCTCAGACGGGCTTTCGACCAGGCCAGGGCACTGACACCGCGCTCCTCGCAGCAGTGGAGAAGACCAGAGAAATTCTCGATACAGGAGGATCAGTGGCAGTGGTCCTCCTGGATCTGAGCGCGGCCTTCGACACTGTCAGCCACCAGGTCTTAACCCAACGCCTAGAAAACTTTGGAGTGAAAGGTACAACGCTGAAATGGCTCGCGTCCTTTCTTCACCAACGCTCCTTTCAAGTTTGGGAACGTGAAAGCCGCTCCTCCTCCATCCCCCTCCGGTGTGGTGTGCCACAGGGCTCATCACTAAGCCCCACGTTGTTTAACGTGTATATGGCCCCACTGGAGGAGTTGGTTTCCCCATTTGGAGTTACCATCGTCAGTTATGCTGACGACACTCAGCTGGTGGTAACTCTCTCTCACCCCAAGCTAGAGCCTTCCAATCTCCATGACTGCCTCTCCAATATCCATCAATGGATGAGCGATTCCGACCTGAAATTAAATGGGTCAAAAACGGAGATTCTTCTCCTAGGGCATAAAACACAGAATCTACCCCCAAACATCTGGCCCGTCTGTATGGGTGAACCCCCGGCCCCTAAGATGGAAGTTAAGAGTTTGGGAGTATGGTTAGAGAAAGATCTCACCTTTAGAACACAGGCAAGGAAAACGGCGGGCACTTGCTACGGCCTACTAAGATCATGCAGAAAGGTGCTTTCCCTACTCCCTTTCCAGTCCCGACTACTACTGATCCAAGGCCTAATTGTGTCCAGGTTGGACTACAGCAACGCCATTTACTTGGGAGCCCCGGAAAATACTCTCCAAATACTACAGAAAACCCAGAATGCCGCTGCCCGGCTGCTCACGAATACCCCAGCCAGAACATCAGCCAAACCCGCACTGAAAAAACTACACTGGCTGCCGATCAGGGAAAGAGTGATATTCAAGGCCCTATGCCTGGCTCACAAAGTACTGCACAACGCAGGTCCACCAATCCTCAGCAACTGGATCACACCCTACAAACCGACTAGAGCGCTTCGATCGGACCATGAAAACCTTATTGTGGTCCCCAGGGTGAAAAAGGCCCGCGCAGGAGGCCGCCGCTTCTCGGTCCACACAGCGAAACATTGGAACGCGCTCCCCTTGAAACTTAGATCAGAACCTAACCTCCTGCGCTTCAGGAAATCTCTCAAAACCCTTCTTTTCCCTTAAATCACCCTCACCCCCGCACTTTCATCCATCAGGACCACGAGGTTTAGCGCTGGGATACCTATGGGTGACTACGCGCTCTATAAAAACCTAAAATAAATAAATAAAATAAATAACGATCGGCACTGAGTCTTGGGTGACGGTGCGGTGGAGATGTGCGGGCAGAGCTGAGACCCGAGGTGCTGCCGCCATTTTGCTGCTCTGAGGTCTGCTTCGAGTGAAGTGTGTGGAGCCTGGGGACGCGTGCGGCCAGGTGCGGTGCAGTGCGTCCTGGGCACTTTCCCCTGCGAGGCGGTGATGGTCAAGCCCCCTGCTGGGCGATGGAGGGCTCCCGTGCCGCCGCCGCGAGAACCTGTAGTGCCGGGACCCAGGCGACAAGGACTGCAGAGAGGTGAGGAGTGGAAGGGCGGCTGTAGCGGGACTGCGAGTTCGGTCTGCGGGTCGGCGGACGGCGGGAGGCCCTGCGAGTAGAGCAGGTGCGGGGCCTCATATCAACGCTGGTGCCTAGAGGGGTCCGAAGACCCCCCCCTTCTCGCTGGCTCGGAGGCCGTCCCGCTGAAAGAGCGCGGAGGCGCCGTGGGGGGAGCTGCGCTGGAAGGCGAGCTGTGGCGGAGACGAGCGGCCTTCCCGAGTGTTGTGGCATCGGGGGTTGTGGGCTCTGCAGGAAGCGGGAGACTTGCCATCGGCCTGTGCATCGGTGGACTGTGCCTCTCCCGTCAGTGCGGTATGTTCCCTAGCTTGGGTGTCTGCCTTTGGTGACTAGGGCGGCCCGGGTGCCCCTCCCGACTGTCTGCATTGTTGGGAAGCCACGAGCCTGTAGCGGCGAGAAGCCCCCCCCCCAGGGGTACATTTAGAGTGGGCCTAACGGTGTGACTGGGGTCTGGAGGTTCTGCAGCGATCGACGGGACCTGCTTCGGCCCGCTTGTCGGCGGGCGGTGTCTCCTCCTTGCGTTCTGGCCGCGTTTGCACACTGAGGGGGAGAGGGCCGCTGGGGCCTACTTGAGCCTTGCCCGCATTGAGACCTGTGGGGGGAGTGCGGAGTGAGGCCGCGCCCCCAGGAGGAATTTGAGGGTCTGTTTCTGCCAGAGCGTGGTGGATGGCGTAGTGTGGGATGCTCCCCCCGCTCTTATTTTTTTTTTGCGAGGCAACAAAGCTTTAATAAAGAAATCTGAAAAACGCAATACAGAATTCAAACAAGCATTTACAATGCAACGGTTTCGCCTTTGGAAATGTTTGAGCTATTGGCATTGTAAATGACAAAATTTGTATTTATGTGTTGGTTTTGAAAACAGATAAATAAATGGCATTGTCATTTACATTGCCAATAGGTCTAACTTTTCCAAAGGCGAAACCGTTGCATTGTAAATGCTTGTTTCAAAGTTGTCTTCAGGTTCTGGTTTACCGTACATTCCGATAATAGGGAATCTTAGCATAGATTTTACTGTAGGTTCACGCTATTGGGACCCTGAAAGCAATTTAGGATTCAAGACCTTAAAACATGATGCAAAATGTTTGAGAATCTTTTAAACGCTGCATACGACCTGAAATAACTAGCATTAAGAACAAAGTATGTACTTTAAACATGAACTTGACGAATAATGGCAAAATGTTAACAACAAAGAAAGAAGTATACTTTCCACCATGCTGGAACTAGATTTAAGTAAGTATGTAAGGTTCTTCTTTGCTACCCTCCCCCAAACTGATAATTTTGGAATGTTAACACCACATGTGTAACACAGTCACTGTTTTAAAGTTTTAAAGCCTGAATATAGAACTTAACAGCAGAAAGCTGTTTTTGCACCCATTGTTCAGCAGGTTTACTAAATGTTGACCTAGTGTAACTAGAACATTTTGTTTAATAAAACTTATAACTGATGTAGTAGATGATGGATTATAAAGCAAAGACAAATTTACACAGGAAAAAGCCGAAGCTGAATCCCAAATCATCCCAGTGGCCCTGCTTATATTGCTCTGCACTTTCAGTTTTGAATTAAGTTAACTGATTTCAAGGTGCCAAGGTAGAGGGAATTTGGCTCCGGTGATGTCACCACAACTCCACATTCAGCGTCAAGATAAGAGTCAGCGCCTCCTACCAGGGTGGACGGCTATGCCAGAAGTTTGTCTGGAGCCTGAGATATTCAAGAGGTGAGGAATCTGCAAGCAGAAGTATCCACAGAGCTATAGTGATAACTCCCAAGCCTTTGGAGTCAAATGTTTGCCACCATCACGATTTCTGCCGCACGACCGTTACTAACAAGAAGGATGGGGTATGAGACAAGTGCAGAGCCCTCAGCTCCTAGGCTGTATTGCTGACTACACTACATCTAAACATCAGCAACTCAAGAAGGGCGACCTTAAACACGTCCTATTATATAGTTTGAGGTGCTTACACTTCTATCATGGAAGTGACAGGATTGGAAATCTGTTAGCACAGCTTAGGATGCACTTTATAAGCAGTTACATGAAGTTTTCTTGCAATAATGTTTCCAAATTGATAGCACTACATGCTGGATGTCTGGCTTTACGTTAAGCTGGCTTAAACGACAGAAACTGTCATTACGTGCTGCAGGAAAGGCTCGCACTGAGAAACACAGTGTTTGTAATGCCAGTTCTGTGGGGTGGAAGGCCGGAGACTCGTTACCTCTCTGCCCTGCTGGATGAAGACGAGGCAGGTGAAACCTGAGCATTTGGTGAACCTGCTCACGGCCTGGCAGATAGAAGAAGCCGCAGTGCCTCGCCGTATCCCCTTACGAGAGAGTGCAGGTACAAAAGTGAAGGGCACGCTTACCCTGGCGCTGGCCAAGGGCCACCGTCCCCTCCTTGTCTGTAGATTCTTCTGCCCATTACACTAAGTGCTTCGGGGTTTGGCAGCCCGCGGGAGTTACACAGCGCTCCAGGCATGCGTGAGCAGTGCTGCAGCTGTCACTGGGATCATGTCCGCTGCCTGTCTGATCCCAATTGCTCGCTTTCGGCAGTTCAAGGGCAGGCCATCTGACATCGTGTCCAAAGCCGTGTTGGACAGAGTGATTATCAGCCGTTTCGCTGCAGCTGTTAACTTCTCGAGTTACCAAACAGATGGTATTACTTTAAAAACTCAGCCTAAAGGCATTGTGCTTTCCGCTGTCTGTCAAAGGTCAGGGCCTAGAAACACATCCGGATTAGGGGCAGTTTAGCCGCCCTTCAACAGGCTCTTTGACTCCAGCAGAATATCTGTAACTACTGGACTTGTTTGGAAGTCAACGGGACGCCCTATAAACGGATTTCTGTCATTCCTCTAGTTCTGAAACACTTTGGCTGGTGGCAGTTACGCCCATGTGGTTTGTGTAAATATTATTTCTGTGCTGTAAAGAACACATTCAGAAGGGTACTTTGCTGTCTGTATGCGGCCTGCCTTGCGGGAGGGGGCGGGAGTGGACACGGACGGCGGGAGGGGGCGGGAGGGGGCGGGAGTGGACACGGACGGCGGGAGGGGGCGGAAGGAGGCGGGAATGGACAGCAAATCTGAATCACGGACGGCGGGAGGGGGCGGGAGGAGGCGGGAATGGACAGCAAATCTGAATCACGGACGGCGGGAGGGGGCGGGAGAGGACACGGACGGCGGGAGGGGGCGGGAGAGGACACGGACGGCGGGAAACGTGCACAGGACAGCGAGGGGGGGGCGGAAAGGCACACGGAGGGGGCGGGAATGGACATCGCATCAGTGAAAGGGGAGGGAACGGGAAAAAACGTAACTCCGCCCTGGGAAAAAATCTCGGGAACGCCCCCGAATCTGGTCCGGCCTTGACGGACAGATCTCTGTTCCAATGGCTAGTCTCCATTTATGGAGCTAGCCAATGGGACAGGGGGGCGTATTCCATTCTCCTTACTGGAAATCAAGAGATTTCTCTGGAGGCGGAGCTAAGAGCTCCGCCCTCCAGCCGAAACCTAAAAAGCAGTACAGTGAAGAGCGATATGGACAAAAATTATACTAAGTAACAACAAAACTCAGTCTCAAACTCACTGAAAATCAAGTGAGAGCAGATAAACAGTGCGGGCAAAGCAGAAGACGAACAAGCAATACAGAATTCAAACAAGCAGTACAGTAAAAGAGAGATATGGACAAAATTATACTAAATAGCTACAAAACAGTCTCAACTCAATGAAAATCAAATGAGAGCAGACAAACAATGCAGGCATAGCAAAGAAAGAACAAGCGAGCAGAGAGCACTCAGGGAGAAAAGCGGCACTGCAGTCTGGAGGGAGAGAACAGCAGGAATCCAGCAAATGCAGCTGACCTGGAGTGAGGCAGTAGTGGGAACTAGCACAGGGACATGCTCAATGGGGTCAGCTGCGGCCTCTATTAAGTAGGTTCGGGGGATGGAGAGGCGATGGGTGGGGCTGGAGGGAGGTGGCAAAACAAGTGGCAAAAAAAGGCAGGAAGGGAGCAGCAGGAGGAGAAAAACACTCTAATACAAGAATAAACGGGTGCCGAATTACAGACAATCTTGCCACCATCTGCAGCATGGAAGCGCCTAGGATTTAAGGCTGTTTTCCTCCTGGGTGGCCACAGTTACAATATGGGAAGGAGTCCCCATTAAAGATAGAAAATATAACCTCCTTTGTGGAAAGAAAGAATGTATATGGTGTAAGAGCCCTTGTGGACCCTTAAAAATTCATCTATCTTTGCGGCCATCAGACAGTATCCAATTAAGAATTCCTTCGGTATCTCTGCTGATCCAGTATTTGCGCTCACTATGGTCTAAATCATTTCCTCCTAAGGACCCAGCGTGTTTGCATTAACAATTGTGTGGGACGTTCACATAACTTTTTACCATCATAAAGAGCATCTATTGCCCTTTCCTGAAACACCCACTGCAGTATCGTAGCTTGTCCATGGTTGCACATTATTATAATTGCATGAATCTTTTAGCTATAGACGGTTTCCTGATGAAGGCAGATGTGCCGAAACGCACGTAGTTGTCATCTTCCGCTAGCCTTCAACAAACCTGTCAAGTTTTTAAGAAAGATACAAGAATTGATTGTACTATTTGAGCAGTGCCGGGAGGCGGAGTGCTGTCTGCCCCCCTCCCCCCTTTGGACGCTGATTATTTGACGGCTCCCTACGCAGGTTCACGGACACCAACTCCCATGGTGCATCTTGACTCGCTCACCTGTGAGTCGTTGCTGGGAGAGGCGCTTTGAAGGAGAATAAAAGCCTCTCCACTCTTCCAGCGACGCGGGACTAAGCCCGGGACCAAGGGCGGGCCTGTTTGTGATTGTTCGTGACTGGTCAGGGCCAACTCTCTTATGTCAACGGTATTCAATGGTTACACCAGCCAAAGCTTCATTTCAATTGTTGGTTTCTGCCTAATATTGTGCATTTGGTTCCATAAGAGTATGGGCAATTTTATATTTTGTTAACCAAGTACGTTTTAGTGATATTTGTTTTACCAATTATTAAGGGGGACTTTTGATTAAACTGGTGACAAAATTTATCTTAGCCACATTATGGATAAAACTAACCCTCCCAGTTCTCGTCCCGTGACACGGCAGAAAGCAGCACAAGCGACCCCTAATCCTAGAGTGACTGCAATTGACAAAATGCTGCAAAAAGCGATTGGGGCGGTCTCATCGGCCATTGTAGATACTGAAATGCGTCTTTCCCTAACTCCAGCTATCTCGATTGTTCATTCACCATCAGGGAGTGTACCACTAATTACCCCTAACACTTCAGGTCACCTGATAGTCTCCCCTTCAGGTGAGCTCCCCTGCGCCCTGATTATAACTGCCGCTAGTCCCCCTTCTAAGCTCGTCCTCGATATACCTTTGAAAGCAGGTAACAAGGTCTACAAGCGGCAAGTTAAAATGAGGAAAGTTAAGCCAGTAAAAAAGAAACCAGCAGCGGCTCCCCCAATAGTACTAGAGGATCCTCAGCCAGAGATCGTCTCTGCTAACGCCATCCTAGCCTCCCCGGTTAGGGTTACTCATCTTCTGGTATATATATATATTTTTTAAATTCTTTTTATTGCATAAACAAAGAAAAAGAAAAACAATAACAGGTGACTTACATCGCGGAATGAAAGGATAAGCAATATATATACAGGGCATAATGGACGGAAAACTATTAATAAAGCCTACTCATAAGCTACGTCAGGTATGCGGCCGTACTACATTCAGGATAATCAATCAAATGCCAACCACCAACCCCACCTCCCCGAGAAACAGGATAAACATTGAGTAGCAGTCCAGAGTAGGAGGAAGGGGGGAGGGTGCAGCAGTAAAAAGGTACGAGACTACAGCCGCATCCCGAATACAATGATGAATTGCGCAGCAGTTGGCTAACTCATGCTAATAATACCCCCACCAGAACCCATCCTCCCCAAAACACAAATTTGCGCCTCAATAAGACCACCTATATATAGGATTCTAAAGGATTTCAACCATAAAAACTACAAACACTAACAAGACGAACACCCCTCCCCCACTCTGCACCCCTGCATATGGCTTACGCCTATCCCCAACTAGCAGTGTGCCTGTCGCCCCATCTAACTAAAAAAAGTAGTAAATGTGGAGGAGGACACCTCAGTACGGGCCCCCGGCCCCCCCGCCCCGCCGCCAGACCCAAGAATCCCCCAGAATAAAACACACAACTCTATTAAGAAGCGATATTAAAACGAAACAGGGGAAACAGTAAACACCACCCGACCTCCCGTAAATACAATGGTAACGAATCCCACTTCAGAAAAACGCATGGTGCCAAGCCCCAACAGTCAGTCTCATCCCCGACCCTTCCGATCAGTCGTGCAAGCCCCTTCCGGACGGGCTGTCGCCTCCGCAGGATAGTCAAAATGCAGACAGTTCAGTAAAGTTCCTTCCGAGACGAGGCAAAGTTTTAAAGTCACTGGGAACTCTGTCGGCATCAACGATGACCCTCATCGACTTGAGCTCCCGACGTCATTGTCTCTGCAGTCGTAGTGAAGGTGTCGGAGAGGGGAAAAACACTGTTTCGTTCCGTAGATAGTTCCCACCAAGTGTATCCGGAAGGGAAGCACCAATTAGTCCACACACAGTAGGCAATGATGGTGGGCTTGGCAATCCGTAGAGAGCATCAAGTACACGGTCGTCGGCCATCACACTGCCATGAAGCTCCGACACCCCCCGTGGCACAGGGCCCACTGCCGTTACAAGGACATCCGTGGGTGGTATAGGCCGAACCGGATATTGAAACGGATCAGGGTCCGGTCCCTTATGCCCATGTCCGTGTGTGACCGCAATCATTTTCTGGACAATGGACTCCACATGGGAATGTAGTGCCCCGATAGCTGCCAGTACAGTCCGTATCGACGGTTCAGACTCAGTCCGTCCCACCAGATTTTGTTCCGAATCGACCATGTTCGCGTCCCCCAGAGGCACCGGTCTTCCCCGGGGGAACAGGCAAATTTGGGACGGACTGTCACTGAGGGAGACCGAGGACTTACCAAGACCACAAACCAGGCTCCGGTACCGCAAGCGAAGACCCCGACCAGGCAAACACCGGCAGCGGCAAACCGGGTCTCCGGGTCAGGGACCTCCGCCCGCAGCCACAGTCGTGCCTCGTCAACCCTCCATCGATTGTAGGTCAGATCAGCAACCGCCGTCAACACCGGGCTAAGAAAGTTCTCCACATCCAAGGACCGGACCCTGATGATCACCCACGGCCGATGTTATTCAACTGGGACCCGGCTGGGCCAGTACTCGAGTCCGCGGCGCACAAGCTGGTGTAGGCCCAAAACAAAAACTCGACATAACTCCGTCCACCAAGCTGGTAAAAGTCTCGGGATCGCTTCAAAGTACAGCACGGCAGTTCACACACCCGGAGGCAGGGTGTAAATTCAGGATTTGTAGCAGGATTATCCGGCGGGGGACAGAGGTCGGCGGAGCCGGGAGCCTAGGCGGCCATCTTGGTTGCTAGCGTAGCTCCCCCCCCCCCCGCTCTTATTGAGTGACTGGTGTGACTGGGCCCTTGGCTGAGGCCCCCTCTCCTAGCTGAAATACAACTTCTGCACTTAGGCCCCCTCCTTCATACGGACTACCATGGGGGCCGCGCTGTGAGGGGCTGCAGTGGAGCCTAAGGTGTGCACCCCGGAGTGAGTGAGCTACGATAGCATCCCTGGGGAGCGGATTTTCCCTCTACTCCCTCCCAGTGTTGCTGCGCGAAGGCCCCTGCCCATGGCAAAATGTCGTCTTCCAGGACTAAGAGGGACAAACCACTGAAGGACTGGCTCCAGAAGGCATCAGGCCAAGCTGCCGCTCAGTCGGAGGTCAAGTCCACGCAACCTGACGGCAACGATCTCCCGACCAAAGCGTTCATGATTGACTTATTTTTCGCCATAAAGGAGGACATCTTAGAGCTCCGCTCTCAGCTCTCCTCAGATTTGCGTGAGATGCGGCGGGATGTCGATGTCATTGGCGAGCGGGTGGCGACACTGGAAGATCATGACTTGGGAACTGCCGATGAAGTCCACCAGCTCCAACAGGACGTCCTCCGCCTCACGGAGTAAAACCTTGATCTTCAGGCCCACGCCGAGGACCTGGAGAATCGATCCCGGCGGCACAACATTACAATCCGGGCGGTTCCGTGGAAGGGGGAGGGAGACGACCTCCGAGAGTACGTTGGCGAGCTGTTCCGACAGATTCTTGGCGAAGGGGAAGAACTGGAAATCCAAATGGACCGCGCCCACTGGGTTGGATTGCCGCGTGGTGCTCGGGCCCCACCACCAGACTTACTGGTATGTGTCCACGACTTCCAGATCAAGGGACAGGATCCTCCGGAAGGCCCGCGACCTCAACCCCGTGCCATTTCGGGGCCACCAGCCTATGCTTTTCCAGTACTTTGCGGCCTCCACTCTCGTCAAGCGCAGGGATTTCAAACCCATCACTAATCATCTGCGTGAGCAGGGCATCCCCTATTTGTGGGGCCACCCGTTTCGGCTTATCTTCAAGCACAATGGCAGGCTACATCAGGTTCGCTCCCTGGACGCTGCCTTCGAGCTTTTGAGACTGGAAAGGCCTGCTCCTGGGCCCGGGACCGCCAGATCACCTGCTAGACGGCATAGACGATCCACTGAATGGCAACACGTAGGGAAGTACCCTCCACTGGTGGAACCAGACGTGTCCTCAAGCCTGCTGGAAAGGGAAGCTGCGCTCAGTGGCGCTAGTAACGGACACCTCTGGGACCCCCTGAGGTCCATATGACTGGCACTGGTGGGGTTCATATGTGGCGCTGGAGGCGGGCAGTTTTTGGGGGAGACCTTGTTCTATTATTATCGTCCTTGTGAGTTGGATTGCCCTGTATCAGGAGCATGAGGAGTTTCAGGAGGGCGCCATGCCCCCCTACCGAACGGATCTGCACGACAGACTGTAGTCACTACATGCGACTGTTGCATCCCTTTCCTCATTGTGTTTTTTTGTGCTGAGGTTTTGTTAGGGAATTGGGATTGTTTTGGGGGCTCCGCATCAGTTCTCCAGGAAGTCAGGCGAGAATCACACCCGCAGATAATGCACCCTTGCCCACTCAGCGCTATTGGCATTAGGTACCACATGGGCTCTTCCCTTCCCGGTGGGGGTTATGGGTAGAGATCTAAAGATTGTGAGCCTGAACGTCCGGGGTTTAAATAGCCCAGTTAAGCGCTCGGCCATCCTCTCCCTCTTGGAGAATGCGCAGGGCGACTTGTGCCTATTACAGGAAACTCACCTTCTCTCTAGGGATACTAAGCGGATGAAAGATAAGCGCTTCCCTCTGCAACTCTGGTCCTCAGGTCCGGCTAAGAAGCATGGCGTGGCGATTCTCTTTAGTGCTCGCGCCCATTGCAAAGTCCTTTCCTAGGTGGCTGACATTAAGGGGAGATTGCTTGTTGTCCGAATCCAGTGGGGGGAGACGCAGCTAACGGTAGGATCAATATATGGCCTGAACAAACGACAAGAGCCCTTTCTGCGGGTGGCCCTCTCGGAGGTGTTAGCATCTCCTGATGCATCGATCCTAGTGGGGGGAGACTTGAACATAGAGATGGATCCGGGGATGGATAGATCTGAGCAGCGGTCCTACCAAATGGGAGCAATGTTGGGGGGGGGGAGACTGGCTGCTTGAGGGTGGGTTGAATGATGTGTGTCGCGTCCAGCACCCCCTAGAGCGCGATTACACATACTACTCTGCAGCGCATAAAACTTATGCACGTTTGGACCACTTTTTGCCACCTCCTCTCTCTTGCCTCATTTGTCGGCAGCAGACATTACTGCACGCTCTCTATCGGACCACGCCCTCATCTCGGTGGTGCTCACCTCTCAGGGCAAGCGACCGTCGCCATCCGGATGGCGCCTCCGTGACTCCCTACTCCACTCGGAGTCGGTGGTCGCACGCTTTCGGGACACTATCGCCCACAATCTTGCAGACAATGCCCAAGAAGGTACGGCATTGGCGGCGGTGTGGGAGGCACTGAAGTTAGTAGTGCGGGGGGAGTTTATTGCGCTTGCAGCGGTGTATGAGCGGCTACGTAAAGAAAAGCACGCTGAGTTGGTGAGGGATGGGAGCGCGCTGGAAGCGATACACAAGAGGACTGGGGCCCCAAGAGTCTGGAGAGAGTTAGAGACAAAGAAGCGCATGCTGAAACATCTCGAAATGAATAGAGCAGAACACGCCCTCCTGCGCTTGCGACACAAATTCTACCTGAGCGGGGATAAGGGGGGAGTATGCTGGCGCATAGGCTGCAAGCGCGAGCTCAGGTGTCGGTCATACACTCCATTAGAGACCCTCAGGCAGTTAAACACACCACTGGCGGCCTTATTGTGGAATATTTTTGGTAGTTCTATCAGGGTCTGTACAGGGGGAGGTGGCAGACTCTGAGGGAATAGCAAACTATTTGGCGTCCTGCAATATTACGCCTCTCCTTAAAGCATCGGCAGACGCCTTAGATACCACAATCCGTATAGAGGAGGTCATTTCTGCGATCGCTCGGTTAAAGGTGTCCAAATCCCCGGGCCGGATGGCTTTTCTGCCATATTTTATAAAACCTTCTGTGTGGAGCTGGCACCTCTTTTAACCCGCCTCTTTAACTCCTTTCTTGAGACGGAAGAGGTAACTCCCTCCATGTCTGAGGCAGCAATCACTGTCATACTTAAGCCAGGGAAGGACCCTAAAGACAGCGGCTCGCATAGGCCGATCTCTCTTCTTAATATCGATGCAAAACTCTTTGCGAGCTTTCTAGCAGTGAGGCTCAGTCCCTTGATGGACGGAATCATAGATCCGGATCAGGCCAGTTTTATCCCAATGCGACTGGGGGGGATAATACCAAGAGGCTCCTCCACCTAATGGATCTGGTTCCCCGGTCTCGGGCTCAGGCCTTCTTCCTTTCCATCGATGCCGAGAAGGGCTATGATCAGGTGGACTGGGACTACCTATTTGCAGTTTTGAAGGCCTTTGGGATGGGTGACAATTTTGTGCGGTGGATATGGTGCCTCTACACAGCCCCTAAGGCAGCGGTGCGAGTGAACGGGTGCAAGTCGGGCCTTTTCCCCATCACTAGGGGGACGCGGCAGGGGTGTCCCTTATCCCCATTGCTTTTTGCGCTCTATATGGAGCCTTTTGCCCAACGTATACGGTTAAATATGGATATTGCGGGGATTAGGTTTGGGGCGGACACGCACAAAATCATTCTGTACGCCGACAATGTCATTCTGTCGCTTACCCAGCCTCCCTCCTCCCTACAGTACCTATCGGCGAAGATCATTGAATTCGGAAGGGTCGCAGGATTCAAAGTGAATTTCTCAAAATCGTAAATTCTGAAAATCTCTATTCCCGATGCGGAGGTTCAAGACCTGCAGCAGGACTTCGCCTTTCACTGGGCTGACTCTAATATCCAATACTTAGGTATTCGACTGACCTCTTCTATAGCTCACACGGTCTCCCTCAACTATAAGCTACTGGTAGACCAAATCACCAAAGCACTCTCACACTGGTCCCGCCTTAACTTGACTTGGTATGGGAGGCTGGCAGCGGTAAAAATCATCATACATCCGCGTGTCCTTTACCTTTTCTAGATGGTCCCTGTGAGTCCTCCCCGGGCACTCTCCGGAAGCTGCAGGGCCTCCTCATTAAATTCTTGTGGAGCAACAAGTGGCGTAGGCTTGCGTTGTCCCTCGTCACCGCGCCAAAGGTGGTGGGTGTGTTGGGCTTTCCCTTACTGACGGCTTACTATCAAGCATCCTGTCTCCGGTATATCACGGAGAGGAACAGGCCCTTATCCAGCAAACACTGGCCCTTTATGGACAAGACGGTGGTGGATTGTAGTATCTGGCGTGAGATGTGGATGCCGCGCAAGCACAGGGGGTGGGGCCTTTACTCTTCCCCAGTGACCTCACCAACTTTGAAAGCCTGGGACCAATTAGGGCAGCACAGGGTTCCACTACATTTCCTTCCCCTATAACTCCCATTATCGATAATCCCGATTTCCCACCGGGATGTGCGTCCCCAGTCTTCCACCGCTGGTGGGAGGAGGGCTGTAAGAGAGTGGGCTCTCTCTTTGACCTGGAATGCCTGATCCCCTTCTCCCAATTGTGTAGGGATTATTTCCATCTACCAGAGTTTGACGCTTTTCATTACTCGCAGTAAGTGCACTGGGTACTCCAACCCGCTAACTTCGCTTTAATGTCCCGCCCCTTGACGGCTTTTGAAAAATGGTTTGCAAGAAGGATGACCGCAAGCACATTTCTGAATAGTATGCGTTGATTCTGTTGCACCCCAAGAAACAGCGTACGAAGGCGCAGGTTTGCTGGGAGATGGAACTGGGGCACCCTCTGACACGTAAAGAATGGGGAGCGGGGAGGAGCTACGTCAGCAAACTAGATGGCTGCTTAGGCTCCCGGCTCCACCAACCTCCGTACCCCGCCGCAATATCCTGTACATTATCCTGATTTTACGCTAAGCCTCTGTGTACATGAACTGTCCAGCACTCCGATGGTGAAATCCGGGAACTTTTATCGGCTGGTTTGACGAAGTTACGTCGAGTTGAAGATTGTGGCCTACTCCAGCACTGAAGCCGGGGCCTAGAGTACTTTCACAGCCGGGCAGTAGTGCAACAACATCGGCCGGGAGACCCAGGCTGGGTCCGGTCAATCGGAGTGGAGGCTTTGTTTAAGCCCGAATTTGGAGGCAATCGTTTCTATTGCTCAGCATTGATGGAGGAGTGACTCTGCTTGCTGTTGGCTCCGGGTGGGAGTCCCCGTCCCGCGGACCCGGTCCTGGGCCCGCCGGGGCTCGGTGGGTCGGGGTCTCCGGCCTGCGGCCTTAACCGGATTGACCGTGGCTGCGAACAAAGATTGGTCGCCCTCCGCATCTGCACGTTTGTGATCCTGTTTGTCCTCCCTGAGGATGCCAGAGTCACCCGGGGAGGTGATCGTGATTGGTGTCGGGTGTGAGATTATGGATCGCATGATGCTTGAGCCGTCGCTGTGGTCAATATTGGCAGAAATTAGGGCGTTTCATACACATGTG
This sequence comes from Lissotriton helveticus, assembly GCF_964261635.1. Classification (NCBI taxonomy): domain Eukaryota; kingdom Metazoa; phylum Chordata; class Amphibia; order Caudata; family Salamandridae; genus Lissotriton; species Lissotriton helveticus. The sequence goes on from NC_136069.1 coordinate 194,182,702, forward strand.
GATGTCTTATTGTGCAAATTGGACACACGCCTATCTGAGATGCTCCTGGTGGAACCGGACCCAGCCTTACTGTTGGAACAGCAATCTGCAGCCATTCAAACCACGGCCATTTTGACTCCATGCGAGAACCCCGTGAGGAAGCAAGTATTGAAACCATCGGATGGTGCCCTGGAGAAAGGTGTTCCCGAGGTCGTCAGTGTATTGCCGAACCTTCCACCATTATCGACTTTGGAGGTATCAAAAGGCATTCCCCTCCCAGAGACTTTTGTTCTTGACTTTCCATTCCTTTTGTGGTCGTCTTCTCCTTTCTTGGTGACTTTACGACTCCTGGGCAAGATACGGTGGGACTGTCCATCTAGGAGAGAGAGCTCTTCTTCGTCTGAAGTTCTTGTAGACTCACTGCCTACGAGTCGCCATGGATTGATTCTTGATGACTCCCTTTTCCTCTATTGCTCCTTTGTGTGCCTTTGGGTCTCGCTGGGGGGGGTTTGTGTGCTTATTCGGAAGGGCCAAGGTTAAGATTTACTAGGTCGGGACGGATTAGCGTGGCTTTACGGGTGTTCGATCCGCAACTGTTTGATCTAAAAGGCTAGGCGGTGTCTTACGGTAACCCCAAATTTTTCTTTAAGTGTTGTCATACGTTGGTCTTTTAGTGATAGGGGGTGTCTGTTTCTGGCGGGGGGACTCAAGGGGCTGGGAGCCCAAACGGATAAGCCCTCCTCCACTCTTTTTCCTACTTTTAGGGTTTTAGTTATTAGGGGCGACAGGCACGCTGCTAGTGGGGTTAGGCTGTAGCCATTTGCAGGGGTGCAGGGTGGGGGGCTGGATAGGGTTTTTTTTTTGTTGCTTTTTTTTATTTCTATGGCCTTTTTCTTCCTTCTCTTTCTCCTCCTTAAAGGATCATTATAGCTTGTGAATCATTCGGATTCTTATGGTGTACTCGTGTTTAGTGCCTATGCTTTTTATGATGTCCTGATTCCCGGGTGGGCAGGCCCTGAGAACTGGCGCTCAACATTGAATGTATATTGTATTGTCGTTCGCATCCACCTATATGCTTTGGCGCCAATGTCCCATTATAACGATTCTTACGTGCATATCCTGTTTCTTGCCCTGTCCCCCGTGTTTTTTGTTTGATTGTATGGCACCTGATCCTTTTTTGAATAATATAAAATGGAACCTCTGTCTCATCCTCGGACTCAGTTGTGCATTCTAATACAAGTTATATCCTGAATCACTGCCGGACCTCAGGGTTGTCGGCTGATGAGCTGTGTCGTACTGTGATCTTACTTTTGTTTAGCAGCCGGCCCCTGCGGTTGTAGGTTGTATTTATATTGAATGCAACAATAAAGGTTTAAAAAAAAAAAAAAAGAATGGGGAGCATATTTTTTATCGCGTCCACCACACTGCCTCTAACACTACGGGTACCGAGTCTGCTTATAAAGTGTCTGCCTATTGGTATTATACTCCAGCGCGTATCAAGGCTTGGGATGAGGCAAAGTCGGACCTCTGCTGGCGGGGGTGTGGCCTTGCGGGTACTTTGGTGAATTTACTGTGGCATTGCCCGAAGTTAGTGCGGTATTGGAAGGTAATTCTTGATGACCTAGACGATGCCTTTCGGATTACATTTCCCCGGGCACCTGAGCACGCGCTACTGGGACTTCCCCAACCTAAGTCTTTTCCTTTGCATTAGCTGAGGGGTAGGCAGCGGCGTGACAGGTCCTGTTGGCGCAATGGGGTTCCCCAGCCTTACCTGACCCGAGGGACTGGATCCAAAGGCTATGGCATTTTCTGGCTATGGAACGCCTTTCGCTGGGCATTGATGGTGAAGGTACTGAATATGCGAAGCTATGGAGTCCCTTCCTGCATCTCCTTTCTAAAGATCTGAGGGAGGTCATGTGCCCGAAGTTCCTACAAATTCTTCAGCTCATTCCTTTAGAGCCTTGGGGGGCCACTAAGGATGTCTGAGTAGTGATGAATCGGGAGCGTGTGATGGGTGACATGCGGAGATAGAGGCTGATGCGGAGTAGGGTGGGGGGCGGGGGGTCAGGGGGGTGGAGGGGTTGGGTGTTTGTCTCTTTTGTTTGTTTCTTTCTCCTATAAAAGTGGTACTTACGAAACTGCCAGACTGCTGGATATAGCCCGGTAATTACTTTCGCGGGGTCGCCCTCAGGGTTGTAGACCTGTACGCTGTGTAGTCATCAAGAAGTTATGCCGTTGGATTAGGCAGATGGGCTGTGTATACAGATGCTTTACCACACAATAAAAACGGTTGACTCTAAAATTGATACCTGAGCTGAAGTGCTTCCTTGTAGGAGATCCTTGCCACTTGTTAGATGGAATGCTGAAAGCATCTTTACAATATTCAGAATTAATGAGGAATGCTATTGACTTTTTAGTCCATTCTGGTGCACTGTTTTCTTATGCACAGGAACTAAAACGCAAATATTTCTCATTTCGTGCTTTGAGTGGCATCAAAGAAAGAGTCATCCCAATTGGGTCCCTTAGCTGATGGTCCTCAGTCCAAGGGGCTATGAATGCTATATTATCCATGTGGCAACCGTTTACAGAATGTTTGCTGAGTGGTGATGCCAAAGGCAAGAAATGTGAGGATCTTTGGCAGCATATTGATAGTGATGTGAAAAAGTGCACTCTATTGCATTCTGATGTACCATGCGCTATCAGTGCAGAAAGCAAGCAATAATAAAAGCAAAACAGTACATAAATCCTGGAAAAACACTGTTTCTGTTATTTGTAATGGCGGGAAAATGTGTAACCACTGATAACCACCGCTTTTTAAAGATATTGAAATCATTTGAAAACACTGAGAAAAAAAACACCAGAATTTACCAAAAAAAGAACCTGAAAATAGGAAAGCCTAGATATAATGTAACTAACATTTTGATACCGTAGGTACCAACTTTAGTAGCCCTATTCTCAAGTTTCTGGGACCCACTGAGGAGGACATTGTTTCCCTTGGTGACCTGCCTGAGCTTTCTGGATGGCATGTGGAAGGAGGACCCACCAAGGAATAGTTCTGAAGGGCATATATGGAATGCCCCACCCTTGTGGGACTGAGGCAACAGACCAAAATTATTTTTGCTTCAGCACAATTTGACACCATTAAGGATCTCACGTATATGTTGCAGCTTTGCCTAGGTTGTCTAATGTCTGTTTGGCTTGGAGTGTACTAGTGGATGTATGTGGTTTGAAGTGGAATTATGCAGGTTGTATTGGAAGTTGCTGCAGGTGGTTAAGCAAGCACTGTTGTGTGTTTTCAACCCTTTAGGCTACTTTCCACACGCCGGCTGCTCGTAAAGCGCTGAATTGTTTGTTTGAAGCGGGAAGGGTGCAAAAAAGAGTCTGGTGTTGTGGGAGGGCGGAAAAATGCCTGGCTGTGTTTTGTAATGCATCAACAATGCGTTTTCAGAGTGAACATTGGTAGAGCGCTAAAAATCGCTGTCGCTCTTGTGGCCTGCATCTGTGCTTGTTTTGGAAATGCAAACATTCAGTGCATTGCCCTTAATAACAGGATCTGAATCTTCCTACCAAGGAAGGAACCTTGTTTTCAAGTTGTAAATAGGTTTTTTGTTGTAGCTATTAAGGGCGATATGTATCAAGCCTTTTGTGATTTGCAAAGGCCGAAATTCGCAGAATTTCGGCCTTTGCGAATCTCAAACGGTCTTTTTTGGGATGTATGAAACATTCCCAAAATAAGGAATTGCAAACTTGTGCGATTCCTTATGTTCCCATAGCATTTAGGGAATCGCAGTTTTGCGATTCCTTAAATGCTATGTATGTAGCATTTTCGGCTAGCGAATTTTGGTTAAGAATTCGCAAATTGTCACCAACTTGTAGTTGATGGTAACTTGCGAATTCTTCCAAAAATGCACAATTTGGCATTTTCAAAGGTGGCATGTGATGCACACACATGCCCATAGGGCATTTATGTGCGCCATATGCACACACATGTAGATTTCAGGGGTGCAGCAGGGTGTCTTTGAAACACCCCTGCACCCTTGAAATAATTCTCAAATTGCGATTAGCAAATTGCGAAATCGCAATTTGAGAGTTATTTTGCATTCATTCCTATGGGCCTCCTGGCCCATAGGAATGCATTGGAAAAAATATTCCTTAATTGCGAATTCGCAAAATGCGAATTCGCAAATAAGGAAGCGTAAGGATTCGCTAAGAAAACTATTTTTTTCATACATACCATTTTGCAATTCCTAAATAGCGATTCCTTAAAAATCGCTATTTAGGAATCGCAAAATACTTTCTTGATACATATGCCCCTAAGCCTCATGTTCCTGATGTATGGGTTATTTTTTCAAAAGTAAAAAGTGAACGTGCGGCAGAGAAAAAAGAACACGTTTATATTTTGCTACAGCAGAGACACAAGCAAAAGGTTTTTGTATTTTATTAACACTACAGTGTACTTCAACTTGGTCACAGTGGTTCTCTGAAGCAGTCTGGGACATGGCAGGATACAGACTGAGGCACCGATCAGATAGCCTGGGGTCAAAGAGCACAACATCCTGAGGCCCAGGGGCATCACGCTGTGGGGCCCAGTCTGTGTTAGAAGGCACAGTCAGTGATGCAGGGGTGTCTTGCACATGATATTAGACAGTCTGTGGCCCATGTGAACAACAGATTGGGATGCAGTCTACAGTACAAATTGTTCATTCAGTTAATGATGCAGGAGTCTGGTACAGGGCACCTTACATTCTGGAGTCCTGGGGTATCACATCTTGGGGCACAGCTGGTGACACAGCATTAAAGGGTCTGATAGAAGGCACCATATAGCCTTGGGCCAGAGAATAATATACTCTGTGGCAAACAAGGCACGCAGCCAGGACAAAGGGGGACATACCCCATTGAACAGTCTGAGTTTCAGGATGTGTTGTACTGTCTGTGATAAGGTGGGACTGAGTCTGTGCTCGAGGAAATTAGTGTAAGGAAAGTACAAGTGCAACCTACGGGAATCATCCACTGAAAATGGGTACTCTGATACATAGTTGGGCTTCATACACTTAAACCAGATTATAGTGCCACGCAGACGGGTACTCTAGTGCATACCGTCTATATTATTGGTTATGCACAACTTTGGGATGCAAGTGCCCACAGAGATTCATCTGACACTCAGAAAGAGGCGTACGGCTGGAGAAAACAAGGAGGCTCACATTTTGACATGCGTAGTGGGTGGGGGAGCATAAGTGGGCATTTGGGATGTGTATCCTTTGACATCGCACACTACGACAGCATCACAGGGCACATGGCTTACGTTGTACGGTGATTAGTGCACAAAGGTTTTGATTCAGGGGGCCTGCAGTCTGGGATACCAAATAGTCGGGGCAGATGTGCACGTCGCCTGTGGCACCAGGAGCATGCATACTAGCCGTGGAGAACCGAAAAATCAGACTGGAGCACACAGGCTCGGGCATACAGGCACCGGCCACGCGGGTGCATAGCCAGTGGAGCCATTGGGGAGGCTGGGGAACACAGGATGTGTGGTATCACTAACAAATCCTCACAGGCAGATTGGGAGACTACAGGCTGGGGTACAAAGGCATGCAATAGGGGTACAAAGTCATGCAGCAGGAGTACACAGCAGGGCAACCCTCCCAGGTCACTTAGCCAGATTATTTGGACTCAGGCCCTAACTGGCTCTGTTGCATCTGTGCTGTAAATCCCTCCAGGACAGCTCCTGGCTTCCAGGGTCCAAGGTGACTTCATAGCACCGATTCTTTCTGAGGAGTGTAGAGCTCAGTGACTGCAGATCGGTGTCCATTGAGCTGCTCTGCCCGGGCCTAGCTCTGATGAAGACTGGTGACTTGGTCACAAGGTCCCCGCCTTGCCAGGACTCCATTGTTGCCCTCTGCAAGATCTAGAGACGGTCTCTGCCATCCATTGTCCGTAGGCAGAGTTGGGCACCCACTCTCGCGTCAGCTGGCAGTAGATTAATATCAGTGCCGGGGACGTCACTAAGAGGGGCGCGCATCACCGTGCGGACAGAGCTTGCTCCCCTCGAGGTGGGAGGAGCGAAGGAAGTGTGTGAGAAAAAAGCACAGCCAGAACTAGTTCAGCAGAGCTCTGTGGGCTGGATCCCCTCCCCTGCAGAACATGAGTTATAGTAGAACTGGCTGCTATGTAATGGTGTCTGGGACTGCTGAGGTAAAGAAGCTGCAATACGCAAATAGAATCAACGGTTTGCCATTACGTGGGGATTCGTGAACCGACCCACAAATGCTGAGAATAGTATCACTGGGCTCTAAATTCACTTCTGAAGCTTAAGGGCAGTAGTAAATGGATCTGTTTGCTGTGTCCTTTCAGCAGGGTGTAAATATTCCTCTAGATGATATCTCTCACTGTTCTCGAACTGCTCCTTCTCAGTGTTTTGCCCATGTGCATCTCTCTTTGACTACGCCATCAGCGTTCAGACCACTCCACTCCCAGTCGCGCCGGGGAGGAGGAGACTGAGCGGTGAAAACTAAGGAGCCTCCTCTGGGGTGCATGCACATCTCAACCCTACTCTCCGAGTTGAGCTGATAAAGTCTCCATATCAGGACCAGGCGGAAATCGGCCTCCGTTTCCCCGCCCAACTGCGTTGCCAGACTACAAAAAAAATAATAATAATACTTTAAAACATAAGCTCATCGGAAGGAAGAACTGCAGGAAAGAAGATACAGGCACTCAAGTAGCGGCCATGGCGAAGCTTGTTTCAGAGGCAATACTCCATGGGAGTTAACTTGCAAGAAAAAATGTGGGGCATGCACCAACCATTAGCCAATTGCAGGCTATGATTTTGGAATGACACAGACATAATCCAATCCCAACTGGTGGGATGGGTCAGACGCCACAAAGTATATACAACAGATCACCTGACAGCTTCGCTGTCTAGGCTCGACCTAAAAAAAAAACCTAACGTCTGCATTGGAAAGAACTTGTACACACCCATCGACTGTACTCTTCTCCTGGACCTTCAGTCGGTTAGATATGCAAACCCATTACCTGTATATCAACATAATGTGCTTCCAAGTCAAAATGGGATAATGAAGTACTCAGCTACTGATAAAAGGCTAACATCGAGTCAACCATCTGTGCAGCATCAGAGGTAAAACAAAAGCCTCAATGTCTACTGTAAAGGGGAAAACCAGGATTGCCCTGTGAGAATCAATAATTCAGACAATGTCGATGTCCTAATTCCAATGGGGCCAGTCATGGCATGTAGTTACCCCATATGAATATTTCGAAATCCCCTTGAGAACCATTAATCTTTTTAGATCCATAGATTGTCGTTTTCAGCAGCCAGAAAATCCGAGATAACAGCGAAAAAAAACAAGAAATTACCAGGAAAAAAAAATTGGACCTGGAATTGTGTCCCAAATAATGCCTCATTATTCAGGGGCACCAAACCACAGGGTTACACCTTTAAGTCTGTCGCCTCCCCCCACCTACCCCAAGCTACTAATATCCAGAGCTAGGAAGCATATGAACTCACTAACGCCCCAGTACCTTGCTGCTACAGAGGCGTGTCGGTACTCTGCCAATTTACGCATTGCAAAGCTTCAGAGAAGAGCAGGCACTCAATACCTTCCCATTTAAAGCTAGGTCAATGCCCTTGGTACAGGTACCTCTAGGGATGGACTTAACGGAGAGTAATCTGGACTGCTCTTAATGAGGGTCTTAGACTATAGCGTCAGTAGCACACACACATCCCGTACAGCAAGTACTGTCAATAAAAGTACAAAAACCTCTGAGCGAATAAGAACAATTTCTTAAAATTCACACAGGTTTTTTATTTCTTACTATTGTCAATACCTACAGAAAGCAATGTGTGTACTAATGACATATTATGCCAAGTCTATGCCTGAATTGTTTTAGGAGCCTCAGGAAATACATTTAATGAAAAAGTGTTCTAAATAAATCCCAGGGAACCACTGTGCTGCTTCTCCGCGCCTTTAGCGAAGAAGAGTTAATATACCCGAAAGAAGCAATGGTGCGTTGATAGGGAAAAGAAATTCAAAATCAAGCGTCACAAATTGGATTAGGAGTTTGGTCATTTACCATGAAGGAGCCCAGTGGCATCCTACTAGTAGAGTAGGGTTGCTTTATGGTCAACGGGTGGACCTTTATTAGGGTCAATGGTAGGTGCGGAACCCATTGATTATGTTCAGCCACATTTATTAAGCAAATGGGAGAAAATTTTTTTTATAAGTCTATGTTCCACGTCAGATGTCTTACATTGACACCGACAAGGCAAAGACAGACTGCACAACACTTGAATCAGCAGTGTTTCTATGCTGTCGCGGGAGGGAAAAGAAACGGCACGTGACTGTTTCCAGACTCCACTGGTAAGCCATGATGATGAAGTCAAAGTTCAAAGGATGCTGGGGTTCCAATCAATGTCATCTCATCTAATACTAGCTTTTCTTACTCTGATAGGCCAATTCTTATTTCTTACGATGCTTAATACATCTCCATTTTTAATCTCCAAGTCAGGGCCGGTCCTAGGCCTTCTGAGGCCCCGGGCGAAAGGGAAGATGCGAGGCCCCCCTAATTGCATATTGCGTCACAAGAAGTGACATCACAGAAAGCGACATCGTAGTACTATTGATCTTATTTGGCATCACGGAAGCTAACTAATGTGGATATCAGTAACATTGACAAAAAGTGGCATCGTCATTTACATTGCCATTAGCTTAATATCTGTAGTCACTCTGCAGTCCCTAGCACTCCATAGCACTCCCTAGTCACTCTGCACTCCCTAGTCACTCTGCACTCCCTAGCCCTCCCTTGCACTCTGCACTCCCTTGCACTCTGCACTCCCTAGCACTCCCTAGTCCCTCTGCACTCCCTAGCACTCCCTAGCCACTCTGCACTCCCTAGTCACTCTGCAGTCACTCTGCCCTCCCTAGCACTCCCTAGTCACTCTGCACTCCCTAGCACTCCCTAGTCACTCTGCACTCCCTAGTACTCCCTAGTCACTCTGCACTCCCTAGACACTCTGCACTCCCTAGCACTCCCTAGCTCCCCCTAGCACTCTGCAGTCACTCTGCACTCCCTAGCACTCCCTAGTCACTCTGTACTCCCTAGTTATCCTGTGAGTTTCAGCCCTTCCAATGAACAATGGGCCAGGAAAGGCAGGGCGAGGGTAAAAAAACAGAGCTTGCTATGACAAACACTTGGCAGAGGTGAATGTGTTCCAGAGGCATGCTCGGTACCTTTCTCCAATCTACACAAAGTATCTTACAGTCTCCTACTTCCACAAAACCAGTCCTTACCACTCCTTTTTTAGTTATATAGCATAGCCATGCTAGCTTTACCTTTAAGAGGTCAACATCAATAGTTATGGCACTTGTCACTATTGGGGCTTTTTTTTGCTCAATCTTGTGATGTATTGTAAGAACTGCCTGATTTGCAATAAGCAGCTATTCCTGATCCACATTTTAGGGCGATTCCTCTCTGGTTGTGAAAGACTTATTGTGAGATTACAAGGAGCATAGAAGGACTTGCAGCCCACCCATTTATTTCCATTGGCCAGCTTTACTGTCACTCTTGTTTACCTGCTTCCGTTTGAATGGCTTGCCTTGCCCATCTTATGTCTATCACTCCCCTGGAACATATGCAATTTACTTTTACCCTTCCACTTCTACTTTTAAGGAATTTCTTTCTTCTTTTTTCTCAAGCCCTCCAAAAGAATGCATGTGTTTTCAAGCTGTCTCCCTAGTGTGCTTCTCTTCCCCTGTCATGCTCGATGTTGCTCTTTCAATCCCAATTGCTTCTCTCCCTCATCCTTTTGTGATGCACTCACAATTGTGCTCTTCTCCTCCCTTGTTGCTTTTCAGCCGTGTGCTTCTCTCCCCATCTCGCTGTTCCTCTCTCTCTCTCTCGCATGTTTGCTTTCCTCCTTCCATTACCCATGCCCTCCCTGTTCCAACTCGGATTGCAAAATAAAAGTATTAAAAAAATGTTCCTGAGTCATTTTGTAGGTGTGCAAAAGCATGGTGCACCTACATTCAAAATGACGGAGCCGTCATAGGAATTTTATTATTAATATTCTTTAGCTATGCTGCACTGTAGAGCCGGGTTAAAAGCCATTGGCAATAACAAATAAGTCACAAAATGCAAGACCTGTTGGCTTTGCCATTAAATCGGTAATACCGAGCACAAATCTGGAGTGGATGGGATACTTAACGCATTGACTAGGGAAACTTGAGGGCTTTGCGGAAAACCGTGGGACAGCGAGCAGATGCGAGCAGGAGTGTGTATGAACTTTGGGAGGGGGGAGTGGCAACTATTCAGAGACCATCTCCACATTCTGAAGTGAAGCCCTCACAAATAAAGTAACATTTTTTTTCAAATTCATGGGGTAGAAAGAGGTTTAAGTCTCGCCCTATGAAACGTAAGCGCTTTGCCCGACCCGTATGGACTCCTTAAACCAGACATTTCTCTATAAATTAAAGCTTTTTGCTTGCCAGAATTTGTTGGCACACATACAAAAACAAAACACACGTTTCAGAATGCAAACGTTGATATCTACAACATAAACGTTTTTATGGTGGGGCTACTGGGTAAACAGGGTGCCACCTTCTTGACTTGTTAAATATGTCAGGCATTTATTCCACATGCGCGGAAACAAACTGCAAGATGAGACCTTTCTTCCTGTTGTACAAAAGGAAATTACAGCCATGCCTGCTGTCAAGGATAACAAATGACTTAACGCCAGTTGATCTGGCTGCTCCCTCCTCCCTTCACCCACCTCCTCTTACCTGTGTCCGGCTGGTGCTGCCAAGAAACAAAGGGGCCTCCGTTGCCTGGAAACAAAATGCAGAAACAGAGCCTAGAATGGCCGGTACTTATCCGAGGCGCTGCCCCACCCCTGACATTGTGAGCCAACATAATTGCTGGCCCAGCTGTTATGCCGCCCCCAATCCGTTTGCACCTTCCCCCACCTGCAATGTGATGTGATCAGGTGAGGCAGGGGGCCCTGTAGTGAGCTGTGAATGTGTGCCTTTCACGGGGGCGCGATCAGGCGAGGCAGGGGGCCCTGTAGTGAGCTGTGAATGTGTGCCTTTCACGGGGGCGCGATCAGGCGAGGCAGGGGGCCCTGTAGTGAGCTGTGAATGTGTGTCTTTCACGGGGGCGCGATCAGGTGAGGCAGGGGGCCCTGTAGCTGTGAACGTGTGACCTTTCACGGGGGCGCGAGGCCCCCTGAGCGCGAGGCCCTGGGCGGCTGCCCACACTGCCCATGCCTAGCGCCGGCCCTGCTCCAAGTTCTCCCCCATGCCTCTTCTATTCCCACCCTCCTGTCCAGGAGAGCGAAAGTCCGAGGCCACCACAGCTACCACAGTGTCAACATTTTGGTGGAGTCCATTAGTTCACAAAGCGTCTCCCACGTTCCCTCTCCATTGATCCATAGTGTCATCTCTTTCCTTCAAACTTACCCCAATGCCCCCGCACCTCTGATTTTGAGGAGTCAGAAACAAGTAGAAGGTTCCCACAAGTATCCAACATAAAATTAGATACATCTAGTACTAACGCAAAGGACTATGGCCCAGATGCATGAAGCTAAACACCGCTCGCAAAGGGGCAGATTCTCAGAATCTGCCCCTTTGCGACCGGTATTTTTGCATTTGGGATGCATCATCCCAAATGCAAAAATCGCAAATTAAGAGTTCGCTAAATTGCGATTACTTGCATTTAAGAAATCTCAAATTGAGATTCCTTAAATGCAATGCATGAAAGTTTAAAAAATAGCGATTTCGCTAATAGGGCTCGCAAATTACCACGAAGTTCAACTTCATGGTAATTTGCAAAAACTTTGAAAAATGAACTAAAGTGCATTTTTCAAAGTTTCATGTTGCGCACACATATGCCCTAAGGGCATGTGTGTGTGCGCAACATATGTGCACAGATCAATTTCAGGGGTGCACAGGGTGTCCTTTGGACACCCCTGCACCCTTGAAATCACATTCTCATTTTGCGATCCGCTAATTGCGATTCGCAAAATGAGAATGTCTTCCCATTCATTCCTATGGGCCTCTAGGCCCATAGGAATGAATGGGGAGGTATTCCTTAATTGCGACTCGCAATTTGCGAGTCGCAATTAGGGAATTTTAAGAAATCGCTATGTTTAAAGTGATTTCTTCTTGCATAGCATTTTGCTATTTCTTATTAGCGATTCCTTATTTTACGCTAATAAGGAATCGCAAAATGGATGCTTGATGCATCTGGGGGTATGAAACCACTACAGAGTGCTTGATGAATGCCAGCCAGGCATGTGTACCTATACTAAATCGCATGCTAGTTTTGTGAAAGTCTGCTGGGATATGAGAAACAAACACACATGCGGATATCTGTTGGGAGTGAACTTGCAGCTGTACAAAGGTTTACAGGGTACACGGTGTCTCTGCATGAAGTTCGCTGAAGGGCAGCACCTAAGTGGAATCAAGTACTGTCCTCCAATCCCAGTCTCCCAAGCTAGTTGCCTCCCCAAGTGACTGCCACTCAACAAGCAAAGAGCGAGCACACAGGTCCACAGGGCGACAGAGATCAGACGTGGGCAAAAGTGAACCATAAAAAGTCACTCATTTCTCCAGACCGGAATGTTACTATTGGTTCAAAACAAAGACATGACCAACCTCGGGCACTTGGCTGGTTCACGAGATATTTCAACATACCTACAGAAACCGAGGTCACGTGCTCTTTCTACATAAGCTCTCACAGTGAACACTACAGCTGGATCTGTTCATTGCATTGTAATTGCATTTATATAGCGCTTACTACCCCTGACGAGGTGTCGAAGCACTTTTTCGGCGAGTAGCACATTACACCCGGAACCCATAAAGGATTAGTGTTCAATTAGTATAGTGAAATATGAAAGTAACTTGAGTGGTGGATAGGTTAGTCAGTTATTTGGGTTGAGAAGGATAGCAGAAGGATAGAAGAGGGAAAGAGGTTTGTATTTATATAGCGCTTGTTACCCCTGATGGGTGTTGAAGCGCTTTTTTGGTGAGTAGCACGCTACTCTGGAACCCATAAAGGATTAGTGTTAAATTAGTATAGTGAAATATGAAAGTAAATTGAGTGGTGGACATGTTAGTATGTTATTTGGATTGATGGTGCTGCTTTGAGAGCTTAATGGCCTTCCTGGTCTATTGAAGGCTGGTTAATAATGTCACAAACGTAATAATTCATAAATCAAAGCCATTTTGGAAGAAAGGTAATCCGTCACATCAAGTGCCTGCCTCAAGTCACTCAGCACAGGCTGGAGAAGAGGTTTATGGCTGTTGTAGATTCACCTGGTATGGGCAACCGCACCACAATAATGGGAAGTCGTGTCTTGGTTACTTCTGTAGTTATGGGATCTCCGGGACAATTACTTCGGAATCTGTACCGGGAAATGAACCATGCCTTCATGATTTGGTATCTGGCTACTTACTCGACTAGCCCAGTGGAAGTGTAACTTCACATAAGCTGGGAGGGAGAAATCACATCGGAAGATCCACAGGCAAGGGAAGTGAGCTCTCTCTTAGGGATGGGCATAAACTACTTCTGCATCAGAGGACATGGTGAAGTTACAAAGTGAAACTAACATACACTTTGTATTACCCAAAAGCAAAAGCCTCTTCTTTACACTTGTGTTCACTTTCGAGTATGTAACTGTGTATAAACAATTCTAATTTAAGAATTCTGTAAATCATTTTCACAGGAGGCAACTGGTGGGTGGGTAGACTGTCCTGATCAGATACAACTGAAATCTTGCAGCCAAGAATAGGAGAACCAGTTTGTTACAGAGGTATGTCCTGCCGCATGAGCCAGACTGTGTGTAACATAGTCATGGACGTGGACAGTCACTACAGTCACCAGGAACGTCGCGTCAGAAGACCCAGAATGCCTGTCACAGCCTCATGACTGTCACAAGAGCCAACTTAACTGTAACAGCGCCAGCCATGACTGGTCACAAGAACCAGCCTACCTGTAACCGAATTCCGGGCATGGCAAAAGAGTTAGGGCCATATTATCAAGAAAGGGCGATACATTATCACCGCTTTTATCGTCAGGAAACTGCCGCTAAAGCGGTGATAATGGGCTTGATAATATGCCCATGAGAATTCCCATAGAAGCTCAGGTCCTGGTGTTAACCTGGGCTTCTATGGGAATTCACAAGGGCATATTATCAAGCTCATTATAGCCGCTTTAGCGGCAGTTTCCTGCCGATAAAAGCGGCAATAATGTATCGCCCTTTCTTGATAATATGGCCCCAAGTGTGTCTGCATCAGCATCGCCTCTCACTACTAACCAGCTCGTAACCAATCATTCATGGCAGGACCACGAAACAAGCCTGAAGGGTGCACAACCTGTTTAGAGAAAACCTACCCCAGAGAGACAGCCTGTCTCTATTAGAGTCAATATTGTCTAAGAAGTACCCACCACACGACGCGACCTCCTGGCCGGGTGATCAAACGGCAACTAACCGATGTCATTCGAACCCTGACCAGTGTCCACTCCATGCATGGGACACATTTTAAAAGACAACATTACGTAAACATAGATCGCGCACAATCGTGCGCGAGACACAAATTCCATATGAACACTACAACACCCTACCCCTTATAAAACAGAATGAAATATCGAATCCTCGCAAAACAACATTTTTAAAAATATCTAATAAAGTTGTCAAAACTTTTAGGGGCCCGTATGCCACACTACTCGTGCCACCTGCACAGCTGGGAATATGTCCTGCCAGTCATGACTAGACACAGCCTCTGTTACTCTCCCCAACTGTAACCAACGTCCCCAATCATAATCATCAACACCTCTTCCTTTGCCGCATAATATTAGCTCGTTCAGTTGTCACTTTCACCAGTTGCCTTTTGTTCCACCAACCTTTGCCCACCACAAACACAGCCCCCTAACTGAGTTTGCTCACTTGTTCAGGCATCAGAAATGTACACTCTCCTTTCCTTACTCTAACAGGCTTCACCGGCTGATACATCCCCATTACCAAATGACATTTCTTGTCAACATTTTCTTTCACGAGGATTTGTTTCAGAGAAACCTTGGAGGACACCTTTTCCATACTGGATTTGTCCAGACATCTCGCTCAACTAACATGGAAACAACGGGGTATGTACCTCCCTGCCCCATAAAATACCAAAAGGGGTCACCCCCGTGGTGCAGTGTTTTGAGGTATTGTAGTTCCACACCTTCTGTTCAACAACCTCTTTCACATCCAAACCAGACGGCAAGGCAGTCTGAGTGCCCTCTTTCAGAACTTTATTCCCCCTCGCCAGTAAACCATTTGACATGGGAGAATACAATGCCACTTTTAGGTGTTTTGTATCCCTGCAGCTTAAGAATTTGCAAATTTTTTCCAACACACAAACCGACTTAATTCGAACCCCGACAAGTGTCCACTCCATGCACGGGACACATTTTAAAAGACAACATTACGTAAACATAGATCGCACACAATCGTGCTCGAGACACAAATTCCATATGAACACTACCTATTGTTCTACTGAACCAAAAGAAGTGAAACTAATAATCTACCCGAGGCTCTTTTCACTCAGTGTGAAACTTTGGCTGAACCAAAAGGGAGAAACCGCTTGTCCGAATAAGGCTAATTAAGGCTCCTTGTTTTCAGTTTTTACGGATTTTTACAGATAAATACAGACAGAAAACAATGGGGCATATTTGCAAGGAGCTATCGCCGAATTAACGCCACTTTATCGCAGGTAAAGTCGTCAAAAATGTACCCCACTATTCACAAGCAGGTGCAAACAGCCCACAGCACCAGTTTTCCTGCGATAGCAGACGCAATAAACATCACCACAGAGGACCGCTGCAACTATCGCTAATGAGATGCAGAGTAGGCTTTCCCGTGCAAAAAGCAGCGACAACACCACACCTCAACATTAACAACGGCGTCATTGGAAGGGCAACAGATGCCCTGGAGCCACTCATCATGCAGCACAGACACCCAAGAGGGCAACAACACCCACCCGGCCCCCCCCACCACCGGACCACCACAGAGGCAGCGCAGTCAAAGACAGCGGCCCCCCAGGAAATGCACCTGCCTCACAGGCCCAACATCTGACAATGTCACTGTCCACTACAGGCTGAAAGGGACAACCATCCTATGCATCCTGGCCGTCATCGACCAACAGGCCAACTGCACCAACACAGCGGACAACCAACATCCCAGCCCACACCAAGCTGCTGGCTGTGCACTACCTGTTGGCCCCTGGCACACCCCAAACAACACCCGCCTGAGTTGGCGGAGTCTCACAGCCAGCCACATCCAAAACCCCCACACCTGTCCTGGACATCACCATCATCCTGGCACCCCAGTCCCCATATGGCCAACGCAATGCGCCGGAACCGCTGGAGACCAAGCAAGGAACATACGCCATAGCCGCATGCACGCACGTGTAGGGGGCAATCCACTGCGCTCATGACCCACCTGTGCCCCCTGGTGACACACCAGACTATCAGCGCAACAGGAAGCATCTGTCACACATCAATGTGCAGGCAACATCCGAACACCGTGGGACCTTCACCAATGTCGACTCCAAATACACAGCCAGTGTGGATGAGTCCAACAGCAATCAGCCGTCCCAGGATGGCACCAAGGGAAATGCACAGCCCCTTGGCAACTTCCCAATTAACACCCCACTTACCTCAACTCCACAACTCTAGCAATGCACATGTGACAAGTCCACAACCAAGATGCACACCAACATGCCACCCACCAGATATGATAGACCAACTCAGCAAGCCTTGAACATGACTAATCTACGGCATGGCACCTCAGCCACACAATCGACAAATGTTGGGAGAGGAGGCAACCAGGCATATGTGAAGAATGCAGTGGAACCATGATTGGGAAATTACACAATGTCAAGAGTGGCGGTAAAGTGCTGAACAAACCGCAGTATGCAGAACACACCCATATCCACAGCGACATACACCTCTGGTGAATGGAGGGTAGTGGACAGTGGACGCAACCATGTCACCCCAGCCAGTGGGGGTTCTTGCGGAAATGTTGCCTGTTACGCCCCACCCATAAGCATGAGCAGAGTAAGATGGGCCGGCGTACACCAGGCCAGCCTAGGGGTGTGAATAAAAAGCACATAATGCTGTGCTACTGCACAGCATTTCGAGGTAGCTATCGAAAAAGTACTAGATAAATTTGGTCCCTGGCGCATGGTCAAGTGTAAGACTAGGACTGCCCCATGGTTCACTGAACAGTTAAAAATCACTAAATCTCTAACCAGAACTGCTGAGAAAAAATGGCGGAACAACAAAGATCCAGCAGACCGTAATGCATATAAATCCTTGCATACTAACTATATGTGGGATATAAGATCGGCGAAGCGAGCGTATCTAACAGAGCGTATAAATAAAGCAGAAAATTCCTCTAAAGAATTGTACCAAATCTTAAGAGAATTTACCATTCCTAATAATCCATCGTCCACTCCCAACTCTAGAGAATGGACCAAAGCCCTCTCGAAATTCTTTGAGGAAAAAATAACTATTATATATGAATCTTTTTTTCCTTGCCAAATTCCAACGCAGCCTGAAGGGCCAAAATTCACCCCTGATGACTCATCTCACATCTGGAATGAATTTGAAATGTTTGTCAATGATAAGACCCTGTCAGCTGGGTTAAAGTTGAAGTCAGGCTCCCCTACTGATCAGGTTTCCCCAAACTGTTTACTATACTGGCCCCTGCCCTGGTAGATTGCCTAACCAGCCTCCTCAATTAATTCTCTTCTGGAGGCAGACTTTCCCATAGTATGGAAGGCAGCTAGAATCAGGCCACTATTGAAGAAACCCGGAGCCGACCCTAACGTTCTTCTGAATTACCGGCCGATTTCTCTGTTGCCATACTTCGGAAAGATACTGGAATCCTTTGTTAATGGACAATTGGTGAACCATCTAGAGAATAAGGGGCTGTTAGATCCTTCCCAGTCGGGCTTTCGTCCCGCTCATAGCACCGAGACAGCACTGGTAGAGGTCGCAGATAATATCAGGTTGGCCCTGGATAAACATCAATCAACAATCCTTGTCCTCCTTGATTTGTCTGCGGCCTTTGACACCATCTCCCACCCAATTCTTATTCAACGGCTGTGGGAGATTGGTTTCAGAGGGAAGGTCCTGGAATGGTTTACCAGTTATCTATCCGACCGTACAACTACTGTCCAAGTCGGCAGGAACACAGCAAGCACTCGTCCTGTCAAGATGGGTGTTCCGCAGGGCTCCATCTTGAGCCCCACGCTCTTTAATGTCTATATGACACCTTTGGCCAAAGTGATTAGAGCGTTCGGCTTTGAGGTCTTATCCTACGCCGACGATACCCAGATCCTGGTCACTGTAGGCCCCGACCTCAATGAGACAAAACTCTGCTTCAAAAACTGTATGATTGAGGTTAAGAACTGGATGGGTATCAACCATCTGCAGCTCAACGGCAATAAAACAGAGATCATGCTGTTTGGCAAAGCTGCTGAATATTGGGCTCAGGACTGGTGGCCAGTACAGCTTGGCGACTGTCTGACCCCCAAGGAATCAGTGCGGAATCTGGGATTTCACATGGATAATAAACTATCCATGAAGACCCAAACCAACCATATTGTAGGAACCTGCTTTGGACTTATGCGCAGTTTGCGCAAAGTTTTCAAGTGGATTCCAGCAGAGGCGCGAAGACCCTTAGTGCAGGGTCTAATTTTAAAGAGGTTAGACTACGGGAATTCGCTCCTACTAGCGATAAATGAGCACCACCTGAAAAGATTACAGGTTCTTCAGAACACTGCAATGCGGTTGGTTTTAGACCTTCCCCGAAGATCGCCGTCTGCCCCATGCCTCAGAAGCATTCATTGGCTCCCTGTGAAAAAGCGAATCATGTTTAAAACATTATTTCTCGTTCATAAACATATGTATGGCAACGGCCCAAAATATTGGTCCCACAAACTTACTCGGTACGCACCCAGGAGGCAACTCAGATCTAGCACTGAGTCGCTGCTTGCCCCGCTGAGAATACAAACTGCCAGGAATGGAGGTCGTGCTTTTTCCTTTCTCGCCCCTTCCCTCTGGAATAAAATGCTCCTTAATTTACGCATGACCACAAAACACATTTGCTTTCGCAAGAAGCTGAAGACTTGGCTTTTTGTAAACTAAGTTGTCTGCATCTCGTCAGAGCCGTCTGCAAGCGCCATGAGACTCTTTGGATGTGATATGTGCACGTTACAAATGCCTTGACTTTGACTTTGACTTTGACATAGCCCTGGGCATTGTCCTCTTCCTGAAAGCCCAACGTCTCTGCCAGGGCGGCGCCTCCCACCCTGCCACAAGGCCGATGCCATTCTTGTTAGCAGAGTTGTCTGAGATCCTGTGCACCTGCCATAACCCGGCCCGCTGGACCACACACCCGTCAGGCCCAACCCTACGCAGCCAGGCTACACTAATCAGCATCCAACACTGGCGTGTTTCATGGAGGGCCCACCACGGGCCAGAGGCCCGCGACCCGGCCAGCCGTTTAGACTTCCGCTGTCCCCCTGACGCTGGCCCACACTATTCCTTTCTCATTGACATATTCTACCGGCGACCTCTGAGGCCCAGTGGGTCCCATATGTGAGACTGTGTCCTGGCTCCTGAATGGCAGTGACCCCAAATCCAGGACAGCGGCCACAGCACCAGACTCCCTTCGATCAGTGAGGCATAGTGCCATATGTGCATCTTGCGACACATCCTGCCACAAACCCTGTCCAATGGACTCATCAACGCCATGACTCTGTGGCCTTGTGCTGTACGCAGCCTCCAGACCCAAATGTGTCCCACCAGGGCTCACACACCAAAGCGAGTCCAGACCGGCCCGGATGACGCATCACTGCAGGAGACACACGCACCACCGCAAGAACCACCTCCAAACGTCATCTGCCAGAGTTGACAGACTTCGTGGTTGCTCAGGCCTGTCGTGGATGCCGTCATCAGCCTGATTCCCTGCTCAGCACTCCAGGTGCCAGTGACTCAGTGCACCGCAGGCCATTGTACATGGCTGATTGTGTTTTGTGCTGTGAAGCGGTTGTGCAGGTATGTCACCTCAAACAGTGTGGGGACCCTGAGATGTTGATGGTGAAGATGATGCAGATCTGACACACCCCACTGCATCTGCATCAGGAATATATAAAGGAGACACAATCCAAGACATGTTTTGCACATGAGCGCGCTCATCTCTAGTGTCCACAGCCCAGTGCACTGTGACTCATGGACACTTCTGTTTGCATGTTGTCTGTCCTCTGGACTTTATCCGGCTCACCCCATGTTGCTCAGCAGTTGACTCTGTATTGCATGTGTTTACTGTTTGCGTCGCACTGGTGTCTAATGTCCAATTGGTTGCTAACACCAGACATTCCGTGCGAGTTGGCTTACACTCACCCCACACACATCCAGCACAGGCGTCACTGTACATGTGGCCCTGCCAATAAAGGGGCTGGGTGCATGTGACCCATAGCCAGTTCAACAAGATCTCTGCGTGTGTCCCTGTGGTCTTGTAGTATGCATGTGGGCCCTGGGTCCTACGACTTTACATTGTGCGGTGTACATCGGATGAAGACAAGTCACCGGAGGCAGTGGATTGGGACTTGGACATGTAGCTTTGTCGTCACCACTCCATTCGTGAGGGGAGTGGCCAGGGCCGTCGTACACACAGCCAACGTGGGTGTGTGACTGCTAATTGCGCACCCCTGGGTGTGGTTCTGTGCATGTGCATCTACATGTGTCTCTATGGCAGTGTGGTACAAAAGAGGGTGCTGATGGACGGAGCATCTGAACCAATCAAACACTCACACCCAGTCAACAGATCTGGGTTTAATCCATCACCGTTCTTTAGCCCACTCTGCCACCCCAGTTCAGACATGACCATATGCAAATCAGTCTGAGCCTGTGCCTCATGGGAACAGTCCAGCCCGAACTGCCAAGCCATGCCTTCCCTGGACCTGAATCAAGCTACCTAGGACCGGTTTCTGGCATTTCAGCCAGGCTTGCTTAAATCCAGTGGTAAAGTGAGCAAGGGACTCAACGTCTGAGCATACCCTGTCAACTTATGGCGAACAAAGCAGTACAAAAGAGGGTGGTGATGGACGGAGCATCTGAACCAATCAAACACTCACACCAGTCAACGGATCTGGGTTTAATCCATTACCGTTCTTTAGCCCACTCTGCCACCCCAGTTCAGACATGGCCATATGCAAATCAGTCTGACCCTGTGCCTCATGGTAACAGTCCAGCCCGAACTGCCAAGCCATGCCTTCCCTGGACCGGAATCAAGCTTCCCAAGACCGGTTTCTGGCATTTCAGCAGTCTTCAGCCAGGCTTGCTTGAATCCAGTGGCAAAGTGAGCAAGGGACTCAACGTCTGAGCATACCCTGCCAACTTATGGCGAACAAAGCGGTACAAAAGAGGGTGGTGATGGATGGAGCATCTGAACCAATCAAATACTCACACCCAGTCAACAGATCTGGGTTTAATCCATCACCGTTCTTTAGCCCACTCTGCCACCCCAGTTGAGACATGGTCATATTCAAATCAGTCTGACCCTGTGCCTCGTAGGAACAGTCCAGCCCGAACTGCCAGGCCATGCCTTCCCTGGACCGGAATCAAGCTTCCTAGGACTGGTTTCTGGCATTTCAGCCGTCTTCAGCCAGGCTTGCCTGAATCCAGTGGCAAAGTGAGCAAGGGACTCAACGTCTGAGCATACCCTGCCAACTTATGGCGAACAAAGCGGTACAAAAGCGGGTGGTGATGGACGGAGCATCTGAACCAATCAAACACTCACACCCAGTCAACAGATCTGGGTTTAATCCACAACCGTTCTTTAGCCCACTCTGCCACCCCAGTTCAGACATGGCCATATGCAAATCTATCTGACCCTGTGCCTCATGGGAACAGTCCAGCCCGAACTGCCAAGCCATGCTTTCCCTGGACCAGAATCAAGCTTCCTAGGACCGGTTTCTGGCATTTCAGCCGTCTTCAGCCAGGCTTGCTTGAATCCAGAGGCAAAGTGAGCAAGGAACTCAATGTCTGAGCATACCCTGCCAACTTATGGCGAACAAAGCGGTACAAAAGAGGGTGGTGAGGGACGGAGCATTTGAACCAATCAAACACTCACACCAGTCAACGGATCTGGGTTTAATCCATTACCGTTCTTTAGCCCAATCTGCCACCCCAGTTCAGACATGGCCATATGCAAATCAGTCTGACCCTGTGCCGCATGGGAACAGTCCAGCCCAAACTGCCAAGCCATGCCTTCCCTGGACCAGAATCAAGCTTCCTAGGACCGGTTTCTGGCATTTCAGCCGTCTTCAGCCAGGCTTGCTTGAATCCAGTGGCAAAGTGAGCATACCCTGCCAACTTATGGCGAATGGCAGCGTTGGTCTCCTTAGTGGGGTGTGGGTGGGCCCTGCAGGGTGATAAACCCCTACGTGTGTGTCCTGGTTCTCATTCCATGGGTTCGGCCCCCACCCATACCAGTTGGGCCTCCTCCTTTTGGCATGCTGACACATGCCATTGGGGTGCCATGTGTGGGTGGGTGAAGTGTCGTGAGCCAGTTGTGCCTGTGGGTGCTTCCTGCTGTGTGGTCTGTTGCAGGCTCAGTGTTCTCCTCTGAGTAGCTTGGCTGTCCGGGTCCTCGTGTGGTATTGTGTGGGATATCCATGGGCTATTGTAGGGCGTCTGTGTCGACGGTGTGGTGGTTCTCTCCGGCATCACAGATGCATTGTATTATGTCCTCTGCTGCAGGTGTTGTGTGCCCCTCTGAGATGTGAAGTGGAAGTGCGTGTTGCCTTTGTGTCGGCATATATGTTGGTGCATTGTGCTAGTTTGCCGACTGTATGGCAGTGTACATTGTGACTGTTTGGGGGGGGCTGGATTCGTCTGCTTGTATGTGTACATTTGGACTAAATGATGAATGTGAGGTTGTACGCATACATTATCATTTCACTGATACCAGCTCTGTCAGCTGTAGTGGGCGTGTTTCTGTGCATGTGCGGAGTCAGTTGTGTCCTCTGTTCTGCAGTGTTGGCTATGCAAGTAGTTCCCCCGTTATCGTCAATGTGGGTGTGCTGTTCGTGCTATGTGTGTGTGCTGCAATGTACCAAAGGGATCTGGGACATGATCCTGGGTGTTTGTGGGTGTGCAGTGTGCTACGCCTCGTTGTGCATGTATGCCATTGTGCCCATCTCCTCCCGTCCCCCAGGCCCTGTTCGTTGCACTCCCTGTTGGTGTTGTCTCTAGTCCTCTCGAGCTGTGTCCGTGCTCCCTACTCCTTGCACTGTCTCCACACTGATGACTGTGGGCTGGGTTTCCTCCAACTCCACAGGTGGCGCTGGACTGTCGCCGTTGCTGCCTTCCTGGTGGCAGTGGGTTGGTGGCTCATGCCATCGCCTATTGGCCACCTGGATTGGCCTCCTCGGCACTCCGTCTGCATTCCAGGTGGTCTGCTTGTGGGTAGTTGCTGGTAGTGTTCTGTCACCTCAGTGACGCTGGTCTTGTTTTCCTGCGGTCTGCACCCTGTTTTCCTCTCCCTCTTCCCCTTGGCCTTCCCCGACCCTGTTGTTCCTTTCTGGTGGTCTCTGGGGGTTCTGGGGTTTGAGTAGTCCTCTGCGCTGGGTCAGGGTGCATCCATGTTGCTACGTGTTTTGGCTTGTTTCTGGTGTATTTTTCACGGGGGTTTTATGGTGCATTGTCCCGCCAGACTCGTGGGATTAGCAGGCCTGTGGCTGGTTTTCGCTACTTTTTGTCCTGCGGTTGGCCTCATCGCATGTTTTTTTGCGTATAGCATTTTTGCAGCGTGGCGTTGATTTTCACGCGGACATATGCCGCGTTATCTGGTGTCTATCGCATGCTACCGCCTTGTTGTGAATTCCACGTTGACACAGGGTTATTGTTCCACGATAGGCTGCGATGTTGAAAGTTGCGTTACGCTACTCTTGCAGTAGTTATCACACGTTCTTGTGAATGTACTCCCATGTGTTTTCTGTCTGCATTTATTTTTTAAAGTGGATGAATACAGAAAATTGTGCTTCTTTTAAGGGATTCTCCTCGCAGTCTTTCATGAATAATAGGCCAGCAGCTGAGCAGATGGACAGCAAGGGAAATTAAAAAACAGGATGAAATTTCCTTAAATAACTGCATATGTCAACATACATTTATAGTGTAATGTTAGTATTTACCAGTGGATGTACTGTTATGCAATATTTGGCGGCTTAAATAGCTAAAATACGAAAGACATCTTAGTATGAGTGAGCGTCTATCAGTTAAATAGATATGGAAATGTACAATTTTACAACTTCATATATACGTAAAATACGAAATAAATATGGATAAATACAGACGGAAATGGCAAAAAAATAAATACAATAAAACCGGGAGCCCTAATTACAATACAGGGGTGGGCACAATGGCATGAAGAGCATCAAAACGAAGATTCCATGTTGTTCCACCTTGACAAATACTGACTGGGAAGATGAGCACCAATACTCCCAGCCCCCAGAACTTCTACAGCAGTTCTGCTACAAAAGAGAGGGATGCTGAACTGTTTTAATAGGACAGATGTCCATTTTTAATAGTGAACAACGCCATCCAATTAAGTTCAGGAGAAAGCTCCTGACTTAAATGGATGGCGCTTCTCACTACAAAAAACATAAAAGAATCATTCCTCATCAGCAGCAACATATGCAGCCCCTCAAAAACACAAATGAACCCGACCAAAAAATATTGCAAGTGAAAACAATGCAACGCCTGTAAGAAACGCAACAGCACCCAACCTACTTAGTAAACGCATCATACAGCTACAAAATACAGCTTCCCCCCAAAAAATATTTAATGTCCCCAACAAATGCAAACCCTAAACTTTCCCAGAAGATTCAAAGCTAAACATAACATCCAAAATATAAAACACCTTAAACATACATCACAGGAAGTATGTTATTGGGACTGTTAGAAACGACAGAATGGAGAAAAGATGAAGCAACCTATGAAACATCATTATAACAGTATTTAAAAAAGTACGAATTAACCACATCTGATACAAATAACTACAACCCGTTTAAAAACAAGCATTTGCAATGCAATCGGGCTCTCCTTTAGGACCTTGTATGTATTAAGCTATGCAGCACATTAACTTGGGTGCTGAAACATCTACTGTTCTTTAACATGGTGGAAAGTAAGCACCAAAATGTGTGAAACAGGTATGGAAACACATGGAGAGAAATGTTGCCTTTTAGCGGGAAATTATATACTACAAAGCTCTGTTTTTAATGTAAAATCAGGGCCTTCGGTGGTCATATCACTGAAAATACAAGATTTGAAAAAATATTGTCTACGGGAGCTTGTGGAAGACAATGTATATAGACTGGAATCTAGAAAATGCTAAAGTGATTCTTATATTTTACTGACCTCTGCTGGTCGTTTTTTCTCTGGAAAGTTAACCAGAGGCAGTTGCCAGAAATTTTTTAAAAAGAAAGTCCCTCAGCAGAAAGCAATTCTGGTATTTTACTGACCTCTACTGGTCCTTTTTTTATTAAGTCAGTTAAATGGAGGCAGTTGAACAGAAAAAAAGTCCCTAGGGTGAAGCAGACAAGTCCTAGGGCTGATCTCCAGAGCCCACAAAGTACATACACATATAAGTATGTACTAATATATAAGTATATACTAAAGTATATACAAGAGGTCTCGAATGCTTGACCTAAAAAACACGTCCATGGCCAATATAGCAATCAGCACTGCTCAAAAATACAACCAGCGCAGATAACATAGTCCTAAATGATACTAATTTCACTCTCGAAATACAAGCTGAGAAAAAAAAACGAAGAACCCAAAAAACGTACCTCACAAACTACGTACCGTAAACAGTTGAGACTCGCTGAAAGACACCACCAACAATGATCAAACCAAATGAACCACCTAGGTGGAGTTAGAGGGGGGAGTCAGAGGGGGGAGTGTGGAGTCAGAGGGTGGAGGGTGGAGTCAGAGGGGGGAGTCAGAGGGTGGAGTGTGGAGTCAGAGGGTAGAGGGTGGAGTGTGGAGTCAGAGGGTAGAGGGTGGAGTGTGGAGTCAGAGGGTAGAGGGTGGAGTGTGGAGTCAGAGGGTAGAGTCAGAGGGTAGAGGGTGGAGTCAGAGGGTAGAGGGTGGAGTGTGGAGTCAGAGGGTAGAGTCAGAGGGTAGAGGGTGGAGTGTGGAGTCAGAGGGTAGAGGGTGGAGTGTGGAGTCAGAGGGTAGAGGTTGGAGTGTGGAGTCAGAGGGTAGAGGGTGGAGTGTGGAGTCAGAGGGTGGAGTCAGAGGGTGGAGTCAGAGGGTGGAGTCAGAAGGTGGAGTCGGAGGGTGGAGTCGGAGGGTGGAGTCGGAGGGTTGAGTCGGAGGGTGGAGTCGGAGGGTGGAGTCGGAGGGTGGAGTCCGAGGGGGGAGTCGGAGGGTAGAGTTAGTTGGAGGGTGGAGTTGGAGTTGGAGGGTGGAGTTGGAGGGTGGAGTTGGAGGGTGGAGTTCGAGTTGGAGGGTGGAGTCGGAGGGTGGAGTCGGAGGGTGGAGTCGGAGGGGGGAGTCGGAAGGGGGAGTCGGAGGGGGGAGTCTGAGGGGGGAGTCTGAGGGGGGAGTCTGAGGGGGGAGTCGGAGGGGGGAGTCGGACGGGGGAGTCGGAGGGGGGAGTTGGAGGGTGGAGTTGGAGGGTGGAGTTGGAGTTAGAGGGTGGAGTTGGAGTTGGAGGGTGGAGTTGGAGTTGGAGGGTGGAGTTGGAGGGTGGAGTTTGTAAAGCGCACTACATACCCACTAGGGTCTCAAGGCTGTAGGTGACACACATGCTATAGGGCCAGGAGTATCAGCGTCCATATAAATACCTGGACTCTGTATTGAAATTCACCCATGGGAAGTGGAAGGGGAAAGCGTCAAACAACAGAGTGACACGAGCACCCTGGCATCCGATCCCGGCTCAGCCAGCGAGCCTCTCTGATCCCTGTAAGCCTCTGCAGATCAGAAACTACAAGGCATCACGGAGGCCCCGGGGGAGCTGCTGCCATCAGCAGGCCATTCGCATGCAAAGCCAAATAGACAGAGGTCCAGCGATGGGGGGGCCTGGTGAATAAAGACTGGGGGGCGGGGACTGGGAGGGCAGGGAGCAAGTGGGGCAGAAAGGGGAAAAAGCAAACAGTTTTGGAATAATGAAATTCCGGCAGATGGCCCCCAAATCTTCTGATCTCCCGGGCTCGGCAATTAGCAGCTCAATCGCAGTCAGATAAAGTGCAGGTCAGGCCCTGCACACCCGAGGTGGCAGCGCCCGGGGGAGGGGGATTAGGGAGGTGCAGAGGGTGAAAGTGTGTCCAATGGGAGCGGGCTGAATTTTATAATTACATTTACATCAGAGAGGGCCTATCTGTCGGGTCAGCAGGTAGCAGCCAGGCCTTTGCCCCCTCCCCTCCTCCTCGCGAAGAAGCTGGGAGGAGCAAAGCTCTCAGCTCCCTGGCTGTTTGGGGGCAGAGAGTTTGGTTTGCATTATGCGATTGGCAGTTTTCTCTCTAATTCTTTTTCACCTGCTGCACTCCGGTACTCATCGGCAGATCTTAGGGCTTTAAATGTCCCTGCTTGTGAGTTTGCACATACTTGGGTGGTTTTGGACAGTCGGTCCAGAGTTTGCTCCTGTTGCAACTACCAATTCAATAGCCATGATCCCCTGGCCACCCAATCCAGCTATAAAATTAAGAGCTTTCAAGCGGGCCTTATCAATGCCAGATCACTGGTGCGCCATACGGCGGAGGTCTTTGATCTACTAGCAGAAAATGATTTTGATCTGCTTTTTGTTACCGAGACTTGGATGACCGACTCCTGCGCGCCAGTAGTTGAGCTGGCTATTCCGCGTGGTTTTAAGATCTGCCGCGCAGACCGCCAACAGGGAAGAGGTGGAGGGGTTGCGGTGATCTATCGGGATCATTGGACTCTCACCTGTGAACACCTAGATGAGCTGGTGGAGGCTGAGCTTCTCCACTTTTGTTTGGAGCTCACTCCGCATTTTACTTTAGGCGGCACGTTAGTTTACCGCCCCCCAGGCTCTGTTGGTAACTTTATCGGATCCCTGGAGGAGGTAATTGTGCCACGAGCTCTACAGTTTCCCCGTTTTCTTTTGCTGGGCGACTTTAACATTCATGAGGACTTAGGGAATACCACTGTAGCTACTCGTCTCAGCGAGACTTTTAGTATGGCCCACCTCACTCAATGGGTGGACGCTCCCACGCACGTGGGAGGTCACGTTCTTGATCTGATCTGCACCAACTTTGACATCAGTATGTCCCCCCCCTTGCCTATGCCGTGGTCCGATCATTGTTTGATTAAGTTCACTTGGCAGCTAGATAAGGACTTGAAAAAAATTCCTTCTCTGGTACATAGGCCACGAATTAACTTGGGGTCACTAACTGAGTCCCTCTCTCGCACCCGCCCGGATCCGACTACGGAAATAGAGGCGGCGGTTGACGGATTCAATCTTTGGATTGCGAACGGCTCCGCAGCCTCCACTAATGTGGGAGGTATCCGTCGGATGCGATCAAGACCCTCTCAGCCGTGGTTCACACATGCTCTGCGGGAACAGAAGTCGGTCTGTAAGAAACTAGAGAGAGCATGGAGACATGCCTATTTGCCGGCCGATAAGAAGACTTTACGGGTAGCACAAAAGGACTATTATGCTGCGATTAAGGCGGCTAAAAGTAGGTATTACTCGGACAGAATCGAGAAGGCGGTTAACAACAGTAAAGAGATCTTCTCGATTGTCCAAAATTTCTTATCGCCTTGCGCCGCCCAATCTCTGCTTCCTTCATCTGCACCTTGGTGTGAAGAACTGTCCTGTTATTTTACGGACAAAATTTAAAAAATTCAGCTGGACCTGGAAGCGGCTCAAAAGACCTTTTTGACCTCGTCTGCTTACCCTCCACCTGATAGACGATGTACAGAGGCCCAGTTTACTGCCTTCCAGCTAGCATCGGAATCTGACATACGGCAAATCCTGGTGGCTTTAAAGTCCGGATCTCCCTCGGACCCCTGTCCTGCCAGGATTTTGGGAGGGATAGCGGATACCATTGCTCAAGAGGTGACCCAGATTGTCAACCTCTCCCTTTCCACTGCCTTGATTCCGCGAAGCTGGAAGGAGGCAAAGCTGCTCCCGCTGTTAAAAAAGGCTGGTTTAGACCCATCAACTCCATCGAGCTACCGGCCTATCTCACTGCTGCCTGCTTTGGCTAAAGTATGTGAGAAGGTGGCTTTCAAACAGTTGGATAGTTTCATCGAGTCCTCTCATGCCCTACATCCTGCTCAGTCGGGGTTCAGGGCAGCTTACAGTACCGAGACGGCACTGGTCGAGGTCTCAGAGGCAGTTCGGGAGTGCTTGGACGGGGGCGGCAGAGCGGTCCTGATTTTACTGGACCTCTCTGCTGCCTTCGATACGGTGCCCCATGCCTTGCTTATTGCGAGACTGGGAGCCGTCGGCATTTCTGGACTGGCCCTCGA
The DNA here is from genome assembly GCF_964261635.1 of Lissotriton helveticus. NCBI lineage: Eukaryota > Metazoa > Chordata > Amphibia > Caudata > Salamandridae > Lissotriton > Lissotriton helveticus. Next base: position 194,212,243 of record NC_136069.1, read on the forward strand.
CTGGCTTGTATCGTTTTTGAGCGATAGAACTCAGCAGGTCTGGATGCCTCCTCATTCTTCAGCCCCAAAGAGACTGACAACTGGAGTCCCGCAGGGGTCTACGTTGAGCCCTTTATTGTTTAACGTTTATATGACCCCCCTACTTTTTTTGGCGGAACAGCTGGGAGCCAAAATAATGGCCTATGCTGACGACACACAGCTACTTTTCACCTGGCCTAAGGGTGTGTTGGATCCATCAGCTATCCAGCTTTGTCTGTCAGAAGTCTTTCGGTGGCTTGCACAAGTCCAGCTTAAGTGCAAAAAAGACAAGTCGGAGGTTTTGTTCTTTGGCACTTTCCCTGTTAACTTCAAGGATCAGATCTGGCCCCCTGACCTACCCTGCCCTAGTGCAATGGGAGACCCGGCTAAGAACTTGGGGGTCTGGTTTGGCCAGGACCTGAAGTTTTCGGACCATGTAAAAAAATTAACCGGCATCTGCTTTGGCACCTTGAAAACCTTGAGAAGATTTTTCCCTCTCCTTCCCAGGGCTGCTAAGGAAACTGTTCTTCGAGCCCTGATTTTGTCTCGGCTCGATTATGCTAACGCTCTATTTAGCGGCCTGCCTGGATATATGATTCATCGCCTTCAGGTGATACAAAATGCTGCAGTACGTCTGCTTTTCTCGCTCCCAAGGAGGACGAGCGTGCGGAGCCACTTGCGCAGCCTGCATTGGCTCCCGGTACCTCACCGCATTTTGTTTAAAATTCTTGTGCTGGCCTTTAGAGCAGCTCATGGTCAAGGTCCGATGTATTTGCAGAGACGATTCTCATTTTATTTCCCCAATCGTGCTCTGCGATCGGCCAACCAATGCCAACTGATTGTTCCCAGATATAGATATGCTCGCCTGGGAGGCCAATCTATCTCAGTTAAGGCAGCTCATGCTTGGAATGCCCTTCCTCTCCACCTTAGAGCTTCTCCAACCATCACTGTCTTTAAGAAAGATCTCAAGACCCATCTTTTTAATGTCCCGCTATAACAGACTTGATTCAGATTTGTTCACTCATGAGGTCTCACTACTCACCGCGCCAGGATACCCTGTGGTAATAGAGCGCGCTATAAAAGTTTTAAAATAAATAAAATAAATAAATAAAATAAATTGTAGGTATTTAAGTGCCACTGTATCCCTTGGGCAAGCAAGCACCTGAAATCCCCTGGGGCTCTGGGTGATACCAAACTTCTCCATGTCACAAAGACTCGGAATTTCCTTTCCGGGGGGTTCTTCTGTTTGGGATACCACTGCTTTCTGGGAAATGTAGTTTTGGTGCGGTTGAAATAGTCTTTACGGACTAAGGCATTCGATGACAATAAAATGGCATTCCGAGACTAGACAAGTGGGGACGCTGTGACATGCAGTCATTTTGCAACACTACACGTTTGTCAGTGTTAAATTGAAGAAGAAAAAAAGGTGACGCAGATGAAATTAGAAACATTTTTTGAGGTGGAAGGAGCTATTTGGTCACAAGTTTGCAGCAAGTTCGAAGATATACGACCCAAGTGGTGCACGTGCATTTTCCTACCTTTGTTTAAGTCCATAGATTACGCCTGGTCAGCAAGAGTGCAATGCTGTGGTCCAGGATTTTCTTTTAAGAGTTCTGTGCATTCTAGAAGTTGTGGTCCTGGTTCCTTTTAATTGACCAATAGACCGAGACAGCAGATCATTGATTTGAAAAAGAAGGGGCCAGAACTGGATCTGATAATTCTGCAAATTGCTGATGTAATTATTGTGGGATGAATGCAACTTTGAAATGTGACAATTGTTCGCAATACCAAGAATACCAAATAAATAAATACATTCAAAAAAACAAAAAGAGTTGTAGAATGAACTAGCGTTTCCAGCATATCTAACAAGGGAGACAACATGGGTAAAACGAGAAGAACACAAGGCAAACAGCAACACGAGTAGGTGTGTGGGGGGGTTGGGGGGGTGGGCGGCGGAACAGCAGCCTTTGATGTGGTGTGCCCTTTGATGTGGTGTGCTAGGCGGATGGGGGTGGGGGAGCAGGCGAGCGAGTGAGTGGAGGGAACCAGCATGGGGTATGAGTGAGGCCAAGCGCGCGCCTGGCCAAGCGTCACGCTTGAAAAGTTAACATGCATTGTAGGAAATCCGGCTTGTTCAAGAGAGTTTTGGTCAGATGTAATAGGTTTCGAGTAATAAATTACTCGACCTAAAAACCACCCTACAACCCAACCCTCAGCTTGGCGATGTCACTGTAAGGATGGGGAAACAGCCTACCACCAGTGTAGGAAAGTAGGATCTGCTTCTATTGCCTGGTGCTAGGCTGTTATTGACTAGTATAAGTAGGATCCTGCTAATCAGAACCCCAGTCCATCTGCTTTCTCCCTAAATTGTTATGTTCAGTACTTAGGTACATCCCAGATCGGATACTGGGGTACCTTTATAAGTCCCTAGTATATGGTATTAAGGTACCCAGGGTATAGGTAACTCAGAGGTCCCCCCTGGGCTAAAGCATGCATTATTCTACCCATGGGAGACCATTCAAAATGGAACTACAGGCCTGCTATTGCAGCCTGTCAAAGCTGGTTCTAGCACCCTTTACTGAAGATATAGGTTTCCTATCTCTAGTATCACTGCTCTTAAAACCTATAAGCCACCCCTATAGCAGGCCATTGCAATCCCAAAGGCGGGGTGCTTGGTCCTAAGTAAGAGGGTGATTCTGCATGAGCAGGACACCCCTACAGTCTACTGAGTCTATTTTCCGGGGTTGTCAGTGAAGCAGCCATATACCATATAGAGGGGCACTGTGTAATTACGCAATGACTATCTCAAAACTGGCTGCAACAAATCCTATCATGTTTGGTATAAAACATGTAGAAATCATACCCCCACACCGTAAACTGTGTGGGAGGTATGATTCCAAGGACTGGAAGAGCCCTCCTTTAGGCTCTCCCTGTCCCCGGTACCAGACTTCCAGACCTGGACAGCTCAAAATGATTGCTGCCGAACAAAGACACGATTCTGCCCTCTTGCTGCTGAGCCAAGCTCGAGCAGGGAAAGACAGAACAATAGGCATCCTGTCACAGGGAGGTGTGACCACCTCCAAGACAGGATTGAGTGTATTGGGGCAGGGTGGGAGCGCTTGCCTGCGCCACTCAGTCTGCATGAGGGGCACATTTGGTGTCCCCATGCATAGTCCAGTTCAAACCAGTCCCGGGAGCCGTTGGCTCCCGCTCTGGCATGGAATTGAACAAAGGACATGGGATTAACCTCCCCACTGTCCAGACCCTCCCCTGGGAGGGTCCCCTGAATCGTCTCAACCTCTTCCTAAGTGTACTTAAGGGCTTACCTGTTGGTGGGTCCCTAGATTCGTTGTGGGATAAGATTCAGATCAGATACCACTTCTTCTACCGTCTGGGTACTCTGGACATTGCTGGACTTAGTTTGGGTTCGACTTCATCTCCCTTCCAGTCTGCTGCATCGTCTATGCCTGTGCACCATACAGGAACCTCCCAAGGCATGTGGGCATCAAAGACACCTGAAGGAATCTCCTTTGGAGTGAAGGAGTTACCCCCTGCATTTGCAGGCACTGCAACTAAGTCGACCGGTCTGCTGATCCTGAGCTCCTCCGGACTTCGAAAGGTTCTGCAACACAGGTGATGGTTTTCCCCAGCTACCGGGGCCTGCCCTCTCACTAAGTTTGAGACCAGTATCCCTTGTAAGGGTTGCAATAACCAAACCCCTGTGCACCTCACCAACTTGCAGTTGCAAAGGCTTGTTGGCTTCCTTCCAAGAAGATCTTTGGGCTCCAAGTAGCGCCAACCTGGAGCATCTCCTGTGACCAGAATCTTCAGCCGCATCGCATCGTGTGCATTGTGGCCTGCATCTTTTGGTGAAGTGCATGAAGTCCTCTCGCAACTCCAGTGCCTCCGGCCTGTGAGTCCATTTGAGGGTCACCTTTGCTTCTCTTGGGCACCCCTGATTGCTCAGGGCCGGCCCTGACTTCCTTGCTTCTGGTGAGTCCCCTGGACCTAGCTGGTCCCGACATTGCACCTTCTTCGACTTCTACATGGGTTGCATTTGTCAAGGCTTGTTGCTGCTCCCGCTGGATACCGACCCCTCTGCGATCGACATCCGACATGGGACAGCTTGTATACAGCTCCTGGACTTCCTTACCATCGCATGGTCCGCATGGCTGCAGAGTCAAGGTCCTCGTCAACTCTCCTGCAACACCCGATATCGAGTGCATTGTCTTGCAAATCTCGTGATCACTCCTGAGTGACATAGAGTCTGTCAGTGGCGGCTGGTGGAATTTGAAAGTGGTGGAGATATGAAGAACGAATCAATGCAAGCGAGCGCAGCGAGTGAGCCAGATGGCAATAAGGGGTGTTGAGGGGGGTTCTCCCCCGTGAAGACATTTTTTATAAATTGCCATCTTTTTGGTGCCATTTTCAGTGCTATTTCTGATATATGTCAGAGAATTTCTGGGTTGCCAAGCAAGTCTAACTACTGAAGAGGACTAGGGTTCTAAGCAAGACTGCTAAGGCTCTACCCTTTCCAATAGAAAACACATAACATAGGTGCATAAACAACCACAGAAAAATACACTTGCAATTTTGTTCCTATCAATAATGCAGGCTTGTAAAATTGGTGTATTTTGGAGCACTTTTCAGCACTGCCTCTGTGATAAATGGACTAAAAAATATAGTTCTTATATTCATAAAGGAAAACTCATATAATATATAATAGATTTTCTGGGTTGACAAGCAAGTCTGACTAGTGAAGGGGGCTGGGGCAGTTACTAGGCAAGACTACCGGACTCTACCCGTGCCAATATAAAACACATAACATAGGTGCACAAAGGTCTACAAAGTAAAATACTTGTAATTTTATTCCTACTAGAAATACAGGCTGGCCACTTCCTTTTCTGCATCAGCTATTCAATGTTGATTGCCCAGTAATCTTCCTGACATTAAATAGCTACATGTATAAGAAATATCCATTCGAAACAAACATTTAATTTTTAGGAAGTCAGCAAAACCTTTGCATTTTTGAGCAAGGCAATTTTGCAAAATAAAAATGAAGTTAACCACTTGGATGCTATGGCCTTTTCCATCATTTTACTGTAATTTCCATTGAAATGAATGGGCACTCCATGACGAGCTGACCTTGTCATTAGCATGGAAGTGGTTTTAATAATGCAGTTAATAATCAGTATCTTAGAAAACCACTAAATAAAAATAAGTAATGAAATTAGTTAGTATGCATTGCTTAAATATAAGAAATATCCATTAAAAATCTTTCATTATATGATAGAAAGAAACAAAAACGTTATATGTATAAGAAGGCTAGGTAAAATTGTTCAAAAATAAAACTTGTTTCTTTATTTTTAAATACTTTGCATGTCACTCTCAGGCTTTTGTGCCTGTCAGTACAGTAGAAAATGGTTACATAAAAATAAATTATGAAAATAAATAAATGTACATTTTAAGAAATATCCCTTCAAAACCAATATGATATTTGTAAACACTAATACAATTATTTTAAATAATACTATGTAAATACTTTGCATGCCACTCTCAGGTCCTTGTGCCCATCAGCCAGCACAGCAGAAACCAGTTAAATAAAAATAAATTATGAAAATAAATAAATGTACATTTTAAGAAATTTCAAAACCAATATGATATTTTAAAAACAATAATAAAAATAATAATATTTAACCCCTTCGATGCTCATGACGGAACGGTTCCGTCATGAGCTACGGTTGAGCTGTGCTCATGACGGAACCGTTCCGTCATGACCACGCCCGTTTTTATTAGGGCCCAGCACCGGAGGGGGAATCGCGGTCGCGCTGAAAAGGTTAAATACTTTGCATGTCAATCTCAGGTTCTTGTGCCTGACAGTACAGTAGTAAATGGTTAAATAAAAATAAATTAGAAGCATAAGTAATTGTTGTACATTTAAAGAAATATACCTTCAAAACCAACATATTTTTAAACGCTAACACAAATATTTAAAACAATAATAAAATATGAAAATAAATATATATAAATTCACATATACGTAAACACACATATATAAATACATATCAACTGTACAGGAGTTCTATGAATATTAAATGGAATGTGTAAATTGCCAACAGTGCTTCCTAATATTATCAGACCCCGCAGCCGATTAGGAGCTGACGCGGGACGCTGTAAGGGAAGCCGCCATCTTGGGTGAGGCGCCGGGTTGCGGACCAGTTGGTCATTCCGCTCCACCCTCTTCCGCCATTTATGGAGAAGATTTCCCGTCCGCGCAGCGGGCGGGTGCAGCGGGCGCGCCCGTCTGCGCCCGTCCGCGCCGAGACGGGTCCAGGGGCCATATCCCCTGGCCAAATTGCTGATCCGTCCTTAAGACTCCCTTATAGCGCTAACCTGCTGCGTTCCTACAGGCCCCATCGCAATGCGAACTGCTCTATGTTTAGTCTAACCAGCAAATCCTGCCAGTTCTGCTCAGGCTGCTCATTGTCACTTGATGTCCCTCAGCTATGTCGTAGTTGTACACCTCAACCGCTGATTATCCCTGAAACTTCATACAATTTCCATAGCATGAACTGTCGATCCTTACCCAAGCACAGACGTGAGATCTTTGACCTCTTAAATGATGAATAGCCTGACACTCTCTTCATTACTGAATCGTGGCTTCACGATGGCTCTGGCCCAGACATCGCAGAAGCACTGCCGGCCAACTATGCCATTGTCAGGCGTGATAGGGTGGCAAAAGTTGGAGGTGGTATTGCTATTATTATTTTTAAAAATATATATCAATGTCTACTGGATCGTATCGCCTTACACAACTGTGAAGCCGTGTCTTTCAAGCTTGTTCTTCACTCCAAAACCTCGCTGACCGACATTTTAATTTATCGCCCCCCCGGCACTGTCAATGACTGGGCCTTTCACTTGTCTGAACTCATTGCTTCTTTTCTGACTAAGTCCAGTACTCTCTTAGTTGTGGTTGACCTCAACATTCATTTAGACGATCCTAGCAATAGCACAGCCAGAACTCTGATTGCCGATTTTCAGGCTATGAACGCTACCCTTCATAATTTCGGACCCACACATAAAGGTGGTCACTTACTAGATCCCATTTTCTCAAATTTGCCTGACCTGAAATGTTACCCGGCTCTGCCTGTCCTTTGGTCAGATCACTATTTAGTCAGCTTCAGGATTACGTCCAGGATTACCTCAGCTCTGTACAAAGGTTTCCACGCGGAAAGTAGGAGGGCTTGGAAAAAACTGGACATCTGTTCTTTGAACAAACTGAACTGCTGGTGTCGACGGATGCGGAAACTGCAGCCTCAGTGATGGACTCCTGGTTAAAAAATGCTATCGACATTTGTCTCCCTACTTCTTTAAAGAAGGATACGCCTCACAAGACTCCAGCCCCTTGGTACACAGAGACGCTAAAAATCGAAAAATCTTTTTACAAAAGGCTGGAGCGCATTTGGCGTAAAGACTATTCAAAGCCGGCAGCTTTTGCTTACAGAAGTGCTTTAAAAACTTACCACAAAGCTTGTGCCTCTACCAGGGCCAACTTTATTGCGAAGTCCATAGCAGATGCCATTGACAAATCCAAAGTTTTGTTTGGCGTAGTCAAAAACCTTGCAGGGTCTCTCACTACAGTAAAAGCTCCCCCCCCTGTCGAGTCGTAGATGTGATGATATTGCCCAGTTTTTTATAAACAAGGTGGATAAGATCCACCAGGACATCTCCATTTGTAATCACGGAAATAGTCCTATGGCTCACTCCACTCTCGTAAAGAAGGCCACTCGGCAGGCGGCCCCTATCCTCTGCCCCTTACAAACCTGGCCCTACTTACAGCCTGATGGTCTCCACGAATTGCTCTGTAAAATAAAATCTGGTTCCCCTCTGGATCCTTTACCTATTGCCGTACTCAGGTCTCTTGACCCCCGCAATTGTCAGCAATTTGCTCCACATTGAATCTATCGCTTAACACTGCCACAGTTCCTGCCATTTGGAAACACGCTATGGTCACGCCACTTCTGAAAAAGCCATCTGCAGACCCCGAACTCCTTTCAAATTCCCACCCCATCTCACTGTTACCTGCCTTTTCTAAGGTTCTTGAACGTCACATCCATCGCCACCTCACCCAGTTTGTGACCTCAAACAACTTACTTCACCCCTCGCAGTCAGGGTTCCGGTCAGGTTTCTCTACGGAAACAACTCTCCTGGGTGTCACTGAGCACCTTCGGTCCCTACTTGACAGAGGGGAGACTGCAGCGCTGATACTACTTGATCTCAGCGCGGCGTTCGATACCATTTCACACAAAATCCTCCTGGAATCCTTAGCCACCATGGGTGTGGAAGGATCAGCCCTGGGCTGGCTGGCCTCCTTTCTTGCTGATGTATTTTTAACAAACAAGGGAAACCCAGCGGGTAGCTAAGAACCATGGGTATAACTGCATTATAGAAACAAAGGTTCCTAGCTTATTTAAATTTTTCACAATGCAGTATAGCACACAATGGACTACTATAGGATGACTTGTTCCTGCCCAGCCGGGCCGGAAGTTTATTTTTTCAAAAAATGTCAGTATTAACACAATATTTTCAGACAATTAGTATGACACAAGCCTGTGCCGTACTTAGAAGAGGAGAAAATAGAGAAAAGGTGAAAGGGGTGTCTTCAGGCAAGGAAAAAAGAGCAAAACAGGGCACTTTATAATTGAAAAGAAATAGTGACAGTGTCGCCTGGAGTGAAACAAACAATCTCAAATTTGTGAAATGTTACATGTATGTACACTCATAGGTGTCGACGTTTCGATCCCTTCGCTCAATTAAATAATTGGGATCATCATCAGGACTTAATAGATAGGGTTGCCTGAGTGTAACAAAGCCTCTATCTTTGGAAGAGGTTTCGAATAAGGCGTCAAACTTGCTAGGGGCGCCTAGGGGAAGCAACCAGGGGTACAATAACTTGTCCTGGTTCCGGGCTTTAATTATTTCCCATCGCGGTTTTAATAAAATAAACTTCCGGCCCGGCTGGGCAGGAACAAGTCATCGTATAGTAGTCCATTGTGTGCTATACTGCATTGTGAAAAATTTAAATAAGCTAGGAACCTTTGTTTCTATAACGCTCCTTTCTTGCTGATAGCACTTTTCAAATTTCTTCCCAAGTCGCCACCTCCAATATCTATCCCCAGCCTCACGGTGTCCCTCAAGGTTCCATTCTTAGTCCCCTACTTTTCAATCTGTATGTCACCCCTTTGGCCCATATAGCAGACAGCACCGGTCTTACCCTATTTACGTACGCTGACTACTCGCAGATTGTTTTCTCACTCACTAAGTCTGACAAAGCTTCCACCTCCCCCCTTCTGGTTGGACTTGGAGAAATCGCCAAGTGGATGGACTATAACCTTCTCAAGTTGAATGGGGGTAAGACGGAGGTTCTTGTCCTGGGGCATAAACCTGACCTATGGACTTCAAGACATTGGCCTGTAGAACTTGGCCCTCTCCCAGTTCAAAATCTGGGTGTTGTTATTGATAGGAACCTGACAATGCAATGCCAAGTCAGCAAGGTATCATCCACATGTTTCACCATCTTACGCTGGTTGAGAAAGATCTTGTGGATGTTGCCAGAGGGCACCCAGAGGTCGGTGGTGAATGCCTTGGTCACCTCCCGGTTGGACTATGGCAACATACTCTACCTGGGGGCGGCCAAGGCAGCCACGCGACGCCTACAGTTGGTGCAAAACACTGCAGCTCGCCTTCTTTGTGGCTGCCGCAAAACCGACCACACATCTGGCTATCTTCGAGAGCTTCATTGGTTGAAGGTGGAAAACCGAGTGAAGTTCAAGGCGCTTACCTATATGCATAAGATCAGGCAGAAGGTGGCACCTAGTTATCTACAGACCTTGGTGAAAGTGCATTCCCCTACCCGTTCCCTTCGTTCCTCTTCCCAAATTCTCTTCTCTGTGCCTAGGGTCAAACTCTCCAGGATGGGAGGCCGTTCTTTTGCCTATTTGGGGCCTAAGCTATGAAATTCTCTCCCTCTGATCATTCGGTCGGAGGACAGCCACACTCGCTTTGGCAAACCCGTCAAGACATGGCTATTCGACCAATAACTGCATCGGCCTCTTTCATCTTCTATTAGTCGCACAATCTTAGCACCGGAAAACCCTCTGGGGTAGCTGTCGCGTTATACAAACTTAAATAATAAATAAATAAATAATAAATAAATAAATCAGACAAAACAAACCGAATTATAAATACCTAAAACTATGATCAAACTTCAGATTCATATTTTCTATTTATATAGAAAGTTTGCTCATCGATCTTTAATATGAACAAACTTTACGATTGTTCTTTTGTTGAATTCTGGTATTTGCTTTATTAGCTCTTTTTTCCATTGATAGCATAGCCAATGCATTAAGTCTAGCTTGAGTCATTGTGTTTCGCAAAAACGTTTTTACCCTCTTTAGTGTGGAAAAACATTGCTCGGACTCTGCTGTTGTCATGGGTGTAGTAATGACAACTCTTAAAAGCTTTATGGTCTCAGAAAAAGACTTCTCTGAGTTGTTTTCACACAGAAAGCTAAATAAAGCCATGGCACCACCAGTAGCATGATGGAAGTCATGTCTTCCATACAGGACTGAAAGTTCTGTATGCAATCTGGCTTTGTCTAACATAGGGTAGGCTTCTATCGTTTCTGCAAGTGCCTCAGCTGGGAAAGATTTGTCATGTCTTTCAAAAAGGTCACTTCGCAATAGTGTTGCACTCACAAGATGCTTTGTACATACAAAGCGCTCTCTGGCATGGACCACAATAATGTCACAGACTTCTTTTGCTTCTTGGATCAAAGTCTTTATTTGCAGTCTCTGGTGTACAAATTTACATTCTTGTGGCAGTGTAGAATCTAAACTGTCAATGAATTCCCGTACTTTGGTGATGTTTTTCACAAAATCTGTAGTAGCTTTCTGGACAGACACAGTGTCAATGTCTCGCTTTTGCAATTGATTATATAAAACGTCTACTTGGGGCATTATACTGTGAAAAAGAAACAGAAAGAATATAAACTCCCTATCTTCTAATGTTCTAGTAAATCCCTTAGCTTCACATATAGTATTGGTCTCAAAATCACCACTGTTTGCAATGGTCGTCATGCATTCAAGAAGATCGTCTATGTATTCATAAATTTTGTTTATTGCTCGAATTTTGAAGTTCCAGCGAGTTGCAGACCCTCTTAGAAGTCTTCTTGAAACTATTTGTTCAATAATATCAGTCTTTTTCAGGGAACATGCAAAAAATGCTGTTATACCACCAACTTCTGAAAGAAAATTTTAACTCTAGATATTTTGGAGAAAGCCTGTTCCATAATTTGGTTAAGTTGGTGGGCATAGCAATGAATATAATGTGCATTTGGGTAAACATCCTTGATTTTCTTTTGCACCCCACCAGTTGCACCATGCATGACGCTGGCACCATCGTAGCTTTTAGCAATTACTTTCCCTTTAGCACATTGCTCAGGAAAAACAATGCTTAATTCATTAAGAATGGCTGAGGCAATTGTTTCTGCAGATGAGTCTTTCAGATGTGTGAAACAATAAAATCTTTCAGCTACCTTGCAATTTCCATCAATGTATCAGAAGACCTGAACTGACTGTGTCTGAGTAGAGACATCAGTTGTATCGTCAGCTTGGATTGCTACATAATCAGTGCTTCTTAACTTTTGTGTAATATATTCTCTTATTACTTCCAGCATACAGTCCAGCAATTCATTCTGAATAGTTTTAGAAGTGCCTTTAAACACTGTGACTGTATTTAAATGTGTTTCCATAGCACTGTCAATGCTGGAGACAAAATCAACCAGGCCCCTGAACACGCCAGGATTTAGAGACTCTTCAGTTTCATCATGGCCTTGTAATGCCAATTCAAAGGCACCACAAAAACTAATACAGTTAAACAATTTCGATAAAATGTATCCGTTTTTATCCACTTCTGCCATATGTTTTCTTACTCCCACACAGTATACTTCGTTCAATTGCTGTACACTGTCCAATGTTCCAAAAAGAGATCATTTCAACATGTTTGTCAAATGGGATTTACAGGAATTATGTTTTTTTATTTTTTCAGCCAGATGCTTTAGGTCAGTAACTCCTGTTTTTGTCCAGGCAACTTCACCTCCGAAGAGTAAGCAAGGGAAACAGAATAAAGCATTTTTAGAAGTATTACCAGTAAGTCATTCCATTCTATCATACCATGTACTGGTAAACTGACGTGTGTAACCCTTTCCCTTATCTTTTGTAGACTGCTCAATTTTAATTAGAGGTTTATCAGCTCCTCATGTTTTCACTTGTAGTTTATCTGCATGTGTCAAGCCAAAAAATGGGGTTCTGAGTGAACTGTCAACTGTGTTCATTGTGACCAGCAATATATCAGACTGGAAATAGAAAACCTAGCCTGTTTTTAAATATTCCCTCGGTTGAAGACACAAAAACAATAGTATGCAAAATACTAAATAAAAACACTAATATGAATTGTCATGCACACACAAGTAACAACAATTATTCATCCACATCCATCCTCATTCTGACAGGAATGCAACTGCAGCAGCACCTACAGCTGTTCCCCAAGCGGTATAACCTTGTAAATATTTGCAGAATTCCTACTGGATCCTGTTAATTATTAAAATATGGTGTAAGCTTTGAGGCTAGGTGCCATTGCGTGCACAACACCAGTGGTGATTAAAAAGCTTGAGCATGTCAATTCATTGATCAGCCTAGAATTTAAAGGGTGTATTCAAATTATGGGGTCCTTGCATTACTATTATAATGATAAAATAACTACATGTTACGAGTAAACCTAAAACAAAGTACTTATACATTTTGACTTGACTTTAGATGACAGATAATACAAAACATATTGAAAAATGTCCTAAAAAGCATGAGACTCTCATTGAGCAATACCCTTTAAAAGAGTTCTAGGCAGATCTATTATATATCCAGTACTCATCTGTACCCAACACAGCAAAATATATGTATATTGTTTCAATTAAGAGTTTAACATTGCAGTTAGACAATTTCGATATTCTACAAATTTATGAACGGAGCTATTTTACACACAGGACAGACAAAAATGACACCCTATATACAGTGCTAGTCCTATCAGTGATCCCATTATAAAATGGACAGCAGTCGCAACTGTCACAACACATTAGATCGATTTTATACATCCTACTCACTGTACATACTCTGTGTGCAGTAAAAATATTGTGTGCAAAAAAAGTAGCGTGAAAAACATTGGTGTCAAAAAAATATTCTCAACTGAAAAAATAGAATGAAAATTAACAGTAGCTTAAAACATGATAAAATGTCATGCATTATAGAGCAAACGCGAGTGTACTGGGATCAGGGGTAATGGGGCATCCTCCTAAAGCAGACAGGAGCATTTAAAATAAGGTGAGGTAAAGGGGGCGGTAGACTAGCAAAGTATTTTAATAATTCAGGTAAATGGATAGTTAGGGGATTTTAGGGTAGCACTAAGGAGTAGTAGAAGGCTATTATGAATTAGAGTAGTACTTTTTTTAAGCATCAAGAAAGGATAGAATTTATGGGCAGTTTGGGGTTTAAAGGCTTTAGGGGTGGGAAGCAATAAGGGATAGTAAGGGATTATTAGGCTACAGTTACATAAATGAAAGAGTGTATAAAATAATAAAAGATTTAAAAATCAACATTTTTGGAATTTTCATAGTTTATAATGAAAAATGAAAAATTATTCCCTTGAACTTTTAACTCGCCACAACCTCATACTCTTTGCACTGTTCTGCTAGGACACAACTTTCCAAACTTTTCATGTTGGTGACACACCTTTTTGTGAAAAAATTTGCAGGGACACGGTAACGTGAGGAAGCACAGCGAGCGAGCCTGAACTACCTATGGTGGGTTCGGGCCCCACACACACATACCCCACCCCACACACAACCCCACACATACCCCACCCCACACACAACCCCACACTCAACCCCCCACAGACACACCACCCCACACACACACCCCACACCAACACACACCCACACACACACACCCCACCCACACACCCCACACACCCCACACACACCCCACACACAACCCCCCCACACACACCCCACACACAACCCCCCCACACCACCCCACAGACACACCACCCCACACACCCACAGACACAACCCCACACACACCCCACACACCCCCACAACCCACCCACCCAACCCCACCCACACAACCCCCCCACACACTCCACCCCACAGACACACCACCCCACACACACAACCCCACACACACCCCACCCCCCACATACACACCCCCACACACACACACACCCCACACACACACACCCACACACCCCACACACACACCCAACACAAACACACACAACCCCCCCACACATAACCCCACACACACTCCCCACACACACACACACCGGGCCGGTTTGTTACTGGGGGCCGGGTTTGCAGCTGAGCTGCAATATTGCCCCCAGGTTACAAAAGCAGCATACAAGTGTTTCCAGCCTGCCAGGGCAGGCAGTGCTTCCCCAGAGGCCAGGCAGCCAGCCAACCCCAACGCCCCGCCACCCCCACTCCCCCAGGACCGGTCCGAGAAAATTGCCAGGGCTGCCTTCTGCTCCCAGTCTGGCCCTGTACACAGCTCTCAAAACATTGACAGCGCTCAATCAATAGAAAAAGTATTGTGTTTGTGTACGTGGGAGAGGTGATGGTAAAGTGGAGGCGACAAAAGGAAGTACTTGCACAAGAAGAGAGTGAAGTGACAGTGATGCAGAGGAAGGAGATGAAGCGTGATGTATTTGGATGCACAGAACACACATACAGAAGATGCCAAAGTCCCATATGCAGGAACACAACTACTATGTATAGGTAGAACAAAATTGAGGAAATAAAGGGACCCAAAAATGCAGCAACACTAATCATTTTTATAGAAATGAATGTCTACAATCTGTTAAAGAAAGTGGGGAAAGCACGTGACAAGAAATGTTTTTCTTCAATACAACAAGTACTCTTAAAAATAGAATTAGTTCCTCATTTTCGGTCATTTCTGTCATACGGCACTTGGCCTAAGATCACCTTCTGCTCGGCTAAGAGAATACCACAAATATTGACTTGAGCAGTGATGGTGTAAAACAAAAACAATGCCCCCCCCCGTCGTGTGTGGCATCCCGGGCCCGCTCACAGCCGCACCCGAGCACTTCGCAGGTCGTTAAAGACCTTGTGCATGTTAATGGGGCTTTGTTGTTGTTTCACCCCTTCGAAGAGCCCCTGCAGCTCGACTCTGCCAATTGCCGGCAGAAGTCATCTCATCTCATCCCGCGACACACCTACGGCTGGGGCGCAACACAGTAATGTGTTGCGCCACAAAGTTTGGAAAGCTGTGTGCTAGGATTAAACAGGCCTCCACACCTAAAGACCACACAGTTGGCACCCATATACAGCTGAATGTGGAACTTTGCCGTAAATAGAGAACCATGTCCAACCTTGTGGCCCGAGATTAAAGACCAGGAAGCTGAGTTTCGATCAATGTCCTGTTGCAGCAGAGTCGGAGCCACCACGTGTCCTCTTTCGATATCTCTCAGTGCTGATCTTGAATGTAATTATATCACGACCAGTTTTCGCTCCAATTTTTCATGTGCTTAAAGAATTAAAACAAGAATTATTACCAACAATTACATTGCATTCATGTAATGTTTCTAGCAAATGTGCTTCCTGTACAATACTGTTTTACACAAAACAAATAAAAACATTTAAAATAATAAATTCAGGTGGTTTTTAATGGAATGTGCATCAGTGCAAGTGAGCTCGTGGGTCTCTGCAAGTATGGTGATGTGGGCAATTTTGTGTAGAGTTGCATGTTTCTGCAAAGAAGTGCATGCCCAGGTTTAAACATGAATCTATGTGAACGAATGTGTGTGTATGTTTGAGTATGTGTGCATTGTAGTGAGCACCTCTGCCGCTGGCCCGAACTCTAGAATCCTGATGATGTAGTAAGCAGAGTTATGGGAACACCTTGTGTGACTAGAGAATGGATAGTGAGTTAAGGTTTTACACCGGCTACATTCAGGGGGCTAGAGAGTCAGGCGACAGGTAAGCCAGTGATCACTTCCAGCAACCGGACCCCAAGGTTGAAAACCTTCAGCACCAAGGCCACTGCCCCCTCAAAGCAGCCTATAGTCCATTGCCTTTCTGAAAAACAACAGTTGGCATAGTGCGACCCCTTGGTTCTACGTGGAACACTGTCTGCCAGCCGGGTCTGGAATTTTATTTGTTTATGACTTTCACTAACTGAAGAAAGTGTTTTACACTCTGGGAAAGCAGCCAATTTGACAAAAGATTGGTGATTAATTTTTTCCAGGCAGTGGCGAAATTTGATTGTGCCAAGAAAATAAGTGGGACAGACTGCATGCTTTCCACAATACACTTACTGCCAGCGTGCTTGCTGCTTAAATGCAGCTACTCATACTGCATGCAAGGTGGTTAGGGCCCAGGTGTGCTATAGTTTGCATGAATAAAGCATTCTAGTGTGGTGATGCAGACACCAGCATTAGTCTGACCACTAATGAGTGGTACTTGACAGGACTGCAAATGTGAAAAGTGAACGCTCTTCAAAAATAAAAAAAGTGTGTATCTGTTTAACATTTGAAAGCTTTGACATTATCAAGTCAAATTATAGCACCGCACTGAAAAGACTTCATTAAACATGCTAGGAGGGAGGGGATGACACCTACACCTGAATACGGCTATGCCTATTCCAACACAAATAGCTGCCTAACCACCTGTAGTGTGCCTGGAGCCAGAGAGGGAAGGGCAGGGGCCTTTTGAGGATCAAAGACAGCCGTCTTTTGTTGTCTCCCCCACTTCAAACACACATTTTGGTATTAGTACCGGACCTGTGACACTCCCAAATTAGTTCACTTTGGGGTCTGGAGAAGAGTCTGCAACTATGAGGTACTACGCTGCTAGGAGGGACTGCCCCTTTGTTACTTGATTTGCTGTACTGGCCTTCTGCCTGCTGATTGCTGTATGCCAGGAGTGACTGCCTCTTTGCACTCTGCTCTGCTGTGTTGGCCTGCTACCTCTGCAATGAGGGACAACTGGCCCTCTATATCCTGCAAGTACCCAATAACTTGTTGGCTTTCCTCCTGTTATGGAAGAATCAGGGCTATTAGAATGTTATTGGGCCACCAGACACACTCACACAGTCTAGTGCCTGGTGTGTTGGCACCCGGTCACCTTTTGCTATTAGTCGTACTCGAGATTGGTGTTTTTGAAGATACCGCAGTGGTGCAGCCCTTTACCCGCAGTCAGCGCTTGAAGCACCGAGCGGCGTGAGTGCATTCTGATTGCCTAGCAACACAACAATCTGAGCGCGCTCTCTCCAGGCTCTTTGGGCCAAAGATTCACAAGACTGCCTCTACTGTGGCTGAACCCCAGTCCTGCCTGCCTCTGTGCCTCGTACAGACATGAGCTCCATGTGTGAGGCCCACCAACTCAGCAGTATTGGGCCATAGACCTGCCTGTGCTCCTGCGGCCATGCCGGAACCCAACTCATCTTCCTACCAGGGGGACCCCGTGTGGGAGACCACCGACAATCAGAGCAGCGACTCCAAGCCCCAGGTATTGTCTCAAAGGCCCGTGCCGGCTGACTTCATCCTCCACTTTATTGAAGACCTTTCCGAGATGGCCGGTGGGCTCATTTGAGGATTATTGTAACTCCCTTAGAGGTTCCTGAGCACTGTGATGCCCCGGGCGAATGAGCTATTAATGTTACTACTGGCATAACTCTTGACTGATTAGATTGTTGTCCTTCAGGCCTGGTTTTAATTACATAAAGATGGCATATTTTTCTACAACTAGTGTGGAGTTTTTTGTGGTGTCTTTCACTGTATTACTTTACTATGTGTTGCACAAATACTTTACACGTAGCCTCTTTGATAAGCCTGCTCTGCGCCAAGCTACCAGACGATGAGCACAGGTAATCTTGCATGTGTATCTGAATTAACCTGAGTGGTGGTGGGTACTGCTTGGCTTAGGTGTATACCCAGGCCAACCAAAATACCCATTTGTAAATGACACATTCAGCAGCGATGGTGGGGGGAGGCCGCGGCTCATCAGATTTCAGCTGGGGCCATAACAAAAGCCAAAGTTAAAGGGCCATCAGGCCTCTTTTTGTTCCAGGGAGCTATCTGGAGCTTCAAACTTAAAAGCAAATACCTCGACCAATGGGAAATAGCTGCCCTCTTCCTCCTGGAACTCTCAGCCACCTTTAAGACAGTTTCCCACCACACCCTCTGCACAAGATTCCACGATGCCGGCATCCGGGACAAGGCCCTGGATAGATATGCTCCTTCCTCACCAGCCGAACACAGAGAGTAAGACTTCCACCATTTAACTCAAAACCCAGAGATCAGCTGCAAAGAGCCTCAAGGCTTCTCCCTGAGCCCCACGCTCTTCAGCATCTGCATGGCCCGACTTGCAGCCTTCGTCAGAAACCACAGACTCAACATCATCTCCTACGCCGACAACATCCAGCTGATTCTCTCTCTCACAGAAGAACCCACAGCCACCAAGAGCAACTTCCACAACAGGATAAACACAGTCCCCACCAGGATGAAGGACAGCTGCCTCAAGCTTAACTCAAACAAGACCTAAGCCCTCAACCTGGGATCCACCCCCAAGTGCTGCCAACCCCCTGGCTGGGATGACTCTTGGTTGCCCAGGCAGAGGGGGCCTGCAGTACTTGGAACCCCCCCATACCCACTGACCATGTGCGAAACCTTGGCATCTTCCTGGACTCCTCGTTCTCAACAAACCACCAAATCAATTCTGTTTCATCCTCCTAGTTCCACACACTCCATCTACTTCATAAGATCTTCCAGTGTGTCCCCAGTGAGTACAGGAAAACAGTCACCCATGAGCTCGTCAGCACTCTAGCCAGCACCACCCAGAAACTCTAACAGAAACTGCAGAACATCAAGAATACCTCCCCCAAACTCATCCTGAACATCTCACGCCGCAGCCACATCACCGGCCACCTGAGAGGGGAGACAGCCATTACAACGAATTCAATACAACGCATGCCATTACAATGCATGCCAACCCAATGTAAGTACCATTACATCGCAATGCCATTACAACACATGGCATTACAATGCATATACCTTTACCATGCATGCCTTTACAACAAATTTTGTTGTAAAGGCATGAATGGTAAAAGCATATGTGTTTTACATGTAAGTATAAGGTAAGTATAGGGTTTAGGGTGGGTTTGGGTTTTGGGTTGTAGGGGTATAGGTTTGGGTTGCCAAGATTAGTTTTAGGGTTCAGGATGGGTATATGTTTTGGGGTGCCAAGGTAAATTTTAGGATTCAGGGTGGGTTTGGATTTTGGGGTGTAGGGGTATAGGTTTGGGGTGCCAAGATTAATTTTAGGGTTCAGGATGGGTATACGTTTTGGAGTTCCAAGGTTAATTTTAGGATTCAGGGTGGGTTTGGGTTTTGTGGTGCCCAGGGTATTTTTAAGTTTTAGGGTTTGGGGTAGCAAGGGTAATTTTAGGGTTCAGGTTTGGTTTGGGCTTTGGGTTGCAAAGGGTAATTTTACGATTTAGGGGGTATGGGTATTGGGGTGGTAAGGGTAATTTTAGAATTTTAATGGGGTATGGTTATTGGCATATAAAGGGTCAATTTGGGGTTTCCAGGGGGGTATTAAAAAGTATATATATATATATATATATATATATATATATATATATATATATATATATATATATATATATATATATATATATATATATATATATATATATATATATATATATTACCTACTGGCGGTCGCCAGTAGGTATATATAGTTAGGATTTTTTCTCTATGGGATTTTTGAAAATTCTATGTCTAATAACTTTGGCGTTTGTGGACGGAATTGGCTGAAATTTTCAGGAAAATGGCACATTTTGTTTCTGAGCAGCCCTTGAAAATTTGGGGGGGTTCGTCAAGGGGAGGCCGAGAAAAAAGGGGGGTCCCAAAACGTGTTTTTAACATTGAGTTTTCCATAGGGCTGTTGGCCTCACTTTTAGCCCGAACGGCTGAATGGATTTGCACGAAACTTGGCAAAATTGTAGGGACTGGTAGCCCGATGTGCCTTTGCTAGGTCTCAATATATGTGCTTCAGTGGATTTTGAGAAATTAACGTTCAAAAAAAGATATATATCTGTAACAGCGGACCGGGCAGCGCTCCGGTTCGCGGACTTTTCGCGGTACGGAGCTTTGTGAAGCGAAGCTGATTGGTTCTCCGGCGTCTGTGAACATTCCAAACAGTCCGTAGCGGCCGCCATCTTGTCTCTCGGTAGGATCGAGAGACAAGAGGAGGCCAAAGCGAAGGGGCAAATGATCATAAGGGGGCATAGTAGATCCTCGCTGACCCCCTAGGTTTGATGTGGAGGTTTTAAAAGGGCCCCGCGAGGCAAAAAAAATAATAATAATAATAATCGAACGGCTGAATGGATTTGCACGAAACTTGGTAAAATATTAGGGACTGGTAGCCCGATGTGCCTTTGCTAGGTCTCAATATATGTGCTCCAGTGGATTTTGAGAAATTAACGTTCAAAAAAAGATATATATCTGTAACAGCGCTCCGCTTCGCGTAACGGAGGTTTGCGAAGCTGATTGGTTCTCCGGCGTCTGTAAACATTGCAAACAGTCCGTAGCGGCCGCCATCTTGTCTCTCGGTAGGATCGAGAGACAAGAGGAGGCCAAAGCGAAGGGGCAAATGATCATAAGGGGGCATAGTAGATCCTCCTTGACCTCTTAGGTTTGATGTGGAGGTTTTAAAAGGGCCCCGCGGGGCAAAAAAAAAATAATAATAATAATCGAACGGCTGAATGGATTTGCACGAAACTTGGCAAAATTGTAGGGACTGGTAGCTCGATGTGCCTTTGCTAGGTCTCAATATATGTGCTTCAGTGGATTTTGAGAAATTAACGTTCAAAAACAAGATATATATCTGTAACAGCGCTCCGCTTCGCGGAGATAAAATTATCTCTGTATTACCTAGTTGTTGCTAACACCAGTTAGCGACGGCTAGTAGGAGATAGCGACCATCTTGGGCCCCACTTTGCATGTGAGTGATATTTATCACTAATGACATGCAAAGTGGGCATGCCAAGATGTTAGCGACTGGAAACAGTCGCTAACATCGCTATCTCCTATTACCAACTTTTGGAAATATTCGCGATAAGCGCGAATATCTCCAAAAGCTACCACCTGCCCTGAGCAGTTCTTAGCCATGTTATCCAATGGGAGGTGGATAACATGGCTAAGAGCATTAGCTCGGTAATGCATGAATATCGCTGAGTTTTCAGCGATATTAATGCATTGCGGTCGTTTTTTATCGTATTTGCGATAAACCTTGATAATAGCAAGGTTTATCTGCGATAATTTCTGAAGATGCTTAGCGGTAAAAAATTCGTTGCTAAGCATCGTTAGGGATAAATATCGCTTAATTTTGGTAATATGCCCCAACGTCTGTTAACGTTCGATTCGAAGGAAATCAGGAAGTGTTGAAAAACATTGTCTGCGCCCTCTTGCCTTTTTTCAAATGCCACACTTTTGTCGTGCACGGCAGTCATTTTAGATGCCTTGACCAGACCCACTCTATGCACGCTGTCGATCCTTAGCATGGCTCCCCACCCTCGCAAGCATCTCCCCCAGGCAGTGGTCACCCCCGCTCTCTGTCTTATGCATGGGTAATAAACCACCCCCCATCTGCGCTGCTCTTCCCTGAGAATCACACCCTGTGCCCGCCCGACACCTCCCTTTCGCCCTATTCACTACCGCACCCTCTGACACTCCTTTTCCTCTGTGTCCGATTGTCCAGGCCGGTCCTAGGGTATCAGCTAGCCCTGCAGATGTAGTTTATGGCCCCAGCTGTAAAGAATCACCTCTCTTCAAAGGAGTTACAGTAGATCAAGGCCCCCACCCGATGAGATCCGTCACAGCAGACGCGTTCCTACTATCTGAAAACCATCCTGTATTGTGATTGGGGAGGGGACCGAGCCTGAAGCGGAAGATTCCAGGGATGCCTCTTTGTACATCAAAGTTTTTACAATTATGTGTCACATTAAAAATATATAGCACTCCAACAAAGTAGTAAGATTATAAAACTTTAATAACTTATAAATATATACAAGAAAACAAAAACAGTAATAACATATAAACATTTTTAGGGAAAAACAACGAAGTAGCGGTCGGCTGTGCGAATAGTCCCAACGCAGCACAACGTCCAGATTTCACTGATTTCGGCATCCGGCGTGGGGCGTCGCGGGGGGTGGGTCATCAGTAGCAAACTGTTGTGCGAATAGTTCCAAGGCAGCAGAACGATGGCACCAAGGTGATGTCAAGTAAGTTGCCGCACTGGTTTTGGTATCCTACAATGCTGCTCCGAATAACGGCGCCAAGATCCGGATGGCACCGAGGTGGTGTCCAGCAAGTTGCAGCACTGGTGTGGCCATCCTACAATGCTGAAAGTCGGCGTGGGGCGCCCTGTTGGCCTGTGAGTTCGCGTCAGTAGCGGACCGATGTGTGAATAGGCCGAAGGCAGCACAACGCGCCAAGATCCGGATGGCACCGAGGTGATGTCTAGCAAGTTGCCGCACTGGTGTGGCCATCCTACAATGTTGAAAGTCGGCGTGGGGCGCCCCGTTGGCCTGTGAGATGGCGTCAGTAGCGGACCGATGTGCGAATGGGGCCAAAGGCAGCGCAACAATATTTTCTGAATAGAAGACACCACAAGGCGCTGAGATGCCAAGATCCGGATGGCACCGAGGTGGTGTCTAGCAAGTTGTGGCACTGGTGTGGCCATCCTACAATGGTAAAAGTCGGCGTGGGGCGCCCTGTTGGCCTGTGAGATGGCGTCAGTAGCGGACCGATGTGCGAATGGGGCCAAAGGCAGCGCAACAATATTTTCTGACTAGAAGACACCACAAGGCGCTGAGATGCCAAGATCCGGATGGCACCGAGGTGGTGTCTAGTAAGTTGCCGCACTGGTGTGGCCATCCTACAATGTTGAAAGTCGGCGTGGGGCGCCCCGTTGGCCTGTGAGATGGCGTCAGTAGCGGACCGATGTGCGAATGGGGCCAAAGGCAGCGCAACAATATTTTCTGAATAGAAGACACCACAAGGCGCTGAGATGCCAAGATCCGGATGGCACCGAGGTGGTGTCTAGTAAGTTGCCGCACTGGTGTGGCCATCCTACAATGCTAAAAGTCGGCGTGGGGCGCCCTGTTGGCCTGTGAGATGGTGTCAGTAGCGGACCGATGTGCGAATGGGGCCAAAGGCAGCGCAACAATATTTTCTGTATGGAAGATACCACTAGGCGTTGAGATGCGAAGATCCGGATGGCACCGAGGTGATGTCTAGCAAGTTGCTGTACTGGTGTGGTCATCCTACAATGCTGAAATTCGGCGTGGGGCGCCCCATTAGCCTGTGAGATGGCGTCAGTAGCGGACCGATGTGCGAATGGGGCCAAAGGCAGCGCAACAATATTTTCTGAAGAGAAGACACCACAAGGCGCTGAGATTCGGTTACCACCGAGGTGATGTCTAGCAAGTTGCCGCACTGGTGTGGCCATCCTACAATACTGCTCCGAATAACGTCGTGGGGTGCCCGAAGGGGTGGGGGGGGAGGCGGCGTGAACGGGCCTTCCTAGGTGGAGGCTCGTCTGCTGTAGTGGGGCGCCCCTTTACCGTTTCAGTTGCCATTCAGCTGAGTTTCGGCTGCTCTTGATGCTACAGCGACAGGCGGCTGCAACAGGACTCTCAAAATGGCGGCTTGTTCTTTGGATTTGGGCCTGGTCTACTAAAATGGCCCTGGGACACTTTAGAACTCGGACGCTCGATTTTTTTTTTCCTTTCCTGTACATGCAAAAAAAGGTAAATGCCCGGTACGTTACACGCTTCATCTGCCACGATGTACTCTCCAGAGGAACCGAAAAAAAATATAGTTATGGTAACTATACCATGCATCGTCATATGGAGAGGTGGCACCAATTAATTATAGTGCTGCATAAAAGAGAGATTTGGAGGAGAACCCCCGACCTGCCAGTACATTCATCAAAGAAGTGGCACTGACAGCATCAGAGGCAAGGGAAATGGTCCCAAATATTTAGAACTTTGGAAAGATTAAAATGACATGTTTAGATTGTGGCAAATTAATTTCATGTGGACAGATGAGTGTTACTCTAATAAATACAGCATATGAACATGATCATAGTCGATGGTTGGTAGAGACATTTTGACTATATCCTGGACCTGCCCGTCCTCGCCCAAAATGGCACCGGAATAAATGGGACTCGTAACTCCTTGTTGTGTACTGGTTGCAGAACCTTGAAATCACGAGATACGTATGCAGTTTTGAAGCACATGGCGGGCGGGGACGAGAATTGATTGAATATTTCGACATCCCTATTGATATTAAGTTCTGATGTGTTATTGATTACTGTACTATTGAAAGTTCGAATTAACGTCACCCATGGTACTTGCCCGCAAATGTATATCTAGATAATTTTATTGTAACTGGCCCTGTCGTATTTTAATTATAAAATGTACGTCCACCGATTCCGCAACTGTTAGACACCTTAGTTCTTGCAACCTAATGGCCCGCCCGTTACGTTCCTCTACAGTGTAAATGTCTACTCATCATATACGATTACAGTTTGCTCCGTGGCCGGCCCACGTGGTTATAGGCTCGTATTTGTATAATGAAATTTTCACAATAAAGGTTTTTAAAAGAAAACATGGTAGTAGTATATACATTGGTAAAGTTTTTAATAATAGTCACTGTTTTAGAATCATTAAAAGGCAAGTGAAATAAAGCAGACCAATTACATGAAGGGTAAAAGGTATAATACGCAGGAACGCAGTAAAGATAAATGGTCAAGGGCTGTTGTGTTTTCTACTCCTGCAACATAAAGTGATCGATAAGAATCTCATATTCAGGCGTATAGGCGACTAAGACAGCGGGTCGACCCTCTTTTGCTCAACGGCTCCGTCATGGGACGAAGAAACGCTCTTTTTCTCGAAAAAAGAATATATTTTACTTGCAGGACAGTTGTAAATTTTCCGGGAAAGTACATTAGCCTGGAACATTATAACATATATTTAAGAAAAAATAATGTTCGGAAGTAATAAAAAGCGTAATTTTTAGGTCATATGACCAAGCCTTTCATCATTAGAATAAGAAAAGTAAAATGAACCAATGAAAAATGTTATTAACAAGTCACATGACTTGTTATGCTTACGTTACGCGCTGCGCGTCGCGCCCCGGATGACTTCCGGATGCGCTAACGCGGCGCGTCATATGACGCATTACGCGACAACGCAGGTCCAGAATATAGTCAAAATGTCTCCACCAACCAGCGGTCGGAACACAACCCCTTTCAGCAGGCTAAATAGTTCTGTTAAATGACAACAGAAGGGACAGGCAACAAGAACCATCAGTCAAAGAGGGGAGGGCTAGTTCTTCTCTACCGGGTTACATTGGGGCGCTACCGGAACTGATCGAATTTGTAGTCTACAGTGTTTCTGGATGTTTCAGACTGAAGCTGGGGTTAGCATGAGAGCAGCACCATTTCGTAGCTCCGTCGTGGCCATTCCGCAACCAATCATGGCAGCCGCTCTTTATCGTTATTTTGGGCGGGGTGGGTGGCGGAGCCGAGCTGTTTTGCAGCCATCATTGTGTGGAGTTCAGTTCATCTCACTAGTTTTGTATTTGTCATGAGGGGTTGTTCCTAATGTTCCTATTTTAGCGAGGTCAAAAAGAGATCCCATTAGTGGCCTACTGATTTTGCTCGATTCCTTTTCTTTTTTTTTACACGATTTTTCGTTATCTGCAAAGACTAAACAGAGTATTGCGACTCTGTGTTTGTTTGTAAATAGAGAATGAACCAAAGAGAACCAATTCTAAAACAGTAAATGCTTGGATAACAATCAATCAAATGGAGAGAGAAGCAGGCATGACGTATTACAACGGGGGCAAAGGCGTGCGTTAACTACCTTTCACTATCTGCAAAGAGAGAGTACTCCTAATAGAAATGAGGGGGGGGGGCACCATTCAAAGCAGATCAGTGTGCATAAACACGAAAATGTTTTCACTTACCACGTACTTGACATTCGACAGCTTATGATATTTGCTATTAAAAAAACATTGAAATTCACTGAAAAAACCATAGGTTATAGACCATATATAGTTAGGAATTAGCATTTACAAAACCTTGAAAATTCACTGAAAAAACCATAGGTTATAGACCATATATAGTTAGGAATTAGCATTTACAAAACCTTATTTTACTCACACAAAACCATTGAAATTCCATATATAGTTAGTTGCACTAACTATATATCGCGCACCCGCAATCCACTGCTGATGATGTCACATATTACATCATTCATGACATGGTCAGTGACATCACTGATGACATCACTGATGACATCTCAAAGGACATCACTGATGACATCACTGATGACATCTCATTTGACATTACTGATCACATCACTGATGACATCATTCATGTGATGATACGATGAACCTCTTCGGACTCTAATATAACCTTAGATACACTCAGTGTAAACAGACACTCACAGACTGTCACACATCCATGGAGTTACTCACACACCTAGTCAGTCTTGCAGAGAATCAATCACACCTCCATTTCCTCAACTATATACTTATACACACCTTACTTATTGAAACATATACTAACACATATTTACTCTGTTATACAATCCCTGATACAAGTTCACAATGATCCATACAGCCACTCACACATTCACTGGCTCTTATGCACAGTTATTTATATATGTCAACTCTCACATGTACTGTGTTTTACATATGTACTTACTTTGACATGTAGCACTGACATATCCATTCACTCACCAATACACTCATGCACACAGTCAACCGCCCATACAGCTGTTTCCACATGCACTTTTGAACCCATACATCTAGTGAATCAACTGCTCACACATCTATGCACAGAGTTATACACCTCCCAGACACCCACACACACACTCAGTCTCCCATACAAATAATTGGCCAACCAATCAATAACCCATATAGTTAGTCATATAGCTAATGATCAACACATGCATCAGATTACAGAACAGCAGACACAATAATGCACAATTTAAAACAGTTTAGTCACTAACCCATGCACTCAGTGAGACACATTTAATCACTCACTCATACGTCAGTCATGCACCTACTAAATCCTTCATCCAGACACTTATACATCCACTCATTCTTCAATATGTAAGACAAATTTTTACTTTACAGAAACATACAGTCACTGGATGTTGTCATCAGTGATGTCATCAGTGATGTCCTTTGAGATGTCATCAGTGATGTCATCAGTGATGTCACTGACCATGTCATGAATGATGTAATATGTGACATCATCAGCAGTGGATTGCGGGTGCGCGATATATAGTTAGTGCAACTAACTATATATGGAATTTCAATGGTTTTGTGTGAGTAAAATAAGGTTTTGTAAATGCTAATTCCTAACTATATATGGTCTATAACCTATGGTTTTTTCAGTGAATATATATATATATATATATATATATATATATATATATATATACACATACATATACATACATATATATATATATATATTACCTACTGGCGGTCGCCAGTAGGTATATATAGTTAGGATTTTTTCCCTATGGGATTTTTGAAAATTCTATGTTGAATAACTTTGGCGTTTGAGGACGGAATTGGCTGAAATTTTCTGGAAAATGGAACATTTTGTTTCTGAGCAGCCCCTGAAAATTTGGGGGGGTTTCGTCAAGCGGGGGCCGAGAAAAAAGGGGGGTCCCAAAACGTGTTTTTAACATTGAGTTTTCCATAGGGCGGTTGGACTCACTTTTAGCTCGAACGGCTGAATGGATTTCCACGAAACTTGGCAAAATTGTAGGGACTGGTAGCCCGATGTGCCTTTGCTATGTCTCAAGATATATGCTCCAGTGGTTTTTACGAAAATTAACTTTGAAAAATATATATTGGGCTACATTGGGCTATATATATGTTGGAGCCCAAATGTAGCCCAATGTAGCCCAATGAAGCCCAATGAAGCCCAATGTAGCCCAAAGATGGCCGCCAGAGACAAAAAAAAACAAATGTAGCCCAAATATCAGCCAGATGTAGCCCAACTATAGCCCAGTGACAGAATGTCCCAGAGTGTTTTAAAGAACAACTAGAACGCTAACAGTCTTACTTATGACAAAAGTATGGCACACCTGAAGTCATCTTGATTGGAATAAAGTGGTAACACTTAATACATTTAATTTGAAAAGGAACAAAGTAAGGGGTTTCATTTTGCCATAGAAATGTTATATATATATATATATATATATATATATATATATATATATATATATATATATATATTACCTAATGGCGGTCGCCAGTAGGTATATATAGTTAGGATTTTTTTCCTATGGGATTTTTGAAAATTCTATGTTGAATAACTTTGGCGTTTGAGGACGGAATTGGCTAAAATTTTCTGGAAAATGGAACATTTTGTTTCTGAGCAGCCCCTGAAAATTTGGGGGGGTTTCGTCAAGCGGGGGCCGAGAAAAAAGGGCGGTCCCAAAACGTGTTTTTAACATTGAGTTTTCCATAGGGCGGTTGGACTCACTTTTAGCTCGAACGGCTGAATGGATTTCCACAAAACTTGGCAAAATTGTAGGGACTGGTAGCCCGATGTGCCTTTGCTGTGTCTCAAGATATATGCTCCAGTGGTTTTTACGAAAATTAACTTTGAAAAATATATATTGGGCTACATTGGGCTATATATATGTTGGAGCCCAAATGTAGCCCAATGTAGCCCAATGAAGCCCAATGAAGCCCAATGTAGCCCAAAGATGGCCGCCAGAGACAAAAAAAACAAATGTAGCCCAAATATCAGCCAGATGTAGCCCAACTATAGCCCAGTGACAGAATGTCCCAGAGTGTTTTAAAGAACAACTAGAACGCTAACAGTCTTACTTATGACAAAAGTATGGCACACCTGAAGTCCTCTTGATTGGAATAAAGTGGTAACACTTAATACATTTAATTTGAAAAGGAACAAAATAAGGGGTTTCATTTTGCCATAGAAATGTTTATATATATATATATATATATATATATATATATATATATATATATATATATATATATATATATATATATATATATATATATATATATATATATTCACTGAAAAAACCATAGGTTATAGACCATATATAGTTAGGAATTAGCATTTACAAAACCTTGAAAATTCACTGAAAAAACCATAGGTTATAAACCATATATAGTTAGGAATTAGCATTTAAAAAACCTTACTTTACTCACACAAAACCATTAAATTCCATATATAGTTAGTTGTACTAACTATATATCGCGCACCCGCAATCCACTGCTGATCATGTCACATATTACATCATTCATGACATGGTCAGTGACATCACTGATGACATCACTGATGACATCTCAAATGACATCACTGATGACATCACTGATGACATCACTGATGACATCACTGATGACAACATCCAGTGACTGTATGTTTCTGTAAAGTTAAAATATGTCTTACATATTGAAGAATGAGTGGATGTAGAAGTGTCTGAACAAAGGATTTAGTAGGTGCATGACTGACTGTATGAGTGAGTGATTAAATGTGTCTCACTGAGTGCATGGGTTAGTGACTAAACTGTCTTAATTTGTGCATCATTATGTCTGTTGTTCTGTAAACTGCTGCATGTGTTGATCAGTAGCTATATGATTAACTATATGGGTTATTGATTGGTTGCCCAAGTATTTGTATGGGAGACTGAGAGTGTGTATGGGTGGCTGGGAGGTGTATGACTCTCTGCATAGATGTATGGGTTCAAAAGTGCATGTGGAAACAGCTGTATGGGCGGTTGACTGTGTGCATGACTGTATTGGTGAGTGAATAGATATCTCAGTGCTACATGTCAAAGTAAGTACATATGTAAAATACAGTACATGTGAGAGTTGACATATATAAATAACTGTGCATAAGAGCCAGTGAATGTGTGAGTGGCTGTATGGATCATTGTGAACTTGTATCCAGGATTGTATAAGTGAGTAAATATGTTTTAGTATATGTTTGAATAAGTAAGGTGTGTTTAACTGTATAGTTAAGGAAATGGAGGTGTGATTGATTGTTTGCATGACTGACTAGGTGTGTGTAACTTCATGGATGAGTGACAATCTGTGAGTCTGTGTTTACACTGAGTGTATCTAAGGTTATATTAGAGTCTGAAGAGGTTCATCGTATTATCACATGAATGATGTCATCAGTGATGTGATCAGTAATGTCAAATGAGATGTCATCAGTGATGTCATCAGTGATGTCATTTGAGATGTCATCAGTGATGTCATCAGTGATGTCACTGACCATGTCATGAATGATGTAATATGTGACATGATCAGCAGTGGATTGCGGGTGCACGAT
Source organism: Lissotriton helveticus (assembly GCF_964261635.1). Lineage (NCBI taxonomy): Eukaryota > Metazoa > Chordata > Amphibia > Caudata > Salamandridae > Lissotriton > Lissotriton helveticus. Next base: position 194,242,799 of record NC_136069.1, read on the forward strand.
ATATAGTTAGTACAACTAACTATATATGGAATTTCAATGGTTTTGTGTGAGTAAAGTAAGGTTTTTTAAATGCTAATTCCTAACTATATATGGTTTATAACCTATGGTTTTTTCAGTGAATATATATATATATATATATATATATATATATATATATATTCACTGAAAAAACCATAGGTTATAGACCATATATAGTTAGGAATTAGCATTTACAAAACCTTGAAAATTCACTGAAAAAACCAGAGGTTATAGACCATATATAGTTAGGAATTAGCATTTAAAAAACCTTATTTTACTCACACAAAACCATTGAAATTCCATATATAGTTAGTTGCACTAACTATATATCGCGCACCCGCAATCCACTGCTGATCATGTCACATATTACATCATTCATGACATGGTCAGTGACATCACTGATGACATCACTGATGACATCTCAAATGACATCACTGATGAGATCACTGATGACGTCATCCAGTGACTGTGTGTTTCTGTGAAGTTTAAATATGTTTTACATATTGAAGAATGAGTAGATGTATAAGTGTCTGGACGAAGGATTTAGTAGGTGCATGACTGAATGTATGAGTGAGTGATTAAATGTGTCTCACTGAGTGCATGGGTTAGTGACTAAACTGTCTTAATTTGTGCATCATTATGTCTGTTGTTCTGTAAACTGCTGCATGTGTTGATCATTAGCTATACGAGAGGCTATATGTGTTATTAATTGGTTGCCCAAGTATTTCTATGGCAGATTGAGTTTGTGTGGGGGTGGCTGGAAGGTGTGTGACTCTATGCATAGATGTGTGAGCAGTTTATTCACTAGGTGTATGAGTTCAAGACTGCATGTGGAAACAGCTACATGGGCAGTTGACTGTGTGCATGAGTGTATTGATGAGTGAATGGATATCTCAATGCTACATGTCATAGTAAGTACATATGTTAAACACAGTACATGTGAGAGTTGGCATATATAAATAACTGTGCATGAGAGCCACTGAATGAGTGAGTGGTTGTATCGATCATTGTGAACTTGTATCAGGGATTGTATAAGAGAGTAAATATGTGTTAGTATATGTTTCAATAAGTAAGGTGTGTTTAACTGTATAGTTGAAGAAATGGAGGTGAGATTGTTTCTTTGCATGACTGACTGGGTGTGTGAGTAACTCCATGGATGAGTGGCAGTGTGTGAGTGTCTGTATACACTGAGTGTATCTAAGGTTATATTAGAGTCTGAAGAGGTTTATCGTATTAGCACAAGAATGATGTCAAATGAGATGTCATCAGTGATGTCATCAGTGATGTCATTTGAGATGTCATCAGTGATGTCACTGACCATGTCATGAATGATGTAATATGTGACATGATCAGCAGTGGATTGCGGGTGCGCGATATATAGTTAGTGCAACTAACTATATATGGAATTTCAATGGTTTTGTGTGAGTAAAATAAGGTTTTTTAAATGCTAATTCCTAACTATATATGGTCTATAACCTATGGTTTTTTCAGTGAATTTTCAAGGTTTTGTAAATGCTAATTCCTAACTATATATGGTCTATAACCTATGGTTTTTTCAGTGAATTTCAATGGTTTTTTAATAGCAAATATCATAAGCTGTCGAATGTCAAGTACGTGGTAAGTGAAAACATTTTCGTGTTTATGCACACTGATCTGCTTTGAATGGTGCCCCCCCCCCTCATTTCTATTAGGAGTACTCTCTCTTTGCAGATAGTGAAAGGTAGTTAACGCAGGCCTTTGCCCCCGTTGTAATCCGTCGTGCCTGCTTCTCTCTCCATTTGATTGATTGTTATCCAAGTATTTACTATTTTAGAATTAGTTCTCTTTGGTTCATTCTCTATTTACAAACAAACACAGAGTCGCAATACTCTGTTTAGTCTTTGCAGATAACGAAAAATCGTGTAAAAAAAAAGAAAAGGAATCGAGCAAAATCAATAGGCCACTAATGGGATCTCTTTTTGACCTCGCTAAAATAGAAACATTAGGAACAACCCCTCATGACAAATACAAAACTAGTGAGATGAACTGAACTCCACACAATGATGGCTGCAAAACAGCTCGGCTCCGCCACCCACCCCGCCCAAAATAACGATAAAGAGCGGCTGCCATGATTGGTTGCGGAATGGCCACGACGGAGCTACGAAATGGTGCTGCTCTCATGCTAACCCCAGCTTCAGTCTGAAACATCCAGAAACACTGTAGACTACCAATTCGATCAGTTCCGGTAGCGCCCCAATGTAACCCGGTAGAGAAGAACTAGCCCTCCACTCTTTGACTGATGGTTCTTGTTGCCTGTCCCTTCTGTTGTCATTTAACAGAACTATTTAGCCTGCTGAAAGGGGTTGTGTTTCGACCGCTGGTTGGTGGAGACATTTTGACTATATTCTGGACCTGCGTTGTCGCGTAATGCGTCATATGACGCCCGGCGTTAGCGCATCCGGAAGTCATCCGGGGCGCGCAGCGCGTAACGTAAGCATAACAAGTCATGTGACTTGTTAATAAAACTTTTCATTGGTTCATTTTACTTTTCTTATTCTAATGATGAAAGCCTTGGTCATATCACCTAAAAATTACGCTTTTAATTACTTCCGAACATTATTTTTTCTTAAATATATGTTATAATGTTCCAGACTAATGTACTTTCCCGGAAATTTTACAACTGTCCTGCAAGTAAAATATATTCTTTTTTCGAGAAAAAGAGCGTTTCTTCGTCCCATGACGGAGCCGTTGAGCAAAAGAGGGTCGACCTGCTGTCTTAGTCGCCGATACGCCTGAATATGAGATTCTTATCGATCACTTTATGTTGCAGGAATAGAAAACACAACAGCCCTTGACCATTTATCTTTACTGCGTTCCTTCGTATTATACCTTTTACCCTTCATGTAATTGGTCTGCTTTATTTCACTTGCCTTTTAATGATTCTAAAACAGTGACTATTATTAAAAACTTTACCAATGTATATACTACTACCATGTTTTCTTTTAAAAACCTTTATTGTGAAAATTTCATTATACAAATACGAGCCTATAACCACGTGGGCCTGCCACGGAGCAAACTGTAATCGTATATGATGAATAGACATTTACACTGTAGAGGAACGTAACGGGCGGGCCATTAGGTTGCAAGAACTAAGGTGTCTAACAGTTACGGAATCGGTGGACGTACATTTTATAATTAAAATACGACAGGGCCAGTTACAATAAAATTATCTAGATATACATTTGCGGGCAAGTACCATGGGTGACGTTAATTCGAACTTTCAACAGTACAGTAATCAATAACACATCAGAACTTAATATCAATAGGGATGTCGAAATATTCAATCAATTCTCGTCCCCGCCCGCCATGTGCTTCAAAACTGCATACGTATCTCATGATTTCAAGGCTCTGCAACCAGTACACAACAAGGAGTTACGAGTCCCATTTATTCCGGCGCCATTTTGGGCGAGGACGGGCAGGTCCAGGATATAGTCAAAATGTCTCTACCAACCATCGACTATGATGATGTTCATATGCTGTATTTATTAGAGTAACACTCATCTGTCCACATGAAATTAATTTACCACAATCTAAACATGTCATTTTAATCTTTCCAAAGTTCTTCTAAATATTTGGGACCGTTTCCCTTGCCTCTGAAGCTCTCAGTGCCACTTCTTTGATGAATGTACTAGCAGGTCAGGGGTTCTCCTCCAAATCTCTCTTTTATGCAGCACTATAATTAATTGGTGCCACCTCTCCATATGACGATGCATGGTATAGTTACCACAACTATATTTTTTTTCGGTTCCTCTGGAGAGTTCATCGTGGCAGATGAAGCGTGTAACGTACCGGGCATTTACCTTTTTTTGCATGTACAGGAAAGGAAAAAAAAATCGAGCGTCCAAGTTCTAAGGTGTCCCAGGGCCATTTTAGTGGACCAGGCCCAAATCCAAAGAACAGGCCGCCATTTTGAGAGTCCTCTTGCAGCCGCCTGTCGCTGTAGCATCAAGAGCAGCCGAAACTCAGCTGAATGGCAACTGAAACGGTAAATGGGCGCCCCACTACATTTCAGCATTGTAGGATGACCACACCAGTACAGCAACTTGCTAGACATCACCTCGGTGCCATCCGGATCTCGGCGCCCCACTGCAGATGAAGAGCCTCTCAACTATGAAACCACCACGGTGACATCCGGATCTTGGCGCGTTGTGCTGCCTTCGGCCTATTCGCACATCGGTCCGCTACTGACGCCATCTCACAGGCTAATGGGGTGACCCACGCCGAGTTTCAGCATTGTAGGATGACCACACCAACTTGCTAGACATCACCTCGGTGCCATCCGAATCTTGGCATCTCAACGCCTAGTGGTATCTTCCATACAGAAAATATTGTTACGCTGCCTTTGGCCCCATTCGCACATCAGTCCGCAACTTAGACATCACCTCGGTGCCATCCGGATCTTGGCATCTCAGCGCCTTGTGGTGTCAGTCAGAAAATATTGTTGCGCTGCCTTTGGCCCCATTCGCACATCAGTCCGCTACTGACACCATCTCACAGGCCAATAGGGCGCCCCACGCCGACTTTTACCATTGTACGATGGCCACACCAGTGGCACAACTTGCTAGACATCACCTCGGTGCCATCCGAATCTTGGCATCTCAACGCCTAGTGGTATCTTCCATACAGAAAATCTTGTTACGCTACCTTTGGCCCCATTCGCACATCGGTCCGCAACTTAGACATCACCTCGGTGCCATCCGGATCTTGGCATCTCAGCGCCTTGTGGTGTCTTCTACTCCGAAAATATTGTAGAAAATATTGTTGCGCTGCCTTTGGCCCCATTCACACATCAGTCCGCTACTGACACCATCTCACAGGCCAACAGGGCGCCCCACGCCGACTTTTACCATTGTACGATGGCCACACCAGTGCCACAACTTGCTAGACACCACCTCGGTGCCATCCGGATCTTGGCATCTCAGCGCCTTGTGGTGTCTTCAAATCAGAAAATATTGTTGCGCTGCCTTTGGCCCCATTCGCACATCGGTCCGCTACTGACGCAAACTCACAGGCCAACGGGGCGCCCCACGCCGACTTTCAGCATTGTAGGATGGCCACACCAGTGCTGCAACTTGCTGGACACCACCTCGGTGCCATCCGGATCTTGGCGCGTTGTGTTGCCTTCGGCCTATTCGCACATCGGTCCGCTACTGACGCCGCCTCACGTGCCAACGTATTTTCTCCGCATTTTACACCCTATGCCGCATAACAGGTCATGTGACTTGTTTATAAAACTTTTCATTGGTTCATTTTACTTTTGGTTTCCTAATGATGGAAGGCTTGATCATGTGACCTAAAAACAACACTTTTCATTGGATGAAAACTTTTTTTTTTTCCCAAACGATGAAAGCCCCACCTTGTTTCTGGATGTTTCAGACTGAAGCTGGCGTCAGCATGAGAGCACCACCATCTCGTAGCTCAGTCGTGGTCATTCCGCGAGCAATCATGGCAGCCGCTCCCCACCAGAAGCCTGCAGGAGTCGGAGCCCCCAAAACTTTTGATGAATTCTCAAGGCGGAGGGGACGCTTTCGAGAATGGGGTCCAAGACCTAGCAGACAAGCGTCCGATTTCCAAGGTGTCCCAGGGCCATTTCAGTGGACCAGGCCCAAAAAGGAAACTGAGAGTCCTGTGACAGCCGCCTATCGCTGCACCGCAAGAGTGGGCGCAACTCAGCTGAATTGCGGCTTTTGACACAGTGGACCAAAAACGGACGGAATGGCAACTGAAACGGTAAAGGGGCGCCCCACTACAACAGATGACACTCCACCTGGAGAGGCCCGTTCACCGCCTCCCCCGGGGCGCCCCGCGCCGTTATTCGGAGCAGCATTGTAGGATACCAAAACCAGTGCGGCAACTTACTGGACATCACCTTGGTGCCATCGTTCTGCTGCCTTGGAACTATTCGCGCAACAGTTTGCTACTGATGACCCACCCCCCGCGACGCCCCATGCCGTTATTTGCTGGGTGGCAACTTACTAGACATCACTTTAGTGTCATCTAGATTTCAGCGCGTTCTGCTGCCTTGGAACTATTCGCACAACAGTTTGCTACTGATGACCCACCCCCCGCGACGCCCCACGCCGGAAATCTGGACGTTGTGCTGCGTTGGGACTATTCGCACAGCCGACCGCTACTTCGTTGTTTTTCCCTAAAAATGTTTATATGTTATTACTATTTTTGTTTTCTTGTATATATTTATAAATCATTAAAGTTTTATAATCTTACTACTTTGTCGGAGTGCTATATATTTTTAATGTGACACATAATTGTAAAAACTTTGATGTACAAAGAGTCATCCCTGGAATCTTCCGCTTCAGGCTCGGTCCCCTCCCCAATCACAATACAGGATGGTTTTCAGATAATAGCAACGCTTCTGCTGTGACGGATCTCATCGAGTGTGGGCCTTGATCTACTATAACTCCTTTGAAGAGGGGTGATTCTTTACAGCTGTGGCCATAAACTACATCTGCAGGGCTAGCTGATACCCTAGGACCAGCCTGGACAATCGGACACAGAGGAAAAGGAGTGTCAGAGGGTGCGGTAGTGAATAGGGCGAAAGGGAGGTGTCGGGCGGGCACAGGGTGTGATTCTCAGGGAAGAGCAGCGCAGATGGGGGGAGGTTTATTACCCATGCATAAGACAGAGAGCGGGGGTGACCACTGCCTGGGGGAGATGCTTGCGAGGGTGGGGAGCCATGCTAAGGATCGACAGCGTGCACAGAGTGGGTCTGGTCAAGGCATCTAAAATGGCTGCCGTGCACGACAAAAGTGTGGCATTTGAAAAAAGACAAGATGGCGCAGACAATGTTTTTCAACACTTCCTGATTTCCTTCGAATCGAACGTTAACAGACGTTGGGGCATATTACCAAAGTTAAGCGATATTTATCCCTAACGATGCTTAGCAATGATTTTTTTACCGTCAGAAATTATCGCAGATAAACCTTGCTATTATCAAGGTTTATCGGAAATACGATAAAAAACGACCGCAATGCATTAATATCGCTGACAACTCAGCGATATTCATGCATTACCGAGCTAATGCTCTTAGCCATGTTATCCACCTCCCATTGGATAACATGGCTAAGAACTGCTCAGGGCAGGTGGTAGCTTTTGGAGATATTCGCGCTTATCTCGAATATTTCCAAAAGTTGATAATAGGAGATAGCGATGTTAGCGACTGTTTCCAGTCGCTAACATCTTGGCATGCCCACTTTGCATGTCATTAGTGATAAATATCACTCACATGCAAAGTGGGGCCCAAGATGGTCGCTATATTCTACTAGCCGTCGCTAACTGGTGTTAGCAACAGCTAGGTAATACACATATAATTTTATCTCCGCGAAGCGGAGCGCTGTTACAGATATATATCTTGTTTCTGAACGTTAATTTCTCAAAATGCACTGAAGCACATATATTGAGACCTAGCAAAGGCACATCGGGCTACCAGTCCCTACAATTTTGCCAAGTTTCGTGCAAATCCATTCAGCTGTTCGATCCTACCGAGAGACAAGATGGCGGCCGCTACGGACTGTTTGGAATGTTTACAGACACCGGAGAGCCAATCAGCTTCGCTTCGCAAAGCTCCGTAACGCGAAAAGTACGCGAAGCGGTGCGCTGTTACAGATATATATCTTTTTTTGAACGTTAATTTCTCAAAATCCACTGGAGCACATATATTGGGATCTAGCAAAGGCACATCGGGCTGCCAGTCCCTACAATTTTGCCAAGTTTCGTGCAAATCCATTCAGCTGTTCGATTATTATTATTTTTATTTTTTTTTGCCCCGCGGGGCCCTTTTAAAACCTCCACATCAAACCTAGGGGGTGAGCGACAATGTACTATGCCCCCTTATGGTCATTTGCCCCTTCGCTTTGGCCTCCTCTTGTCTCTCGATCCTACCGAGAGACAAGATGGCGGCCGCTACGGACTGTTTGGAATGTTGACAGACGCCGGAGAACCAATCAGCTTCGCTTCACAAAGCTCCGTTGCGCGTAAAGTACGCGTCCTGGGACGCTGCCAGGTCCGCTGTTACAGATATATATCTTTTTTTAAACGTTAATTTCTCAAAATCCACTGGAGCACATATATTGAGACCTACAAAAGGCACATCGGGCTACCAGTCCCTACAATTTTGCCAAGTTTCGTGCAAATCCATTCAGCCGTTCGGGCTAAAAGTGAGGCCAACCGCCCTATGGAAAACTCAATGTTAAAAACACGTTTTGGGACCCCCCTTTTTTCTCGGCCCCCCCTTGACGAACCCCCCCCAAATTTTCAAGGGCTGCTCAGAAACAAAATGTGCCATTTTCCTGAAAATTTCAGCCAATTCCGTCCACAAACGCCAAAGTTATTAGACATAGAATTTTCAAAAAACCCATAGAGAAAAAATCCTAACTATATATACCTACTGGCGACCGCCAGTAGGTAATATATATATATATATATATATATATATATATATATATATATATATATATATATATATATATATATATATATATATATATATATATATATATATATATATATATATGCCGTTTTAGCCAGCACTGAGGGTGTGGAAGAAAATATCCACCCGGGAATTTCCAATATATATAATAACAGTGTGGTGCAATGTCGGAAGAGCGGGAGAGAGAGGAGGCATTCGAGGAATTATTTCTGAATCTGCCTAAAATGAAACAAGGTGATAAACCCCAAAAAACAAAGACTGTTAGCAATGACACTGAAATTAAAAAACTGATGAGAGAGCTGGAGAAAAATAGTCGAGGTGAACTCACCAAGTGGTGGGAGATACGCTCACTAGAAAAATATCATGAAGTGGGGAGGGTACCACGTGGACTGCGAATCATGCTCGTCCCAAGTTTTGAAAACCCGAATCCACTGCTACTGAAGGCCTGGGCGGAAAGTAATTTGGAGGCTTCAATGCGGTTATTATGCCTACTAGTAGAATACGCGAAAGTTGACTGTCAAGTAAATCTAGATGAAATTACCAGAATCAAAGAAGAATTACAAAAGGACGAGTATAAGAAAGACAAAGCGTACATTGATCAAACAATCAAAGAAATGAAAGAACGTCTCAAGAAACAAGAAAATACAATCAAAACAAGAAAGGCATATAAATTTGCACGCGATGAGCAGGACTATCAATTGGGGCAAATTTACACGTTCGCTCGTAAATATGACCATCTACGTAAACAAAAAAGTGTAACAGCGACAAAACCCAATACCGTGACTCACCAGATTGAAGCCGCAGTGAGTGACTCCAATCCATCGGGGTCAGATACCAGCTTAGTCCCAAGCGGGGACGAATCCGACGACAGCATCCCAGGTGCAAAGAGAGGGGATTTTGGTCAACTAACCCTAGCTGAGGAGATCGAATATGTGAGGTTGCAAAGAAAACAAACCTTACGATCAGGGAATCAAAACTCCACACAAACCAGAGGAAAAATGCCAAACGACGACAGCGCCGCAAATGCACCCGAGCCAAAAGGAAGGCAACAAAGAAAGAAATTCTGGCGCAACAAGAAACAATAAAAGAAAACACCATAATTAATCTAACCAACATCCAATTAGATCGGGCAGAAGAACAGTTGCTTTCATTGGACCTATCCTACTGTCCAGAAAGCAATTTTAACTATTGCAACACGAGAATAGACATCTTTAAGTTTATTCGGAAAATAAAACTTAAGAAGTATTATGCAATCAAAACAGCTACAAATACTAAAAAAGAGACTGAAAGTATTCGATCTAGAAAAATGAGTGTACTCCAAGGTAAGGACACAAGTTTGATGCGATCAATGCACCAACTCCAAACAGATAATGACAATACCTTAAGCACTCAAGCCATTGCAGATGCAGAACACACTGAAATCGATCGTGCATGCAATAGCCCTTTCAAACCACCATCAACGTTTAATCCCTGTATGCCTAGGGACGCTATAGACATCTATGCGGACAGGATAACAGAGGAACTTATAAAACTTCAACTGAACACAATGAAACAGCACAAAACCCCAAATCAGAAATTGAGGCCATATAACAACTTAGGGGCCGATTATGATCGCGGTTTTCCCGCATCCTCCGGGCCGGCGGAAGCCACCGCCGGCCCGGAGGATGCGGGAAAACCGCTGCGGAGCCTCCAAAGACCCACCGCCAAATTAGGATGGCTGGTGGGTCTTGAATTCCGTCCACAGCTTTTCCGCCGTGGTCGCCTTCCGACCGCGGCGGAAAAGCACTAACATGGCTGGTGGTGTCTATCAGACACCGCCAGCCATATTAGGATGGATGGAATCACATGCTTTTCCGCGGCTGCTTGTCCGCCGTGGAAAAGCATACGGACATTCACTTCGGGGGCCCGTTGCGGGCCCCCTAAGGGGAAGGGGGGGTGGGGGGTGCACATGGGGGGTACCTATGGTACCCCTCTGCCTTTGCGTGCACGAAGCGGCAGGCACCGCGCGGTGCCTGCCGCTTTGTGCATGCAAATGCACTGCTTTCATTTTTTACATTGCGATGGGTGCTGCTTCAAGCAGCACCCGCCGCAATGTAAAAAATACAGGATGTGACCGCCAGAGTGGCGGTCACATCCTAATTGCCATGGAGGGACCGCCGCTGCCCATGCGGACGGTCCCTTCCGCCATCATATAGGGCCCTAAATGCGGAAATTAAAGAATGACCATAAAACCGTCATTAACCAATCTGACAAGGGAGGTAGTATCGTGCTATGGGGACAACAAGAATATATTGAGGAAGCTTATTGTCACCTCAATGATGAACTCTGCTATGCCAAAATAGATCTAAAGACCATTAGACAAATACAGGAATCATATGCAAAAGACCTGCACCAGTGGAAACGTGATGGATTTATTTCTAGGGATGAATTAAAACTTCTGCATAAAGTCCATCCTGTGGTGCCAAACATGTATTTCATCCCGAAAGTGCATAAACAACAGACACCAGTGCCAGGACGGCCCATTGTGTCAGGAATAAATAGCATTTTCTAGAACACATCGAAATATATTGAATTTTTCTTGCAAGAATTTGTTATCTCCCTTCCAGCCTACATCAAAGACGCTACGGAATTTTTGTATCATTTGAATCAGTGTACCTGGTCTGATGAATTTTTATTAGTGACTATGGATATATCGACATTGTATACAAGCATTGCACATACAGATGGCATTAGAGCAGCCAACTATTACTTGGATCAACGACCAATAGAACTGTACCAACACAACAAAATGCGTGTTGCCATGATTGAAAAATGTCTTAACAACAATGTCTTTTCATTCAACAACTCTGTTTTCAAACAGCTAAGAGGGGTGGCTATGGGGGCATGGTTTTCCCCTACCTACGCGGGGCTCCACGTGGGGTGGTGGGAGGAACATGTCCTCAAGGTTCAACATGCAATCAGCTGGAAAAACCATGTTATAAGTTATTGGAGGTACATCGATGATGTGTGTATGATTTGGCGAGGCACTATGCAACAAGCCAGGGACTTTGTTGATGAAATCAATAACAAACAACTTAATTTGAAGTTCACGGCTAACATAAGTGACCATGTGGCAACTTTTTTAGATCTGCAGATTAATATAGTTGATAATAAGATAACTACTGGCCTGTTCAGAAAGAGCACTGCAGGAAACACTATTCTGCACGCTAAAAGTTTTCACCCTCAGCACACGATTACAGCTATTCCATATGGGGAATTTCTAAGGATCCACAGGTCTTGTAGTACCCCTGAGCTTAGAAATAAACATCAACAAGACTGTAAAAAAAGGCTAATAGCTAGAGGGTATGATGTGAAAAGATTGGATGTGAGTATGGCGAAAGCCAACCGCATCAATCGTCAGGACCTATTAGATCCAACTAGAAAAAACCCCGTGTTAACAGAGGAAGGTAATGACAACAACACCATTCGCCTCATAACAGGGTATAGCCGTCAAGCACGCCAAATAACCAAATTGGTAAAACAGCAATGGCCCATCATCCTCACTGACCATGTTCTTAAAGAAATCATGCCCAAAACCCCCACTATCACTTATAGACGTGCGTATTCAATGCGCAATGATCTAGTGGTTAGCAGCCCAGAGACACTCAAAGGAGAGAATTGGCTGTCTCCACGTATGGGGTTCTTTCGTTGCAGCTCGTGTAGGGCATGTAAGTTTGGAATGAACATAACCTCGTACCCAGTTCCTTTTGACAACATGCCCGTCACTTTGAAGGCACACTATACATGCCGCACCGAACTAGCGGTTTATGTTTTAAAGTGTAGCTGTAATCTCACCTATGTTGGCAGCACGAAATTACCCATTCATTTGCGCATCCTACAGCACCTAAGGGCCATAGTTAATGCCGATCAAAGCTACCCAGTAGCACGCATTTTCAGAATGTACACGATCAAAATCTGAACCATCTGAAATATTTTGTTATCGATGCTGTGACCCCCAATAGGAAAGGGGGGACGATGAAAAACGCCTTAGACAGCTCGAATCAAAATATATTGTACTTCTAAACAGTAAGACCCCGGGAGGTTTGAATATGGGGGAAGATCTTCACAATTTCTTATAATTATGTTTTTGCAAAGATCTTTCAGCAGGAGTAAAGAGGTTCCCTTTTCTCCCTTCCTCCCTTCTCTGCATTAAGAACAGTCCGTATTTAATTGTCAAGCTACTATGAAATACAGCTTATTTCCAACTAACCTTGATACTTTTTAGTGCCAGTTCAGAGTTGAGAACATACAAAAAAAACAATTTTATAATAAGCACAGCATTTACCTGCACATTTCAGCACTATGCACAATTTTTTCAGGGTCTCGATAATGGTAACGAGTCCGTGATATTGCACCCATTCACTTGTGAGCACCGCCATTACAACAGTATGAGAACGTATTAGTATGGCCAATTGTATTATTAATGATGATTCATATGTAGATATCTCATAGTGATCTTTTCATGGTTTTTTCCAATATGATATAATGACGAATCGGACCATCATAGTTTACAGAATTAGACATTAGTCTAAGTAATTGATATGAAAATGTGGATATGGTTGTAGTGTAGCATTGAGGGTTTTTTTCCATTCAAATTTTTTTGAAAGTCAAATTAATGTATTTGTACAGTTGATGAAATATACCCCAATGCACGATACTGATTTAAGCCGCATTTTCAAGATTGTTTATTTTGGAATGAATTGTCTCATATAAATATTTTATGTTGGAAGCAATGTACAAATTTGGATATGTTAGGAATGCGTAGGAAATCTGAACCTTTCGCAGAAGCCAAAAGGCGTGTGATGGTTGTGGCTGTTCCACTCCAAGGCTGACCTGGTCTGTATGTTTCGCGTGAAATCTGATGCCATTTGTTGTCTGGAGGTGCATGTTGCAGCATCTATATGTGATTGTCACCATATTTGTGCCTGTGAATGGGAATTTATTCTCAATTTGCGATTCGCAATTTGCTAATCGCAAATTGAGAATAATTTCAAGGGCGCAGGGGTGTCCAAAGGACACCCTGTTGCACCCCTGAAATAAGCATGGGTGCACATGTGGTGCACATAAATGCCCTAAGGGCATGTATGTGCGTCACATGGCACTTTGAAAAATGCATAAATGGGCATTTTTCAAGAAATTGGCAAATTACCACCAACTTGAAGTTGGTGGTCATTTGCGATTCCTTAGGGACAATTAGCAATTTTTTTTAGCTTCATACATTGCATTTAAGGAATCGCAAAATTTGCGATTCCTTAAATGCAATTGCAAAATAAGGAATCGCAAATTTAGCGATTCCTTATTTTGCACCGGATTTTCTTTCATACATCCCATTTAGCAAATTCGCATTCGCAAAGGCCAAAATTCTGCGAATTTCGGCCTTTGCGAATGCGAATTTGTATGATACATATGGCCCTATATTCCTATCTCACGCTGTAGTAGGGGCCAGAATTTACTGCATTCATACCTCGGCTCTGATACTAGCAGTGGCAGCTGCCCTCGTATGTCGAGCTCTCGCACTACAGCAGTGATCAGATGTTACTGTATTCACTGCTTGGCTCTGACTGCAGCACTGATTAGCTGCCCTTGCACAAGCGGACCCCTCGTAGGGCAGCAGTGGGCAGTTTGTTACTCCATTCATATTTAGGCTCTGTGGCATAAACTGACCCACCCGGTACATACTTCAGGCTCCTGGACCGCACCAGTGACCGGTGTTACTGCACTCACTGCATCAGCTCCCCGTTACTGTAGCACAGAGGCTTTCCCCGTACACTTTCACTGTAGCAGTGATCAGATGTTATTGCATTCATACATTGAATCCCCACTTACCTTGGACTCTCAAGCTCTGCGTCAGTGGGCAGATATATCCGCTCGCCAATTACACCACACAAGGTCACATGCATTATTTATAGGCACTGGGAGTTTAACCCCCAGATTCATCAAAGTCCCGTTTTGCGAGTCCTTAATAGCGATTATTAAGGAATCGCTATTAAGGACTCTCAAAACGGGATTCATGTAGAAATCGCACAAATTATAGCGATTTCTTCTGCCTCCTTATTTGCGATTCGCAAATTGCTAATCGCAAATAAGGAATGGCTTCCCCATAAAGGCCCATAGGAATGAATGGGGCGAATCGCAAATAAGGATGCGATTTCAAGGGTGCCAGGGTGTCCAAAGGACACCCTGTAGCACCCCATAAATGGTGATTTACACAGGTGTTGCGCACACACATGTCCAAAGGACATGTGTGTGTGTAACATCCAACTTAGAAAAATGCACTAAAGTGCATTTTTCTAAGTTTTCGCTATTTACCACGAAGTCAGACTTCGCGGTAAATAGCGGCCAAATATATTGCGCTCGCAAAGGGCCAGATTCGCAGAATCTGGCCCTTTGCGAGCCAATTTACCTTTGATGAATCTGGCTGTAAGTGATTTGCCCAGAATCACAGGATGTTGAGCCGACCCTTCGGTAGCTCTGGTTGTTACGCTACATCTTCTCCACTTTTTTCTTTTTTTTACCGCAAACTAACATTTGCGTTAATTAAACCCCAATATAATGCTTAATTTAAATAAATACAGCAGAGAAAACACATTGACAACTTGGCACTCGTGATAAACATTTGCGCTGCATGGAAAGGTGTTGAACAGAGGGGATTACTGGATCAATCCATTCACTCCTTCTCAACAATGCATGTGTGCAGGTTGATAAGAATCATTCCAATCTCCCTTTATGCCGGGCTGAAGCAAGCACAAGGCACTACAAAACTAAAGTGATAATGTTTTGCAGTGTGAACTGAAGAAGCGGAGGGGCTCTGGGCCAGGGCCGGTTATAGAGGTAGGGCAAGTGGGCTAAGCCCTCCGCTGGCCCACCCAAGGCTCATTTACAATTAGAAAACTTTTTTTTATTTTTTATGTATTCCCTGGACTTCAGCCTCGATTTCTCAGGTTTTCAGCGTTTTGCTACTTGAAGGGGTAGATGCATCAAGATTCCATTTTGCGATTTCTAAATAGCGTTTTTTAAGGAATCGCTATTTAGAAATCTCAAAATGGAATGTATGTAGAAAATCGCTATTTTTTAGCGATTTCTTAGTCTTCCTTATTTGCGAATTTGCAATTAGCGAATTCGCAATTAAGGAATAATTTCCCATGCATTCCTAAAAGGCTTGATACATCTACCCCGAAGTGTTTGGGACAGGTGTGAAGTCAGTCAGAATGGGAGTGTGTGTGTGGGGAGAGAGAGTGAGGGAGAGAGTGTGAGAGTGAGCAAATGTGCGTGTGTGTGAGAGCGCGAGGGAGTGTGAATGTGTGCGAGAGTGGTGTGTGTACACAGCAGGGTACCTTGGCACTCCAATTACATCAAAAGAGACCTACCAAAGCTCCCAGCTCACAGCACTCAAGAGACGCCGTCTAGCAGAAAGAATCTGAAAGAAGTTTGCTATCCCAAGAACAGTGCTTGAAACCGTATGCACAATTGTACGGCTATTTCCAGTCTAGCAACATCACTTGAATGACCTCAAAGCACAGACACCACACTTCGGCAAGCTGGTGGCTGTTTTTATTGTCTCCCCAAAAACTATCTCGCAAGAAAGTGTTGGATTTAGTAATCCGAAATGCCGCAATCCTGAGACAGCGGTACAAAAGGGGGTGGTGATGGACAGAGCATCTGAACCAATCAAACACTCACACCCAGTCAAAAGATCTGGGTTTGATCCATCACCGTTCTTTAGCCCACTCTGCCACCCCAGTTCAGACATGGCTATATGCAAATCAGTCTGACCCTGTGCCTCATGGGAACAGTCCAGCCCGAACTGCCAAGCCACGCCTTCCCTGGACCTTTTGTACCGCTTTGGCCACCATAAGTGTGGCAGGGTATGCTCAGACGTGAGTCCCTTGCTCACTTTGCCACTGGATTCAAGCAAGCCGGGCTGAAGACGGCTGTAATGCCAGAAACCGGTCCTCGGAAGCTTGTTTCTGGTCCAGGGAAGGCATTGGTAGCCATGTAACCCTGCCCAGGTATTTCCACCAGGCTTCCATCCGTCTGATAAATGAGTGGCCCACCACCCATACCAGTTGCGGTCTTTTTCCTGTTGGAGCAATGGAAAAAACGGCTAGTCACTTCCTAGGTCACCCCACGCGCCCTCCGGTCTTAGCAGCTGGGGGTCTCTTGTACGTTTGTATGCGCGCGAGCGCCTCCTTCCTACCACCTGTATTCCTGCCTCGGACATCCCATGTTGTGGTGCGGTTATGGCTGCCCCAATCCGGAAAGAATGAGACCCAAAGCCTCTCAGGGGTAGGCTCGCCCTGCTGAGTGCAAGGCGCATCACTGCTGTGAACTGAAACTTGCTCAGCTGGGTGCCGTCCTTTTGTTTGAACAGGGGGCCCTCCCCCGCTGGACGTATTGCCATGAATGCGAACAGGCAGCATACCGCGCAGTGTCTCTGGTCTTGGATGCATTGTAATCTGACTAAGGTCCTCTTGCCCGCCTGGTCTGTTTTTGACCACCATAGCACCATCTCCACTCCCTTTGCCTTGGGCGTCACGTCGCTGGCCTGAATGCAGTGCTCGGCCTGGCCCTCTCTGGCAAGGGCCGCTATCTCGCTGATGCGGAATGCCCGAAGAAGGCCGTGGTGAACGCCGCCCTGAAGACCAGCAGCTCATATCTGTCTGTTGCTACGCCCTCCAATGCCTCGAGCAGCGCCCCTAGCTTTTCAAAATCCATTGGGTGCCTTGTGTCCACTGTCTTTCCCTCCTTCCTTCTCCAACCCTTCATTGCTGTCCTGATGTAGTGGGATGCAATTGGGTTATGACCTGATTACAGCTTTGCGTAGTGCGTCACGGCTGCCAGGTGAGCCTGCGCCCAAGACCTAGATGTCTTCCCGTCGTAGACCCAGCCAATGAACTGCTCTGCTTCCCTGCGAGTATCCCCCTCATTAGTTAGGAATTGGATGCCCCCCACTCTCATCACCGTTGCTACGTATTTACTGTATCGTTTGGCTGCGGCTGGGACGAGCGCGTGTGTTATCAGTTCTGAAAGGTCTACCCTGCCAATTCTCTCAGCTGTGTTGGGTAGGGGGTCATGCTTGCCTCCGCCCTTGGTGCCAGTTCCCTGAATTTGCTCATCTTGTCTCTGGATAGCATGTCTGCTATTTCGTTCTCCACCCCTGGCACATGCCTTGCTTGCAGCTCTATGTTGCCTTCCAGCTGTAAGGTAACCAGGCATCGCATTAGTCTCAGTGTGTCTGGGCACCTGGCCGACTCTCTGTTAATCGCCTGCAATACGCCCTTTTTTGTCAGACCATAGGGTTAATTTCATGTCCCGGAGCTTCCTTTTCCAAATTACTAGCGCCACTACGATTGGGAAGAGTTCCAAAAATGTTATGTTGCCCGTTATGCCTCGCCTATGCCAGCTGCTGGGCCACTGTCCTGCACTCCACTTGTCCCGCAGGATTGCACCAAACCCTGTGCTCCCTGACGCGTCGATGTATAACTCAATTTGTTTACTGGTCAGCCAGCCTTCCCTCCATATCAGCACCCCTTTTAAGTCTGCCAGGAAGGTATCCCACATCCGCAGGTCCCTTTTTACTTCGGACCCGAGCCGCACGTGGTGATGTTTGTGCGTGAGGCCGCATGTCAGCTGTGTCAATTGCCTAGTGAACACCTTGCCTGCTGGGATGACCCTAGTTGCGAAATTTTATTTCCCTATGAGCTGTTGTATGTCCCTCAATGTGGCCTTCTTGCGCCCGCAAAGGTTCCTTATGTCCTGTCTAAAATCTTCTACTTTCTCGGGCGGTAGCCTAGATGTCCCTGTGACCGAGTCCAGCTCGATCCCCAGAAAGTGATTTTTGTGGTTGGTCCCTCCGTCTTGTCTTTAGATAGGGGGATTCCTAGTTCGCCTGCTAGATTAATGAATGCCTTCAGGGTGTCTTCGCACTCAGGGAACGCAGCTGGGCCGGTAAACATGAAATCGTCTAGGTAATGCAGTTTCCCGCCTGCGGGGTGACTATCATGTAGTGCCCATTCAATGAATGTGGTGAAAAGCTCAAAGTATGCGCATGACACTGAGCATCCCATTAGCATTGCTTTGTCAGGATAGTATTGTCCCTCCCACTGGAAACCTAACAAGTGGAAGCTATCGGGGTGAACTGGGAGTAGGCGGAACGCTGACTCGATGTCTGCCTTTGCCATGAGAGTCCCGCTGCCTGTAGCCCTTATCATGTCTATCGCATCATCAATCGTAGAGTAGCTTACCGAGCATACTTCTGCTTCTATACCATCGTTCACTGACATGCCATCTGGGAATGATAAGTGGTGGATCAGTCGAAATTGTCCCTGTTCCTTTTTTGATACCACCCCAAGTGGTGAAAGGACCAACTCCTCATCCCTTGAGGCTGGGAGGGGGCCCTCAATTCTGCCTAGTTGTCTCTCCTTCTCTATCTTTTTAGCTACTACCCCTGTGTGCTGCATTACTGATTTTAAATTTCTCTCGCAGCTGGTGGGAAGGGGGCCGCTGAAGGGGATGGGAAAGCCTTTCTCAAAGCCGTGCACCAGTATCTCTGCATCTGGTTTGTTATGGTATCTGTTGGCTAGCACGCGTAGTCTTTGTGTGTTAATGGGGGACCAAGCTAGCGGGGCACCGCCCTGTCTCGCTCCCCCTTCTCTGCCCCCTCCACCTGCCTCATTGTTTCTTTTTCTCCCTTTTATCATGCTTTGGGTCATCTTTGCGCCTACAGCTCGCAGCGGGGTACACCCCCTGCATATTGAACATATGTGTTGGAATTTACATGCTCCCCCGTATGTACATTCGTTGGCCTCAAAATTCCAGCATATTGCTGGTGGCCCACTGGCGTGTGCTCCCCTTCCTGCGCTGGCGTGCTTGTGCTTTTGAAAAGGCTGAAAAGGCCTCCCTTTCCCCTTCTGAAAGGGGCCACGAAAGGGGTGTTCGCTCCCCCCCTCCACGTCCTGACCTCCCTTGCCACCATCATCTTATGGATGAACCCGGAGATGTCCTCCTCATTCCACTCCATTTCCGGGTGTGTCTGCATTTTTAGCCTGAAGCCCTTATCATATTCTAGCCATGCGTCGCCCTCGAACTGCCGCTGTGCGTTGTGTATGTTTGCCCCATAAAGCCATAGATCAGCCGCGCAGCGCGGGAATTTTTCAACTATGATGCATGCCATGATCCTGAATGCGTCTAACCAATTATCGAATGTCCGTTCCTTGCACTCTCTTCTCCTCTCCCTCCTATATTCCTTCTTCTTATCGCATGTCGTCAGATCCAAACCCTCTAACTGCTTTTCTAGTAATGAAAAGATATCTATAAACTCTTTCCTCCAGATCCTCTCTTTCACTGCTAAGGGTATGAGGCTGGCTAGACCTGTGGCCCTGGTGGTCATGGATGCCGGACCCGGTGAGGGCCGTGCGTAAGCCTCGGGTATTGCTAGTGCTACTGGGGGTATGATCGCGGGCGGGGTGTTCCCCTATGCCACCGTGGGTGACCCTATCTCCCCTTCTGCATTTGCTGAGGCCTGGTCCCCTAACCCGTACTGCCGCGCCATGCCTGGGTTGAGCAGGTGCCCAGGTAACCCTGTGGTCTCTGTTCCCTGTGGGTTCGTGGCTCCCCCTGTCAGCAAAGCCCCCTGTCCCGTGCTCGCTTGCGCCCTGTGTCATTGTTCCCTTGGACCGGTCCCACCGCCGCCGTGCTGGCTGCAGGTGGCTGGATCCGCTTGTTTGGCGCCTTCGTGGTCCTCGCTGCGTCCGCAAGCTTTGCTGGCGCCCTCCTAATCCTCTTGGCTGCTGGCGGCGTGCTCGTGCCGCGCTGCTGTCTGCTTGTCCCCTCCCCTGGGTCGCGGTCGAGTTGTTGCTGCAGCCAGTCATCCCCGTACACCGCCGCGGCTGCCCTTATTCTCCTCAGTAGGTCAGTCGGGTCCTCCTGGCCCTGCCGCATGCCCCCTTTCTTGGGCATGTGTCCTGAGCGGAGTGCTGCCACAGTTGTTGTGCAACCAACTGTGTGGTTGGGCGGGGTGCTGCCGCCAATGCCTTTACACCAAACTTGACTGCTGCTGTTAGCGCTGGTGGGGTGCTGCCGCTATGTCCTGCACCAAAAAAGACCTCCTTGCTGCTGCCTCCTTGCTGCTGCCTATGCTGCCTCCTTGCTGTTGCTTATGCTTGTTTGCCTTGCCTGTGTCCTGTTGTTCGCCTTCCTCCCTCTAGAAGGCGCCAGGCGCTGCCTCCTCTGCGCTCCCCAGACCCGAGGGTGCTATCTCCTGCACTTCCTCAGCCTGGAGCGCCTGTGTAGGACGTGGGACACTCCTCTCTCTCTTCCAGGTGTCTTTGGTCCTCGGGCCGCCCCCGTGTTTCCCCCGCCGGCTTCTCGAGCCTTCTGGTGTTCTTCCCGGTGGGCCAGCTGCAGTGAGGTGAGTGGGGGCCGCGCACTCGCTCTCTCGGTCGCGCCGCCTTAGTTCAGATGCGCCCGTGCTCTGGCTGTCAACAAAGGCTTCAGGGAGCCTGAGGGGATTCCAATCCCCTCACATTCCCTATAAGGCTTTGTTCTTTTTTGTTAGAACATTCTACCCTCTAGTGGCAGAATGTTCTAATAGCCTTATAGCCCTTCGTAGCTGGGCTATACCAGCAATTAAAGTCCCTCTCCCTTGTTAAAGGCCCTCGCCTTCGGCTCAGGCCTTTAACGCTGGAGAGGGCCTTTAATAGCCGGTATAGCCCTCTACGGCGGGCTATAATGAGACTGTTGTTCTTTCAACTGTATTGTTGGTCAGGTCTGGATATATATCCTGGGGTGTCCATCTGTGTACATTTGTCTCCTGTTTTCTCCTCGTGGATTATCATGATGTGGATTGTTCACTGGGCAAAGGTGTGCCAAGGTATATTATCGTTCAACCCTACTACATATGTCTTAAGGCGATGCACCCAGCATTGTTCTTTTTCAAGAAGAATACTTTCTACATTGTTGTTCTTTATGGTTATTGTCTCCAGAAGGACCCACTGGATTTCGTCAGCTGTATGTTTGGTGTTGATGGAATGTGTACTCATCTTTGTGGTGGCTCTTTTGCATTTGACATTGCTCTTATGTTCAGTGATTCTTTGTTTGATTTTTCTACAGGTCATCCCTATGTATTTCAAATCACAGGGGCATGTAATCAAATAGATTACTTGGGTGGTATTACAATTTGTGAACTGTCGTAGGGTCCATTTGAAGTCAGGTATCTGTTGTAGAATTTTTGTCGTTTTGGTGAGATTGCAAACTGTGCAGGACCCACAGGGGTAATGACCAATGACGGGAGCCAAGTTCTAGGTCTCCCTTATGGATTCTATTCTCCTTTTTGTGACTGGTGGTGGTCTTGTGTGTACCAGTATATCGTGGATGTTTCTTGTCCTTTTGTAGGCGAATCTGAGCTTTGGCCATTTGAGTGCCCCTGATGTCAGGATGCGCCAGTTTCTGTTTATGATCTTCTTCACCGTATTTGTGACTGTGTTGTATGTAGTTACACAAGTTAGTATGTCTTCATTTTGTTCTTTGATGGCAGTCTCTAGAAGGTACTCTCTGTGTTAGTACCTAGCTTTCTTCTGACATTTGTGTATGACTTTTTCTGGGTACTCCGTTGCTTTGAGTTTCAGGCTGAGGTGTTTCACTTGTGTATTGTAGTCGTTCAGTTTGCTGCAGTTTCTCCTAATCCATAAGAACTGACTATATGAGAGGTTTTCCCTTCAAGGGGTATGGATGGAAGCTGGTAAATCACAGCAGACTGTTCTTGGCTGTGGGTTTGTAGAATGTCTTTTTGTCTGTATGGTATCATTTTCCATGTATATTGTGATATCTAGGAAATTCAAGGTGCGTCTATCTGTTGTATAAGTGAATTTGAGGAACTCGTCCCTGCTGTTAATCCCATTATGAAATTCTGGTAAGCTCTCTGGGGTGTCATTCCAGGCCATGATGATGTCGTCAATGTATCTCCTCCAGAATAGTATCTTTGTTCTGTATGGATTGGTGTTACAGAGTATATGTGTACTCTCAAAATTACTGCCCTAGAGGCGTGCTATGCTGGGGACGGATGTGCTGCCCATTAAAGCCCCGTGTGTCCGTAGGAACAGTGTTCCATTGTATTAAAAAATGTTCTCAGTAAGAGCCAGCCGGTAGCATTCTAATACAAAGTGTTGTGTTGTGCTTCCACTCTTGCTTGAATAGGATGTTTTCAATTGTCTGTAGTGTTCTCTGTTTCAGCAGGGCAGGCTAGTATATAGACTCTCCACATCAAGTCCTACTAGGCACATTAATCCTTCTTCGAACCTCTGTCCTTGTAGGAGGTTGCGTAGATCTAGGGTGTATTTAAGATATGTGGGAGTCTCTTGGACTAATGGTCTCAGATAGTGGTCAGCGAATTGAGAGAGAGGCTCAAGAATTGAGCCGATGCCTGAGACTATTGGGCGGCCTGGTGGTGGTGTTTGATTCTTATGTGTTTTGGGTAGAGAATAGAAGCAGGGAAGATTTTGTCTTCATGAAGTCTGCCTCATTGTTGGACATCCATAAGTTCATTTCAGCTTCGTCCACCATTAGTTCAATGGTTCATTGTAGCCTTCGGGTGGGATCGGTGTTCAGGACTTCATAGAACTTAGAATCTGATAGGAGGTCTGTGCATTGTTTGTCATAGTTCCCTTTGGACAGTAAAACAAGCCCTCCTCCTTTGTCTGTTGGCTTTATTACTAGGTCTTCTTGTTTTTGAAGTTCATCAAGTGCCAGACATTCCCATTTGGTGAAGTTCATGAATGGTTTCCTATTTGGTTGTTGCAGGTTCTACACTTCAGTGAACAAGGCTTGTTCAAAAGCTTGGATTTCTACTGGAACCATGTGGGTCGGCGGGCAGAAGGTTGATTTGATGCGTACGTTTGTATCACTCTGTATAGTCTCTGTCTTTGAAAAAGGCTTTCAATTTGATTTTTCGGCAGAATTCTGCTAGTCAATCATCAATCGATCAATCATAGCATTTGTAAAGCGCACTACATATCCGTGAGGGTCTCAAGGTGCAGGGGGGAGAGGGGGTGCTGCTACTGTTCGAAGAGCCAGGTCTTGAGGAGTCTCCTGAAGGTTAGAAGGTCTTCGGTCTGCCGTAGGCTGATGGGGAGGGTGTTCCACGCCTTGGCGGCGAGGTGGGAGAATGATCTGCCGCCGGCGGTCATTCTTCGGATGCGGGGGACGGTGGCGAGGGCGTGGTCGGCGAAGCGGAGCTGGCGGGCGGGGGTGTAGAGGCTGATTCGTCTGTTGAGGTACGCTCTCCGGTGTGGGTGCGTGGGTGAGGAGCTTGCAGGTAATCCTCTTGTTGATGGGGAGCCAGTGCAGGTCTTTCAGGTGGGGTGTGATGTGGCTGCAGCGGGAGATGTCGAGGATCAGGCGTGCCGAGGCGTTCTGGATGCGTTGAAGTCGTTTCAGGAGTTTGGCCGGGGCTCCTGCGTAGAGTGCGTTGCCGTAGTCAAGTCTGCTGCTGACGAGGGCCTGGTTGACCGTCCTTCTAGTTTCGGTGGGGATCCACTTGAAGATCCTGCGAAGCATGCGGAGGGTGTTGAAGCAGGAGGAGGAGACGGCGTTGACCTGCTTTGTCATGGAGAGTGTGGAGTCAAGGATGACTCCTAGGTTTCGTGCATGGTTGGTGGGTGCAGGGGGTGCTCCTAATGCCGTCGACCACCAGGAGTCGTCCCAGGCCGAGGGGGTGGAGCCGAGGATGAGGACCTTCTTCTTGTCTGAGTTCAGCTTCAGTCGGCTGTTCCTCATCCAGTCGGCGATGGCCTTCATTCCTTCGTGGAGATTGGTTTTGGCGGTGTGGGGGTTCTTGGTGAGCGAGAGGATCAGCTGGGTGTCGTGGGCGTAGGAGATGATGTTTAGGTTGTGCTGTCGGGTGACGTGGGCGAGTGGTGTCATGTAGACTTTGAACAACGTTGGGCTGAGAGATGAGCCTTGGGGTACGCCGCAGATGATCTTGGTGGCTTCAGAGCGGAAGGGGGGGAGGTGAACGCTCTGGGTTCTCCCGGAGAGGAAGGAGGTGGTCCAGTCCAGGGCCTTCTCCTGGATTCCTGCATTGTGGAGGCGTGCTCTTAGTGTGCGGTGGCAGACTGTGTCGAAAGCGGCTGACAGGTCCAGGAGGATGAGAGCCGCGGTTTCTCCGTTGTCGAGCATGTTTCTGATGTCGTCGGTGGCAGCGATGAGGGTGTTAGGATTAGGCAAAGGGCAAGACGAAGCTTGTTGTGTACTCAGCGCTGTGTCCCTCACTAGTAGAGAACAACTAAACATAATCGCTAAGTTCTCTGTGTTTCCTTGTAAGAGAAAATTAGAGATGGTCCCTAAGAGCTTAAAGAGACGTCCTCCACGTAAGCCGTTGCTTGGCTTACTGAACCCTGTAGTGACCACGCCCCCATCTTGCAGCCGGAGTTTCTGGCGTCTTTCTCAGAGTGGCTGTTACCGGCTTTTGTTTTCGCTGCGGTCCTGGTTGCAGCTTTTCCCGTCCCTCGAGCAAGAGGCTGTTCCGCTCTCCGCCATTACCCCTGAGCAGGACGGCCCTTCTCGCATCCCGTCCCTCGAGCAAGAGGCTGTTCCGCTCTCCGCCATTACTCCTGAGACCCTTCTCGCATCCCGTCCCTCGAGCAAGAGGCTGTTCCGCTCTCCGCCATTACTCCTCAGCCGGATGGCCCTTCTCGCATTCCGTCACTCGAGCAAGAGGCTGCCCCGCTCACCGCCATTACTCCTGAGCCGGACGGCACTTCTCGCATGCCGACCTTGGAGCAAGAGGCTGTTCCGCTCATCGCCATACCTTGGAGCCGGACAACCCTTATGCTTCCTCAGTTTCCTATTTCTTTCCTTTGTACTTCCGAGTGTGTTGTTGTTCCGCTTTATGCTTGCTGTTGAAGCCGGACAGCACTCCTCCAGAGTTGGTTTCTGCTCCCCTTCTGGTATTACTGGGAAGCCGGCCAGAGCCTCTCTGAGTCTTTTTTGTTTTCCTTTAGAGCAGGCTGTTTTTTGCTCTTTCTTTCTTAATTTCTCCAGCTCCTCTAATCTCCCTTGCTCGTGTTACTTGGTACGAATACAGTATAGTGTACCTTACTACCTCTGCCCTTCCTCAGAGATATTGCTCCACCGAAGAATTCGACTAATGGTGAATTCTCTTCTGGGTCTCCTGCCATAGGACCTTCGAAAACTCTCTTGGGGTAAGTGGACCATCAAAGCTGAGTACACTTCAAGGTTTTTTAGATATTTCATGACAACCCTGTTTTTTACCTGTATTGTTTTACTTACAGTACCTTTTATACTTTATACTCGTGGAGTGGTGTGGCTCACTGGTTAGAGGTGGCAGACCCGTAAGCAGAGAACGGCCCGGGACCAGGGTTCAATTCCCGACGCGGCAGGGTCGTGGACCAGGGTCAAAATGGACTCGATAATTCTCGCCTCGGTGCCTACTCTAACCAGGGAACACACTCGGCAACTCTGGGCATTAAGCTTGCCTCATCTCTCCAACGGCCCCCCACAGATGCCGGGGATGCCTGGTTTCACCTTGGAGATACCCAGAAAGGGATCATCTCACAGGGAAAACCAGGACGGGTTCCCCAGCGGTCTTCAGCGCCAGGATACTCCATGGAGTCGCAGTGCGCTTTACAAGTACACCCACATTTACATTTACTTCCTGACTGTTACCAGAGCATGACCAACCACATACGGGGAGAGTGGTGGACACTCCTTGGAATATTCCCCCATACTTTTAGGAAACATACCCGTGTGAGTGTGTTTCAGGGGCCTCTAGGGTGCTGTTTTCTGGAGGAGTGGGGTGCTTTCGTCTTCGCTCCTGTGGAACATTGGCATATACCCCTGAGCCCGACAGAAAGCCAAGCCCACAAATTATTTTCCACCCGAGCGAAGATGAACCCAGACAATATAGGCATAGCCTTAGAGCAAACCCTACAATCTGCCTTACATGCTCCCTCAGTAGAGGAGTTAGCTATAGCAGTAGTCGATCTGCAATCCGAATAAGGGAGATTAAGAATGGAGAATCAAAGATTACAGACAAAGGTTCAACTGAAATCCCAAGGTTCAATAGAAAGGAAAGGATCAGGTACTATTCCCAAAACAAGAATAAATTATATTTAACCAGCTCATTTCACGGTACCCTCCTCCCAGTCAGGAGCCACTTCATCCAAGGAATACAGCGATGTATCTCCTGTGCAGGTTACAGTACACACCCCCACTCCTGTTCCATTAGCCATGCCTAAGAGGTTTACCGGAGATAGTTGAAAATTCAACGTATTTATGAACCAGTGCCAATTGCAATTCCTGTGTAAAGCAGCAGCATTCCCGGACGATGCTGCCAAAGTGGCTTTTGTAATATCTTATTTGGCAGGAAATGCCGCTGAATGGGCAGTACCGTTAGTAGAAAATAATGATCCTTTGCTATATGATTTTGCTATGTTCCAAGACAAAATGAAAAGTCTGTTTGCTAAGCATACTTATACGCAGGCCAGGCCATTGATAATGCCCTCCTTAGTCTAAAACAGGGATCCAAAGACCTCCTTTCTTACATTACCAGTTTTAACAGACTGATTGCAGAAACACATTGGCCAAAAGATAAGAGAACGTCTTTGTTCTAGCAAGGACTCTGTGACGAATTAAAAGATCTCTTGTCTCAGATTCTGAATCCTCCGGAGTATCGTCCTTCCTTTATTGAATTAACAGTTAACCTGAATCACAAGTTGCAAGAAAGAAGAAATGAAAAATCAAAACCTAATTCCCCTAGATATCTACTGTTACGCCCTGAGAAGAAAGAAAGGATGGATAATCCAGAACCCATGCAAATTGGCGGGTTGAGAGGTCCTCTGTCTACAGACGAAAAGGACAAAAGGGGCAGGAATAATTTATGCCTATACTGTGGGAAAGAAGGCCATTACGCCCTCGTATCCCATCCAAAAATGCTGCCAGTAGCTTGGACACTTCTCTCTTACAGGAAAACTAGAGAGCTTGAGGAAGGTTGAGTTCGATTCTTCAAGCACCATGGTGAAGCAGACCTCCATATCTAAGAATACTACACCTAGGTTAATTAAGCATTTTACCCTGTGTATTACCTTGATAACATCAGTTCAGAGTAGGCACAACATGTCTATTTTATTAGATTCGGGGGCAACAGGAAACTTCTTAGACATTCAATTAGCTAAACGACTTGGTATTCCTTTCCTACCCAAAGATCATCCAGAACCAGTGAGAGCCGTGGATGGCACTGAGTTATCCTCAGGCTTAATAGTTTATCAAACTCCGCCATTGATTCTTGTATGTACTAATGAACACTCTGAAAGACTGACTTTTGATCTTATTGATGCTCCAAATTTTGGAGCTATCTTGGGGGTTCCTTGGCTACAGATACATAACCCTTTAATCGACTGGGTCAATAGAACAATAACTTTGAAATCATCTTATTGTATGCTTCATTGTTATCAGGAAGCCAATGAAGGACTTAGGTCCATATTTATCATAGTTCCGTTTTGCGAATTCCAAATAGCGATTTTTAAGGAATCGCTATTTAGAATTCCCAAAACGGTATGTATTTACAAAATCGCTTTTTTATAGCGATTCCTTACCATTCCTAATTTGCGATTAGCAAATTGCTAATAGCAAATTACCCATTCATTTCCATGGGCCAGGAGGCCCATAGGAATGAAGGGGCAATTTGCAATTAGCAATTTGCTAATCGCAAATTAGGAATTTTTTCAAGGGTGCAGGGGTGTCTCAAGAACACCCTGCTGCACCCCTGAAAATGACATTTGGGGGCATATGGCGCACATACATGCCCCACGGGCATGTATGAGCATCATATGGCACCTTTGGTTTTTTTGAAAATTGCTTTTTTAAAAGAATTCGCAACTTACCACCAACTAGAAGTTGGTGGTAATTTGCGATTCCTTAAGGGCATTTTTTGAATATTTTTTCTTTGATACATTGCATTTAAGGAATTGCAAATTTTGCGATTCCTTAAGTGCAATCGCAAAATAAGGAATAGCAAATTTTGCGATTCCTTATTTTGCATCAAACATGTTACATACATACCATTTTGCTAATTAGCATTCGCAAAGGCTGAAATTCGCAGAATTTCGGCCTTTGCGAATGCTTATTAGCTTGATACATATGGCCCTTAGTCCCTTATGTTTTGCAGTACAAACAGCAGCTGCTGCTTCCTGTGTTCCTGATATTTATGCTGAATTCCAATCCATCTTCAATGAAGTGGAAGCTACCAAACTACCTCTTCACGGCAGCTATGACTGTCGTATAGACCTGGTACCTGGTGTGGAATTGCCTAACAGTAGAATATATGCTCTCACTCCCTCTGAAACCAAATATCTAAAAACGTACTTAGAGGATATGTTATGAAAAGGATTCATAAGACACTCTGCCTCTCTTGTATCTTCGCCTCTGTTTTTTAGAACGAAACGTGAGGGAGGCTTGAGAACGTGTCTGGACTACCGTGCATTAAATAAAATCACTATCAAGAATAAATATCCCCTTCCTCTTATTTCCGTTTTATTAGATCAAGTCAGAGGAGCGAAAATCTTTACTAAAATAGATCTCAGGGGAGCATATCATCTCATTAGGGTGAAAGAAGGGGACGTATGGAAAACAGCATTCCGTACAAAATTTGGATTATATGAATACTGTGTAATGCCTTTCGGTCTTTGCAATGCTCCAGCTGCCTTCCAGTATTTCTTCAACGACATCTTGAGAGAATACCTTTACATCTTTGTAATAGTATATATTGATGATATTTTGATTTACTCTCAGTCTGAGCAAGAACACATAATTCATGTAAAGAAAATCCTGAGCAAGTTACAAGAGAATCAACTGTTTGCTAAGTTGGACAAAACCACCTTCCATACGACTGAAATAGATTTTCTGGGGTTTATAATCTCCCCAGAGGGTATTCAAATGGATCCCCAAAAGGTTAAGGCATTGGTTCAGTGGCCTAGTCCCCAATCGGTAAAGGAGATGCAATCCTTCCTAGGGTTTGCTAACTTTTATAGGAGATTTATTGATTGTTTCTCCGAATTGATCACCCCTTTAACTCGATTATTAAAAACGGGGGTAACATTTAGTTGGACAGCCGAAGCAGAACAGGCTTTTGTGCTTTGAAGAGCAAATTCACCTCAGCCCCCATAATCAAGCATGCGGATAATACCGAACCTTATTTTTTGGAAGCAGATGCCTCCCAACATGCGGTGGGGGGAGTTCTATCGCAGAGAGATCCTAGCACTGGACGTTTACATCCAGTAACATACTTTTCTAAGACATTGCTTCCCGCTGAACAAAACTATACTATTGGGGAAAGAGAGCTGCTGGCTATTAAGTTAGCCTTTCAAGAATGGAGGCATTATTTGTTGGGATCTCCACATGTCATCACTATCTATTCCGACCATAAGTACTTACAATTTTTTAAATCAGCCAAGGCTCTCGCTCCGAGACAAATGCGATGGGTATCATTTTTTAGTGAATATGATTTTGTTATTACCTATCGCCCTGGACCACAACAGGGCAAAGCTGACGCCTTATCATGTCTGGGATATCATACAACCGAGTTCCGAGAGGAACCTCTCTCACTTATTCCAGCACATAAGATCATAGGAGTAGAGGAACATAGGTGTATAAGCTTCCTTGATCAACTGAGAGACGAATATGCTAAAATTCCTCTTGCAGATTGGAAAAAAGACCCTTTGAACACAAGTAAGGAACACTTATATTACCATGAGAATAAGTTGTACATCCCTACTCACTCCTTACAACAACAATTAATTGATTGGTGTCATAGTAGTTCTCTTGCAGGACATCCAGGAAGTGCTAAAACCTTAAACACTTGTCAAAGATGGTTTTGGTGGAAGAATATGTCCAGAGACATATTTGCTTTTGTTAAAGCATGTTCCATCTGTGCGAGACAAAAGGCATCCCATTGTGCCCCCACAGGATTGTTAAAAACAATAACCATCCCTCAAGCCCCATGGCACTCCATCAGTATGGACTTTATTACTGATCTCCCTTGTTGTCAAGGTTATAACACCATATATGTGGTTGTGGACATGCTATCTAAGATGGCTCATTTTATCCCCTTTTAGAAGGTCCCATCCTCTAAAGAACTGATTTATATTTTTTTAAATAGCGTAGTACGTCTACATGGTCTTCCATCTGTGATTATTTCAGACCGAGGTCCTCAATTTATTTCCAAATTTTGGCAGGGTATGTGTTCCACTTTGCGTATAGACCATAGACTTTCAACGGCTTATCACTCTCAAACAGATGGGCAGACTGAGAGAACTAACCAAACCCTAGAGCAGTATCTGCGTTGTTTATTAAGTAGTCTTCAAACAACTTGGGTGCAAGTCTTGCCCTTAGCTGAATTTGCTTACAATAACACCACACATTCATCTACAGAAGTTTCTCCTTTTTTCTTCATTTATGCACAACATCCAAGATTTTTACTCATATCTTTTCCCACCGAATTAGAAAACATCCCTGCATTCAAACAACATCATGACAACAATAAGACAGTATGGGAAAATGCTAAAGGAGAGATATGTAAGGCTAAAGAAGCCATGAAGAAACAAGAAGATAAACATCGCACCCAAGAACCCACTTACGCATTGGGAGAAAAAGTCTAGCTATCAACAAGAAATCTAAGATTAAGAGGCCTCAAAAAATTACAACCAAAATTTAAAGGTCCTTACACCATACAAAAGGTTATAACTCCTGTTACGTTAAAATTACAATTACCAAAACAGTTAAAAATTCCCCCTGTTTTTCATTGTTCCCTACTCAAGAAACATACCCCCTCACAAAAACCTGAAAGTCCACCGCCTCCCATTCTCATAGATGGAGAAGAAGAATTTGAAGTGAAGAAAATCTTACACTCCCGAAGGCATAGAGGCAAATTACAATATTTAGTGGATTGGGTAGGCTATCCCCCTGAAGATAGATCCTGGGAGCCTGCAGAAAACATCCATGCTCCTAGATTAATTACCAGGTTTCATGCGGAGCACCCAACTAAACCTCGGCCAGGGAGGGGGCTTTTGGGCGGGGGTACTGTTAGGATTAGGCAAAGGGCAAGACGAAGCTTGTTGTGTACTCAGCGCTGTGTCCCTCACTAGTAGAGAACAATTAAACATAATCCCTAAATTCTCTGTGTTTCCTTGTGATAAAAAAATTGGAGACGGTCCCTAAAAGCTTATAGGGACGTCCTCCACGTAAGGCGTTGCTTGGCTTACTGAACCCTGTAGTGACCAAGCCCCCATCTCGCAGCCGGAGTTTCTGGCATCTTTCTCAGAGTGGCTGTTACCGGCTTTTGTTTTCGCTGCGGTTCTGGTTGCAGCTTTTCCCGTCCCTCGAGCAAGAGGCTGTTCTGCTCTCCGCCATTACCCCTGAGCAGGACGGCCCTTGTCGCATCCCGTCCGTCGAGCAAGAGGCTGTTCCGCTCTCCGCCATTACCCCTGAGACGGACGGCCCTTCTCACATCCAGTCCCTCGAGCAAGAGGCTGTTCCGCTCTCTGCCATTACTCCTGAGCCGGACGGCGCTTCTCGCATCCCGTCACTCGAGCAAGAGGCTGCCCCGCTCGCCGACATTTCTTCTGAGCCAGACAGCACTTCTCACATCCCGACCTTGGAGCAAGAGGCTGTTCCGCTCATCGCCATACTTCGGAGCCGGACAACCCTTATTCTTCCTCAGTTTCCTGTTTCTTTCCTTTGTAATTCCGAGTGTGTTGTTGTTCTGCTTTATGCTTGCTGGTGAAGCCAGACGGCACTCCTCCAGAGTTGGTTTCGGCTCCGCCTCTGGTATTACTGGGAAGCCGGCCAGAGCCTCTCTGAGTTTTTTTGTTTTCCTTCAGAGCAGGCTGCTTTTTGCTCTTTCTTTCTTTATTTCTCCAACTCCTCTAATCTCCCTTGCTCGTGTTACTTGGTACGAATACAGTATAGTGTACCTTAATTCCTCTGCCCTTCCTCAGAGATATTGCTCCACCGAAGAATTCGTCTAATGGTGAATTCTCTTCTGGGTCTCCTGACATCGGACCTTCGAACACTCTCTTGGGGTAAGTGGACCATCAAAGCTGAGTACACTTCAAGGTTTGTTAGATATTTCATGACAACCCTGTTTATTACCTGTATTGTTTTACTTACAGTACCTGTTATACTTCCTGACTGTTACCAGCAGCACGACCAACCACGTGTGGGTAGAGTGGTGGACACTCCTTGGAATATTCCCCCATACTTTTAGGAAACAAACCCCTGTGAGTGCGTTTCTGGTGCCTCTAGGGTGCTGTTTTCTGGAGGTGTGGGGTGCTTTCGACTTCGCTCCTGTGGAACCTTGGCATATACCCCTGAGCCCGACAGAGGGCAGTTTCGGTGCTGTGGTTGCTGCGGAACCCTGACTGGGATGGGTCCAGGATGTTGTTCTCTTCGAGGAAGCTGGTCAGTTGTAGGTTGACAGCCTTTTCGATGACCTTCGCCGGGAACGGGAGCAGGCAGATGGGTCGGAAGTTCTTGAGGTCCTTGGGGTCCGCCTTGGGTTTCTTTAGTAAGGCATTGATCTCTGCGTGCTTCCAGCTCTCCGGGAAGGTCCCTGTCTCGAAGGAGATGTTGATGGTTTTGCGGAGGTGGGGTGCTTTGGTGTTTCTGGCTTTGTTGTAGATGTGGTGTGGGCAGGGGTCTTCCGGGGATCCGGAGTGGACGGTGTTCATGATCTTGATGTTGTCGTTGTTGTTGATGTTGGTCCAGGCGCGCAGGCGGTTGGTGCGGGTGGTGGTCGTGGGAGCGGGGGTGTGGGCTGTTGTCGGGGTGGTGACGGTGTAGAAGGTGTCGTGGATGTCTGTGATCTTGCGATGGAAGAAGGTGGCCAGTGAGTCGCACAGGTCTTGTGACGGTGGGATGTCGTTGGTGTTGGAGCTGGGCTTGGAGAGTTCCTTTACGATGCTAAAGAGCTTTTTGCTGTTGTGTGCGTTGTTGTCTAGGCGGTCTCTGAAGGGGGTCCTTTTGGCAGATCTGATGAGTTGGTGGTGTCGGCGGGTGATGTTCCTGTGGGCTGTGTAGCTTTCCGGTGTTCTTTCGCGGGTCCAGTTTTTCTCTAGTTTTCGGAAGGTTTGCTAGGAGGCCTGGAGGTCTTCAGTGAACCAGCTGGCTCTCTTGCTGGTGTGGGTGTTCGGGGTTTCTTGAGCGGGGCAAGGGTGTTGGCGCAGTCGTTGATCCATTGTCTGAGGCTGCGGCGTCTGGGTCGGTTGGGTCTGCGGGTGGGTTCTGAGCAAGGGCGGCTGGTCCTCGGTGATCTTGCTCCAGCTGTGGCGAGGCATCTGCTGGGTGCGGTGGTGTGTGGTGTGTTTACGGAAGGTGAAGTGGATGCCGCGGTGGTCGGTCCAGTGGAGTTCGGTGGTGCAGTCGAAGAAGACGTGGGTGCTTGAGAAGATGGGGTCAAGCGTGTGGCCGGTGGAGTGTGTGGGTGCTGTGACGAGTTGTCTGAGTCCGAGATTGCCGAGGTTGTTGATCAGGGTGGAGGAGTTGGCGTCATCGTTGTTCTCGTGGTGGAAGTTCAGGTCCCAAGGAGGATGTAGTCTGTGGAGGCGAGGGCGTGTGTGCTGACAAGGTCGGTGATGGGGTCGTAGAACTCCGGTCGGGGTTCGGGGGGTCTGTAGATGACGGTGCCTCTGAGGGTAGTGTTGGGGTCGGTGTAGATCTGGAAGTGCAGGTGTTCGGCAGTGCTGAGGGTGTCGTCGGCGTGTGTCGAGATTTTGAGAGTGTTTCTGTGGACGATGGCAATACCTCCTCCTATTCCGTTGATGCTGTCTTTGCGGGTGATCTTGTAGCCTTCCGGGATGGCAATGGCGATGTAAGGTGCTGAGGAGGGGGTCAGCCAGGTCTCAGTCAGGAAGGCGACATCTGGGACTTTGGTGCCGAGTAGATCCCAGAGTTCGACGGCGTGTTTGCGAGCGGAGCGGGTGTTGAGCAGGATACGTCTGAGGACGTTGGTTTCCATGTTGGGTGGGTTGGCGGGCCGGATGCTGGTGAAGCTGCAGTTCCGGCAGGAGAAGGGTCCTTGGGTGCGTTTCGGGACGGCCAGGCAGTAGGTGCAAGATCGTCCGGCGTTGAGTGCATGGAGGGTGCTGGAGTCCTAGCCGAGGCGGCTGTCGTGGTGTGTGCGGGGTCCAGGGTTCCTGGCGCTGGGCACAGTCCAGGCACGGACGGGCGCAGACGGGCTTGCCTTAGGCGTGCCGTCGGGGCGCCAGCGGCGTGCCCGCCGCACCGCGTTCGCTGCACGGCCGCGCAGGGTCTGGCATATATGGGGAGGTGGGAGGGAGAAGCAACTGGGAGGCGGGGGAGCGAATGGGAAGTGGTCAGTCAGAGGGGTGGGGCCGCAGGAGACCCAGCGGCAGGGGAGACGAGTGGCACAGAAGGCAAAAATGGGGAACAAGGGGGGAAAAACAGTGGCACAGATGGCAAAAATGGGGCACAAGGAGGGGGAAACAGAGGCACAGAATGCAAAAAAAGGGCACAAAGAGGGGGAAAGTGGCACAGAAGGCAAAAAATGGGGTGTACAGTCTTAATATCGAGTCATTTATTTCGACTGGACATAATATCGACTAGAGAATATCGAGATGGCATTAATATCGAGGTAAGTAATATCGATTTATTTTTTATCGATTGTAATGTATGTAAAAAATATCGACATAAAAAATATCGAGTAAGTAATATCGTAAGTAAAAAATATCGATATGTTTATTAGTTAAAAAATATCGAAAGTTGTGTTATCGACTGTCACAATATCGACTCTCATGATATCGAATGTTAATATGTATATATATAATATGTAATAGTTCAATGTACACTGTTTTAATGTTTTATAATAGCATTTTGTGTCAAAATGTATTAATTTTATTTATTTATTTATATAGAATTAATGTTAAAAATAATTAATACATTAAAAAAAATTTATATTACTATAATAATTTCTAGGAGCGGGTAGTGGGTTTTTAGGGGAATAGGGTGGGAAGTATTTTAAATATAATTAATTAATTATGTAAATATATTAATTGGTATTAATTAATTAAATATGTAAATATATTAATTGGTATTAATTAATTAAATATGTAAATATATTAATTGGTATTAATTAATTAAATATGTAAATATAATTATTGGTATTAATATGTAATTTATTGTTAAATTACTATTTAATTAAATATATAATATGTAATTGGTAAATATGTTATTGTAATAGCTTATTTGAGAATTATGCTTATTTAAATCATTTTTGTCATGTAGTGGGTTGTGGGATTATAGGGGATTAGGGTGGGAAGTAATTTAATAGTAAGTAATTAAATCTGTTAATTAATTAATTGGTAAGAATAAGTAATTAATTGTTAATTATCTTAAATATGTTAATTATATATAATTTAATTGTTAATTTATTTAAATAAATGGAATTATTGTTCAATATGTAAAATCTAACTTTTTTAGGATATGTAGTGGGTTGTGGGATTATAGGGGAATAGGGTGGGAAGTAATTTAATTGAAAGTAATTAATTATGTTAATTAATTAATTGTTATGAATAATTAAATATTTGTAAATTAAATAAAATATGTTAATTATATTTTATGTAATTGTAAATTTATTTAAATTAATGCAATTACAGTTAATAATGTTACATCTCACTTTTTTATGTTATGTAGTAGGTTGTGTGTTAATAGGGGTATAGGGTGGGAAGTAAATTAATTATAAGTAATGAGATATGTTAATTAATTAATTGGTATTCATAATGAAATAATTGTTAAATAAATAAAATATGTTAATTATATAGATATAAATAGATATAACTAATATTATAATAATTTAATATACAATATATATATATGAAATATAATTGTATAATTACATTTAATTACATATATATAATATATTTATAATTAGATATATAAAGATATATATAACATATATATATATAATTATAGATATTCTCATATATATATTATTTAGTATTTGGGGAAAGAGGTTGGTTTAGTGTTCTGGGTTAGTTTTCTGTTTGGGTATTAAGGGGTATATGTTGTGTGCAGAGTTAGTTGTCAGTTTTTTGGTAAAGGTGTATTTGTAGGGGTCAGGGTCAGTTTTCATTTAGTGGGTAAAGGGGTATTTTTAGGGGTCAGGGTCAGTTTTCAGTTAGTGGGTAAAGGGGTATTTTTAGGGTTAAGGGTCAGTTTTCAGTATTTGGGTAAAGGGTATTTTTTTGGTTGCAGGGTCAGTTTTCAGTTTGTGGGTAAAGGGGTATTTTTAGAGGTCAGGGTCAGTTTTCAGTTTTTGGGTAAAGGGGTATTTTTAGGGGTCAGGGTCAGTTTTCAGTTAGTGGGTAAAGGGGTATTTGTAGGGGTCAGGGTCAGTTTTCAGTTAGTGGGTAAAGGGGTATTTTTAGGGGTCAGGGTCAGTTTTCAGTTAGTGGGTAAAGGGGTATTTTTAGGGTTAAGGGTCAGTTTTCAGTATTTGGGTAAAGGGTATTTTTTTGGTTGCAGGGTTAGTTTTCAGTTTGTGGGTAAAGGTGTATTTTTAGAGGTCAGGGTCAGTTTTCAGTTTTTGGGTAAAGGGGTATTTTTAGGGGTCAGGGTCAGTTTTCAGTTAGTGGGTAAAGGGGTATTTGTAGGGGTCAGGGTCAGTTTTCAGTTAGTGGGTAAAGGGGTATTTTTAGGGGTCAGGGTCAGTTTTCAGTTAGTGGGTAAAGGGGTATTTTTAGGGTTAAGGGTCAGTTTTCAGTATTTGGGTAAAGGGTATTTTTTTGGTTTCAGGGTCAGTTTTCAGTTTGTGGGTAAAGGGGTATTTTTAGAGGTCAGGGTCAGTTTTCAGTTTTTGGGTAAAGGGGTATTTTTAGGGGTCAGGGTCAGTTTTCAGTTAGTGGGTAAAGGGGTATTTTTAGGGGTCAGGGTCAGTTGTCAGTTAGTGGGTAAAGGGGTATTTTTAGGGGTCAGGGTCAGTTTTCAGTATTTGGGTAAAGGGGTATTGTTAGGGGTCAGGGTCAGTTTTCAGTTTGTGGCTAAAGGGGTATTTTGTGGGTTCTGGGTCAGTTTTTAGTTTGTGGGTAAAGGGGTGTTTTTAGGGCTTTGGGTCAGTTTGGGGTTTTAGGTTAGAGGGATACAGGGTTAAAATATGGTCAATTTAAATGTCTGTTAAATTAGTTATTTTTTAATATATTTTATATAAAATATTTCTATTAATATACATTAAACATAATTATTGGTATTGTAGGACTTTAAATATTAATACATTTTTACAAATATTTAAATGTATAAGGTATTTTTTAATAGATTATTTAATATGCAAATAATATTTATATACAATAATAAAGAAGGAAACATAGACAGTGTTAAATGCCATAAATGAAAAATTGTTTATTGACATATAAAAATTTATTTGTAAGTAGAGATTCATTTTTTATTTATATTGAAAAATTTTCATTCAATGTTTTTATTAACATAACAAAAATATGAAGTACATATATATGTTTTTAACACATAAATTATATTAACATAATTTTATTATATTTTACATATATTAACATTTAAATAGTTTCTGAAACAAATTGGTAATATGTACTTTTTATTTAATAACAAAATATTTATTCAGATACACATTGAATTTATTGTGATTGAAAATTATGTACATTTTTTTGTTATTGTAACATTTTTGTTTTTTACCAAGTCATGTTATATTTTTGGAAATAATTATTATGAATATTGAACATATTTATAATATTCATTTTTAAATACAGAAACACCAAAAACATTTATTATATACATACATAATGTTTTACATAATATTTGCAAATTTAAAAAAATGATTTCTTGTAACAAACTTATATATGCAATTTATTTTTACATAAACATTATTTATTAAATGTATTTATAAATCAAAAAATAATTTTTTAACTATAACATAACAGTTGAATAATTATTTCAAACTTATGAATATTTATGAAATAATTTTATACACTTTAAAAAAATATTTACACTTAATATAATACTCTGTGTATTTTTTTAAGTGTTGGAATATAGAAATTAAATAGTATTGAGCTGTATACAGGGACTACTTTTTAACCGCGTAATGTTACTTAGGCGTATTTGGTGCTTCAACAGATCGCGGTTGGGTGCTGCTTCGCGTTAGAGAGGGTAAGTTTGTTTTAATTGTGTTTTATACGTTTCTGAACTTATTGCTAGTGTATGTGTGCTGTGTTTATGTTTATGTAGGTAGAGTTAATTAGAGAAGATTGTGTGTTCGGTGTTAGGTAGAGTGTACGATATTGGATTTTTACCGCGTTTTTGTTGTAGGTGTGTGAGGTGAGGTAATATGTTTAAATGTTACTAAGATAATATGTTTGATGTATAAATATGTGTTTTTATATATGTATGGGTGTTTTTATGTGGGTGGGTATGTTATTTATTTTTTCTAGGTTATCGTCGCGTTTCGCTGTTTTGGAGGACTCCCTTCTTTTTTGATCACAGCTGTGTAACGAGTATTATATACTCTTATTTTTGCACACTATTTTTTGGGTTTTTACATTTTTTGGAGCGTTTATTTTTCGCCATTACGGTTTTTCGGGTTTTCTATGGTATCTGGTGTCTACTGAAGTGGAAAGGAGTCGCTATGGATTTGCTTGTATTTTTGCATTTTTTTTTGGGCTTTCATGGATTGTATGGGTTTTTGGAATGGTGTCCTATGGATTGCTTGGAATTGGATTACGTTTGAAGCTGCATCAGAAATGTAAGTATTTTCTGGAATTTTAATGGGTGGGAAAACTGTTTTTAATTTTGCTTTAATTACGTTGTATGTAACATTTTGTAAATACATTATCTAAACACATTTTATATATGTTAATATTATGTATTTGATAATTTATTTGCAATTTGTT
The DNA here is from genome assembly GCF_964261635.1 of Lissotriton helveticus. Classification (NCBI taxonomy): domain Eukaryota; kingdom Metazoa; phylum Chordata; class Amphibia; order Caudata; family Salamandridae; genus Lissotriton; species Lissotriton helveticus. Next base: position 194,282,279 of record NC_136069.1, read on the forward strand.
ACATATTAGAATGAAGATTTTTAGGAAAAATATGTTTAGTTTTACGTGTATAGTTATGTAATGTTTTAAAGAATGGTTTTGGCAATCATTGATAGATATTCTAGTCCTTTGCTAGTTGGATAGAGGGTAACTTGACTTTGGAGTGTGTTATACATTTTTTTAGTTTCTTTGGTGAGTTTAGGTCCAATCAAAGTTACTGATTGCTCCATTCGGAGCTCCTGGTAACTTTGTTCTTTTTGTAAGGATTGTATTAATTTGTGAAGGGTAGGTGTTTCTCGGCCTGTAGTTGCTTGGAAGGCATTGTGCCATCCTTCAACTGCATTGTTTGTTTTTGCTTCCTTATTTAGTGTGCTAAGGTAGACATTCCACCAAGCTATTTGGTATTTGGGTTGTCTTCTATGGCCTGATCTGTGTAGCCTTCCTACCCATGTGTCTTCGAAGTAGTCAAGCATAGGGCTTAGTTTATCTTCGTTTCTTTTATAGTAGGGGCTGTCTATTAATAAGTTATAGTGCTCAGTTACATCTGTTAGTGGAACATAGGCTAGGGCGATGAGTTTTTTGATTTGATAAGCAAATGTGCTATCAGTGGCGTATTGGATACTCAAGGTTGATTTTTGTAGATGTCGCCAGATACATTGATTAAAGTGGTAATAGCAACCTTGTATTGCTGTGTGTGGGTATGTTTTAAGGATGCTGTTTATCATAGCTTTTTCAAAGTCAATGATAATTTTTTGTGGAAAATAGTTGTTAGTATGTTGCTTGACTTCAGTTAGTATTTCTTGATAGGTAGTTTGCTGTTTGTTTGGTAGAAGGGCATAAAGGAATGGAATATTTGCATTTTGGAAATGACCATGGATGGTGTATAATTGATAAAAAGGTTTGGGGCATACAGAAAAAGTACCGTCCATCATCCAAGTTTGGCATTGGGTAAGTTTTGTCATGTTGTTTGCTGTGGCAAACAGTATAATTCTTTTATCTTTAGATTTGTTGTCATAGAGTATAAAATTGTCTTTATTGTGAGTTACAGAGAGTTCAGGGGGAATTTGGACTTCTTCTAAAGTTTTTGGTGTGGGAGGAGTAGTGCATGTTGCTCTTTTTTGTCTAGCTACTGTTCTTTTAAGGGATTCTATAGATGGTAATTGGCTAGAAGCATGTTGGGGAAGTACACTTAAATGGTGTTTCAGAATAGCAGTTGTTGGTTGATCAGTGCTAGTACTAGCTTCTTTAAGGGAATCTAGCATTTGTCTAATCTCTATTTCTGTTACATTGGGTGGGTGATTATGTTCTTTAGTATAAGTAACAGTAGTTTCCTGAGTTATAGCTCTACCATAACATTTGTTGGCATAATATTTCGTACACTTCCAAAATACTTTCAAATCTTTTTGTTTCTCTTGAGTGTAGACATATCCCATGTAACAAAGAAGCATTTTCCCTTTTTGTGAATAAATGAATTTAGCTCCTTCAGTCATGATAGTATTGTAGTGCTAGGAGGTAATTAAAAGAGAATGTAAATATTTTTTAAGAAAAAAAAATGTTCTAATCACATTATGCAGTTTCACACATTTGTATTTTACCTGTAAATGTTTTGATGCTTTCAAGTCGTTATTTTCAGCTGTTGATGTTCTTCAAACTGTTATTTTCTGTGTATATCTTTTTGTACCTGTGGAAGTTGAGAAAATGTGTAGAAATATTTTATTACTATTTATGATAATTTGTTCGACGTTTTTTGCTAGTTTAGATTTAGTTAGCTATCTATTAGTTCTCGATTTTACATTTCTAATATATACTTACTTTTTTATATGTAACTTTTGATGTCCAGGTGTTGTGTAGGTCTTCTGTATTTTTTTTCGTCTGTAGGATGAGTGCTAAAAAAAAAAGATATATTTGATGTATTTTGCTTTAAAATATAGGTGTGAGCTTTGAGAGTTACATTTTCGCTGACTAATAATGTAGTAGTACTTACTTTAGATATGTGTAGGTCTCTTTCTGTTGAAGTCCATCAGTTTTCTTCCCGAAATCCAGCAGAGTTTCGTCTTCCTTTACTTAGGAGATGTATACTGCGTTTTTAGTTACTTATTATTTCATTTATATAGTATTAGGTTAATTGTTTCAGAAATAGGATTGGTTGTTTAAATGGATAGTCTGTTTTTATTTGTTGATTTGAATTTTTTTTTCTGTTATGCTAATTGGTTACCTTATATGGGTGACGCCAATTAACGTTTATAGAATGTGTAAGGATTTATTTTGTATAGGTAATGTTCTAGGTAATGTTATTTTGATATTTGTAAAGTGGAGGAATATATATAATTAGTTGTAAGAAATGTGTAGAAGGTCGAAACATTGTTTATGTATTATAAAATGTATGTTATTATTTATTGTGTGTTGTAAATGTTATGAAAATATATAATATATGTCATCTATTTATATTAACTCAATCTGATTTTTTATGATCAGTATGACTTAATTATTAAATAATAAAGTCATTTATTCTAGGATCTATTAATGGCGATTTTTTTACAATCGATAAATTTGCTATCTATGTTTGTGTAATCGATATTTTGACTGTTGTTATATAAATATTTAATAATCGGTGTTTTAGAAATCGATAATGTTGTGAGTCGATATTGTTGTAGTCGTTGTTTTTAGTAGTCGATATTGTGTAGTCGATATTTTTGATGTTTGTTGTGTAAGTATAGTAAATCGATAATTTTGTTGTCGATAATTAGTCATCGATATTTTGTCCAGTCGATATTCGGTCTGTCGAGGTTATGTCAGTGATCCAAAAAATGGGGCACAAGATGGGGCAAACAGTGGCACAGAAGGTAGAGAACTGGGCACAGGGAGGGGGAAAACAGTGGCACAGAAGACAATAAAACTGAGCTAATTCACTTTCTAGTTTGAAACGGTCGAGGGGTGGTGTTGGTAGAAAACCTAGACCTTTGTTCAAAACATGTTGTTGATCAGATGTTAATGTCTGGTCTGTCATATTCACTGTGAGTGAGTTATGCTGGGTCCTGGTTTCTCTTTGGATATACTGCGGGTGAGGATTTGCTGATCTTGGTCTTTCCGCATTATGCCTTTTCAATTGCCCCTTAGATTGTTGAGGCCTCTCTCTAAAAAAGGAGGAAGAGGAGGAGGGGGCCTGTTTGTTTGGTGGTGTCCCAAAGGTAGTGGGCCCTGCATGTAGGGTATTCTTCCATCCTTGGAAATTTGGTGCGAAAGGTTGGAACATTGGATGTAGGTGTTCTCCAAACTGAGGTGTTCTCCATTGGTTGTGCCATCTGCGTGCAGGACATCTGTGTTGTCCTCTGTTGTGTCGTTGGTACGGAGTTTCGTCTCCAATCCATTCCGAGTTGTCTGACAAGGTTCCTCCTGTTGACTCAATGTCGCTTTGTTGGTCAGGTGCTGTGTAGTCATCTTTTATGTATGGATGCATTTTTTCAAGGGAGAAGCGTTTTAAATTTTTCCCTAGTTTCTGTATTTTGTTTTGCATAATGTATTCTTTTGTTTCATTCATCTCTTTATTGATTTCTTAAAGCCTTTTTTGTAGACTGAGATGTGGACAGCTGTTTTTAATGTTGCCCTAGTATTTTGATAGTTAGTGCCTCTGAGAGTCTGGTAGCTGTTTTAATAATGAGGGCCAGATAGTTCCTAGTACATTTCTATGAAATGGCTGATCGGTCTTTACAGAAAATAATATCTTGTAGAAAGATCCTGGGAGGGTTGTGGACCCACAGACCTTTGGGAGCCGCATTTGCGTGCATATATTCGGTCATGATTAGGCCATGGATTGCTGTCTTAACTTCTTCTGTTTTTTGTTTCCGTGAGTTCATCCCAGTTGTTGGTTTGGGCCAGTGTTTAGTTGAGCCCATTCTCTTGTAGTATGGAAGGTACAGATAAAATGGCATTGATTTCTTCATCCCTGTAGCTTAATCCCAGGTTCTCAGCCATGATGGAATATGAGTGTTTTTCGTCCTTACTTATCAATTTGACGGCAGTAAGGATCAGGTGCCCTTCACTGAAGACGGTGTCTCATTGGAGTTCCAGGTGAAGTAACAGTTGCTTTAGAAGGGACTCCCACGGGGGCGTGGTTTGGTGCCCGGTGAACATGGCGGCACTGGGGTGAGCGCTCCGCCGGCGTCGGTGAAGACCTGCGGTTTGCGCCACCTTTCAACACCTCAGGAGACGGATTTATGCATCGGAAGATTTCGGGCATGCATTAATGACATTTCCGAAGCCCGCGGAAGCCGCTAACACTCCTTTTTAATCGGCGTATGTCTGGCCGCGGTTCTATGCCGGTCGCGCCCGCCATTTTGTTTTTTAGCGCAATGCGCTTTTATTGAATGTTCGGCTTTCAGCTTTATTATGCGTGCAACATGCTGACATATAATGCCTCACACAGTGCTTCCTCCCTTCATGCTGCGCTTCTATGAAGAACTGGATGTGCATTTTTCAATTGTTGCCTATCTTCACAGCATTTTGAGGTATTTTCTTCCTTCATATGATGCAGCCATTTTATGATTCACCTCAGCCTCTCTCCTTTTCTTTAAATTGTTGCCTGTAACTATCGCCTGTGGGGATTTGGCTGCTCATGTCTCCTTCTCTTCAACGGTGGATGCTTCCTGTCTCCTGTTTGCAGCTACTTTTTTGACTTTTTGCATTTTACCCGGTTCCTTGCTGTGTATATATTACGCCCTCTGCCTCAGTGTGGTCACAATGCTCCTGTCTTATGAATCTGCTATAACGCAGGTTTCATTTTTGCCCCTTATCTTACTATTGACTTTTACGCTTGTTGGCCTCTGTGGTTTTTGACAACATATTCACCTACCTTATCTGCATTAGGATTTTCTTCTTCAGTTTTGCTTGAACTATTTTTTCTCTCGCAGGCATACCAGTGTTTGCTCTCCTGTGCTTCTTGTACAAACCAGCTCTATTATATGGTTTTTCGGAGTGCACCGTATGGGCAGGAAAACGGTGCACTCTTTCACTACCAACTCGAAACATAACTTTCTTAAGAACTCCAAGTTGTTCTCCGAATTTTCCAGGTTTGAGGACTCTCAGTTATCTCTCACTCAGGATACACAGCTCACGATGGAATTGTTTTGACAGTCTCAGGAAAAGCCTACTCCAAGAGATTGAAAAAGGATCCTCCCTCTCCGCCCAAGCCAATGTCATCAGTTTCTATGGAGCTCTTACTGGAGGAAATAAGGGCTCTTCGCCCTTTCATGGAAGAAACCAACGCCAAACTACAACTGTTGACAGATAATTGGTCGCAACTGGACACGAGGGTCACATCAGTGGAACAGAGCGTTTCATCTTTTCAAGAGACATCCACGAAAGTTACCCACCTGCACTCACAGGTCTCTTCCCTTCAACGGCAGGTGGAGGAGCTTGAAAATCGCAATTTACGCAACAACCTGCGTATTTACGGCCTGGTGGAAGGATGTGAAGGGAATGACCCTATCACCTTCTTTAAATCTTTTCTCCCTAAGCTTCTACACTTATCTGAGGGGTCTGTGCTCAATATCCAACGTGCCCATAGACTTGGCCGGATCCCTTCCTGGACCTCACCTTCGTTAAGACCAAGGGGAGTTATTTTGTATTTTTTAGAGTGCACAGATCTCCTGAAGGTCTTATCAGCGGCTAAAGCCTCTGCACGGATTACTTGGTCAGGATCTTCTTTGTTCTTTGCACTGGACTATGCCAAAGCTACAGCGACCCGACATAAAGCTTTTTTGGACATAAGAGCTGATCTGAGATCCATAGGTGCTAGATATGGACTTTTTCACCCATGTCTCTTCAAAGTCACCTATAACAACAAAACAACAACGTACGAGGATCCTGTGCGTCTTCAAAGTTTCCTGAACTCATGCAGAACGACCAATATGGATCTTTCTGGTCCTTCTTCTTCTTTTCCTACCTGAGCTTCTTAATCTCTGTATATCGCTCACGTTAAACTCTTGCTCCTTCTTTGCATGCTTCCTTACTTCATGTTTTCAATTTCTATGTTCTCCATGTTATGTGACCATTTTTGGAGTTATTATACTATAGATGTCATTTCTCATGTTGAATTTTCACATCTTTAGTGGTTTCTGATATTGTTGGTTCCTATTTTAGTATTTTCCCTCAGTGTTTTCCTCTTGTCTCCGTAGATTACGAATCCTCGACTCGTGGTGTCTTCCCGATTGTACGCCTCGCTGACCCTGGAGGCTTCGCCTGTTCCATGTAGTTCTACCCCCCCCCACCTCCTTTTGCTCCTGGTTTTGTTCCTGGTTATGTTCCCTCGCCTTCCCCTTTTTGTAGGTATGTTTTTCTTCGACGCTTTTCACATATTTGCCTCCTTATATGTCATCCTATTTTCCTCTTCTTCTTCTTGTTCCTCCTCTTCAATAGGTGTCACCTCTTGTTTTATTCTTTCATCCTTTCCTTTACTTTCTCTCTTCTGTTGACTTTTCTATTTGCTGACGACAAGTTTCTTATTTCTTCACATTTCTTTACTTTTCTCTAATGCATATTTCTCTTCTGATTTTTGTATTCTTCCTTATCATGTGCTGTATTCTACTGGCCTTCCCTTTCTCCTCTCATTTTCTCTTTGTTATAATTGCTCATTCGTTCTGGGCTTTCTTTCTCTAGTAGGTTATCTGTGTACTTTTGCTCTATTTGTTTATCATACTGTATGTCGTTAAGAGTTATCACTTGGAACGTTAAAGGTTTGAATTCTCCCATCAAGAGACAAAGAATTCTGTCACACCTCTCCAAACTGAATGTTGATTTTGCATTTTTGCAGGAATCCCATCTTTCAGATGTTGAATCTTTAAAACTTAGGAGAGGTTGGGTGGGTGAAGTTTTTTACTCTCCTGGCGATGGTAAACGTAACGGAGTAGTAATTTTATGCCGCAAATCCCTTACTTACTCTTTAGTAACTCAAGAATCAGATACAGATGGCAGATGGCAGATGGCTGTATGTCAAATTACTTTTATGGGGTGTTCCAATCTCTCTCCTAAACGTATATGCTCCCACAGGTGGTGACCCAAGTTTTTGGCACATGATGGCTACACACATTACCAAATTTGTGGATGATAACTTCATTTTAGCAGGAGATTGCAACCAATCGCTCGATCCCTTTCTAGATAGACACTCCAAAGCTTCATTCATACCTAACAAACCCCACAAACATTTTACTCAGGCAGTTACACAACATAAGCTTATTGATGCTTGGCGCCTTTGCAATCCGACTACTAAAGAGTTCACTTTTTATTCTCCCTCTCATCATTCTCAGTCAAGGATTGATTATATTTTTGTTTCCCATAATATTGCACAAACTCTCACTAATGCAGAAATTGGCCCTATCTTGCTGTCAGATCATGCTCCTGTCTCGATTAATATTGACATTTTACCTAAAATTACGGGACCAAGGAGGTTGAGCTTCAATAATACCCTTCTTTTAGATCCAAAGTTTACTACCTCTTTCACTAATTTTTTTGATGAGTTTTTTGTGATTAACGACACTCAGTCTATACCCACACACACCATTTGGGATGCCTTCAAAGCCGCAGCGAGAGATTTCATAATTGGTTTTGTCGCAAAAAAGCGGAAAATTGCCCGCAAACTTACTGGAGATCTTCTTCAGAAGATTAAGAGACTGGAGCACTCCTACTACACCTCACGTTCTCATGATTGTTTGACAGCTCTTATCGATGCTAAGATGCAATTTAACAAAAAATCTACAGAAGATGCTTCTTTATACCTGTTAAAGTCTAGTGCAAAATTTTATGGGGGTAAAAATAAATCTGGGAAGATATTAGCTAATTATTTGAAAGTTAAACATAACAAGTTAAATATTGAATCTATCTACGATGATAATTCTGACCTTAAACATAAGGATGTTGACATTTTATCTGAATTTTCTCTCTTCTACAAAACCCTTAACTCTTCTGACACTCAACCCTCCACCCACTCCTTATCACATTTCTTCTCTACCATACATAAACCCCAACATTTTCCTCTTGATTTAACTTCTTTGGAATCTGACATATCCCAGCAAGAGTTACTTACTGCACTTCAACACTTTAAAAAAGATAAAGCCCCTGGGCCGGATGGTTTTACGGTTGAATTTTACCTTCATTTTTCTAAATTATTATTACCAAAACTGCACTCCCTAATAAGCTCTTTGGTTACATTAGGTAGCTCCTCTGGTTCCTTTTCTGACACTCACATCTGTCTTATACCTAAAGAAGGGAAAGATCCTAAATATTGCAAAAATTACAGACCCATTTCTTTGGTTAATATCGATTATAAGATATATGCTAAGTCACTCCCTGTGAGGTTAGATCTTTATCTACCTGACCTGTTAGGTTCGGAGCAGTCCGGATTTGTTAAAGGGCATTTTATAACAGACAATACCAGACTCTTGTTTAACGTTTTGTCTAAATCCTCACGTTTGCAGTATCCCATTGCAGCGATTGCATTGGATGCCGAAAAGGCGTTCGATAGGGTTGAATGGACTTATCTCTTTTACGCCCTCGAATGGTTTGGTTTCGGCCCTAAATTTATCTCTTTAATTTCCGTACTTTACTCTAATCCACGCGCGGCGGTTTGTGCTAATGGCTTAGTATCTTCTTTTTTTGACCTAGGCAGAGGCGTTCGTCAAGGGTGTCCTCTCTCCCCTTTTCTTTTTAATTTGGCTTTGGAGCCTTTTCTTTCTAAGCTCCACCAAAACCCTAACATCTACGGTTTTCAAACGCCACATACTCATATCAAACTTGCTGCCTACGCTGACGATATTTTACTTTTTTTGTCTAATCCCACCGACTCTATACCCGCCTTCTTAGAAGAAGTGCGTGAATACTCCAAAATTTCCGGATACAAACTGAACAATGACAAGTGCAAGATTTTACCCTTAACAAAATTTACTTTAAACCTGATTTTAGTGCTTCTAATTTCACTTGGAGTCCTACTCACATCAAGTATTTAGGATTACATGTTACCTCCTCAATCTCAGACACGGTTTCACTTTGTCTGAACAAATGTATTCAGAAGATATCAGATTTGACTATCAGATGGCATCCTCTTTACCTGTCATGGTGGGGTCGCCTTGATACTATTAAAATGATGTTATCACCCATAATCATTTACACCATCTCTAATATTCCAGTCCCTATTCCCACAAAAATTTTCGGATGTCCGTCCTCAGGTTAATACGTCCCAAATCAGAAGGTGGAGTTAATTTTACAGATTTCCCGGCTTATCAAAAGGCATTCCTTTTACGACAAGCCTCCTTCTGGTTACAGGATTCCGTAGATACTTGCCCATTATGGGTGACGATTGAACGCCTTTCACTCTCTCCCTTCTCCTTTGCTGAATATCTTTCTTTCTCCCGTAAACCACACACATTGTCCACTCCCATACATAAGTACACTGCCAAATTGCTTTTATCTTTCACCCCTTCTACTCCTAATACAGCAGCTGACTTTCTTAATTCCACAATTTGGCACAATAAGAACCTGTTAATTAACAATAAGCCCTTCTATTGGAAGACCTGAAGACAAAGGGGATTACTTTGGATATCTCAACTATACTCACACTCTACTCTCATACCTTTCTCAACACTTAGCCTATCTTTCAACCTACCTGCTTCTTTAGCTCGCAAGTACCTTCTGCTTAAAGAGGCGGTAGCGGCTACCTATACTCGACTTTTAAACTCTCATGTTCCCCTTGTACTTCCCAATTCCACCTCACAGCTTTATTCCTTTTTACGAACCACCTCCAAAGCTTCCGCTATCTACAAGTACCTTCACAATGTAGACTCTATTAGGTTAAAATCCAAAGTAGAAGAGCAATGGGAACGTGATTTTGCCGCGTCTTGGCCTACATCTTTATGGGATAAGATATGGATCAAAATCCGCAAATCTTCCAGAGCAGCTACTATAACGCAATCCCTATTCTTCATTTATAATAGACTTCTCTTCACACCACATGACTCGAGCAGGAAGTTTCCCACAACTCCGGATCTATGTTGGACTTGCTCTTCCCCACATGCCACTCTTTCATATGCTATTCTTATGTCAGATTGTTCATAATTTCTGGAAACAAGTATGGTCCCAAATAAATACAATTTTCCACACTCAAATTCCTTTTTCTTTCACTTATATATTCCTGTGCAGTCTTTCTTCATGCTGGGAGAACACTGTACTTAATGTTAATATCATTGATTTACTATTAGCTATTGCATTCCAACAGATTACAGCTAATTGGAAGAACTTTTCGAATATTTCTTTTAGAGCATGGTGGTACAATGTTTGCCACAATCATAGATTGGATACTGCTTCTGTTTTTCCAATTCATATGGCAACAAAGGGATGGATCTGTGACTTCCTATTACGTTATACCTTAATGTATGTGCTAGTCGCTCATTTCATTTACAGCGTGCTCAGCAAGAAGTCTCAAAACCCCCTTAATTCCTCTTGACGTTCCTTACTTCTCTAATATTTTAAACTGTCTTATTAATATTTTATACTGTCTCATTTATATATATATTATCTCATTTGCCTTGTCTTAAAGCCCATTTTAAATACCGTTATTGTTGCATTGCTTTGCTTGATTGTTATTGATTATTCCCTGTACTGCTTTTGTATTTTGTATTGACACCCTTCTTTTGATTAATAAAATTCTTTTTTGAACTTAAAAAGAAGGGACTCCCACAGCTGTGGGTGCTATAAATCTTTTAATCAAGTAGAGGAGAAAGAAGCTAGGATCCATTCAGCTTCCATTCAATTATCAAGTAATAAGGGGAGAATGGGTTACTTGTCCGCGCTACCGGAGGAGCACGTCAGACGGAGATAACACAAGCAACAAGGAATACTTTTTACTGGTACGCCTTTAAAAATGCAAGGCCACACGTTTTGGGGCGCTGCTTTGAAATACTGATCTCGCCTTAACCTCATATTTCCCAAATTCTACTTTTACACTAGAAGTGCGCTCACTCCGCATGTCCTCCGAGGGAGCCTACTGAGCTATTAACAAAGGTAATTTCTATCCCAATATGACCATTGGCATTATCCCGTAGCAGCTAAGCAGCCTATTGCCTTGCCAATATCTAAACTGCTACATGCTTTCAATTCATTTTTCACTGTATCTCGTAGACTATTTTGAAACCATACCACTTAGCATACACGCTGCCGACAGCAGGCTAATCATTGCAGCGATTACCCTTTTAACACGCAGACGGCATGACCTTTGCTGAAAGCACAATAGGAACAGCTTCAACATGCCGTACTCGTTTCCTCCTCATTTATTAAACGCGAAAATCATCATAGGTCAACCGACCTACGTAACTATACTTCACACATTTGGAAATTCCGAACCTGCCGAGTCACTCCATTAAAGCGCACCCTAACAGCGTTAGAGACATGGAAATCTTCCGACCGTGGCATTCTCTTTAATTGCAACTCTATATCTAAATAACGGTTAGACTATAATTACACCAACACCTAACCGTAGCGACATTTGACTAAGAAGGAACTCTAGGACCTAAAACCATGATTTCCTGAACAAAACCACACGCTCTCAGCCATTTTCGAATGTATTGCATAGCCAAGTGTGTTTTTCAACTGATTCTCAGGCTCTCTAGGAGCACATATTGCATCACCCTGACAATGTACGGTCACACAGAGACTATTAATATACTGAATACTTGTATATACTGTCATGATGGTCTTTTCTCCCTTTTCTAGAGTTGTAGGTACAACTGACCCAAAACCATGCAGCGCACTAACTGACGCTCAAAGAAGAAGGGTAAGTGCAGTAACTTACCTGCTCAAGTCACATAATAGTGACATGCAAATCTGACCCTGAAGAAAGCCCTCCGACCCGACTGGGCACCTATAGGGCTGCAACATGTAAACCGCTCGACCACTCATCTTTTGATACAGGTGCTATAGAATAGAAGCCCTTCTATTCAAACACCATATTCCATTTTTAACCTTGCCCCATCCCTGACAAAATAAATCTGAACCAGTTGTATGGAGGCAATTTTAAGTTCACTTCACTTTCACCCTTACCATTCCTGATCACTACTGCGAATAACCAGTTGGTTTCCCTCCTGGTTGAGGACAGCACAAAAAAGACCCAATGATGATGCTGTTCACGTGCAAGATAAAAGCAGACAATGAAGATATACCGCTATTACGAGCACTACCTGAATTAGGGGTTTTTAGACTGCAAGAACCCCAGACCCTGGTAAAAACAGGACAAGTGATCCATTCTCCCCTGATTACTTGATAATTGAATGGAAGCCGAATAGATCCAAGCTTCTTTCTCCCCTACTTGATTAAAAGATAATTGTAAAGCGCACATTCCTGGAGACTTTTGGTGTTTGCTCTAATATCTTGTCCCATTCATTCTGGCTAATAGTGGTGTCAAGGTCTTCCTCCCATCTGGCCTTCAGTGCGTCCAGCCGCGATTGCTGGTCTGTCCTCTATGCCTTGTATAGACATGAGACCGTCCGTATAACACCTGCTGAAAGCGCAATAAGATTGAATCTGTGTGTTGAATTGTTCTTTTGTCTATCATTTACTGGTGTGTCTTATGCCTTGTTTCTAAGTTCTTTTATGGAACAGCAGTTAGTTTATGAACTGTACTGCTCTTGCTGATAGTATTTGTACTGTGCTGTCTACATTAAAAGTTTATTTTAGTTTTTACCTGGAGTCGTCTGATTTCTACACTGCATTATCATGAAATGTCAATTAATTTCATCAAGTAAAGCCTATATTGTCTCCCAAGCAGCCACTCTCAAGTAATTAGCCTCAGAGTAAAAGCAGAGGGGAAAGAAGAAAAGAGCGAGATCCATGGATAGCGTCAAAGATATGGAGGAGGTACTATCGGAGGGCTAATATTTTCATCTACAAAAGGACAAGGACAGAGATGCTCTTAGGAAAGTAGCAAGAGATATCTTTTTCTTTTGTTTAAAGAAAGGGCCATGACTACCTTTGATGCCCAGGTGCAGTGGCACTGGGACAAAAGTTATGAGTGGGCCACTGCACCATAATTATGGCTGTCTTACTAGCAAACCCCATTGTGCAGGGAACGGGGCCCAAGAAAGGGGGAGGAGATGTGTTTTTTCCCTCTTTGTGTATCACACAAAGGGACAGACAGCATACTCTGGGCCTCAGGCCCAAGAGTGACGGTCATGGGAGTGAGCAGATGAGGTAGCAGTGTTTCAGAGCCCAGGGGTTGTTAGGAGACAACTAAACCCCAATTAAGGCTGTTTTACTCTTCTTCCTTGCTTGCATTAGGAGCTGGTGCACCCTTGCTGTGCCAGTGTTTCTTTGGGACTCGTACCAAATGCCCATGGTAGAGTAATATTGAAGCAGAGGAGACAATTTACATTGGGGCTCAGAGATGTAACAGGCAGGAGATAGGGCAAGTTTGGGCCCATGTTTTTAAACAAGAGCAGAGGAGACCGCCCACTTTGCAAAGCAATAGTTATCATTAGTGAAGCAGGTAAAGTGACACTATGGCCCAACGTTGTGAGGGGCCACTGCATCACAATCACAACTATCTTACTTTCTAAAAGAGGCACAGGATATTGCTAAAAAGGGCTGAGGAAACCCTTGTTGCTGGTAAGAAGGGGCAACACATGGCAGCTATTTGTTTTCTGAAAGGGACAGAGAGTCTGTTTCAGGATAGAATGATGACCAGGCATGGTGGCGAAGAGTAAACGAGACAGAGAGACAGCCTACTACAAAGTGCTGTGGATATAATTTGTGCAGCAGGTGCAGCTGCAATGGGGGACAGGAGTGTGAAAGACTCATAACACCCCACGTATGTTTGACATACTTGCTACTCCCTCTTCCCCATTTCTTGCCAAAATGTTTGAAGACATCTCGTCTAGAACCTTGATGACAGCTCAATCTAAACTACAAATGTCTCCTCTTGTGCAGGATCCCAAAAGAAGCTGCTACTTTGTTAAAGCCATACGATTTGGGCATGTGACTGTAAAGTTCTGAGGGAGAATGGTGCATTTTGAAATGGCAAAATGTAATGCTTCTACTACTTGTCCAACAATCAATGGACTTCGCACTTCTGGTACGGCAGACCTCGCATCTTTCAAAGCCCCCTCTGGTATCTTCCCTAATGTTGAACTCAGGCAGATGGAAAAAAATTAATAGGGAGGAAGGCTGCAGCCAACAGCTGACAATCATCTCCTGGAATGTGGCAGGATCCAAGAAATCCTCATAGGAAAAGACAGCTCTCGTCTACCTTCTTAACGGTGACATACTATGCCTCCAGGAGACATGGGCCATGGCATCCACGTCTCTCACAGGATATTACAAATTTCATGTCACAGCCACAAAATACAACATACTTGGTCGACCGTCCGCCGGTCAAATCACATGCCCTCCAAGTCCTGCTTATCAGAGGCTTAAAGCTTAACTCCTAAGCCCTGTGTTTGCTGTTAATCGACTGCTAGCCTAACCTAGCTCACCACCAGAAGAAATAGTCTCTGGACTTCTTGAGAAGTTTGATTGATAAGCTGCTGAAATACAAGTCCCATCAGGCAATCATAGATGAGGACTTCAAAATCAAGGAATACATCTACAATTGACTACATCTTTGTCAGCACAGGGCTCGCTCCTATGCTCCAAGGCTTTGAAGTTGACGACAGGGTTGAAAGCAATCACAGACCCCTGCGTGCAACCTTGCAATAAGCCTCTACTTTCTCATTATTAGCACCTTTGCTTGGGGAACCTACAGAGGAAGAGCCCCACCAAGGTTGTCCACAGAATTAAATGGTCAACCAAAGTGGGAAACAAACATCTAGCCTGGATTGAGAAAAGAAAGTCGGGCAATAACCCATTCAGGATAACAGCAGCACTAGGGCACTGGGAGGACCTCATAGCGGACCTGCACCAGGCGCTGGGAATGGAAAACGGAAACCCCGAGCAATAGCTCCTCCATTTCAACACACGCCTCTTGTCATCCCAAGGAGGGAATTGCCTGCAAACGCACCATCCACAGGGCCCTGGATGCAAGGAGAAAAGGTAGCAAAATACAAGATGGCCAATCCATTACAGTTCTCAGGGCAGCTTACAGAAAGTAACGTTAGCAGCACAAAAGGGAGTACATTGAAGCAGAGTGGCTGAGTATGTTCACTCTGCTAAAGGCCAAGAATCACTTCCACCTGTGGAGGGACATAAATCATCTTGCAACGGCGTGGCAGAAAAGAACTGGATCAGTCATGTTGAACAGTTATACACAACAGATCTGGTGGTGGCAGCAGCTCCTTCCTCAACTCATCCTGCCCAAGATCCTTGGCTCCAATATGGTACATTTATCACAGAAGGCGCAGTAATAGCTCCCATTAAGAAAATGAGGAATGATGGTGCCCCAGGGCGGAATGGGATACCTGCCTCCGTGTCCACAATTGTGAAAGACTTTTGGGTTACTACTTTAATGCCACTCTTTAATCACGTTTTCACAACTACAATGATACCGTTCTCGTGGAGGGGCTTAAACCTCTTCCCCAGTCATAAAGAGGTAGATTGTTCCAACCCAGCAAATTACCGTCTCGTTGCTCTTCTTGATGTTGAAGCCAAAGCCTATGCTTGCTTCCTTTTAAAGGAACTGGAAACATGGGCATTGGAAAAATGAACCCTCCCTTGTGAGAAGTTGGCCTGATATATGATGCTCACTAGTTCTAGTGATCACCTTGTATCAGTCCAAATAACCCTTATGGTGATTGGTTGTAAGTCAACCTTATAGACGAGCTATCCTAATGGTAGCATGGACAAAGCAGTCTTAGGCTAAACTCTTTTGGCATGTGAAGCCAGCTGTTTTACCACAATATAACCACTTGAATACCAGATGAAAGGACACCACACAGGTTGTTATGAAAATAAACAATATATTTATGAATAACAAACACCTCTGAACTCTTTATGAGGTCAGAGGGCTAAGCACATGACAATCTCTTAGGAAAAATACGTGTAAGTTGCACGAATTACAATGGTGCCCTAGGGGCACGACAAACCATATACAAAGTAAGTGGAATGTGAAAGTCGATAGAGGAAATGGAGCTGTCCAGAGCCTGGAGGTTCACTAGGACTACGCTATATTCACCTTAGGTAAGTAATAGGAGGCACACGGGACGCGTGTGCAGAGTGTGAACTCACACGCGAGATGCGTAACAACGTCTATGGACAGTACAGTTCAAATAAAAGGTGAGTACGGACAATCCTGACTAGGTAGGACTAAAACGACTGTGGAACTGGACACTAGGACAGTTAAACTACCCTTGAGCACCGAAATGCTCTCGTTACCTCACCCACAGGCTGCGGGTGCATAGGTGTCAAAGTGTGTCGGGTTCTCGTGTTGAAGTCAATGGAGCCTGGAGGAAAAGATGCTGCAGGCGACCAGGAGGAAGATGTCCGGTGCGATCCAAGGGGGGATCGATGAAGAGGAGGACCTGAAAGCAGAGGGGACAATGTTCAAAGTCACTAGCCAGTGACTGGAGTGGAACCAGGAAGGAACCAGATGTTGTTGTCGCGATCAGGTGAAGAGTGGACACTTGTCTCTGCAGCCACGTGGACCAGGAGGTGTCTTCGATGACCAGGATGGAGGCACGAGCTGTCCCACGCAGGCTCTCGCTGTCGGCGGTGTTGGATCCGGAATCGGCATCAACAGGCCTTGGCAAAGGCAACCTACGCGGTGAGTGAAAACGGCATCTGGAGGGGACCAGGAGGGTCCGGGTGCTCCTCTTTTGGAAGGGAGCAAGGGCCAGTCTGGAGCAACCAGACCAGCAGTGAAGATTTCAAAGTTCGTCGTCTAGGAGGCCACTAGCCAGCCGGCAAGTGACCAGACAACGGGTCAAGCAGCAGACAAGCAGAAGGGCCCCACGCAGATCTCGTGGAGGCTGGAGGGCTGGTCTTCGGTGCAGGAGCTGCTCGGGGTTGGGGCTTCTCAGTCCCCAAAGCACTTGGTCGAGTTTATCTCGGGAGTCGTGCTGAAAGCAAAGTGCAGCTTCTTTCAAGATGGCCGGTCCCACGTGTCTCGTCGCACCCACGGATCTCAGCTGTGCTGCAGATGTAGGTAGAGGTGGGAGAGGTCTGGGAGTCTGGATCTCGTCGGGCTCTGAAGTCTGGATCCTCGAGGGAAGATGACAAAGTGAAGCTGCTGGACGCTTGATGGTGCCTGCTTGTGCAGGGTGGACACTCCTTGCCCACAAGGGAGATTTCTTCTGTCTTCTGTGTAGAAAGTCGAAGTCCAGAGTTTCTTCTTGTAGAGTTTCAGTTCAGGATTAATCTAATTTGGAATGGGACCAGCTCCTACCCTTATTCTCCTAAAGGGGGCTGCACTACTGACTAGGTCCCTCCCCTGGGTGGGACCAGGAAGGGGGGTGGTTACACCCCCTATCCTTTGTCCGGTTTCGCGCCAGAGCTGGGGCAGGGATGCCCCAGCAACTTTTCTGAACCGGTGTATGCACAGGACACCTTGTGTGCCCCGGGCATGTCTCCTTCCTTTCAGGCCTGTCCTACCCAATACACAAAATCCTGTCTGGGGTGGTGCTAGCACCTCCCAAGGCAGGAAACCCTTTGTCCAAGCCTCCCTCGCTGGAAGGACTCCCAGCAGCAGGAGGTCAGACTTGTGTCTGTGGTGGCAGCATCCACTTTGTGATGCCAAGGCTCGAGTTAACTTTAAACAGGGTTCTCAGTTACATACATGTCGTGTCCCTCTAGAAGGGTGGAATGCTCCCCCCGTCGCCAGAATTGGCGAGGGGGTAGTATTCGAATTCGTATGACACCTTACTCGACATGTTTTGATAATGTTATACCAAAGTTAGCATTTAACCGCGAGGATTATAATGCACTTAAGAGTATATGGTATAGCGTTATCATGGAACAGCTATTAGGACTTGGTTCCGCAAGCTGCAGACGGGCTCAGCTCATACCAGAGCACAATCTCACATAATTCCAAGCACTCTGCCTTCAGGATTGATAAGGCCTGCCATAGGAGTGACTGATAGGAATATATGTGCCCATTTTAGGTTTAGATATAGGTATACTATATCTACAGCAAAGGGTGATTACACCACCTTGCCCCAGCTGTCGTGCAGCCAGTTGTGTCTGTTTTAGATGGCCAGCCAGGGGTGGCATAATACATGCTTCAACCCCTGGTAGGCCCTGGGTACACCTGTGCCCTGGATACCTAGGGTACACTTTACAGGGACTGATAAGGTGGCCCAGTACCAATTGGTAAATGCACCTAAGGTACATGGTTGTCAATTTAGAGAGAGAACAGCTAGGCTGTGGGTCTGATTAGCAGGCCCACAGCCAGGGAAAGTCGTAAACCAGTGAAGCAAAAAGCAAAAATCTGGGGTGACCATAGGATTGCAGACCCCACTCTCCTACATCCCTCTCTTCCAATCTGGATTCAGGTCTGACTGTCCAGCAATGAAAAACATTATAGCGTTGGCCCATTTATCCAAACAAGCCATTAGGAGGAAGCAACCCGCCCTATTCTGCTGTTTTGTTGATTACAGTACTGCCTTCAACAGGATGGATTGGGACAAGCTATGTGGGACGCTTACCACATGGGTATCCGTCTGTTGCTCCTCAAGGCAATGGCATCTTTGCATCAGGGCACATCGGTTGGTGTAAAAACAAGCTCCACCATCGCAAAGTGCCCACTTATAACAGGCATAAATAGGGCTGCGTAATTCATTTGTAAAGAAAGGGGCCCCTGAATCTAGGTTAACAAGCCAGGACAGGGAAATGCAATTGTTTGGAAAAATCACTTGGCCAAAGTAGATTACAACATCATATAGGCACAGTTCACAATGCTACAATTTATCTTAAGCATGTTCCTCATTATTAGCACAACAAGACAACCTTATATCAAAAAAATATATATATTTTTTCTTTTTTTTAAAATGTATATTCAGAAAATCTTTTTTCATGATATGTATCTCATTTAATTGCTTATAGAAGACTGATATGCATATTTTTTCAGACAGATATCTGTTCTGCTCATTAACATTTCTCCTTATGTACATAGACTTGACTGGTTGTCTTTGGCTGCGTGCTAGCCTCATCCTCTTTAACCTCTATACTGCAGACTTGGGAGCTGCCTTGCAAGGCACCAGTTTAGTTACTCCAAGGCTGGGGAGAGTGTGTCTCCCCATCCTACAGTATGCAGATGACACTGCTATTATGGAGAAGCGTGGCTCAGTGGTTAGAGGCGGCAGACCCGGAAGCTGAGATCGGCCGTGGACCAGGGTTCGATTCCCCGCCTCGGCGGGTCTCGGGCTCAAAAATTCCATGGACTCGACAATTCTCGCTCCAATTCTCGCTCCGGTGCCTACTCGACTCACGGGGTCACACTCTGCGACTCTGGGCAATAGCTTGCTTAATCTCCACTACGGCCCCTCGCGGCGGGATGCCTGGCTTTCACCTTGTGGATACCCTGCCGGGGTATCTCACAGGGGAATACCAGGACGGGTTCCCTAAGCAAGCGCCTTGATACCTTCGGGTGATACGTGCGCTATATAAGTCGCAATACAATACAATACAATGGATCACACAAGAGCCGGCCTACCGAGAGCCCTCAATGCACTTCATCGCTACAATCAGGAGAATACACTGCAGGTTAATCAGAGTAAAATAATGGTTGTCGTCTTCGGCAAGTATCCAGACAACTTTATTGGCAGCCGGGTGACAAATAACGACAGCCCCAGCTTATAGCTACCTTGGAGTCTGGTTTTCAGAAGTGGCCAAACCGGCAGTTCACCAAAGGCACCTCAGAACTAAGTCCACCTGCGTCATCAATACATTAAAGCGCCTAACAAATCGCATATAAACCTCAACCGTCGAGCCTTTGCTGACAGTCTCAACTACGGCCACCTGGCCTTTTCGGGTGTTCATGTTCCTAATGGACTCCCAGATTAAGGCGTACAAGAAAGTTCTGCTTGCCCCCTCGGCAAGCCAGAAGAATGGGGCTGATCCTGGAGCTGGACCTCGGGAGCCCAGACCTTGTGTGTCAGGGGGACTTAATAAAGTATTATCTCAAGATCCTGCAGGCCCCAGAGACCTCTCTCAAACACCATCTGAAATCAGTCTTCGAAGAGGAGGGCTCTGCTTTGTAAACATGGTTAGCAACGGAAATTAGCAGCTTGAAGATCAGGGCACACAGCTTGCATACCCAATAAATTCCATTCTCAGCCTCGAAAAAAGCTTCGAACAGGCAGGTGAATAACCTCGTTTGAATGGGACACCAAAAGTCTTTGTGGCAGCCCCACTACTGAGACGTTGGATGCATCTTACACCCGGGGAAGGCGCAGACCTATTTTCAACATGCTCTCTAAGCTCAGGCTGGCAGGAACATCCTCTAAATGAGGCTTATTTCTTTGCCAATCTCAGACTTTAATACTGTCTGGGCCCACCATGAGGAGGCAATCTCATGCAGGCTATCCAGCTACCCCCAAAGAATCCTGGCTTTGCTTGCTGTGTTGCTGCCCCAAACTGGCAGACGAGCGATGCCATATGCTTCTCCCTTTGTTTCGGTGTAACTGCAATCAGGCCCTGCAAGGAGGCCTTGGACCTCGGCTTCTCTGAAAATACGTCAAGGACCCTAGCTAGACTGGGGACATTTATGTACCCTATCTGACTTTTACTCACTGAAGTCGCTACAGGAGGACACTAGGCCATGGTTGCACACCACACGTTCGACACTCAGCTTTCAGGAGAGCAGTCCACTAGCATTGACAACTCCAAGGGCTATACGCAGCGCTCCCAAAGGCCTGCAGCCCCGCGCTCTGCAGGTTGCCAGCCTTGCACCTTCTAGCCTCTGGCACCATCTTGACAATCCTCCTCGCTAAGCAGTCTGAGCCCCAAGCAGCTCGAGGCTCCACGAGTTTGCTCTCTTCACTTTATTCTTCTCCTTCCTCAATCCTGGACGCTCTCTTTCTTGCTTGAAGGCGTTAAAACTATCTGACCCACCTTTTGCCTTGTTTTTATTTTTTCTTTCAACTTGGCCTTTAGGGCGCCAAGGCACTATCCATGAAAAATGATTGACTGCACTTTTTAAAAAGCCTTATTAATAATGCGCCGGTCGTACTAACTGTTGTTTACATGGTATTGCATCGTACAGTTTCGTTACATGTAATTAATTTAATTAATCGAACATTAATATATTGCTTACTTACCTACTTGTCATCTGGAGTAGTTAAAAGAAATGTAATGTTGAATCCCGGGACAAGCAAATTAATTTTTGGAACACAATTGTGCTCTAATTTTTCTTGGAAGACAGTTTCAGAGACAAGGGATCATATTTCAAAGACATATGCATTTAAATATTTGCTATAGAGATGTATATATGCAGTGTGGAAAACCACAGACATATTTTTGCATGCTGCTTAAAAATATACAAACTTCTAAATAAATCATAGACAGAAAGAGGGTTTAGAGGTAAATTACTATGACGGGTACAGATATAGCCACCCTGTTATCGATGGTCTCCATGTAAAACAGAGAAATGCTGTAGGGTGGAGGGGTAACTACATGTTTCACTGGGGAACTATACTGTTTGAAATGCGAATATTGCGTTTTTTGACCACTTGGTGCTCACTTGCTCAGTCCACCATGGTTAGAACAGTCACATCAGTTTATATACATGCATTGTTCTACAGTATTGATTATCCCTCTGTATATACACTAAGCTATGTCAATCACAACCATAGGTTACTACCTGGCCTCGCATTGATGCCTTTTTAGGTCGAGCCTAGCGCAGCGCGCATGAGCTGCTCTACGGGAGGCTTCTGGTGAGCACCCCAAACGTCCCCTAAGCTTGTCCGTGTGATTTAGTTAACTCCCACATATTTCATTGGCCATTGCATGTGTCTTTCAAAAATGATAGCACGCAAATGGCCGAAAGCGTGTGTTTGTCCCACCTTTTGTTGACATGCTCCCTCCCATAGCTTTAGGTGTTGGGAGCGAGCAGCGGCGCGCATTGTGACATCTGCATTCTTCCCTTTCCCTTGGATCATGTTACTAATTATGCGGCGGCGCGCAGGGTGGCAGCTGCAGTGCCTCCTTGTCTCCCCTGCACCACTCCCCCTAGTTTGCAGATGTAATCAGATCGACAGATTGTGGGTTTCTTTTGCCCAGGATAAAAACACCACTCTACAGAAATTCTGCAGTAACAAGGTAGACGCTGCCAACAAGCCCAGGGTTCATAAAAACAATCCGAGAGCAGGCATGCCGCTCTTTGTGGTAAAAGCTAGCACCGGGCCGCGGTCTCTTAACTCTTCCCGGTAATGGCGTTGGCAGGATGGCAGCCAGTGGTACCCGCAGGCTCCAGAAGGCACTGCTTGTGGTTAGGCACCGGCTGTGCCCGCAGCCGTCTCTGCAGTGTCAAACATGCTGCTGTACAAGGATGCTCTTCCTGCAGGATCCCGCACAGTCTCTTCCTACCCCACCCCCACCTCACATGGGCCTGTCCGTGCACTTCAGTTTGCTGCGCCGCTCGAGCCCCGAGGAAAAGTGGACCCAGTCTTGGCCTAAGCATCAGCAAAGAGCCGGTGTGGCGCTTCCTACGATGCCCGATCGACGCATCCTTTGTTCTTACATCGAGACAGTGTAGGGTGCACAGACCGTCACTGACTGTTGTAAACAGATCCGATGATTGAAGACGAGTCTTTCAGAGTGCTGGAACTGCACGTCATGGAAGAAGGCTGGAGGGAGGCTTCAGTAACATTAGCCAACTCCTCCTCCGCCTTCTACAAGGAGTTTATGGGCCTTACATATGATGGATGCCCCCTATAGACATGGATACGGAATTGACGATGGATGAAAACACACTGAAAGAACTTTAAACACATTTGTCCAGGAGGGTCTCAATAACAAGCATTGGCAAACGCAATAGGTCTCTCCTATGGTAGATCTGACGGCCTTTGTCAATGCTTTTAGGCATGTTGTATTGTGGCGCGGCTGCTGTGCAGCATGGTTGAAAGCGGAAAAAAAAGCACCACGACGCGACCAGCATTGACAACGTTATAGATCTTTTGTTTTCATTTTCCTCCAACTATGCTGCAAGCTCACCACTGCACTACTGTCCCTTTGTCCGTGCTTTCAAAGTCCTCCTCGTTGTCTGTTACTTATCCCCCGCTCTCCCTCCATGTTGTCGGTGTCTTCCGCACTCCCTCCCATTGTCGTGTGCACTGCAATAGGATTTGTGCGCCTATTTAAATATTTTATTTACAGCATGGTCCGCTTTGACTTTAGCAGCCGCGCTGACTACCACTACTGCCTTTGCCTCACCCTCACCAGCTAGCCATCAGGGGAGGTCTGGAGGTGTGACTAACGTTGCCGCCTTTCCCCCCTCTACCTCCGTATTCTTGTATACTGCTGTGCTCTTCACCACCAGTACAGCTGTCGGGCGGTGGTAGGAGTGTTGTTAGGTCGAGTAATTTTAATTACTCGAAACCTATTACATCTGAACAAAAGTCTCTTGAACCAGCCGGATTTCCTACAATTCATGTTGTTTACTGGAGCATGAGGCTTCCCCAGGCGCGCGCTTGGCCTCGCACACCACCATCAAAGGCTTCTGCTCCCCCTCACTCACACCCCATCCCCATATGCTCCTTTCCTCACTCCCACTCGCTGGCTCCCCTGCCCCCCACCAGGCTCTTGAAGCGCGACGCTTCACCAGTGCTTCCCTCCCACCGACTTCAAAAGAACGCCGCTCCCCTGATTTCCGCCCCCCATAATTCACCCCTGCCGTTGCTGCCCACGGCCGTGCTTTCACTACTCAATGCTTGTTACTTTTGAGGTGGATCTGTTGACTTTTAGATTTAATTGAACACAGCGATGTCTCTGGAGCTGTGTGTTACATCTGTCCTACGTTGGTGAGTGTTATTACTGTAGCGCTGTGCTAATACTTCCATGCGCTAATGCTGCCATTTTGTAGTCCTGCTTCCGTGTCTCTTGTTATTTTAAACCTTTTCATATTCTTTTTTTTTTCAGTTTTATATAGCGCTAACTCGACCCGAACGTATCAGAGCGCTTTACTTGAGCACCAGTTACGTTACAAACGGACATATTCATTTTTATGCACGAGGAGATTTGCCCAGTATTAGAGGATGCTTGAGCCTCCCACCAGACTCTAACCCGGTGAGCCAGCTTCAAAGTCGACCGCTCTCGCCATTAAGCCACATGCACGTGCATTTCTTGATCCAACCTCTCTGTTCCATGTGCACATGAAACCTATCTCTGATGCAATTCGGATAAAAGCACATATAGAGTATTTTTTGGCAATATTTATTTTCATTGTTATTGTTTCATCGCAATGGTCTGCGACATTGTCGGCCCCCGTATAACATAACTCATTGTTGGTGAGAGCAGCAAGAAAGAGCTGAAGAAAATAAGTGTGTTGAGTGGCTGTTACATCTGTTCCCTCACTCTATCTCTCTATCGGCCTCACTCTGTCTATCGGCCTCACTCTATCTATCTATCGCCCTCACTCTATCTATCTATGTATCGCCCTCACTCTATCTATCGCCCTCCCTCTATCTATCTATCACACTCACTCTATCTATCTATCGCATCGCCACAGCATCACTCAACACCACCACAGCATCACTCAGGGGCACCACAACATCACTATGCGCTACCACAGCATCACTGAATGCCACAGCATCACTCGTCGCCACCACAACATCACTCAGCGCCACCACAGCATCAATCTGTGCAACCATTCATCAACAACTGGTTCAAATATGTTCTCCCAATGTTTCAAGCTTTATTACAAATGTCACAAAAAGATGTTAATATTTCACTTCTGTTCTTGCATTTTCATCATAATAAAATACAATGAACATAATCTTCACAAAAGTTATTTACAAAAGTTTAAGCTATTGCCATTATAATTTACAATAACTTTTTTTACGTATTAATTATTAAAAAAATTACAAGCCATTGTTATTTGTAATATCAATACATCTAAGTCATGTAAATACAACACATATTGCGTTACTAATGCTATAGGTGTCCCATTTGCGAAAGTTAAAACTATTGGCATTGTAAATGACAAAGCTATTAATTTTGCTATTTTCAAAACCAATACATAAATAAAAAATTGGTCATTTACAATACCAATAGCTCAAACTTTCCTAATGCGAGACCTATTGCATTGCAAATGCTTGTTTTTGGGACTTGCGCCACATTGCAGTTACTATCTGTGGAGTGGGGGATTTGCTCTTCGCTCTACTTCCCGACAGAATGGGATGCAACAAGAAGCTTGGTTGGCATTTCTGGGTGAACTCCTGCTGTGTCCGTGAGTGTGTGTGATCTTGGACACTGGGGAGGGGGGCTCCAGTGGCTTGCTATTGTGCGGAACTAGCTCTATTGTTAAGCCCATTGTGCCAGTAGACCATTACCTCTCCTCTCCCTAAAGTGCCCAGATTGCCCCACGTTGAGGCGGAATGGTTTCAAAAGTAAAGAAATTGAAAAAAATGTTTTTTTCTATTTCTTTACTTTTGAAGCAATCGCGGCACGCGCACTTTAGCTTAAAATGTTTAAAACTAAAATCCGAGTGTCACGATATTGCAAATTGTTGGTTCCAGTTGAATCCTATCTGGTAAACAGTATTGAATGTCAAAGGAAGCCCAGCTGTGTAATCACACCATGCAGTCAGTCTTGATTGCTAATTACTGGAACAAAGATACAGTCTTCTTTATAGGTCTCGCCTAGCGTTAAAGCGCAAAGCGCTGTCACTCGGCAAGAGATTATGTGGCTGAGGGGTTTTCAGGAAGGGGCTCAAAGCTCCACCCTCATTTCCATTGGTGTGTGTCACCGTTTCTGCTAAACGGTGGCTTGCCATTGGAAATAGGGTATCTTGGTTGCCGCCCATTCGCTTTTTCGTCCAGCCCATTCGGACTGGCTCGTCTGCTTTGCGTCTGTCGCGAAGAACTTTCTTATCTTTATGGAGCCATGTGTTTCTAGTTAGAAACACATGGCCCCATAAAGACAAGAGATCGATGCTTGTTATATTTTAACGCTGAGACTGTCATGCTTCACAGTTTACTTAATTCATCCTGTGTTCAGTAGTGAGGGACTTGGCATTGGTTACATATTTGTGTTTCAGCAGCATCTCAGTAATGTCACGAATGAAATATCATCACCTAAATCTCTGCAGGAGGCGAGATGCATTTAATATGGGCGGCGCTGTTCCTCCAGGAAGATTACCACGCCCGGGATGGAAAAGTACAAAGGCTGCCAGGGCTCTACCCGGGTTATGTGTCCGGGCAAATTGATTAACTGTAAGCCGGCAGATTTCCCCGACTCCCATGCTCCCCTCCTCTACCCACCCCACCCCCTCCCCTGAAGCTCGCGCGTACGCACCCGTCCCCGTTTGCCCGTACTTATGTCTTATTGGCAAGCATAAAAAGTGAATGGTAGGGCGCTCCAAAAATCTGTCGCTCGATTCTCTACATGAATGTAACACGCTAAAGACCATAGCTATGGTTTGGCTTTCCACCCGATCACCCCTTGGATGGTTTTCTGAATTGGGTCTGTCATACGTCAATACGCATATTGTTAAAATGCAGAAGTGGGGCGAGCCTTGCGCCGTCTGCTGTGCCTCTTTTAGAAAGGAATGTGCACTGAGCCCCCTCCATGGGGCGGCGCGTGGTGTATGGCAGTGTACAGTGCCAGGGCTGCCTGACAGCAACTGTGAGCTCTGTTGACCAGAGTATGTGAGGGTCTGCGCTCACGTTTTAACGCAGCAGCTGTGCTTTCACTTTCAGTTCCCCTTCAGAGTGAGCTCTCAGCAGTGCACAGGAGCCGGGCCATGCACCTGCTGTACACATCACTGGCGTTAGTGTGGCTGGCATATTGTTGCCTTGTTTCACAATATCAGTGTTCCTAAACCCGTCAATAGGAGAGTCACTATTCTGTTATTTTAAGTGTGGTAAACAAGTGACAGGGGGCCAACAAACACCACCACAGTCGAAGATAATGGGGCCCACCTGTACCCTCTATCAACATTAACCCCCTAATTGCAGCTCCGACTATTCACTGTCTAATGTCGAAGAATTGAAGCCCAGTGTTTATGGCCCTAATGGGTTAAGCCGAATCAGATCAGCCAGGCATCGAGTTACTTTTATGAAATATTAAACTGTGGCAGCATTGTTCTATATTTAGAAATGTCTGCATAGATACAGCCAGATGATGGGGACATATATTGTGGTTGTTTGTGGTGCTTTTCTGTTATTTTGGTGACCGCAACTCTGGAGTTACGTTGGAGATGGACAGCAGTTAACTGAGCGAAAGGAGTGAGTGCAGGTATGTATAAGCCCGACATGGGCCCATGGGTTTCTTGCCACTAGGGCAGCACAGTTCACCCAAAACCACGCAACTCATTTTTTTCAAACATTGTTGAAGGGTTGACCGTTTAGTAAGGTGATCTGAGCAGATGGTAGAAATTTGCAACCATATACGTATACGGTCATTTGTATATTTCAGTATTGTCAATAACGGTGCCCCCGCGTTAATACCAAATGCACAACTATATTCTAAGTATAACTACAGATCACTTAATGAATGTGTTCCTGTGAGCAATACTATTAGAATGCACCATAAAATATATTCCTCAATATGACTCATGTGACTTTTGGCAGTCTGTTTCTGTGACTTGATGGCGGTGCCCATTCCAAAGTAAGTTATGGTGTGCGTGCGGTGCACAAGGCTGCACTGGAATACTGTAAAATAGTGTCATCGCATTTACACTGGCAGGTGCGGTGCATCTGCTGTTGTGAAGAACTGCTCTCAGCAGAGGTCGCAAACCAGCGTCCATGTACACCTCCAGTAGCGAATGTTTTTATTAGCATGCTTTCTTCGTTTTTGTACTGAGTACACCCCCTTTGTGTTTGTAACCGTGACCTTTTGCACTTCTCTTCCACCATGCCTTTACTTTAATTCTAGTAGCAAAAAGAGGGGGTGGCTCTAATCAGCAAGGCTGAGCACAATATAACCTCTTAACAAACAAAAGTGCCAATGCTGATAATTATTACAAACAATCTATTTTAATTCAGAATTTCCAATTTATTAACATCCGAAAGCTTCTGAGTTGCTTTTTATTTGCTTTTTTCTTGTTTTCAAATAACACACAACGCGATTACCACATAATTTGAATAACAAAGGGTACCATTATTGATGATTAAAGGGACACGAACAAATATAATAAATAAATATTCATACAATCAACCATTCATACCATCAAACATCCACATTTATTCCCATCCTTCCACCATACTGTACAGAAATATATACACACACTCCAACGATGTAATTGAACCTGTGGAGTGAAAAATGGGTCTGCCAATTCAACTTGTCACAATATTAGGTTACCAAACATATATTATATCAGTACATACAAATTGAACATCTGATATGTTTTTACAAATTATCCCTAAACCAATTATTAATCCAGGGGTTCTTTTTAGTATAGAACTTTTATGGCAGCACCAGAAGTCAATCGGATGTTAATAAATTGGACATTCTGAATTAAAATAGATTGTTTGTAATAATTATCAGCATTGGCACTTTTGTTTGTTAAGAGTTTACTTTAATTCGCCACATTTAAGGCTGTCCTAGCATCTCCCCTTATTTAGCATTTTTCCCTTGCAACTTCCCTCCCCAAAGCTGGGAAAAGCGTCACCAGTGGTGCTGTGCCCCAGGTATAGCTGTAGGTTCTCTGAATCCAGGTAATTCTCTATAAATTAATTCTGGAAAAACACAATCCTGTTTAAAGTGTTCACAGAGGGAGACATTAGAGGGAGATATTAGCAAGAGCTTAGCGCGTTTGTTTTTATAGCCGCCTATCGCTGGATATTTTCACAGAGATAACATGTTATTAGCAACGTTTATCTCCACTGTGATAAAATATCCAGCGATAGCGGCAAAATGCCTGAATATCGCTGGAAATCCAGCGATATTCACGCATTACCGCCATGGTGGACTTAGCCTGAAAATCCACCTCCCATTGAAAAAACAGGTAATTCATGTTTTCAGCAGGTGTTAAATTCTAGCGATAACCGCGCTTAAAGCAACTTTTTTTATCGCTTCGCCTGAGTTGCTAATAGGAGAAAGTTGTGTTAGCGACTGTTTTCAGTCGCTTCTAGTTGGGATCGCCTACCTTGCATGTCATTAGCGATAATCATCGCTGGCATGCAAGGCGATGAGAAAACATGCCGCTATCGCCAGAAAGCTGCCGCTAACGCCTGTTAGCGACAGCTTGCTGATAGGGTGATAAAAAAAATTGCCGCTTTAGCAGCAAAAAGTGCAGCTAAAGCGGCGATAAAGCCCTTGCTAATATGACCCTTAACTCGCTCGCAGGTCAGTCGCGCGTGCGGTAGTGTCCCACAAGAGAAGCTACGCCCGGCCATCTATACATTATTCATTAAATTATGTACATATCCAGGGAACTATTAACAACAATGATACTAGTAATAGACATCTCCAGCCCTTGGGCCCCTGAGTTCGCTCAGTTTTCAGTCCGGTCCCATTAGGGGCTACCGTCCAAGAATGGCGCTATTATCAACTGTTAGAGATCTTGTAACAAGGACAGTTTGCGAATGGGTTACAATAAGCTAGGCCTGGCCACGGTGCTGCATCTAAGCATTTTGCTTTAATATCCTTTATTTATTTTATCCCTGTTGTTTCCACTCTGATGTGCACACTGTCTACACGTTTCCACAAAGTTAACAGTCTTCATTTTTAGGTAAAGTGTACAATCAAATATGGGGGAGGGCAGTAGTAGACCCACCGAGAGTTAACAAATGAATGAAATGTATGGAGGCGGAGGGGTCCTTCCATCTCAAGTGGGAATGGTTGAGACCCTG
Organism: Lissotriton helveticus; assembly: GCF_964261635.1. Taxonomy (NCBI): domain Eukaryota; kingdom Metazoa; phylum Chordata; class Amphibia; order Caudata; family Salamandridae; genus Lissotriton; species Lissotriton helveticus. The sequence continues at coordinate 194,312,173 of NC_136069.1, forward strand.
TAAACTACCCAGGGGCACAGTGCAATCTAATACCTTGGCTGTAAATTCTATCTTGCACAGGATGGGACTACCTGCTGCTGCCACGTGGGGGTGGTGTGGAGTAGAATGATAGTGATGATGGCTGAAGCTTTCCACGGAGGACTGGATATGTGAAGGTCTGTTTGCACGCGTGGGTTGGAGGCAGCTGCAGGGAGCCCGTGACAGGCCCGAGGTCAGTGGGCACTGACGGGCTGTAGTTGTCAGAGCTTTGCCTACTTGTGGGAGGGGGCGAATATTGCACTAAGTGATTATCCAGGAAAGCCGCACACATACATTAAGTTAAAGCCATTTGCTTTGCTATACAATAACATTAGCAAAGCAAATGGCTTTAACTTGATCAAAGGCGAGACCTATTGCATTTTCAAGGCTTGATTTATTTGCTTCAAAAGCTGCCGAAGAGCTAGGTTGAAAGATAGGAGCTTACGTTTCACAGCTGCTTTTGTATGTATGATATATTAATTTATGGCTTGATTACCCTAATAATAATCATTTGCTTCACAAACGAAACTAACAAGTGTTTGTGCAACTGAATATGTTTATTTCTTCCTACTAATTCAATCTCGCTTATGTGATCAATTATAGAAGCCTTAAATATTGAGTTGAAACATGCAAAGATTCATATTTAGGCAGTGGATGTAACACGCAACTCTTTGCAGTCAGCGCATAACCCCTTGCGCGTTTTTACGAGGATTGGAACTTATGACCTAGTATGCACAGGGCCGTTTCTGCCATTAGGCAAGACTAGGCGGCTGCCTAGGGCGGCAAAAGGGCTAGGGCGGGGGATCTCTACACCAAGGGCATTAACCTCTTGAGATAGATTACATTTATAAGACTGTCATATAATGAATACATGCAACGCTAATCAGCAGGCATGAAAAATGTTCCATGCTATTTTTTGATGATTCAAATCTATGATCGGAGATTGCATGTGCAGTCTGTTTTTGGCCGACACATATTTTCACTGCCAATTTCTTCGAGGGCCAGCTATGGAAAATAAAAATAACTCGCAGATGTATTGGCAGGTCGTGGGCAGACTACATTTGCAATGCAATAGGTCTCACCTTTTTTAAACTTTGACCTATTAGTTTTGGAAATGAAAAAGCCTTTTATTTACGTGTTGTTTTTTAAACACATAAATAAAAGGCATTGTCATTTACATTGCCAATAGCTACAAATTTCACAATTGTGAGACCTATTGGAATGCAATGCAAGGCTGGGCTGGTGCTGAGGTTGGGCTGTGCTTGTGTTGGTGCACTGATGAGGAGGTTGTGCTATGCTGAAGAGGTGGTGCAGTGCTGATGCTGGGATGGTGCTTTGCTGGTGCTGACTGATACTGAGCTGGTGGGGTGCTTGTACGTTGGGGCTGCTCAGGTGGTGCTGAGTGATACTGAGGTGGTGCTGAGTGATGCTGAGGTGGTGCTGAGTGCTGCTGAAGTTGTGCTCAGGTGGTACTGTGCTTGTGCTAGTGTTGTAATTCAGGTACTATTTCACAACCTCCACCCTCTTGTTGTTTACGTCCGCCAGGCCCCCCCTCCAAAAAAAATAAACTATAACAAACCAGAAATAGAATAGACAGGAGAAGTTGCCAGCATTGAAAGGACAAAAAATGAGAATATATTTTGTATGTTTTTTATTTTTGTTTATTTTTTATAGTTTTATTCAGACATATTCATGTTACGTACATTTGGCAGCATCAAACTATGCAGTTCCACTACAGGTTTACAGCTTTATATAAAACAGTAGTCGACCGGTATAAACAATGGTAAGTTACATCCCTTACAGTGATTGCGCTACTAGTGTCATGTGCATTAAATTCGACTGAAACAAGTACATGATTACAATGTTTTGGGATAATCACTAAGACCTTATGAACCTTGTCAGGCATTACATTATCATATACAAGCATACACCGTTATCTTTTGGCACAAAAGTGTGACAAATTTCGATGTTCAGCACCTGCAAAGGTTTCGTGCATTTGGAAGTGTCGACGAATGGGATTCAGTTAGTGATTATGTGTCTGTGGCTGACGTGGAAGCGTCTGGCATTACCATGTCTTTTTCCCTAAGCCAGGTCACAAATGACTCCCAAATATCTTTCGGGCGGGATGCCATGGGCATGAGGACCCAGAACGCATCCAGATATATTTTTTTTATGTTAATTCTTTTTTTAATAGGGTTGTTCAGTTGTACATAATGTCTTCTTCATTATAACAACAAAAATGCTTATAACACATTTTTATTACCACATTTCAACATGCTGCACAACAGCCACACTGCTCTACAACACAGCTAAAAGACATTGGCAAAGCCAATAGCTCTGACTAAACACTTATAAGATCCAAAGGGTGAGACCTATTGGCTATGCCAATGCGTGTTTTTAATTGTTGCATCGTTGCGTGTCTCGCTTTAAAACATACCGTACTTTATCTTTCAGCAGGGCGCTCATGAAACAGGCGACACGCGCTTTATTCTAACTATTACAGCGTGGCTGTGCCTTTCATTTGTTATGCACGGCGCTCTTCAATTCATACTTGCACTTTCAGTGTGATGCTCATAAATTGTGCGCCATGCTTTTTCTTGTGCTGAAGGAAGTATTCATGTAATGCACGGATCGGGAGGCCTAGTGCGCGCCTCGCCTTCAAACATGCTTCAACACTGTGTCTGCATGCCTGCTGAGGACTGGAGTGTTGGTGATGATTTACCGCTCACTAGGCACTTTGCTTCATCTCCCTGGCTCGCCTCAACAACACTTCCCACCCCAGACTCTGCATTTAAATAGGCGCAGGCGTTGGCAGGGAGGGCGCCAGCTCTCACTGCTATTGTGCTTTGCACACCACAAACTGGGTAGAAGTTAACTTTAATGCAGTGTTATCTGCACAACACCGTCTTCTTCTCTCTCTACAGCTTGCATGTTCAGACAGCCTGTACCCGTCCACCTACGTAATTTACTTTTATGCCCTTTATTATTTGCTTAAATAATATTGCTTTTGTGTTTTCCTCCATTACAACACATTATAATCAATATCTGGCTATAATATAAATGCAGCACATTATAAACAGAGTGCTGTTATTGCTCCATTGCTGTTTCTGAAAACAAGCACTTATAAGGCCCCAAAGGCAAGACATATTGGCTATGCCAATGCTTGTTTCTTGAGCACTCGCTATTACACATCATCGATGTCTACATTGCCACTTCACCATCAGTACGGTGCTCCAGACTTATGTTGGATGTTTTATATGGCAGTGTCCTGGGACTTTGTCCATAAGTTCACTTCTTTGCAGCAGGAGTGCTGTCTATTGTAGCATATGATAAGTTCTATTACTGACCAGAATTCGTGGGGGTTTCAGTGCCCCACTGCTGCATTCCGTAATAGTTATTGTTGGAACTGGCCCTTCTTGCAGGGTCATCCTCAAACTTTTTGCTTCTTCCTCCCTTATTTTTCCTGACCCGTGGCTGTTGGCAATAGGACTCTGCGCACTTTACCACTGCTGATCAGTGCTAAAGTGCATATGCTCTATATGTAAAGTGTTATTATGATTGGATATACATGATTGGCATATTTGTATCGCCAAGAAGTCCCTAGTAAAGTACACTGGGTGTGCCAGGGCTGGTGTTGACAAATTCTACTAGTGGGCCTGCAGCACTGATTGTGCCACACACAGGAGTAGCCCTAAAATGATGTCTCAGGCCTGACACTGCAGTGCCTATGGGCAGTTTAGAACTGCCATGTCCCCCTGGTCAGTGTCCCCACTGACCAGGCCTAACCCTTCCCTTTTTGTGCACATCAGCCACCCCTATGGAAGGCCCAAGGTACCCCCCTGGTCAGGGTGCAGTGTATGTAAAAGGTAGAGCATGTACTGGTGCAGGTAACATGCTCTGGTAGTGAATGGCAGCCATTTTCGTTTTAACTATTGTAAGGCTATCTTGCTCCATAGATTAACATGGGGGATGCTGGCTACATTGGTTAACAGCATTTCTTCCCATAGGAACAAGATAGGACATAAGTATCTAGTATCCCTAAACTCAGAATTTAATAACACATCTTTTAGGAAAGGTTGTTTCTAAATCCTTTGTTTGAGAACAACACTTTTAGAAAGTTGCTGTTCTCTTGTCTGACCCTTCTGTGTGCCTGGGCCTGTTTGTGTATTGACTGTCTGGTTTGAGAGTGACAGGGGCTGGGGAATTCCCCAGGAGGCTGGATGAGTCAGCACTAGGCTGAATGACTGCAATTGCAACTGGAGTGGTGGGAGGAGTTAGCACCTGGGCCTGAATAGGGCTGTGCCTGCCTTCCACAATGCTGGCTCCACCTCCTGCTGGGCGGGTGAGGACCCTGCCCCTCACTCTGAAAGGAAAGATGCAGCCAGCAAAACAAAGTACTCAGGAACCACCCAGAACTGGTTCAGACCGGGCTCAGGGTCCACATGCACCAAGAGAACAAAGACTTTAGGGGTATAAGTACAGGACCCCTGACAACAGAAAATTAGATCATCCTGGAATCCAGAAGGAACCTCTGCCAAGGAGAAAGCTGACTCTGAAGAAGGAAGACTGTCCTGCTGTTGCTCTGCTGGACTGACCTGCTGTTGCTTTGCTGCCAAGGAGAGGGGAAGGACTTTGCTTTGTGCTGTGTCCCCTTGCTTGAAGGAATCTCCAAGGGCCTGAGAAGAGCTGGCTCCCTGTTTTGAAGTCCCAGGAACAAAAGGACTTCACCCCCAGCTTCCCTGAACTCTGCTGAGAGAGTTCGGTCCTTCCTAGAGTGCTTGATCCAGTTGTGGGGCCTCTGGAAGTTGTACCTGAGCTGGGAAGCTTGAAACTAAGCTTGAGAGACTTTTGAAATTGAAAAGTGTCGCATCGCTCGCTTGCGGAGTGCATCCCCGACAGTGCGAGAAGTTTCCCGCCGCTACGAAGGCCGCGATCATCGCAGCGCCTGACGCCGCTGCCAGAGCCGTCGCATCCTTCGATTGCGGGACGCACCAGACCGGTGCGGGAAAGTTGAACATCGCTGCGAGTGTCGTCGCAGAGCCTGTCGTCGCTGGGTGAGATCGCCGCACCGCTTGCTTGCGGATCGCATCACGTCGCTGCGAGCATCTTCGCAGAATCATCGCATCGAGGAACTGCGAGAGAGAGGATCACCGTTGGACCGCGCATCGTCGCCCCGGCGATCGTCGCAGCCCCTACGAGATCATCGCATCGTGCCTTTGCGAGAACAGACTTCCTACGGAACCTACGCACCGGAATCCATACAAGTGGCCTTCCTCCCCATACAGACCGGATTCGTCGCAACACGCCCGCTGCTGCAGCGGGGCTGTCGCATCGCCTCCCCAGGGTCTCAGGAGCAACACATCGCTTGTTTTCCACCGCCCCAGCTTCTACTTTTGGAACTTTGTTCCAACTAAAAGGTACTGTGAGTAAACGTGACGCAACTGTGAACTTTTCACGCATCAGTAGAGAATTCTATCGCAACGTAAAGAATTTTAACGCAACCTTAAGAACTCTTTTTGAAACCATATTCTTGAACTGTGTATGTTGGATTTTTGTCGTTTTGGTCTTGTGTAGTTTAGATTAAATATCTTTATTTTTCTAAACTGTGGAGTCAGTTTGTGGTGTTTTCACTGTGTTACTGTGAGTGTTGGTACAAATACTTTACGCATTGCCTCTGGTTAGCCTAGACTGCTCGTGCCAAGCTACTTAGAGGGTGAGCAGGGGTTATCTCAGAGGGTTATATCCTTGCCCTGACTAGAAGCAAGGGTCCCTATTTGCACAGTGGTAACTACCTCTGCCAACTAGAGACCCCCAGTTCTAACAGTTATACCATATTCTTTTTGCCCCGAAGCTTCATTAGACTTTACAGGGCATTGTGTCTTTGACGTTTTGTTCTTTAATGTTTTTTATTTTTGTATTGAACTTGACTATTTCTTTTACATTGCGTCTGCATGGTGTGCATGTTTATTTTTAGGTTTAAGTCATTATTTTTCCTGAATATCTCCACAGAGCTAGAGCACTGTCTTCTCTGAAAGACAGAGGTTTGGTCCCTAGAGTAATGTTAAGTCAAGACTAGCAAGCATCACAGGCTTTCTCAAGGTAAGATAAAACGTTTAATGTTGATAGCAAGATGTTTGGCATTACACACACTAAAAATAAAGAAGTGGTAAAACACCATTACAAAAATAATACTAACAAGGAGAGACTACATTGGTAGAACCATTTCCCTACCTGATCTTTGAGAGTTTGAGGGTGGTATCTGCAGATTTGTATCATTTGTAGTCTCTGCTACAGACAGTTTAGCTGTCTGTTGACAGACGTATTGTTTACCATACATTGTATATATGAAGCAGAGAGGGCTTTGGATCAACTTCTTGCTCATGAGTCAATAATTTTGTTGTTAACCAAAGTTGTATTCCCTCCTTATTCTTGCTTTTATCCCACCAGTCTCACAGTTCTCTCATTAGATGGGTTGTATCCTTTCATGGCTAACTCCAGGGAATCCTTTTTAGGTCTCGCCTAGCAGCGCGCATGCGCTGCATAGGATAAAGACCTTTAGCCATGGATTGCCTTTTTCAGGCAAAAACATGCACGCGTTGCATTGCTTTTAATGGCAACACGTGCACGTTTGGCTATCCCCTTGCGAGAATGAGCTTTAAAACCATCTGTTAGTAATTAACAGATGGTTTCAAAGCTGGCTCCCGCAAGGGAAACAGCAGCTGACCTCCTCCTCTTTCCCCTCCCACTGGTGCCTCCTCCTCTCCTCATCAGCGCGAGGTGCGCACTTGTTAGTTTTTAATACATCGACATTTCAAGCATTCGTCATGCCCTGGCCTTGCCCCAGCCAATCTGCTGCTTCATTAAGTACACCTTGGACTGCATCCTTGCGGTGATGCTAAGGTGAGGAGAAAGCTTCCCCTTGCAGAACCCCCCCGCAGCTCCTCCCCCTAGACATCTCTGGTCTTAAGAGATCTGGGGTGGCGCTGCGGGCTCCTTAGTGTCTTGTGCTGATCCGAAGCTTTGATGGATTACTGTACTGGTCCTAGACAAGGGATTTGGAATTAATCAGAATTCCTTCCGAGGTGACACCTTTCCTGTCCAGGGTCACCTATTTATAATGACATAGCATTCGTGGCAACTGCGGGGTGTCTCTGCGCCCTGAGGCTCAAATACAGCCACTAACAGAGTGTACATGCCTCATAGCGCACACTGTGAGCTAGGACGTCTCAAGGCGCTTGAGTGTTAGTGCCTGTTAAAGGTGAGGGGCGGAGAACGCTGTGTAGCCGAAGTCACTGAGACTCAATGGGGAGAGACTGGGTGTCGCTCGTCTCCCTGGAGCCCGTCTCCCCTCCCACACTCGCGCCATGTGTCCCTGGAGATCCGTGCTCCCTGCGCGCCCCCACACCGTGCCCACGCACCTTATCGCCCCTCTCTTCTAAGCAGGGAGTCACATCTCTTAGTTTTCATTGAGGGTTTGATCATCTGTGAGAGGACAAGCGGCCGAGGAGAGAAAGAAATGCAGCACAGGGTAGCTCCCAGGGGCTTACATTCAACGTAGAGCACAAGTCCCACTGATAACAAGAGAGATGATGTATTTATTATATGTATTATAGCGCCTTTTTACAAGGCGCTTTACAAAGTGAAACAACAAAACGGCACTGTATGTAAAGACACTGGTATCTCACTGGCTAAACCGGGGTATTCTCTGTTAAGGACGAAGGATGGCGATCCTGAAGCAGGCTTTTTTGAGTTTATTTTTTATATAGCGTGAACTTGACCCCAAGGTATCGGGTATCAGAGCGCTATACATGAGGACACATTCATTTGTGTTAGGCACGGGGAGATTAAGTGATTCGCCCAGAATCACAGGATGTTCAGCGTCGTTGCCGTGACTCGAACCCGGTTGCCCAGCTTCGAAGTCGACCGCCACTAGCCATTAGGCCAACTAGTTCCTAACAAGCATTTGCAACGCAATAGGTCTCGCATTTTAGAAACAATGACCTATTGGTATTGTAACTGACAATGCCTTTTATTATAGCAGGATTATAAACATATAAAAAGGCATTGTCATTTACAATGCCAATAGCTGAAAATCTTTCAATTGCGAGACCTATTGCATTGCAAATGCTTGTTCTTTTTGGCATGTTTGTGTGCCATTTAACTTTTAGTAGTTGATGGGAGCGCATGACCTTACTCTTTGTCTCTGTCTGTATCTGTATTTGCAGGCATCCCCCCCAGCGGGAAACAGCCACTACAACGCAGGCATCTTATCGCGATGCAATTACAACGCGGTCGTTGCAACGACTGCGTTGTTACCACGCAAAGCTAATACTACGCAAGTCATTACATCGACTTGCAGTATATGGCATGCTAACATTAGAAACAGTACAGTTTACTATTCCAACACCTTCCCTACTGTTACGTAGGCTGGAGTTGGAATAGTAAATTATACATTTCTAATGTCAGCACGCCATCTATTGCAAGTCGATGTAATGACTTGCGTAGTAATGGCTTTGCGTGGCAACAACGCGGTCGCTGTAACGATCGCGTTGTTATGGCACGCGTTGGGATGACTCGCGTTGTAACGAGTCATATTACCCCAGCGCCTCTTTCTTCTGTGTTTGTGGCCTCCTGGTTGCTTCTGTCTGTCCCTCCCTCTTTCTCATACTAGAGTTCACATCTCAACAGTCTTATCTCTATTTACAGCCAATACCTATTGGCTTTGCCAATGCTTGTTAACCCAACTATGAAATGTTTTTCATGGTGACTTACATGCCATTTTTATCAAATGAGCCATGAAATCTACTTCAAGAATAATGCTGGGTTTAAAATGATAGCATATGAAACGGGTACACAGCATATACATTCAAGCCATTTCTTTTGTTTAATAAGAACTAACCACAAGGATATTCACTCTGCACTGAAAATGAGTTCAACAGCATATTAGCAACAGTTGTCTCAGGCAATGGTAATTTACAAGCTATGACTAAAATTCATGTAATGAAAATATTTTAGTATATATTTGGAACCCTACAATTCCTCTAGTACAACACGGCTTTACCAATTTTAGGTATCATTAATTTAAATGTGCTTATATTACATAAAGCAAGTGATGAGCATATCTTACAAATTAAAGAAAATTATGTATTAACATTTACAACTGTAATGTAGTTTTTAAGTGAGGTAAAGATATTTGGTGAAGGAGTAAAATAAGGATCCTCCTTCTCAGGCAGTTCAAAATGCAACACCTTTCTTTCACTATTAAATGTACCATGTTGTTCCTCAACATCACTGGGTATGAGTGCTAAATAAACAGGGGTTTCAGCTCCTTCGTCTGGAGTTTTGTGGGCCATATCACCACCCATGTCTGTCTGTGTCCATCCAGGGCAGCAGGCATAAATACGAATTTCATCCGCTTCTCTTTCTTTGTTCAACTTCCTGGCTAGAATCATGGACAGGATGTTGACCCCAAGTTTGGAAACTCCATACTCTGCGTTGGGCCAGCCCTCCTGGTTGTGAATTCCTTTTTTTGTGTCTTCAACAAACTTTTCCATGAGTGTTACAAGCTCGTCTTCTGTGATGGTGTCACTGCAAAACTTCTGTTGGAGATCTTTGCTGCAAGCGGCTAAAGCCGGTTGACTAATAATGCTGGACACATTCACAACCCTCCCTGTGTGAACAAAGGAACTCTTATGTTTATTTAGGAAATTCATCAACAACAAAAATATTTAACACAATAACTTAAAATATAAATCCTTTGTATTCAATTACATTTATATGCACAATTGTTGTTAAATAAGAGATAAAGACTGTAAAGAAAGTGGACTTGGGTTACAGTGAAAAAATACTATTCTGTACTATAAACAGCTGTTTTCTTTACTGGAAATTGATTCTTCCCTCATGTACAGTCTGTGTTCTACAGATTGCCCACTCTCTACCTCCCTGTTCGTGATACTGGAGCTCCCTCTGCCTCCTCACTCGGCGCTTACTAAAATATGCCCTCTGAAACAAGTCGACTCTATGCGCACTAATATATCTGGCCTCTTCTTTCCAATGTTTAGATGAATCGTACATGATCTGCACACCTTACCACACCTGCCTCCTTGCTCACTACTGTAGCACCCTCCTTCGTCCTCTGGAGCATGTAAAGAAATATACCCCACATGGAGCTCTGGAGTGTACGTCTTTATTCTTCAGAATACAATCACACACTGCACTTCCATTATGTTGTAACCATTAATAACCACACTTTAGCTCCTCCCAGCAAGTTACGTAATTCGTTGTTGTGTCTGCCCAGAACCACAAGGGTTCTAGTGCACATTGTCTGACAACACTACATCTCTCCTTTGTTAAATAAAAAGTACAAACAATAGTCATCATATTTCTTCAATAAGGCGTTGAGGTGCTCGCAGTAGTCGGCCAGATAGAGTAGTATGAGATGGTAGAGATGCACTCTGTCAGTCGCGGTGCGTCCATTGGGGCGTAGGGGCTTAGCCCCACTAAGCCTGGATGCACCGTGGCAAGCTATTACTGAGTGTATTATTATTAACATTCACAAATAATTAGCACCACAGCACAGCGCGGGACACGGGGACAGGCGATGGTATGTTATGCGGTGCGGTCCGGAGTGCTCAAGGGGTGGGGGCGAGGCTGCTGGTCTGCTGCAGCTTGAGTGACAGTCTGCAGCAGGCCAGCAGCACTGTGCGCATGAGGATTTTTGGGCTGTGACTTGCCCGAGCATGCGCGACAAACACCCAGTGAAGTTCAGCATAGAGAGAGGGTCCGATTGGGCCGGGGGTGCTGCTTCAGCCGGGCCCGGGTTTTACAAAGGCGCCAGGGCAAGTACTCAGTGTGCCCCCCAGCCAATCCTGGCGCTGCCTGCAGCGCCAGGATTGGCTGGTCCACCGCGCAACATCCATTATTGGATGCCGCGCGTGAGTGGGGGCAGAGTGGCAGACACTGCTCAGCACTGCATATATCATGGCCAATCACTGTGTGACTTCACCATGAAGCCATGCAGTGATTGGCCATTAAGGACGCGCGCGCCGTGACGTTCTGTAAGTTACTTGTTTCTGTTTTCTAACAGAACTTAGTGTCGTCGTCGCCACGTGCAAAGCCAGCAGCCAGCCCAGCAGACGTCCGACGGTCCACACCACAAGTCACACAGTCAGTCACGTCACAGTTCAATCACTGAGACACAGTAGGTGGGTGCGTGCTGCATATGTTTTTAATTCATTTCTGCTGCAGATTTTTGTATTGCCGGTTGCAGCGACGCAGCCTGAGCCTCTAATAATAATACGGACGGGGCACATTTTCAGTGAGTCACAGGCTACTTAGTGACGTCGAAGTAACGCGTACAAGGGTCCCTTCTCAATATCTAAATGTTGTGCAGTGTACGCAGAGGTATGCATTTTCATTTAAAGACCTGCATTGACGTGATAGCAGAGCACGAATGCCAGGTGCCCTGGTGCAAACAAGGAAATGCCCCTGCCCCGTCCCCTAATTGGTTAGAGCAAAAACAGCCGTAATAAGGGTTCAGTGGGTCCCTAAAGCCCATAGTACTATTGATAGCTACGCCATGCTGCCTTCAAAAATGAACACCGTGGGCTGGATGTGACAGTGACCTAAAATGCTATGCCTGCTGTTGACTGGGGGGAGGGGGGCGGCTTGCTCCATGGACTGGGGCACGGAGTGCCCCGAAAACGTGCTGCGCAGTAGGTGGGACAGTTTGACCACTAGAGGAGAGGAAAATCGTCTCTTTAATGTTTTCCACGCATATGAAGAGAGTTCTGCATTTTTAACAATCGTTGCAATTAAAATAGCATACAAGAGGAACGTACTGTGCTTTCAGGGCTCGCAAATTTAATGACTCACACCTAATTATCTCTCTTGCACATCATGATGATGTGACCGTCCTTACTCCTTGAGATGCGGTCGCTCCCCACGCTCCCTGGCCTGGGTATCGTAGTGCTTTGCCCGCATTGCTTGAATAGAATTGGTGCCTGCTTTAGCTCACTGCTGCCAAGCATTATTTTGCCCATTCCTCGCATTTTAATCTGCAAGTTTGCCCATTGCTCGCTTTTGAATCTGTGCATGTTTATACCTTGCTCGCATTTTAATCTGTTTATTATCGGAGCGCTCGCATTGCTCTATTTAATTTAATAATTACTGCCTGATTGTGCCGGTGCCACTGCCCATAGCGACACTCTACTTTGTGCCCCAATCTCGTCCTGTTTCGGTTTTGCCTTCGCTGCCATTTTTGTTGTTGTGCCTCGTAGCCAGCCTCTCCACCCCGCTCCCGCCTCCCAGCTGCTCCTCCCTCGCTCCGCCCCCCTCCACTATCCACTTATGTCAGTACAGCCTACGTGCAGCGTTCACGCGCAGCGGTCGCGCCCTATGCGCGCCGGAGGCGCGCCAAAGGTAAGCCCATCCACGCCCGTCCGCGCCTGGACCGCGCCCAGCGCCAAACCCCCTGGCCCCCGCAACATCCACTCCACCCGCGTAACGTACGACGCCGCAACCCTCTCAGCCCTTAACCCCGGCCGACCACCAAACTGCTACCAAGCCGTCCCAGGACACACCCATGGACCCTTCACCTGCCTCTCCTGCAAGTTCGACTGCATCAAGACCCACACCAAATCCACAAACTCCAAACAGAGCTCCGACACTAACCACCTGAGATGCATCCTACTCAACACCCGCTCGGTCCACAGACACGCCATTGAACTCTGGAACCTACTCGACACCACCTCGCCGGACGTCGCCTTTCTTACAGAAACCTGGATGAACGCCTCATCAACGCCCGACATCGCCATAGCTATCCCGGACAGCTACAAGATCATCCAAAAGGACCGCATCAACCAAACAGGAGGAGGCATCGCCATTGTTCATAAGAACACCATCCGCATCACGACCAGTTCTAACGACACACTCGCAGCTACCGAACACCTTCACTTCCAGATTCACATCGACCCCAAGACCACACTCAGAGGCACCTTCATCAACAGGCCACCAGGACCCCGCACACAATTCAGCGAAGACATCACTGACTTCATCAGCCCACACCCCTCCCCTCCGAGGACTACATTCTACTGGGAGACCTCAACTTCCACCTGGAAAAGAACAACGACAGCAACACCACCACCCTTCTGGACAACCTCGCCAATCTCGGACTCAAACAACTTGTTGACACCCCCACACACTATGCCGGGCACACGCTCGACCCAATCTTCACCTCCAGCAAGCACATCTCCTTCAATCACACCACAGCTCTCCATTGGACAGACCACAGCTGCGTTCACTTCAACTACAAAAAGACTACGACCCACAACCACCCACAACCAATCCCCGCAGAAACTGGAATAAAATTACCACCGACCAACTCTTCACATCGCTTCACCAAAACCCTCCTGCAAAATCATCGGACCCAATCCTTGCAGCCACCAACCTCACACACTGGATCACCCACAGCGCTGACGAATTAGCACCCTTAAAAAAACATCAAATCAAGCAAAGTAGCAAAAAAGCCCCCTGGTTCAACGATGACCTTAAGAAATCCAAAAAGTTCTGTCGCACCCTCGAGAAAGCCTGGAGAAAAAACCCAACCACTGACAACATGGCCACCTTCAAAAACGCCACCCGCAAACACCACCAACTGATCCGATCCACCAAGAAATCAGCATTCAAGGATCGACTCGACAACAACGCCCACAACAACAAGGAACTATTCAACATCGTCAAAGAATTTACCAACCCCACCGCCGGCACCAACGACATCAATCCCTCCCAAGACCTCTGTGACTCCCTAGCCTCATTCTTCCACAACAAAATCGCTGACATACATAACAGCTTTGAAAACCAGTCCGAAGACCAGTCCATCCCACCCACCTCCGAACTAAAAACCCCCTCCAACAACCTTTACGCCTGGAACCCAATCACCACTGAAGACACCATCCGCCTGATGAACTCCATCCACTCAGGATCGCCAACCGACCCATGTCCCCACCACATTTTCAACAAAGCAGACTCCATTATCGCACCCCATCTCCGAGACGTCATCAACTGCTCCCTCAACTCCGCTACCTTCCCGGAAAGCTGGAATCATGCCGAACTCAGCGCCCTTCTGAAGAAACCCACAGCAGACCCCACTGAACTTAAGAACTACCGCCCCATCTCGCTCCTCCCATTCCCTGCCAAAGTCATTGAGAAAGCCGTCAACAGTCAGCTCGCCGCCTTCCTCGAATCCAACAAATCCCTCGACCCTTCACAGTCCGGCTTCCGAGCCAAACACAGCACCGAGACCGCCCTCATCGCAGCAACAGACGACATTCGAACTCTACTGGACAACGGAGAAACAGCTGCTCTCATCCTACTTGACCTCTCCGCAGCCTTCGACACAGTCTGTCATAGCACCCTTATACAACGCCTCAGCAACGTCGGAATACAAGGAAAAGCATTGGACTGGATCATCTCGTTCCTCACCGGAAGAACCCAGAGAGTCCGCCTCCCCCCTTTTAAATCAGAGGCCACCGAAGTCATCTGCGGCGTACCACAAGGATCATCACTCAGTCCCACCCTCTTCAACGTATACATGAGTCCCCTCGCATCCATCGCGCGCCAACACAACCTCAACATCATCTCCTACGCCGACGACACCCAGCTGATCCTCTCCCTCACCAAAGACCCAAACACGGCCAAAACCAACCTACACGTAGGGATGAAAGAAGTAGCCGAGTGGATGAAGAACAGCCGTTTAAAACTGAACTCGGACAAAACGGAAGTCCTCATCTTAGGTTCATCCCCCTCCGCCTGGGACCACTCATGGTGGCCACCGGCCCTGGGAAACGCACCCATACCTACGGACCACGCACGTAACCTGGGCTTCATCCTGGACTCCTCCCTCTCGATGACCAGACAAGTCAACGCCGTCTCATCATCATGCTTCAACATTCTACGTATGCTCAAAAAAATCTTCCGTTGGATCCCCACCGAAACAAGAAAGACGGTCACCCACGCACTGGTCACAAGCCGACTGGACTACGGAAACACCCTTTACGCCGGAACCACAGCCAAACTACAGAAAAAACTCCAACGCATCCAAAACGCCTCAGCCAGACTCATACTAGACATCCCCCGCCAAGCTCACATTTCCCGTCACCAGAAAGACCTCCACTGGCTCGCCGTCAACAAGAGAATAACGTTCCGCCTCCTCACCCACGCACACAAAGCCCTCTACGACCTAGGACCCGAATGCCTCAACACGCGCCTGTCCTTTTACACCCCCACCCGCCAACTACGATCGTCCAATCAAGCCCTCGCCGCAATTCCACGCATCCATAGATCCACCATGGGGGGAAGATCCTTCTCCTACTTAGCTGCCAAAACCTGGAATTCTCTCCCCACCCACCTCGCCTTACACAGAACCACCTCTCCTTCAGAAAACAACTAAAAACTTGGATATTCGATAAGTAAAGTACCCCCCTCCCTCAAGCGCCTTGAGACCCTCTGGGTGAGTAGTGCGCTATACAAATGTTAAACTTGAACTTGAACCTATGATCCAAAACCGAGCTTTTCAATGTTAATGGAGGGAGGCGCGAGGTGGCTGTTCTTTCCAGACCGCATGCTTTAAAACATGACTAGCATATAAAAAGGATCCGAAAAACAGACGTATGTGTGTTGTGAGGTACATAAAGTTAATTATAGGGGTATATTATGTTATTTTCTGTTGATGTGTGTATTTGCATGGCTGTGATGGGAATGGTCTTTATTACTGACAGAAATAAGGTTTATGTCATAATGTCTTAATACTTTTTTCAATCATTGTGACACCATCGGTGATAGGGCCTGATTCACAAAGGCTTTAGCAATTTAAAGAAAAAGAAAATTGCAGTTTTATATAGTGCGAACTCGACCTAAAGGTATCAGAGCGCTTTACATGAGCTAGGAGAGAACACGTGAACCTTCTCTTCTGTGGTGGAGTGAAAGTGTGTGATTAACTGACATCCCTGTGTAAATGTGCTTCAAACAGCGCAGCGGGGTTGTAAAATGTCACACGTGACTACTTCTGATGTGATAACGTGTGGCCTTATCTTGCTTTTTCAATTTCCAGACTCGAGTTTCTGTGCATCTGCGAGGCAGCCAGCGCAGAATTATATTTTCTAAAAAAATGCTATTAAAAAAGTATTTGCCTTATATAAGCAGTTTCACCCTCCCCTTACCAGAAGCACTGTCTTTATGCTTGCAATAGTGTCTGAGACGGATCACTGACATAATATCGACGTCACAAATATCGAGATACACAAATATCGAGTAAAAAATATCGAGTGACAAAATATCGACTCCCTGTCTACAAACAGGTAAGTACCAAAATATCGACTCCAAAATATCGACTTACAAAAATATAGACTGTCAAAATATCGATTTTTTTAAATGTCTTAAAATTAAGTTAAAACTAATATAGTAATAAATATATTTAATATAAACTTAGAAATAATTATTTTAGGGTCTCCTTTCGGGGTCGAAGATGGCGGATTGATGCCGTCAGTGCAGAGAGTAGCTGCGGAGGTCCGGCAGCACTATGACCGTTAATTGATTCTTTTTCCGACTTTTGCATCCCGCGGTCAAGACTGTGGCTGAGCGAGGAAGATTTCGGGGGATTTTGGATAATCAAACTACCCTGCTCGTTAGCATACATGCTACACAGTAACCTCCTAGTGGAGCCGAGGCTGGAGCCGTGCAAGGAGCCGCGTAAGGAGCCGCGGAGCAGGGGTGAAGGCGGAGCAAACCAGAGGCGAAACCTGCGATCGCCGAGCATCGGAGCGGAGTGCTGGAGCGGACCGCACTCACAGCACAGTACAGAGACCTGGAGTGGTGGAGTAGTAACAAGCACACAAACATACGGAATTGAGCGGCGGAGGCTCAGCGGGACTGAGGAGGTAATATACCTGCGAGACGCCTGGTGAGGAACCGCTTTGTGGAACAGGCACAGCAAACAGTGTGGGACCAGCTCTTGTGGCGGGTGTTACAGTTGCATCGGGAAGCTCGGGACTAAACGACTTACCGGCTACACGGCAACTCCTCAACGGAGCCGGTGCTGGAGCCACGCTGGGAGCTGGGAGCAGGGTGCCACGGAGCGAGGAGGTGGAGGCGGAACAAGGCAGAAGCGGAGAAAGTTGAAACCTGTAATCTCCAAGCCATGGAACAGTGGCAAAACACACGGAACTGAGCAGCAGAGCTCAATAAAGGGGACAGTTTGCCTACGAGACTGGTGAGGAAATTGCTTTGGGATACAAGTGGAGTGGGAGTAGCACCTGTGGCGGATGTTACGGCTGCGACCCCTCGAGCACCGGGTCAGAGAGATTTTTCGGACACAAGAAAGGGAGCAAACAGGAGAAATCTGGCCTGAATGCTGGTAAGACGCTCCCCCGCACACAAACTTTGAATTCTAACCTGATCCCTAATGTGGTACCTAATAATTGCATACCAAGCCTTGCTACTGTTGACTCTCTAACTCAACCGAAGGGCAAAGCTAATTTAACAGGGGGGAGCATAATATTATTGACACTGACATTGTTATCAATAGTAACACCAATACTGCTGTAAGTGCTTTAAGTGCTCCTGCTGCATCTGATAGTAATGACACCCAGACTCAATCAGCTACCTTGTCTGCTACCGATGACACTAGGTTACAGCCTAAAACTAAAACTTTAAAAGATATAAATTCTTTAACACCGTCATCTAGCCTGTCTAGCCTGTCTACCTCCCTACCAATAGAGGTCATAGAAGATATATTAGACTGCTCCTTAACTGAAGGGGAAAAATCGATAGCAGCGGCTGACCAACTACAAGGAAATGGATTGGAGGCAACAGGGGCGGCAAAGCAAGATGATCAGAGTAAACCGGCTGAGCAATTAGATGGGTCAGACACGGATGAGAATTATAGTGATTGTCCAGATCAGAGTAACTCCACGCCATCGCACTCAGCCAAAGGAAACGCCAGCGGAATAAGGAAAGGGAAAGGAAAAGGAAGGGGGAAAAATAAACTTAAAAAAAATGATAAACAAACCTAATCTAACAACGGTGAAAATGATTGCCGAAAACAGTCCTATAAGGAAGTGGGTACAGGCAAAAGGTGGTGTTAAAACAATGGCCTTGAGACTGTCTGGGAACAACCCGAATGAAACAGGCACTACACCAAGGGGGATAATCTCGGTAGGGACAGCGGCAGTGGATACATTGGAGGATGCTGTTACTGGATCTGATGTACCTAAAGAGATGACAGGAATGATAGGAGGTCCTTCTTTGACCTCTGACACACATATGGGGGGCTCAGAGGTAACAGGGGCGACCCCCCTATTAACAACAACATTACCACCATCTTTAACTACCCCTGTGCAAGATGCATTACCTGCTTTTTCATCCTCTTCTTCACGCTCATCCCTAGTGGTTGAACCAGTAAAGGGCAATATGCCAAACCATTTAAGGCCTGATCATACCGATAACACTCTTACTCAAAGTGATATACTAGCAGATTGGACTTTGCCGGGGGAAGTCTCTTCATCTTTTCAGATGATTTTGCAGTTGCTTAATGAGCAAAAACAAGAAGCACAACATCATTATCAACAGATGCGAGAAGATAGCAGCAAAACTCAGTCCTCACTTCTCGAGATGTCTGGCAAACTTGGGACTATGTCTCAGGATATGGAAGAACTGCAACAGAGGGTTGTATCAACGGAGGAAAAAGGAGCTTATTCTGAAACAGTCTTGAATAGACATGAGAATCAACTCTCTCATATGCAGATCAAACTTGAAGACTTAGAAAACAGACAGAGGAGGCAGAACCTCCGCGTTTTTGGCATAGGAGAGGGAGTGGAAGGAGCTGACGCTAGAGCTTACATAGTGCATTTATTTCAGAAGGCGTTTCCTGAACTCTCAGACTGGGACTGGGACTCGCAAATACAACGGGCCCACCGACTCCCATTGGTTCAAAGGAACAAAAATAATCAATACCCACGTCTTATTCTGATCTACATCGGTAACTTTTTATTACGACAAGCGATTTCACTAAAGGCAAGACCAAATACTCCAGTGACCATGGACTCAATTACTTTTTTTGTTAGATCTGATCTAAGTAAGTTGACTATGGATCCGATAAAAGAATTGGGTGGTCAGGTATTTCTGCAAGAACCGGCTAAACTAAAGGTTCTAAAGAATGGTCGAACATATTATTTCTCTGAAGCAAAAGAGGTAGAGCACATTGTAGACAAATGGAAAGTGGAGAAAAGTGGACATGGACCTAAACATTGATATTGATACTGCAGCAGAAACTGTATAGTCCACTGCCATTGAAGTTTTGGTTATATCGCGATGAATTACTGAATCGCTGAACTTTTTGAATTTCATCTATTTGTCTTCTTACATAATTTGCAGCTTAAGATGATCTAATATTGCTTACTGATTGCTTATGGATTCAATATTGCCTATGCCTTTTTTTTTCTTTTCTCTTCTCTTGTTTTTCTCTTTTTCTTCTTAATGACTGCGGATAGCATAGGTTACTTAGCTCGGTCATAGTACCGGATCTTCTGCGCTACGACTCTGCACATGCTGCTATTTCAACGGCAGCAAGGAGAAAGGGGGGGCCTGCTGGAAGAAACAGAAGGGGAGGGGGTGGGGTTAGTAAGGGGTGGTGGGGGGTCATCGCTCAGGGGGAAAAAAGCATCTCGAGGGTAAGTAAACTGATAAAAGTATTGGTTTGGAAGATAAGCAAAGATGATGATATTTTTGGGTACACTTGGTATATTACAAATTCAGGGGAGATAAGTGAAGGGGGTAGTAAAGGGAAAACACTAGAATACTTCGTAATCAAGGATAGTAAAATATTTTATCTTAAATGCTTCAATTAAAATGTTTAACGTGGAACGTATCTGGCTTAAATAGTAAAAATTAAACGGAACCTTGTGTTTGAAGAGCTCAAAATGTATAACCCTCAAATTATAGTACTAACTGAGACTCACATAGCATATAAAGATAGGAAACTACTTGAACAGCTTGGCTATGTAGTCCTATTATCTACGAACTTTAATGCTTCTATTCGGGGCGTAGCAATTTTAAGACATAAACAACTTAGAGTAGAGGTTAATAAGTCACTGACTGATAAAGCTGGGAGATGGGCATTGGCACAAGTAGTTATTGAAGGCTTTAAATACACTATTTGTGGTGTTTATGCTTCTAATGTGGACGAACCCCGGATTATTGATCAAATTAATTTGGAACTATTTGGGTGGGAAGGGGAACTCATTATGCTTGGAGACTTTAACTGCATTATGGATTATAACCTAGATACAACCAGAAGGGGATCTTTTCGAAGGATGCGGAAGACTAGGGCTGCAATTTTAGATCTAGCAGCAACTCATCTAATTAAGGATGCCTGGAGATATCTATACCCCAATGTAGCAGGCTACACTTACTACTCTGCCGCACACAAGCTGTGCTCACGCATAGATATGGTTTGGGTCTCCGATTCTATCCTTGAAAATGGTACTATGGCAATCTGCCCTAGAGTCACTTCCGATCATAATAATAATAATAATAATAATAATCCACATTTGTAAAGCGCACAATCACCCGTTAGGGTCTCTAGGCGCTGGGGGCCGTCGGGAAGATTAAGCAAGCTATTGCCCAGAGTCACATGGTGTTGGGCTAACCTGCCGCCGGAGCCGGGGATCGAACCGTGATCCCCAAATTCCAGCGTCAGTCGCCATAACCCTATTATGCTGACATTTGAGATAACAACGGAAAGACAAGCTCCCCGTGCGTTCTCTTTCCCTAGATATTTGTTCACAGATACTACCTTTTTAGGCCAATTAAAAGAACATATAAAGGAGTTTGTAGAATTCAATATTCACTCTACAGCACCAAGGATAGTTTGGGATACATGTAAAGCTAGCATCCGTGGGTTTTCCCAGCAGTATATATGGCAACAAAATAAGGAACGTAGGAATCAAGATGAGAAAATGACAACGGATATACTTAATACGGAAAACTTATTGTCTGAAGCGCTTATTAAAGGAGATGACGAGAAGGCATTACGTCTTAAAATAGTTGATCTAAAAGCAGCTTTAAAAAAGATTTTTAGGGAAAAAAGCATAATTAAAATTAAGAAATACCAACTAAGCCAATATGAAGGTGGGGAACAGATAGGGAAAATATTAGCATATAGAGTGGCCGAGAATCGAGCACAGACGGCCGTTAAAGAAATTAAGGGGGCCAATAACCAAATCTTTCAAGACACAAAGACTATTTTAAATCAATTTGCACAATACTATCAAGAGCTATATACCCCGGAGAATGAGGTGGATAACGACAAAATTAAGAACTATCTAAACTTAAATAAAGTCTTACCTATTGACCCGGAGCATTGTGTTCAATTAGCTGGGGATATTACGTCAACAGAAATTAGAACAGCTATTTACTCCCTGGCATCAGGGAAAGCCACTGGGGAAGATTCGATTCCTATTGAGTTATTTAAAACATGTGCGGAGGAATTAATACCACTTCTGTCTATAGTGATTCAGGCTATTGGGAAAGGGGAGCAAGCACCTAGGTCATGGAACTTAACACAAATTATTTTTTTTCTGAAAAAAGGCAAACCAGCTGTTGAAAGAGGGTCCTACAGACCTATATCCCTCATAAATAGCGATGCTAAAATATTCGCCAAAATACTGTCTACTAGGTTAGCACCATTAATGACACAAATGGTATCATCTCAACAACATGGTTTTATCCCTAAAAGGGACACAACGGCTCATATTAACATGGCTATCATGGCTTTCGATGTGGCGCGCATTAAGTCAACCCCACTCGGTATGATATTATTAGATGCAGAAAAGGCATTTGACCGAGTGGGGTGGGACTTTCTATGGGCCACATTACTTGCTTTTGGTATAAAGGGTCAATTCTTGAACTGGATTCAGGCACTGTACGATAAACCAGTTGGTAAAGTTTCTTATATGGCCAAATGCTCTTCTACCTTTCCGATTGGACGGGGGACAAGACAAGGGTGTCCTTTATCCCCTTTACTATTTGCCCTTATAATGGAACCATTTCTGATCGCACTACAAGGTAGGGATCAGATTTCCCCTTTTTTTAATGGAGTAGATTCACTCAAATTAACTGTATACGCCGACGATATAGCGGTATACTCCAATGATGTCGAAGAAGCGTTAAAAGGTATTATAATAGAAGCGGGGGATTTTGGCTCAGTATCTGGATATAGATTAAATAGTACTAAGACTCATATTGTTATGAATTATAGACCATCAAATCCATTACAAGGGGTATGTGATCTGGCTACATACCTGGGGGTAAAGATTTCATCAGATGTTAATCTAATACTGGCATTAAATTACGAGCCTCTATTGAAGGAAACAGGTATATTATTCAAGAAATGGCATAAACTACCATTAAGTATTATAGGCCGAATTAATTTAGTAAAAATGAAAATATTACCCAAGTATTTATATCTTTTTCGTTCAATTCCTCTACGTATAAATAATTCTTACTTTAATAGATTGGACGGAATTATTAGTAGTTTCATTTGGGGATACAAGAAAGCTCGCCGCGCTGTTTCACTCCTTAAACTTCCATTTATCCAAGGAGGCCTACCGGATATAAAAGCTTATTATTTGGCCGCTTTCTTGACCCGTTTCCAAAGTCTAATAATTCCAGATAAAAGTATGTATTTCCACAAATTTGTGTTAGGGGAGGATGTAAATATGTTCCTCTACAAAATCAATGACCCCAATTACTTTAAACGCGTTAAATTTAAGACTATACGAGATCTGGTTAACATTTGGCGCTCCATTTTGGTTAAATGCAAGACCTCTAATTTTCATCATAAAACCCCATTGTGGTTTAACCCGGGCCTACCTGAAATATTCCATGATCAATGGGCCCTTAGGTGGTTAGAAGTGGGTATTAAAAGCTTGGGAGATCTGTTTGATCACAATGGATTTTGTTCTTTTGAACAGCTGAAAGCTTGTTATAACATATCGGAGGAAGCCCGTTTTAAATACTTTCAAATAAGAGACTATCTGGTACGGAAACTAAGACTTTTGAAAATTCAGGATTCAGATTTATGGGACTGTATATATAAAGAAAATGATAAAGCATGGATTAGTTTAGGCTATAAAATCTTTATTAGCCATAGAAATGATGACTCTGTAAAACTTGCTGAAAAATATACTAGGAAACTGGGAATACCTGTGGCTCCTAACTTAATTACCTCTTCACTAAACAGCCTCCATCGATCTATACATTCTTCCAATTTAAAACTACAACTATTCAAAACTATATGTCAATTATATTACACACCAGATAGGATTCTTAGATGGGCAAACAATAATAATTTTAATGAGCGCACAAAATGTCCAAAGTGCAATATGAGTGCTGCAGACATAACTCACATGTTTTTTTCCTGCCCACAATTAGGTGAATATTGGAATGATGTGATGGAAGTTATATCTACGAAATTAGCTTGCTCTATTGATTTGACACCTGTAGACGTGCTTGTCGGCTATTCCGGGGGTGATAAAACTAACATTGACTTACTTAATATTGTACTTGCATGCGCGAGATTAGTAATAGCAAGGGCTTGGATACAACACAACCCGCCGACAGTTATGGAATGGTGGAGCCTCGCTAAGGAAATTTATCATATGGAATCTGCTTTAGCTACAACACGGGGTATTCAGGCTAAGCTGAAAGTAGAAAGGATTTGGGGATTGATAATGTTATGATACTTCCCTTTTTTCTTTTCCTTTTTTTTTTTTTTATATATATGTCTTTTGCCATTGTTATACCCTTTTCTTGGAGATACGTGGTACTTTGCGGAGAAATTGATTATGATTGCTTTGCTCTCCCCCTGGATGGAATTAGCGAATTTATTATGTTTTTTCTGATTAAATAATTATGTACTTGTCCCATGAGATGCAATAAAAAAAATTATAAAAAAAATAAAAAAAAAATAATTATTTTAATAATTTAATTTTAATAAATAATTTCTATAATTAAAAGAATTATATCACCAAAAATAATACATATATATATATATATATATATATATATAAAACATATTATTAAATAAACATATATAACATTTTTAGCGTAGCATAGAAAATGGTTAAAATTTATTGTAACAACTATAGTGAGTTCAACATTAGCAAAAGTGTTGAATAGCGTAGAGGTAAAATTTACTATTCCCACTCCAGTGGGTGCAACAGTAGGGAAAGCGCTGGATAGTGTAGGGGTTAAAATTACTATTCCCACTCCAGGGATGTATGACGTTACAACGCATACTTTTACAACACCTACCATTACATCAAAACTTTTACAACACAAAAACTTTTACAACTCATACATTTACAACGCAAGATTTTACAACGCATATACCTTTACAACGCATACCATTACAACGTAAGTATTGGTAAGTATATAATTTTTTTAATATAAATTAATTTAAAATATTATAATATAATTTAATTTTATTTAATTTTATTTAATTAATGTAATTTAAATGTAATTTTCCTTTTTTTAATTTTTTTTTTTAAACTCTTTATTCATGACTGGTTCAGATATCACAT
The DNA here is from genome assembly GCF_964261635.1 of Lissotriton helveticus. NCBI lineage: Eukaryota > Metazoa > Chordata > Amphibia > Caudata > Salamandridae > Lissotriton > Lissotriton helveticus. The sequence goes on from NC_136069.1 coordinate 194,336,829, forward strand.
TATGCATGACATTTTTAACATACTGTCAGTCTTTTCCGTTTTCTGAAACATAACATCGGCGCAGTGTTGCATACATAAATCCTAGCATTACAGTGCGTAAAAATCCAATTATCAAATCAAAGTATTACTTGTTGCAGGTCAATAGAGCACTGTATCGCCCAACCGTTGCCCGTTCCCTCCCACCTCCCCCCACCCTGTTCCCGTCTTCTGGTCAGTCCCACACACCTTAACTAGAACACTCATCTATCAGTTATGTGGCTGCACAAATAGGCGTTTCAAATCATAGGCATGGTCACTGGGTTGTCTAGGCTAGTCAGTCTCGCATATCGCCACTCCCCATAGCCGGTGTGTGTTCAACCACCCCCATCCCGGGGCAGTTCCAGGTTCTCCTCCTCTAGTTCCAATAGCATGCGGTCCCAGTCTTGTGCTACAGGGTATTTCCGGTGGCCCCTCTCCTCCTCCCTGCGCAATTCCGCTGCCTCCGCCCTTCCCCATTTCAGCACATCTGACCTCCACATCTCTATGCCCGGGGGTCTAAGAGACTTCCACCTCATAGTTAGAGTCCGGAGTGCCAACAAGAGAGCTAGGTCCGTAAATTTCAATTGTGCCCTACAGGCCTTGGGTCTCTTCCTATTACCTATCAGGCAGGGTAAGACGCCCTCCGGGACCTGTACCCCCGTCACAGTGTGCAATGTGTGTCGGATAGTCACCCAGTATGAGTGTAATCTCGGGCACGCCCACAACATGTGGACTATGTCAGCGTCATCACCCTGGCACCTTGGGCAGCAGTGGGGGGTGGTGGGAAATATCCTGTGTAATCTTTGTGGAGTGAGGTAAGCCCTATGCAGTACCATGGCCTGTATAAATTTGAATTTAGCATTTCTGGACACTCTCCGAGGATGTCCGAGGATGATCTTCCAGTCCCCATCCGTGATGTCCTCTCCTTTATCCGTGCTCCAGGCCTCTCTGAGTGGGGTGAGGAAACTAGCTGCGTGTTCTCTAATGCCCACATATAACCATTTCACTAAGTGTCCGCCTGACCCCATATAGTATAGGAGATGGACCAATTTGTGTTGTGCTGGTTTAGTGCGGTGTGCAGCCCAAGTGCGTCTTACATAGTGGGAGACCGTGGCATGAAGAAGATACAGCCGTTGCGGAGCTCCCGTGGATTGTGTAAAGGTGGCATGATCCAGCAATGTGTCGTCCCCGAAGAAGTCTCCAACCCTGTCCACCCCAGCATCTATCCAGGGTTGTAGTCTGCGTCTCGTCAGGGGTCCCTGTGGAGTCGGTAGGCCCAGGAGAGGGATGTTGTCTGCGTAGGGGGGGGTCCCCGCCGTGTATTTAAGCGCATTCCGCCAGCACTTCAAAGCCACGAGTAGTAAGGGGTGGCAATCCCTCGGAGTCTTGGCCGCAGGCAGCAGAAGGGAATGGAGATCCCCGCGTGTCAATTCCTGTGGCGTGAAAGCAATTTCATGTAGGTTTCTACCTGCCACCCACCTTGTCAACCACTGAAGCTGGCTAGCGTAGTAGTAGCCACGCAGGTCAGGCACTCCCAGGCCCCCCTGTCTGGTGGACAGTTGTAGTTTTTTTAGGCGTATCCGTCTCCTCCCCGAACCCCAAATCAGGGTGATCAATAACGAGTTCAGCATGGTAAATATGGGTTGCGGTAGGAGAATCGGCAGGTTCACAAAATAATACAAGATTCGGGGAAGCAGGACCATTTTCGAAATTGCCACCCGGCCCATGACGGACAGGGGCAGGGACGTCCAGAAGGTCACACTACTGCGGAGGCCAGTAATTGCTCTCCGTACATTACCCTCAATCTGGTCGTCGGAGTTCCGATAGACATTAATACCAAGGTACTTAAATGTGGTCGGGGCCACCTGGATCGCGTTCTCCCCAAACTGTATGTGAGTGAGCTGTTGTCCGTCGCGGAAAAAGAATCCCAGTGATTTCCCGGGATTAACTGCCAGGCCCGATATCTCTTCAAACCGTGCAAAGGTGTTTGCCAGGGGAGTGTGGTCCCCCTGCAAATCTCGCAGGAACAGCATTATGTCGTCGGCATTGATGGAGACCAGATTATGGGTGCCGCCAACCAGGATACCCGCCTCCGCCGCCCTAGTCCGGAGTGCAATAGCCAGGGGTTCTAGAGTAAGTACAAATAACAGCGGGGACAGCGGGCAGCCCTGCCGGGTGCCCCTATGTACTGCATAGCTGTCCGACGTGTGTCGGCCGGTGTGTGCCCATGCCGTTGGGTTCGTGTATAGCAGACGAACCCATTTTATCAGGGCATCCGGGATTCCAAAGCGACGTAACACTTCAAACATAAAGTCCCAAGTCAGGGAGTCAAACGCTTGCCGCAGGTCAAGGGCTATGCATCCAGCGTGCGGCAAGTCCGGGGGGGCAGTGGACATGAGGGCATGCAGCCGTCTCGTGTTTTGAGAAGTGCTCCTCTCCGGGAGGAAGCCGCACTGATTATTATTATTATTATATGAAACTTGTAACGCGCTCAGCTTACCCGGGGGCATCCCGGCGCGACAGACCAAAAAAGGAGAGACTCGATTACTCACTACTATGGAAACAAGTAGGTCTTAAGAAGTTTCCTGAATAGTAGGATCTTGGGCTCTGAGCGAATCTTGAGGGGCAGAGAGTTCCACAGAGATGCCACCTGTACCGAGAAACGCCTGCCCCCAGTTCGAGCTCTCTTAACTCTCGCAGATCGCAAAAAATGTTGCTGGTCCGAGCGCAGAAGGCGTGGTGGTTTATAAGGACGGGCCATATTAAAAAGGATGGGAGGGCCTTTGCCATGTAGAATTTTATGGGCCGTACATAGCGCCTTAAATTTCACCCGCTCCTTGACAGGGAGCCAGTGAAGCGCTTTGAGGGCCGGGGCAGCAGACTGCCTTCTAGGGATCTCCATCAAGACTCTTGCAGCTGCGTTTTGCACCTGTTGGAGAGTTTTAAAGGTCGCTTCGGGGCGCCAAGAAACAGGGCATTTCCATAGTCAAGCCTCGAAAGGATTAAACCACGCATTAAAAGCTTCTTAGCTGACTCCGGAAGCAGTGGTAGCACCTTTCGGGCTGACTTCAGTAAACCGAAGCACACCCCCGCGGTCTTCCTGGCGTGAGTCCTGAAGGACAGATCTTCCTCCAACCATACTCCCAAGGACTTGATCTCTTTCTTGGGGGATGGTGGGTCGCCAAGAGACCGGGGCCAACAGCTGGCAATAATGGAGGGACTGGTGTTACCCAGGAGCATCAGCTCAGTTTTTCCTCCATTAAGCTTAAGAGCCGAGTTGGACATCCACTGATAGACATTGGCCAGGCAGTCATGTAATACATTGGGTTGCTCCACCAGCTGAGTGAGGCCCACCACCAGCTGAGTATCATCAGCGTAGCTGATGATCTTCAGCCCCGAAGGGGCTACCACTCGTTCAAGTGGAGTCATGTATGCATTGAACAAAGTAGGGCTCAACGATGAGCCCTGCGGGACTCCACATTGAAGAGGGAATAGGGAAGACTGCTCTGCCCCTTCCCAGACCTGGTAGAAACGGTTGGAGAGAAAAGATCCCAACCATTTCAGGGCCGTCCCTGAGACACCTACCTCTGACAGGCGTTGGAGGAGCACCTGATGACTCACGGTGTCAAAGGCAGCACTCAGGTCAAGGAGGATCACTGCCACTGATCCTCCAGTATCAAGAGTGCTCCTTGCTTCCTCCACTACCGCCAGCAGGGCTGTGTCCGTTCCCTGGCCGGGACGGAAACCAGTCTGGGAGTCTCCCAACAGGTGGTTGGACTCAAGATGGTAGGACAACTGACGGTTAACCAGCTTCTCGGCGATTTTAGAAAACCCCGGCAGAAGCGAGATTGGCCTGAAGTTGGTCAAGTTGGCAGGATCTAAGCCTGGTTTTTTCAGTAAGGCTTTTACTACAGCCCTTTTCCATCTCTGAGGGACTATGCCATGCGAGAGAGAAAGGTTAATAAGGTCGGTCAGCGGAGCTGACAGAGTGCTAGCCACAAGTTTAAGATGTTTCATGGGCACTGGATCACTCGGAGATCCACTCTTCATCTCCAGCAGGACCTTTACAACCTCCTCTTCCGAGAAGGGGCCAAAGGAGACCAATTCGGTTGGACAGCTTATTGGGCCAGCAGCCGACTCAGAGATTTGAGGCATAGCGGGCAGAGAGGATAAGATTGTATCAATTTTGGAATGGAAGAAACTAGCCAGTTCCTCACATTTATCTTTAGGATTAGCATGCACTACTGGCGGGACCGGGGCTTTCAAAAGTTCTTTAAAATTTTTAAACGATTCTCTTGGAGAATTGCTTGCCCTCGCAATCCTATCACTAAAGAACTTCTTTTTGGCATCCTTCAGTGCACTTTTGTATTTCCTCATCTCTCTTTTATAATTAGTGTGGATCAGGCCAGGGAGGTGGGCTTGTAATCTCAGGGCGATAGCTTTACTAAGGATTTTATACTCCGAGGGGAGCATAGACAGGGGCCTATAGTTACTCACATCCAGTGTATCCCTACCGGGCTTCAGGATGGAGATGACCAAGGCCTGCATAGTCGAAGCCGGTAGGTGGCCGGTCTCATACGCAGTCTTGTAGATTTTTTCTAGAATAGGAGCCAGCGTATCACAATAGGTTTGGTAAAACTCACCCGGTAGACCGTCCATGCCTGGGGTCTTGCCTCGGTTTAGAGAGTGAATGGCCATTTTAATTTCGTGCTGTGTAATGGGCCCGGCTAGGACCGACCGGACCTCTCGGGAAAGGGTCGGGATCGGCAGTTCATCCAGGAAGTCCGCCATGGCATCATTGGTAACATTAGGGGGTGGGGCGTACAAACTCTCCAGGTGGGTCTTAAACACATTATTAATCTCTAACTGCGTGTGTACCTGCCTGCCCGCGTCATCTCTGACACTCGTAATTATCGGGGTCTCCGGGTGGTCTCTAATCAGACGAGCCAGCAGTGCACCCGACCTGTCCGCCTCCGCCTGTTGCCTTCGCAGGTATTCTCTGTAGTCCATTACCCTCAGGGACTCCAGGAGCTCTGCATGCTCAATATTGCACAGTTGGAGTTCCCCCCTGCGCTCAGGGTCCGTCCCCACTGCAGTCTCGAGCACAGTCAGCCGGGCCTCAACGAACGTAGTCTGTCGTGTACCTCCTGTCTTGCGCCTACTAGCCGGCCAATCGCGACGCCTCTCATCACCGCCTTCATGGCGTCCCAAACCACCAGGTTCGAGGACGCAGAGTCCCAATTGTCTCTGAAGTAGCCCGTTAGTGTGTCCTCCATATGGGCACGGAATGGGCCATCTGCTAGTAGTAAGGGGTTAAGCCTCCAGGTGGGCACCGGAGAGGGGATCCTGCCCCAGTCCAAGTCAAGCGTTAACGGCCTATGGTCCGAAAAAGTTTTGGCGAGGTAGGCCGAGGATGCACAGTGCGTCATCAAGGACTTGGAGCAAACAAATCTGTCCAGGCGGGTGTGCAAATTATGTAATGGGGAATAGTATGAGTACTCCTTATGAGTCGCATATAGTGAGCGCCATATATCTACCAGCCCCCACCCTTGAAGCCATGTGCGAAAGGAGTCGGACAGTTTATAAACCCCTGTCCCCTGAAGTGGAGGGTGTGATCTGTCCAGCCCTGTGTCTAGTATCATGTTCCAGTCCCCTCCCAGGATCCACGGAATGTCCGCCCAGTCTGCCAGGGCCCTACTCACAATTGGGAGGAACCTGTCCTGGTCGTGATTCGGGGCATAAATACAGCCTAGGACTACCAATGCCCCATCCAGTGTGCCTTTGAGTAAGAGGTACCGCCCTTGGTCATCTGTCTTCCTATCTATCTCTACAAAGGGGACCCCATATCGCACCCAGATCGTGGCCCCCCTAGAGAAGGCAGAATATGTTGTGGAAAAAACAGTTCCCCTCCATTTCTTCCGCAGGGTGTGTACTTCGGGCTGTGTTAAGTGGGACTCCTGGAGGAACACAATGTGTGCTGTCTGACGGAGCAGGAAGGCGTGCACCCTATGTCGCTTCTGTATTGCCCCTAAACCTCTCACATTCCACGTAACCAGCCTATAATTCCCTTTTACTTCAGCCATATTCAAATACCGATGCTCGAATAGACAGTAATATATAGTACAGTGTGTGTATGTGCCCCAGTTGCCAGAAGACGGATCCCACCCAACCCCAAACCCCAACTCTAGAGGCGCAGCCTCGGAAACCAGCTGTGCCGAACATGAAACAGTACAACCAAATTAAACAATTAACAGTGCATACGCTCTTGGGGGGTCTGCTATACTTAAGCCACTTCTCATGGACCATGCCTGTCAGCGCCGTCTGCTCAACGGCGCCGCCGGGAGGGTCATTTGTATAATCACTTACTGTTACCGGCCGTCTCTTGGGGGGGGGGGAGCCGCCTCATTCCCGCAGTAGCAGAGAGACGTGGCTGGGACAATTCCGGGTGAAGACCTTGCCTAGCTCACCCAACAGGGAGGGACCAGCAGGACTATCTCATGGCACGGTCACTCAGGTACTGTAAACCAACATGCGTGTTTCCCGCCCTCAGGGTCCCCCGCACTCCCCTCCCCCCCCACCCCCCCACGGAGCCTCATGAAGGTCACAAGAGCGAAAAGTAAAAAGGATATCAGGTGGACTCAGCGAGTCAGGGTACATTTGCAGCAGTCATTATTCCAAGGCAGTGTCCAAAATTTCATCCGCCGCTCGGGGCGTCACATTCGGGAAGAGCACCAAACTGTTCTCAGAATCCGAATGTACGGTGCTGTCCTCCGTGTCCGTATTCACCCGTTCCCGGTCTTCCCTGAAGGATCCCACCATCGCAATGGCGTCCACTTGACCCTGTTTCTGCTCACAGATCGGAGGCCTCCGACCCTGCACTTCCGCGCGTCGTGGATCTGCTCCGCTAGTCGTTGGGGCCGATCCTTTTCTGTCTCCATTCGACAACGAGCCCTGAGTCTGGGTCATGTCCCGCTCAATGTCCATCACCTCCAGCCACTCTTCCGCGTCCGTGGGGCTGTCAAAGAAGTGGGTCTTATTGTCATGGATCACTTTGAGTCGCGCCGGAAACAGCAGGGCGTAACGGAGCTTAGCTTTCTGGAGTTTCCTTTTTATCTCGTAGTATGAGGACCTCTGTTTCTGCACCAGGTTGGTGTAATCAGGGTAAAGGGAGATGCGTTTGTTTTCATATTCAATGACAGATTTCAGCCGGGCCTGTCTGAGCAGCGCGTCTCTGTCCCGATAATTAAGGATCTTCACAATCAGAGGCCGAGGCGGTCGGCCTGGGCTCGGCTGTCCTGTAGGAATCCTGTGCGCCCTTTCCACACAGAAGTACGGGGACAGCCCCTCTGTAGCAACATGCTCACGGAACCAGGTCTCCATAAACTCCGCCGCGTGTGGCTCCTCACAGCGCTCCGGCAGGCCAATGACGCGGATATTATTCCGTCTATTGCGCCCTTCCGCATCTTCCACCCTATCCATTAGAGTTTGTACCTGGTGTTGGATTCGCTGGATAGATTCAGTGTGTTCAGCCACCATCGGGGTGAGATCCGTCAGCGCCAGACCCTGATCCCTGACTTTGTCCGACAGCTTGGAGTGGTCGGCCTTAAGGAGGGAAAGATTGGATGTAAGGGTACCCAGTTGCACCTCCATCGCAGCCCTGGAGTCTCTGATCTCCTTAAGGATCAAGTCCAACTTGTCACCCTGGAGGCCTCCAGGGGGGCCAGAGGCCGCAGTCCCCGACTTGGGATCGCCCAGGGTCTCGTCAGATGAGTTCTCGGTAGGAGTTCCATCTTTGTTGTCGGTCGTTTTCACTCCTCTGCGCCCCATGCTGTTCGTCGTAGGGTAATCTGCCAGCCCCCTCCGAGCCTCTGAAGTTAATATCCCGGCCTCCTCCGCGGGCACTGAGCGTTCTCCGCAGTTCGGCAGTGACACCGTAGTTCCAGTGTCTGTGAGCCCAAGTATGCGGTGGAGGGGGGAGGGGCAGGCAGCCAGTACTTCACAGCCCTCCTCTGTCGATCTACCTCTGTGGCCCCAGCGTCAGCCGATCCTCGTCCCAGCCCACCGGCCCAGTGCAGGTTCCGGGTCGTAGGCCCCCCCCATTCAGGTCCCGCTCCTCACCCGGATAGCAGCAGTAGTCCAGTGCCCAGTCCGCCGCCCCGGTCCGGTGCAGCAGAGACAGCAGAGACAGCAGGGCGTCGCAGACCCGGGCCCCCAGCAAGCAGCGTCGATGGAGAGTGAAAGCGGGGGGGGGGGAATCAGAGAAGGGGGCCGCCGGCGCAATACAGTGTCTCTGTCCGTGGCCTTGCGCCACTCCGCCACAGTACCAGGGTGCCTCACGTGGTCTCCCGGGCCGAGGGTACAGCGGAGGCCCAGGGCCCTCCAAGAGCGGCTCTCCTGCGCGCGGCAGCCCCTCCGGTCTCCAGTATCGCGCTCGGGAGGGTCTCCAGAAGTCAGGGGTGGACCGGGGGGGGGGGAGGGGGCCGCCGAGGGTGTACAATCGGCTCCGCTGCCCCGTCCGCCGCAGTGCCGCCCCCCTTACCTCCGCGCCCAGGTGGGTCCCCAGCGATGCAGTCGAAGGCTTCTCCGCGGTCCAGCTGCAGCCTGCACCAGAGTCCCCGGCTCCCAGCGCGGGCACAGGCCTCAGTCCGCTCCGGCGATTTGCCGGGCTCAGGTAGCACCCAGAGCCCCAGGAAAGCGGTCGAGTCCAGCCAGACCGTCAGGCAGCAGGATCCAGCCGACAGTGACTCAATGCCGGCCCCAGAGACGGCAAACAGGATCCTTTAGTTCCCGGCGGCACCGGAGCTCTAGCAGACTCCGTCCGCCATGCTGGCCAGCTAGCCACGCCCCCCTAAATGTAATTTTACTTTATTTTTACAAAGTACCCCTGTACCCCAAAAACCCTAAACTGACCCTGAACCCTAACAATACCCCTTTACTCAAAAACTGAAAACTGACCCTGAACCCTAAAAATACCCCTTTACCCAAAAACTGAAAACTGACCCTGAACCCTAAAAATACCCCTTTACCCCAAAAACTGAAAACTAACCCTGTACCCTAAAAAAATACCCCTTTACCCAAAAAGTGAAAACTGACCCTGAACCCTAAAAATACCCCTTTACCCAAAAACTGAAAACTGACCCTGAACCCTAAAAATACCCCTTTACCCCAGAAACTGAAAACTGACCCTGAACCCTAAAAATACCCCTTTACCCCAAAAACTGAAAACTAACCCTGAACCCTAAAAATACCCCTTTACCCAAAAACTGAAAACTGACCCTGAACCCTAAAAATACCCCTTTAACCAAAAACTGAAAACTGACCCTGAACCCTAAAAATACCCCTTTACCCCAAAAACTGAAAACTGACCCTGAACCCTAAAAATACCCCTTTACCCAAAAACTGAAAACTGACCCTGAACCCTACAAATAGCCCTTTACCCAAAAACTGAAAACTGACCCTGAACCCTAAAAATACCCCTCTAACCAAAAACTGAAAACTGACCCTGTACCCTAAAAATACCCCTTTACCCCAAAAACTGAAAACTGACCCTGAACCCTAAAAATACCCCTTTACCCAAAAACTGAAAACTGACCCTGAACCCTACAAATAGCCCTTTACCCAAAAACTGAAAACTGACCCTGAACCCTAAAAATACCCCTTTAACCAAAAACTGAAAACTGACCCTGAACCCTAAAAATACCCCTTTACCCCAAAAACTGAAAACTGACCCTGAACCCTAAAAATACCCCTTTACCCAAAAACTGAAAACTGACCCTGAACCCTAAAAATACCCCTTTACCCCAGAAACTGAAAACTGACCCTGAACCCTAAAAATACCCCTTTACCCAAAAACTGAAAACTGACCCTGAACCCTAAAAATACCCCTTTACCCAAAAACCCAAACATATAACATTTTAAAAATAATTATATACTTAGCAATACTTACGTTGTAATGGTATGCGTTGTAAAGGTATCTGCGTTGTAAAAACATGCTTTGTAAATGTATGCGTTGTAAAAGTTTTTGTGTTGTAAAAGTTCCGTTGTAATGGTAGTGCATAGTAAAAGTTGCGTTGTAAACGTTGCATACCCACTCCAGTGGGTGCAACAGTAGGGAAAGTGTTGTATAGGGTAGGGGTTAAAATTACTATTCCAACTTCAGAGAGTGCAATAATAGGGAAAGTAAATACTTCACAAATAGATATAAATAACATAAATAGTAATACCAATTACAAATAAATAAAATATTTTACTTGTGTATAAAAAATATTAAATATTTATTTATAAATACAAAATAAAATTATTTAGTTTTAAAAATTGCCTACTCATACTAATTAATTACCTATTAACAATAAATTATTTTACAATTTAACAATTAACAAATTAATTTTAATTACCAATTATATTTTAATTAATTACCAATTAATACATAATTAACAATTAATTATAAATAAATATCAATAAATAATTAAACATTTTTATTAATTATAATTAAATTACTTCCAACCCTATTCCCCTATAAACTCACAACCCGCTACAGAAAATAAATTACTAAAATTAAAATATTTATCAATTAATCAATTATAATTAATTACCAATTATATTTTAATTAATTACCAATTAATAATTAATTAACAATTAATTCTAAATAAATATCAATAAATAAATTAACATATTTAATTAATTATAATTAAATTACTTCCCACCGTATTCCCCTATAAACCCACAACCCGCTACAGAAAATAAATTACTAAAATTAAAATATTTATCAATTATAATTAATTACCAATTATATTGTAATTAATTACCAATTAATAAATAATTAACAATTAATTCTAAATAAATATCAATAAATAAATTAACATATTTAATTAATTATAATTAAATTACTTCCCACCCTATTCCCCTATAAACCCACAACCCGCTACAGAAAATAAATTACTAAAATTAAAATATTTATCAATTAATCAATTATAAATAATTACCAATTATATTTTAATTAATTACCAATTAATAAATAATTAACAATTAATTCTAAATAAATATCAATAAATAAATTAACATATTTAATTAATTATAATTAAATTACTTCCCACCCTATTCCCCTATAAACCCACAACCCGCTACAGACTTATATTACACAAAAAATAAAAATTATTATTAACTTACCTTAAATTCGATATTTTTGTTGGCTATATTATGTCTAGTCGATATTATGTCCATTCTATATTTTTGATTCGATATTATGTCCATTCTATTCGATATTAATTTTCTCTAGTCGATATTTTTGTTGTCTATATTATGCCTAGTCGATATTATGTCCATTCTATATTTTTTACTCGATATTCTGTCCAGTCGAAATAAAAGACTCGATATTATGAGTGCACACCGTCTGAGACAGCAGTTCTCATCTTATTCCCAAATAATGTGCAACGCTTATTCTGTTGCTTACAGAACAGAAAATACATTCAGTTCATGTCTATTGAGAAAAATACCGCGCTTCACGTGACGCTTTCAATCTTTATTCCAGTTACAGGTTGAGTCTCTATTGATTAGTTCTTCTCGGTATTGGCAGTCCCTCGAAGTAGCTGAATCTCAAGATTGTTGGCTGCAGACTTCGCAGTCTCTCTATATATGAGTACGAAGTAAATTGAATTAAAAACAAAATGCTAAATCAATAATCAAGATAATTTGGGGCACCAGTGTGATGTCCTGACAACCCTAACATATCCAAAATCGACCCGGAGAAATTGGAGAATGAGTCCAGATTCCAGCTTGCACTCAGTGGCTGCTGCTTCAAATACCCATCGCTCTGCTGTGATATTTCTTAGGAGGGTTTGTGATTGCCATCTGTTCTTTGTTCACACTTGGTCACATTTCTAAGGATCATGAAAAGATCCCTTTCTGTTTGATTGCCAATTCCAAACCTGTCTGCTCAATGTGTTTCCTCTAATGTGCTTCTACAGGCACATTAATTCAAGCAAAAGCCATCGAAAATAAACATACCGACCACTGCGTTAACGAGCTAATATGATCATTTTGTGAACATTATAAATCATGTTTATACTGTTATTGTTTCCACACTTCTCCTTTTAGTTTATTCTTATGATGTGATTTGTTCAATCTATTTCTCACAAAAAATGAGATGTGATATATATATATATATATAAAAAACACTTGTTCCTCAATTAGGCACAGGCAATAATTACATTATGATTGAATCACTATGGAAACAATAACACTGAGGTTGGTATTGTCAAGGTAGTAAACAGCACATTTGTAACTCTGTAGATTTTCACAAATATTTGCAATACCTTTTTTGCACCCAACGCAGTGCTGTGCTAACCGTACCCATACTTCATCTGTCGAAAATGACACAAAAAATCACAATTTTTTTTATTTTGGGTGTACCAGACAGAATGTATTGGAGTGCATTTTTCATAAAATATATCACTCATCAGGAAGAAGCTGGTTAATCTATCACATATTTTATTTTATAAATGCATGTATCTAGCATTCATATATTTTATATATTGTGGTTATAATCCCATACAAGCAGGGGCGTAGCCTCAGGGGGATGTTTGGGGTGGGGAACCCTCCAAATAAATGCATTTTGGGCGTGTTAGTTGGGTCTGCTAGCCCTGAGTTGGGTCTAATATGTCTATATTGGTTTTGATCATCCTGCACCAAGAAACAACAAGCATTGGGAATGCACTAGGTCTCGCATTGACATTAGTTTGAGTTATTGACATTGTAAATGACAATATCTTTTTTTCTTTCTTTTTGGAAACATAAATAAACGGCATTGGTATTTACAATGGCAATACAGACTTCAAACAGATACCCTTGCTGTTTTTTAAGTTGCAAAGAGGAAACTGCTGGAATCTTTGTTCCTGGCCGGTGGAGCAAACGCTGTGAGGGGCAAGTTGTTGCTTATTTATCCTACACAACTAACAACCACTGGCAAAGCCAATAGTTCTGGCTTGTAGGTGTAATGTTATTTGTTGAAGTATACATCTGGATGTAATAACAGAAGAAGCAAAATACCAGTCGGGGGTCACACTATGCTAAGCACAGATTTTTAGCTTACATGTTTTTAGGCCATCTTATTTTGTATTAGACAAGAACCCTCAAACTTGAGTCTTATTTCAAAATTGTTTCCAGACATGCCTTCCACTAACTCCTGAGACAATGCAGGTCTTCCATTACCAAAGATGAGCTTACAAATGTTAAACCAATCCCTGGTACAATCATGTATTAAATTTAAATTGACCCCTCGAAGTGCCAAAACCAAACAAAGCTGGCAGTCTCATGAACCCTACAAGAAGAGGGAACTCGGCAGTAAATGTCCCCCGGTTAAATGAAAACACACACACACACGCACACCCAAGTACACCAGAACCTTCTCTGAAAATGCCTCTGATATGGAACGCTCTACAAACAATTATGGCTGGCTCCACACCTGCTGCTTTATGAGCGTTTATTGAAGCACCACCTTATGATTACCCATCTATGTCAGTATATCCCCTGATTTTCTTGTTCAATTCATTGTCTGTCCTGAAATTTTACTCCCTTTTCCTCATCTGTATCTATTGTCCGTCTGACTCCATGTCATCAAGAACAGTTTGTCTTCAGTCTTGGACTTTCACCTGACAACCAAAGGCATCCTGGGTGATGTAACCTTTGTTTCTATTTAATAATTAGGGTAAACGAACCTGATATCAATGGCCTGTGGGTGAAAATTCCAAAACATGAAACTGTCTGAGGCGACATTGAGTGAGGTTACTGCCTTAAACACACAACATTTATGCAGCTCAAACCGTGCTACATAAAACCCTCATGTTGTGGAGTGTGTAAAGCTTGTTTGATCTTGCAGAACTTTAAAGTTTGCCAGACCTGTTCCCCTGAAGGATACAAGACCAAGAAATCAACTAAAAAAAATGGATTTGGGCGTCCTGTTTTATAATTGGGGTACAAGACCCAAAAGGCAAAATTAAAACATGGACTGGAAAACCTACGCACGTGGACTAAGTAGAATTGGGAACTCCTATTTTAATGTTATTTAAGCTTTTTTTTTGTGGTACTTGTAGCCCCGCCTGTATCGTGGAAAAAAGAAACTAAGAGTACCAGAGTGGAGAGCAAAACAACAGGAATGGGCTTGAAATTAGACATTTTGGAAGCATTAAACACGGGGATTAAGCATGCGGGAGACATCGTGCCGATTAATGCTCAGGAATTCCAACTAGGCGCTCTCAATCCAGAAGCGGGTTCCACAGCCCACAGGAATGCACGGGCGCACATTGTCGTAGTATCCCGCATACTAAGAGTCTGCCCCTCCTTAAGCAGCCACGAGTACACTTTGGCTTTCAACATTCTTACTTGGGGGAGAGATGGCAAATGCTTATGTAGGACTGCAAAGCCTCTAAGCAGCTGTGAAGGGGCCAAGAAAGGGATGGTTGTGAGCTCAAAACAACAAACTACACCAGAAGTTATGGAGCCTCTGCAATCACGCATACATGCTGCAATCAGAGATACCCATGGAGTATGCACAACACCAGAGGGTAAACTTGTCTTCTGCTTACCTTGCTTCCTGACGACCATGTTTGTAGATCCCACAGGTCCGCTGCAACACTTTCCACAATCCCACGCACCAGGTTGCTCCCAATACGTGCAAACAGTTGCCTCGGGGCCTAATAGAGTAGGCCCGCTGTTAGTTTAAGCTTGTTTCCCGATGCATGCAGCGCTAAGGACACCGGGGAGGGGTTGGGTTGCATTATTCTGGACCGGTCGCGTAGGGGGGAGTCTGCTGCATTCAGGCAAAGGTCTGCTGCACATAGAAAAAGGTAGCTTAGGGGTGCTCCGGAGAAATATGTTTTGCGGGGTATTAAGCTGCACGCACACCGAAGTTAACCAGGTGGCATCGGCTGCACAGTGGGGGCCTGCGGTCCGGCGGGGAAGATGAGTTGTCTAGTTGTCGTCCCCCATACAAAGATATCTCCGCGTTGTGCGAGGATGGTGCCTGGGGTGATACTTTGCTGCTGTTTTTAGTTTTTACAAGCACATTATTTAACTGGAAGGCTGATGGGGCCTTCGGTGGGTGGTGGGGGGCCATGGTTGGTTACAAGGTAAGACAATCCGATGGGCCAGCCGCCTAAGCGCTTAACGGGTCCGAGAAGTTTGATTACGGAGCCTGGGTCTTAATAATATGTATATACAACCACTGCAATGCCTCCTTCCAGCAAGGAGAACGAGGCAACAATGACGAAAACCGCACTCACAAAAAAAAAAAAGTGCGGAAACAGCTACTGAATCCCTCCCCTCCAGGACTCCGTGACCGGCCTCGTGGTTGCCATAGCAATGTTTCTGTAAATCGGCTTGCGACACCAGAAGTCAGGTCACAGAGTCCTGAAAAGGAGGGAGTATAGCGGGCAAATCATCCAAACAGGGGCATTGTCCGATGGCAGGCCTCCATTTCGCGAGGCCGGCCAATGGCAGAAGGGGCGTGGTTTCATGCCCCTTCTCGTTTACAAGAACTCTCGCCTGCAGCAGCGCATGCGCTGCAACGCAGGCTTCGACCTAAAGACAAACAGTGACTTTTGGAGAAAGAGAGCGAGGGAGAGGGTGAGGGAGAGGACGAGAGAGAGGGAGAGAGAGAGGGAGAGAGAGAGAGAGAAAGAGAGGGAGAGAGAGAGACAGACACATATCTGGTGGCCAAATCTCAAAACATAAAATCAGCTAACGTGCAATACCGGCTTACCTGCTTATCCAAACTGTGTGATCCTAGGCAAACATTTTATTCCACAGAGCCTCATTTTTAGGTCGAAGCCTACCAGACGGTGCAGCTATTTGGTTTGCTCACGACATCGTGGGGAAATTCTGAAAGCTTCTCTGGGAATACATTTCACCTATTGCTTACCATTGTCTTTGTAGTTTGTAACTCACAGTTGCCTGCTTTCTATTATCTGGTTTTAGTTGCTTTGGGCTGTCCAGCTTGAGTACATCTCTCTCGTCGGCATTCCTTGTTTACTGGATCCTTCCGAGTCCTGCGTCTCTGTAAACAGGCCTTTAAATCTTATCTTGTCACATTTGCTGTGCATTGAAAGACAGAGCTCAAATGTCACTCTCTGTCTTCCAAGGGAGCTTGGTGTTTACTTTTCTTTCTCTGACTTCAAAGTGATAGAAATATTTTTATGTGACAATCCTGCACAGTGCCCATATGAGACTAGAGGGTGTAGGATGTTATTTTTTCTAGCACCCAACAAACATTATCTGTGCTGATGTTATATCGGAATTAGGAAAGTACAAATGAAGCACATTTTCTTTGTAATTCTGAACTGGGATGAAAACAAATATTTGAATATGATCAAAACACATCATTACATGAAGCTCTGTGGTTATACTGAATAAGCAGCTACCTATGTTATGCCACCTACTAATGTAATAACTGCACTTTCACAATTGCTTTATTAACCTTCCTGCTTCCTCAAATTTGCTTGAAAATGCATGATTGTTCTTCTCTTTTTTCAAAATTTTCTTGGCGGGGGGGGGGTTTGGGGGGATGGGGGGCAACCCCCCCAAACTACCCTTATGGGGTTCGGGCTCGCTCGTTGCGGTGCAGTATGCAAATCAGTTTGCGCCTCACCACTTTCAAATGTCACCAGCCGCCCCTGCACTCTGTGTACCGATGGCACAGGTTCTGATACTTGATCTGGACTGTAAAGTGAGGTCAACTCATTCATGATTGCAGGAGCCGACAACCTTTGAGGTAGGTGCTTAGAGTGTGATGAGTCCCTTATGATGGTCTTTCGCAGGATGATGCATCATCACCATATGTCCTTTGCACATCACAACCCTCAAAGGATCGACATCAAAAAGAGTGTCTGTTTTCAACTTTCGTTTCTGCCTGACCAGGACTCAGTCACCTTCATTGAAGGGTGTTTCCTGAGCTCGTCGACGATGATCAGCATATTTTGTATCTGCCACTTCCGAGAAGTGTCTGTGACATTAACTTTATCAGTATTCAAGGATCGGTCTACTGTCCACTTGGGCAGTTTAGTTCCGATGGCTTTCTCAAATAGCAAGGTGGAAGGACTTTCACCAGTTGTGGAGTGAGGAGTTGAATGATAGGCAGCACAAAGGGCTTGACACAGTACTTGGTTAACTTAATTCCCTCCAATGATGCATCTTGAATTACCTGTTTGAGGGTACACATGAATCGTACCACAACACCATTATCCTGGGTCCACAGAGATGTACTCTTTTGATGCTTGCCATTTAGTCTGACTTGAAATTTCTTGCATTCTTGCTATTGAACGGCGTGCCATTGTCATATTTGAGAATGATTTGGATACTGCATGCTCAAAGAGGTCATCCAGCCGCTCAATTACCTTTTCATGGGTAGCTGATGATAACTTCTCTACTAAATGAAAACAGCAATACTCATCAACGACTACCATGAGATGATTTCCATTTTCTAAAGGTCCAAAGAAATCCATTGCAATTCTTTCCCATGCATGTGCGTGAAGGTCAGACATTGTCAACGGGTGTTGTGTCACCTTGGGAGAAAGGCAATTGCAAAGGTTGGCACTCTTTTAGTTCCCTCTGCACTCGTTTATCTAGGCATTGAAACCACACTGGGTCTCTTAGGACACTTTTGGTGGCTAAAATGCCAGAATGTACTTCATGGGCTAGCTCAGTTACTTTGTCTTAGGCTCTCAGGTATGACGATTCATGAGCCTCTCAATACAACACCTTCCTTGGTAACTGGCAGTTCATCCTGCACATTGTTGAATTTTTTAAATTCAACTTCATCAGCAAAAGGTCGAGCATGCTTCTTCCACGGCTGGGTTGAAATTGTGTCTTTGAGGATAATCATGTTCTAATCAGCATTGGTAGCAGCAATGATCTGTTCAATAGATAGGGCTGCTGATGT
Source organism: Lissotriton helveticus (assembly GCF_964261635.1). Classification (NCBI taxonomy): domain Eukaryota; kingdom Metazoa; phylum Chordata; class Amphibia; order Caudata; family Salamandridae; genus Lissotriton; species Lissotriton helveticus. The sequence goes on from NC_136069.1 coordinate 194,354,776, forward strand.
CCTGGACTTCACAATGAAGTTAATGTACTCTTCAGTGGTTTTGGATGTCAAACTGTGCCTCTGTAATCATACTCATGAAAAATAATCAGCAGAATTATTATCTTTACCAGACTAGTGTACAATTGCAAAGTCATACTCTTGTAGTCATAATCCCTACCTCCTAATGTGACGGGACATCTTGGCTTTCGGGTTTCCAAAATGTTGGACTTGGCCCTTTTTGCAGGGTCATCCCTAAACTTTTTGCCTTTTTCCTAGCCTTTTTTCCGACATGGTGTTGGTGGTTTTCAGACTTTGGGCACTTTAGCACTGCTGTTCAGTGTAAAGTGCGTGTGCTCTCTGTGTTAAATATGGTAAGATTGGTCTACACCTGTTTGGCATATTTAATTTACCTGTCAATCCCTTGTAAAGTGGTATCTCATATACTCAGCGCTGGTAAATTAAATGCTTCTGGTGGGCTTGGGATGTGTTCGTGCAATGTTGCAATGTTCAACACTCCATCCATCAACCCCTTTGGTTTTGCTTTGTTCGCCCTAAGTTTGCAGGGTATGCCCTGACGTGGGTCTCTTGCTCACTTTGCCACTGGATTCAATCTAGCCTGGCTGATGACGTCTGATTAGCCAGAACCCGGTCCCAGGATGCTTGTTTCCGTCCAGGGAAGACAGGGCTTGGCAGTTGGGGCTTGACAGTTCCCATGAGACATAGGGTCAGACTGACTTGCATATGGCCATCTCTGAACTGGGGTGGTGGAGTGAGCTAAAGAATGATGATGGATTAAACCCAGATCAGTTGACTGGGGGTGAGTGCTTGCAATGTTCAACACTCCGTCCATCAACACATTTGGTTTTGCTTTGTTTGCCCTAAGTTGGCAGGGTATGCCCAGACGTGGGTCCCGTGCTCACTTTGCCTGGATTCAATCTAGCCTGGCTGAAGACGACTGATTAGCCAGAAACCGGTCCCAGGATGCTTGTTTCCATTCAGGGAAGACATGGCTTGGGAGTTCGGGCTAGACTGTTCCCACGAGGCACAGGGTCAGACTGATTTGCATATGGCCATGTCTGAACTGGAGTGGTGGAGTGAGCTAAAGAATGATGATGGATTAAACCCAGATCAGTAGACTGGGGGTGAGTGCTTGCAATGTTCAACACTCCGTCCATCAACCCCTTTGGTTTTGATTTGTTCGCCCTAAGTTGGCAGGGCATGCCCAGACGTGGGTCCCTTGCTCACTTTGCCACTGGATTCAAGCTAGCCTGGCTGATGACGGCTGATTAGCCAGAAACCGGTCCCAGGATTCTTGTTTCCGTCCAGGGAAGACAGGGCTTGGCAGTTGGTGCTGGACTGTTCCCATGAGGCACAGGGTCAGACTGATTTGCATATGGCCATGTCTGAACTGGGGTGGTGGAGTGAGCTAAAGAATGATGATGGATTAAACCCAGATCAGTTGACTGGGGGTGAGTGCTTGCAATGTTCAACACTCCGCCCATCAACCCCTTTGGTTTTGCTTTGTTCGCCCTAGGTTTGCAGGGTATGCCCTGACGTGGGTCCCTTGCTTACTTTGCCACATGATTCAAGCTAGCCTGGCTGATGACGGGCTGATTAGTCAGAAACCGGTCCCATGATGCTTGTTTCCGTGCAGGGAAGACAGGGCTTGGCCGTTGGTGCTGGACTGTTCCCATGAGGCACAGGGTCAGACTGACTTGCATATGGCCATGTCTGAACTGGGGTGGTGGAGTGAGCTAAAGATTGATGATGGATTAAACCCAGATCAGTTGACTGGGGGTGAGTGCTTGCAATGCTCAACACTCCGTCCATCAACAAATTTGGTTTTGCTTTGTTTGCCCTAAGTTGGCAGAGTATGCCCAGACGTGGGTCCCTTGCTCACTATGCCACTGGATTCAATCTAGCCTGGCTGATGACGACTGATTAGCCAGAAACCGGTCCCAGGATGCTTGTTTCCATTCAGGGAAGAAATGGCTTGGGAGTTCGGGCTGGGCTGTTCCCATGAGGCACAGGGTCAGACTGATTTGCATATGGCCATGTCTGAACTGGGGTGGTGGAGTGAGCTAAAGGATGATGATGGATTAAACCCAGATCAGTTGACTGGGGGTGAGTGCTTGCAATGTTCAACACTCCGTCCATCAACCCCTTTGGTTTTGCTTTGTTCGCCCTAAGTTTGCAGGGTATGCCCTGAAGTGGGTCTCTTGCTCACTTTGCCACTGGATTCAAGCTAGCCTGGCTGATGACGGCTGATTAGCCAGAACCCGGTCCCAGGATGCTTGTTTCCGTCCAGGGAAGACAGGGCTTGGCAGTTGGGGCTTGACAGTTCCCATGAGGCACAGGGTCAGACTGACTTGCATATGGCCATGTCTGAACTGGGGTGGTGGAGTGAGCTAAAGAATGATGATGGATTAAACCCAGATCAGTTGACTGGGGGTGAGTGCTTGCAATGTTCAACACTCCGTCCATCAACACATTTGGTTTTGCTTTGTTTGCCCTAAGTTGGCAGGGTATGCCCAGACGTGGGTCCCTTGCTCACTTTGCCTGGATTCAATCTAGCCTGGCTGATGACAACTGATTAGCCAGAAACCGGTCCCAGGATGCTTGTTTCCATTCAGGGAAGACATGGCTTGGGAGTTCGGGCTGGACTGTTCCCACGAGGCACAGGGTCAGACTGATTTGCATATGGCCATGTCTGAACTGGAGTGGTGGAGTGAGCTAAATAATGATGATGGATTAAACCCAGATCAGTAGACTGGGGGTGAGTGCTTGCAATGTTCAACACTCCGTCCATCAACCCCTTTGGTTTTGCTTTGTTCGCCCTAAGTTGGCAGGGCATGCCCAGACGTGGGTCCTATAGTAAATAGGCTGGAGATGTGATGGTTACAAACGGGTTCCTTTATTATAGTTAAGCAGTCATGAAAGAGCAGACCTTCCAGTGCGGCAGCAAACAGTCAACTGCCACACAGAAGAATCTATGAAGTCAGCATACAAGGAATACAGAACACAGAACACTAAAGATAGGTATTCTATGAAAGACTAGAATGATAACCTATTATTATGTATTACACATCTTCTCCTTTTCTCTTTTTTTTTTTACTAAACAATGAAGAGAAAAGGAAAAAACAAAAATTTAACACACAAAATCCTGCAAATAGGTTGGAGGTTTCCTAGACCTAGGGGGACGTGTCGAAATTAAACCACCTTGAACAGGAGCAAAGGTCTGCAAACAAGAAGGAGCATCACCTTCTCCAGAGGTGCTAACTCTATTTTGAACAGTTGGTTCAATGGGTTTATCATTTGCCAACACATAGCCACTATTAGGGGAAGTATGAACATCAGGAATGTGAGGAGTAGAAGCATTAACAATCTGGGAAGGCAAGGAAGTAACTGTTTTATCTCTTTTATAGAGAGCAACCCTCCTAAAGTTCCAGCACTCCCCATTGTTAGGTATAACACAGTGATTGAGGACTTTTTAAACTTTGAATGGCCCCTTAAATTTGGATAAGCCCTTCTGTATTCTTCCCAACTTAATTTTGACTAAATCTCCTACAGAGAAAGGATAATTCTTGACGCAGCTCTGTGGAAGAAATTGCTCAACATCCTTCTGCTGTACACTTACCAAATCACCGTGCGACTGCAAGGTGACAACATTCCTCATCCAAGAAGGAAACAATTTGACTCCAGGGTCACGTCCTCTCATCAATTGAAACGGAGATAAGTCCCCCACAGCCAAGGGAGTGGTACGATAAGCCCACAACATTTCATTCACCATTTTCCTGACTATGTGTCCACCACTGAAAGCCATCTGGATTATACCCTTCACAACTTTATTTGCTCTCTCACAGACAGCATTGCCTTGTGGATTATACAAGGACGTGCGATGGTGGGAAATTCCACATTCTTTTAAGTATTCTTGCATGTCTCTGGATGTGAGCTGGGGACCATTATCAGTGATTATGACAGAAGGCAACCCTTCTTCCTTGAAAAGATTTCCCAAAAATCTAATAGTGTTCGATGTAGTGATGTCATTTGTGAAATGGACAACCAACCACCTAGTGAAAATGTCAACAACAACAATGGCAAATCTATCATTCTCACTCAACTCACCCATGGGGCCGATAAAGTCAAGACTGATTGTGTGCCAGGGTAAGCTAGGACTTATTATATGTGCATCAGGAACAACCTTCGGTCCAGTTTTCAAACGTTTCTCACCTTCTGTGCATAGAGGACAATTTTCGATCCAATTAACAACCTGGGAGTCAACGCCGGGCCACCAAAAGTGGTCCTTAATGCGCCTCTGAGTTAGGGTTTGGCCCATGTGTCCCTCATGTGCTAATGCCAGTAATTTATTTCTCAATCCAAAGGGTGGAATGAATTTTTCCCCTTTGAAAAGGATGTTTCCATCAACAGAAAGTTCATCTAAGACTTTGACATAGGGTCTAACAGAAACAGAAACAGAACTTTCACGCCTAGATCCCAATCTAACTAGTTTGATGACCTCTTGAAGAGTGGCAGCTAACTTCATCTCTCTAGACCAATCACTAGAGGAGAAAACACCTTCCCCCACAAAGACAGCATCTTCGACTGACGCCACAGCAACATCATCTAACTTCAAAGGCTCCACCACACTACTAGAAGAACGCCAATCTAGAGACAACCTTGAAAGGCAGTCTGCTTGGACATTCCTCCAGCCAGGGATATACTCCAATGTGTATTGAAACTCTTGTAACCTGGCTGCAAGTCTCATCAAACGAGCAGAGCCTTTTCCTGCTCCACCAGGTGAGAGGACTTTAATGAGTGGTTTGTGATCTGACCTTAAGGTAAACTTCATGCCCCACAGATATGTGCGAAAATATTCCACAGCCCAAGATGCAGCTAACGCTTCCCTTTCAATGACAGCATAATTTTTCTCAGTGTCAGTGAGCGTTCTAGAAGCAAAAGCCACTGTGACTTCTGATGTCCCTTTCATTTGAGATAGCATGGCACCCAAACCATGTGCACTGGCATCCACAGTGAGTATTGATTTGTTGTGAACATCGAAGGGAGACAACATTTCAGCATCACAGATTTCATTTTTGATATTTACAAAGCATTCTTGTTGTTCAGTCCTCCAGATGAAACTAACACCACGTTTAAGTAAGGACCTTATGCATGCAGTTTTGTCAGAAAAACCTTTCACAAATTTTGAGTAGTACTCTATTAAACCCATGAAAGAGCGAAACTGATCTTTATCACAAGGGGCAGGTGCAGAGCGAATAGCTTCACACAAGTCTCTTTTGGGTTTAATGCCAGCAGAGGTGATGGTGTATCCTAAATAATCTACCTCATCCACCCCAAACAAACACTTGTCTTTCCGTAGGGTGAGACCAGCATTGGACAGCTTTTCCAAGACATCTTTGAGAGTGGAATTATGTTGATCTTCAGTGAGTCCATATACCAAGATGTCGTCCTGGAAATAAACAACCTTAGGTACCCCTTCAAAAAGATTTGATACTAAACGTTGAAAAACACTAGCTGCTGATTTCAGGCCAAATGGGAGTCTAGTAAATTGATAAGTACCCCAAGGAGTGATGAATGCTATTAAGCTTTTGGAGTCTTTATGTAAATCGATTTGATGATAAGCACTCCTCAAGTCCAGCTTTGAGAAGTACTTGGCACCATTTAATGTGGTAACTAGTTCAGCTATATTTGGTAAGGGAAAGGTGTCAGCTACAACACAATGATTAAGTGACCTGAGGTCCACACAGAACCGGAGCTTGCCATCAGATTTCTTGGTGAGGACAATAGGCGAAACCCATGGAGACGCCTCTACAGGTTCAATAACACCTGACGCTAACATGTCATCAAGAAGAGACTTGACTTCATCCCTAATGACAATAGGAATGCGTCGTACTTTGTGTTGGACAGGAATTGAATCTGGTTTAAGGATTATTTTATGAGAGTAGCCCTTGAGTCGACCCAAATTTTCTCCAAAGATGTCTTTAAAATTCGACAGTATGGGAAGTAACTCCATATCTTCCACTACCATGACTTGGGGATTAGCACGGGGATTAACAATTATGTAGAGGTCATATTGGTGTACCCAACCTAGTATAGCTGGGCCAGATTCAGAAACATAAACTTTCCCAAAAATTTGTCTAGTGAGAAACTTTATGTTCGCTTCAAAATAGCCTAAAATGTTTAAGGGTTCTCCTTGATACCCACCAGGAGAAATATCTTTTGGGAGAAGTGAACCTAATCCCCACGTATCCATATAAAGAGAATTAGGTACAATGGTGTATCTCGAACCAGTGTCAACCATCAAATGTACATTTTTATCATTAATAATGAAAAGTGCTTTTGGTCTATTTCTTCTCTTGTGGTCTTCATGTTGAGAGTACTCGACATTTTCTACTACTAAAATTTTGTTGTTGTCATCAGTAGTGTCATCTGAAATGTCACTCACACATGAGACTGATGGACGAGCTTTGCTCCTACATACTCGAGCATAGTGCCCTATCTTTCCACATTTCATACATTCCTGTTTGGCTGCAAAACAAAATTTTGAGTCAGACGTGTGACCCAAACTACCACATCTAATACATTGTTTCGAAGGAAAAGGTCGAAAACTATTTTGACTCTTAACATTCAACGTCTTTTTGTTAAATACTTTCTTCTGTTTGACAACAGCAACATCGTCTTGCTCTTCGTCCTCCTGCGGAGAATAATTATGAGAAAGGCAAGACACTTCACTAATGTCACCTGAATTAGTTCTCTTTTCTAATTCTCTCATACATCCTTCGGATTGTTCCACAACTTTTGCCAAGTCAATTGCTGTCTGAAGATTTGGGTTTTTTGCTGCCCATAGGCGCTCCTGTATTTTCTTGTTATTACACTGTACTATTAGCTGGTCCCTAATCAGTTCATCTGTCATATTACCAAATTTGCACTTTACAGACATTTCTCGCAATCTTGAAACAAAGTCATCTATAGTTTCTCCTGTTTTTTGACTCTTGGTATAAAACTTGTATCTGTTCATTACAAGGTTCTCTTCTTTTGCATATCTTACTTCGAGACGAGAAATAGCTTCCTTATACTCGTCAACTGGAGCTTGTGCACCAGCTTGTAGCGCCTGTGGCAGGAACCTAAAAACACGTTGGCCCTCCTTACCCAGTGAACTTAAGAGTAGAGCTTTTTTCCGCTTTGCAGAATAATCTTGCGCATCTAAAGCATCTAAATAATTCTCAAACATGGGGAACCAATCTTCCCATGATACGCTGGGTTGGCCTGGGTTGGATAAGAAGCTAGGCGGTAAGACTACAGCACCACTATGAGGAGCTATCTGCTCTGACATATTTGAGTTGTGACTGTTGTTCAAGGGAGTCAGTTAAAAAAAACGAAATAAGACGAATTTTCAAAGACTCGAGTTTGAATATATAGTCAATATTAAAAAACAGTATACATGTATTTATCCGCTTTTAAAACTGAGTAAAATGAATGTTTACTTGATAGGAATGCGTGACAGACGTGCGCATCGTCGTTGCTTTGCCGGAGATGAATTGGTAACTATGGTGATACAAAATGGCTTCCTTAACGTGAAGACGTTAGACGTATGAGCGTAGCTTGCGGCACTGACGTGTGTAGACCAAAGGATGCGTCACAGGAGCAGGGACTCTGGCACGATTTGAGCGCGCAGGCTAGCTTACGTCAGTCAAGCAATCGCCAACTCCTTTAGACATTCTAGTGCGTCATCATTCAAAGAGACGGAGCGACAGGAGCAAGAAGTAGCCGGAGCGAGAGGAGATCAACTAAGGTAAGCGGACAAGGGAAGATAGGAACTTCAAACACTTATTTTTTCACTTGCCGTTTAGAGGAGAAGACGAGGTGTCATAGTTGATGTACTCCGAGTACAGTTGAAATCTTTCAAGGTGGCAGGTTCATCTCGAATCGGTCTGCTCTGTTCTGTTCTTGACTTGCTGGGCCGGGGAGGTCGATGGGTCCACTGAATCTCGTCGCCAAAATATTGTAGTAAATAGGCTGGAGATGTGATGGTTACAAACGGGTCCCTTTATTATAGTTAAGCAGTCATGAAAGAGCAGACCTTCCAGTGCGGCAGCAAACAGTCAACTGCCACACAGAAGAATCTATGAAGTCAGCATACAAGGAATACAGAACACAGAACACTAAAGATAGGTATTCTATGAAAGACTAGAATGATAACCTATTATTATGTACTACAGGTCCCTTGCTCACTTTGCCACTGGATTCAAGCTAGCCTGGCTGATGACGTCTGATTAGCCAGAAACCGGTCCCAGGATTCTTGTTTCCGTCCAGGGAAGACAGGGCTTGGCAGTTGGTGCTGGACTGTTTCCATGAGGCACAGGGTCAGACTGATTTGCATATGGCCATGTCTGAACTGGGGTGGTGGAGTGAGCTAAAGAATGATGATGGATTAAACCCAGATCAGTTGACTGGGGGTGAGTGCTTGCAATGTTCAACACTCCGTCCATCAACCCCTTTGGTTTTGCTTTGTTCGCCCTAGGTTTGCAGGGTATGCCCTGACGTGGGTCTCTTGCTCACTTTGCCACTGGATTCAAGCTAGCCTGGCTGATGACGGCTGATTAGCCAGAACCCGGTCCCAGGATGCTTGTTTCCATCCAGAGAAGACAGGGCTTGGCAGTTGGGGCTTGACAGTTCCCATGAGGCACAGGGTCAAACTGACTTGCATATGGCCATGTCTGACCTGGGGTGGTGGAGTGAGCTAAAGATTGATGATGGATTAAACCCAGATCAGTTGACTGGGGGTGAGTGCTTGCAATGTTCAACACTCCGTCCATCAACACATTTGGTTTTGCTTTGTTTGCCCTAAGTCGGCAGGGTATGCCCAGACGTGGGTCCCTTGCTCACTTTTCCACTGGATTCAATCTAGCCTGGCTGATGACGACTGATTAGCCAGAAACCGGTCCCAGGATGCTTGTTTCCATTCAGGGAAGACATGGCTTGGGAGTTCGGGCTGGACTGTTCCCATGAGGCACAGGGTCAGACTGATTTGCATATGGCCATGTCTGAACTGGAGTGGTGGAGTGAGCTAAAGAATGATGATGGATTAAACCCAGATCAGTTGACTGGGGGTGAGTGCTTGCAATGTTCAACACTCCGTCCATCAACACATTTGGTTTTGCTTTGTTTGCCCTAAGTTGGCAGGGTATGCCCAGACGTGGGTCCCTTGCTCACTTTGCCACTGGATTCAAGCTAGCTGGCTGATGACGGCTGATTAACCAGAAACCGGTCCCAGGATTCTTTTTTCCGTCCGGGGAAGACTGGGCTTCGCAGTTCGGGCTGGACTGTTCCCATGAGGCACAGGGTCAGACTGATTTGCATATGGCCATGTCTGAACTGGGGTGGTGGAGTGAGCTAAAGAATGATAATAATAATAATAATACGGCATTTTGTAGAGCGCGAACAGCTACCTCACAAGGAGGTGTCCCGGCGCTAAAAGAACAGGTTTGACCATGAGGGCTAGAGTATTAGCACCTAGCGAGGTTGGGTGAAAAGCCAGGTCTTCATCATCTGCTTAAAGCATAGCTCGGAGGGGGCTTGCTGAAGCGCTGGGGGCAGGATGTTCCAGAGTGCCGCCACATTGGCCGAAAAAGTTCGTCCTCCCAACCGAGCCCTTTTTGCTCGTGGAACTACAAGCTGAACGCGGCCGTTGGAGCGAAGAGAGCAGGACTGAGTATATCTCGGCAGTCGAGTTTTCAGATAATTTGGGCAGGTGCCATACAGAGCTCTAAAGGCCAACGTGAGTGCCTTAAATTTGATTCTGCTGGCTACTGGTAGCCAGTGAAGTGAAAGAAGGTGCAGAGAGACCGAATGCTTGAAAGGGATTCGTATTAGCAGCCTCGCAGCCGCATTTTGGACCAGTTGCAGCCGCTGAATTAGGTACTTAGGTAAGCCCAGATAGAGGCCGTTTGCGTAATCCAGCCTAGATGTCACTGTGGCATGGATTACTGTTTTTCGGCAGTCCTCTGGTAGGAGTTGCAAAATCTTGCGAAGATTCCTCAGCTTACTCAGACAGCAACCAACTACTTGCTGGATGTGCGAGGCAAAGGACAAACTGTCATCCCACCGCACCCCCAAATTTTTTGCCGTTTGGCTAGGCGAAGGGGCCTGTCCCATCTCTGCCGGCCACCAAAGTTCTGAGGGTGGCGGGGGGCCTTTGCCAAAAAAGATCACTTCCGTCTTGTTTGCATTAAGTTTTAATTTGTTTGTGTTCATCCAGCATGCCAAATCTTGGAGACAGCCCTTGAAACTCGAATAGTTTGACTGGGGGTGAGTGCTTGCAATGTTCAACACTCCGTCCATCAACCCCTTTGGTTTTGCTTTGTTCGCCCTAAGTTTGCAGGGTGTGCCCTGACGTGGGTCTCTTGCTCACTTTGCCACTGGATTCAAGCTAGCGTGGCTGATGACGGCTGATTAGCCAGAACCCGGTCCCAGGATGCTTGTTTCCGTCCAGGGAAGACAGGGCTTGGCAGTTGGGGCTTGACAGTTCCCATGAGGCACAGGGTCAGACTGACTTGCATATGGCCATGTCTGAACTGGGGTGGTGGAGTGAGCTAAAGAATGATGATGGATTAAACCCAGATCAGTTGACTGGGGGTGAGTGCTTGCAATGTTCAACACTCCGTCCATCAACACATTTGGTTTTGCTTTGTTTGCCCTAAGTTGGCAGGGTATGCCCAGACGTGGGTCCCTTGCTCACTTTGCCACTGGATTCAATCTAGCCTGGCTGATGATGACTGATTAGCCAGAAACCGGTCCCAGGATGCTTGTTTCCATTCAGGGAAGACATGGCTTGGGAGTTCGGGCTGGACTGTTCCCATGAGGCACAGGGTCAGACTGATTTGCATATGGCCATGTCTGAACTGGAGTGGTGGAGTGAGCTAAAGAATGATGATGGATTAAACCCAGATCAGTAGACTGGGGGTGACTGCTTGCAATGTTCAACTCTCCGTCCATCAACCCCTTTGGTTTTGCTTTGTTTGCCCTAAGTTGGCAGGGTATGCCCAGACGTGGGTCCCTTGCTCACTTTACCGCCTGGATTCAAGCTAGCCTGGCTGATGACGGCTGATTAGCCAGAAACCGGTCCCAGGATTCTTGTTTCCGTCCAGGGAAGACAGGGCTTGGCAGTTGGTGCTGGACTGTTCCCATGAGGCACAGGGTCAGACTGATTTGCATATGGCCATGTCTGAACTGGGGTGGTGGAGTGAGCTAAAGAATGATGATGGATTAAACCCAGATCAGTTGACTGGGGGTGAGTGCTTGCAATGTTCAACACTCCATCCATCAACCCCTTTGGTTTTGCTTTGTTCGCCCTAAGTTTGCAGGGTATGCCCTGACGTGGGTCTCTTGCTCACTTTGCCACTGGATTCAAGCTAGCCTGGCTGATGACGGCTGATTAGCCAGAACCCGGTCCCAGGATGCTTGTTTCCATCCAGGGAAGACAGGACTTGGCAGTTGGGGCTTGACAGTTCCCATGAGGCACAGGGTCAGACTGATTTGCATATGGCCATGTCTGAACTGGGGTGGTGGAATGAGCTAAAGAATGATGATGGATTAAACCCAGATCAGTTGACTTGGGGTGAGTGCTTGCAATGTTCAACACTCCGTCCATCAACCCCTTTGGTTTTGCTTTGTTCGCCCTAAGTTTGCAGGGTATGCCCTGACGTGGGTCACTTGCTCACTTTGCCACTGGATTCAAGCTAGCCTGGCTGATGACGGCTGATTAGCCAGAACCCGGTCCCAGGATGCTTGTTTCCGTCCAGGGAAGACAGGGCTTGGCAGTTGGGGCTTGACAGTTCCCATGAGGCACAGGGTCAGACTGACTTGCATATGGCCATGTCTGAACTGGGGTGGTGGAGTGAGCTAAAGAATGATGATGGATTAAACCCAGATCAGTTGACTGGGGGTGAGTGCTTGCAATGTTCAACACTCCGTCCATTAACACATTTGGTTTTGCTTTGTTTGCCCTAAGTTGGCAGGGTATGCCCAGACGTGGGTCCCTTGCTCACTTTGCCACTGGATTCAATCTAGCCTGGCTGATGACGACTGATTAGCCAGAACCCGGTCCCAGGATGCTTGTTTCCGTCCAGGGAAAACAGGGCTTGGCAGTTGGGGCTGGACTGTTCCCATGAGGCACAGGGTCAGACTGATTTGCATATGGCCATGTCTGAACTGGAGTAGTGGAGTGAGCTAAAGAATGATGATGGATTAAACCCAGATCAGTAGACTTGGGGTGAGTGCTTGCAATGTTCAACACTCCGTCCATCAACCCCTTTGGTTTTGCTTTGTTCGCCCTAAGTTGGCAGGGTATGCCCAGACGTGGGTCCCTTGCTCACTTTGCCACTGGATTCAAGCTAGCCTGGCTGATGACGGCTGATTAGCCAGAAACCGGTCCCAGGATTCTTGTTTCCGTCCAGGGAAGACATAGCTTGGCAGTTCGGGCTGGACTGGTCCCATGAGGCACAGGGTCAGACTGATTTGCATATGGCCATGTCTGAACTGGGGTGGTGGAGTGAGCTAAAGAATGATGATGGATTAAACACATATCACTTGACTGGGGGTGAGTGCTTGCAATGTTCAACACTCCATCCATCAACCCCTTTGGTTTTGCTCTGGTGGGCTTGCAGCGCTGATTGCACCACTCACCAAAGTAGCCTTTCAAACCAATCTCTGGCCTCTGCCGTTGCAGGGCCGGTGCATTCAGTGTTACTGCTGCTGTGATGTGGCACCTAAAGTGTGTACCATGTCTGTGACCCCCTGTTACTGCATGTCAGTCACCCCTAAGGTAGGCCCTAGCTAGCCCTATGGGCAGGGTGCATTGTAGGTAAAAGATAGGACATGTACCTTAATTGCGTGACATGTCCTGGAAGTGACAAACAGCCATTTTGGTTTCTCACTACTGTGGTAATGCCCTCCCATTGGAATGCATTGGGAGTTCCCTGATAAGTGTTTCAGTGGTAATTCCTGATATGAGAGGCGCAGCGTGGTCAAGTTTGGTATGTTTGAAATATTAATAATAAATGCTACGCAATGGTGTGTGCAGATTTATTATAACTATTTAAGAAATGACACTTTAAGAAGTTGGTATTTCTGTGTGCTATGTGTCTGCCTGCCTGATGTAAATTGTATGTCTGGCTTTTGAGTGACAGGGCTGGTGAGGTGGGTGTGGCTCCAGGAGGGGCAGGGTGAGTCAGCACTAGGCTGAATGGGACATCTGCATTTTGAGTGGTGGGAGAAGTCCCTGGTCCCTGAATAGGATTGTGCCTTCCCTACTAAATGTTGGCTCCGCCCCCTGTGGTGTGTCTGATGACAAGCCCCCACCTAACAATGGAGAAGAGGAGCCCGATCAACAGAGTGCTCCAAGCCCCCCTTAGCCAGTTGCATCTGGTTCCCCTGAAGCCCTGTCCTGCAGACAAAGGAAAATGTAGTATCAATGTAGGGGCTGTGACTCCATGTTGGTGGGCTGTTCCTGATTTAGGTGGGCCTGTTGCTGCTGCTGGGCCTTAGGAGGAACCACCATGAGGGACTGCCTCCCTGCTGGAGGGCCCTGTGTGCTGGCCTGCCTGGGCCCAGCCTTTGCTTCCCCCCCTGAAACTTTGCCCAAGCACCACATGAGCTTGTTATCTTCTTATTTCAGCAAGAGAGGAGCTTGCGTCTTGCAGCGCGCTTCTGCAGTGATTGCTATGAGGGAATCCCAGCATGTGGGATTCCCCCTGCACTGCTGGGGTTGGAGCGGGACCCCACCACGCATGTTTTGCTAACCGGAGGTGAGTGGGATCCCACCCCACGTTTCTGTGCCTCAGGGAAGAGTCCACATTCCAGGCGGGGCTCCAGTATGCCAGGAAGAGCCCCGCATTTCAGGGAAGCCAATCAATCAATCAATCAGAACATTTGTAAAGCGCACTACTCACCCTGGGGTCTCAAGTCTCTGGGGGGATGCTGCTACTGCACGAATAGGTCTTGAGTAGTCTTATGAAGGTTAGCAGGTCCTGGGTTTGCCGTAGGAGGATGGGGAGGGTGTTCCAGGTCTTGGCGGTGAGGTGGGAGAACGATCTGCCACCGGAGGTCGCTCTTCGGATGCGGGGGATGGTGCCGAGGGCGAGGTTGGCCGAGCGGAGCTGGCGGTTGGGGGTGTAGAAGGTGAATCGTCTGTTGAGGTATGCTGGTCCGGTGTTGTAGAGTGCCTTGTGTACGTGGGTGAGGAGCTTGAAGGTGATCCTCTTGTTGATGGGGAGCCAGTGCAGGTCTCTCAGGTGGGGTGTGATGTGGCTGCGGCAAGGGATGTCGAGGATCAGGCATGCAGAGGCGTTCTGAATGCGTTTTAGTCATTTCAGGAGTTTGGCAGAGGCTCCTGCGTAGAGGGTTTTTCCATAGTCCAAGCTGCTGCTGACAAGGGCCTGGGTGACCGTGATTGTTTCGGTGGGGATCCACCTGTAGCAGGAGGTCAGCCCGTGTTTAGGTGTGGCACCAAAGTGCGGAGTCCAGTGGGAGCCCACCCTGCTTTTGTATTTATTTAAAACGGGAGCCTACCCCATATTGTCCCACATGAAGGAATCTCCGAAATCACCACCGTGGGCCGAGCCGCCGAGAGAGAGTGCCGGCCTGACCCGGAAAGTTGAAAGTTGAAAGTTGAAGGAATTTATAGAGCGCACTGTGGCCAAGCGGCTTCCTGGCGCTGGAGAGGAAGGACGGTAGAAGAGAGAGAGGAAGCCGGGAAGTTACTAAGGGGAAAAGGCTTGAGCAAACAGGTAAGTTTTAAACGCTTTACGGAACAACAAATAGTCGGCAATAGACCTAATGGAGAGTGGGAGATTATTCCAGAAACGCGGGGCAAGGGTAGAGAACCTTGTGCCACCAGTTCTAGACTTACGAAAACGGGGGACACTGAGGAGTGCCTGGCTGGAAGAACGAAGATCACGGCAAGGGCGATAGTGAGTGATCCTAGAATTAATAAAAATAGGAGCCGTATGGGCGCGGGCCATGAAGACTATGCATCCCAATTTAAAAAGGGCTCTCTGCAGGACGGGGAGGCAGTGGAGGGACTTGAGTAGGGGAGTGGTATGATGAGACCTGGGGAGCCGGTGGATGAGACGAGCGGCCTGATTTTGAATGGTCTGGAGACGGCGCTGCTCCTAAGCTGGAATGCCCACATACAGACAGGCATAGAAGCCAGGCAGAGTCCGTCTGACTGTGGGCGGGCCTGCAGCGTGGTGCCGAGAGAAGTCCACCAGGAAGTGTCCCGGCGACGCGAGAAGAGGCAGCGTTGTGACCGGGAAGCCGGCAAGTCTGCGCGGGTCTCTCGTGAGCTGTGAGAGCCCCGCCTCCTGCCCAGAAGGAGCTCTGCGGAGTCGCCTTCAGCATCGAGAGGGCAGGAGAGGTTTTGGTCGGGCAGGGACTGCTGAGGCACTTTGTCGGTGCCTTTCCTGCCTGAGGAGAGGACTGGAGGAGTCCCCAGATAGCCCCGGTGAGTGGGGCTGCGCTTTGGTTTTGTTCGTGTTGCGAGAGCGCCAGGAGGAGTCCCAGAGGGGGGCTCCCAATGCACTGTAGTGCCAGTGCTTGGTGGTGTTCACAGCTGCCACGCAGGAGAGAGGGCAACTGCAACAAAGGGGGCAAAGTTGTGGGCAAAGTCCCTGAGTGGGGCTCCCCCGGCATCCTGATGCCAATGCTGATTTGCTTTTGGTGCTCTGTTGGTTCCCTGAGTGGGACCGGAGAGGCACATTTGTGCCAGGCCTCATGATCACAGCTGCACCCTGGGGTCATTTTTGTTTTCGTGATGAGGAGGGGGGTGAGACACACTCCCGCACCCCAGTTCATTTCCTCATTGCTTTAGCTGCAGTAGCAGCTACACCCTGATTTTTTGGACATAGGGCATTTGGGCCTGGGGTTAGGTGTGGTACCTATGTGTCCCAGAAGGGCGCAAGGCCCTTGTGAGTTTTACTATGGTGCACTGCTGTTTTGTTACATAATGTGGTTATGCTAATGTGATGCCCCTTTTCATCATATGTTTATGCCTACAGATATTGCTATGAGGTCTATGCATAATGTTATGCATAATCTGATTTATGTGATGTGATTTATGCGCCCTGATTTAGACCTCTAAATGTAATTTATGCCTCTAATGATGTTTATGGTTATGAGGTTATTGCTAGTGTGTGTATGCTGGTGAGGCCTAAGGTGTAATGTGTTTATGCTGATGAGGTTGGGGCCTGATGTGGTTATGCCTAATGTCATGCTATGATATTTTAGGATGGTGTCTAATGCTAATGTGATAATGTGTTGTAAATTAGTTCTTCATGTAACATGGCTGACAGTGGTCGTTAGCCCTTCCTTTGTGTTCTTACCTCCTCTTGCAGAATACCTATGAATACCTAACTTGTACTGGAGTGTTCCACTATTGTCAGTTGATGGTCTGGTCAGCTGCCGAGGTGTGCACTCAGCTGTGCCCTACAATAAATCTACATGTAACTAACTAGAAGTGTCCTGAGATTTTTCCAGAACAATTTGGCGATGATTTAGCTGACCAGACCAGAGAGGAAACCATCAATCACAGCTTGAGCAGCACCTCGCACTAAGAACCCATGGCGAACCACCTAATTGCTGCCTGAAATAAGATCGAAAAAAACGAGTAACTGGTGACACAAGAAGTAACTTGGAAAACAAAACAAAGAAAAGTAAAGAAGAAACCACTTGCAAGTATCCTTGACTTCAAGTACGAGCCTCTGTGTAATTTAAATATATTTGTGGCAGCAAAGGTCATAAGTGCTGATCGGGTGCAATGATCGGGTCCCAGCGTTGTTCAATAGTGTTTGGCAGTTTGAAAACATACGTGAAGAAAAGGAAAACTCTCATGAGGCACGGGACCTCTTCATCATCAATCCAGCGGTATAATTAGTTTCTGCCACAAACTAAGGCAAAGAAAACTAGATGCCACACTACCTGTCATCACTTGCCTAAACTGTAAGTCAATTTCACGAGACTGGCTATTGGTGATTGTCTGAGAGCTTCCCGCGAGTCCTGTTGGGGAGTGGAGCAACTTTGGGGAGCACTCTGGGACATTATTCTTTCGACTCCCAGCAAAGCGAAGTCATCTGAGTGATGAAGGGAAGTTTATACTGTGGAAAACAATCCTAAGGAAGCACGGTGACGTTGGCTCAGTTAAAAAATAAATAAATAAATAACCGTGAGTACATTGCTAAGCAGGAGTGAAGCGGTGAAGTTAGCGGTGTGGTGGTTGCCTACACGTCACCGCGTAACATCCGGGGGCCATCTTGAGGTGTGTAATTTCATTAAAGTGAAGATCGTTAGTGCAACGCGATCCAACTTTAACGTTTATTAGGCACTTTCATCTTCAGGCACCCGCATCGGTGTCATCAGCCGTATTTCTGCAATTAGCTTCCACCGGTCAACGTCGTCTGCAGTACGCACACTCCAAGTGTACCAACGTTTGGACATTAAAACTGAGGTATTTCTTCATTTTAATTTGAACGTCCTACAATAAATCTACATGTAAGTAACTAGAAGTGTCCTGAGATTTATCTACAACATAATGCGTTGGTCATTATTGTACCAGTAGTTACTGGTTGTGTTTTACATTTACTTACCTGATCTGATGGTTCAGACCGTGGCCCGATTGGCCTTGTCCTGTATATAATCCCCGGTGAATATTGCCTAGTGCCAGTTGGCACAGTGTAAATGCGTGATTGAGTTTCTAATGTGTTTATGATAATACAAAGGCTATGTTTGATATAACCTTGTGTGAAGTTTCTTTTGTGGTGTGCCTAGTGTGTTGCTGCGTGTGTGTGTTGCGCAAACGCTTTACACATTGCCTCTGGGATAAGCCTGACTGCTTGTGCCAAGCTACCAACTGGGTGAGCAGGGGTTATCTTCAGTGTGTAACTCCCTTGCCCTGACTAAAGTGATGGTTTCAGCCTGGCTTTGGCCCAAGCCTTAGTCAACCAGAAATCCCATTTCTAACACAAAAATATAGAGTAGGGTTGGGCGGAATTTGCTTAATCGCGTTACGC
Organism: Lissotriton helveticus; assembly: GCF_964261635.1. Taxonomy (NCBI): domain Eukaryota; kingdom Metazoa; phylum Chordata; class Amphibia; order Caudata; family Salamandridae; genus Lissotriton; species Lissotriton helveticus. The sequence continues at coordinate 194,372,835 of NC_136069.1, forward strand.
AAATCTCTGCGAAACGGTACAAAATCTCCGCGAACATGCAGAAATTCCGCAAGCACGCGGATTTGCTTGTCCGCGATGCTTTTTTCCTGTTCGCAATTGCTTTTTGCGTGCTCGTGGGGAAATATCTCGCAAACACGCATTTTGAGTACGCGAACAAGCAAAAAAATTTGCGAAGTCGTGGAACGCAGAATTTAGGGCAATTTCGCGTTCTCCGCGGAACGCGAAATTACCCAAATTCCACAAATCCCGCGAGCGGACCGGAATTTAGAGCCCAGGCCTAATATAGAGTAGCGCTTGGTGATCTGTAATGATGGTGAAACTTTTTCCATATAGAAACATTGAAAATGTTTGCAGATCTACACTACAGCCTGACTCTCTTCTCCGACTGTTAATAGGCACATTCTGTGTCAGACAGGCTTCAACTGGCATAGGCCGCAATGTTTCTCTGAGCATTCGGATGACCATTATGCTGAGCAAGGAATGCCCCCGGCCCCACCGGACTAACATAGACTGGGATCAAAATAGGCCATCTCAGTTGTATTTTAAATTGCATGTTTTATTCTATTGAAGCTTTGATTACATTCAGCAGACCACTGGAAAGGAACGTCTCCTTTTGTCAAGTTTCTCAATGGGGCCCTCACACTAGCAAAGTCATAAATGTACCTTGAGTAATAACTGCCCATTCCTAAAAAGGATCGCAGCATGGTAACATCTTGTAGGGGATAGGTAGCTGACAGTGTTTGCACTCTATCTGTTTCAGGGGTCATTCCCCCATCAGAGAATATGTTCCAAGAATTTGAGGAGGTCTTTTGAAACTCACACTTTGCTGCATTAAGAGGGAGACCTGCATCAGCAATGAATTGACATGCTTGCGTAAGTGCTTTCACATGCTCCTTTTTTGTTGTCCCAAATATTAGTATGTCATCACCGCAGTTAAAAGCATGTGTGACAGATTGAATTATTCGACGCATAATATCCTGAAATATTTCAGCAGCTGACGACACTCCAAAATTCAACCTTCTGTATCAGAACAAACCAACATAAGTCAAAAATGGAGTGATGTACCTGCAGTTTTCTTCCAACTCGAGTTGATGGTATCGCTTGTTCAGATCAAGACGGGAGAAGGCTTTCGCACCGTTCAGTTGCATCATCATGTCTGCTATGTGTGGACTAGGATGTCTTTCTCTCTCAATTGCTTGGTCTGACGCATATCAACACAGATTCACACTTCACCTAGACTGCCCTTTTTTGGCACCACCACTATGGGCGAAACCCATGGTGAAGGACCAGTAGAGTGCTCAATGATGTCATGCTGCAACAGCGTTTCTAGATCTTTCTCAACAGTTTCTTGTAAGTGGAAAGCGACTCTGCGGTGCCGCTGGGCAACAGGGCAAATGTCCTCATTGATGTGAAGTTGTACTTTCATTGTCTTGATCCTGCCTAGGCCATGAAATAAAGAGGGAAACTGAATCACAACTTTAGATTGAGTGTGGAGTTTGTAATTGAGGGATATCAGTCCCATGTCAGCAGCGGTGGCAAAACTAGTAGGAATGCATTGGAGGAGGCACCTTGAAGAACATGAATTGGCATTTGCACTGATACGGCATTGTGACTCATTGTCGCCAAAAATGATCCTTGATTCTGCAATGGTTTAGAAGCAGCCCACGTGTTTGGAGGTTTAAGGCATGGCACAGGAGATAGGCCGGTGAACGTTTCAACTGGCATGTAGTTAATCGACACATCATTGTCTATGATAAAGGTTATGGGGTAACCGCTGATCTTTATTGTAATCTTGGGGCAATGTCAAATCAATTATGTTATTTTATGTGGTGTTTCGCCTTTGTCTTTTTTTCTTCATTGCAAGCAGCCAAACCAACGTGTGCCTGTCTTTCTGTGGTCGATATCACCATCGCACATCCATTTTCTTCACTGGTGCTCGATAATGACGTTGACAGACCTTTGTTGCATGAACTTGATGACTTGATGACCATCGACTTTTTCTGGTTTTTACTTGTTGTAACTAATGTTGCTTTTTGGCCTTGTGGGCGTGGCGAGAATGCTTCTTGAACCTTCTGGTGTCTATTTTCTCTTTTTGCTGTGATGCAGTTTGTTTCTCTTTTGCTTTTCAAACCGTTACAACGTAGTTTTCTTTACCACAACCTGTGCACATTTGTCCAATGGCTGGACATTTGCCTTCATGGGGGAAATGAAAACCCACATTGGAAACACAGCTTTTTCTTCTTTGGAGGCGTTGATTTGCATGAATCCACCTTGTACTTGTGCTTGCTTTTCATGACCAACTCTGATTAATTTTTCACTTTTCCAGCTTTTATTTCAGTGGCTTGCCAATCTGCTCTTAACACTTTCTCTAAGCTGAGCGTCTCTCTCAACATGCGTCTTCTGAAAGACAACTATCATTAAGCAGAGATGAATGGCTTCTTCATCATTAAATTCACTAAACTTGCAGTGTTTAATAAGCACATCAAGTCTGTCAACAGACTGATCCATCATTTGGCCAGCTTGCTGTCATGCTTGAGTGAAAATGTACCTTTTATAGTAGACACTAGGCATCAGATTGAACTTGGCTTCTAACACTTCCTTGACTTGACGGTATGACACTATCAGTTTGTGATATTTTCTTTTTCACTACTTTCACTCCATCACCAGCAAGATTCTTTAGGTACTTGATTATTTTCTAATCGTTGCTTCTTCCATTGTGTGTATGAAATTGTCAAATGTTTTGATCTATGCAGTCCACCTGATGCCAATATTCTACTTCTTGGCACTGTCGAATGGCGGTGGTGGTTTCAGGAATGCAACTGCACCATAGTACACACTTCCTTCTGCAGCCATTGAAAAATTTCACAATCGAAGGCCTTGCAGTGCACTGGATGCCACTTGCTGCTGTGCATGCATCAGCAGCTAAATTGGGCCTGGTTGTCACACCCGATTTGAGGTTGTGTGCCACTTTCCTCGCTCTTGCTGATAAGTACGGTGGCACCTTCATACCTGATTATCACTGCGTTTAGTGTTTCGCTTTGTAGAGATGATGGCTCTGTGTTATGACGTGGTGCAATGGTTCAGTATCTAAATATCGAGGGACAGAATAGCGACTTACCAAAATATCGACCTCGAAATATCAAGGGACAGAATATAGAATGGCTATCCTCAAACAGATAAGTACTAAAATATCGATTCAAAAATATAGAAAGTTAAAATATAGTTAACTAAAATATCGAATGTATTAAAAATTCTATAACAGTAATTAAATAATAAGCACAATTGAATAAAACATAGTTAAAATAATGTAAAAAAGCTTAACATTTAAAAACTAATAAATGAAATGTAAAAATAAAATCTTTTAATATATTTACTTAATAAAAATCTAAAATAATTATTAAACTTATTTATAAAATAATTAGAACATTATTAAAAATATATTCACATTAATATATAAATAAACATATTATTTAAATAGAAAAAATAATATATAATAATTAAAATAATTACAGTAATAATTTTTATATTAATAATGAGTGCAACTGTAGTGAAAGCGTTGGATAGCGTAGGGATACAAATTACTATTCCCACTCCAGTGAGTGCAACAGTAGGGAAAGCGTTGGATAGCGTAAGGGTAAAAATTACTATTCCCACTCCAGAGAGTGCAACAGTAGGGAAAGCGTTGGATAGGTTAGGGGTAAAAATTACTGTTCCCACTCCAGTGAGTGAAACAGTAGGGATAGCGTTGGATAGCGTAAGGGTAAAAATTACTATTCCTACTCCAGAGACTGCAACAGTAGGGAAAGCGTTGGATAGCTTAGGGGTAAAAATTACTGTTCCCACTCCAGTGAGTGAAACAGTAGGGAAAGCATTGGATAGTGTAGGGATAAAAATTACTTTTCCCACTCCAGAGAGTGCAACAATAGGGAAAGCATTGGATAGCGGGGGGTAAAAATTACTATTCCCACTCCAAACAGTGCAACAGTAGGGAAAGCGTTGGATAGCGGGGGGTAAAAATTACTATTCCCACTTCAGAGAGTGCAACAGTAGGGAAAGCGTTGGATAGCGTAGGGGTAAAAATTACTATTTCCATTCCAGAGAGTGCAATAGTAGGGAAAGCGTTGGATAGCGGGGGGGGGTATAAATTACTATTCCCTCTCCAGAGAGTGCAACAGTAGGGAAGGTGTTGGATAGCGTAGGCGTAAAAATTACTATTCCCACTCCAAACAGTGCAACAGTAGGGAAAACGTTGGATAGCGTAGGGGTAAAAATTACTATTCCCACTCCAAAGAGTGCAACAGTAGGGAAAGCGTTAGATAATGGGGGGGGGGGGGATAAAAATTACTATTCCCACTCCAGAGAGTGCAACAGTAGGGAAAGCATTGGATAGCAGGGGGGTAAAAATTACTATTCCCACTCCAGAGAGTTGCACTACCCGTTCAGACGATTCCATGCGCTCCAACAGCTTAAGGATGGCTTGGGCGGCAGGTATTGGTCCTTTATAATGTATATTGAATCAATAAACGTCGGTTGAGGTGCTCATTTTGAAATCAGATGGACATCGCCACCATGTGGCAGACTGTCTAAGTGCTGGTATTGATAATTATGTGCCGGTGCCGAGCCCCGGAAATCACCACCTCAAATTAAGCAGTGCATCCGATGAACCATCCAGTTCATAGAATTCTACCAAATGGAAGTTGGCAGGGAAGACCATCAAGGTTGTATGAAGTATAGGAGTACATTAATCTTGCATACTGGGTCAAGACAGACTGAGTTCTGGCACAGCTGAGCCTTATCATTATACCAACAATGTACTAAGACCCTCATTTTGAGTGGCCTTTGGGGGAAGGAGATATATACTGGGCACGATGAAAGACTATCCCACAGGGCTCAGTATGTTTTGGGCTGATAACTGCAGTCTCTGGATTTTCATGTCCAAATGGGTCTAATAGCATTTGTATTTTTGTGCTTTCCTCACAAGATATCTGCATGTAGAGTTAACTACAATACTTTTCCCCTGATCATTTTCAGCAGATTTGACCTGTCGTAATTTACCTTGGAAAAATTGTAGGAAGTGAAGTAATACTGCTGGATTCACGAAAAAACAGGCCACTCATAATCAGGGCCATAGAGTCTGCAGAGCACTTGTCTGGAATAATGCTTCAGTTTGTTCATATTTTGTTATATTCCTTGTGCTAATCATATTGGGGCATATTACCAACAACTAGCGATAATTATCGCTATGTTGGCTTAGCGGCAATATTTTTATCGCCGAGCTGCGGCGATTTTTATCGCTTAGGAACCTTGCTATTATCAAGGTTTATCTCCTATGTGATAAAAATCGGCCGAAATGCATGAATATCGCTGAAAAGTCAGCGATATTCATGCATTACCGAGCTAATGCTCTTAGCCATGTTATCCACCTTCCATTGGATAACATGGCTAAGAACTGCTCAGGGGCAGGTGTTAGCTTTCGGAGATATTTGCGCTTAGCGTGAATATCTCCAAAAGTTGGTAATAGGAGATAGCGATGTTAGCGACTGTTTCCAGTCGCTAACATCTTGGCACGCCCACTTTGCATGTCATTAGTGATAAATTTCACTGACATGCAAAGCGGGGCCCAAGATGGTCGCTATCTCCTACTAGCTGTTGCTAACTGGTGTTAGCGACAGCTAGGTAATAGGGAGATAATTTTATCTCCGCTTTCTTGGCTTTTAAAGCCAAAAAAGCGGAGATAAACCCCCTTGATAATATGCCCCATTGTTCTTCAATGGTTGACCTCTTTTCGTGTGACACTTGCCACTCGGAGTTCATCGTGCAAGGAGCCCACAGCCACCCAAACCACCAACTATTACCGAATGGTCAACAAGGGCTGGTTATTAGTACTGAGTCACGTTGAGGCGATTGTCTTGGTTTGCATCACTGGAGAACACTAGGAAACAACAAATTAACTGATGGAATGTTCTCTCTGATTAGATTTATTTCAAACTTCTGGCAAATTCCTTTAAAAGTTTTCCCACTTGGGAAATAAAGCCTCAGAACAGTTATGGTTAGTACATGAGAAGCCTGCAAGCCTCTGACTACATATTTTTTGGTGCAGTTTTATATAGTTCGAACTCGACCCGAAGGTATGGGAGCGCTTTACATGAGCACCAGTTACGTTACACAAGGATACATTCTTTTTTAGGTCTCGCCTAGCGAAAGCAGAGCATCCATTGCTCTCGCTATTGCAAGTACCTTTTGGAATCGATTCTGCTGAGGGCTTTTATGCACGCGCCTGCATGGACAAACATGGCTGCTCTTGCCATTTGTCCATAGCAGACAGCATGCGTGTGTCCGTAGGGACTGTGGACAGTCCCACGCCATTTTATTGCTATAGCAACGAAAATGCTGCTTAGCTCCGAACCAGCGCGCACCCTGCAGTTCCCCTGGGGCACAAGCAGGCATCCACTTCTGTCCTTTTGCAGACCTGCAGTTCCCCCGGGGCACATTTGCATGCAGCACGACCCGCTTTCACTTTAGCAGTCTCGCTTCTTCATATATTTAATTTACAACCCTCAAGGTTCTATTCGGATCTGTTCCGTGGAGAGTTGTGTTTGCGCAAGAGTTTTGCTTCCTGAGGTCTTAGAATCTATTTGCAATCCAGTTTGGTGTCCTGCAACAAGCTGGTGCGAAAGGGACTACCCAAGGGGGGCAGGCATGGGACTGCTTTGCTGGGGAGGGTGGGTGTTCATGTCTGCTAATCAAGCTCCGTTATTTTCATGTCCTCACATCAATAACTTGGAATATTGTTTTTCATTTTAATGACTATGCTGCATTTTACATGTTTTATCAGGGCTGTTTGTCATGACAACAGCCACCACGCTTAGCCTCGTTGGTGGCAATACTGTATGTGAGGAGATGATTTAACTCTTTCAGAGCAGCGTGTGTGTAGCAGTCCTTATGCTCCACTCGGTGTGTCACAGATAACTTGTGTGGCTTACACAGTGTTTTCTCACTTCTAACTATTTTATTTAAGTGGCTTGTTTAGAAATGTCTACTTCACCTCATGTACCATAGCAGTCCCAGACACCTTTACGTAGCAGCCAGTTCTACAACACATGTTCCTTTGGGGGTGGGGGTTCTGCTGACAGAGCTCTGCTGAACTGCCTCTGACTGTTCTTCTCTCACACACTTCCCTTGCTCCTCCCACCTCCTGGGGGCGGGGGGGGAATAGGCTCAGTCCACAAGGTGATGCATGCTCCTCTTAGTGACGTGCCCAGCCCAGCTACTAATCTTCCAAAGTCTGCAGGTTTGACCGTTACGCCACATCTTCTACCCAGTACAGTGGTCTCCTCATCGACAGAGTGAGAGAGGCTGGTTTAGCATACAGAGCTGACTGGGGGGTCAGGTTTCACTTTTCTGTTAAAAACATTAACACATGGAATAGGAAACAGTAGTCTGTATAGATGTTCAATATTAAAAGCTTAGAGCTTACCACGTGGCTTCATGAGTGGTAACAACTCTGTGCAGACATTCCTGGTAGCAAAAAAGTTGGTTCTCAATGTCATTTTAGCTCGAGTGTGAAATGGAGTTGGATCATCAACTTTCCGATATGCCATGGCGAGGAAAAAAAGAAAAAAATAGTTTAAGTTCCAACAGGGAACTAATATTTTGCTGCATTTTTTATGGTGCACAGACCAACGATAACCAGCCATCAAGTGATTGTTACTTCTGCAAACCCATCTTCACCACAAGTAAATAGTTGCTGACAACTTAAGGCACATGAAAAAATAATAACTGTTCTAATTCATAATCACTTATTGTTCCACAAATGGTTTCCTTTACTTATAGTCAATCTAATTTCTCTTACCTCTAAGTAGAATTGTAACTAGTTCCAACTCATTTTTGTGCCCAAAATGCCTTTAAAAAAACATGGACCGTAAGAGGTTCATGCGGGTGTTGGCATGGTTAGACCTTGCTCCAAATGCTTGCACTCAGGACCACACTATATCCAGAATCTATCCAGCGAGGGACGTTTTTTAGTAGGTAGTTCTTGGATTTCTACTGGTGTTTGGTAATTACTGTCTTTTGTGTGGTGTACCCCCAGATTTTTATCTGGACCGTTTTTGAGGGCTGTTGCACTTTAAACCTGGTAACCAGGGTAAGGTGCCTATGCTCCTCTTTCAAAGTGAAGAAATTGGCATACTCCTAACTTGCATATTTAATTTACCTATTGTTGGACCTGGCCCTTTTTGCAAGGTCCCTTCCAAACTTTATGCCGTCTTCCTCTGACTTTTTGCTGAATTTGTTTTGTTGGCTTTACCATTGCTAACCAGTGCTAAAGTGCTTGCTGCTCTGAACATTGTAACATTGGCTTATCCCCAAGTGGCATGTTTAGTTTAATCATAACTCTCTAGTAGATTGGCACTACATGTTCCCACGGCCTGTAAATTAAATGCTAGTAGTGGCCCTGCAGCACGGATTGTGCCACCTACATAAGTATCCCTTTAAACATGTCTCATGCCTGTGTGTGGAGTATAAACTGCTGTTTCAACCTGGCAAAGTAAACTTTTGCAAGGTCCAAACCTTCGTTTTAATACATGTAAGACACCTCTAGGGTATGCCCTGAACAGCCCAAAGTGGTACAAAAGGGGGTGGTGATGGACGGAGCATCTGAACCAATCAAACACTTGTCGCAGGGTTTCTGTTCTCACACAGAACTGTGCACAGAGGATTGGAACCTTGGCGAATTAGGGTGACCCAAAACTCACCTTAGTACCCAACTTACCCCTTACCGAGCTAGCTACAGTGTCTCATTGGTCTTATCGAACTCCCAATGTTTAGACAAACCAGAACATGAACTTACAGTACCTCAGGATACGTGGAACTCATGAACACTCTTTCGTTATACTATCATTACAAACCAGAACATGGAGTAAAGAAGAAGACATGAGCATTTGAAATGTTTATTTACTAATGCCGTCTTCTCAGGCGCAGTATCTTAGATAATACAAGTAAACATATTATCAGTAGCAAAATTACCAGCATAGTTACTAATCCATAAAAAGCGAATGGTGACAGCATGTGAACATGCTGTAAATGGATAAGAGTTAACAACACTTATATCTCACCCTCCCTAACACACATATTATATTATTTGCTAAGAAGGTCTCTTTGGGTTGTATTAGGGCGGGCCCATACCTTAGTTTCCTAGCATGAAGGAATCACATCAGCATACACCAGCTCTCTCTTCATGTGAACCGCATCAAGTGTGTTTATTGTGCCCCAAGCAAATCAATATAAAACCCGCCTCAAGCCCAGAGTTGGCAGAAGCTGCACTTATGTTATGACTATGAAGGCGTGGAGATCAGACCTCATAACAATTCTGTATCGTGTTGTTCCTGAAACTTCAGCACTCTCTGTGCAGACATAGTTTATTAAGCAAAGCTGATATCAGAGCAATAACATATTATTCTCATATAAACCACAGCGAACTACTAGGTTGAAAGCTAAGTCAACAATTAAGTGTCGTGTGCAGAAGTTACAAAAAGGAAAAATGGCGTTTAAACCTCTAATGCGCCTATGCTAACTTAACACGGTATAAGGATATTCAGGAGCTACATGACACCCCCCGATGATCCGAGAACGGACTAAATAGGATAACAGAAGTGCCATCACATGAGAGCAGAACGCAACATTAAATGAGCATGGTTCTTAAGCGAAACATTAAAAATCTGCAAAAAATGTAACGCTAAAAAATAGCCAAAAACTATATAGTGGCTCAAGCCAATAGGCAAGGAAATAATAAGAAACCTGACAAATAAGTCAATAAAGTCAATGAAATGCTAGTGCTCAGCATGTCAATCTGAGGCAGTGTCTATGACATAACTGTATATGCAAAATAAGCAGCAACGGCCTCCAATAGGAAGTCACCGTCTTCATCCGAAAACAGTTCAGCCATCCAATTTAAAAGTTGAAAAGAACATACGTGTTCTCCAAGCACCGGATCCTCTATCACTATCAGAGGACAGCTTGGTGGGTTTTCAAGAAAGCTCAGTTCCAAGAATTGTTGCGCTGCCGACAGTATATTCCAGGGACCAATTAGTCCATGTACCACTGCTAAGGCCATAATCCTTCCGCCAGGACAAACCAACTCGTGAGCCACGATAGGACACATTAGCTGATCAAAGTCGACGTCAGGAGAAACCGGTCCGCAGAGGCACAAATCAATGGCCCAATCGAAATCACAGGTCAGGCAGTGAAATACAGGCTGGACACAGGTGAAATAGGAGAATCGAAAAGATAATCCATATGCCGTGCTCAATATCGCTAACGGCAGTGTGCCATAATATTCAAGCATGCGATTGCGGAACAGCGTCAGCAGCTGCTGGGCGGGGTCTTGCACAGGAAGGACATCCATATTTAAAAATACCGAAAACCACTAGAGCGCCCGCTGCTAATGCAAGGAAAAATGGGAATCCTCCAAACAACGTTGAAAAAATAGAATGGAAGAAAGCAGGGATGACTCCAAAAATCTTTTCAAAGGAAGTCACGAGACCACTGCTAACAATTTTAAAAAAATGTGCTAGGCCTTTCGTGGAGGATGCGTTAAAGATAGTACGAACCATCTCTCCGAAATGCACACGCAAATCAGTGTTTAAAAGAGCCTGAACCTCTGTACGGGTGTTTGCAATGTGAAGCACGAAAGTTTCACGGGCCGAGCTCAAGGCCACCTCTCTCTGGGACAAAAGAGCCCTTATTCTTGCCATGCCGCTGAATTCTGCTCCCAAGGTTGGTATCTGTGGCCAGATGGAATACTCCCTATGTTCATGTGTGGGAGGATACAGAACATTTCTGCAGCAAATAACCCGTTCACTCACTGTTACGATAAAAGCTATACCTTTAATTAACCTACAACAGTCTTCATTATTGAGCATTAAATAACTACCATTTTCTAATAATTTAAACGTGGGGATGATAGCAGGAACTGGCGTGCCTTGCAAAACGCAAGCCATATTCGGTCGGTCTTTGTTGCATGAACCATGTAACTGTATGTGTCTACACATTAATGAATGATCAGGCGTCTCAGTGCACTCCTCCCCAGTTAGATAAACTTCTTGATCATCTTTGAAACATCTATATGTGTATGGAAGTGACCAGACTTCATGAAGGAAACCACTACCTAAAGGTTCATAACGACCAATTGGTACATATTTCATACAATTTGAAAATTTATATAAAGCAAAAGGCAGCGTTATTAAACCGTGGATAAGCCACGTTGCAGCAGTGGCCTCTGCCACGGAAAAAGGCAAGGATTCTAACCTCTCAATATGCAACATACTAAAGGTAGCATCACGCATTGAAAGCAAGCGTTGTTTGTCAGTCAAATTAAACGGTGCAAATAAAGAAGAAACGTTCATGTAACCCCAGGGAACTTTACCATTTTTCAGAGTCTGAAGGGTCCATGCAAATTGCATGATTGATCGTAATTGATTCTGACCATGGTATAAGACTGATACTTCATCATGCACAATATCGACAACTGACGACACAATATTATCCAATGTGTAAATTCTAGATGAAAGCACGTTAATACTATTGTCAACAACTGCAAGCACCTTTTCAAGATTTGCCTGATCAATACCCCTAAGGCGGGTAGCAGCCTCAATCTGAGATAGTTTCCAAATTTCATTGTAAACTGCATATATCCACCTTTTCGACCTGCCACTAGCCGGGCCTTTAATGAAATCATTCAAATCCACGTCTGCATTCAGTTGGGAAAGGTGACTTTTAACTGCAGATAACGTTGAATGTTTCAGCCAATTCTGACACAATTTGCCTACAGAATAAGTTGTGACAGTGTGGGCTAAGTCAAACCGGGGATCAGATCTAACAGTCTTAAAACCGTCAGTTAAACCCAAAAATCGATTTTGGCAAGAGTCAGCACTACGGTGCCAAAGCAGCCAACCTTTTGGATTCATACTGGAAATGTTAAAGGAAGAATTATGGACGAGGGCCTGTAATTCTCTAATGGACAACCGAGTAAAGTTACTCCAACCTTCATATTCCTCTAGCTCCAGGATAATAGGGGTGTTTAATTTTTTAGAAGTAGCCAATCCAAAGCATGTGGTCTGGGAAATTGTTCCATTCAGAAACAACATATGATTCGGGATCAGACATGCACGGTGCAAAGCCTCAGTGCCTTGTACCTGCCAGGCTTTCGAACCCCAAACTGATTTAAGGTCTATTGTTTCTTTCCATAACTCGTAGCCTCCAGTAACTAATTGATCAAGGAAGGCCTTCGAATACAACAATTTAGTATCGGTAAGTCTAACCTTGGACATTGGCTTTTTCAGAAATTTAAAATAAAAGGACTCGGGATTGGACTGGTTAAAGTCAGTGAAATAGGTATACTTTTTCAGAAACGTTTCAGAACTGCCTTGTGTAGGTGCTGGGCAATGTTCCCACCGTGTAAAATTAACAGTATCCCTCCGGGATGATGTTTTATGTAAGAAGTGATTTCCATAATGTTGGTAACAAAATAAATCACCATAATTAGCAGATTCTAAATATAAATCCTCAGCATCAAAGGCAGCATAGTATTGCAAATCAGAAAATAAACTTTCTACAGCATTAACATCCCAGTCATCAGAACGAATGTTCTGTTTCACCACATCCCCCATATTCACTCTAAGTACATTAGGAACATTAACGACTTCCGTTGGGCCATGAATTTGAAATCGAACTGCATCCCACAGTATTCCATCAAGGACAGGCCATGCTGTGATGTTAACCAAAGTCAAGTCTCTTTTAAATCTGTGTGTAGAATGTGACGAGGAAAGCGGGGCCAAAGTTCCATTTAGATGAGTAATGCATGTTCTTTCCTCGACATAGTGTCCATTGATGATTCGAAAAAAATAAAACACAAAACCAATTGACATAAAAAGGTAAACTGAAAAAAGGACCAGCCAAATGTATGTCCAAGGTGGAATCAAAAAATGTTTTTTAAACAAGCTAGCATAAACTGCAATACGTGAGGGTTTCTTCGAGGCAAGGGAAGCAGAGTCAAATGAAAATCTGGATTCCGTGGCTAAACGTGTTTGCAGGTCAGGCATGGACAAATCAGTGGGGTAGGCATAGTCTATCTCATCAATGTTAGTTCCGGGTAAATTATTTAACAAAGGACTGGAAACTGCAGGTAATTCGATGGCCACTTCAGGTTCAATATTAGAAGCAGTGGGCATAACTGAATTTCTCACAATGGAAGGACAGGAAACAGCCGGTGTCATGCTAAGAAGAATCGGCCACTCTGTGTATCTTGACATTGTCAATAGAAATAAACCTGTTTTCCTTACGACCAGGAAGTGGTGGTAAAATGACTGTTCTTGTGCCCTTCACTCCAAGGACTGGAACCGGAGCTCGATAGGAAGGACCAAATTCTTTCTTGTTATCGATCTTCTCTCGAACCAGTTCGCCTACTTGGGGTAGCCAGCCAACTACCGGGATCTGCAACGCATCATCCGACGTGGAGGGCAAATGTTCCTTTGCAAGACTGTCTCTGGTCTTTTGTAGATTCTGTAAAACATTGCAATGTTCATCTGCGTCAAAGGAAGTGGCGCGAACCACACAGTCTAGACCGTCAAGGTCAGGGACGTACATCTTGATGCCAAAGAGCATTTCGTATGGGGCCGCCCACCCAGAGACCTTCTAGGGAGATTATTAAGAGCACGCTGCACGCCATTGAGGTGGGCCAGCCAGTTTCTGCCAGTGCCTATAACTCGGGCTGTCAAAGATTGCTTTAAATCACGGTTCATTCGCTCAACTACACTGTTACCCTCAGGTCTGTAGGGAGACGAAAACTTGACTTGGACCCCCAACGAAGTCATGGCATCCTTATACGCCTTAGAGGCGAAAGCCGGACCCTGATCCGAATGGAAGGTACCACAGGCAAAAATCCCTATAAAGACACGCAAATCTCTAATGACAGTCCGTGAATCAGCGCTGCGATGGGGCCATACCCACACAAAGCGTGTGCATGAGTCAACTGCTACTAAGATGTACTTATATGCAGTATCAGATGAAAAAGGACCGCAGTGATCTAAATAAACACAACCAAGTGGTTTATTAGAAATGTACAACTGTGTCTGTGGCGGACGCGTAGCAGTTGAAGGTTTAATCTGCTGGCAAATGTCACAAAGAAGAACATAATCACGCGTCTGTTTGTACAGTCCCCGCCACCAGAAACTCTGTTGTAATTGAGATACAGTGGCCGAGACGCCCGCATGCGCAGACGCCACACCTTCATGTGCCGCTGTAATCAAGTCTGCCCTGCGATCCGAGTTGGGAATCAGCCGTTCCCCAACATCAGGAATTGTCACAAAAGGAACCTTTTCGGGACTTAAGTGGTATTTGTACTTTGAAGGGAATCCCGAAGGATGTTTACCTCCCTTCTCAGAGGCAGCAACTGCCGCCAAGATGTCGCTATCAATCTTGGTTTTGGATCTAGTAACCGCTGCAACTAAGTATGTAGATACTGCTGATTTCGCCGCTTCATCTGCAAGCGAGTTACCGACAGCGTGAACTCCCAAGCGCTGATGGCCAAGAGTATGAATCACATAAACGAGTGGTAACTTATCCTTAAGTTCCGCCACTCGAACCCAGATCATCTTGTGTTTTATTGTGCTACCCTTGGAATCACGAAAATCATTCTGAATCCAAAAGAACAAGTTTTCATTGTAAGACTGGACACAGTAGTATGAATCACTCACGATGAGAGTAGTAACACTTGGATCTGCGTACTCCAACGCTAGTAAAAGAGCACGAAGCTCTGCCAATTGTGCGGTGCAATCGCCCAGGGGCAGCGTGTGCACTTCCCTGGAAATGAACTCATCGTTCAACATAGCACCGACCACAATAGCGCATGCGGAAACGTAGGCATGTTTAGAGCCATGCGCAACCTGTGCCGACCCATCAGTGTAAATGATGCAATGGAAGTCCTCCAAAGGTCGCATAGCTAGAGGAGCAGGATGAACGAATTCATACTGCAAGTACTCTTGCGACCGTAATGAGGCGTCAAAAATAAACGTGACATCCGTGGACGTCAAGGACGCAGCCCATTGAATCCACCGGGGGTGCAAAGCTTTAGAATTCGGTACACTGGCTTTCGTGACTGCCTCCAGATGAGGGCAGGGTGTCACCACTAACATGCGCTTCCCCTGTGACAGAGCTCGTTCCTTAAGAATCGCCATCTGTACAGCAGTTAAAACTTTCTCCACAGTGGGAAACCGCAATTCAGCCGAAGTGTACAAGTGTGACTTGTAAGCAATAGGTACTGTGTCTCCTTCATTAAAAGTGAGATACGTGAAACCCACCGTCCCAGGAATTATTCTTATCACCAGGTTGGTGTGGTTATCACGAGTCAGTAAAAATTTAGAAGCGAGCAGATCAGCCTGCAAGGACTGCAAGATGGCTGAGTGCTCAGGCAGCCAGCATGATTTTGAAAAGGTTGGTTGTATCAATGCATACAACGGCTTGATACGCTGGGCATATTCCGGAATGTATGTCCTTCTGAAATTCAAAAAGCCCAGTAAAGACTGTAATTTTTTCAGTGTTGTAGGAGCGCGCAATTGAGCGCATTTCTCCAAGAAGTGAGGAGCCAAACCTCTACCTTCATTGTTCAGCTCATAGCCGAGGAACAACACTGTGTGTTCTGCAATGTGCGATTTTGCAAAATTAAACTTGTAACCCATATCAGCAAAGTTACAAATAATCGAATTCACTCGACACAGATGCATCCAAATTTCGTCGTCTGTGAGATAAATGTCATCCACATACGAATAAGCATCCGGGTCGATTCTCTCTAACAGAGAGACTATGCGTGCGGTAAAAATACCAGGACTATTCTTGTAGCCCATTGGAAGACGCCGGAATTGTTTTTGCACTCCAGCGCTTGTAAAACTTGTCCATTGGGAGCTAAGGCTATCCAATCTATGGGCATAGAAACCGTTGGATATGTCAAGCGTTGTTTTGAAACGCTTACGCACTAGACTATCCACTAGGGCAGAGCCGTGAGTATTCTGTACAGCACAGTTACGGCAATGCGAGTTTAAATGCCGATAATCCAATACCAAACGATATGATCCGTCAGGCTTGTTCACAGTAAAAAGGGGATTATTCATCGGTGACACACACGTTTCAATAACTCCCTGATATTCCAGTTGTTCAAGGATTTCTGCGACGGAAGCTTTTGCTTCACGCCATATGGGATATTGAGGCTGAGGCTGCGGCTCAGACCGCAACGAAATTTCGTGGCAAGGAGACAATTTATCCCAACCACATTGGTTGCGGTACAGAGCCGGCGCAAGAGCCCGAGCCCACTCTTCTGCAAAATGCTGCGCATGCTCTGTCGAGACCGTTTTCGCGAAACTGGAGAGGATCACCTCCTCCCCTCGCGGCGCCGCGAGCACAAAAGGTGGGGGCCAGTCAGCCTCCGAAAGCAAAATGTCATATGTAGAAGAAAGATTCTCCCAAAACACCCCTCTGACGGTACGCTGTATGTCACCTTCAATTAACAGGACAATTTCATAAAGTCTTTCAGGGGGAGCAAGTCTAGTATCGGCTGTTTCTATTACAACGTAGACATCAGTCGCTGTCACCCTCAGTAGTGGACGCAGCGCCTCTCTCACTATGGTAATCTCCGCCACGCTGTCCAGCAAGGTCAGAGCCCACGTCAGATTCCGAAGCCGCGTTCTCACTATCTGTGGCATATCTATGCGCCGTTAAGGCCGCGACCTTTTTCTTCGCAAACTGTGGTCGCTTTTGCGCAGAATCTTCCTGCTTCGCTGCGCCGTCCGTCTGGCGGGGCTGGCCACGTCCTTGTTGGCCACCACGTCCCCGTCCGCCTCCTCCTCCACCGGTCTTCGGGGCCGATGAGTCCTGAAAGGAACGAGGAGGGCGTTGATCAGAACCCTGAAATCGATCAGGTGATTTAATCATCGCGCGGTCGCACAAATCATAAACTTTCTCAGCCGGCGCAGGAACTAGTGGTGCAGGATAAGAATCCTGTGTCTGCTGTTTTTGCTTCCCCTGTTTCTGTTTCTGAGGCCAATTTTGTTTCTTGGACTTGGGTTGTACGTCTGCCGCAGCAGACTGCACTTGCGTTTGTTTCTTCTCCTTGACCGCGAAATACTTCAAACCTTTACTTGTGCGACCGATTGTTTTATAAGCGGCCACCACAATTTTCGCCAACTGGCGGGATTTCTCGGCATCGGGTATAAGTGCCAAAGCATTAGACACCTGAAAGTTCACTGCGTCTCCTTTAACATTGGAGAGTATGAGATCGCTAACGATCTCAAACGAACCACACAGGCGCATACCCAATTCAACAGCTGCCTCCGGTCCGTGATCATCCTGAACACGTTTGACGATCTCGGGCAGCTGCGTCATCGACGGGGTGCCGAAGCACCTCGTAAAAACTGCCGCAAAAGTTTTTCCCCAGCTCTCACAGTCGACTAGTTCGGGAGCTAAATCCTTAGGTAAAGTAATCGTTAACATCCTATGTTTATCAGCAGGAGTAGAATTTGGGAACACAGCTTCCAGCTGGTCAAACTTCTCGGCAAGCCAAAAAGGAAAGTCATCCTTATCATCAGGACGCTTACCAAAAACCGAATTGACCATAACTGGATTCAATTTTAAACCGCCACGTTCCATTTGAACGGCCGCACCCCCGGGTGGACCTCCCGGGAGATGACGACCTATGTATTGCACTAACGCTCGAATCACAGCAATCGCGACCACATGTAGCCTACAAATATATGCTAGAGGACAAGCGCCGTGATTTGGGTGCGGGGTAAAGCCCCCCAAAGCAGGCCAATCAGTACCCGGAATGGAGAGTGGGCCTAACCGCGCAGCTGATAAAGAGTGTGGGAGGGCGCCATCAAACCAAACGCGATGCTGCCAATGATTAATAGGTATTTCCAGTGCCCTGTACCGAGTATATTCAGCCGGTACAGCGGAGGGTGTGTAGTGGAGGAACACTTGAGAATTCGCATCCACCTCCGGAAACGTAACCCAAGAGTAAAACAGTTCAAATGGGTACGCCGGGTCTGCACACACCACAAAAACCACAGCCATGCCCTCCAATGGGACAAGATAAGTCTGCAAGTGGTTGCGCACCGCAATTCGGCTATGTTGCGCAATGGCCACTGCCGCCATGATACCACCGGAAATACTGAAAAACAAAGAATACTTTGTAGCACAACTGGGTAGTAATTCAAAGAAACCGTTTGTGAAAGAAACCAGCTTGAATAAGACCTATTTAAAAAAATAGGTAGGTTTCACCGACACCCCGTTTTCCGGAAACGGAAGTGAAGGGGTTAAGGTTAGAACGATATACTACTCGAGTGTCATGATATAAGACCACCGAAAACGTTGGGCGCCATGTCGCAGGGTTTCTGTTCTCACACAGAACTGTGCACAGAGGATTGGAACCTTGGCGAATTAGGGTGACCCAAAACTCACCTTAGTACCCAACTTACCCCTTACCGAGCTAGCTACAGTGTCTCATTGGTCTTATCGAACTCCCAATGTTTAGACAAACCAGAACATGAACTTACAGTACCTCAGGATACGTGGAACTCATGAACACTCTTTCGTTATACTATCATTACAAACCAGAACATGGAGTAAAGAAGAACACATGAGCATTTGAAATGTTTATTTACTAATGCCGTCTTCTCAGGCGCAGTATCTTAGATAATACAAGTAAACATATTATCAGTAGCAAAATTACCAGCATAGTTACTAATCCATAAAAAGCGAATGTGACAGCATGTGAACATGCTGTAAATGGATAAGAGTTAACAACACTTATATCTCACCCTCCCTAACACACATATTATATTATTTGCTAAGAAGGTTTCTTTGGGTTGTATTAGGGCGGGCCCATACCTTAGTTTCCTAGCATGAAGGAATCACATCAGCATACACCAGCTCTCTCTTCATGTGAACCGCATCAAGTGTGTTTATTGTGCCCCAAGCAAAGCAATATAAAACCCGCCTCAAGCCCAGAGTTGGCAGAAGCTGCACTTATGTTATGACTATGAAGGCGTGGAGATCAGACCTCATAACAATTCTGTATCGTGTTGTTCCTGAAACTTCAGCACTCTCTGTGCAGACATAGTTTATTAAGCAAAGCTGATATCAGAGCAATAACATATTATTCTCATATAAACCACAGCGAACTACTAGGTTGAAAGCTAAGTCAGCAATTAAGTGTCGTGTGCAGAAGTTACAAAAAGGAAAAATGGCGTTTAAACCTCTAATGCGCCTATGCTAACTTAACACGGTATAAGGATATTCAGGAGCTACATGACACACTCACACCCAGTCAACAGATCTGGGTTTAATCCATCACCGTTCTTTAGCCCACTCCGCCACCCCAGTTCAGACATGACCATATGCAAATCAGTCTGACCCTGTGCCTCATGGGAACAGTCCAGCCCGAACTGCCAAGCCATGCCTTCCCTGGACCGGAAACAAGCTTCCGAGGACCGGTTTCTGGCATTTCAGCCGTCTTCAGCCCGGCTTGCTTGAATCCAGTGGCAAAGTGGGCAAGGGACTCACGTCTGAGCATACCCTGCCAACTTATGGCAAACAAAGTGGTACAAAAGGGGGTGGTGATGGATGGAGCATCTGAACCAATCAAACACTCACACCCAGTACACAGATCTGGGTTTAATCCATCACCGTTCTTTAGCCCACTCCGCCACCCCAGTTCAGACATGGCCATATGCAAATCAGTCTGACCCTGTGCCTCATGGGAACAGTCCAGCCCGAACTGCCAAGCCATGCCTTCCCTGGACCGGAAACAAGCTTCCGAGAACCGGTTTCTGGCATTTCAGCCGTCTTCAGCCCGGCTTGCTTGAATCCGTCCATCACCACCCCCTTTTGTACCGCTTTGGCCGCCATAAGTGTGGCAGGGTATGCTCAGACGTGAGTCCCTTGCTCACTTTGCCACTGGATTCAAGCAAGCCGGGCTGAAGACGGCTGTAATGCCAGAAACCGGTCCTCGGAAGCTTGTTTCCAGTCCAGGGAAGGCATGGCTTGGCGGTTCGGCCTGGACTGTTCCCATGAGGCACAGGGTCAGACTGATTTGCATATAGCCATGTCTGAACTGGGGTGGCAGAGTGGGCTAAAGAACGGTGATGGATCAAACCCAGATCTTTTGACTGGGTGTGAGTGTTTGATTGGTTCAGATGCTCCGTCCATCACCACCCCCTTTTGTACCGCTTTGGCCGCCATAAGTGTGGCAGGGTATGCTCAGACGTGAGTCCCTTGCTCACTTTGCCACTGGATTCAAGCAAGCTGGGCTGAAGACGGCTGTAATGCGAGAAACCGGTCCTCGGAAGCTTGTTTCCGGTCCAGGGAAGGCATGGCTTGGCGGTTCGGGCTGGACTGTTCCCATGAGGCACAGGGTCAGAATGATTTGCATATAGCCATGTCTGAACTGGGGTGGCAGAGTGGGCTAAAGAACGGTGATGGATCAAACCCATATCTTTTGACTGGGTGTGAGTGTTTGATTGGTTCAGATGCTCCGTCCATCACCACCCCCTTTTGTACTGAACAGTCCAAAGGGCAGGGTGCAATGTATTTAAAAATTTGGACTTGTACATTCAAGTTTTAAAAGGCCTGGGTTTGAAAATGTCTTCAATTTGTTTTACACTACTGCAAGGCCTATCTATTTTCCAATAGGATAACATTGAAGTTGCCTTATTACATTTTATAAGTGTAATTTCCATATGAGTATAGATGACTAATTCATGTTTGAGTCACTGGAATCCTATTTTAAAAACCTAATTTATGGTGAAGTCAGATTTTAAATTGCAATTCTGAAAATGCCACTTTTAGAAAGTTTATGAACAAAACAAGGCTTGGTTCCTTATGCTGCCTGGACTCGACCACTGTAATATTACCAAACAATCAAGGTGTCCAGGTAGACCATTACCAGCAGTATGACTGAAGTATGAAAGTGTGAGTGCCAATTTGTGGAATTATAATAATAAATTTTTTTCTTTTGTATATTGCGGAAAGTATTATGTTATCTCAATGTAAACATGAATAAACATCAGTGTTGATGTGCCACCTCTTCTCTATTATTTTTCTTGTTTCCTTTTTAGTTGTTATTGGTTGATCTTTTAGAACTTGTTCCAGATTAATTAAAGAGAGTTGCCATAGGTCTTTGCACGCTGATTGGCTTACCCCAGAGACGTACATGGCGGATGTTTCGTTTAGAGACAGCCAGAAACTGGCCCAACAGACCTAGGTGAAATGTTTGGATTCCTTTTGCAAAGCACTGGCTGGTTGGGTGAAGGGTGGTGAAGTAAAAGATAATCAGGGGCTGTACAATTTGATTGCAAAGGAGCAAATGGTAAGTCTTTGTTTTGCAGATCTGCGCCAACACCTGATTGCTAGTTAGCTCACTGACTCCAGCTAGTTTGTGTAGGAAGTGGACCACTGAGTCATTATCAAAGTCCACAAGAAGGTATCTGGAGGGGGATCACCCAAAGGGTGGATAGGGTTCCCACCATTAGAAGGAGGGAGAAAAAAATAAAACTAAGGGGTTCTCTTAGGGCCCCAAACTAGTTCCACGGGTCAGGACTCCCATCCTGCAACTGAGAAAAATAACAAATCGTTCTCTGATAGTAAGTCATCAGGGAAGGCACCTCCAAGTGCTAGGAATGCCAACAGGAAGGGCACTTCAAGGGGGCTGCCAAGTATCCCAAGCGGGCATGGCCCCCACTGGTGGGCAGTCACACGGGTTGGTGAGTGTAGCCCTTGGGGAGGAGATTGTCCCAGTTATTGTGGGGGACAATATAGAGGTTTCTCAGGTGTCCCGGGTGACAACTAGATGGTGCAGAGAACTCACATGCCTAGTAAAACTAGGAAATTCAGGCACTGGGTCACCATCAATGGGCAGTGGGTGGAGGTTCTGAGAGATACTGGAGCCTGCATGATGACCATCAGAGGCCAGCTGGTAACCTCAGAGCTGGTAATCTGTAATGTATTCCACCAAGGAGTTGCAGCTGAAATCATGAGAGTCACTAGCCAGTGGCTCTGGTTCCCTTGAGTGGGGTGTCTCGGGCTCTTTAAGGGGAGCTGTGAGTCTGTCCATGCATGTGGATTGTCTGCTTGGAAATGACCTGGAGCACACCATCTGGAAGGAGGTGGAGCTCAGGTAGCAGATGAGATGCTCAGAGGGTAGTCAGGAAGAACTGGAGCCTGTAAGAATGACCTAGGTGCCTGCCAAAAAGAGGAAGGGCAAAGTGTGTGGGAACCCGCTCTTGAAACTCCTATGGTGCAGAAAGAGGCTGAACCTGAGGGGAATCCCCAGAGCCTCCAGGGGAGGAGGTTGCCACCCTGGGCAAACTGCATGAACTGGGCAACTTGCAGCTGGAAAGGGTCTCACCCGGAAGGGAGGAGTTCCGCAAGGCCCAGATGGAGTACCCCACTCTTGAGGGCCTGTGGTGGCAAGTTGAGGCCTAGGCAGCTGGTGACACCTTTGGTGAATACCCGATCTACTGGGAGGACGGTCTCCTGTATAGCGAGCCTAAGGTTCCTGGGGCAACACGTGTTTTGGTGGTCCCTCAGTGCTGCAGGGCTTTTGTACTGGAGCTGGCTTGTGGCATGTCATTTGGGGGCAGGACAAGAACTTTGACAGGCTTGTCACCCACCTTTATTTGCCTCGGATGAGGACCTCAGATGCATTCTGCAACCATTTCCTGTAATTGTCATCCCCTTTGAAAGAGTGGGCATCGACATTTTCGGGTCTCTGAATCCCAAGACAGCCATGGCCAGTGCTTAATTTGTAAAATATTAGGTGCAGGTGCTCAAATTTTTTTAAAAGGCCCCACCTACGTTCCCGGCTCTGCACACTTCCTTCAGAGGCTCCACCCACTTCAGTTATTGGTCCCACCCACATCCACAAGCCTCAATACATCATAGCCACCTCCTCACATCTTGAGTTCCGCAAGAAGCCGAAGACCTGGCTCTTCATATAAGCACCTCTGGGACCTCACGCCCACACAGCTACTTAAGTGCCTGGATACCCGCCCTCGGATAATTATTCTAATACATACATTAATTTATCATAACATAATGTAACATATAGGAAGGCACTTTCATACTTGTAGAATCACTTTTACAAATTCTGAAAGCATTTGTGTGATTTGTCATTCCCAGAAGATGACGCAAGGGCACAATCCACCTAGCGCTAGAATATTTTGGGCAAAAGAATAGCAACTGTTCCACGGTCTTATAGAAAAACATGCATGATAGACACAATGTAGACCCTGACTGTGCAGGATCCCATGTTGATGTAAACACAACAATCGGCAAAGTCCTGTACCTCTTCAAAAATGTGAGTGTGTACACACCAGTTGGATACAATTTAGGAATTTCTCTGCCTTAGGCGCAGTCTTATGCAATAGAAAAAGCCTTGTTCAGCTGCTATTGGAACTAGGCAATTCATTCTGAGCAGCAACTCTCTCCCAGTATTCCGATTTGACAACAGTAACCACAGTAGGTGTGACAGAGGAGGGCTCTTTCCAAAAATTAATTAGGCCCACGTCATACAATTATTTTTTGACATAGGCCAAGCACTTGATCTTCTTGGAGCTGTTTATACTGAGAATATCAACAAAATCCCTCTCTAAAGGAACCCAATAAAGTACTGGCGTAAGGGTGGCAAACGCAGATATAGGCTTAAGGTCAAGGTCCAACTAAGGGGGTGCCTCTCTCCATTACTGTTAGAGCTCTTATGAAGTTGTTATCACTAGTTCCCAGTTGACCTGCGTGACAGTGGACCCATGGTTCTGTGCCATATAATACAGCACCCCTTGGTTGGGCCTTCTCTATCTCCACTGCTGGAAGAATCAGATACCAGGGTGCCTTTTAAGCAAATCTAAGAATAGCCCCAGCTCTATGGGTTAATAAAAGTGAGCTTTCAGAAATCTATGGGGCCCATGATCATGAAACAGGCAGATAAATCCCTAAATAGTTAAAACCTTGACCCTTTCCAAAACATACCTTCCCAAGCTTAAGGTACCCCTCGACCCCCTGAAATAAGTTATATGCTTGGTTTTGGAAGCATTAATTTTAAGACCATATAACGTACAAAACAGATTTAAATCTGTCAACAAGTGTTTGTAAACCAGCCCTGATTTTAGCTAGCAGAAATGTATCATAAGCAAAGAAATGGGCCAGCATGTTATGGTCTGCAAGCATGGGGGAATCATTGGCACAGTTATCCCTTGTTCCTTTCAGTGTGAGATCTGGACTTCTGGTTAACACTGAAGGCTAGTTACCATTTTGTTCTCAGAATAGATAGTGATAAAGAACCAAATTCATGTTTGTATATGGCCTCACTAATTCACTACATCCCTTTAATACCTGCCAAATTGCTCTTTTAAAATTTTAAAAACCCAAAGACCCTCGTTCTGGGGGCTAGGTGATATCCATTTTTGCTGGTATCAAATATAGCGCTCGAATAGGGGATGAAAAGTAATGCAGCAAGTACTGAATTCCCAATGCCTTCTACTCTGGTACCTCACCAGTTTAAATCTGGTGAAATGTTCAATTGGGAAGCCGCTGAAAAATAAGGAATTAGCCTGGCAATTGGTTGTGGTTACTGATTCTGGCAGTAAGTCCCTCAATTTCTAAGGGCACTGTCGGGATCCCAGTGCGGGACATGGTGATATTCCTGCATCCAAGAAATACTGATACCAATGGTATCCAGCTCAAACCCCATTAATTACTATGAGCAGCAAAAGTGCTGTTTACTATGAAAGGAAAATATATGGTGGGAAGATCTACATAAATGTATGGAATAGTGCACATTTTTACTAATACATTGCATTTGCAGAACACCTAATATCCACAATGCTTATCTGTTTTTGCAAACCTCTGCTTCCCCTGCTACTAGAGTCACAGAAATGTATGAATTCTAGCTTTGCACATACGATTTACCTACAATTCCATATTTTTGGAGTTACAAAATTACAGACAAACCTTTCTGGCAAGATTATTCATTATCATTAACAAGAGTAACCATAAGGCAATAAAAGCCAAAGTCTGGCAGAAAGATGCATATTTTGAAAATTTCACTTGTTTGTGCCTTTTCTTCTTATGCAAAATAATCTCCCATGTAGATTAAAGGCTTCTTCTATACATTCTGAAAATAGGAAGGGGATTGATTATTTCACAAACCCAATTTGCAAATTATGTCAGCATTCTTTTTATAGCAGTAAATACATAAATTAGAAATTATCTCAGAAAATGGAAAACATTTTGGCTTTGTTGTTATTTACCCCATTCCAAAATGACAGTCCAGTTTTTGTGAAAACACTCTTATTTCCACTCCAATACAAAGCAACAGAGGAAAATCCACTCATATGGGGGATTTTTCCTGGTCATTCGTAGGATTAGGGTGTGAAAAATCCTAAAATTAAGCTTCTGTAAATAAGGATGTTGAAAAATGATTCTGTAATCCAACGTTTTTGCAGCCGCACTTTTTTGGGGATTTAGTACCCAGGTGACTGGGCTGAGTCCAGCATCAGTCTCTGACCAGGAACACTGCTTAGTACAATATTCCAGCAGTGATAAGTATGCGGTCAGTACGGGTGACTTTTCTAAAAATGGTTTCATGCTTGTTTGGATTTGTAAATCTTTACATAGAAAAATCCCTTTGTTAGAGTTCCGCTATATATCTTTTACCAGGTTCTTAATAGTAATTTAATGTTTGTGTTGTTTCCTAATCACATTGTTTCTCTGCAGGTTTTGCAATGATGTTTCTCCCTTATCTCAAATTTAAGATTATCTACTTATGATGTCTTTTAAATTCCAAGGGTCATACAATTTATTCCGAGCAAGTCAAGTAATAACCTGCACACTCTACCTACGCAAGTAGAGCAGGAAAATTGCAAAGATGCTAAAGTTAAAAAAAGCAAATGTAAATCTGTAAAATGCACCCTCACCCAATGACTTGTTTTTCAGCCCATTTAAAAAAAAAAAAAAACAATCGGCTTTGCCAATGCTTGTTCCATATCTAGTCAGCGCTTTTATGTGCCAAACGTAAACCAGTGACTATGAATGGAAGAAAGCCCTTTTAGGGTTGAACTGGTATCATTATCACTGTAAGTTCTTTGGGCCTCATTTATGAGAAATGACGCATCGCTGCGTGAAAGCAGCGATGCATCACTTCTCAGTGCGCACTCCTTGCGACATACCTGATGCGTCATATTTAACGTATGACGCATCATGTCGCAAGGAGTTACAGATACGTCAGTATTTCTGACGTATCTGTAAGCGCAAAAGTGATGCATTGCTGGAGTGTGTCACAAAAGTGACGCAACTCCAGCAATGCGTCCTTTCACATGGGGCAAGCCCCATGTAAAAGGGCCTGCGTCAGTCTTACGCCTGCTGTGAGGCAGGCACAAGATTTTGACGCAACGGTGTCCTAGAAGTGACGCAGTGAAATCTCACTACTATGAAGCTTTTTGCGGGGGGACGCCCCCCCTGCATACATTATACCTGACGCAGGTATAATGTAGCGCAGGGGTTTACAACGTGACGCATCTGCTTAGATGCGTCACTTTGTAAATAGTGCGCAACAGGAGGCATGTTGTACGCCGCCAATGCGTCACAAAAAGTGACGCATCAGAAGCGCAAAACTGACGCAAGGCCTCATAAATGAGGCCCTTTGTCTGCAACATAAATAGTTGCACAAGATCAACATAAATGCAGTTGTTTTGGAATACCACTAGAAATGGTCACAGTATGTACAGTATCTTGCAACTTTCAATGAGAGCTCACTCTGGCAAAAATCTCGGTCTCTTTTGTAGAACTTTAGACAAGTCATGACCTTTCCAGTTTTTACAACTAAGGCGAGGGAATCAAACAATCATGTTTCAGTCCCAAGATCATAATTGAGGCCAGATAACAAAACCTAGTGAGTACCTGCACGGTGAAAATTATGTTACGTGCGCACGTGTTTGCACTCATCGTACATGCCGTGGGCATGGCAGGTGCATCTTTCAGCACATCGCTAGCTGTCTGAGGTGTGTTGCAATGTGCACCTTCTATTACCCTCTGGTTACACTGCTAGAGAAGGCTGACTCAGGAGACAAAAGTGTCTCCTTTTTGCATCTCACACCTATAATGCACATCTCATGTGTTACATGAGCGCTGGAGACCCGAGTTACAGTCTTATGCATAAATTAGAGCTCAAACATGTAAATCTAACCATTGACAGAAAGGGGCCTTCAAGGGCAGTAACTATCAGTTCTACTCATGAGTGATGTGCATGTGTGACATTGAGCCTCCGTCAACAGATGTCAGCATGCCCATGCTCATGGGGGAGGCAATATATAAGAGGGTTGTGCGTGGAGGGCTGGAGGAGAAATGCCAGCTTATCATTTGCTGAAATCCTGCTTTTGCTCCCAAGATCTCTAAATGTCCACACGTCTGGATCAGCTGGCAAATAAAATGTGGCTACACCACTGTGAGGGGCACCCTGGCCTTGATAACAGTGTGTTCTCATGTTTGTGAATTTGGGCCATCATGCCATGACAGGCAAGAAGGGTTAGACCTTGGGTGACATGGGCACACACCAACAATTTACCTAAGCTTCTTTCTTAGCAGATCACTTAACACTGACATGGAATTCTAATGTTGATAGCACAAATATGCAATGTAGTCCTATTCTCTGCAATATCTGAACATTGGTCTAGCTTAGAGGACACGCAAACAAGTACAGACTTAATCAACCGCAATTTACCTCTGAAAACAATTCCTGCGTTATTGATCAGAATGTCTATTCCTCCATACTCTTTCTTCAAGAAGTCTCTCAGCCTGGTGATACTCTGCAGGTTGGTGATGTCCAGCTGGTGGAAATGAGAAGTCAGGCCCTCCTCCTCTTTAAGCTTTTTCACAGACGCTTCACCCAGCTTGGGGTCTCGGGCTGTCAGGTATACGTCCCCTTTGACCCGCTTGCAGAGAGCCCGCACAATAGCCAGTCCGATGCCTTTATTAGCTCCAGTCACCACTGCTACATTGCTGTTGGCCATATTTGGACTTCCAACTTCAAGCACTAAAGAGAGCGGAAAAGGCCAAAAGAAATGGCATCAGAAAACAGCAATGCATACCAACAAATGGGAGTAAGAAAAGGTCGTCTAGAGGTGGGGGCTACAAATAAAACAAGTTTTGCCAATGGTAGGAGCTTGTCAAAGAGAAGATCTGCTAAAAATGTGATGTTCCTGTTCTCTCCTGAGTGAGCCCATTATGTAACTAGGTTAGTGATATCAATTTGATTAATAAAAATGAATGAAGCATTAGCTACTATTGGAAAGCAAGTGTTGGAGGATGCGGTTACCTCTGGGAAGCAGCTGAGCATGCTGGGAAGTGCGCCCCTGGGAAAGGTGCTGCTTGAACCTAGGTTCCTGATGACGGAACCGGTGTTGAGGACAATCTAGACAGTTGGAACAGACAAGCGTTTCAGACAAGCAGGTCGTCAGTGCCAGCATCCATGTAGACCAGTAATGCCCCTTGCAGTCCCTTCCCATTAGCTGGAGGAGGAAGCAATGTTAACTGTCAATAAACATCTGCTGGCTGTTCTGAGATACAGTAGAGCATGATGGGGATGAAGAGCTTTCTCGGTCGTGGCAGCTAGGCTCTGTAATACTCCTTTATCTATATCCGGCCTAGAGTTACACCTTCCTTTTCGTAAGGTTTTGAAGACCTGGATTTTTGCCTTGGAAATTTGATCCTCCATACTCTGCCTCACCAGTAAGCTGCAACTGCATCAGCGCCTAGATGCCTTAGGGTATGTATACGGGCTGTATAAATAATCCATTCATTCATTTCAATCATAAACTCCACGGTGTCAGCATCACTACAGTCGATTCAGGAGGTGTTAAGTTAATCTATTGTCCCCGCATTTTATAAATTAATGATTTACCCACTTATCCAAGAAATGAGTCCCAAGCTGTTCTGGGGCGCGGGACCTCCTCAAAGTAAAGAACAGCTAAGGAGTCTCAGCCCCAAGTTCAATCTACCTCTTTTTATTTTTCCATGTCTGACTGCCCCCGCTTCCTCAGAAATGAAAGATTTCTTTCTTAGATGATTCCCATCCTAAAGACCCTTCAGATGATCTTTCAGATTCTGATAATTTCTTTTCAGCCAATCCTAATGATACTTATGAAGATAATATAGGGGACTCAAGTCTTTCTCAAAGAGCAAAGAATGTCAATTCTACTCTTTCTGAAGCACTCCTCTACCGCGGGGGATCCCCATTATTTGACCCTGTCATAGTATCTCATCCCACTTCAGGCGAGTGGACTCCTTCTGCTCAAATTTCCACTTTCCTACTCCGCTGGATTTGGATGAACAAATCAAGTTGTAATAAACTCTGTGTGCAGTTTCCCATTTGTCTTCCTTACAAATTATCATCTACCCCAGACACAGACCTATTGATGAGGGAATGTGGGAATGGACTTACTTAGACAGGTGGGGATAGACTCGATGGGTGACCTGTTTCAAGATGGGGTATTCAGGAAGTTGGAGGATCTGTCCTACGTACAGAACCAAAGGATGCTGTTTAAATTCACATACCATAGATTACAGAGTGCGGTCAACGACCTATACCCCACATTCCCTAATGAACCACAACCATTGAAAATGCTTCAATTACTGCTTACATCCCCCACACCTACTCACTTAGTGTCCAGACTATATGCAGAAATACCAAACGGTAATCTACGCATGATACACATTAAATATTTGCATCAAACTTACTACACCCCGGCGCGCTTACATGAATATGGCCTACAAATTGACTCCAAATGCCAGAGATGTGGTGCTGAGAATGCAGATTTTATACATCTGGCCTGGTACTGTACAGGAGTGGCAGACTATTGGGTAAAGATAGTGAGTGCACTGACAGGCATGGTGGGTATTGACATAGACTGTAGCATCAAAACGTGCTTATTGGGACTACTACCGGAGGAGCGAGCATTGAAACGTAAATTCTGCGGGATAGCTCTACTAGTGGCAAAATGTAGAATCTCCCTCACATGGGGTAGTAAAAATGCACCACAAGTCAAACATTGGCTACAAGGCATGGCATATTGTAGAGACACACTGAAGACATATGAGGAAGAACTACCACTGAGTGCACGCCCCAGAGACTTTTGGACATACCTCATTTCCTATCTCGATGAATCTGTTGTATAAAGGTTAATGTGCAAACTATACCATGGAAAGATCAAAACTGTTTTTAACATATGCTGAATCTTACTACGGTACAAAAATGTACATGGTTGGAGGTGGAGTGCTGTAATGTAGTGGGTTTGTAAAAAGTTACGTATTGTATGTATGACACAACTTGTCATTGCAAAGTTTTGAAATGCCAATAAAAAAAAAACCTGACTTTAGTAAAATGTTGGGTTTAATGAAACAAGTTGTCTGATTCCATACATGACACGTCAGTTGGACCATAATGGAGTAGGCAACCTTGGGGTGCCTGAGAGCCAGACCATATTGCCCTCTGCCCCCCTGAACTCTTATAGTAGCTCTTAGTAAAATGAGCCCCTATAGAGATACATAGCAAAAAAGAAACAAGAAACCCTGCCCAGATAGTATAGAAAGGTCCTTCTAGAGGATCCTACTCTCTACATTGGGGGTGACAAACTAGAATTGGAGCCAGACACACATGGATACCTTTAGATTCTTTTTTTTGATCAGTTATTTGATCTGATTCATTTTTGTAAAAAAGTTTTTTTCATTATTATAGCCATAAAAAAGACATAACATATATTTATCTTACGTACAATGTCAAAGGAATTCATTAAAAACACAGTCCCGCACACACCGTACCATACTAGATTCAAACCACATTCATAACTTTCACACTATCTCTCATTCAAGGATTTTTCCACTCATTAAATAAACAGGTACATAAGGGCCTATAGACGCAACCAAGATAGACAATGTTGCGATGACAAAAGCACAGGGGGGGCAAGAGATGATGGATCAAATCGTCTGATTCAGATCGAAGACTGCCACCCTCGGGAAATACGCCAACGCGCGTTTCGGTGTAGGGCCCGGGTAGGGCCGCACCTTCGTCAGGGCGAGGAGGTACCACAGGGAGGGGGACCCACAGGGCTGGAAATACAAAAGATATCTATACTACTATTATAAAGAGAGAACTTTGAACCTTTGAGGCGGGTAAACTCAGGAACAACAGCACCAATCCAAACACCCGATACATCGTTGTAAGTGTCAGGGTCTGCAGATGGACATAGGCTATATAAAAAAATAAAATATACGTTCTTTAAAATATTTACGATTAAAAAAAAAGTAGTCCCTCGGAAGTAGCGCCGGCCGCAGATTGCTCTGAAAGCTGTCAAGGAGCGAGCAGTGAAATGGATGCAAATAAACGTGCTGATCTGAACTTCGTGTGGCTTTGCTTTAATTTGGGGCTTCCTGTTTAGACTATATGGATATCGGCTGTTTGCCCAGTCGAGAAGCGAGGCCCACCTTACGAAGGGTTCGTGCAGGCTCTGAGAAGGGGCTTGCAAAGACGGAACGAAGACAAGAGCAGCTCCAATGCAGGTGGTGCTGCCTTGAGCACGAATTCACTGCTGCAAAGCGCAATCTGAGGGCTTACAGCGCTTTACTTTACTCCACTTGGTGAATACTTGCTTCAAATTGCAAGGACTGTTGAGTGGCCCCACTGTGGGAAGAGGGCCAGCGTACTACAAGGCACAGAAGGCTTTGCGATTTAGCCACGCCCACTGTGGCAGGTGCCAGTGATTATATGAGCAGACGCGGCCAAAAAGTGCTCTTCCAGCCCTTCGTGAACAATGCCTCTGAAGAAAGGATTATTTCCTGAAACGCGTCAGGCTTTACATGTTGAAAGATTGCTCTGAAAGCTGTCAAGGAGCAAGCAGTGAAATGGATGCAAATAAACGTGCTGATCTGAACTTCGTGTTGTTTTTCTTTAATTTGGGGCTTCCTGTTTAGACTTTATGGATATCGGCTGTTTGCCCAGTCGAGAAGCGAGGCCCACCTTACGAAGGGTTCGTGCACGTTCTGAGAAGGGGCTTGCAAAGACGGAACGAAGACAAGAGCAGCTCCAATGCAGGGGGTGATGCCTTGAGCCCGAATTCACTGCTGCAAAGCGCAATCTGAGGGCTTACAGCGCTTTACTTTACCCCACTTGGTGAATACTTGGTTCAAATTGCAAGGACTGTTGAGTGGCCCCACTGTGGGAAGAGGGCCAGCGTACTACAAGGCACAGAAGGCTTTGTGATTTAGCCACACCCACTGTGGCAGGTGCCAGTGATTATATGAGCAGACGCGGCCAAAAACTGCTCTTCCAGCCCTTCGTGAACAATGCCTCTGAAGAAAGGATTATTTCCTGAAACGCGTCAGGCTTTACATGTTGAAAGATTGCTCTGAAAGCTGTCAAGGAGCGAGCAGTGAAATGGATGCAAATAAACGTGCTGATCTGAACTTCGTGTGGCTTTGCTTTAATTTGGGGCTTCCTGTTTAGACTTATATATATATATATATATATATATATATATATATATATATATATATATATATATCTATACTACTATTATAAAGAGAGAACTTTAAACCTTTGAGGCGGGTAAACTCAGGAACCACAGCACCAATCCAAACACCCGATACATCGTTGTAATTGTCAGGGTCTGCAGATGGACATAGGCTATATAAAAAAATAAAATATACGTTCTTTAAAATATTTACGATTAAAAAAAAAGTAGTCCCTTGGAAGTAGCGCCGGCCGCGACGTGCGTGCTGACATCAGGAGCGCGGGGAGGAGCGGCGTACAGGAGCGCGAGGAGGAGCGGCGGACATGAGAGCGGGGAGGAGCGGCGGACAGGCGGGGAGGAGCGGTGAGGAGCGGCGGACAGGCGGTGAGGAGCGGCGGACAGGCGGGGAGGAGCGGCGGCTGAGGTAGGTGAAGCGGCCCGTGTGCGGCTCATTGGGGGCCTTGAAAGTGGCAGGTGCGCTCCGGGGGACCCACGGACAACGTCGGGGCGGGCGGGGGCCCTGAAGCCTGAGACAACGTCGGGGCAGGCGGGGGCCCTGAAGCCTGATTGCTCCCGGACAACGTCGGGACGGGCTGCTAGTATATATATATATATACACCGCTACCAGTTATACAGTTTTCTAGTTAAAGCGTATACATTTTTAATTTTTTTTTATATAATCATCAATATGTGAACGGCTCCAAGTCTCTAAAGTCACTCTTAATATATTGTATCATATTGATAGACCAGAAGTAAATTCTTAAGACACACGAACTCTAGATAATTAGGGAACCCATATATACATACACCTCAAACATACACTGGTTACCTGACAGTCATTCATATTTTTTGGATTCAGCAGGTCCTAAACTGTGAGCACCCTTGTTTTTGTATTCGAAGGACTGTAGCCCCAAAAAAAGAGAAAGGAAAGCCTGCTGGTCCTCCAAAGGTGCCTTTCAATTAAACAGTATAGCAATAACGGGAGTATTGCTTGGTAGATAGTTATTTAATTAAGGGGGCAACAATAGACTCGCCCTCAGTCACGAGGGCAGGAGAAATAAACTATCCATAGTTAAGAAGGATTAGTTACTTACCTGTAATCCTAGTTCTCTTCCAGGGGTATCCTCATCAAAGTCAGAAGCATTAGAATATTCCCGCCCATGCGCGGGACCCCGGAAACACTATATTATATGTGCCCCACATATATATACTCATATATATATATATATATATATATATATATATATATATATATATATATATATATATATATATATATATATATATATATATATATATATATATATATATATATATATATATATATAAAAACATGCAATAGCAGCGAAATCACACCAGAGCTGAAATATGCTGTGAAGAATTTCCACCATACATGAACAATATGCATTAGAAACATGAGAAACAACACCAAAGATTGTTTAGAAACTGTTTTAATGCTTAGGCAGCGTCCCTTTTTTATTAATCAATGCCTTTGCCCCGGTGTGAGACGCCTTTGACACTGACCCCGCAATAATAATATCTAATGTTTATCAACCACCTAACAGTTCACCATTCTATGGCATTATGGGATTTGGAGTCCTAAGGGTTTGGGAGCACGTGCTCGGCAGATTTTGAGTTGCAAGTATACTCATTGTCTGAACATGCAACCCCGAGATGAGACTTTATTTATCAAGTCCCGGTGCTCGGTTTTCATCAGGATTGTGACATTGATATTATGGAGGAAAACACTTCAATTTCAAAGTTGAGGTCAGAGGTCCTGCTGCTGCGGACTTGTCATCAGCTGAGCTTTCGGAACTTTGGCTTATAAAAGCGGACATGAACAATAATGTTTGACAGTAGTGGCATTTTTAAATTATGAGTTATATATTTTTTAAGGCAACACAGGATTACGAGTTTGGCTGCATTTTTCAAATACCCACATTAAACCCACTGTGATAAACGATTTTGGTGATTCACAGGCATAATTCACCATGGGGGCAGCATTTTCGGTATTTTAAGCAAACTAAATACATGCATTGTGCGTAATATTTATGAAGTTATGCCTTACCTGCATTTATGCTGATTTTTTAGCTGTGGACAATATATACATGTAGTATTTCGTCTGTGAGTTCACATACTTTATAGTATGTTGTTTATGTTCATTCATCAGTCCGGTGGGATCTCCTTGTGCTTGGGATTGAGGGCGAACTGCATAAATAAAAAGATGCCGAATCAGGAACCACCTCGAGTCCGTGCCTTCTTCCATAGAGCTTCTGTGGGAGGTGGTTGTTTGTTTCATATATATATATATATATATATATATATATATATATATATATATATATATAAAAACATGCAATAGCAGCGAAATCACACCAGAGCTGAAATATGCTGTGAAGAATTTCCACCATACATGAACAATATGCATTAGAAACATGAGAAACAACACCAAAGATTGTTTAGAAACTGTTTTAATGCTTAGGCAGCAGTAGAAATTCTTAGAACTCACTGAAAGCATAGAAAGCTCCCAGGCTGCATTGCAAACACACAGTCTAAAAAGACTGAAAAGCTAACCTGTAGCTGTATACAAAAAACTGACACCGTGCCTTTAAGGCACCCATGACCCCCGGTATCCCATCATGCCTCAGGGGTGACAGTTAGGTCAGTTGTTCTTTTCGGAGACTGAAACAAACCCAGTAACAAAATAGGTTAACAATATCTCCTTATTAAAGAATATCCTTTGCCCGGGGAGGCGGGAGGGTTGCTTATGACTTTGATGAGGATACCCCTGGAAGAGAACTAGGATTACAGGTAAGTAACTAATCCTTCTCTTCCAGGGGATCCTCATCAATAGTCATAAGCATTAGAATAGAATAGCGAGCCTCTCCTCATCCTTGCGGGCAAAGGAATGACAAGACAGTAATCTTATCAACAAGCCTGAGCAGGCTATAGGCTACCCAAACAGATTTCTCAAGGAGGCTTGCCCTACTTGAGTATCAGCCCTGGAATCAGATTCGAGACAGTAATGCCTCGTAAAGGTATGAACCGATTTCCAGGTTGCAGCCTTGCATATTTCTGACATTGGAATGTCATGTAAGAAAGCTTCTGTAGCGGCTTTCCCTCTAGTGGAATGCGCTTTGGGTGACACCACTAAAGGCTTGCCTGCAAGCTGATAGGCCAATTAAATGGAAGAGACAATCCATCTGGAGATGGACCTCTTGGCCGCTGGAAAGCCGGTTCTAATTGAACCATAGTTCACAAACAGTTGATCCGTTTTCCTGATCCCTTTAGTCTTTTCCAAATAGAACTCTTTTAAGATCCAAGGAGTGCAGTGACCGCTCGGCTGGGGTCGTAGGATTTGGAAAAAACGAAGGGAGGGAAATGGACTGATTTATATGAAAATCAGAAACCACTTTCGGCAAGAAAGATGGATGAGCCCTCAGGACTACTCTATTGTGGTGGAAAACAGTATATGGTTCCTTCGCACAGAGCGCTTGTATCTCGCTCACTCTGCGCGCTGAGGTAATCGCCACCAAAAAAGCCGCCTTCCAAGAGAGATGTTGCAAGGAGGCCTTGTGGATGGGCTCGAAAGGAGGTGACATTAACCTGGATAGAACCAGGTTCAATTCCCAAGGAGGAGAAGGATTTCGCACAGGGGGATACACTTTTTTTAACCCCTGGAGGAAGTCCTTAACCACCGGAACCTGAAACAAAGAAATCTGATCTGGTGATTTCCTGTACGCTACTATGGCTGACAAATGCACTCTAATGGAAGCATATTTCAAGCCAGAAGTTGCCAAGGAAAGGAGGTATGGCAGGATTACCTCCTCCTGCCCTTTAGTCAGATCTAAGTGATGATCCCTACACCATATGTAGAACCTTTTCCACTTGAACGCATAAGACGCTCTCGTGGAAGGTCTCTTAGCCTCCTTTAAAATGTGCATACAGGGGGCGTGGCCAAGATGGCGGGCTGAGTAGTCGCACTCTCGGTGAGCTCCGCCATCCCTGGACCCTAATCCTGCTGTACATGCGCTAATCCTCCCCCCGGGACGCTGCATTGCACAGAGCGGGGGCCCGCTGCACCGGAGGAGCATCTGGGAGATCTCCGGACCCCCCCTTGGAGCACTGGGCGGACGCCGGACGGGGCGCCGTTGCGGAGAGCGAGCGAGGCCCAGCATACGGCCTGGTAGAGAAACGGGCCCTGCCCGGCCATAGACGTCGGCGGGTGATTGCTGCAGCGTCGCTGACCCTGCCCGCTTGCACCGGCTTCTTGGGCCTCTCATTGCAGCAGGGGCCGGGGGCCTGGGCTGCCGGACCAGGAGCCATAGAGACTCCGACGCCAGGCCGGCGTCGGACATCACGCGAGGCCGGGGCTTGGGCCTGGTCATAGGCCTCGACCACTTTGACGGCCCCTAAGCGGGTCGACGAGCACTGTGGGCCCTGCCTACCGGACCCGGACGGACCTGCCTGGTCTTGCGACACCCCGTCGGGGCGTGGACTGGCTGGAGCAGGGGTACAGAAAGAGAGGTGCCGGACCTGGAGCCTCCTGCTACGCGAGGCCGTGGCTTCGGCCTGCGCTCCAGGCCTCAGAGACGCTGCACAGCAGTGGCCCCCCGGCCCCCCGGTAGACATTGCAGAGCACGGAGCGGCACTCCTGGGCGGAAGCGGAACCCTGTGGTGAGTCAGGCAGCTGGGGAACAACGGAGAGGACTGTGGCGGCCATCGCCCCTCGAGGCCACCGGGGACCGGGAGTTGGGCTTCTGTGTTTCTGCCCGCCTTTGCACTTGGCCACCGGGGTAGAACTGGGACAGACCCCTTCCTCAAGGGGATCCCTGGTGGCATTCTGGGCCTGACCGTGGGAGATGGGAAGAACCGCCCGGACACTACTGCAACCCCCACGTGGCCCCTGAGGGTCTGCTGTGGCCTAGCTTGAAGGGCGATCCCTCGGTGCCGTGAGTGACGCCGAGCCCGAGGCCGCGAGGCTTGTGCAGTGAGAGAGGAGAGCAGAGCCGGGCGGATTGGTGCTGGAGGCCCGGGAGGGTGGTCTATCGTCGAGGAAGCGGACCACTGGTGGGAGTCCGGCAGCGTGCTTCCGAAGTTGCACCTGGGATTGGGCTGTTGGATTTTCAGGAGAGCACCTCGAGAGCCAACATGTCGAACAACAAGGGGACCCGGAAGGGGGACCGCACACTGCCAGAGATGCTGAACCGGAGCACTGCAAGACAGGACCGAGGTCACCCATCCCCACCCCACTCGAGCGGTGCCCAAGGAGCGAGTGGAGGAGAACCCCCAGTTACGAGGTCCGTCCTAGAGTCCCTCTTCAGCTCATTGAGGGACGATTTTCAGACGCTTAAGCAGGAGGTCGCAGGTGAAGTCCGTGAGATACGGAGGGAGGTGGATGGTCTCGGTGACAGAGTGTCCACGGTGGAAGAAGCGGGCCACGCTAGGGAAGAAGAAATTACACAGTTGCAACAGGAGGTCATCCGACTCCGGGAACAGCACCTTGACCTGCAGTCGCACACAGAGGACCTTGAGAATCGCTCCAGGAGAAACAACATCCGCGTCCGGGGCGTGCCGTCCCGGGAAGAGGGGGAAGATGTGGCGACCTACCTCGGGGAGCTGTTCAGAGAGGTGCTGGGGGAACCGGCTGACTTTGCCATTCGGATTGACAGGGCGCACAGGGTAGGTCTGCAACGCCGTAATTCAGCGCCTCCTCCTGACATCTTGGCTTTTCTGCCAGACTATCCCTTGAAGGAGCGGATACTGAGGGAAGCCCGGAGGAGACCCTCCCTGGAATTCAGAGGCCACCGGATAGCTCTCTATCAGGACCTGGCCGCATCTACTCTGCAAAAACGCAAAGCTTTTAAAATTGCGACTGACTTTCTCAGGGAACATGGCACTCAATATTCCTGGGGACATCCCTTCCGGCTCATTTTCAGGTGGAACGGAACCTTGCACCAGTTGCGTTCTCTTCAGGACACGTGTGGAGTGCTGGGGATCACAGCCACTGAGGACGGAGCTCACACACCGCACCGGAGCCGTATTACTAGAGACGGTTGGCAGACAGTCCCCGGCCGGCGATCATCTGCTTCCTTGTCGCGGCCGGACTCTCCTATGGCCCGAGTGGAGTCGGATGCAGCAGTACAGGATGGAACTGGAGCTGATTTTGCAACTGTGGTGGCGCTGACAGCATAAGTGAACTCCGGGGGGAGATCGACATCGCTGTGATGGAGCTGCAGGTTTGAGGGTCTGGGGGGGTCGGGGGAATGGGGGGTGCGAGGTGGCTGGACGTCCACTTTTTCTGACTTTCCGCGGGCTTGTCCGATAAGGACCGGACTGGTACAATGGGTCTACAAGTTTTTGGGGGGGTAGAGAGGGGGGTGTTTAAAGTTGTTGATCCGGTCCCAGTTGCGGGAGCGGGCTGGATGCGAGAGGGTGGGTGGGGAGGACGGGGAACAGTTGGGGGGGGCAAGGGGAGTTGGGGAACAGAGTGGGAGATGGGGTCTGGGGGTTTGGGATGGGGAGGGAGGGTCGTCCAGTGCACGCGGGGGTTCCTGGTCATTTTGACTTTGTCTGTGCTTTTTGATCTGCTTCTGATTGGCTATGGCTTCAAAGGGGCGATCTGCCTCTCTGCTTGGCATGGATGTTGGGGAGAGGAGGGAGGGGTTACCGGAAGTTTCTTGAGGGCGGTGAGCTGCTGGTTAGGTGGCCTGCTTTATGGTTTGCCTGGAACTGTCTGCTTTTTGTGTCAATATTCTATGCATGGTACTCTGCTGCACCACGGGCTGAATGACGCTCTTGTCCGCCTGTTTTTGCGGTGGGTCCTTGTTGCTTTCTACTACAACACCACTCATGCCTCCAACCACTTGTAAGGTAGTGACCCTGAATGTCCGGGGTCTGAATAATCCCGTGAAGAGGCGGGCCGTCCTTTCACTTTTAGAGAACACACAGGCAGATATCTGTCTCCTCCAGGAGACGCACCTACTGTCACAGGACACTCATAGACTCCGCTCACACAAGTTCCCCTCACAATTCTTTTCCTCATGCACCACTAAAACAGCTGGGGTGGCGATTCTGGTGGCACGGCGTTTCCAGGGGGAGGTTCTCCACAAATTTGCTGAACAAAAGGGTAGGTTACTGGCTTATCGATTTCGAATTGGGGGTCTCTTCTTCACGATAGGGTCCCTCTATAGTCCTAATGACCGTCAGGACCGCTTTCTTCAGGCGGCGATCGAGGAGGTCACATCTTCCCAGGATAGACATGTCATACTCGGGGGAGACTTCAATATTGTCTTCGACTCTGCGCTGGATAGGTCGGCGCAACGCTCCCCTCAGGTTGGAGAACTCTCGGCGGACCGTAAGGCGCAGCTGGACGAGGTGGACCTACTTGATATATGGCGACATTTGCATCCGACGGATAGGGACTACTCATACTATTCTCATGCCCACAAAACGTACGCACGGTTAGATCACCTGTTGGTTACCTCCCCAGTGAAAGCGTTAGCATCTGGATCTGAAATGGGTGTGATCTCCCTCTCGGACCATGCCCCGGTCGAGGTCCTGTTAACTATGCCCCCGACGGCGCTCCGCCCACGGACGTGGCGCCTTCGGGATACGCTGCTGCATAGGGCAGAAGTGGTGGCTCGCATTGAAAAGTCGATTCAGGAATTTCAATCCCATAACGATAATGCAGACACTAGTCGGGCCACGCAATGGGCGGCTTTGAAGGCAGTCATCAGAGGGGAATTTATAGCGATTTCCTCGGCGGACAATAGGGAGCGGCAGGCCAAGAGAGATGAACTCACAGATCGTGTTAGGGAACTGGAACAGATCCATCGCAGAACCGGGGCCCCCCCGAATTTGGCGGCAGCTCAAGGAAGCCAGTAAGCTCCTGGCGGCCCTGGACCTCGACCGGGCGGAGTACGCCGCTTTGCGGTTGCGACACGCCTTTTATACTGGAGGGGACCGCTGTGGCAAGTTGTTGGCAAATAGGCTCCGTGTGGCGCGGCAGAGCCAGCTGGTCAAGGAGATCTCTGGCCCGATGGGCATGCCGGAAACTGAAGACAAGCGGATAGCTGCAGTCTTTCGGGGCTTTTACAAAGACCTCTATACCGGGGATCCTCCGGATGAGGAGGCGATGGACACTTATCTGGCCTCGATCACACTTCCCTCTCTGGACCCTGTGCAGGCGGACTATCTGGACAGGGACATTAGGATCGAAGAAGTAGTTTCTGCCATTGCCCGACTCAAGCACGGAAAGGCACCGGGCCCAGACGGCTACATTGCGCTGTATTATAAAACATTTTGCATGACGCTGGCACCCATCCTGACGCGCCTCTTCAACTCCTTTGCGGAGGCCGGGGCCATTCCACCTGATCTGCTCAGGGCCTCGATCTCGGTTATCCCTAAGCCAGGTAAGGACCCGAGGCAATGTGGATCCTACCGGCCGATCTCCCTTCTGAATATTGATTTAAAACTGTATACGGGGATACTTGCTGCTAGACTAGCTCTCCATCTGCCCGGCCTTATCGATCCTGACCAGGCGGGTTTTGTCCCGGGGCGGCAGACAGTGGACAATACGAAACGAATTGTTCATTTGCTGGAGAAGGCCTCTCGGGTTCCGGGGGAGCGAATGATGTTGGCGGTGGACGCAGAGAAAGCGTTTGACCGAGTCCACTGGCCTTACCTGGAGCGGGTGCTCATGAAAGCGGGTATAGGTGAGAAATTCCGCACCATGATCCTTAATTGCTACGTTCGTCCATCGGCGGTGGTCCGCGTTAATGGGCACGCTTCTGCCTCCTTCGACATTGAACGGGGCACCAGGCAGGGTTGTCCGCTTTCACCTTTGCTTTTCGCGCTCTACATGGAGCCTTTTGCCCAGCGGGTGCGAGATAACCCGCGAGTGACCGGCATCCGGATGGGGGCCTTCACACACGCTGTTAGCCTTTACGCTGATGATGTTATATTGTCTATTGACAAGCCCGCCGTGGCTCTCCCGGCATGCATGGAGGAACTATCCTCTTTTGGCGCGGTGTCTGGATTTCGGATGAACATGGGTAAATCGGTAGCGCTGGATATCTCCCTTGACCCGGTCACTAGGGCCTGTTTGCAGCAGCGGTTTCCCATGTTATGGTCCTCGGAAGCAGTGCCCTATTTGGGCATCCAGATTGCACCTACCGTGGCGGCGATGGTGTCGACAAACTATCGAGCCCTGGGGGCCAAGATCAAGGAGGAACTGGGCCGATGGAATCGAGGCGCTTTTTCCTGGCTTGGCAGGATAGCTGCTGTCAAAATGACGATTCTACCTCAGGTGTTATACCTCTTTCGGGCCTTGCCGCTCCAACGGCCCGGAGGATGGATCTCGCAATTACAGGCCGACGTTTCTCGGTTTGTCTGGCAGGGGAAGAAGCCTAGATTGCGTAGGGCCCTCTCGCTGCTGGCCCCGGAAGCGGGTGGACTGGGTATCCCAGACTTCCGCAAATACTTCCAGGCAGCACAGCTGCGTTTCCTGGTGGAATGGAGTAGGTGGGAGTCTGATAAGCATTGGCTCTTCCAGGATCAGGCGGTGGCTGGGAGACCG
Organism: Lissotriton helveticus; assembly: GCF_964261635.1. Lineage (NCBI taxonomy): Eukaryota > Metazoa > Chordata > Amphibia > Caudata > Salamandridae > Lissotriton > Lissotriton helveticus. Next base: position 194,415,012 of record NC_136069.1, read on the forward strand.
CTGCAGGAAATCCCCTTCCTGCGTCGCCCACATTGGCCCAGAAATCTCTATGCCTCTTTTGTTACGAGGGTGCCACTGCAGGTGTGGGATGCTACGAGCGTTCTACGTGACCTCACCACGTTCCCGTCACCGCTTACTCCGCTGGTGGACAATCCAGACTTTACCCCGGGGATGGAAAGAGGAGCGTTTGCGAGGTGGCAACAGGCGGGGTGCAGAGCCTTGTGTCATCTTTATGGCCCAGACGGGGTGGTTCCTTTTCCCCAACTTCGCCAGGAGTTCTCACTTCCAGAAACGGAGCGACTTCATTACATGCAGGCCCGCCACTGGGCCCTCCACCCGCAAGTACGAGAGACGGCCGATCGGCCTTTTTTCCCTTATGAGCACTGGCTCATGACACGGACTTCGGACTCCAAACTGATTACTGACTTGTACAAGCTGCTGCAGCCCCCGGCAACACACTTTTATCACCCTGGGAGAGAGCGTTGGGAGAGGGAGCTAGGGAGGACGCTGAGCCCTAAGGAATGGGAACACATAGCCTATAGAGCGCGGCACTCAGCCTACCACATGGGACTCACTGATACCTTGACTAAAATCTCTACCTATTGGTATTACACACCGGAACGAGTGCATGAGTTTGACCGTAGTAAAGCGGATGCGTGTTGGCGGGGGTGTGGACATAAGGGTACTCTTACGCATGTACTGTGGGATTGCCCGCTCCTAGAACTTTACTGGAAGGAAGTGTTGGATGAAATTGATTCTGCTTTTGAAATTGAACTGCCACGTTTCCCTGCCTATACCCTGCTGGGACTTCCGAATGATCTGATGTATCCCCTTCGTTCCCGCAGAGGAAGACAAATAGCTATAGCTCTGGGCTCCGCGGTTCAGAACATTCTGATTCATTGGCACACTGCTACAGTCCCGTCTATCACTGGCTGGCTCCACAGGTTGTGGCATGTGTTGGGTATGGAGAAGCTGTCCCTCACGGTGGCGGGTGATGTGGACCAGTTTAGGGAGCTCTGGCAGCCATTTCACTCCCTATTGCTTACTGAATTTAAGGAACTTACCTCTCCCAAATATCTCCGCCTTTTGAGGCTTCCAGCCCAGGTGGAGTCTGCCCCTTAATCTTCCTGTGAGTTTCTCTCCTTCGTATTGTAGCGCTGATGTATGTTGAGCTCGGGGACTGTGCACTGGACGGGGGTGGGATTGGGAGGGGGGGATGGGAGTTCGGGTGTTGGGGGGGCATGTTGGGTGGGGGGTTTCATGGGTAATGTCATAACATGTTGAGGCGACTAGAGCCTTCTATCATAGCGCAGGCGGAGTTAACGGATGGCTATTCATTAACGGTACTTTTGGACACTTGCTTTTCCGCCCTGCTACATTCTCTTGAAATGTTTGTTTGTCCTTACATGTTGTCATGAATAAAATACTTTAAACCTAAAATGTGCATACATTCGGGAGGCAGATTCAAATGCCCATATTGCAGGACCTCAGGTGCCATGCTGTCAGGTTCAGTGATGAGCGTTTGGGATGTAGTATCCTCCCGTTCATCTTGCTCAACAGGCCCGGTTTGCAAGGAAGTCGTCTATGTGGACACACAGACAGATGCAGTAGGTCCGGGTACCACCACTGTCGTGGCCAATCCGAAGCTATCAAGATCATTTCCATGTCCGACCTGAGGAGCTTGGAAACTACCTTCGGAATCAGAGGCAGGGGAGGAAACGCGTAGGCAAAAGTTCCCGACCAATCCATCAGGAGAGCGTTCCCCTGCGTCCCTGGCCGGTGGAATCTGGACGCGAAGGCGTGGCATTTTGCGTTTTCTTCGTCCGCAAACAAGTCTATGGCTGGACGCCCCCAACAACGTAAAAGCTCTTCTACCACTTCGTCGTTTAGCACCCAGTCTGGCTGATCTTCGAAGTGCCTGCTGAGTGCGTCTGTTTGATGTTTAACTCGCCTGGAAGGTGCACCGCCACCACTGAAAGGTTTCGAGAGAGAAGCCAGTGCCAGATGGTTTGAGCCTCCCGGGTGAGAGGGCGAGATCGTGTGCCTCCTTGTTTGTTCAGATAGAACATGGTGGTTGTATTGTCTGTCTGAACTAAGACTGAATTGGACTCGATCGCAGGAAAAAAAGCTTTGAGAGCTAGAAACACCGCTCTGAGCTCCAGCATGTTTATGTGGTACGTCTGCTCCTGTGCAGACCACTGACCCTGAATCTGAAGGGGACCCATGTGCGCTCCCCAGCCTTGTAGAGAGGCATCTGTCACTATAGACTGGGTGGGTAGTGGCTGATGAAAAGGTACTCCCACCAGCACATTCCTCGTCCGAGTCCACCATTTGATGGCATCCTTCGCTGTTTGGGAAAGAGTGATACGATCTTCCCAATGCCCTGTCGCCTGGTCCCACTGGTCTTCGAGAGCCTGTTGGAGAGGGCGCATTCTCAGCCTGGCGTTCGGGATGAGAAAAATGCAGGACGCCATGGAACCCAGCAGGGAGGCTACTTGTCGGACTGTTGGAAGCCGCGACTCTAATAGAATCCCGCACTTCTGTCTCACGGAAAAAAGTCTCTCCTCCGAAGGAAACGCTTTTCCCAATTTTGTGTCCAGAACGGAGCCTAGGTAGTGGATGGACTGTGTCGGCCGCTGGACTGACTTCTCCAGGTTCACATGGAGACCGAGCCTGTGCAACTGGTGTAGGCAAAGTTGCAGATCGTGCGTCACCTGAACCGGAGACTGGCCCTTTAGGAGCCAGTCGTCCAGGTATGGGTAAATGACGAGTCCCTTTTTGTGAAGAAAAGCCGCCACCACTGCCATGCATTTGGTGAAGACTCGTGGTGCGAACTTGAGTCCGAAGGGTAGCACCTTGTACTGGTAGTGTTTGCTTCCTACGACAAACCTCAAGTAGTTGCGATGCTGTAGAGCAATCGGAATGTGAAAGTATGCATCTTGCAGATCCACCGAACACATCCAATCTCCGGCTTGAAGATGTGGGCATATTTGATGAAGAGCTAACATGCGGAACTTTTCTCTGACGATGACTTCGTTTAGGAGACGCAGATCTAGTATAGGCCTGAACTTGTCCTCCTGATCTGTTTTGGGGACAAGAAAGTATCTTGAGTAGACTCCCTTTCCTCTTTGAGAGGGAGGAACTTCCTCTATAGCTCTTTTTTGTAGTAGGACTGACACTTCTCTGCGGAGCAAGCTTAGTTGTTGAGGGCAAGAGGTCTTTGGAGGAATGCTTTTCGGGAGTGCACGGAAACATAGCCTGTATCCATTGCGCAGTATATTCAGCACCCACTGATCTTTTGTGATGCTGACCCACTCTGTCAGGTGTTGTGAAGCACTTCCTCCCACTGGAGTGGGCAACGGTGCCAGAGGAAGCCAATGATCAAGCCTTTCCTCCTCTTGTAGTGGTAGAGGACTGCTGGTCACCTCCTCTACCTCTGTTGGATTTGCCTCGGAACTGGGATTTTCCATGGTTCTTATTCTAGGACCACTGAGGGGTTTGAACCCTCTGTTGAGCCCCTCTCCCCCTGTTGGTCTTAAAGCGGCGTTTGAATTATTTTTTCTTCTCCAAACCCACCGCTTTTTCCGTATCCAGTTCAGTCTTCATACGGGTCATCTCTTCGTCAGCATGTTCTCCAAAGAGAGAGGAACCCGAAAAAGGAAGATTAAGGATGCGATGCTGAGCATCCGGCTTCAGCCCTGTGAGGCGCAACCAAGCCGACTTCCTGGCACAAACCCCATGTGAGTAGGAATGTGCCGCAAGCACTGCACCGTTCGCTGCTGTGCTTGTCAACTGGTTCGCCACCAGACATCCTTCTGTCATAGTTTCTTCGAAGTCCTTCTGGTCTTCCTTTGGCAGTTTGGACTTGAACCTCTCCATGGAGTCCCATAAGGCTCTGTCGTATCTCCCCAGCAGTGCTGCCGCACTGGAGACCTTCAGCGTGGAGGCAGCTGAATTACAAACTTTGCGACCCCACGAATCCTGAGATTTGCTGTCCTTATCTGGTGGGACTGAAGAGGAAGCAGCAACTGCATGCGTCTTCCTCGCCGTTGCCACTATCACAGAGTCTGCTGGAGGGTCAGATTTTACAAAAACTGGGTCAGAAGAAGCCGGCTTGTATTTCTTCTGTATGCGGGCTGGCACGGCTCTGATGGCTGCTGGGGTTAGGAAAACGTCCTTGACCGGATCCATAATCCCCGGGACTAAAGGCAGCAGTGGACGAGAGATAGATTTTTTGTGCAAAGTTTCAAAAATCAGTGTCGTAGTAACCTGGGGGACAGACATTTCAATGCTCAGCTTCTGAGCTCCTCTTTGCAGGACATCCAGATAAGTGCCGATGTCATCCACTGGAGAGGATCTGGAAGTAGGACTATCCGTCAACGTGGGAGAGTAATCCCTCTTGGAAGACCTGGTCAAAGAGGTAGAGGAAGTAGACGGAGTTCTTCGATGTCTACGGTGAGCACCGTGCCTCCACTCACGTGATCTTCTTGGGTGCTCTTCCTTTCTAGGAGAGCGAGATCTGACCGGATCCCGTTTTCTTGGTGAACGAGATCTGACAGGATCTTCTCTGGGAGATCAGGATCTCACCGGATTTTCCCTTCTGGGAGAGTGAGATCTGGTTGGTCTTCTCACAGGTGATTTGTCCGCTTGGCGCCTGGGAGGACTACGCCTGTCCACTTCATCCACCAGTCTCTGGAGAGGGGATCTGTGCTGCGGACTGACGTACTCTTGCATCCGTTTGGTAGCCCCTGAATCTCGCCAATGGTCCAATGATTTGTACCATCTGGGTGATAGTCTGACCTCCGCAGCCGAAGGATCTGGCTGACGCACAGGAGATCGGAGGACAGGACTTCTGGACCTTGAGGATGTTGTTGAGGAGCCAGAAGACTGTGAAGTAGAATGACAAGAAGCTGACTCCGCAACCATGATCACAGAGTTTCTTGACGACGATCGAGCCCTTTCTGAATGTCTCGACGTCGAGCGTTCTGGCGTCGTATGTTTTTCTCTCGACGTCGAACGCCTCTTGGGAGTCGGCGGGTCCAACAATCTCGACCTTGAATGCCTCGACGGCGATCGATGCGAGGATCTATGGTCTCTCGACGTCGAGTGGCGATGACCTGCCATCGACGGAGCCCTCTCTCTCGACGTCGAACGGCGATGACCTGCCGTCAACGGAGCCTTCTCTCTCGACGTCGAACGGCGATGACCAGCCGTCGACGGAGCCTTCTCTCTCGACGTCGAACGGCGATGACCAGCCGTCGACGGAGCCCTTTGTCTCGACGTCGAATGTCTGTGCGACAACGGCGGAGGGGTATTGGTCACCCTCGACGCCGAGCGTCGACGAAACGCCGACGGATACTGCATCCTCGACGCCGATCGATGTTTTTCTGTCGACGGCGGAGGGGCTTTGGTCCTCGACGCCGAACGTCGGTTCTTAGACGACGGCAGAGGGGTCACACTTCTCGACGCCGGTCGTCGCCTGGATGACGACGGCAGAGGAGTGACCTCCCTCGACGCCGATCGTCGCCTGGTTGATGACGGCGGAGGGGCCTTGGATCTCGACGCCGACCGTCGCCCGGTTGACGGCGGCGGAGTTACATTCCTCGACGCCGATCGTCGCCCGGTTGACGACGGCGGAGGGGATTTCGACGACGGAGCTGGATCCTTCGACGTCGTCGACGTACCTGTTCTTCTTTTCGACGGCGAGCCCGCCGTCGACGGTAGTTTTGAAGACAAACGACCCACCAGTGGTTCTTTCCTCAGCGCCAAGCCTGACACTGAAGCTGAAGGGTGGGAAGACTTCTCTTTTGAAGATGTTCTAGCCTTCTTGGAACCCTTCTTCACCGGAGACCTTCCTCTGGATGACCTGTAAGTCAGGCCATAGATGCGAATTCTCTCCCTGTCTTTGAGAGTTCTTCCTGACAGGTGCTCGCAGTGAGGACAGGTGCCTGGATCATGTTCTTCAGGCAGACACAGGATACAAACGTCGTGGTTGTCTGATTTTGCTTTCTTGTTTCCACAAGAAGGACATTTGTCAAAAAGTGAAGGCATTCTCAGCTGAAAATGCTCACTAAACTGACTTAAAAAGACAGTTTCTTACTTGACTAGATATAAAATGTCAAAGTAAGCTGAAAAAGTTGTTCAAAATTGTTAGACCCGTCTGCTTCTGAGAGTCCCCTCACCACTATGATTTCTTTTGTTCCCCTGTACCTCCCAAAAATTGTCGCTTTTTATTTGTCTACCAGGACTTTTTATGTGTTGTCTCATGGGGTTAGATGTTCCTTGACGCCCAGTTGCTCACAAGGTTTGTGGCACCTATTTACAAGGCGCCTGGCCCAAACCTGTGGCACTACAAACTGGGGTTGTCAACCTGTATAAATGGACCTAAAATGGTGGACACCCTTTTTCCTCATGTGAAGTGACTCCCATTGGAGCCTTCATGTACCCTGGCCTCTTGAGGTTTTGGCGCCCTTTTGGTTGGCGCGCATTTCTGACAGGAATTCCTTTATTTTCCTCAGGTACACAAAATGGCTGCTCTAGAACCCCAGTACGGTGGCTGTGAGTGTCCTAAATACCCCTCAAGAGTGCCATGTCATTGTCACAGCCAGAGAAGGTTCTAGAACCTTCTGGTTCGCGCCAGTACCCCAGGGCACTGGCTAGATAAGGCCCAGTCCCTGGCGGCCATTTTAGATTGAATGAAGGATTAGAAGAGTTCAGACTAGAGAAGAGATTCCAGACTTGACACCAGATTGACACCTGCCCTGTTGACCCCTGAGGTGGCTGGTAGCGCAGGCAGTAGAGCAGCAAAGGGTTGCTGGCGTTGTGTCTGACTGGCGTTCCAGTCAGCTACGTGAGAAGTGACCTAGCGCTTACAGCGCCTGCCCAGCAAGTACCTCATTGCCCCCAAAGACTGTGGCCCGTTTCGTGTGCCTCTCCGCCCCCCCCCAGTGGTGAACTGTGATCGACTTATCGAGTCGCAAGGCGAGAGCAAGTTCGCCGCGACCGCGATCGTCAGCTGTGCCCCCTTCGCGTCAGGTGCCTCTAGAGGGGAGCTCGGACGTCTCCGAGCCCCACCAGCGTAGAGCGCTTCCTGCGCAGATAGAAGGTGAGGTGGTGCGCCGGGGCGGGGAAAGGCCGGCCTTCGTTGGGCGGGACTAGCGTCTCTGCCACTCCCCAGTGACCCGGGAGCTGTAGCTGTGGGCGGGAACCACCCTGAATGCGGAAGTCGGAGGGAGGTCCGTGGAGCCCCTGAGAGCCCCGTCTCTAACGAGAGGAGTGCTGTGCCCGACTGAATCGTATCTTGATTGCAGCCGATGTGAGGTGGGCCCGTTTCCTCATAGTGAATGCAGCGTTGTGAAGGAACTGTGAACCGGCATTTACTTGACTGTGTGCGAAGGTTGTGTGACCTCTTCGGCAGCCCGTTCGTCAGTCTAATGACTTCGAACTGGTGCCGCCTGTGCTCAAGTGGTGCTAAAGCCCGTAGGCGCGCATAGACTTCACCGGCAAAGCAGAGATCCTATCCCGGTGATCGCCGAGTGCAAATGATGTATTTACTGTGTTTCCTTGCCTTCTAGATATACGCGCATACGCCTTGAGTGATTATTAAAGAGTCCCAAACCTTATTTTGTGCTCAGAGAAGCCGTATACCTGGTCACTGAAAACAGCATAAACTGTAAGAGATATCTTTCCCATTTGAAACGTATTGCAGATGTAATGATTCTGAAGTATTTAATTGGTGGCAGCGATACCAGAAGAAACATGTGGTTGTTTATTTAAATGAACCAATATTTATTCTGATATTTATTCTGGTATTATTTGTGATATTTATTGTGATACTCATTCCTGAAGTTATTCTATTTATTAATACTATTTATTACCAGAACTGTATGACCAAATGAAATGTATATGTGCTTTCCCAGTCAACCCTATTTACAACAAAGAACTTTTATATAAAGGAATCGTATTTTTCTACAGCAGTGGTGTGGTGTCCTTCTTTTTGGTGTGGATGTACAAGGAGTTATTATTGGGTCAGAGCCGGCTTAACACTACAGCCTTCACTTGCCTTGTCACTTGAGCCAAGCTACCCCCTTTGTGCTGGGCTTGCCCATCGCAGGTCCAACATAAAATTGGTGCTCAGCGGGTGGGATTGCGAGCCGTGCTTGTTTTGAACCCCATAATAATTCAGTGTGCACCACAGGTACACACCCGGAGTTTTCTCCTAGCGGCCCTCAAATTCAACGTTTTGCTTTTTCCAAATTCTTTCCTGGAGGTGGGTGGAAGTGACCCTCAAAGTTCTTATCCTGGTCACCTACTTCGGGGTGGTGGTCCACACTTTTCACTGACAAGATGGAATTCGAAATGTCAGAGCTGGAGACCTATACTGTGGCACAGCTCATGGATTTCTGTCAGGAGAGGGGAGTATTTGTCAGGGGAGGGGCCAAAAGAGAGGAGCTCCGTACTAGTCTGCGAGCATGGGTGGAAGCACACACGGAGGGAACGGTGGAGGAGGAGGAATCGGACAGAGGTACTGTCATTGATAGGACTGCGGAATGTCCCCCGGGGGTGGGTGAGATGTCAATCAGCCCCAAGGCAACCTCACGGGAGGGCAGCAGTGTGTCATCGAGAGGGTTGTCAGAAACCGAGTTAGCTGACAGGAGAGAGGAAAGACTGCTAAGGTGGGAAATAGCAAAAATGGAGTTGGAAGAAAGGAGGGAGGGGAGGAGGTTGGAACACGAGTTCAAGCTACGAGAACTCGAATTCCAGGCCCCTAACATCACTCCGAAGGGTGTCGAGTCAAAGGAATTTGCCACGGAGCCCAGGCCCCATTTACCCAAGGACGTAGTCGCCAGTTATACCGCTGGAGACGACATAGCCAAGTGGCTGGCAGCCTATGAGGTCTCCTTAAGAGCCCATGGGATCCATGAGAAGCATTGGGGTGGTGGATTATACCGGTACATGCCTCCGACAGGTAGGGATGCCCTATTGGCCCTAGACCGGGAGGAACAGGTTAATTACCCCGCCATGAAGGTGGCGCTCATCAGGAAGTTTGGGTTGACCCCCGAGAAATACCGGCAAAGGTTTAGGGTCAGCCACAAGCTGAGCTCACAGAATTGGGTTGACTTCCTGGATTTTGCCAAGAAAGCCCTGGATGGGTGGGTCCAAGGTAATGAGGTGGAGGACTATCGAGGGTTGTACGACCTGATACTCAAGGAACATCTACTCGAGAAATGTCTTCCCGAGCTGAGGCAACACCTGGTAGACAGCAAACTTACTTGCCCCCGTAAGCTTGCTGAGGAGGCGGACATTTGGGCAAGTACCCGAGTGTCCACGAAGGGGACGGGAGGAGATTCTCAGAAGTCCGGACAGGGCGCTCCCCAGAAGAAAGAGGGGGGAGATAACAAGAAGCAGGAGTTCTCCAAAGGCCCCCAAAATACCTTTAAGGGGAAAAGTTTCTTCTCCACTTCTAAGGCTAACCCGCAGAAGAACCCTAATCCTGGCCAGAGTCAGCAGCCAAGGGTTATCCATTGCTATGAGTGCGGTGGTATTGGACATTATAAGGGAGACGTGAAATGCCCAAAGAGACCACCCCCTCCCACTGGAGGAAAGGCCTCGGGAGTCGCTAGTTTAGCGCTCGGGGAGGAGATGCCCTTAGTTAAGGGGGGGGAGTGGGCGGGTGTCACCTTAGTGTCCCTGGGTGATCGGGAGATGGTTCCAAAGATCCAGGTGCCCTCAAATACTACCAAGTATGGGCAATGGGTCACCATCAATGGCCATAGAGGGGAAGCTCTGAGAGATACAGGAGCCAGTATGACTATGGTAAGGAGTCATCTGGTGTCCTCAGAGCAGGTGATTCCAGGCGTACTTCATCCAGCCGCGATGGCTGACGGCAGAATGGGCCACTATCCTGTGGCCGAGGTTCCCTTTGAGTGGGGAGGGGTTGCAGGTTCACTTTGAGTTGCCGTAAGCCCCGCCGTGCCAGTCGATTGTCTGCTGGGCAATGATATGGAGCACAATGCTTGGAAGGAGGTGGAATACCGGTCTCATACTGAGATGCTGGGTACACCTGATTGGGCCTGTGTGAGTACCAGGTCTGCGGCTGCTCGGGAGGAGAAGTCGCGTGGGTTGGAGCCTGGAACAATGGCCTACCCAGCTGCTGATGAGGGAACATTTTGAGGACAGGAGGAGCCTGCCTCGATGTCCATACCCCGTGAGATGGATAGGCCACCTGTGGAGGTGGACCCGGAGTCCGCGGAGGAGGACATGGTTCCGTTGGAGGACTTGCCTATCCCCGCTGAGTGGCGAGTGGAAGGAGGACCATCCAGGGAGGAACTGAGCAAGGGACAAAGGGAATGTCCCACCCTCGAGGGTCTGAGGCAACAGGCTGAAGCCCAGGCAGCAGGTAACGAGTCTAGAAACTATCGTGTTTACTGGGAGGATGGTCTCCTCTACAGTGAACCCAGGGCGCCAGTGCACGGACTGTCACGGGCCCTGGTAGTCCCACAGTGTTACCGAGCCTTCCTATTAGAGTTGGCTCATGAGATTCCCTTGGCAGGACACTTGGGTCAGGACAAGACCTTTGCCCGGCTTGTCCCACACTTTTATTGGCCTCGAATGAGGGTGGCGTCCGACACATACTGTTGGTCGTGCGTGTCATGCCAAGCAAGTGGGAAAACAGGGACGAAGCTGAAGGCTCCCCTGGAACCACTTCCCGTCGTTGGCACCCCCTTTGAAAGGGTGGGCATCGACATTGCTGGGCCCCTAGATCCACCTACATCATCCGGTCACAGGTTTATCCTGGTCCTGGTGGATCACGCCACAAGGTATCCAGAGGCAATTCCTCTGAGAACCATTACTGCACCAGTAGTGGCCAAGGCCCTGATGGGGATCTTTACCCGAGTGGGATTCCCCAAGGAAGTTGTGTCCGACAGGGGGACTAACTTCCTGTCAGCATATATGCGGGCCATGTGGAAGGAGTGTGGAGTGACTTACAGGTTCACCACTCCTTATCACCCACAGACCAATGGTCTTGTGGAAAGGTTCAACCAAACCTTGAAGGGTATGATCAGAAGTCTACCCGAAAGCCTGCGGAGGAAATGGGACGTCCTCCTACCCTGTTTGCTCTTTTCCTACAGGGAAGTGCCGCAAAAGGGAGTGGGCTTCAGCCCCTTCGAGCTTTTGTACGGGCACCCTGTACGTGGACCTCTCAGCCTGGCGAGGGACTCCTGGGAAAAGTCTCCCCGGAAAGTTCCCCAGGATGTGGTGAGCTACATGCTGTATATGTAAGCAAAAGTTCCCAGGCAAGCACAAACGTAACTAGCAGGTACACTTGTAGATAGAATTAACTACAATGACATTAGACAAAACTGCTTTTTCCAATACAATTAGTTTTAATTATTCAAATATGCATAAAAAATTCCTATGATAAAAATGCATTACAATGTTCAGAGTCAATGCAAACTTCATTGTAATTATACATGATCTAATAGTGATAAAATTTGATTAAACATTATAAAAAATGATGGTTTCCTGTCGACGCGTTTCGACACGTAAGTTGTGTCTTCCTCAGGACTGTACCATCGATGTTCTGTAAAAATAATAATTGTAAATATATTTTTACTATACAATTTTCTTCCCTGGAAAAGCAGTTTACACTTGTTTATATCATGTTCCTTGTACCGCTAGTCAAACTTTCAAATCTATTGATATACCGCATTATGCCTCAACATATCAATGTGAAACCCACGCGACTATGTATAAGCATCTCCAAGATAAGGCATTACCTATTTTAAATGCTTATATAGTGTCCATATCAATTGTTCAACATAATAACAATAGAGCACAAACTTGTCTTCACCTTTTTTCCCACATTATTGACATTTTGCATCTACATTCAAAAAATGCCTAGTGGCCTTGATGGTTCATTGATGACTTAAAGACAAACTGCAATCGAACAATAATAATTTAAAGACATATTCTTTGTCTTGTCAGGTTGGCATAAGTATATACTGTGCTGTACATATATACATAAAACTAGATATCGGTAAAGCCCAATCCCGTGTAGGTCTGCACAGTAGTAGATTTAATACTATGCAGAGCATGCCATCGTATTACACAACCGTGCATTCATTTCACTCCCCCGCAGGAAAGGTTATCCAACGAGGCCCTACAGTGAATAGCTACTACTTCTTTAGGGGTTGTGTGTTATAAGGAAGTTTAAAACATAAGACCTGGCTTTTACCTGTATGCCAGTTTCTACATTTATCAATTAGTTCACACCTGTTGGCTTTAACTGGTTCCTATCCGAGGGACAGATGTTTCAATTATAGACATACATTGTAATAGTCTATCCCTTCCCTATCCTAGGCAATTATTTACTAAATCTGTCTCACCTTTTAGTGTGTTTCAAAAAATGGCGTTGATTTTTTTGAATGGGATTTTCTAAGGGCGAATTACACACCGACGTTCCCCCAATCTGCCGGTGAAAAGGCACTTAGTATCTGGAATATTTTTGAAAAACAAGTGGTATTATATAGATTGATAAATTTAGTTAGGTCCTTATATTTATATAACATCTTTAACACTCATGTATGTTACCTCGTAAATGGTAGTATCTGTTCGTATGATGATATTAAAATATATTTTTTCTCCACTGTATGACACCAAGAGACTGGGGACGTTGTAAAACGCTAGTATTGCCGACCCTAGAATAGAAAGCAATGTTTGGATGTTATAGGTGTGATTACTTTTCCTTTTTAGTCAGGTTTGGGGACCTAGCGGTTTTGCCGACCTAACTACATGGAGTCACACTTACTGAAAGAATTAGGTTGGACGCGTGGAACAGCGGGGGGACAGCTCGACCTCACAGGATACAGTTCCTCCGTTCGGTAGCGTATTCAATAAACAAAGCTCTATGCGGACCCCAGCAGCTGAAAAAGCAGAGTCCTAATTTTAGATAAATGGTCTGTACATCTATTGGTTCTCTCTAATCGAAAAACAAAGCGGTTCTTACCGATTGGGCCCCACGACACATCTCCTACTCAAAAGGTTAAGTATGGCGTCTGGATAAACAAATAGACGACCAAACTTGACAGAATGCAAATTGTCCGTTAGGCGGCGAGTCAGGTGAAGGCTGCTCCAACGGGAAACCGTCAGCTGTAAGAACGGAGTCCTGAATTAAAAAAACATTTTTGTGTCTCTATAGACTATCTCTCTAAAGTAGCCGGGCAACAAAACAACGCCGATAAATCTTACCAATGTGCACACAGAGATGCGCTTGATTGAATGGAGAGGTACGGAATTTCTGTAATTCGTGTTGCCGCAGGTCTACACTAAAAGGCAAAAGAAAGCGGGCGTTACCCAAAGGGAGTTCACAGCCCGTGTGCACACCATGGTTACGAGTGTCCCTAACGCTTATTTACTCTTACCGTTGTCCCCGGGCTGTATGTCACGGAAGTGGTCTTGCTTCGGTCGGTCAGAATTCGAATACGTGACTCCATGGGCCTTTTATGTAAACGGACTGGCTATTGGTTGATGCAGCCCATTATATTTAAAGCGATATTGCGCTTTATATGCGGCTACCTTTATCTTCCGCCCTAGACTCCTGGCAAGGCGATGCAGCCCATTATATTTAAAGAGATATGGTGCTTTTTAGCAGCTACCTCTATCTTCTGCCCTAGACTCCTGGCAAGGCGATGCAACACAAATGTGTGTTTGTCATTCATCTCCTATTGGGGCAGGTCTAACGATCTTTATCTAGCCGTTCCATGATTTCTATCCCCTTTGCCCCCAAAGAAGTGGGGGGGGGGGGGGAGGTTTAGGGGCGGTTATCCCAGAGAGGAACACACTTCATCTATAAATCCAACATGGATTGAGACAACAGTATCTCATGGGGTATTTTTGGGGCGGTTATCCCAGAGAGGAACACACTTCATCTATAAATCCAGCATGGATTGAGACAACAGTATCTCATGGGTGTCCCAACGCGTGTATCTGAAATAGTATTGAGGCTTATGGACACCTCATTCACACATGGTTGGAATGCTTATACTATTAAAGAATGGCATTCGACCAGGGCAAGTCATTGTTCAGGCCTTGCGAAAATGTTTTAAGTGAAAAAATCCAGAAGACTTCTTTCTTCTTTCTTATTTTCTCACCACCTGCATCCTCGGATAGATGTATTTTCTCAAGAATGCGCCATCTGATGTCCGATGGGGCATGGTGATATTCTATATAGTGACTCACTAAGGGGGATGTTAATTTCTTTGTCTTAATTGCAGATCTATGTTCCGTCAGGCGTGTTCTGATCATGCGGGCAGTTTCACCAACATACCCCTTGTTGCACGGGCATAAGATCAAATAGACAACATTACTTGTCTTGCAGGTCCAAAGTTCCTTTGCTGTAATTTTGTAGTCATTATGTATTAAGGTTTCTCCTGGAATGATTCCATCGCATGACAGACACGAGCCACATCGAGACGTGCCTTTAAAGGCATCAGACCCTGATATGGACTTCTGTATGAAGGGAAGTCTTGCCGTTGGGCTATCAAAACGTGATCTGACTATCAGATCTTTCAGATTCTTGTTTCGCCGATGGGCATACATCGGTTTGGCAAGTTTAGGTTTAGTTGGGTCTGTATTTAACAGGTGCCAATTAGCATTGATGGTTTGTCTGATAGTAGCATTCAGTGTGGAGTGCTTAGTGATGCACACCAGCTTAGGTTCTTGAGTTGGTTTATCCTGCTTGAGAAGACTCTCCCGGTTATAGAACCGGGCTCTCTTGTATGCTTCACGCACCAGACGACGTGGATAGCCCCTATCTATGAACTTCTGTTTCATTTTTACGGATTGTTGGTCGTAATCTTTAATATTTGTGCAATTTCTCCTTACACGCAGGAATTGGGAAAAAGGGATTCCATCTTTCTGACACCTAGGATGATAGCTGGAAAAGTGAAGGAGGGTATTCCGCGCGGTGGGTTTCGTAAATAGATCCACCTCCAATTTATTGGACTGATTTTTAATGTATATGTCCAGAAATTCCACCTGGGATCCGTGTACATGTGAAGTGAACCGAAGGTTGCTATCAGCCATGTTGATCCAATGGAGGAATTCTCGTAGAGTCTGTTCCCCATCGGTCCAGATGAAAAAGATATCATCTATAAACCGGTACCAATGGGAAACAGACTCGTAGAAGGGGGCCATTTCATTGAATATATGGTGAGCCTCAAAAAGGGCCATATATATATTTGCTATGGACGGAGCCATGGCTGCCCCCATGCTCACGCCCTTGGTTTGCTGGTACATATGGTCACCAAACTGGAAAACATTTTCTCTCAATACAAGGTTGAGACAGTCACACATAAACTGTTTGTTACATGGGATATTATAGAGATCGATAAACCACATAGTGGCCTCCACAGCCTCTGTCTGGGGGATGTTGCTATATAGAGCCTCAACATCAAGAGTGACTAAAAGGTCACTATTAGTGTTGAAGGGAAGATGCTCTATCTTACTGATAATTGCTCCAGTGTCTTTAATGTACGATGGAGACAGTTGTACATATGGTCTCAGAATGTTATCTAAATACTTTGAAACTGCCTCAGTCGGGGTGCCTATGGTGGAGACTATCGGACGATAGGGTGGATCTAATTGGTCCTTATGCATTTTGGGCATCCCGTAGATACATGCTATCTTTCTTTGTGATGTATTGAGAAACTCATACTCTTTCTTATTTATAATATTATCCTCTAGGGCCTTAGTGGTGATTTTTTGAATGTTGGTTATTACTCTCATAGTAGGGTTGCTAGTTACTTTCTTATAGAACCGGGGGTCATTCAACATCTTTAGCATGTTGGTTTCATACTGTGTTGAATCTATAAGAACAATACCTCCTCCTTTGTCGCTACTCTTTATAACGACCGATTTGTTGTTTTTTAGGTTGTTTAGAGACTCGTACTCATTTTTAGATATATTGTACCTAGGTTTTGGAATGTATCTGAGAGTTTGTTCCAACTTAGTTATAACCACTTTTTCAAAAATGGCCATTTCTGGGCCTAGTTGGTCCAAATTGGGGGTGAAGGTGGAGGGTAAGGCTACAGTGTTATTACTTCCCATGTCTGTATCATTGTCAGATTTATCTTGGAAGAATTTTTGGAGTCTTATCTTCCTAAAGAAAGAGTGTAGGTCCTGTAAAAGTTCAAATGTATCTACATTAGTATGGGGAACAAAAGTGAGTCCTTTTGTTAACAGAGATATATCTGATGTTTCAAGACGGTATTTAGAAAGATTGAAGATCGGTATTAAATCCATTGTTTGTGATATTGAGCTACATGCTGGCCTTCCGAAGCCAAATGGCTAAGTTGTGGAAGCAAGCTTCTGACAACTTGGAAGCCAGTCAGGCAGTTATGAAAGCGTGGTATGACCACAACGCTCACCCAGTGGAGTTGGAGCCTGGCCAGAAGGTGTGGGTGATGGAGCCTGGAGAGTTGAGTGCCCTCCAGGATCGTTGGACAGGCCCCTACGAGGTATTGGAGAAGAAGGGCAAGTCTACCTATCTGGTGGACGTAAAGACCCCTCGGCATCCGCATCGGGTGTTAAATGCCAATCGCCTCAAGCCCCACTACGAGAGGCCCGAAGTGATGTTGGTTATGGTGACTGACGGATCGGAGGAAGAGGACACAGAGCCTCTTCCCGACCTTTTTGCGTCTCAAGAAAAGGATGGGTCAGTGGAGGGAGTGAAACTCTCGCCAACCCTGACTCCTGAGCAGCAGGAGGAATGTCGCCAGGTCTTGGGGTCATTCGCTCCTCTGTCCTCCCTTGTCCCGGGTAAGACCCGCTTGTGTACCCACGACGTGGACACAGGGGACAGCCCACCTGTGAAGTCAAAGTCTTACCGGCTGTCTGACAAGGTGAAGGCCAGTATCCAAAGCGAAGTAGCTAAGATGCTGGAGCTAGGAGTCATCGAACCTTCAAGTAGCCCTTAGTCTAGCCCGGTGGTGTTAGTTCCTAAAGCTGCCCCACCTGGCACCACACCAGAATTGAGATTATGTGTGGACTACCGAGGACTAAATTCGGTAACCAAAACGGATACTCATCCGATCCCTCGGGCGGATGAATTGATTGACCGGTTGGGAGCTGCCCAATATCTCAGTACCATTGACCTCACTGCAGGGTACTGGCAGATTCCCATGTCTGATGGAGCCAAGGAAAGGTCAGCCTTCTCCACGCCTGATGGACACTACCAGTTTTGCGTCATGCCCTTTGGGCTCAAGAACGCTCCTGCCACTTTTCAGCGGCTGGTGAACACGATCCTCACCGGGATGGAGTCATTCTCTGCTGCGTACTTGGATGACATAGCTGTCTTCAGTAGCAGCTGGGAGGATCACTTGCAGCACTTGCAAGCCGTTCTCCAGGCCCTGGAACGGGCTGGCTTGACGATTAAGGCCAGCAAATGTCAGATTGGACAGGGGTCGGTAGTGTACTTAGGACACTTGGTGGGCCGGGGAACGGTGCAGCCCCTTCAGGCGAAGATTGAGGCAATCATGGCCTGGAAACCCCCCAAGACCCAGACTGAGGTCCGAGCCTTCCTGGGCCTCAAAGGTTACTACAGACGATTCGTGAAGGGGTATGGCACTATCGTGGCACCCCTTACAGAACTCACGGCCAAAAAGCAACCCAGGAGAGTCATTTGGACGGAGGCTTGCCAGCGAGCCTTCGACACTCTGAAACAAGCATTGTGTAAAGCTCCAGTCCTGAAGGCTCCAGATTTTTCAAAAGAGTGCATTGTCCAGACAGATGCATCCGACATTGGCATCGGGGCGGTGCTATCGCAACTCAATGAAGAGGGTCTGGATCAGCCCGTGGTCTTTCTGTCACGAAGACTGCTTCCCCGGGAACAGAGGTGGAGTACCATCGAGCGGGAAGCCTTTGCGGTGGTCTGGGCACTGAAGAAGCTGCGACCATATTTGTTTGGTTCACACTTCCTTGTTCAGACAGACCACCGACCCCTTCGTTGGCTCATGCAAATGAAGGGGGAAAATCCCAAACTGTTGAGGTGGTCTATCTCCCTACAGGGAATGGACTTTCGGGTGGAACACCGGCCCGGAGTTGACCACGCCAATGCAGACGGTCTCTCCAGGTATTTCCGCCTTAGTGTTGAGGACTCCCAAGGGGTTGGGTAGCTCTCCCCACTTTCAGCTGGGGGGGACGCGTGTTAGACCCGTCTGCTTCTGAGAGTCCCCTCACCACTATGATTTCTTTTGTTCCCCTGTACCTCCCAAAAATTGTCGCTTTTTATTTGTCTACCAGGACTTTTTATGTGTGTCTCATGGGGTTAGATGTTCCTTGATGCCCAGTTGCTCACACAGTTTGTGGCACCTATTTACAAGGCGCCTGGCCCAAACCTGTGGCACTACAAACTGGGGTTGTCAACCTGTATAAATGGACCTAAAATGGTGGACACCCTTTTTCCTCATGTGAAGTGACTCCCATTGGAGCCTTCATGTACCCTGGCCTCTTGAGGTTTTGGCGCCCTTTTGGTTGGCGCGCATTTCTGACAGGAATTCCTTTATTTTCCTCAGGTACACAAAATGGCTGCTCTAGAACCGCAGTACGGTGGCTGTGAGTGTCCTAAATACCCCTCAAGAGTGCCATGTCATTGTCACAGCCAGAGAAGGTTCTAGAACCTTCTGGTTTGTGCCAGTACCCCAGGGCACTGGCTATATAAGGCCCAGTCCCTGGCGGCCATTTTAGATTGAATGAAGGATTAGAAGAGTTCAGACTAGAGAAGAGATTCCAGACTTGACACCAGATTGACACCTGCCCTGTTGACCCCTGAGGTGGCTGGTAGCGCAGGCAGTAGAGCAGCAAAGGGTTGTTGGCGTTGTGTCTGACTGGCGTTCCAGTCAGCTACGTGAGAAGTGACCTAGCGCTTACAGCGCCTGCCCAGCGAGTACCTCATTGCCCCCAAAGACTGTGGCCCGTTTCGTGTGCCTCTACTCCCCCCCCCCCCCCGGTGGTGAACTGTGATCGACTTATCGAGTCGCAAGGCGAGAGCAAGTTCGCCGCGACCGCGATCATCAGCTGTGCCCCCTTCGCGTCAGGTGCCTCTAGAGGGGAGCTCGGACGTCTCCGAGCCCCACCAGCGTAGAGCGCTTCCTGCGCAGATAGAAGGTGAGGTGGTGCGCCGGGGCGGGGAAAGGCCGGCCTTCGTTGGGCGGGACTAGCGTCTCTGCCACTCCCCAGTGACCCGGGAGCTGTAGCTGTGGGCGGGAACCACCCTGAATGCGGAAGTCGGAGGGAGGTCCGTGGAGCCCCTGAGAGCCCCGTCGCTAACGAGAGGAGTGCTGTGCCCGACTGAATCGTATCTTGATTGCAGCCGATGTGAGGTGGGCCCGTTTCCTCATAGTGAATGCAGCGTTGTGAAGGAACTGTGAACCGGCATTTACTTGACTGTGTGCGAAGGTTGTGTGACCTCTCCGGCAGCCCGTTCGTCAGTCTAATGACTTCGAACTGGTGCCGCTTGTGCTCAAGTGGTGCTAAAGCCCGTAGGCGCGCATAGACTTCACCGGCAAAGCAGAGATCCTATCCCGGTGACCGCCGAGTGCAAATGATGTATTTACTGTGTTTCCTTGCCTTCTAGATATACGCGCATACGCCTTGAGTGATTATTAAAGAGTCCCAAACCTTATTTTGTGCTCAGAGAAGCCGTATACCTGGTCACTGAAAACAGCATAAACTGTAAGAGATATCTTTCCCATTTGAAACGTATTGCAGATGTAATGATTCTGAAGTATTTAATTGGTGGCCACGATACCAGAAGAAACATGTGGTTGTTTATTTAAATGAACCAATATTTATTCTGATATTTATTCTGATATTTATTCTGATATTATTTGTGATATTTATTGTGATACTCAATCCTGAAGTTATTCTATTTATTAATTAAGCCGGCTTAACACTATAGCCTTCACTTGCCTTGTCACTTGAGCCAAGCTACGCCCTTTGTGCTGGGCTTGCCCATCGCAGGTCCAACATAAAATGAAGTAATTTTCTGTCAGAAAACAGAAATTAGTGGAGCTGTGTTACCAGGATCCTTCCTGAAGGAGCCGGAAAGAACAACTGACCTAACTGTCACCCCTGAAGCATGATGGGATACCGGGGGTCATGGGTGCCTTAAAGGCACAGTGTCAGTTTTTTGTATACAGCTACAGGTTATCTTTTCAGTCTTTTTAGACTGTGTATTTGCAATGCAGCCTGGAAGCTTTCTATGATTTCAGTGAGTTATAAGAATTTCTACTGCTGCCTAAGCATTAAAACAGTTTCTAAACAATCTTTGGTGTTGTTTCTCATGTTTCTAATGCATATTGTTCATGTATGGTGGAAATTCTTCACAGCATATTTCAGCTCTGGTGTGATTTGGCTGCTATTGCATGTTTATATATATATATATGTATATATATATATATGAGTGTATATATGTGGGGCACATATAATATAGTGTTTCCGGGGTCCCGCGCATGGGCGGCAATATTCTAATGCTTATGACTATTGATGAGGATCCCCTGGAAGAGAAATTCACGGTGTTCGCCTGACCTCCTCTAACACGAGGTGCCGAGGATTGCATGCCATCTATTTATGAAGAAACAGTTAACTGAACAGAAGCACTCACCAGGACGTAAGATACTCAAACTTGTCCTCATGGGCATCAGAGGTACTTAGAAAATTGGTATTGTTCCTAGTTTCACAGGCAAGGCCGTAGTTTTCAATTTTGTTCGAGATAGATTGCAGCTTCTATCAAGATACCGGAGCTGGCGTGAAACAAGCACAGCAAATACATGTGAATTTCATATCCTGTTAATGCACGCCCCTAACAACACACAACTCGAGATGGGCGCCGCTGGTTACCTGAATAAAACAAGGCCGCCGGAGTTTTACTCTCTTTCTTCTTTTTTCCGTCTTTTGGGGGGCACTTCCGCATAGATATGGATAACTGCTACATCTACAACCAGGGTAGGTGGAAACAAGTTAAAGCGGACAATGCCCGACTTGGAAAAGGGGGCTATCTTTTTCCACATAGGAGAAAATGCCAATCCATCCCCCTAACGGAGACCCCAGAGGGGCTAACAGATAAAGGTAAATAAGTACCCTACCTCTTGGGGGGCCGTTATCCGTGTGTAGTTGCGGGATGAGACAGGAGGAATAAAGGCAGGGCTCCCTTCTATTTCACGAACGATGAATCTGGCAAGAGAGGAGGGTTTGTTTTAAAGATACATGTAACCATTGTGACAAGGGGCGTTTAAGACTCAACGGGTAAGAGCGACGCATAACAGGTTAGGGGGTTCTCTCACTAACAAGTTTGTCTAACGGTCTGAGTCTACTTACTTGTGAGACGAAAAAGATGGCCGTCACAAAGGATTCTGTCACGGGTTCAGGGCGTACTGGACCACCGCATTCCGGTAAGGGCGCCATAACCGTGCACGGTTTATAAAGGTCGCAAAGGGGCTCGAGACGGCCTCCACTGGGTCTCCCAATTTCCGGATAGAAACTGAGGGCAGACTAACTCCCAAGATCTAAAGCGGCGGCCATCTTCGTGCGCTGACTACGCTACTGTTATGGTCTGTTACACAGATGGAAAGATCGAGGTCATAGAAACTCAGGGCGGGCTAACTCCCAAGATCTAAAGCGGCGGCCATCTTAGAACGATGACTACGCTACTGTTGTGGTCCGTTACACAGATGAAAAAATCGGGGTCATGGGGGGTATCCTGGTTTTAGATTCAAGATACTCAAGGCCACTGAACGCTTTCAACCTTATAGCGGTGCCGAGGTCCCAACTTAACACGATACTACATGGTCCCAAGTGGTCACATGCTGCTATGGACGCGATCCAAAGGGACATGTCACCGCAGTATCAAAAATGACACTCGGTCTGAGCTCTGAAGACAGACAACAGTGCAGGGATTGGTGCTGGGATAGGACTGGAATCTCAAAGACATACATAATAAAAAGATATTTGCAGGGTCCCAAGCAGGAGTCTCATATCTAGAAAACGATAAAAGACTCTCGTGAATGAGGGAATTTACATAATGGCATTCTGCCAGGGGCATTCCTCATTGAGGCCTGATTTAACGGAATTCAAGAAGAAGATCCAAAAAACCTCTCTCTTTTTTCGGAGAGTTAAAGGATCTACTCCTGGTTTAGCCTGGATTTTTTCCAGGATAAACCATCTCAGTTCTTTCTCAGTGTGTTCTTTCTCCAGCCAGTGAGATACTATGGGGGTGGTGACTTTCTTGTTCCTGATGTTGGATCGGTGTTCACCGATTCTAAGGCGGCATTCGCGTCCTGTTTCCCCTACATAGGGTAGGTTGCACGGGCATAGTATTACATAGATAACATTGCCCGTGCAACAGTTTGTCAGTCTTTTGTTGCGAGCTACTGAGATGGTACGGTATGTAGTAGTAATAGTGTCGCCCACAATAGCATGAGGACATGCTTGACACATGCCACATCGGTGGTTCCCATAGATGGGGTTACAGCTGGTGATGGCAATTTGTAGGGTGTTGCCAGATTCTGGCATCTTGCCTCTCACAAGATGATTTTTCAAGTTCCTATTCCTCTTGAAGGCAAAGATGGGTCTGGGTAGGGGAGTCTTTTCTTTCTCCGAATTGAGGAGATGCCAGCTGGAATTGATGATCTGGCGTACTTTGTGATCAAGATTAGAGTGTCGGGTAATGCATACCAATTGTTCTTGAGTTTCTTTCTCTTTAGGTAGGAACATGCATTCCCGGTTAGAATATCTTGCTCGTGTAAACGAGTCTTTGACCAGTCTAGGAGGATATCCTCTATGTAATAGTTTGTATTTAAGAATGTCTGATTGGGTTAGAAAATCTCCAACATCAGTGCAGTTTCTCCTAATTCGGAGAAACTGACTGTAGGGTACTCTGTCCCTTTGGCATCGTGGGTGGAAACTGTTGTATTGCAACAGCGTATTTCTCGCTGTGGGTTTGGTGTACAAAGAAACCTTCAGTTTATGGGCCTGATGTTCCACCCAGATGTCTAGGAACTCGATCTTGTCATTGCTGGAATGCATGGTAAATTGGAGATTAGGGCCGGCTGCATTTAGCCAAAGCAAAAACTCATTTAGGGTGTCCTGGTCCCCCTTCCAAATAAAGAAAATGTCATCGATGAATCGAGACCAAATTGTTACATTTTCATGGAAGGGGGCCATTTCATTATAGATGTTAACCCTCTCGAACTCTCCTACATATCGGCACGCAATACTTGGGGCGCAGCTGGCCCCCATGCTGACTCCCTCAGTCTGCTTGAACATGTTGTTATTGAATTCGAAATAATTTTCATGCAAGACCAGATCAAGGCATTGAAGTATGAAGGCCGCATTGGTGATCTCTGGTTTGGATGCCAATATTTTTTCAATGGTGTTATATGCTCCATTTTGCGGGATATTGGAATATAAAGATTCTACATCCAGTGTGACTAGTATTTCACAATCTTCAAAGTATGGGGTGCCTTCGATCCTACCAATAAAATGCCCCGTGTCCTTAACATAAGACTCAAGTTCGTTCACCATCGGTTTAAGAAACTTGTCTATATACTAAGACAATGGCTCGGTGGCCGCCCCAATGGTGGAAACGATCGGTCTCAAGGGGGGGTCGGAGCTGTTTTTGTGAGTTTTGGGAACCCCATAAATTATGGGTATTCGTGTATAGCTCGGGGTTAGGAATTCGGCTTCTTGTTTGCAAATGAGGCCAGTATCGACAGCATTTTTGACCAGACATAAAATGCATTGTTTAAGGGCATTTTCAGGGTTATTTACAGTTCTCTGGTAATAACCAGAGGAGGAGAGTAGAGTGTCCATTTTGTTGGTATAGGTGGGGGTATCGAAAATATCGATCCCTCCCCCTTTATCACAGGGTTTAATAGTGAGGCTTTTGTCATCCTTCAAGTTTTTAAGGGTTTCTTCTTCCCCTGATGGTAGATTAGAGGGGGGGACAGGGACGTATTTAATTAGTTGGTCAAATTTCTTAGTGACCACTTTCTCGAAGATGTTCACTTCAGGGCCCACCTTTTCAATGGAAGGAATGAACGATGAGGGGGGTCTTAGTCTGGATTTATTCTCTTGATCAGAGAGGGGAGGACGTTCAGCAAAGAATTTTTTTTAACGTATCTTTCTGAAAAATAGATGTAGATCCTTAGTAAATTCAAATTTGTAAAAATTTGCCGCTGGGACAAATGATAGTCCCCTAGTCAATAAATTGAAAAAGCTGGGTCTATCTCTTTCCGGGACAAATTAAATACTGGGATGCCCTTTATGTTTTCCATTATTGATGATGTCGCGTTTGGACATACATCTGAGGCTGTCCTCGACCCGGATGGTAACTCCTCGCCGTGGGGGTCCGCGTTCTCGGGCGGGAATTTCCACGGCGGTTCCCTAAAAAACACTGTTGCGGGGAATTCCTGTCAAATGGCCCAGGCCTATTAGGGCGGCTTGGCTTGTCTCCTTGGTCAAAATTATGGTCATATTCTTCTTGACCATCGCCGTCTGAGTCGGTGGTGTCAGAGAAGGTAGTTACCCTCTTGTTGCCCCATCTTGGCGCCTGATTTTCTTGATTGGCCTCTTCCAAGTTGGTATAAAATCCATTGGAGAGGTATGGATAGGCTTGTTCCTGAGAAAATAGTCTAATATCCTTTCAGAATTTTTCTGTTTTTCTCTTTAACAGATACTCAGAAAAGGAGTCAAGCTCTAAATGTATTTCCTCCAGCTTTTTTATGCCAAGATCTACCGCATTGCCTTCCCTCAATTTATCCTCCAGTTCTTGGATTTCCTTGTTGAGGATGTCGATGACATCCCTAGCGGTCTCTATGATGAGCATCATCCAGTCCATGGAGCAGCGGTTCGAAATGAGCGCCCACTGCTCCAGGAACTGTCTGATCTCAACAAAGACACCTGGGATGTTGCGGACCCTCAGTCCGATAGGGATGGTCCCTGCTCTTAGGTAATCCAACATAAATTGGGCATGTAGTTTGGTTCTTTTGAGGGTTGCCACTGGAGGTGGAGCCAATCATCTTGGCGTATTCTTCATCAGTAAAACCAAATATTTTAATACGTTCCATGATGGATAGAAGGAAAAAGTACTAAAAAGCACCAGAAGGATGAAGAGAAAGATAATTCAGGGTCAAGGGAGACCAGGGTCGACTCCCAAGCAAAATCTCAAATAGACATCAATCACTCAGACTTTCATACAGAACAGCTCTCTCTCAGACATGGGGTTCCCCAAAACCCAGAGTACCCACAAACCCCCACAGCACCGGGCTGTGAAGAAACAACAGAATAGAAGGGGGTTCCCAGGAGGGATTTAAGGATAAAAGGCAGGCCAAGGGGTACAACAGCAAAAAAGAAACAAGAAACCCTGCCCAGTTAGTATACAAAGGTCCTTCTAGAGGATCCTACTCTCTACATGGGGGGTGACAAACGAGAATTGGAGCCAGACACACATGGATACCTTTAGATTCTTTTTGTTGATCAGTCATTTGATCTGAGTCATTTTTGTAAAAAAGTTTTTTTCATTATTATAGCCATAAAAAAGACATAACATATATTTATCTTACGTACAATGTCAAAGGAATTCATTGAAAACACAGTCACGCACACACCGTACCATACTAGATTCAAACCACATTCATATCTTTCACACTATCTCTCATTCAAGGATTTTTCCACTCATTAAATAAACAGGTACATCGGGACATAGACGCAACCAAGATAGACAATGTTGCGATGACAAAAGCACAGGGGGGCAAGAGATGATGGATCAAATCGTCTGATTCAGATGGAAGACTGCCACCCTCGGGAAATACGCCAACGCGCGTTTCGATGTAGGGCCCGGGTAGGGCCGCACCTTCGTCAGGGCGAGGAGGTACCACGAGGTACCACGGGGAGGGGGACACACAGGGCTGGAAATACAAAAGATATATATATACACCGCTACCAGTTATAGAGTTTTAAATTTTTTTATATAATCATCAATATGGGAACGGCTCCAGTCTCTAAAGTCACTCTTAATATATTGTATCATATTGATAAACCAGAAGTAAATTCTTAAGACACACAAACTCTAGATAATTAGGGAACCCATATATACATACACCTCAAACATACACTGGTTACCTGACAGTCATCCATATTTTTTGGATTCAGCTGGTCCTAAACTGTGAGCACCCTTGTTTTTGTATTCGAAGGACTATAGCCCCAAAAAAAGAGAAAGGCAAGCCTGCTGTTCCTCCATAGGTGCCTTTCAATTAAACAGTATAGGGATAACGGGAGTTTTGCTATGTAGATAGTTATTTAATTAAGGTGACAACGATAGACTCGCCATCAGTCACGAGGGCAGGAGAAATAAACTATCCATAGTTAAGAAATTCACGGTGTTCGCCCGACCTCCTCTAACACAAGGTGCCGAGGATTGCATGCCATCTATTTATGAAGAAACAGTTAACTGAACAGAAGCACTCACCAGGACGTAAGATACTCAAACTTGTCCTCATGGGCATCAGAGGTATTTAGAAAATTGGTATTGTTCCTAGTTTCACAGGCAAGGCCGTAGTTTTCAATTTTGTTCGAGTTAGATTGCAGCTTCTATCAAGATACCGGAGCTGGCGTGAAAAAAGCACAGCAAATACATGTGAATTTCATATCCTGTTAATGCACGCCCCTAACAACACACATTACATAATTACATAATCCTGGCCCCCTACTGATGAGAATCTGTGTTTTAACAATTAAAAACCGGGCAACTTGTTTTCTTTCTTTCTTTTTTCTCTTTTGCTCATCTCAGCACTATTTTAGTGAATATATGGCATTTTCTTCACTCAAATGGCTCTTTTTTCTTATAAATGCCATTTTAATGAATTCCCTATATAACTTTGCTACCTTTTTCTCATGCTGATTTTTTAAGAATCTGTGAATGCTTTCTTTGCTCTGGATATTGCACTCAAAGCTTATACACATTTTTCCTTCACTTCTGCATGCTTCTAAGTGTTGTTCACACAGCATATGGGCAGGCTCATACAATCACCAAAGTTGATGCATCGTCCTCTTTGTCATGCAACAGTTGCCAGTGATCGTTTAGCTTTAGCTAAGCCTTCCTCTTCTGTTACAAAACCTAAGCGGGAGAAAAATGACCCCCATCTCCCATTCTGTCATTGCATAACCCTGTTATTGATACTATCCTTGATTATGTGAGGGGATTAAAACCCTTCAAGTCTGCTACCAATGAAAAACTTCAACAAATTGAAGATAGATGGATCACTATGGAAGGGAAATTGTTTGATATGGACAAAGTATAAGTAATTTACATGATTCTACTACCAAGATTCTTATCTTGGAGCAAGAGATCCAACGGCTCAAGTTGCATACTGAGGATCTTGAAAATCGAAATAGACGTAATTCCCTGCGGTTATATGGTCTACCTGAAAATCTGAAAGGCCCAGACCTTCTTCTCTTCTTAAAGAAGTTCCTGCCTGAGCTTTTTGACCTTCAACTTGATCCTCCATATAATATTCAACGTGCACATTGTCTTGGTCGTTTCCAACCTCAGTCTACCAGACCCAGAGGAATTATAATTTTATTTTTGGAATTTACAGATCTCATCTGTATGTTGCAGGCAGCAAAGGTAAAACGCCATCTTATATGGTCTGGTTACGCCATTTATATATCTCAATATCTCTCACTACTACCACCAATGCCAGAAAGAGTTTCTTGCTCTTCGTCCACTAATGAGACAAATACATATCCTTTATGCCAGTTTGCATCCTTGTCTATGTTAAATTACTCATGAGGGCACTTCCCGCTCCTTTGATGATCCTGTAATAATAAAATCTTTTCTCCAAATTTCCCACAACACTCTGTGGATACTCCTTCCCAGTGTTCCTAACTTAATCTTACCAATTCTTGTTATTCCTACACTTTTCTAACATTTCTTTCTACCTCTCTCTATAATATTTCTATATGGCTGTTATCTCCTTCATATCTTAGTTTTGCTCCCTCTACCCTTCTTCTTGCTCTTGGTGCTGTTGCGTCGCATGCGTATCTCTTTTACACTTCATCTTGGATCAGGATATCTTTTCTTGATCTAGCTCTATTTCCTACTATCACTGTCTCTCCATCTCAGACTAGTTACTTTTTACTGTCTTTGTTGTACTGTTTTATGAATGTTCTTCTTTTTTCTTCTTTTAATTTTTTTCGAATTACATTACGTATATGTAACATTTTTATTGAATACATGGTGTCTTTCTGTTTTCAGCAGTGTCCATGCAGCGTATTATCTGTATTCCTGTATCTTTCATTCACCTCCTTAAATATGACTTCAACTGTAATCTAATGGTCCCGGACCCAAGTCAATCCTCCCAAATAGTACAAGGAAATGAAGAGTGGGCAATACCGGAGGCAAAGTCTCAATACCAACGGAAGGAAGTTAGCGGGATGAGACTTGCAACAAAACTAAATCAATCTGGTGTGCGTGCTCTTAATGGAAGATTTCCCACTGATAATCCTGCAGCCTATACTCATATATCCCCCTTCCGCATGGCTACTTTAGATTACATCTGGATATCTCTTTTCGCCTTCCAACTGGTGCGCCAGTTCTCGGTAATGCCATCTGCAGACAGCGATCATGCCATCCTAGTATGTAACATCGCCCTTTGCCCTCAATATCGCCCAATAATTCCCCTGATTGGACGGGAATTAAACCTCCAGAAGGTAAAAAAAACTGAGATGGTCTGAGGAGAACTGTGAAGTACTTGAAACAGAGATTGATAATCTTCTTTCCGAACATTGCCAAGATGGGGCTGAGTATTTCGCAGGTCCCTCCTGGGAAACAAGACTGAGTAAATTCAGAGATCAGTTGGCATTAAAAACAACGAGTAGCCGTCTGCAGGTGCTTCCGGCTTCGACTATCTTGCTGGAGCAAAAACAAGCTGTAACTCTCTCAAAGAGTAAACTAAATAAGTTGCAACGAGCCCACACGTACAGCGAAAGCCAACACAAATCTCTGAAGAATGATATATCAGCAGCTAGAAAAGTCTATAGGAAGGCCAGATTCGCCTTACAAAGACAGGAAGAAGAGCGTCACTGGGCGACAGCCTTCGAGATAATCAAAACCAAGGATCAAAGGAAGTTTTGGAATTGGGTGAACGAGGCATCCAAAGCTGCCAAACCTCCGACTGCAACTAATATCTCCCCCGCTGACTGGGAGAAGTATGTCAAAGAGCTGTATACAACATTGGGCGTACCAACTGGTAGTAGGGGCGTCCAACCAACACTAGACCTGCAAGTCGAGGAGGAAGACACGCTATGTCCTATTAAGATAGCAACTGAAGAAATAGCTGCGGTAATAAGGAAAATGCGCTCTGGTGGTGCCCCAGGCCCTAATGGAATCCCAACACAGGTTTTTAAAGCTGCTGCACAAAAATGGGCTTTGCTGTTGACTCCACTATTCGAAGATGCTATACTGGGACGTACCATCCCGCATACGTGGCAAGGATCACTTTTAGTACCTTTCCATAAAAAAGGTTCGCGCGCTGACCCCGATAACTATCGGATGATAGCTCTACTCGATGTGGACGGGAAAGCCTATGCAAGTATATTGTTGAAAGAACTTACAAAATGGGTGGAATCGAAGAATCTAATCCCCTTTAGTCAAACTGGCTTCCGAAAAGGCTGCCACATCGAAGACAATTTGATTTCGATAGTCCATTTGATGGAGACTACCATAGCTGCAAAAGGCAAATCCCTGTACATGGGATTCATTGACTTCCGCAAAGCATTCGACAGCGTTAGCCGCCCCAAATTATGGGAACAACTGTCAAGATGGGGAATTCCGCGGGCACTGTGAAGGATCACTGAAAGAATATCGACCGACAGAATATCGACCATCAAAAATATCGTTGAGAAAATATCGACAGTCAAAATATCGAGTTTCTATCTACAAACAGGTAAGTACAAAAATATCGAGTTAAAAATATCGTTTACAAAAATATAGTTGTAAAACATATCATATTTACTAAAAACAGTGTTAAATTAAATTAATATTAATAATTAATTACTAAAATATACTTAAAATTACTTAAATTAACTTATAATAATTAAATAATTAATGAAAGTTAAATAAATATTTTTTTATTTCATATTTATTAAACATATATATATAGTAATAAAATATAATAAAATAATACCCAAAAACTGAAAACTGACCCTGAACCCTAAAAATACCCCTTTACCCAAAAACTGAAAACTGACCTTGAACCCTAAAAATACCCCTTTACCCAAAAACTGAAAACTGACCCTGAACCCTAAAAATACCCCTTTACCCAAAAACTGAAAACTGACCCTGAACCCTAAAAATACCCCTTTGCCCAAAAACTGAAAACTGACCCTGAACCCTAAAAATACCCCTTTGCCCAAAAACTAAAAACTGACCCTGAACCCTAAAAATACCCCTTTACCCAAAAACCCAAAACTGACCCTGAACCCTAAAAATACCCCTTTACCCAAAAACCCAAAACTGACCCTGAACCCTAAAAATAAAAACGATATTACTTCACTTACCTTAAAAACGATATTACTTCACTTACCTTAAAAACGATATTTTGGCTGTCTATATTCTGTCCTGTCGATATTTTCTCCAAACGATATTTTGGAGTCGATATTATGTCCAAACGATATTATTTAGTCGATATTATGTCTGTGCACCCACTATTAAATGCGCTAATAGCCCTTCACACGGACACATGGGTCAAGGTCAGAGTAACATCAAAATGGACCACCTCTAACAAAATGTATACAAATAGAGGCCTTAAACAAGGGTGCACCCTTGCACCACTACTTTTTAATCTGTACCTCGCTGACCTCCCCGAATGGTTAACTGGATCAAGAGCCTTCCCCCCAGGAATTGGCCAAAGCAAAATTCAAATTTTGCAGTATGCGGACGACACGATTCTGCTAGACCAAACTCAGGTGGGCCTCCAAAGGCTGTTCAACTCTCTCGCCCAGTATTGTAAAAATAATATGCTCGAGATAAACGTAGGCAAAACCAAGGCGATGGCAGTATCACCTACGAACACAAAAAAGCTCTTGTGGTTCATAGAGGGGAAGCAATTGGAGACTGTCCCTACATACAAATATTTAGGTGTCTGGATTGACCATAAAGGTAGATGCTCGGTGCACATATCTGAGATGCTGACAGTGGCTCGCCGTCTAGAGGGTGTCTTTTTGAGAACAAAGAATGCCCTACATTCTCAGGATTTGGTTCCATTAATAAAACTGATTAATGCAAAATTTTTGCCCACAATTACCTTTGGAGCAATCATCTTCAAGGACAAACTGAACAACTGGCTTGATAGAGTGCAATCATCATGTTACCGCCGGGTCTTTCGATTGCCAAACTCGACTTCCCATGCCCACATACGGAAACAATTTTCTCTATCCTCCATGCGTTGGATCATGGCTGCAAGATTCGTTATATATTGCTTAAAAGCGAAACAAGCAAATTCTCATACGCTAAAGAGCTGTATATGGCTGGTCCTCAAAAACCCCGCCACATCATGGAATAAATATTTAACGTTCTGTCTCAAATCGCTCGAAGCGGGGGACATATGGTCTTCTTCTCTGCCCAACGAAACGAAAGGAAATCTCTTAATCAAGCAAGCTAAAATCCTTTCAAACCAATCGGACACACAACTGGTACTCAAGCTCTCTCATGGCACCTGGGCCGCCAAATTATACGCTTCGAAAACTCTTCCATCTTATCTTGCATCAGCAATGAAACCGTATATTAAACACCAGCTAATGAGATTCCGATTTGGCCTAATTCCGCTGAAAGCATATAAGTTTGGGCAAGGATATAAGATAGGAGCCTCCTCCCAATGTCGGTTTTGCAAACGGGGAGAGGAAAACTTAATTCACATTTTGTGCATTTGTCATCAATTGCGGCCACAAAGAATATTCTGGCTGAGACCAATTTGGCTCCTTCTAGGTATTAGAACATGCCAAGAAGCACTCGAGGTATGCATGAGGGGGGATTCGCCTCAAATGGCGACCCGCTTTGTCAAATTTATTTCTGAAATTAATTCCATGACTTTTCCCTCCGTGCAATGCCTGAATTTAATCCCTTGCAAGTAATTGATTTTTGACTTTCCTTGTCCTTTTACCTTTCCTTCCTACCCATTTACTGTTTTAGTTCTAGTTTTTAACAGTCTCGAATGCCTATACTACCGTTTTTTGTATTCTTGCATATTGCAATGATTTTAAATAATTGTGCAATAAAACAAACTTTAAACTTTAAACTTTAAACTCCTTAAATATGTGTAACGTTGTCTCGTGGAATGTCCGTGGTCTGGGATATCCTGTCAAAAGACAAAAGGTACTCTCTCACTGGTCCAGATTGAACTCACATTTTTCTTTATTGAGAGAAGCTCATTGTAATGATGTAGAATCTCTTAAATTAAATGGACAATGGGTGGGGCAAGTATAATATTCTCCTGCAATTAACCATAAATGTGGTGTTGCTATTCTTTTTCATAAATCGCTGCATGTACACATTTTATCAACTCAATGTGATAGTGATGGACGATGGGTGCTGGACAAGGTTATCATTCATAATAGGGAAATCTTTTTATTTATTATTTATGGTCTAGTTAAAATGGACCCAGATTTCTAGAATAGCATCGTGATTTTATAAATCTCTTTTGATAATCCTAACATTATTGTTGCAGGGGATTTTAATCAGTGGTTGGATCCTTTTACTGACAGTCTAAATATAAATGTAATCCTGACAAATCTGACAAAGCATTTCAATCTGCCATTACCACTCGCCCATTATTCAATTTTATTTTTAAAACATATTTTATTAGTTTCATACATGCTCTGAATACCAACAATATCCCTTTGTCATTGTCAATAGTCACACATTCCAGTGTTCCCCCTTTGCTCCTTCCAAACCACCAATAGTGACATTGAAGTAGGATGTTCCAATAATCTACATATTTCTACAATATGCACAGCCTCTCGCAAACTATAATCAAATATTAGTCGGCCCCAACACCCTTCGATCTTCCCTCCCCCCTCCCTCCCCACCGGTGTGCGTAACTGCAAGCTACCTTCCAGTTTTAGTTCCTGGTACAGTGATCATTATGCCCATCTCTCTGCATACCTGTGGGCATGGGTGCCTCTCTCAAACCTCATTATCATGCTCTGAATCCTCACCTACATGGTAATCCAGTAATGCTTGGACCAATGTTTCCCAGGCATTCGCAGCGTCCAGTGCCTTAGCATTATTTAGTCTCCTTGCCTGCTGGTACCTGAGCGTACTCTCGCTTCGCATCAATTTTATGAATTCAGCCTTCCATCTCTCACTACTAGGGCTGTCTTTTGATTTCCAGTGTCTCGTTATCTCTCTTTTTGCCAACAATAGTCCCATGTCTATAAATTTACTAGAAATCTTGGTCTTAGATTTGTGAGGGAACCAGTGCAATACACACGTTGCTAAGTCAAAAGTCAACCGCCTCTCTGTGATCGAGCTCAAAGCGTCTCCAATATCCTCCCAGTAGGCCCCTAGTTGAGGGCACTCCCATAGCATATGCTCAAGCTCCACTCCCGCTCTCGTACATCTAAGGCAGGCCGCTTCGTCTACTTTAAAATACTTCCTTATTTTGCCCGGTGTTAAGTATGCTCTATGAAGTATGTAGAAATGTATTAATTGAAACCTGGCATTCCTCGTGCTTTTCCAAGCCCTGCGTACTATGTGTTCCCAGTTTGTCTCCGGTATGGGTTTCCCTATCCCCACTTCCCATTTCAATCTCAAATTATCCATTGGCACTAGCATTCTGGAGAACAAGCATGTGACTGCCTTAAAAGTCCCGGCCGCCCGTCGTATTGGGTTCCGTTATTCCTCCTTTCCAGTGCGCCTTTAAGGCACGAATCAGGGCCGCATGGATCAGTAATCCCCCCACGGGTAGATCATATCTTTCTTGTAATGCCTGGTAAGGTATCAGTTCCCCATCCTCATATAAATCTCCAATCACCTGTATCCCTGCCTGTTCCCATTGCTGAAGAGATGGCCAGTCGCCTCCATGGGGGTAGCGCAGTCGCCATACCCAATGGTATTTCAGGAGCATATGGGTGAACTACTCCCGCCTTACGCTATGATCTATTCCAGCACAATCTCAATGTTTTTTCCTCTGTGGAGAGTTCTTTGAGGTCTAATTTTTGTTGCATAACTATAAAGGATATGACATGGCGCGGCAGTCCCTTTCCTCTCAAGTGTTCAGGACCCCTAAATTCCCTTGCTATTGCTTGTGTCAATATCTGTAGTTGGGCTGCTATATAATACAATTCAAAATCCGGGACTGCCAGCCGCCCCTCTGCCTTTGGTCGTGTCAACGTAGCCTGGGCCACACTCTGTATTCCCGTTCCCCATAAAAACCCCACTAACAAGGATTTCAATGTTTTAAATGTTAAGGTTGGTATCCAAACAGGCAGTGTTCTAAACAAATATAGTAGCCTAGGTAGTGCCACCATTTTCAGTAGAGCTATATGTCCTGTCACAGATAGTGGAAGTGTTGCCCAAAAGGCCATGCTCCCCTTCAGCGCTCTTACACATCTCCCCACGTTTCCCTCTAACATGTCAGTAGCATTGTGGTAAACATTGACCCCCAGGTACGCCAGACATGTCGGCTCCCATCGTACTTCATGAGTCATCTCAGGCCGTAACCCTCCTGGCTTCATCGGAAATAGGCAAGTTTTGGCCCAATTCACACTCAATCCTGAAATGTCTCTGAATTCCATTAGCAATTTTGCAGCCCCCGCCAGCGCCTCCCCTGCGTCTTCCAGAAACATCAGCAGGTCGTCAGCATATAACGAAATATACTGCCTATCACCTCTGTACATCAGGCCTTCATATTCCTCTCCCTTCCTGGCTCGAGCTGCTAGCGGTTCCATGGCCAGGGCAAACAATAAAGGGGAAAGTGAACATCCCTGTCTCGTGCCTCGGCCTACCGGGTATTTGGTCGAGATCAGTGTTCCCACTCTCACTCTGGCTACTGCAGATGTATAAAGCACCTTGGTCCAGGTCACAAAGTCATCTCCTAGTCCAAAACGTCCCAGGGTCTTATAGAGGTATAACCACTCCAGACTATCGAATGCTTTCTCTATGTCTACTGAAAGCACCATAGGTTGCTGCGCTGCAGGTTGATCTTTGTCTAATATTCTTAGCAATCGCCGCACGTTGGATGCCGTATTCCTCGTTGGGATAAAACCTGCCTGATCCTCATGAATTAGTGCTGTCATGTGCTGCAAAAGGCGAGTCGCCAAGATTCTGCTCAGAATCTTATAATCCGTTGTCAGCATCGATAGTGGCCAATATGAGGCCATATCAGTCCCTACTCGGCCGGGCTTCAACAGTGGGATGACCAATGCTTCCCTCATTGAGCTAGGAAGCCGACCCAATTTCTTCACCTCCGTGTATACTTCCAACAGCCTGGGGGCCAGCAGGTCCACATATTTCCAATAAAACTCTATTGGCAACCCATCTACCTCTGGGGTTTTGTTACAGGCCTTGTGCTTAATAGCACTTCTGATTTCCTCCAGCGTTATATCACTACCTAAACATTCCGCTTGTTCTTCCTCTAGCCCCTCCAGATAGGAGTCTATGTCCTCCCCCCCGCTATAAGCGAGCTCCTATACAAAGCTTCATAGTATTGCAAGAATCTATTTACAATCTCGCTTTGGGTGAACACTACCTGTCCATTCCTATCTTCCAAGGCCAATATGGGTGATCCCCGCTTTAACGGGTTGGCCAGCCACGCAAGCAGCGTCCCCGCCTTATCTCCTTCGTCATGCACTTTTGTGATATAGGTTTTATAATCAAAACAGCGCAACCTCTCGACTTACACCGCTACCCCTTCTTTAGCTGCCATCACCTCTTCCTGCTTTTCAGGGTGGTCAGGCCTGTCCGATTCCGCCCTCCGCAGCCTATTTTCGGCTCTATCCACATCCTGTAACAGTACCCTCCTCACACCGACATGTTTGCTAATACAGCGCCCTCGAATTACTACTTTAAAAGCGTCCCATTCCGTTGCTCTTGTCGATGTCGTACCAGCATTCTCGGTAAAATAATGCATTATACCCTCAGCTAATTCCCTTTGGAACAGCGGAACATCTAAGGTTTCGGGTCTCAGTCGCCATGTTGGTATGGTGGACATCGCCACCATCCAATGCATAATAAACAATAATGGGTTGTGAACCGACATTGTCCTGGCCAGGTATTCCGTGTGTACTACAGAGGGCACTATGTCTGCAGAGCATAGGACTGCATCTATAGGAACATGCAGTTCGTGCATTGCTGAGAAGTATGAGTAGTGTCTGTCATATGGGTGATGTGTGCACCATACGTCCACTAAGTTCCACCTATTTTGCCATTCCAGCCTGCTTTTCGCTAGTTTAAGTACAGAGGAGTCCGCCAGCGGAGGGTGCGACCTATCTTTCGTTACTTCCGCTACAGAGTTGAAGTCTCCTCCCAGCACTACAGAACCAGTAAGGTAGTGCGCCAGCGTGCCAGTCAGCCGCTCAAAGAAGCGTGCTTGGTCAATATTTGGTGCATAAATGCTACAAAGTCCTATATCCCTACCCTGGAGTCTCCCTTCTATGGCTACAAACCTGCCGTCAGGATCTATTGTTTGTCTTGTTACCTGGAAAGGGACCCCCGCTCTAAACCATATCAGTGCCCCTCTTGCAAACGCAGAGTAGGCAGTGCTAAACACCTGCTCCCTCCAACCTCGTTGTAACGCCAATCCCTCCGCCTTAGTTAGGTGTGTTTCCTGAAGTAAAGCTATGTGTATGCCCCTTCTGACTAAATATGCATGGATCTTGTGGCGCCGCGTCATAGTGTGAAGACCCCTCATATTCCAGGTAATACATCGTAAATTAGGCAATGTCCCCTGTCCTGCCATACAGTAACCATATTTCAATCCGCGCTCCAGCTTGCACACCAGTGAGCCCCGTGTCCCAACTTCCCTCAACCCTTTCAAACAACCCCTCCACCCCAAGAACAGGACCTAGACTTAATATGCAACTAGTCCCTTCAGTTTTTACTGAGGGTATGCCGTATGGGCTACGAGGGGAGCTCAGCGCCAAGGGGTCGCCGATAATATTGTGGAAAGATCCCGCCCTAGACCCAGGTCAGTTATGCTATACATCAGTTCCCCCCCGTCTGCCATTAGGATCGTAGTCAAATCACAAGCATATCACATTTCCCTGGGAGCGGTAATGTCCCCCCCCCCCTCCTCATATATACCAAACTCGATGTTGCGCCATTCCAGCAGTGTCCACCGTTCCTCCCTGCCTTCCCATTAAGAGCATGCCAGTCCCTCACAATACGACCTTCATTCGTCCAGTAACCCATCCGCTGTCGCTGGCGTAACCAGGGGCATCTTTACACTGTCCAGCTCGGAGGCCTCAGTGTCAGAGCGTTCCTTGTCCTTCTCTGAGTCAGTGCCCTCGCATGAGTGTACCTGCTGATCTCCGGAAAGAGCCAATAGCACCTCCAGCACTCCCAGCCGCTCTGTCTCTGTTTGTGACATTGTGGGCTTTCGCAATCTCCGCCATCTCTGCCGCAATCTTTGCGATTTAGGCTGCGGAAGTCCAACCAAGGCACTCAGCATTCTTTGTCCAGGGCCATCCTTCCCAGCTCTATATGACTCTAGCTAGGTCCATGCATCTTCCGGGGTGTCAAAGAAACTGGTCGCGACATCTACTATCACCCTCAGTTTGGCAGGAAACAACAATGAATATCGCAGTCCTTCTTCTCTCAATTCTCTTTTAACGGATAGAAAGGATGAACGACGTCATTGAACCTCAAAAGTGTAATCAGGGAAGAGGTTGACCTTACTGTTCCCCACCTGATAAAGGCCGTCGGTGCGCGCCCTCTGGAGCAGCAAATCCCGGTCTCGAAAGTGCAACAGGCGGGCCACTACTGGTCTCGGGGGACATCCCTGCGGTGGTGGTCTTGCCGGTACTCTGTGGGCACGGTCCAAGGTGTAAAAGGATGAAATTCCCTCCGTCGCCACTACTGTTTTCAACCAGTTCTCTAAATAATGCACCATATCCGTCCCTTCGGTTTTTTCAGGCAGACCTACTATGCGGATGTTATTTCCGCGGTTTCTACCTTCCGCATCCTCAGCACGCCTTTCTAACGCCTCAATACGGTCCAAGGCATCTGACACTGTGGCTTTCAATGCTTTCTGCTCTGGTTCCATGACTTGGAGCGCCCCTTCCACCAGTTTTACTCGGTCCACTAGTTTAGAGTGGTCCGCTCGCAAGAGTCCCAGCCCCGATGCAACATGTGATATGTCTTGTTGAAGTGCAGCTCGAGAGTCAGCTATTGCCGCCAGGATTTTATCGAATTGTTGTGTCATGGCGGGGTCCCCGCGTGCCCCCTGCCCATCGGATTCTGGTTGTCCAGGAGGCTCGCCATCTGGGAGCTGCTGCGCTCCGTCTTTCTTCCCCTTCACTCTCCCCATTTGGCCACTCATCAGCGCAGTTCTCGCTACTCGTGGGATCTACCCAAGATCCACTAGGACGGCAATGGTTGGGCACCACAACTTTGTACTCCTCGTTGGGGGTTGGGTGACCTTGCCGTTCTCTTCCTTTGTACGTAGTGCCCCTAGTTCAGCTCCGATGTGTGCTCGGTCACTTCCACCCTCTGTCTAGCCGCGGCGACCGCTGAACCCGTAGGCCCCCACCTTTAGCGCCCCGTAGAGTGCAGTTCCAGATTGTTCTATCTGCGATTGCTCCGCCGCAGCCTTTGCCCTAGGGTCTAGGGGCCCAATGCGATGTCAGCTCGCTCTGTCCACCAGGTCCCGGACAGGCCCAAGCAACCGCTGGTCAGATCGCCATCGGTGGCGCAGTTACACCCCCACGCCCCAGCTCACAGATCTCAGGAAGCCCGGGTGCCCTCGCCCACTTCCGCAGTTCGCAGGCCCAGGACCCCCTACTCTCCACTCAACAGTGCAGAGCCGGATGTAACTCTCACTCGTCCCTGGACCACATCTGCCTCCCAGGTGATGTGCTTCTCCTCTGTGGCTCCTGGCAGCTGCCGTGGTTCTCGCCCTCTCGCCCTCCTGTGCTACGTCTCACCCCTGCCGGTAGTTCCCTGGGGCAGGTCTTTGCAGTTTGTGCCGATCCCTCCCTCTGCTCCTTTCCACTGCTCTCAGGCCGTGAGTGGGAAGTGCAGAGGCCTCAGGTGTCCACCGCCTAGCTCACGCTGCGTCAGCCAGGGGAACCACAACCCCCATTAGCATCTCCCTCATGGCCCGTTATGGCCTCCGCCCCCTCTGCCCTCACGGTGTTTCCAGCCACGCCGGCGTCCCCAGGCCGCGCGAGTCGTCCGTTTTCTACCGGCTCCTCCGTGCTGCTCTCGGGCTTATTGTAGGGCAGAGACGGGCCGCTCCGCTGCTCCAATCACGTCTCTCCTTGTGCCCCTCAGCGCCAGTGCGGGAGAACAGCAGCCCGCACCGGCGTCGCTCTCGCAGTCCGCAGTGGCCGCTGCAGCTCCAATATCCCCAGCCTCTCTTGCCGCGCTCTTCCCACGTCGGTGTCTCCGGACGCTAATTACCGCTGCCTAGGTCACCCGCCTCAACTGCCATTCTGTACACTTCCGAGGTAGGGGTGGTGAGATTGAGCGCCCTCTGCCGCTTCCTGACCTGAACGCTGTGTCCGCTGTGGCTATAGAAATGCGCAGCAGTCCTTAGCAGCCCCAGCTCCGGGTCAGCAGGCTCCTCTTCGGCGCCATTTTGTCTGCGCCGCTCGGCTCGGTCCGGGGTTGGAAAACGCCCTCAGAGCTCCGCGATCTTCTCAGTTTTCAGATCTGAGCTGTGCCAGCCCAGGTACATACCGCCTCATCCATTATTGGGCGGCGACGGGGGCTTTAAAGATGTTTCATTGCAGGATTAATGCGGGCCTGTGGCGGAGCTCCTCGCTCACGCGACTTCCACCATTGGCCTCCAAGCCACGCCCCCCTCGCCATTATTCGATGTTTGGAAAACTTGTAGTCCTGAATCTTTTGAATTCACATTTTTCTCCAATGTTCCACTCGTTCCAGTATTTGATTATATTTTGGTCAGTAAACCTCTACTTCCCTCCGTCCAATCTTCAGAGATTGGCTCTATTTTTATTTCTGCCATGCTCCTGTTTTTTTTTCATTTGACTTATCTCTGAACAATTATAAACCTGGTCGATGGAGATTTAATCATTTTCTCCTTTCCAACAATATTTTTTTATCTGAAGCTACTATCTTTATTAAAGTTTTTTTTAAATGAATCAACCTTTGGACTCATCTGTTCCTAACAATTGAGATGCCTTCAAGGTCTTTTTTCGTGCCTTCACTACAGCATACGCAGCAAGGAGGAAGAAAACCAACCATGCGAAACATACTACGTTATTACCCCAACTCAGAACATACTTCCTTTTCCTCCAAATCCTCATCTGTACTACATGAGATAATCAAGGTGAAGTCTGCTCTTAAAAAACTTACCACCGTTGAGGCCTGTAACATTTTCCTTAAATTTAAATCTAAGTATCACGGAGGTCAAAACCCGGCGGGCAAAATGTTGGCCAATGTTTTTTAAATCAAATCTAAACGAACAAATATTAGTCCTTATCTTCTGATGCAGATATTTCTCACACTTTTCAAGAATATTTCCAGGTGTTGTATTCTGATGACACTCAATCAATCAATCAGGGGATTTGTAAAGCGCACTACTTACCCGTTGGGGTCTCAAGGGGCTGGGGGGGAGGAGCTGCAGTAATGGTCAAAGAGCCAGGTCTTGAGCAGTCTTCTAAAGGCCGGTAGGTCTGCGGTCTGTCGTAGGTGGAGGGGGAGGGAGTTCCAGGTCTTGGCGGCGTGGTGGGAGAAGGATCTGCCCCCGGAAGTGGTTCTGTGGATGCGCGGGACGGCGGCCAGGGAAAGGTCGGTGGAGCGGAGTTTCCTGTTGGGTACGTAGAAGGCGAGTCTGTTGTTGAGATATGCTGGGCCGGTCTTGTGGAGTGCTTTGTGTGCGTGGATCATGAGTTTGAATGTGATTCTTTTGTCGACGGGGAGCCAGTGCAGGTCTCTCAGGTGCGGGGTGATGTGGTCTCAGCGTGGGACGTCAAGGATCAGGCGTGCTGAGGCATTCTGGATTCTTTGGAGTCTGTTGATGAGTTTGGACGGGGCTCTGGCGTAGAGGGCGTTTCCGTAGTCGAGTCGGCTGCTGACGAGGGCATGGGTGACGGTTTTCCCTGTGTCCGCCGGGATCCATCTGTAGATCTTGCGGAGCATACGGAGGGTGTGGAAGCAGGAGGAGGAGACTGCGTTGACTTGGTTTGTCATGCTTAGCTTGGAGTCGAGGATGACCCCTAGGTTGCGTGCGTGGTTGGTTGGTGCCGGGGGGGGGGGTTCCCAGTGATGCTGGCCACCAGGAGTCGTCCCACGCTGAGGGGTTGGGCCCAAGGATGAGGATCTCCGTCTTGTCCGTGTTCAGCTTAAGCCGGCTTGCCTCCATCCAATCGGCGATGGCCTTCATACCCTGGTGCAGGTTGGATTTGGCGGTGAGGGGGCTCCTTGGTGAGGGAGAGGATCAGCTGGGTGTCATCGGCATAGGAGATTATGTTGAGGTCGTGTAGTCTGGTAATGCGAGCGAGGGGAGCCATGTATATGTTGAACAGCGTCGGGCTGAGGGAGGATCCCTTTGGGACACCGCAGATTAGTTTGATGGCTCCGGATTGGAACGGGGGAGGAGGACTCTCACTAACACCTCTGAACAAAATATGCATACCTATTTTAGTGGCCTACCTTATCCCCCATCTTTACCTGATAAATTTGATTTATCAGAACTTGAGATACCTTTCCAGAAAATAAAGGATGCCATGAGATCCTTAAAAAAAGCCAAGGCTCCTGGTCCTAATGCCCTCTCTGTTAAAGTTTTTTTCTGCTTTCTCCTCCATTTTTGCCCCTAAACTACTTGAATTTTTCAACTCTTTTCTTGCAAAATCTAAGGCCACTGACAATCATGAAGCCTTAATTGTCCTTGTTCCCAAACCTGATAAAGATCACTACTTTGTCAAAATTATCATCCTATTTAATTTACCAATTATGACTGCCAAATATTTGCCAAAGTCCTTGCATCTCGTCTTGAGACTATTGAGCCCTTATTAGTCAACACTGATCAATCTGGTTTAATTAAGGGCAGACAGGCTACTGATAATGCTAAAATGTTTTCTAATGTTATTGCTTGTCTCCTCCAACTACATTGTCTCTTGATGCTGAGAAGAGCTTTGATCGTATTAACTGGCAATTTATGCTTACTACTTTTCAATGGTATGGTTTTGGCCCTAACTTCATTTCATTTGTGAACTTATTATACTCTCCTCCACATGCTAGTACTTTTATTAATTTTTTATTTTTTTTTAAACTGTGTTTTTATTGCAGATGTAGAAAACTTACAATCATTGGTCCGGCAGTTCCGCCATACACAAACGTCCCATAAATATCGTTAATCAGTTATCACACAGCCGGTGAGCCCACATCCCGGAGGCCGGGCGGCGCCAGTCAGCAAGTGCTTAAACCGGGCAATAGCACAAGGAAATAATGACATCTGTTCGGCTAGATAATCCAGCATCTGCTTTTCTTCTGTCATCCCATCCCCTGGTCCCAACAAACAACCAGCATTTAAACTCTTGCGGGAAATACTAGTATGTGCTGCTAATACTGTTTGGTGTTCCTCCATCAACCATCTCGTCCCCAGTAGTAGCCACCCTGTGGGGTTTAAACTCGGCGCATCTTCCCTAATTGGGGAAAGTGTGAGCAGTCAAACATTCCAAACAGCAACTCATGCAGCCCTCGAACATCAGAGTTGCACTACCTCAACAATAGGACTTCCCACCCTCCCATTGCCACCCGCTCCTAGAACCTCGGCTGGTGTGGGCCTAGCTCACCTGCATTGATCGCCAAAAGGAAGAAGCCTGCAGGAGTCCTACTCATCTATCTTTGTATGCTATGGAACTTCCTTTCAGAACCCCCTGCCGCCCTAGTCATCCTCATTCGTCAAACTGTTTTTGAGCGTTCGCACCAGTTCCTCCCAAGCTTGCGCCATCTCCAGACTCTTCTCATTAGCTGTGCGCGCTGCCTGCCTAAGTCTGATAGTACCTTCGCTACTAGCCCATTTACACAGTTCAGTCACCCATCGTTTACCAGACGGGCCCTACTTCGATTTCCAGTGCCACGTTATCTCTCTCTGGGCTAATATAAGACCTAAGTCAATAAATTTACTAGTGATCTTGGTCTTCGTTGTGTGGGGAAACCAGAGCAACAAACAGGCCGCCTTGTCGTATACCACCTGTCTATCAGTAATCTTGTTAAGTAGCTCCCCCACCTCGGACCAATAGAGCCCTAGGTTCGGACAGTCCCACAACATGTGGTCCAGTTCTGCATTAGGCAATAAACATCTAGGGCATGCAGCATCTTGTACCTGGAAATACTTCCGGATCCTCCCTGGAGTAAGATAAGCCCTGTGCAGCACAAAAAAATTTACTTGTTGAAATCGAGCATTCCTGCACCCCTTCCACGTCCTCCTCAATATGTGCCCCCACGTCGCGTCCGGAATGGGCTTCCCCACACTCTCCTCCCACCTTTGCTTGAGTGCCGCAAGCGGGTCTAATCCTTCATGTAGCAGTCGAGACTGCAGGCAAGTGACCACCTTAAAGGTGCCCGCCGCCATCACCACATACTGGCAGGCCTTCGTGGTCATTGGTTCCGCCTGTCCAGACTTCCAATGTTTCTTAATCGCCTTTGTGACAGCCATGTATAACAGGAAGCTCCCATCAGGGAGACCAAACTGAGCCTGCACTGCCCGGAAGGGCAACAATCCGCCTTCAGCAAAGAGGTCCCCCACCATGTGCAGCCACAGTTCCTCCCATTCCAGTAGTGGAGACCAGTCTCCCCCATGCGGTAGGGCCGTCAGCATTCCCAGAGGAATCTCAGGCGCGTACGGGTGTGCCACTCCTGCCCTCCTCTGGCTTTTATTCCAGCACAACCTCAGGATCTTCTCCTCCAAGGGTAAGTCCCGTAATTCCAGCTTTTGTTGCAGTATTATATAGGATAGCACGTGCCTCTGTTCTCCCATTCCACGAGTTTGATCCGGGCCCCTAAACTCTCGTGCAACATGTTGGGTAAGAATCTGCAGCTGTGCCGCCAAATAATAAAGTTCGAAGTTAGGAACTGCCAACCCCCCCTCTAATTTCGGTCTCAACAGCGTGTTCAGTGCCACTCGCCGCCTCCCGTGCCCCCATATAAAGTCAATGGTGAGCGTGCAAAGTTCTCGGAAGAACCGTGGGGAATCCATAAAGGCAGTGTCCGGAAGTAATAAAGTAAGCGAGGCAGAGCCACCATTTTCAGGGTTGCCCAAAACGCCATACATCCTCTCAGGGCCCTTATACAGCGTCCTATATTCCCCTCCAACATGTCGTCAACACCATGATATATCCGAACTCCCAGGTATGTGAAGCATGATCGCTCCCATAACAGACCAACGGGCAACAGCGGTTGTTGCATCTCCGGTCTCAGAGGGAAAACGCACGTTTTAGTCCAGTTAACTCTGAGGCCCGAAAGCACCCCAAAATCCGCGAGCAGGCCCACCGCTCCCTGCAGTGCTAATGTCGCGTCCTCCAAGAACAACAGCAGATTGTCCGCATACAAGGAAATGTAGTGCGGGATTCCTCCACACATAAGGCCATTATAAGCTGTCCCTGTCCTAGCGTGGGACGCCAGGGGCTCAATCGCCAGTGCGAACAGCAGGGGCGAAAGTGAGCATCCTTGCCTTGTGCCCCTTTGTACCAGATATCCTGAGGAAATTGTG
The DNA here is from genome assembly GCF_964261635.1 of Lissotriton helveticus. Taxonomy (NCBI): domain Eukaryota; kingdom Metazoa; phylum Chordata; class Amphibia; order Caudata; family Salamandridae; genus Lissotriton; species Lissotriton helveticus. Next base: position 194,459,969 of record NC_136069.1, read on the forward strand.
GTATATAAATAAATAATACCGGATCTAGGTTTGTCTGGACATAGCAATAACAGATAGCTCAATAAATAAGAGTCAAGATTCGAGGTAGTAGGAGTTTGCAGGTTTAATACAGCATAAGGGACAGGAACAGGACAACCTGCACGGGAACAGGATGGCAGCGCTGCCGGGGGCAGGATCAGAATCGGCGTAACATTTTAATAACAGTGCACAAATATATATACTAAAACAGTTACATTACAATGAATTACAGTAGGCGGAGCAGTGGGTGTGGTCAATAGCAGTCGCGAAAGATAAGGGTGAAAATGGGTGTAACAGGGGCGTATACATAGACATGTGATGTAAACGTAACAGAATATGTCATAAATGGGGCGGAAACATGGAGGGGGCTACCTAAGGAGCCGGGACCTCTAACCTAATGGTGCGCGTAAACTGACAATGACGTGTTACTAGGAGAAGCTGGGGGCTATGAACTCTGTGCTAGGAGCAGAGACTGAAGTCTGGAGAGTCAGGGCGACATGTACCTAAACAGTATCTAGTATCTGATGTTTAGAGAACATGTTGATAGAATCCAAAAGTTATCGGGGTAAAGGCTAACAGACTCTAAGACTGGAGCATGCATTATTCTACATGTAGTGCGTGATGAAGAATATTAAATGACCATTAAATGCAGTATTTCTCTTACATGGAGACGTAAAGGCTAGACAATGACGGAAACTATTGATGCGATTCAGTAGCTTAGGAATGCAGAGAAGGAGGGCTGGACTGATAACTAGAATCATAACATACTCTTGGCAGACTCAGAGGCAGAGCCAGGCTGAGCCGGGCACTGTGAGGCAGGAAGTAAGTGAAGGGTCGAGGATACAGGTGGGGGCTGTATCGCTCCTCAGCGAGGACTCAGAAGACAGGAGCTGAATCTGGTGTCCGGGCCCTTTTGAGGCCTAGAAACGGGGACTTTACAATGAAATAACGTGCACACTGAGAAACGTGGCAACGCAACTTTACATAGGCCTAATATTCGTAGTATTCACGAGAACTGGAAACTGGCATACTAGAGATGGACACAACTGTAATTGCGTCTTTAATCAAACATGGGGGATACATATGCATATTTAATCATGCACACATAAAATAAGATGGAGGACACGTAGGGACACAGAACATGGCAAAATTTACTTTTCCACATTCCCTCCTTGTCACTACGTTTCCATCAGGAAACATCAATATTCATGATACCATCTACCATTTCATACAGTATCATTTGCTCGTCTCGGATTTTCTCGGAGCGGGATTTAGAACGGGACTTGGGACTAGGAATACAAGATGTAGCACAAATGCCGCAAATCGCAGGGCCACATTGTAAACAGAGGCAGCAACTGAATATGATCGCTACTGTAATACCCAGAAATGACAATACTTTCCATCCCCAGGCGGAAATTATATTCCAGAACCAACCGGACCATGTCCAGGTGCCTGGATCTTGGTGTAACATATGGGCAATTTTATGGAGTCTGGTAATAGCTGAATAAACAGACGGTGCGTTATTAGGAATGAAAATGCAGCAACTAGATCCGATGACTCTACATGCCCCGCCCCTATCGGCCAGTATGACGTCAAGGACGAGACGATTCTGGAGCACGACAATTCTCATAAAGGATTGTTCTTCGGTTAAGTTACCTAGAGCAGAAGTAGTCTCAATCACTACTGCTTCAAGTGTTCTGGTTAATCTACGTATCAGTTTACTATTCACGACAGTACCTAAGTAACACCTTTATTGATATCTATGTATTGTTCTAGAGTAGTTTCAGTATAATCGACAATCGGGAGATTTCTCTTGTGTCTAGTATGTACTAGGTGGGAATTCCTATGATAGTTAGGTGGGGCTAGGAAAACTGGTGGCAGTAGGAAGGCAATGTAACATGTACCATCCCAATCAAGGGGCAGACGAACATATGCGGTCTGACCACAAACAAAATAAGAATGACGTGAAGCTTTGAAAATAGATTTCCCACTGTCACTATACTTGATAATAGTAGTACAATCACTATGGCCTACATGTACGGAACCATTATTTCGGACACATAATTCACCTTTGACTGGTAGTACTGAAATAGCAGGTAAGTCTGGAGTAGAATCAGACTGAACATTCAGGACCATAAAACTCGAAGAATAATTACCCAAATTATAAACTTCATTTTCTAGATCTAACCCTGTTCTGTGGGGAAGACCTTGCTTGTCTGGGAAACATGTACTGTTCAGGAAAGACATATCTGTTGAGGATGACGTTAACGTGGACCATGCTCGACACGAACCATTATGTGAAAATGGATAAGGAAAGAGTGGCAGAACTCCCTTCGGTGTCTGGAAAGGGGGGAGTCGACCACACACCCAACAATTTGTGGCATTGCTGGTCTGGTGTGAATAATGTAACATGCGGATAAAAGAGTTATTACGCATAGCAAGACGATATGAGAGTTCATGAGGAGGCAGATCACTAAACGTGTGCTCTACTGTAACATTAGCAGACTTATTTACATGAGAAACTGGAAAATACAAATAAAATGCATAACTGGTGCAGGAAATCATAATGCTAAAATATAGCAGAAAACATAAAATAATAGTGCAACTTCTAGAGTTGTCACTAACTCTCTCTCTGTGGGGGTCTATTATATACATGTCAGAAACCGGTCTAACCGTTTCACCTAGGGGAGGACTTAGACAATCAAACTGGCTGACTTATTTTACTAGACCTTAGTTTAAGCTTATACTCCTGTTGCGGAGTTTTCTCTAACAGGGAAGGGTTCGTAGCAATGTCTTTTGCGGGACAGTCCTTAAGAATAGTACTTTGGCAGTTTTTAGAATCCTCGGAAATGTTCTTTGAAACAGGTTTCAGTCCAAAAAATCTTTTCACATGTGACAAATGGACCCAGCCCTTCCTGCCTTCCAACTTGACGGCAGTACGGGTGGCCAGGAGGACCTGTCGGGGTTCCTTCCAGCGAGGCTCCAGCGGACTTGAACGATCAAAATTCCGGACAAGAACCATGGATCCGGGAACGATTTCATGCGGTGCCACCTCGGTATTGTCTGGAAATGCGGCAGCAACCTGTGAACGACAAGAGTTGAGGGCAGACATCAAGGAAGCTAGGTAATCTGTCAGCATATTACTTGAAACATCGGTAATACTTCGAGGTCTAGGTGTACCCCACATGTTAGGGGGGCGGCCGAATACGACCTCATAAGGGGACAGACCTGATCTGGAATGTGCGACCATGCGCATATAAAACAAGGCAACTGGCAGAGCTACCAGCCAGTCCACACCTTTCTCTTTACATACTTTTGCAATTCGGATTTTCAGGGTCTGATTATGTCTCTCTACGAGACCGGCTGCTTCTGGATGGCGTACACAATGGAACTTCCACTGGTACCCTAACAAAAGGGAAATATGTTTCATGAGCTCAGATGAGAATGGCTGGCCGTTATCAGAATACACGACCCTAGGGAGTCCGTAGCGGGGGAAGAATTCACGAACCAACTGCTTGGCAGTGGTCGCGGCTGTGTAATCTGGGACTGGATATGCTTCTGTCCACCTGGACAAAGCGCATACAACTACAAGGACATACTTGAAACCTCGACATCGCTCCATCTGAATATAATCCATCTGGAGGACTTCAAAAGGGTGGTCAGGGGGCTGGAATCCACCTTGTTCCACCGGGACACTTTTACCTGGATTAAACTGACAACATATCATACAGGTACGGACTTTCTGCTTGGCTGCAGCTCGTAAATGCTTGTTGAACCAAATGTTCTGGATACTATCTAACATAGCTTTTTCTCCTAAATGTGCTGGACTATGTGCGGTATTGATAATGACTTGAACCATAGAATCGGGGAGAAACCATGTGGCTTTACCCTTCGTCACCCATCCCTGATCTGTCTGGACCCCTCCTTGTTCGGACCATTTCTTGATTTCCTCGGGAGTAGCATGTAACTGGATATCTATGACATCTTGAGTAGGGTCCTTAACTGTCATACAGGTAGTCGGATCTGGAGTGTATGTCGGTGTCTTATTAACTGAAATGTCTGGCGTCTGTGCTGTAAGCCTGGCTGTGCGATCTGCTAGATCATTACCTTGAGAAATAGTGTCAGTAACTTTCGTATGTGCTTTGCATTTCATGATAGCAATAGATGTCGGTAAGTGTATGGCATCTAACAGAGCTTGAATAAGGAGACCATGCTGAATCTTGGTTCCATGAGAAGTCATGAAACCTCTCTCCTGCCAGAGCACTCCAAAGTCGTGTACGACTCCAAATGCGTAACGTGAATCTGTGTAAACATTAACTTTCAGGTTCTTGGCGTGTATGCAGGCTTGTGTCAGAGCAACTAGCTCTGCTGCTTGAGCAGACAGGGTGTCAATACGGTGTGTTTCAATAACTTCAGTGTCAGTAGTCACTGCATACGCGGCTACTAGTTCTCCTGTACTTGTTCTCATACATGAACCACCCACATAAAGTGTCAGGTCGGGATCTGGTAATGGAATATCTGTCAAGTCTTGTCTTGGCTTTGTCATAGTGTTAACTACTTCCACACAGTCGTGTGTGGCAGGATTTGAATTAACTGACGGTAACAGTGTTGCAGGATTTAGAACGTTGCAGCGTCTGATTTCTATGTGTGGCTGGAACAGTGTCAATTCATAACCTGTTAAACGTGCAATTGTCAAGTGCTGAGTCTGTGTTCGGTTTAAAAGAACTTCCACGGAGTGTGGAACTTGTACTGTCAAGGAATGTCCTAATACTATGGAATCACTTTGTCTGATAGCTAGTGCTGTGGCTGCAACTGACTTGAGGCACGCAGGCAGAGCCTGGGCTACAGGATCTAATGTGCTCGAAAAATAAGCACAGGGCTTGTATTGTCCTGCTTGATCTTGTGTGAGAACAGATAATGCTGTACCTTCGCGTTCAGTGACAAAAAGTGTAAAAGGCTTACTGTAGTTCGGTGTAGCTAGAACTGGCGCTTGGCATAGAGCTTTCTTTAACTCATTAAAACTAAGTGTATGTTCAGATGTCCAAGGGAGGACAGTCGATACGGCTGCCTCCTGTGTCGTTAACTGTATCAGTGGCTTAGCTAGAAATGCATACTGAGGAATCCATTGTCTGCAGTAAGAAGTGAGGCCGATAAAAGCACGTACCTCCTTCTGGGTCTTGGGCTGAGGAAGACTCGCTATTAACTGGATACGGTCGGGTGTCAACTGCCTACCCCTCTTGGACAGTAAGTGGCCTAAGTAGATCACTTGCTGGACACAGAATTGAAGCTTGGAAGGGGACACCTTGTGCCCCATCTCGGCAAGGAAATACAGGACTGTAAGAGATGCTCGCTCGCAAGCACGTTCAGAACGGGCTGTGATCAGTAGATCATCGACATACTGGAGCAGGGCAGTGTCAGTTGGCATGTGAATATTGTCTAGTTGTCTCTTAAGTGCTTGACTGTAAATACTAGGACTTTCTGTGAAACCTTGAGGAGCTCGTGTGAACATATAGCTCCTTCCATTTAAACAAAATCCGAAAAGAAACTGGCTGTCTGGATGAATGGGGACACTAAAAAATACGTTCTTGAGGTCTATGACTGAAAAAAATGAGGCTTCAGAATCAATGGCTGTCAATAGGGAAGAGATATCTGGGACAACTGGGTACTGGGGAATAATACATTTGTTGAGTTCCCGAAGGTCAATCACTAATCGATATACTGGGGGTGCATTTGGATCAGTACGTTTCATGACTGGAATGATCGGAGAATTACATACATTGGAGTCCGTTTCTACAACTACTCCTTGAGCGATGAGCTCGTCAATAATTTTGGATAAGGCTGCTACAGCCTCAGGTGGCAATCTGTACTGTCTGATTCGTGGTAACACTACACCTGGTTTGAGAGTCACACGATGGGGTGTGATTTGCATATAACCAACATCAGTTGGACCTTGCGCCCATAGATGCTGCGGAACATTAGACAATCTCGGATCAAAATCTCGTAATACATAGTGACCCTTGAAGTCACGTAGGAACAATCGTATTCCCTCTGGGGAACAGCAAATAACTGCACCTAATTCTTTCAGTGTTTTAATGCCTAATACATTTTCTGGGCATGACTTCGTAAGTAACAGATCAGTAGTGCGGGACAATGGACCTACTTCTAGAGTAACTGGCTGAGATATCTCATTTACAATAGGCTTTCCTGAAAATCCAAGGGAAACATTTCTTGAGCCTGAGAGCGGAGCCCCTGGAACTTCGGCGTGACTGATGGTGGTCCTACTTGCCCCTGTATCAATCAAAAACTTTCTGTCTTTCCCTAATACTTGACTTTAGTAACAAAAAGATGAGGGTATGACTCGCTACTTGTCTTGAGGCCACTGTTGATACTAAAGCATTTCTCGAATCTAGAATAAAAATCACTAGTGTCTTCGTCTTGTTTCTGTTTACAGGCTGAGATTGCATCCCAGTCTTCCTTTTTAGTGGCTAATAATCTTGGCAAAACTTGTATTAACAGTTCAGGTAATTCTTTACATTTCTCTCCTAGACCGGTACCTGGTACTCGTATCTTGTCTTCGGCTTCTAGGACTGCCCAATCGATCTTTTTCTCTCCCACCTCCCAATCTTTTTCCTTGAGTTTTTCGTATACCCCTGCGGGCAACAGGACCTTTAACATTTTAATTATATCTGGATACGTGTATTCTCCCATACGGAGCATGTCTTTTAATTCTCGGTGGAACCCTGCTGGATCTTTGTCATGACAGGGAATTAACTTTTTCATCTCTAAGAGTTCCATCTTTGTAATCGGAGTGTAAACAAACACTCGTTGCATTTCACCATCTGTTGTCCTAACCGGGTGTACTTCTCGTAACGGATTCTGTCTGTCTATGTAAAAGGGTTTACTTTCTGGAGGTGAGACATGAACAAAATGCGGGTTCAAAAACGTTCTATATTTGTGGCGCTGTTCTAGAATGACACTAATTAAATCGGTACCTAAACCTTTCCATCTATACTGGAGTAACTCGTTCAGGACATCGTGTAACGGACCTGGATCAGAGTGTTGACCCTCATACAGAGTAATGAGGTGTTGGATCATATACATACCCACCAGTCGTTGCTCGGCTGGAGGCAGTTTCAGAAACATTTGTGCCACTATTTCGTCTGGAAAAGTGGTAGAATCAGTAATCCATCGGACTGCTGATCGGACTAGTTCTTGTTCATGCATAGTACTTAACTCACTGTAACCGATTCGTGATTTCAGAATGTGATCGGTAGCTTGAAATACTTGTTCCAGAGAACCTTGTTCTGGTGCTGGATGATGTAGAACTGACTTGTGTTCTAGGCGCAAATGGCGATCTGGAAATCTAGATTTTCCTACATACGCTATTCTAGTGGGATTCTCGTCCTCTACCTCTTCAGTAGAGTCATTTTCTTTCTCGCTTACTTGTGCTGCTTTACGTTGTTCGTGTAACTTTAGTATTTCCTTACGAATTTTCTTGTACATACTCTCTATACTACTGATAGTCTTGTGTTTACCCTCGGCTATATTATCACTCCACCTTGTCAGGATTTTCATTTCGGCCGGATCTTTAGTTGGGTAATCTTGTTCTCTTATTAGACAATTAATCAGAAACTTTAATAACATGAGCTGGATCTCAGCTTTCCTTTGAGACATGGCTTCGCCAATACTTTCTGGATCATCCCCTGTACGGATGAAACGATATATTCTGTCTAGATCTCCTTTCATATCTGGTAGGGTGTCTAAATACCCGGTCACCCGTCTTACACGGATGGAATATATTACTGTACTATCATCACCTGCAACTGGATCATAGCGGCATTCAGTAAGAGCTCGTCGGATTTCTGCAACGGACTTAAATTTGGGCGTACGCTGTAACGCACATTCATGTAACTCGGCCAACGTTCTACGTTGGTGTGGTGGCGGGGTACCAGGAGGACCTCCTCCTGCGGCCCCTAAACTGGAATCGTCGACTGATACTCTTCGTACTAGCGCGGCGGGAAATTGTAATGTAGGCTGGACCGGGGGTACCGTAGCAGGTACTGCAAGAGGTGCCCCGGTGTCTGGAGGAGCTAGATTTACATTATTTACAGGGACTGGCGGAACAGGATTCGCATATTCTGGGACTGTGTCGTCCAAATAGGACGAGATGAAAATATCAGCTGCGGTTGGTTTGTGACGTAGCTTGGTCGGAACTAATGGTGGCGGAAAATTACTGGATGCCTCCGGGGTCGCTTTTGGCAAGCCCTCGGCAAGAAGAGGATACATACCCTTGATGAGGGGATTCCTCTGTCTGTCTGACTGTTCTGTTTTAACTCGTTCACCTATCTCGATTAGTTCCCTTTCCTGGGCTCGTTCCAAAGATTCTCTACTTAGTTCTGACTTTCTGATTTCTTTTTCGGTTCTTTTATGAGATTCTTTACGCCATAACTCGATGGCATCTTTCTGTGACTGTCTGGCTTTCTTTTTCCATAATGCTTCTTCTACTCTCATGATGCACTCGGCATCCCACGTACCTGATACGGGCCATCTATACTTTTCCTCTAACTCTCTGGTATACTCTACCCATAAATCTAGATATAATATGGCACTTATGCCATGCTTTTGATACATAAAATGACCTGGACTGTCCCTAGGCGGGACAGGAACTGCTGCTTCTAGCAGACCTTTTCTGGTTTTTAGCTGACGTAATTTAGAGAATAAGGGCATAACTGAACTGTAATCTAGACACAATACAATACACAATGAACACGATAATTACTCCACATTCATACCACGACATTAAAATACGTGCAGAACATTTAAAATAACAGTTCGAACAGAATACTACCTGGAATACTGAAAACAGAATACATGAATTTTCTCGAGAACAGAACTGACTAGAACAGAAACTAGATGCACTGCTGAAACAGTACGAAACTTACCGGTCTCATAAAGAGACACGTCAGGACCCGCATCCACCGAAGTGGACACTTCGTTTTGGGTCTGTGTACCACCAACCCACGGACCAGAGTCAATTAGATTGACCCTGTCTAGATACTACCCCAGCAATGGTACTCACCGGGCAGCAAGAACGGAAGGCCTCGGACTGGACTGGACTGCTTCGACGCCGGACGGACGAACTTCGGACTTCTGTTACGGGTGGGCCTCCGGATACCTCGGACCTTGGACTCTCGGCTTGGGCTCTGGTCGGGACTCGCCGCGTTCCTCCACCGCCTCGTCTGGATGCTGGACCGCCACCTCCGTCTCCTCCGTGGGCCTGAGGGATACTTGAAGCAGAAATATCTGCACGTGCACGGTATGGTTCCGTCACGGCTGCAGAGGGTCAGGGGGCCGGCGTGGCTTCACCGGCGCGTGGGGAAAGGGCAAGTCCCTATTCGGGCGCCATTATGTGGTATATAAATAAATAATACCGGATCTAGGTTTGTCTGGACATAGCAATAACAGATAGCTCAATAAATAAGAGTCAAGATTCGAGGTAGTAGGAGTTTGCAGGTTTAATACAGCATAAAGGACAGGAACAGGACAACCTGCACGGGAACAGGATGGCAGCGCTGCCGGGGGCAGGATCAGAATCGGCGTAACATTTTAATAACAGTGCACAAATATATATACTAAAACAGTTACATTACAATGAATTACAGTAGGCGGAGCAGTGGGTGTGGTCAATAGCAGTCGCGAAAGATAAGGGTGAAAATGGGTGTAACAGGGGCGTATACATAGACATGTGATGTAAACGTAACAGAATATGTCATAAATGGGGCGGAAACATGGAGGGGGCTACCTAAGGAGCCGGGACCTCTAACCTAATGGTGCGCGTAAACTGACAATGACGTGTTACTAGGAGAAGCTGGGGGCTATGAACTCTGTGCTAGGAGCAGAGACTGAAGTCTGGAGAGTCAGGGCGACATGTACCTAAACAGTATCTAGTATCTGATGTTTAGAGAACATGTTGATAGAATCCAAAAGTTATCGGGGTAAAGGCTAACAGACTCTAAGACTGGAGCATGCATTATTCTACATGTAGTGCGTGATGAAGAATATTAAATGACCATTAAATGCAGTATTTCTCTTACATGGAGACGTAAAGGCTAGACAATGACGGAAACTATTGATGCGATTCAGTAGCTTAGGAATGCAGAGAAGGAGGGCTGGACTGATAACTAGAATCATAACATACTCTTGGCAGACTCAGAGGCAGAGCCAGGCTGAGCCGGGCACTGTGAGGCAGGAAGTAAGTGAAGGGTCGAGGATACAGGTGGGGGCTGTATCGCTCCTCAGCGAGGACTCAGAAGACAGGAGCTGAATCTGGTGTCCGGGCCCTTTTGAGGCCTAGTATTCACGAGAACTGGAAACTGGCATACTAGAGATGGACACAACTGTAATTGCGTCTTTAATCAAACATGGGGGATACATATGCATATTTAATCATGCACACATAAAATAAGATGGAGGACACGTAGGGACACAGAACATGGCAAAATTTACTTTTCCACAAAATGACCGTACCAAGTCTCACCCTGGCTGTCGCCAAGGAGTACAAGACCTTCGTCCATCACCTAAACTGCTCTCCCAAAGCGAATTTCTCCAGCACACTGTCGAGGTAGTCCCATTCCAGGCTGTCCGGACGCAGTCGCCACGTGGTCACCGCAGTCCTCGCTTGCTGCCACTGAAAGGTCACCAGCTGAGGGTTGTGATCAGAAATAGTCCTTGTTAAGTACTCAGAGCGTGTTGCCAGTGAAGCCAATGTTTGGCTACATAGGATAGTATCAATTCTGACATGTAGTTCGTGAGGCGCGGAAAAGAAGGAATAGTCCCTATCCTCGGGATGGTGCTCCCTCCAAATGTCGGTCAGCCCCCACTCATCTTGCCAACCTGCCCTCTGTTTCTCCACGCTACGGATCAGGGAATCAACCAGTGGTGGGTGCGATCTGTCTAACGTTATATCAGTAATCGAGTTAAAGTCTCCTCCCATTATTACAGGACCAGCTAGCAAATGCGCCAATGTCCCCGAGATTTTATCTAAGAAGCGGGGCTGATCTGCGTTCGGGGCATAGATACTACAGAGCACCACATCTCTGCCATACAATCTCCCTTCAACCGCCACATACCTGCCCTCCGGGTCTATGACACTATTCGTAGCCTGAAAAGGAATCCCCGCCCTCACCCATACTAAGACCCCCCTAGCAAACGCAGAGTAGGCTGTACCAAACACCTGGCCCCGCCACCGCTTTTGTAACGCAGTACATTCCTGTCTGATAGGATGGGTTTCCTGGAGAAATGCTATCTGGACCCCACGTCTAACCAAATATGCATGCACCTTGTGACACCTGGATACAGTGTGCAATCCACGTACATTCCATGTTATACATTTCAATTCAGGTAATGTCCCCATTGCAAGAACACCTCAGCTTCTCCTTCTTCCAACTGCGCCAGCCCACACCAGGACCCTTGAACTTCAAACCCACAACTCCCTTACGAACACCCAGTACCCTCCCCCCCAGAACAGGACCCAATAACACAGTATCAGTCCCCATCCAAACTGCTACAACAAAGCACACAATTCTATCCTGCAGTAGCCACTACAGGTTGCCTTAAGGGCTATGGGGAGGTGTTTCAGGCCCGGCAGGTGGCAGCCCACGCCACAGCCCCCGGCCTTTAATCCCCCACATTAAGAAGGTTCAATTATAACGTTCACAATTTTTACCAAATATTCCAGTGACCCCTGAGCTAGTCCCCCAGCAGCCGCCCTCACGAGGTTCGATGTCAGTTACAAATCGTCGGCTGTTCTGGGTGTTACCTCCGGACCTCTAGTGCTGTCCGTGTCCGAGAACTCGGGACCTGAGTGTCGTTTGTCCGCTTCAGAGTCCGTATCCCTAGTAGAGTGCTCTGTCTGAGATCCGGTTATTGCCGCCGTAGCCGCTAGAGCCCCCTGTCTGTCCGCCGCCACTTGTGCCAGCCGTAGAGCCCGCTGGGCCCTATCTTTCTTGCGAAGACGCTTCGACTGGCGCGTTCGCTGCGGCTTAGGTTGTTCGCCGTCCTGTTTGCTCCTTCGATCTGTGCCTGCTCGATACGACTCAAGCCAGGACCATGCTTCGTCGGGCGTCAGGAAAAACTGTGTAGAACCATCCATGATCACCCTCAGTTTCGCAGGGAATAGAAGCGAATATTGGATCCCCTCGGCTCTAAGCTCCTTTTTTACGGCCAAGTACGAGGCCCTGCGCCTTTGTATTTCTTGAGTGTAATCCGGAAAAATTGTGACAACGCTGTTCTCCACCTTGAAGGGCCCATTAGTGCGTGCATTCTGAATCAGCAGATCCCTATCCTTATAGTGAAGGACCCTGGCTACCACAGGTCGAGGAGGGCCTCCCAGCAGGGGTGGCTTGGCCGGAACTCTGTGCGCCCTCTCCAGCGTAAAGAAAGAGGACAATCCCTCCGGAGCAACCTGTGTTCTGAGCCAGTCCTCTAGATACGTTATCATGTCCACTCCCTCTATTTTCTCGGGCAGGCCTACCACTCGCACGTTGTTGCGCCGATTGCGACTTTCAGAATCCTCCGCTCTTCTCTCCAGAGTCGCCAGGCGTTGTAGTGCGTTCTCCAGTTTACGTTCTACCGTCACCACCGCTGGTTTCAGATCCTGCAGGACCAGTTCGGTGTCTTTAACCCTGTCCGCCAATTTGGAGTGGTCTGCCCTCAGGAGCCCCAGTCCCGTCGCCACTTGTGAGATATCGTGGTGTCGCCGCGATGGCTTCCAAGATCTTATCCAGACGCTCTGTCAGTCTCCGCTCCGATGGCGTGCCTTCCATATCCTCCCCGCTACCTCGGGCGCCTTCCTGCTCCGCTGCACCCTCATTTTTCTTGTTAGGTTTCATTGTGATCAGAAATGCGTGCAGCGTCACCACTGCCAGCAATGTCGTGGGTCACCACTGGAATGGGGGTTGACCACAGGTACTGCAGAACACCCGCTGTCGCTCCCTAAAAGTTATCTGCACTTCAGATGTCGTGTTCACTGCTCAGATGCTCCCCAGCAGGCACAGGCATGATCTAGAGGCCCTGCCGAGCATTAAATGCACATTGCGCCATGCGGCATCGCACGGGTCCCCAACCACCTCTCAGCCCGCTTTCAGCACTGGGACTGTTAGTCCGTGGGCAGCCCAATTCTTTCAACAGCCCTCTTCACCGGGCTCGAATGGCAAGTAAGGGTTCAGGAAGGTCTCAGGGCCCAAGGAGCTTCATGGGAGTGATTGCCGCCACAACACTGGGTCCACCCATCGGGCACTACGTTTCGCCTGCTCCTCACTCCCTCAACTACAGCCAGGAACGAGTGTCCGTGATCCCAGTCCTCTTGTGGGCCGTGCTCCCTCGTGTCCCACTATGAAGTGTCTTCGCTGCTGTGCCCCTAATCCCCAGCCTCAAAGCGCCACAGGCCCGGCCCTGCCCCCACCTCCGCAGCGCCGAGCCCAGGCCCGCGTCGCTTCACTCACCAAGGGTTTCAGGGCACATCAGTCACCAGCCGCTGACCGCCAGGTCCGATCCGCAGGGCACCCGTCGGTCTCTCCACGATGCCACTCGAGCCCGGCTGCAGGTCCCCTCAGCCGGCGCAGCAGCCGCCGTGAGTCGATCGCTCCCGCTCCTCAGCTCCACAGACGCTGCCCAGCCCACAAACCGGCTCACCGGTCTCGCCGGTGCAGCTCTTGGCCGCCGCTGGGGGGGTCCGCACCTTCGGTCCTCCCTGAGAGCCGCGCCGCATCCCGCCAGCAATGCGGAGCTCTCCGGCCATTCTTCCCGTCCGGGCGCCATGTTGGTTGCACCGGGTGGTGCAAACAGTCTCCGCCTCCAAGTCCGCCAATCACCCCAATAGACGTCGGGGGCACCGGTGCTTTAGATAACGTAAATCACCTGCCGCACTTCGCCGTTAATCTCATCCCGGTCTCAGACGCGCCGCAGGCGATCAGGGCATCGCTACTCGGCCGCCGCCGAACCTCGCTGCCATTTTGCCGCACCACCTCCGGGTCTAGTGAGCAAATCTTCTTCGGCAGATCACTGCGGGGCTCTCATATACCTCCGCAGCCGGCCGGCACGGTCCTGGGCAGTTCCGCTACTTGGTTCTTCGGTTACCGCTGCACCACAGGCATTTTGTCAGGATAATCAGTGGGATCCGGCCCGGAGCTAGTCGCTCACGCCGCCTCCACCATCGGCGCCCAAGCCACGCCCCCCGCTAGTACTTTTATTAATAAACATTTTTCTCAATATTTTCAGTTACATAGAGGTACTCGGCAGAGTTGTCCTCTTTCACTTCTACTATTTGTTTTATGTTTAGAACCATTCCTTGAGCGCATCCGTGTTAACCCACTCATCTTAGGTTTTGTTCATAATTCCACTGAAATTAAACTGTCGGCTTATGCTGATGATATTTTGATTTATATGTCCAATCCACTTTTTTCCTTATCTCCCTTTTTACACAAAATTCATCTGCACTCTAACAATTCTGGATATAAACTGAACTTTTCCAAAACTGAAATATTACCTTTAAATTATTCATGTTACCAATATATGTTTGCTAATACAAATTTTACTTGGTGCCCCAAATCTAGGATTTAGCTTTTCTTCTTCTGTTTCCAACACAATTAGTTGTATGTTTAATGCCTTAACAATCACACTCAAAAAACTACTTTCCTCATGGTCCTCTCTCCACTTATCATGGTGGGAAGGTTGAATACTATTAAAATGATTGTTCCACTTGTCCTATAAACATTGTCCATGTTACCTTTTAAGATTCCCATTTCTTATTTCTCTCAAATTCATTCACTATACACTAAATTCCTATGGAATAATAAACGTTCTCCCATTGCTTTGACTAAACTCAATCGTCCGAAGAATGAGGGTGCTGTTCGTTTTCCTGATTTTAAAATATATCACTCTACATTTTTAATTAGACAATTTTGTGCTCTAACCCATTAGTTTGGTAACACTTCCATACCACAATGGTTTGTATTTAAACACTCTTTATTAAAGGATTTCTCATTTGAAAATATAGTTTATATGTCTATCGCACCTTTATATCAAATAAACCTATATTGAAATACTTCCAACAATTGTTACACAATGTATTTTCTGTAGGTTTTGACTCACGTCAATGTTTCTTAGTCTCGTCTATTTAGTATAGCAAATTTATCAAATTGTGGCACAAGTTATTCTGTTATAAACACTGGAAGGAAAAGGGTATTATGTTTATTTATCAGCTTGTCCAACATAACTCTCTTATTCCCTTTTACCAATTGCGATCAATCAATCAATCAGGGGAATTTCAAGCGCACTGCTCACCTGTGAGGGTCTCAATGCGCTGGGGGGATAGGGGGGTCAGCAGTTCCATATCAGTCGTAGAGCCAGGTCTTCAGAACCTTCCTGAAGGTGTTCAGGGAAGGGGCGAGTCTGATGTCGGTGGGGAGCTCTTTCTAGATCTTGGCCGCGATGTAGGAGAATGATCTTCCTCCTGTCTGGCCCTGCGGATGCGCGGGTTTTCGGCGAGGAGGAGGTTGGCAGAATGTAGGTTTCTTTTGGGTACGCGGAGGGTGATTCTGTCGTTGAGGTATTAGGGTCCGGTGTTGTGTAGGCATTTGTAGGTATGGATGAGTATATTGAAGGTGATTCTTTTCTTGATGGGGAGCCAGTGGAGCTTGCGCAGGTGTTGACTGATGTGTTAGTTTCGAGGGATACCGAGGACGAGTCTAGCGGCGGTGTTCTGTATCATCTGGAGCTTGTGGAGTAGATACTTGTTGATGCTGGCATAGAGGGCGTTTCCGTAATCCAGCCTGCTGGTGATGAGAGCGCAGGTGACCGTCTTCCTTGCCTCAGGGGGGGATCCATTTGAAGGTCTTGCGGAGGATGCAGAAGCAAGTAGATGTGACGGCGTTGATTTGTCTGTTCATGGAGAAGGAGGAGTCGAGGATGATGCTGAGGTTTCGGGTGTGGTCCGTAGGGCTGGGGGGTGCCGAGGCCGGTGGGCCACCAGGTGTCGTTCCATGCCGAGGGGATGGTTCTGAGGATGAAGACTTCTGTCTTCTCTGAGTTGAGTTTCAGGCAGCTGTTGCTCATCCAGCAGCGATGTCCTGCAATCCTTCCTGGAAGTTGAGTCTGGTGGTGGTGGGGTTCTTGGTGAGGCAGAGGATGAGTTGGGTGTCGTCGGCGTAGGAGAGTATGCTGCAGCCATGCTGTCGGACGATGGCGGCGTCAGATTATAATTTACCATGTTTGTTTTTTCATGAATATCTTTTAATATCATCTTCTTTGCAGTCTTATCTAACAGCTAATAACTTTTCCTCAGCCATTCTAGCATACACTCACTCCCCTTACACCGTTACACAACATCTCCCAAGACTCTATACCCAAGGCTACATTTCTCTACAAGATGTTATTATCAACCATCTCTGAAAGATCCAAAACACCTATTGAGCTAATGTGGGATGTTGATTTATCCATTTCACTTCCTATCCCTGCTTGGGATCAATTTTGGCTGAAATTATTCAAAACATCTAAAGCAGCTCATGTTACACAATCTTTATTTTATTTATATCAGATCTCTCATTATTCCTGAATGAATATCCAAGTTCTCTCCCATCTCCTTTCCTCCTTTATGCTGGTCTTGTTCCTCCTTTACAGGGACTTTAATTAACTTATTATATTATTGTTCTTATGTGTTGAAATTCTGGAAATCTATTTGGACAAAATGTCTAGAAATATTTCAATGTAGTATTCCATTATCAATGCAAAATGTTTTCCTCAGGACTGCTTCACCAGATTTGTTACACTATTTATCCTAAACCTATGTTACTTGATCTTTTTATTGCTCTTGCTTTTAAAGTGATAGTCTCTTATTGGAAAGACACCTCCAAAGTATATATATCAATTTGGTGTAATTTTATTTGTGATGAACATAAAATTGCTACTGTTTCTTCATTCTCATTGTATCAGAAAATTAAATCTGATTTACTGTGGCTACCTTTCACTTTGGATATTTCTACTCACTCACCTTCATCTTAGTTACTATACAAATTATTTATTTATGGATTATTTTTTTATTATTATTTTCACTCTCTTCTTTTTTTCTCATTTCTTTCTTTCTCTTCTTTTTTTCTCCTTTTCATGTTTTATAGTTATAAGGAATAAGAGGTACATATTTATTGACTGGTATTGCTTGTTTTAACTCTCCAAATTATTTCACTATTTTGTTTTTCTACTGGTTATTTTTTAAATATTGATATTGTATTCCTGTTAGAATTAATAGTTTTTTTCTTTAAAACTTCAATATTTTTTTTTAAAGAAAGTGCTATACAAATGGAATTTCAATACAATAGATGAATTATAGTAATTTCCCAGCATTCAGCATTCAAAGTGTAGAGCTATGCTTTAAATGTATCATTATGTCCCCAGTAACAGGCAGGCATGCAACTCCCATAGGGCTAAAAGGGCTTTAGCCTCTTTGGCGTGTGTTTCAGCCCAGGCTGCTGCAGCTTGAGCTGTTGTGAGCTCAGCTGGGTAGTGTCTGGAGTCTTATCTCCACCACACCGAGTTTTCATCAGGTCTTTAAAAGACCCTTTACATGCCTTAGTGAACTGGTTAACAAGGCTTTGTGTTTTTTCTCTGGTTTCAGTACCCCCTGGGTCCCCACCCTGCCTTTTCCTTGCATTTGTATTTTATTTTTTCTGCCACGGTGGGAGAATGCATTTCATGAAGAGGCATCTGACGAGTAGGGATACCACCTTTCCTAGAGAAAAATACCGGCCATTTGTTGTTGTTTAAGGAGTCTGCAATGGCCTCGCCTCGACACTAAATAGGGCTGTAAATAAAATGGAATGCATTAATTTGTAACATGACTTTTCTCTTTTTTTCCCTTTACTTGTTAGTCATGGAGCATTAGCCGCTTCGATGCGGCCAGAATTACCCCGAGGTGGTGTGGAATTTCGTGCATGCGTGGTTCGCACGGCCCCCGGTGTCCTCCGCACACGCCCACCGTGATGTCAGACGGCCCGGGCCGTCCGACGCCCGGAAGAGGTTAATGCAGCCCTCGAATACATTCATTTAAAAGTGGTTTTTATATTTGCTGTTTGAAGTATGCACAAATAAGTGCTAAAAATACCAGCTTTCTATGATTTTCCTTATTTTTATACTGGCTGGGTCATCAAAATACCAGTGGTGCCTGTATGAATCCGATCAGCTGGCAACCCTTATCAGGAGACTCAAAGTTTGTTATAGGATCAGAACATTATTTATTTCCTCCACCCTCCATCTCTTATTGATGCCAGAATAGCTATAGTTTATCTTATATCTGAAACTTTATGCCAGCCATCAATACAATGCGGAGTTACTCCAGGTGTCTGGGAATACATCCTGCATTCAAACCACTCCATCTGATTCTCACCGTTCACCCTTCACTTTCATGTTTACCCTGCACTCACAGCGATTACACTGCACTCACAGTGCTCACCATGCACTCATGCTATTTACCCTACTTCTACCCTGCACTCACACGAGCACACTGCTCACCCTGCACACACATGACACTCCACTCACTTGTCACTTTCACTCCTCACCCTAAACTCATAGTGATCACACTGCACTCACGCCATTCATCCTCCTCTTACCCTGCGCTTCCACAAGCACACCACTCATCCTTTACTGACAGCAACCACCCTGCACTTATGGCCCTAGCAATGAACTCACTCTGTTCTCCCTCCACTGATTCTACGGTCACTTGAGCACACTGCTCACCCTGCACTCAGAGTGATCACACTGCACTCACACCACTCACTATGCACTTATGCTTTTCACCCTTCACTTACACGCTCACACTACTCACCCTGCACTCATGTGACACTACACTCAGCTGTCACTCTCAGTACTCACTTTGCAGTCTCACTCAAACAAACACATCACTCACCATGCATTCATTCCTCCCACTCTTCACTTTCACCCACATTCAACCTCATGTCACATCAATCACCCGGCAGTCACTCCTCTCACCCCACTCTGACACTGTCATATCGCTCACTGTGCACTTACATAGGCACTCCTGTCATTCACAAAGTTCACCCTCCACCCGGCACTCACACCTCTGCACTTCCTTCTCTCACCCTGAACTCACATGGACAAACCTCTCAGCCTGCATTCATACAGGCACTTTGTTCATCCTAACACAAGAAAACAGAGGGTCTGCCAAATCTATTATATGGCTTCACTGTCAAACCGAGTTACCAAAATCACGGAGCGTATAAATCGCATGGAGACAGCGTGTTATAATGAAGAGTGAACACTGTGTATAGAAAGACCAAACACCATTCGAAAGAACAAGTGTTGAATAAAGGTCTAGGATTTGTCATGACTAACCACGGAGATGCTTTCACTTTTCAATGTGAACTGAGCCAATTCTTTAGGAAGCTAAGACTTCACTATTTTTTCAAGGATAAGATCAACGAAGAGTTTCAGAATAATGACACCAACACGGGTCTCAAAGTGAAATCCAACTTCCAACCACCAGTACATACTGTTCTGCCCCAGGTATTGGCCTTTGAAAAAGCTGTCGCAGAAGATGTGGCCACACTCTGGAACACTAAAGTGAGGTTGTTTAATAATCTTTCCAAACTGGAACAGGCTACACTGAAATCATTGTCAGAGGATCAGTCAATTACTATAAAGCCTGCGGACAAGGGCGGCTCGATAGTTATTCTTAACACAACTTACTACCAGACAGAGTGTCTCAGACAGCTGAATAACAGACAGGCATATTCACCCTTGCCACAAGATCCCACAGAAGATGTCATCAAGCAAATAAAGGACATAGTTGATGAGGCTCTCTCTGAGGGTTGGATAACCCAGAATGAGGCGACCTTTTTAGTCACAAAACATCCTGTAACACCCTATTTCTACCTTTTACCGAAGGTGCATAAACCGCAGAGGCCTCCTCCTGGTAGGCCGATCATCTCAGGAATAGGGTCTGCTCTGGAGCCCCTCTCTACTTTTGTAGATGTCTTTTTGCGGCCCATTGTACAACAAATGCCTACCTATTTACAGGACACGAAAGATGTGCTACGTGTCCTCCCTGAAATAGAGTTTGATATCGAAAGAGACCTTTTGGTCTCTTTCGATGTAGAATCCTTGTACACGTCTATCCCTCAGGATGAGACTCTCGAAGTTGTAACATCCATCCTGAGGGATAACATCCAGGAGTCCATTACACCTGTACCATTCATAATGGCCTTAGCCACCTTGGCCATGAAAATGAACTATTTCAGATATGAGGATAAAATCTTTCTCCAGATATCTGGTACAAGCATGGGCAGCGTTTTGCGCCGAGCCTGGCGAACCTTTATGTACATCGGTTCGAGCAACAACATGTGCTGACTCCCACCAACCCGTTTCACACCTCGGTCAGGTGGTGGAAGCGATATATCGATGACATGATAGTGGTGTGGAGAGGTACCATCGACTCAGCAAAAGACTTCCATCAGTGGCTGAACAGCAGAAACCAGTATCTGAAGTTCACGATGGAGGCACATAAAGAAAGGATTGCTTTCTTGGACTTGTCTATTAATGCCACACCTACAGCCTGCAGAGTGAGTTGTACAGGAAACCCATGGCAGGTAATTCTCTGCTCTTATATGAGAGCTATCATCCTAAATCCCTACGCCAGAGTAAGTAAAGTAAAAGTTTTTATTTGCACAATTAATTAAAATCATTGCAAAGTGCACTCACAGAAATGGCCGTTGCATAGTAAAAAGAAAAGAAGGTACACAGATCATTTGCGAACACAGAGGAATTGGAGATTAAAGGACAGATGATAATGTCACTGGGGGGGAAACAGACACAGACTAAGTCAAAAAGCAAAGTTGGGGGAATTAATTTCTGAGATAAACTTAACAAAACGCGCCGCCAACTGCGGGGAGTCGCCCCTCATGCAAGCGTCTAATGCTTCTTGGCAAGTCCTGATGTTAAGAAGCAGCCAAATTGGACGCAGCCAGAGGTTTCTTTGAGCCTGGAGTTTTCGGCATATGCAAAGGATATGAATAAGGTTTTCGTCGTCCAGCTTGCAAAAGCGACACTGCGATGATACTTCTTTCTTGTATCCTTGTCCAAACTTGTAGGCCATCAGCGGAATTAGGCCGAATCGAAGTCGCATTAGTTGAAGTTTTGTGTGGGCTTTCATAGAAGATGCAAGGTAGGCTGGAAGAGTTTTAGGGTCGTATAATTTGGAGACCCAAGGACCATGGGAGAGCTGGGCGACACGTTGCTCATCAGAGTCGCTTGATAGAATTTTAGCTTGTTTGGTTAAGAGTTTTGTTTTCACCTCGATAGGGACGCCAGAATTTATCCTACGGCCAGTTCCTACGAGTCCGTAGGAATTGTTCGAGCAAGGAGGACTTTAATGTACATGCCAGAAACCTGAGTACACAACTGAAGGAGAGACATTACCCGAGTTCATTGATCAAGAGGTCAAGGAAAAGAGCAATGAACAACAATAGAGAAGCTTTACTTGAACCTCCTACTCCTAAAACACCGTTAGAAAGACTCACCTTCTTGAGTACTTTCAACACTAGGAGTAACAGCATTCAGAAAATAGTCAGAAGACATTGGCGCCTTCTTAATCACAGCAAAGAAAAGATAGCGCAACCTCTATTTGCGTTCAAACGGGCTAACAGTATTCGGGACCGGCTGGTACATACACGCCCAAAAGAAACAACGAGAAAAGTCGGTGAAACCCTATGGAATCTACCACAGCGATAGGGCATCACCCGTGTGGCATCTGTTCTGTTTGCCCCCAGACAAAACACACAAGTACGATAGACATTGGTACTAACAGACCTTGGGTGCAATGTAATTTCAGCAACTGCAACAGTTACAACCTCATCTATTTGCTGACTTGCACCTGTTCCCCTGTTTAATATGTGGGCATGACAACCTGCAAAGTTCGCACAAGAATGCTTGAGCATAAGAGCTCTTTTCGCTGTAAGAAGTCCCATACGAGACTTACAAAACATTTTTGGGAAAAACAACATCGCGAAACGGATTTCCAATGGACTGTCTTGGAAAAACCTTTCATACCTGGACATATAAGGGATGTGTCTGGTTACCTCTTCGCCAAAGAACAAAAATGGATTTACAAGCTCCAGACTAACACCATTGGGCTTAACGATGACATCTCTTGGACCCTACTATAGTGAATACACTATTACCACACATTAATCTCTGGTTTAGTTTTATTATACCAACAAATACTTTATAACGAGGATTGTGTGTATTTAGAAGCACTATACCGTGAGCAGTTTCTTGTACATCAAAAAGTGGGCTTTGCTCGCCCTTACAGTCAGCACTCGGGTTATTTTGCCATTTATTCACAACAGGAATTATGCTTTTACAACATCAATCAAGAGTACAGTAGGTAGATCTGCTCCCTTAGAAAACCCTGAATGCATATTATTTGCTCTGTTTTGAGATTAAAAACGGGCATTAGGGCATGTGCTTGATAGTCGTTTCCGTGATAATCGACACAATTGGCTGTTTCCTTTTGCACAAGATCGGGGTCACAACTAGGGAAGGCGCCCGTTTATATCTCATATCTGGCAATCATTATATGTAGAGAAACTACCAAAATGGTGTTTTTGATGTCATCCTGTAGTTTCGAGTGGCAGTTCACGCGGGATTTCGAGCGTAAAAGAGTGCACTCTATATTTTACAACAAATAGAGCAGATGAGCATTTATTTGAGGTTATTATGCATCAATGGTTTGAAGCAAAGTAACAATGAACCAAAATTACTTTATGGTCTGTCAAAATTACTTTATGGTCTGTCACGATTTGAACAACTTAGGGTGGAGGGATACCATACAAACTACCTTCCATGACACTATGTAAGAACAGATCATCAGCCGATCGATACCTCCCCCAAGACTCAGATGAGTGCTTGAGGTACCGACGGATAGGTGAGTCCCTTTGTACTAAAACAGACTAATGGTCTGATAGAGTTAAGCAGAGTCAATACAGAGATAATGAATGAGATGGTTTGATTCTGCTGTTTATTACTAGTCCTATGTAGAACATCCATTCTATCCATGTGTGCATGTGCTGAGTGATATTCCTGGGTCACTTTGAGATTAGGCCCATGCAGTTTGAGTCCTGGGTTTTCCACATATGTTGGTTTTTAGATATAAGTTGATGGGATATACAGGAAGATTCTTTTTGGGGCACTTTTAAAGGTTGTATATTTACGCCTTATAGTGTCTGTTTTCTGTTTTACTTCTTATATCTATGTAGTGTGGGCCTCGTAATACCTGAGCAAGGTCCAGGTGAGGTGAGGTCTATTCCCCTACCATGAAGGGTGAGCATCAATACTTTATCTTTTTATTTCAAAGTGATTTGAGTGTAAACACAGTGTATAGGTAGATAACACATATATGTTCGGAATGATAATGTTATATGTTGTATATATTTTTCATCTTCAGAAATCGTATTTCCCATGGAGGTGTAATGTTTCCAGGTTGTTACAGGTCGTACCGTATTCAACCTTTTTCTTTTTCTAAGTCTACTCACTTGGTGAAGGTGGTGTTTGCTTTGTTTTTCACTACTATTTAAGTGCAACTAATAAAAGAACAAAGGCCCTGACGAATGCCATGGGATTGTTTACCCGGTAGGCAGAAACATGTTGGCCCGTTACAAGACAGATATTTGTTGACTGTCTCTTTTGCACTGTTCTTGGTTTTTAATTAGGAGGTGGGGTTCGTCCGCAGAATAAAGTTTTCTATAGGAGAACACTCCATCCTATTTTAATGTCACTTTATAATTTGCGTTGCACTATTTTTCACTTGACCATCATAGATCAGCCATTACTGACGTTTCATTTGTAGTGGTGGTCCAAATCCTTTACCAGCAACAAATGGTGTGGTGCTTGATGTCCCAATGCTCAGGGGACCAGCCGGATTTACACCTGGATTTGGCCAGATGATAGGACTGATCATTGAGTCAATTTGATGGTAACCCATTGCTACAGTGTTTGGATTTGTTAACCATCTTTGATTCTTTCGAATGGTGTTGGGTCTTTCTATACACAGTGTTCACTCTTCATTATAACACGCTGTCTCCATGCGATTTATACGCTCCGTGATTTTGGTAACTCGGTTTGACAGTGAAGCCATATAATAGACTCGCAGCCCGTCCTGACCTTGTCCGGGAGCAATCAGGCTTCCCCGACCCCCACCTGCCCTGACATTGGCCAGCAGCCCGGGCCCCCGTCCGCCCCGTCCCCCGGCTGCCCCGACCCCTGCCTTCCCTGACATTGTCCTCCGGAGGCTTACCTCACACAATTATGCCAGAGGCCCAGTGTTGCAGTGATGGCCAGCAGCAGCGCCTGAGGCACTGGGGAGCTTTCTGGGTAAGTGGGGCTCTGGCGCTCTGTTTGCAGGGAGGTGAGGATGAGCAGAGGTTGCAGGGATAAGAGTAGGAGTTCACAGAGTATGGAGCGGCCGGCGGGAGTCGGGAGCTTGAGCACAATTATGCCAGAGGGTCCCCCGCCTGTCCCGACCCCCGCCGTCCCCCATATTGTCCCCTGGACCCTTTTTGTTGTAACTCCCCGTCCCCCGCATGCCCCGACCACCGCCTGCCCCAACATTGTCCCCCAGAGCCTTACCTCAGCCGCCGCTCCTCAGTTCAGTGCTCCTCGCCACTCTGCCGGTCCGCTGCTGCTCACCGCCTGTGTGCCACTCGTCAGTGCTCCTCCCCCGCGCCATGTCCGCTGCTCAGCCGCCGCTCCTCAGTTCAGTGCTCCTCGCCGCTCCGCCGGTCTGCTGCTGCTCACCCCCTGTGTGCCGCTCATCAGTGCTCCTCCCCCGCGCCATGTCCGCCGCTCCTCCTCGCGTTCCTGGACGCCGCTCCTCCTCGTGCTCCTGGACGACGTCAGCACGCAGGTCGCGGCCCGCGCTACTTCGAGGGGACTACTTTTTTTTAAATGTAAATTTTTTAAATATAACGTATTTTTTAAATGTATATAGCCTATGTCCATCTGCACACCCTGAGGATTCCAACAATGTATCGGGTGTGTGGATTGGCGCTGTGGTTCCCGAGTTTACCCGCCTCAAAGCCTCAAAGTTCTTCCTTTATAATAGTAGTATAGATTTGGCAGACCCTCTGTTTTCTTGTGTTATATATATCGAAGTAGCTGGGGATAATAATCAGCTACGGGTCTTTAAACTATATATCCCTTGGACCCTATTTAAATTGTTTGGTTGTTTGATACTTTGTTCATCCTGCCTGCACAGAGGGAAAATAGGGACACACCACTCACTCTGCAGTAACTCCTCTCACCATGCACTCATCAGTCACTCTCATAAAGCACACTTCACTATTCCCGCTCACCCTGCACCACACACAGCCACACTACTCATCCTGCATTTAGACCACTCACACCACCCTATACTCACTTCTCTCACTTTGCATGCCTCTCTATCACCCGACACTTGCATGGGCCCTCCTCTCACATTGCATTCATGCAGCTCATCCGACACTCACTTCTGCACATTTTTCACTCTACACTCGCACCACTCGTGCTGCACTCAATCACACTATTCACCATCATCCAGCACTTACATGAGCACGCCAGTTACTCTGCACATATAAAAATTAGACAACTCTCATGAATATACACATATTTCTACAAAGGAACCCACAGAATACCTGTTCTTTCCACAGTTCTAGATGCCTACATAATTCCATCTGCATCAACAGCGCTGGTGTGAGATGGGGAAGTGGACTAAGAATGTGGTATGGCACAAGGAGGGAGTGTAGGGCTGATGGATTGAGGATCGACTAACACCTTCAGCCATTCCTGGCTTTCCATTCCCACAATTCTTCATTCCAGGACTTGTAGTTTTTTATTACATTGTAAGTTGGGTCTCAAAACCCCCAAAATGCTAATTGTTTCTTGGATAAAATCCATGGTTGCTGAAGAAGTCATGCATTTAATAAGATCAGTTGGATGCCGTGTTAATTTCCAATACTGTAACTGCTTGATCCACAAGTGAAACCAATTATGAGCCCCACACAGCTATTTTAAGGAAGTGCACTTTTTTTTATTCACATCATACTTGTAACAAACATTGATAAGGCAATATATTACTATTTTTGAATAGACTATACAGAATGTGTTTTTATTAAAAAAAGAAAAAAACAAATTGCTAAAAGGCAAGGCAGGTATAGAAGAAGCAGCAGGGCAAGCTTTTCTAACACAATAACATCAGAATGACTAATGGAAGTGGCAGTGTTTTTGTGTGCCAGTGTGACAGAGTATAAATGCATAAAAGAGTGACAATGTGTGTGTGTGTCAGTGTATGTGGGTTATGTATGCAAGTGTGCTGCTGGGCTGGCATACTGCACGTTATTCTTGCCTCATGGACAAGGGCACTAATAGAATATGAATGGGGGGGTGTTATCTATGGCAAACTGCAGGTCCTGACATGCTTCTATTAAGACACTATCATTGGCTATTGGGACTCGAACTGACTAACCTAGGAAGTTACTAGCCCAGTCATACCCAGAGGCAAGGGCACAGAACTTGTGCCACCACACCTGGTAGAAGACCCTGACATGATGCAAGTAATTCTTAGCATATGAGGTGTATCCATAGCTACATGTTGGAACTGATATTCGAGTTAATTGTTGTCATAAGATTTCCTGTACTTATTTTGTGTAGGGTGTCAATGGCAAAATGCTAGCCCTGGTATACCGGAGGGAAGTTTTTGTGGCTGAAGTGTCCATGGTAAATTTTTGGCACTGTCATATTGAATGTACTCCTTGGCATAAGGGGCTCATCCATGAAAAAATGAGGACCTTGGAATAATGAAAGTGATTTCTGACTTAAGACACCTGGTGGACCATGAAAGTATTGGGATATTTCATGAATGCCCATAAGGGTCTGCAGCGTTTTATAGCAAATTTGATCTGCAAAAATTCTCAGGGGAGACGAATACTCCCCTCAAATTATCTAAAAGAAATCTGTTCACATATTTTGCTTGTTGGAATTTGGGAAAAGTATCACACCCCACAACTTATATAAATCTTTTTCCTCATATAATGGGTATGAGGTTAGCTCTCACTCCATTTCTGAAAATGCTTGCCCTGCCCTGTTGCTGGAAGCAAGACTGGCTTTAAGGCGGTGTGACTTGTGCAGCCGTACCTAGCCTTTGGCGGGGGGCAATGTGTTTAAAAATAATGCTGGGTTTAAAAGCACATGAACTTCCTTGTGCATAAGGTCATTTTCAGGCAATAATAAAAATATCAAGATAACTCTGGCGATTAATGTTCCTACTAATGAGAGTTCAGAATGTTGTCTAGTTGCACTTTTGGCCCATCGTAGAGTAGCACGGAGGTTTAATGTGCTTGCTGCAAAGAACGTGTGCCATACAGATAACAGAACTGAGTGTGAGTGAACTATGTGCCGCACTATGAAAAAAAAAGAAATGTACGTCAGAGAGAGGCTATGGAGAGATGAGGTGCACTGTTGGAGGGTGATAGTGAGGTAATACATGAAGAAGGAAGATATGGGGGAGGAGAGCGCCAAAAAAGTGTTGTAACTACTGCCACAGTGCTCGAGCCAGCACTGGCTGGGAGTCTTAGTCCCGTCTCCCCTTCTTGCTTAAATAAATATTGTCCACCAGATGTCAGGTTCCCATATCATTCCAGGAGTGGTGGGTCTTTCACTGTCATCCAAAACTAAACCTGCATGTTTGATGTTTCCCTTTATAAGTAGAGCTTCCATCACAACATTTCAAATACATTCTTGGATCTGATAAATAAAAGTCACCTTGCAGATGTTTGCTAAGAAATGTCGCGTGTTCAGTGAATGCCAATCTCTCGGGTTCCGTAGAGATAATCAGCGGCCGCGCTCCCGTGGGTCAGCCTCTAGTGGGGTCAGGTCCAGTCTCTGGATCCAGCGGTCTGAGCTGCCTGTGCCAAACTTCATGAACTGACCTGTCTGCTGCCCGCTCCCAGCTATTAAAGTGTGTCTGACAAAACACGTCATTGTGTGCTGATCTGGCAGACAGTCTTGGCAGCAGCCACGGGTCACCGCCCCTGGTGACGTCAGTGAATGCATCCAGTAAAGCCAAACTGGTGTCTGGTAAATAAAGCTTATTATGTTGTCACATTTGTAGAAGCTGAGACAGCCCCGAAGACTACCGAGAGCAGCAGGTACCCGAGAGCAGCACGTACGACAACTCCAGCTTCCAGCCAGTGTGGTGCGTTGGCAGCGCTCTAGCTTGACAGCTGAGGCGCTATAATGCGTAACTTTGCATTTCAGTGTGGTGATGTGGACCGTACACTGAAATGCGTAAGTCTAACTAACGCTCGAAATGGAGCGCTTTGCATGAGCACCAGTTACATTACACAAGGTCACATTCATTTTTTTTTTGTTTTTTGTTTTGAGGCACAGAAAGATTACGGGGCAGATTTACAAGCCTCTTGCGCCACTTATGCGTCACTTTTACAATAGAAAAAGTGACGCAAAAGTGGCGCAAGGGGCTTGTAAATCTGCCCCTACGTGATTTGCACGGAATCACAGGATGTTGAGCCAACGCCAATATTCGAACCTGGTTCCAAAGTCGGCAGCTCTGGAATAATAATTAACAAATGTTAATAGCAAACACTGTGTTCGTGAATCAACCTTTTCTCCGGGTAGCACTCTCGAGGCGGCTCACCTAAGGGGTCCAGTGACTGTCCATTTATTTGTTCTTAATGAATATTGTTTAAATGAAAATTCGAAATGAAATGAACATTTCATTTTTACCCGGCACTACTCCTCGGAGGTGTCTATGCGCCCGAGCTCTGATTCGGAGGGAAGAGAAAAAGGTGGTCGATTGCCTTACTTTTTAAACACCCAGGGGCAGATTTACAATTGCGTCACTTTTGTGACTCAGCGGTGGCGCAAAAGATGCGCCATGGAGCGGGGTATTTACAACGTGACGCATCTGGGAGATGCGTCACGTTGTAAAGCCCTGCGCCAGAGTAGGCGTACCTGCGCAAGGGGGGAAAGGCGTTCCGGCGCAGGAACGCCTTCCAAAAGTGGCTGAGTGAAATCTACAAGATTTCACTCAGTCACTTTTGAGCCCATGCCGCGTCAAAACCCTGCACCTGCTTGAAGCAGGCGTAAGGATTGACGCAGCATTGTACAGATAGGGCCCCCCAGAGCGTTGCTGGAGCTGCGTCGCGCTTGCAACGCAAATCCAGCAATGCGCTGCCTTTACGGCACAGATGCGTCATGCATCTGTGCCGTTTTTGCCCCATGTTACGCTGCATTGTAAATGCGGCGCATCCGAGGTGGCCGAGCCGCGGCGCACAATAAGTAGCGCATCCCTGCTAATATGCAGGGATGCGCCACTTATTGTAAATCTGCCGCCCGGGCGCCCAGTTCTTTATGGATTTACGGAATGAAAGAGGATCAGTCTTTTTCTTGAGAGCAAGTGGCAGAGAAAGCAATTCATCTATTTACTGGAAGCCAATGCAGCAATGGCAAGAAATGAGATACAGACTGATATTTTGGATGTTTTGGTATAGCTAGCAGCAAACGTGCGGATGCATTTTGAAGAACCTGTAATTTATTTGAAAATCTTGTCTGGATATTAAAAAAAAAAGTTGGGCTAACCTTGCCATGGAAAGGGAATACTACGTCTGTTTTTTTGCAGAGTGCTCAGAAACTGAACTTCCTGCATGCCATACTGCATGGATTTTGGGTGATGTGGAAGAGTACCATGACTGTTATGAGTTCTTCTGCTGTGTTGCTACAGAGCTCGTCCCAGGAGCATACCGAGCTAGTAACAGCACACACCGATCAAAGAGGTAAGTCTCCGTAGCATTTGAATAGGAGATTAAACTCTGCTTCATTTTTATTTAATTTATTTATTTTTACAGAGTTTTATACAGCGCAAACTTGACCAGAATCGGGTATCAGAGCGCTTTACATAGCACCAGTTGCATTACATGAGGAAACATTCAGTTTTGTTAGGCACGGGGAGATTAAGTGATTTGCCCAGAATCACAGGATGTTCAGCGTCATTACCGAGACTCAAACCCAGTTCCCCAGATTCGAGGTTGACCGCCCTAGCAGTTAGGCCAACTCCTTTTGCTGCAATTTGTCTTCTTGCTCCAAGTACGAGAACTCCTTTGCTGTCGGTCTGCCAAGTTTGGTCCAGTCCAGGTTTTTAGGTCAAGTCTGGGCAGCGCATATACTGCTCTACAAGGCATGCTGTATTCAGGTATGGACTAGAAGCTCCGCCTACTCTCTGCCCATCTTTTCATTGGCTGCTGTGACTGTTCTTCCTAAATGTTGCCTTTTAATTTCTCAATAGGCTTATTCAATCATTACCATTTGTAAAGCATGCTACATACCCGTGAGGGTCTCAAGGCACTGATGGGGGGGGGGGGGGTAGCTACTGATTGAAAAGCCAGGTCTTGAGAAGTCTTCTGAAGGCCAGCAGGTCCTTGGTCTGTCGTAGGTTGGTAGAGAGAGTGTTCCAGGTCTTGGTGGCAAGGTAGGAGAAGAATCTGCCCCCGGTGGTGGTTTTCCAGACGCGTGGAACTGTGGTGAGGGCGAGGTTGGCAGAGCAGAGGCTGCGGGTGGGGGTGTAGAAGCTGAGTCGGTCGTTGAGGTATGCTGGTCAGGCGTTGTGTAGGGCTTTGTGTGCGTGGATAAGGAGTTTGAAGGTGATCCTGTTGTTGACGGAGAGCCAATTCAGGCCTCTCAGGTGGGGTGTGATGTGGATGCGTTGGGGGACGTCGAGGATCAGTCGTCCCGAGGCGTTCTGGATGTAATGCAGCCGTCTCAGGAGCTTGGTTGTTCCTGCGTAGAGGGCGTTCCCGTAGTCCAGTCTGCTGGTGACCAGGGCCTGGGTGATGGTTTTTCTCGTGTCCGGGGGATCCATTTGAAGATCCTGCGGAGCATTCGGAGGGTGCTGAAGTAGGAAGCGGAGACGGCGTTGACCTGCTTGGTCATGGAGAGGGCGCAGTCGAGGATGACTCCCAGGTTGCATGCGTGGTCGGTGGGTTCTGGGGGCGTTCCTAGCGATGTGGGCCACCAGGAGTCGTCCCAGGCTGAGGGGGTGGGGCAGAGGATGAGGACCTCCGTCTTGTCTGAATTCAGCTTCAGCCTGCTGTCCTTCATCCATTCGGCGACAGCCTTCATTCCTCTGTGGAGGTTGGCTTTGGCGGTGTGGGGGTCTTCGGTGAGGGATATGATCAGCTGGGTGTCGTTGGCGTAGGAGATGATGTTGAGGTTGTGTTGTCGTATGAGTTGGGCGAGTGGTGCCATGTAGATATTGAACAGCGTTGGGCTGAGGGAGGATCCCTGTGGAACGCCGCAGATGATCTCGGTGGTCTTGGAGCGGAAGGGTGGGAGGCGGACGCTCTGGGTTCTGCCGGAGAGGAAGGACGTGGTCCAGGCCTGGGCCTTCTCTTGGATTCCGGCGTCATGGAGGCGTGCTGTGAGGGTGCGGTGGCAGACCGTGTCGAAGGCTGCTGATAGGTCCAGAAGGATGTGGGCGGCTGTTTCTCCTTTGTCCATAAGGATCCTGATGCCGTCGGTGGCGGCAATGAGGGCAGTCTCGTTGCTGTGGTTGCTACGGAAGCCGAACTGGGATGGGTCCAGGAGGTTGTTGTCTTCGAGGTAGCGGGTCAGCTGTCTGTTGACGATCTTCTCCGTGACTTTCGCCGGGAAAGGGAGCAGGGAGATGGGCCGGAAGTTCTTGACGTCGTTGGGGTCCGCCTTGGGTTTCTTCAGTAGGGCGTTGATCTCGGTGTGCTACCAGCTCTCTGGGAAGGTTGCTGTCTCGAAGGAGATGTTGATTGTTTTCTGGAGATGGGGTGTGATGGCTGTGCTGGCTTTGTTGAAAACGTGGTGAGGGCATGGGTCAGATGGAGATCCGGAGTGGATGGAGTTCATGGTCTTGACGGTGTCTTCGTCGCTGACGTTGTAAAGGCGATCAGGCGACTGTTGCGGGTGGTGGTCGCGGGGTGGTGGTCTCGGCGGTGGATGTGGGGGTGGCGTGGATGTCGGTGATCTTGCGGTGAAAGAAGGTGGCCAGTGAGTTGCACAGGTCTTGTGATGGTGGAATGTCGTTGGTGTTGGAGAGTTCTTTCACGATGTTGAAGAGCTCTTTGCTGTTGTGTGCGTTGCTGTCTAGGCGGTCTTTGAAGGCGGTCCTCTTGGCGGTCCTGATGAGTTGGTAGTGTCTGCGGGTGGCGTTCTTGTGGGATGTGTAGCTGTCTGGTGTTCGGTTGCGGAGCCAGCTCTTCTCCAGCTTCCGACAGGTGCGCTTGGAGGTCCGGAGGTCTTCGGTGAAACATGCGGCTTTCTTGTTGGTGTGATTGGTGGCGGAGGTCTTGAGTGGGGCGAGGGTGTCGGCGCAGTCGTTGATCCACTGTTTGAGGATGATGGTGGCGGTGGCGGGTCGGTGGGGTCGGCGGGTGATCCCAGGGCAAGGGTGGTGGTCAGTTGGTCCTTGGTGACCTTGCCCCATCAGCGGCGTGGCATCTGTTGGGTGCGGTGGTGTGTGGTGGGTTTCCTGAAGGTGAAGTGGACGCATCTGTGGTCTGTCCAGTGGGGTTCGGTGGTGTGGTTGAAGGAGATGTGGGGACTTGCGGAGAAGATGGGGTCCAGTGTGTGTCCAGCGGCGTGGGTGGGCGTCGTCACAAGCTGTTTGAGTCCGAGGTTGGCGAGGTTGTCGATCAGGGCTGCGGAGTTGGCGTTGTTGTTGTTCTCGAGGTGGAAGTTCAAATCCCCGAGGAGGATGTAGTCCGTGGAGGCGAGGACGTGGGTGCTGATGAGGTCGGCGATGGAGTCGCTGAACTGTGGTCGGGGTCCAGGTGTTCTGTAGCTGAGTGTTCCTCTGAGGGTGGTGTTGGGGTCGGTGTGGATCTGGAAGTGCATGTGCTCGGCGGTGGTGAGTGTGTCATTGGTGTTGGTCGAGACTCTGAGGGAGTCCTTGTGGATGATGGCGATTCCCCCTCCCACTCCATTGGTGCGGTCCATGCGGGGGATCTTGTAGCCTTCTGGGATGGCTATGGTGATGTCTGGTACAGAGGTGGCGTTCAGCCAGGTCTCCATCAGGAAGGCGACGTCGGGGGTGGTTGAGTCTAGGAGGTCCCAGAGTTCGATGGCGTGCTTGCGAGCGGAGCGGTTGTTGAGGAGGATGCATCGGAGGTGGTTGGGTTCTCTGGTTGATGGTTTGGCGGGCCAGCTGCTGGTGAAGCTGCAGTTTCAGCAGGTGATGGGTCCTTGGGTGCGCTTCGGGGTGGCCCGGTAGCAGGAGTGATCTCGTCCGGGGTTGAGTGTGTGGAGGGTGCTGGAGTCGTAGTGCAGTCTGGTCTTGTGGCGGCTTCGGGGTCCAGGGGTTCTGGCACTGGGCGCGGTCCAGGCATGGACGGGCACAGACAGGCTTGCCTGTGGTGCGCATTTGGCGTGCCAGCGGCGCGGCCGCACCGCGGCCGCCATAAGAGGGGGAGGTGGGAGGGAGGAGCAGCCGGGAGGGGGGAGGGGGCCAATGGGGGCGGGTGGCGGTACCGCAGGTACGCAGCGGCGGGAACGGGCAGGAAGGAGAAAACAAGCCTAAGGCAAGGCAACAGGCAAACAGAAAAAAGGCTGAAAAACAGAGGAAATATGGTCACAAATGCAAGCGGTCACAGTACAACTGGGACACAATACAACTGGTCACAAAAGTATACTGGGGGCACAAACAAGTGGCAACAACAAACCTAAGGCCCACTGGCCACCAGGGATGAGGCGCAGGTGGAAGCCTGCGGGAGGAGGCGGGCCTCGAACACCCACAGAACGAGTCAGCAGCGGGGGCACAGGAACACAGGCGCAGTCAGGTGGAGCCGCGCGGCATGGGGAGCGACCTGCCTGAAGACAGGGTCAAGGGTCGCTCTCACTGCCGCGCCGCGGCCGCCATAAGAAGGGGAGGTGGGAGAGAGGAGCAGCTGGGAGGGGGGAGGGAGCCAATGGGGGCGGGGGGGGCAGGAAGGAGAAAACAAGCCTAAGGCAAGGCAAGAGGCAAACAGAAAAAAGGCTGAAAAACAGAGGCATTATGGTCACAAATGCAAGCGGTCACAGTACAACTGGGACACAATACAACTGGTCACAAAAGGATACTGGGGGCACAAACAAGTGGCAACAACAAACCTAAGGCCCACTGGCCACCAGGGATGAGGCGCAGGTGGAAGCCTGGGGTGGAGGCGGGCCTCGAACACCCACAGAACGGGTCAGCAGCGGGGGCACAGGAACACAGGCACAGTCAGGTGGAGCCGCGCGGGGTGGGGAGCGACCTCCTGAAGCCAGGGTCAAGGTTATTAGTCCTTCCTTAGTACCTCCTTGTCTTTTTGTAACCTCCCATCAGGACTGGACTTTTTACGTGTGTCTTTATCTTATTGCTTGCATTAGCCCTTTGCTTAATTAATGTAAAGAGCATTGGTGGGACACCAGCTTTAGCAATAGCAGCAGCTTTTTGTTTCATTTGCAGTGCGCTTTCAATTTCACAATAGGGTCTTGCACCACTCGTGGGATGGGCCTCGCTGCTTGTTCAACTAATTTTTTTTAAACATTAAATTATGGCGGCTGCACTTCTTGTGCCCAACTCGCCTGAACCCGTTTTTGTTTTACAAATAAAGACCATGGGGATTGTTTTGCAAACTCCCTGGGACATTCAAGGTTTTATTTTATTTTCTCGTAAGGGTGGGGAGTCTGGCACAAAGCCATGGCTTTCTCCATGGCCCCCACCTATCCCAATTGCATTACGTGGTTACTTGCTCCTGCCCCTCCCACCTTCTCCCTCTTGTCTCTGCTTGCTCCCCCCTCATTGCTTGCCCATCCACAGCCCCCTCCACCCCGTTGCTTGTACCCCTATCGTTGCACACAAGCACAAGTGTAATTTAATATGTATACGCAAATGTTTGTGAGTAAACTATTGCGCATGTGTATATATGCATGTATTAGCGTAAACATACTTTTGTGTGGATATGTGTATCTCTGTGTGTCTGTGGTTCTCTCTGGGTTTCTTCATATGTGTTCATGTGTGTGCCAAGTGTTTCTTCTCTTGGGTGTGTATATCTATGTGTGCCCAGAGAGGAGTACATTATCCTGAGACACAAAGTAATTAAAAGGATATTTTAAAGGCCTTTGTGTCCCATAGCACACCTGGCAGTCAGTTCTGGAGCAGTGGGGCTTGAACATTAACTCCAGTCTGGCTCACACATGCTTGGGAGGGGGACAACAGAATTCGCTGAGTGCTCACGAGCAGTGTAACAACTAACCCTGGGCGTAGTTCGCGTAGTAACACTACGCGCAGCTGCGCGAAGTGCACTTCGCACTCCGTGACCTACGCATAGCTAAGCGAACTGCGCAGTGCACCGTACAAAATGCTGTTCGCACTGATTGCGCAGTGCTGGATGCTTGTCCACACTGTGCAATCAGTGCAAACCGCATCTTGCACAGTGCAAGTGGTCGTTTTCTGCCGCTCAAGTAGTTTTCTACTCGAGTGGCAGCTTTCTCAACAAGGACTGGTAGTTTCTCATCGCGAGCAGTTGCAAACATAAACGACCACTCGCAATGAGAAACCTGACCTTCCCGCATTGAGAATCTCGCCGGGAGGTTTATTTTCCACCCTCGCGATCGGCAACTTGATGTTGCTGATTGCGAACGAGGAAAAAGTCTCACCGGTATGTCATTTTGCTCGCTTGCTGTCTCCAACTTGCCATTGAGGACCACGAGCAAGCAAAAAATGACCGCTGCACTACCCTAAGCTACGCGTGTTTGCACTGTGCTACGTGCAATTCGCGTAGTGCGAAGTAGCGCAAACTTGTCAACCTACGCTAGCGTAGTGCTTCGCCCAGGGTTAGTAACAACAAGCATTTGCAATGCAATAGGTATTGCATTTTTGAAACTTTGATCTATTGGCATTGTAAATGACAATGACTTTTATTTATGTACACTTTGTACTTCTAGTCGTTGCTTGCAGGTTTTCAAAACACTTCAATAAAAGGCATTGTCATTTACAATGCCAATAGGTCACAATCTCGCAAATGCGAGACCTACATCACTGCAAATGCTTGTTTACTTTGAATTCTGGGAAATGTAGACCTGCTTTATAATGGAATAAACTAGTCTACGAGTCTAAGAATGCAAAGAAAAACTCTGGACTGGAGCAGCACATCAAGCATGGACCTGGGAAGCTTGACAGGGCTGTACAGTGATACGTGAGGTTAGGCAGACTTTTTATTGTTTATTCGTTAAACTACCATATAGGTTTTTTCTTTCACCTGTTTCATGATAAGAGTTTCACAAGTGTCACAATGGATTCCACTTTCAGTGCTGATAACAGTATTTAGGGACGGAACTCAAAGATCAAACCGTTTACCCCATTTGGCATTAGTCCAACTGAAATCAGCTAGGAAGAGGAACAAAGTTAAGACAAGCATTTGCAATGCAATAGGTCTCGCATTTGCCAGAGTTTAAGCTATTGGCATTGTAAATGTCAATGCTTTTTATTTAGGTTTTAAAAAACACATAAATAAAAGGCATTGTCATTTACAATGGCAGTAGATCGAATTCTCGCGAACGTGAGACTTATTGCATTGCAAATGCTTGTAAAAGCGCTCCATGCAGCGCTTGCACTTTAATGGCAGCCGCCCCAATTTGTTTAGACGAGCCACAGAGAAAGTGATGTGTTGCAAAGACACCAGGACACTGTGCTCTCGATAGCGGACTCTGCGGTTTGCAGGAGAAGGTGGTGGAAAGAGATACATGAGAAGCTGAAAGCTATACAGGATAGAGGGAATCAAGGATAAGGAAGTGATATGGGGGAGAGATCTGTGCATGCAAGGGAATGGAGAGAAAGAGCGACTGGCCCACGGAAAGGTATGTTATACCAAACAATTGAGCAAAGAAGCAAGATATATTGACTCTGGAGGGTGGGGGCTGGGGGGCAAACGACAAGACGTCCTCTGTCTGTCCGCTGCAGGGGCTGACAGACAACCCGGGGGTGCCGCTGCCTGCAGCTCGCACTCTGACGAACTTTAATGAGAGTTTGAAACTCTGAGTAAAGTTGGGAGCGGTCCAGTGGCACGTGGGCTCCGGGGGCGTCATCTGGCTTGGAAAGGGTTAACCTCCCTCCGTGGCAACTTTAGTCTAAATTCCCTTGAATTGGCGGCAGTGACAGATAAGGGGAAGCGGCGACTAAAGATTAGATCATGTGGCGGGCACGCGCAGCGGTGACAGAGGGCGGTGGGGCAGTGAGCCGTGTCTGTCACTCTCTGCCCATCGCGTGCCACACTTCTGCCACCCTGCCCCTGCTCGTCTCCTGCCCCGTACCAGTCCCTCCCCGCCACCCTTTACCCATCTCCGGCCACCACACTCATCCCTTGCCACCACGAGTCCACCTCCTGCCATGACCAGTCCGACTCTTCCTTTCAGAAATGTGCTGCAAATCAGCGGCACAGTCGGCAGTGGGGATGATTCTGCAATAGACAGTACAACCAGCACGGTGTAGAGCGCACAACTGAGGGTGTTCACATAAGCGCGGCCATCGCCTGTCAGCAGGTAAGAGGCTCGCCTCCCCTTCTCTGGCCCAGTCCATCAGACCTGCCTTTTCCGGTTAGGCCTCTCCCCCCGGGCCCAAAAATGGAAGTTCGGGAGCAGTGTTGATGCGGGGCTCCCATGCCTGAGGGAGAGCCCCGCGTGTGCCAGGTGATGCGGCGGAGTGACGGAGCCTGAAGCAGCGCAGCGACAAAATAGCCGGTAAGTGGGGTATGTGTGTGCGTGTGTGGCTGTGTGTGTGGCTATGTGTGTGCCTGCGTGTGTGTGCATGTGTGTGTGTGTGTGTGTGTGTGTGTGCGCGTGTGCCTGCGTGTGTGTGCATGTGTGTGTGCGTGTGTGTGCGTGCATGTGCCTGCGTGTGTGTGCATGCGTGTGTGTGCGCGCACGTGTGTGTGTGTGTGCGCGTGTGTGTATGTGTTATCCACTTCCTGGCAATGTAGGACAGGAGATGTGCACAGTGTGTGGATGAACGTGCGCGCTCACATGGCGGAATCTCCTGCGCGTGCCCATCCCCTGTCTCACATTCCCAGGAAGTGGATGACAAAAGATGCTTCGCTGGATAGCAGCGCTTCGCGCTGCTTACACCAGCTCGACCTAAAAAACAAAGGCATTTCATTTTCTAGTAATCAGTGGGAATTTTAGTATGAATGTTTACAGAAAGTTGCACATTTTCTAGCGCCTCTATTTTTTATATCTAGCATCAACATTGCCAGCAAGTCTTTGATTCCACTCTGGGCTGCAGTCAATGAAACCACCCTGACCGCATTACCTTCTTAGAGGGCAACGTGTGCAGTCGCAACCAGAATGGCTCGCCGATGGGGAGTGGGGGAGGGGGTGTGAGTAACGCCAGTAGGTGGGGGCTGGTGAGTCACGCGTGGAGGGGTGGTGAGTCGCACGGGGAGTTTAATTTAATTTTAAAAAACAGACATCTTTCTGCCAGCCGGGTCTTGCATCTTCTTGGCTCCTGCTCCTTCTCTCCTGCCTCTGGCAGGTATAAGAAGCTGGCAGCCAGGCTCCCTCCCCATAGGCAATCACAATGCTGCAAGCAGAGTTGTGATTGGTGGGGCCACCGCCCAGCCAGGAGCTTACGGGGAGACCATGTTCTCGATGCAGGCTGCATTGCAGCCTGCATAGATACGATCAGAGTGCATGTGACTGGTTTGGGAGACCCCAGATAGCTAACCAAGCAGTCATTGCACCCTCTGGAGTGGGCACACCACTCCTCCCCTGCTCTGGCTGCTCCCAGAGCAGCCCCGCCCACCGGCACCCTGGAAGGTATTCCCATTTTATGTTCCTGCTTCTTGCATTGTGAGAAAGCAGTGGGGCCAGGCTCCTCCGTTCTAGTGGAGAAGCCGCCCCTGCACGTGTGTATTCACTGCAGCAAAATATCCCTCCACCTTCTTAGTGGCCTCAAGTGCCACCATCTTTAGCCCATGTGCCCGATGCCCTGATTACACTTTGTGTTCACGTTTGTGTGCAGTCATTATCAGAGGTTCAAGACTCAGAAACATTACCCATGCAGAGTTCTTCGATCTGTCCTCAAATCAGTATCACAATGCTCTGGAGTGCTTGTTAGTGATATTCTCAGGTGAAAAAGAGTGTTCATCTATTCCTACATTGGCAACTGGCTGGTGAATGACTGGTCTATTGAATACTTGGTATGCATTGCACAGAGTGGGACTATCCGTTGTATATGAGCTGAAGGTGTAGAAAAATGCTGTGCTCAAATTTCTGATGTGTCTAATGGTGCACAGGTGGGTGCCACACGCGACAGTAAGCAGAGCGGCCACCTGGTCTGGCTCAAACCTCTAGAAGGTGCCAGCTATGAGAGGGTCCCCCTTCCAGGTCCAGGTCCCGCAAGTACAAGCTACAAGCAGGTACACAATGGAGATGGTGGGCTGGGTCAAGCCCTCAGCCAGGTGTTCACTGGGGATGGGTAGCACCAGGGCTCTAATCCTAAAAAAAGAAATGGGGGGACTCACTAAGTTAAATAGAATGGGTGTGACATCACCATGTATGACATCACTGCGTGTGACATCACAGGAAGTAACAGCAAGGCGCAACCTCACATGTGGCATCACAGGAAACAGCATCACAACCCATGACCTCACAGGAAGTGACCTCAGATCTTAAAACCTCACATATGTTTAGCAGGTCTATCATGAGTATATTTGAGAACATTATAATATTTAACAAATTAGATTTCGAATTGGGCCTTGCCAAAATATTGATGCAACCCAGACGCAAAATCTGGGCCTCAACTTATGCATTTTATTTTAAAATCCTGCCACACAGAAATTGGCAACAAGGGGACACGTGGCAGTAAATCTGTTCTGCTTAATTGGTTGCAATGTCAGTATTATAAAATATGTTATGTGGTTCAGACACCTGCTTCAGAGATCTTTGTATGCCATCTAAATCTCAGGGAATAATAATAATGGTAAGATAACTCTGGAGGATAACATGCTTGCTAGCGAGATCTGTGTTTTGCCTGGTCCTAGTTTTAAATCAAAGTAGCATAGAATAGAGGGGAGGAGCTTGGCGGGCATCCGAGATGGCCGCTTGAGCACAGCGCTCTCCGGACCCTCGCCGCTCCCGACATTTTATCCTGGCTGAATCCTGATTTCTTGCAAGAATTCGTGTAGGGGACGTTTGGCTGATTACCCTGGCACTTTTCAGAAATCGATTTGGATCTCGTATTCCTGAGATATGGTGCTCTGAACTTTTGGGCTCCGCCCTTGAGGTGCGCCCGGGACGGGGTGCGGTACTGTAGCCGTCCTGCAATTGAACAACAACGGCAGGAGATCTGGCCTTGTGGGTCCCCCCTTCCTAAGTTTCGGTTTTGATTCCGTTCCGACTTGGGCCACGGACGTGGATGTCGTGTTGCGACTGAGACTTGGAGGCAGATCGGCTGTTGGGCTTTCATGTGACCTATTTGCTGGCTTGGCGACCTCTACCCGAGTTGTGCCCCCTTTTTATGTACTTTTGATCCTGTACTTTGGGTGTCGGGCCCGTCGAACCTGGTGGCTTGTCCTGTGACGCATCTTCAAAATGGCGGGCAGAGGGGACAGAGAGACGCGCAAGACGAAAACACCTCTGCGCGGAGCTCCAGTTCAATCAAATGTCATGGACCGTTATACCCATTCTAAGGGGTCCCCCGGAGCTGCCCTGCCTGGTTCTAGTATAGCGTCCGAACGAATTTTGGAAGAGTCGGCGGAGCCCTCCCTACAGGATATCATGGGCGCCATCTCGGGCGTGAGGGAATCCATCGGCCTGCAGTACGAGGCCTTGGCCCACAAACTTGACACCGTGGCTATTGAGGTGAATCTGATTCGTGCTGATCTCGGCAAGACGAATGAGA
The DNA here is from genome assembly GCF_964261635.1 of Lissotriton helveticus. Classification (NCBI taxonomy): domain Eukaryota; kingdom Metazoa; phylum Chordata; class Amphibia; order Caudata; family Salamandridae; genus Lissotriton; species Lissotriton helveticus. The sequence goes on from NC_136069.1 coordinate 194,500,980, forward strand.
GGGTACAATCACTGGATATTAAATCCTCTAGCCTTACGAATGACGTCTCGGAGCTCCAAACAGAGATTGGAAATCTCCGTCGGGGGAACGACTTCATGACCCGTCGCCTGGAGGACTTTGAAAATAGGGCGCGTCGCTGCAATGTTCGCCTGGTTGGTGTACCGGAAAACCCTGAACCCCACTCGGTGGATCTCCTGGTTGAGGATCTGGTCTTGAACCATTTGGCCCCTTCTGGTCTCACAAAATTTTTCACGGTGGAACGTGCACATCGTGTTCCAGGGGGCAAAGTCAAGCCGGGAGCCCCGCCGAGACCCATTGTAGCGAAGCTTTTTCATTATAGAGACCGGGACGCTATCCTGCAGGCCTCGCGGGTGAAGGGCCCGGTGGCCTTTGAGAATGCTACGGTGAACTTTTACCCGGACTTTTCCCAACAGGTTCAGAGACAACGTATGGAGTTTCGTGGTGCCAAGAAACGTCTCCGGGATCGGGGCCTACGTTACGCCATGCTCTTTCCCACTAGACTCCGGGTTGAATACAATGAACGTGCCCTTTTCTTTGATCGGCCAGATGCTGTTAATGACTGGCTGGACTCATTGCCTGACCGTCCTCCTGAGACAGACTCCGCCGCTCACCCTGGTGGTGCCGAAGGTGGTGTGGAGATCTAACTGTTCGGCTCTTATGTCTTATTTTGAATACATTCTCAGGAGTGTTGGCCGGCGTCCCTCTACATTGTGATCACTCTGTCTTTCGTTTGTTATTTTTGTTCTTGCTGAGGTCGGGGGGTGGATGGAACGGAGACCTTTCCTCCTCCGGGGTCTTTGTGTAGAATAGGGGTTCTTGGGCGACAGGCACACTGCAGGTTGGGGTGGCTCTTTAGCTTTTTGCAGGGGTGCAGGGTGGGGGGTGTTTCTCTTCAGTTTGGGGGAGGGGGGTTGGGAAGTTTTTTCTTTTCTGTGTGTTGTTTTCAAGGCGAGTTGCTCCTGTGTTTGCTGCTGTTTCTGATGTCTAGCTCATGGACGAGGGGTCTTGGCTCGGGCGGTTGGGATGGGGGGTAGAGGGTTGAAATTTCTTTCCTGGAACGTTAATGGCCTGGGAGATCGTATTAAGCGCAGTGTGGTCTTGAAATGTATACGACGTTTGTCACCGGACATTGTTTTCATGCAAGAAACCCATTTGATTGGTAATGTTTGTTATGCAATGAATAGATGGGGCTACCGCCTTGTGGCGCACTCGGGGTTTACCTCCGGATCTAGGGGTGTGGGTATTCTTGTTCGAACCTCCCTCCCCCTGGCTATCGATGAGGTGATTCATGATGACCGTGGGAGATATACTGTCCTGGTGGGTAGATATGAAGGCCGCACCCTATCTCTCTTCAATGTTTATGTTCCCCCGGGTTTGCAGGCCTCTACTTTTACTGACTTGGGCCGTGTTTTGTTAGATCTCCCTGATAGCACTCTCTTTCTTGCCGGTGATTTTAATTCGGTGCTTTCCGGCCTTCACGATCGCCATCCCCCTAGAGATACCCCGCAGGCTCAGCAGTGGTTGGGTGGGTTTTTAGATACCTTTGGCCTTGTGGACTGCTGGCGACTGTTGCATCCTACTCAGCTCCAATACACCTTCCATTCTGGGGCCCATGGCAGTCTGTCCCGGCTGGATTATTTCCTGATGCCCGCAGCCCAATCATCGGCGGTTCGCGAGATTTTACATTTGCCGAGGGGTATTTCTGATCACTCGCCGCTCTGGCTTCGTTTTGAGGTTGGGGTAGAGGCGGCGGGCCGAGTGGCTCCCATTAACCCTTGGTATCTTTCCTCCCCTGAGACTCGTACCCTCTTGCTCAAGTCCATGGATGCATATTTCCTGGAAAATGAGGGGTCGGTCTCTTCGGCTGTGTCCCTGTGGGAAGCTTTTAAAACTGTGATTCGTGGTCAGGCCCTTTCCTTGATTGTTGAAGCTAAGAGGGCAGGGAGGAAGGAGGTGGTGGACCTTGAGGGGGAGATCTCTGCTTTGGAGGACGAGTTGGAATCTGGTGTCACGCCTGAGAAACTCCATGCCCTGGGTCTAAAACAGTTTGCATATAAATCTCTGGTCACTGACGCTGCAAAGGTGATGTTTCGTGAACAGCAGGGCAGATTGTACGATGTGGGTGACAAGGCGGGCAAACTCCTAGCGTGGTTGGACAAGAAAGAAAGAGTTAATCGTGTGGTGCCCGTGATTCAGTCTGCGAGTGGTGAGAATGTGATTGATCCGACCGCCATTGTTGATCGTTTCGCGGAATATTTCCGTGTGGTATATGCTCCCGTGTCTGTGAGGGATGTTGCTGACTCCCGCCTTCTTCTCCGTGATATCTCTTTGCCCTGTGTCACCGACTTGGACCGTATTGCTTTGGACTCCCCTTTTACGAATGATGAGATAGCCAATGCAGTTCGATCGCTCCGTTCGGGCAAAGCACTGGGCCCGAACGGTTTGCCTATTGAGTTGTACAAATTACGCCCCGATAAGGTGGCGCCGTATCTCCGCGCCATGTTTCTAGAATCTCGTGAGCGGAACATACTTCCTTATGATCAGCGTCTGGCGACAATCGTCGTCATTCCCAAAGAGGGTAAACCGCGTGACCTCTGTTCCTCGTATAGGCCCATATCCCTATTAAATGTTGAACCTAAGGTGTTGGCTAAACTTTTGGCGACCCGTCTCCTTTCGGTTCTTGGGGAGTTGGTCCATCCGGATCAATCTGGCTTTATCCCGCATCGCAACACTGCTCTGAATTTACGTCGCCTCCACGGCGCGCTGGCGAGGGCGGGGCTTTTGACTGAACCGGCCATTTTGGCGTCCCTGGATGCCTCGATGGCCTTTGATACTGTGGAGTGGCCCTATTTATGGGCGACACTTGAGAAATTTGGATTCGGGTGCGAGTTTATTAGCTGGGTTAGGCTGTTGTACGCGGAACCTCTGGCGCAAGTTGTAGTGAACGGTAGAGTGTCGGCCCCCTTCTCCTTGGGCAGGGGTACCCGTCAGGGTTGCCCCTTGTCCCCTCTTTTGTTCGCGCTCGCTCTTGAACCGTTGGCGGCCTGGCTCCGTTGGGAACCGTCCCTTAAAGGTATTCGTTGGGCCCCGGACTTCGAAGACCGCGTCTCGCTTTATGCGGACGACATCCTCTTGTATCTTACTTCTCCTCGCAAGTCTTTATCTGTTTTATTTGACGTTCTTGCGTCCTTTGGCGCTAACTCAGGCCTCGTCATCAACTGGTCTAAATCCTGTGTATACGTTTTATCTGGTATCTTGCCTCCGTTGCCGAGTAGACTTCCTCTTCAGGTGGTCCGGGATGGTTTCAAATACTTGGGGGTTTTCGTTACCTTGGATCCGTCCCTTCGTTTTGATCGTAATCTCCTTCCCCCGTTGCTTAGGCTCTGTTTGGACGTTGCCCGCTGGCGCAAACTTCCCCTGTCTCCACTGGGTCGGGCGGCCCTGTTTAAGATGATGTCACTACCGCGGTTTCTCTACGCTCTCCAGAATTATTATGATCCTATCCCCAAGACCTATTTTCGGGAGATTGAGAGCCTTCAGAGGCAACTTATTTGGGATGGGCGACCGCGCATTGCTCTCGCGAAACTTTCCATCCCGTGGTACGATGGGGGCATGGCGCTCCCCGATATTAAGAGATACTACTGGGCTTCCCATCTGTCCGCTATTAATCACGCTATGTTCTCTCCGGGTCGTAATCCGGCGTTTGAGATGGATAAACTTCAGCTTCCGGGAGGTGACTTTAATAGAGTGCTCTATTCTCGCTCCGCTGGGCGCCATCTTGTGGGACCTACTTTGACTGCTTTGACAGTGTGGCGTGCTGCGAATGTGAGCCTGGGCTGGGAGGATCGCTTGACGTTGGCGACGCCGCTTTATGCTTCAGAACGTCTGGGCGGTCTTTGGTCTTCCAAGGGTTTTGACCGTTGGGACTTGATTGGGATCTCTAAAGTGGGGGATGTATATTCTAAGGGTTCTGTGCGCCCGTTGCAGGCCCTCCAGGCTGACTACGGCCTGAGTAGTCGGGAATTCTTTCGTTATTTACAGGTCAGGCACGCTTTGGTTTCGGTGTTTGCTCCTGGTGAGATTCCGCCTGACTCTTCCCCACTTGAAGACCGTATCCTTGACGAACATCTTCCTGATAGCACTATCTCCCTGATCTATAAAAAGTTGATTAACAATCGGACTGACTTATTGGCCCGACTTCGGGAACAGTGGATGGGAGATGGGTTGGAACTTGATGATGAGGATTGGCAATCGGCCCTCTCCTCTCCGAAGGAGGTGGCTATACCGGCTCGACTCCGTCTGGTCCAATTGAAGATCCTTCATCGGGTGTACGTGACGGGACCGCGACTGATGGTGATGGGCTTTTCCTCCGATGGACTGTGTAAGCGTGGATGTGGTTTGCGTGCTACTTTCCTGCATATTCTTTGGGAGTGCCCGATGGTGGCTGCTTATTGGGTGGCCGTGCTTGATCTGATGACTGTGGTGACAGGGATATCCTTGCGACCGGAACCTCGTCGCTGTCTTTTGAATGTTTGGGAGCCCACGGACTATTCGGTGGCACAGACTAGATGGGCCACCCTGGGCTATATGATTGCGAAGCGAGATATTGCGCAACTCTGGGGGGCCTCCAGGCCCCCTGCCCTCTCGCAATGGGAGGATAATATGGATTGGTCCATGTTCCGTGAGAAAACTGTCTATGTGGCCAGGGGTAGACCCAGGGCATGGGTGAAGGTGTGGGGTCAATGGAACGAATACCGTGGCGACATTTGTACTCCTCCCCTTGTGGACACTATCGAGATTACCCTATCTCCTTAGGCTAGCGTTCCCGGAATCTTCATATAGGGACTGAGCTGGTGTCTCCGGCTCTTCCCCCCTTCTTCTTCCTGATCTCTGCCCTCCTCCCCCCCCCCCACTCCATACTCCTTAGTGCTTAGGATATTACTACTGCACCTCCGCTGCTGTCCCCCCCTTGCGTCCCTTGGGCTGACCTTCAGTGATACACTCTCGCCTTTCTGTATGTTTGTTCTTTCATATATATAAAACCTGTTTTGGTCCTGTATATAATGTGGAGTATTGCATTGTTGATTGACGGTTACCTCTGCGGGCATATGTGATATGTGTCTACTCCTTTTTAGCGGCTGGCCCGTGTGGTTGTAGGCCCATCCTTGTACATTTCTGCTTGCTCAAATAAAGGTTTTTAAAAAAAAAAAAAAAAAAAAAAAAAAAAAAAGTAGCATAGAATAGAGGGTTAATATGTCTCCTGCAAAGCACATTATTGAACACGCAGATGACAGATTGTTATCTTATGTAAATGGGTAAGTGGGTTACTGCTTTTAAAATGGAGATCCTTATGTTACTTGCAGTTCATACATTTTAATCCTTTTAATAAAGCACAGTGAGGTAGGAAGGGCTTGTGGCTCCTACACCTTGTTACCCTCTATGAAACACATCCTTTATATCGATGCACACACATATGATTTATTGTCAATGTACAATCAGTACGTGGGATGTAAATCGGTCTGACACCCTGCATTGGAATGAGTAGTGCTAAAGTGCTATAAAAGAAATAAAACAAAAAAGTGGTATTTAAATTGTTATTTGTGTAAATACAGGGGCGGCCAACTGCCTTGCTTCGAACCTAGTCAGATAATACAGAATACCACTCTCCAACACGGTGGCTCAAACACAACGAAGCAAAAACATTATTCAAACTTCTTAGAAAGGGATTTCACTTTATTAAAAGAAGCACATCAACAACTGTTTTCGGAATAAGGCCTGGGGTTGTATTTATGCAATGCTCTCTAACAGAAAGGCTTTCCCAAATGTCACAACATTCAAATGTATATATATATTGTTTCTTTATCGCTGTGCTGCTAAACTGCAAAATAAAAACGAAAATTTAAACCTACCTGCAAGTGTGCTTTTCCAAAGGAGGTAACTCTTGTGTTTTGGATTTAATTCGGCCGACCTCGGTCGAGGAAAAGCCCTCCCACTATCTGGAAGTGGGTTTGCTGCAGTTAAATACTGAACAGTGGCAGATGGTTCGTTTTTGCACATGGAAAGTAAAGCACAGAGACTAAGGAACTATTTCCAAACCCACTTGGAGTTTTCACTTTATTGAACTATGTGCACCGTTGTGAAGCAGCTCACTGGAGTATCTATCAGGACTACGAGCACCAGCAGGCTCTGGGAGAGCCAACGCCCACTTGGCAGGTGTTCAGGTTACATAAATTCATGTGCTTCACGCAGTGTTTTTTCAAAAGCCTCTGAGGAAATGCTCTTCGAGCATGAAACGCGTCAGGCTGTATTTGAATTGGACTCTGTTTCTTTATCGCTGTGCTGCTAAACTGCAAAATAAAAACGAAAATTTAAACCTACCTGCAAGTGTGCTTTTCCAAAGGAGGTAACTCTTGTGTTTTGGATATATGTATATGTATATATATATATATATATATGTATATATATATATATATATATATATATATATATTACTGCTCCAGATTTTCCCCATTACAGGGAGAAAAACGACAGCACTCGCGGGATACTTTCAGCAAGCAGTGTTCTTTATTCCACTGACAAAAACAGACGCGTTTCGGTAATTCCCTTCTTCTGTGTCTACCCGTGCAATGCAACGGAGCGCCATTTGTAACTCATGTTTATGGAAACAAACATAGGACCATTAGCGACCCTCAAAATTGTGGGCGCCATCTTTGAACGTTATTTAGTTCATTATATATACAGTTTAAACACAATTTCAATGTCATATTTCATAAATATCGTTGTACTTGATGAAATCATTTAAACATATATGTATATATATATATATATATATATATGTATATATATATATATGTATATATATATATATATATATATATATATATATATATGTATATATATATATATATATATATATATATATATATATATATATATATATATATATATATAAATTGGGTGGGCACGTAGTGGCACAGCGGGACTCAGATGAACTTGGAGACTGTGATTTGGGAGTCTTCGCCATTGATTGTTTCTCAGGCAAGTGTGGCGATGACAGCCCACTGGGGTCGAATTGGACTGTACTACATTTCACATGAATCACTGCGATTACCGTTAGAAGGGACAATTTGAGTGCAGTGTCATCTGATGCACATGATGCCTCTGATGAGGGCGGTGGCGTGGCGTGTCAGGCATGTTTTGGTAGAGCAAAGGACTCCCTATCACCGTTTCCTGTGAGGATCAACCGGCTGAGAAGTGCATTTCACTGGGGGCAACTCTTTTTTGAATCATATATATATATATATATATGATCAAGGGCATCTGCCCGAAACGCGTCAGTCCGCTGTATGCTTTTGAAGATTGGTGCTTTGAAATAAACTATCTTGCCTCAACTTTGGGATTCACTGGTCTCTGTTCGCCACTGGCTGGAGGTTCAGGATCGTTTCTTTGGATTATATATATATATATATATATATATATATTCGCCAGTAGGTAGTTATAGTTAGGACCTTGTTTCTATTCAAAAAGCGTTTTTTCTTTTGCCAATATTTTTGGTGCTGGTTGACGAATCTTCGCAGAATTTAAAAAACTGATGGTGCGCTCTGGTCAGCTCCTGTCTTGAAAGTTTTGGGGTGATTTGTCAGGCAGGGAATGAGAAAAAAGGGCGGTCCCAAAACAATTTTTCTCCATGGTAATTTCTATAGGAAACTTCAGACAAGGCTACAGCCCGAACTGCTCAACAGAATTACAACAAATTTGGAAAAAAAGGCAGTTCTTGGTTCAGAAAGCAACCTTTTTTTTAAATGGTGTAAATCCATTCAGTAGTTCCTGAGAAATTCAGATTAAAAAAATACTGATACCTGGTGACCGCTGTGGATCCGCAAACCCTCCAGAGCACGGACTTTACTCTGATTTGCTGCCAACACTTCAAACCACGAAGTGTTGGCAGAACATCTTGTGACTCAGTTGAACCAAGTCACAAGAAAAAAGGAGAAAAAACATTAAAAAACAAGAAAAGTGAGCAGGGTAGGAACACCCCTGACTCCCTAGCCAAAAAAGCATTTTTTTTTTAATTTTCAGCCGGATTCACGCAGGATCCGCGAATCTGGCCTAAAATGTAAAAAAAATTAAGCGTGGTCTCCGCGCTTCATTTTTTTAAAGCCCCTGCTGTGGGCCATGTCCTAGGGGCAATCCTTAACTATGTTGTGGAGGCCTGGGGGGCCCCCACAGCCCCAAGGACCGCCACATCTTCACAGCTATGTTAATGATTTACGGAGGACCGCCACCTCACCGGGGCTACAATTAATAAAATTAAGTGTGGGCGGCTCCTGCCCCCCCACACTGCCACAGGGACTAACACCTCCCCAGGGCAATGAGTAATTAAAATACAGGGGTCCATAGCGGCGCCCCGGGGACCACCACCTTCCTGGGGCTTTTTGTAAATTAATATGGTGCAGGGGTCTCCAGCTCCCCCACACAGCCTCAGGGACCGCACCTCCCCAGTCCCTTTTTTTATTAATAAACGGGGGTCTGTAGCAGCCCCCTGGCCCCGGGGACCACCACCTCCCTGGATCTTTAAATTTGATGGGAGGAGGGGCACGGCCCCCCTCAAGGATGCCTAGATAGTCCTGGGACTGCCACCCCACAGGGCTGCTCCTGCAATGTCTAGGAGTGCCCACCCCCGGGACATTGCAGTTTGCTATGGCAATGTGGGAGCACGGCTCCCACACTGCCATAGCAAACTCTGCTTCACTTCACTGCTCTCGCTTCCATGAAGTGAAGCAGTATTGCTTTTGGGCAAAGGGAGCTGCTTTGTCCAAAAGCAATGCCAGCTCCCGCCAGAGGAGAGAAAAAGCCCCGGGGATGGGGTCCCCAGGGCTGAAATTGCTTCAGGAAGGGCGCCCCCTTCTTTAAATTTAATAAAAATAAATAAATAGAAGTGGTCATACCTGGGGGATGCGGTCACCGGGCCAAAATCAGCCTGGGGAGGGGGGCCGCACTGCCCCCCTTCCCTTTAAAAAAATTAAGAAAGGCCTAGCTCCAGGGGATCGGGTCCTTGAGGCCCAAATTGGCCTCAGGAGGGGGGCCGCTCGGGCCACTTCCTGTTTTTTTTTTTTAAATGGGTCAGGCGCTGGGGGATAGGGTCCCCAGGGCCCATAAAGTATTAAGGGCAGAAGGGCCACACAGCCCCTTCCTAAAACAAGGAAGAAACGAGAAGCCAGCAACTCACCAGAGGCCTCACTACCCCTGAACTACTCTACAAAAGCGCCTCAATACACGCTCTGGGTTCGGGATGAAATCCCCGGTGCTACGGAGGGTCCTTTGGGGCCAACTAGCCCGCCAGGTACCTCTAGAAAGCCCCACACAGTGGGATTGCTGAGAGGTGGTGCAGGCCACGCCCCTTTTTACACTCTGCAAGTGCGCCTCTTGGCACAGTGCTGGTGGGGCGATGAAGTCTCCTTGTGTCCTGAGGACCTCAGGACTAAAGTGGACTTCATCCCTCAAGCAGTAGTGCACCAGGAGGAGGGTTTGCAGAGTGGTATAAAAAGGAATCCAGTTGTGTGGGGCTTACTAGAGGTAACAGGAGGGCTAGTTGGGCCCCAGGGGACCTCAGGACGCAAGGGGACTTCATCCCCCATCCAAGAACACGCCAGGAGGTTCGTTTGCAGAGTGGTGGAGAAATGGGGCATGGCCTGTGTCCACCTCTCAGAAATCACACTGTGTGGGGCTTACTGGAGGTAACAGGTAGGCTAGTTGGCCCCTAAGGACCTCCCACAGGTGAAGGGGACTTTAATCCCCGTCCACGAGCGCACCAGGGAGCGCGTTTGCAGAGTTGTGGGCAAAGGGGGCATGGCCAGCTATGAAAACTTACCAATCCTACTGTGTGGGAATTACTGGCAGTAATAGGAGGGATAGTTAGCCCCCAAGGGCCAACTACCCCTCCTGTTACCTCAAGTAAGTCCCACACAGTGGGATTGCTAAGAGGTCTGTGAAGGCCAAGCACACCCCTTTCTGCATCACTCTGCAAACGAGCCTCCTGGCATACTACTGGTTGGGGGATGAAGTCCTATGCAGCAGAATTCCTGAGCGCTGGTTGGAGACCCAGTCCCCTTTCTCCACCACTCTGCAAACCCGACTACTAGTTAAAGAAGCATTTTCTTACTAATGTTTTTTGGAGTGGAGTGGATTTACATTGTGTGTAGTGGAATTATGTGGTATGTTGTGCAGTGAGATCATGTGGATAGAAAGTATGTGGTATTTAGTATATAGGAATTATGTAGAGTGGGATTATGTGTTAGGGAGAGTAATTATGTGGTATGGTAGTCTGTGTTGTGGAGTCGTAACCTCAGGTGTAGTCTTCCTCGTTTCCCTAGAAGCTAAACTATAAACTCAATGTGACAAAAAAAGAATGAACCACTGAGGAGCGCTTCTGGACCTAGTCAGAGGTATGACCAGGGACACTGGAATTATGCAACTGTTTGGCTGCACCAATGTTTGCATAATTATCCATGTTTCGCATTTGCTACACAATCCATCATCTGCTACATAATCTGCAGATTTGAATGAAAAAACCTTGGGGTATATTATCAAGGGGTTTTATCTCCGCTTTTTTGGCTTTAAAAGCCAAGAAAGCGGAGATAAAATTATCTCCCTATTACCAAGCTGTCGCTAACACCAGTTAGCGACAGCTAATAGGAGATAGCGACCATCATGGGCCCCACTTTGCATGTCAGTGATATTTATCACTAATGATATGCAAAGTGGGCGTGCCAAGATGTTAGCGACTGGAAACAGTCGCTAACATCGCTATCTCCTATTACCAACTTTTGGAGATATTTGCGCTAGGGGCGAATATCTCCAAAAGCTAACACCTGCCCTGAGCAGTTCTTAGCCATGTTATCCAATGGGAGGTGGATAACATGGCTAAGAGCATTTGCTCGATAATGCATGAATATCGCTGACTTTTCAGCGATATTCATGCATTGCGGGCGTTTTTTATCGCATTTGCGATAAACCTTGCTAATAGCAAGGTTTATCTGCGATAAAAATCGCCGATGTGCGGCGATAATTTTTGTCTCTAAACAAGTTAGAGACAAAAATTATCGCTAGTTGTTGATAATATACCCCCTTGTTTCTGGCTCAAACGTTACCACAAATGTAGCCACAAGTGTTACAATGTAGTGGAAGGCCCTTTGTAAAGCTAGAATGGTCACCTGTTACTTATAGCTAAATGTGGGTGTTAAATTGGTACTAATGGTACGCAAACCACTCTTGCTTCCTTGTGTACCTCACTTGTCTCTTTCTGCACCTCTCTTGCTTCTTTCTTCTTCAACTCTCTTGCCTCTTTCTGCACCTCTGTAGCTTCTATCTGCCATTCTCTTGCCTCTTTCTGCACCCTCTTCCGTCTTTCTGCACCTCTCTTGTCTCTTTCTGCACCTCTCTTGCCTCTTTTTCCACTTCTCTTGCCTCTTCCTGCACCTTGCTTGCTTCTTTATGCACTTCTCCTGCTTCTTTCTGTGCCTCTCTTGCTTTGTTCTGAACCCCTTTTGCCTCTTTCTGCACCTCTGTTGCTTCATTCTGCATTACTCTAGCTTTTTCTGCACCTCTCGTGCTTCTTTCTGCACACCTCTGGCCCCTTTCTGCACATCTCTTGCCTGTTTCTACAACTCTCTTGCCTCTTTCTGGTGTTTTCTTGCCTCCTTCTGCACCTCTGTTGCCTCTTTCTGCACTCCTATTGTATGTTTCTGCACCTCACTTGCTTCTTTCTGCATTTCTTGCCTCTTTCTGCACCTCTCTTGCATCTTTCTGCACCTTACTTGCCTCTTTTCTGCACTTGTCTTGCTTCTTTCTACACCTTCGCTGCTTCCTTCAGCACTTCTCTTGCCTCTTTCTGCACTGCTCTTGCCGGTTTCTGTACCTCTGTTGCCTCTTTCTGCACCTCACTTGCTTCTTTTTGCATAACTCTTGCCTCTCTATGCACCGCTCTTGCGTCTTTCTGCACACCTGTTCTCTCTTTTGGCACCTCTCCTGCCTCTTTCTGGACCTATCTTGCCTCTTTTTGCATCTCTGTTGCATCTTTCTGCGCCTCTCTTGCCTCTTTCTGCACCCCTTTTGCCTCTTTCTGTTGCTTCATTCTGCATTACTCTAGCTTTTTCTGCACCTCTCTTGCTTCTTTCCGCATCCCTCTTCCTGCACATCTCTTGCCTGTTTCTGCAACTCTCTTGCCTCTTTCTGGTGTTTTCTTGCCTCCTTCTGCACCTCTGTTGCCTCTTTCTGCACTCCTCTTGTCTTTTTCTGCACCTCACTTGCTTCTTTCTGCATGTCTTGCCTCTTTCTGCACCTCTCTTGCGTCTTTCTGCATCTGACTTGCCTCTTTCTGCACTTGTCTTGCTTCTTTCTACACCTTCGCTGCTTCTTTCAGCTCTTCTCTTGCCTCTTTCTGTACTTCTCTTGGCTGTTTCTGTACCTACTGCCTCTTTCTGTACCTCTGTTGCCTCTTTCTGCACCTCGCTTGCTTCTTTTTGCATCACTCTTGCCTCTTTCTGCACCTCTCTTGCGTCTTTCTGCACACCTGTTCTCTATTTTGGCACCTCTCCTGCCTCTTTCGGCACCTTCTTGCCTCTTTTTGCACCTGTTGCTTTTTTTCTGCACCTCTCTTGCCTCTTTCTGCACCCCTCTTGCCTCTTTCTGCACGCCACATCCCTCTTGCAGCACTTCTCGCCTGTTTCTACAACTCTCTTGCCTCTTTCTGTAGTTCTCTTGCCTCCTTCTACAACTCTGTTGCTTCTTTCTGCACTTCCCTTGCTTCTTTTTGCACCTCTATTGCTTCTTTCTATACCCTTCCTGCCTCTTTCTGCATGCCTCTTCCCTCTTGCTGCACCTCTTTTGCCTCTGTCTGTACCCCTCTTCCTGTACCTCTTTTACCTGTTTCTGTACCTCTCTTGCCTCTTTCCGCACCCCTGTTGCTTCTTTCTGCATTTCTCTTGCCTCTTTTTACATCCATCTTCCTATACCTCTCGTGCCTCTTTCTGTAGTTTTCTTGCCTCTTTCTGTCCCTCTCTTGCACCTTTCGGCACCTCACTTGCCTTTTTGTATTTCTGTTGCTTCTTTCTATACTTCTGATGCTTCTTTCAGCACTTCTCTTGCCTCTTTCTGTACTTTTCCTGCCTGTTTCTGCACCTCTCTTGCCTCTTTCTGCACCTCACTTGACTCTCTGCACTTCTCTTACTTCTTTCTACACCCCTGTTGCTCCTTTGGACTTCTCTTGCCTCTTTCTGTAACCCTCTTGCCCCTTTCTGTACCTCAGTAGCTTCTTTCTATAATTCTCTTGCTTCTTTTGCTCCTCTCTTGCTTCTTTATGCATCCCTGTTGCCCCTTGCTGCACTCCTCTGCCCTCTTTATGCACCTCTCTTCTCTCTTTGTGCACCTCTCATGTCTCTTTCTGTACCTGTCTTGCCTCTTTCTGCACTTCTATTGCCCCTTTCTGCACCTCTGTTGCTTCTTTTTGCACTTCTCTTGCCTCTTTCTACATTTTAGTTGCTCATTTCAGCACTTCTCTTGCTTCTTCCGCAAATGTATTCCTTTTTTCCTGCACTTCTCTTGCCTCTTTCTGCACCTCCGTTACTTCTTTTAGCACTTCTCTTGCCTCTTTCTGCACCCCTATTCTCTCTTTCTGTCCCCTTGTGTTTCCTTTTTCTGTAGTTCTTGCCTCTTTCTGTGCCTCTCTTGCCTCTTTCTGTACCCTCTTGCCTCTTTATGCACTTCTCTTGCCTCTTTTTGTACCCCTCTTCCCTCTTTCTGCACTCTCTTGCTGCTTTTTGCACCTCTGTTCTTTCTTTCTGCACCTCTCTTGTCTGTTTCTACACCCCTCTTCCCTCTTTCCCCACATCTCTTGCCTATTTTTGCATCCCTCTTGCCTCTTTCTGCAGTTCTCGTGCCTCCTTCTGCACCTCTGTTGCTTCTTTCTGTACTTCTCTTGCCTCTTTCAGTACCCCTTTTGCTTATTTCTGCACTGCTCTTGCTTCTTTCTGTACCTCTATTGGATATTTCTGCACCCCTCTTGCCTCGCTCTGCACCCCTCTTCCCTCTTTCTGCACCTCTCTTGCCTCTGTCTGCACCCGTTCTATCTCTTTATGCACCTCTTTTGCTTTTTTCCGCACTTCTCTTGCTTCTTTCTGCACATCTGTTGGTTATTTCTGTGCAGCTCTTGCTTTTTCTGTACCTCTCTTGCAAATATCTACACCCCTCTTGCTTCTTTCTGCGCCCTTTTCCTTCTTTCTACACCTCTCTTGTCTCTGTCTGCACCTCTGGTCCCTCTTTCTGCACCTCTTTTGCCTGTTTCTGCAGCTCTCTTGCCTCTTTACGAACTTCTCTTGCCTCTTTATGCACCTCTCTTGTCTCTTTTTTTACCCTTCTTCCCTCTTTCTGCACTCTCTTGCTGCTTTTTGCACCTCTGTTCTCTCTTTCTGCACCTCTCTTGCCTGTTTCTACACCCCTCCTATATCTTTTTTTGCACTAGCACGAGCACTTTTCTAGTTATTTGCACTGAATATGACTCCTAGGGACCAGTAGGACATTTATGTGATTTGTGGTCCGAGTAGAACAACTAGTTGGATTAGGGCCCACTTGGGCAATATTAACTATTGAAACAAATGGCTATTGAGTTGAATGGAGATGTTTATAACCATATCATCTGCAGCAAAGAATCAAATTGTGCATTGGCAATGTATTTATTTCTGCAGATGTAAATATGTGCGTTTTGTTTTTCAAAAATCTAAAATGAGGTTTTAAAAAAAATAGGAATTGTTTTGAAAATAATATTATGAATTTTATATGATTTTACCATATTTATTCATTTTAGAATTATTAAAATGTGGAAATTGCATTAATTTTGTAAATCTACACAGCCATTGAGTAGTATTTGTTCTATGTTGTTCACCTGATACTCTGAATTACCCATGCACTGGCACTTTAAACACTGGTCACTGCCTATTGCAACTTGCCATGTGATCAAGCTTCGTTGGAAGCGAAACGCGTAATGGCGGCTGGCTGGCTGGAGAAATAAAAACACCTTGAATAAGCACAGAATTCGGGTCTGCTTTTCGTCATTTGTGGAAAGACTTTGGCTGCTGCCTGGTTTTGTTGACGAATTACGTGTACGAGCCGCGGAGTGAGCCCTGGGGCTATGTTAGCCCCCCATGGAGACGCCCTACAGCGCCACCGAGAGGGAGCAAGGAGCTCTTGTTGGCAAACAAAGCACAGCTGCGTCTTGCGATGTGATGCTGCACACCCCACTGTGGTTAATTTCTAACAAAGATGTGTGTTCAAGGGCAGGCTACCCACTGGGGAGGACAGGCAACTACAAATACCAGGATGCCATCTGACTGGCCACGCCCACTAAGGCGGGAGTTATAATGCTCGTAGCTGCCAGAAAAATCGTTTGCCTTTGAGTACTAGCCCGAGCCTCTGATGAAGTAGAGGTACGAAACGCGTCAGGCTGGACTTCTATGCTGTTGCTGAATTTTGCATCCATTTCACTGCTGCTTCCAACAAGGATATTAAAAGGCTGAATCTTACCTTGCTGTGGGCTCCTCCTTTCTTGCAGGCAAACTTGCGATGGTATTTTGAGCGGCACGCCTGAGCCGCGGAGTGAGCCCTGGGGCTATGTTAGCCCACCATGGAGACGCCCTACAGCGCCACCGAGAGGGAGCAAGTAGCTCTCGTTGGCAGACAAAGGACAGCTGCGTCTTGCGATGTGATGCAGCACACCCCACTGTGGTTGATTTCTAACAAAGATGTGTGTTCAAGGGCAGGCTACCCACTGGGGAGGACAGGCAACTACAAATACAAGGATGCCATCTGACTGGCCGCGCCCACTGAGGCGGGAGTTATAATGCTCGTAGCTGCCAGAAAAATCGTTTGCCTTTGGGCACTAGCCCGACCCTCTGATGAAGTAGAGATACGAAACGCGTCAGGCTGGACTTCTATGCTGTTGCTGAATTTTGCATCCATTTCACTGCTGCTTCCAACAAGGATATTAAAAGGCTGAATCTTACCTTGCTTGTGGGCTCCACCTTTCTTGCAGGCAAACTTGCGATGGTATATATATATATATATATATATATATATATATATATCAAAGTCCAGCACTCCCCAACTCCGGAAGAAATACCACAGACACCTTGCAAGGATTGCAGGTAATTTATTCAAAAATGTAATGCTGCACCGCAACGCGTTAAGGACACCACCCACTTTTTGACAATTATTGAAGGCATACATTGGGAACCTAATTACATCATGGTCACGCTGGATGTGTGCAGTTTGTACACATCCATAAGACATGACTTTGGATTGAAAGCGGTGGAATACTATTTGAGGCGACGCTCTATCGCTTTTCACTCCCACTCCAGAATGATCCTTCAGATGATGGAATTTTGCCTACGAAATAATTTTTTTCTTTTTGATGAGGACGTGTATCATCAGTCACAGGGCACAGCGATGGGCACCTGCTTTGCCCCCAGCTACGCCAATTTGGCGATGGGCTGGTGGGAGGAGCGGGTGGCCGCCCATTTGGAAAATCATGATCGCTGTGTCCTGTGGCTGAGGTACATAGATGACATCTTTTTGATTTGGGATGGGGATATGAATTCAGCATGTGCCTTTGTGGAGCGTTTGAATGACAACGATCACAATCTAAAATTCACTGAACACATGAGCAGAACCAGAATTGAATTTCTGGATGTGATAGTGGAAATCGTTGATTGTACCATGCAAACCAAATTGTTCCGCAAGAGCACGGCGGGTAATAGTATCCTTAATGCTGCCAGCTCACATCCCAAACAATTGATACACAGTATCCCTTATGGAGAACTGTTACGTGCAAGACGTAATTGTAGCTCGGATGACAATTACCAGCTGGAAAAACAGACCATGATTGGTCGGTTTCTGGAACGGGGATATAGTCCTAAGAATATCCAGGAAGCATGTGCCAAAGTTGACACCATGCAAAGAACTAAATTACTCCACCCCGAAATTGAGGCCAGTGAAAATGACACCTTACGGTTTATTACCAAGTATTCAGGTGGGGCTTCACAAGTGCGCAAAATATTACACAAGCATTGGCACGTGTTACTAACTGACACACATTTGGAGAAACACCTGAGTGTCAAACCTCAGATCACTTTTCAAAAAAGCAACTCCCTACGGGATGAGCTAAGTCCTAACCTGATAAAGGGCAGTCCTGGTAAATCGAGACCTGTCACAATAGGCTTTACTAGGTGTAGGAAATGTAAGGCCTGCAGCAACAGTGTGGACTGTAAAGTTCTCTCTATTGCAGGCACCAGGAAGGAACTCTTCAACATCGTGAAAGAGCTCTCCAACCCCAACGCCGGAAACAACGACATCACCCCGTCGCAAGACCTCTGCAACTCCCTCGCGTCCTACTTCCACAACAAAATCACGGAC
Organism: Lissotriton helveticus; assembly: GCF_964261635.1. Lineage (NCBI taxonomy): Eukaryota > Metazoa > Chordata > Amphibia > Caudata > Salamandridae > Lissotriton > Lissotriton helveticus. The sequence continues at coordinate 194,518,464 of NC_136069.1, forward strand.
ATACACAACAGCTTCAACAACCAACCAACGCAAGCCACAACCGCAACGACGCCACCATCCACCACCCTCCGCACCTGGACCCCGATCAGCACCGAAGACACCATCCGCACCATGAACTCCATCCATTCCGGATCTCCGACTGACCCCTGCCCTCACCACGTCTTCAACAAGGCCGACGCTGTCCTCGCACCCCACCTGCGGGACATCATCAACACCTCCTTCGACTCCGCCACCTTCCCTGAGAGCTGGAAGCACGCCGAAATCAGCGCTCTCCTCAAGAAACCCACAGCAGACCCCACCGACCTCAAGAACTACCGTCCCATCTCGCTCCTCCCGTTCCCGGCCAAAGTCATCGAGAAGACCGTCAACAAACAGCTGGCCGCCTTCCTCGAGACGAATGGATCCCTCGACCCCTCACAGTCCGGCTTCCGAGCGAACCACAGCACGGAGACCGCCCTCATCGCCGCCACCGACGACCTTCGAACTCTGATGGACAACGGAGAAACAGCGGCCCTCATCCTCCTGGACCTCTCCGCGGCTTTCGACACTGTCTGCCACCGCACCCTAGTACAGCGCCTCAGCAACATCGGAATCCAGGAGAAGGCACTGGAATGGATCACCTCCTTCCTCGACGGAAGAACACAAAGAGTCCGCCTACCACCGTACAAGTCAGAGGCCACCAAAGTCATCTGCGGCGTACCCCAAGGATCCTCGCTGAGCCCAACCCTCTTCAACGTCTACATGAGCCCCCTCGCGGCCATCGCACGCCAACACAACCTGAACATCATCTCCTACGCCGACGACACCCAGCTGATCCTCTCCCTGACCAACGACCCCGCCACCGCCAGAGCCAACCTGCACGAAGGGATGAGAGACGTAGCCGAATGGATGACGACCAGCCGCCTGAAACTGAACTCAGACAAGACGGAGGTCCTCATCCTGGGCTCCACGCCCTCCGCCTGGGACGACTCCTGGTGGCCCCCCGCCCTGGGCACCGCACCCAAACCGACGGACCACGCACGCAACCTGGGCTTCATCCTGGACTCCTCCCTCTCCATGACCAGACAAGTCAACGCCGTCTCCTCGTCATGCTTCAACATCCTGCGCATGCTACGTAAGATCTTCCGGTGGATCCCCACCGAGACGAGGAAGACGGTCACCCAAGCCCTCGTCACCAGCCGACTGGACTACGGCAACGCCCTCTACGCCGGAACCACGGCCAAACTCCAGAAGAGACTCCAGCGGATCCAGAACGCCTCGGCGAGACTCATCCTCGACATCCCCCGACGCAGCCACATCACCGGACACCTGAGAGATCTGCACTGGCTCCCGGTCAACAAGAGAATCACCTTCCGGCTCCTCACCCACGCGCACAAAGCCCTACACGACCAAGGCCCGAGCTACCTCAACAACCGGATCAGCTTCTACACTCCCAAGCGCCTCCTCAGATCAACCAACCACGCCCTCGCCGCCGTCCCCCGCATCCGAAGAGCGACAACAGGAGGAAGATCCTTCTCCTACCTGGCCGCCAAGACCTGGAACTCACTTCCGACCAATCTGCGCCTGACCCAAGACCACCTCTCCTTCAGGAAGAAGCTCAAGACCTGGCTGTTCGAGCAGTAGCGGCACCCCCCCCCCCTCCCAGCGCCTTGAGACCCTACGGGTGAGTAGTGCGCTCTACAAATGACCTGATTGATTGATTGATTGAAGAAACTCACGATCAGAAAAAAGCTAAATTGTAACACCATGTATTGCGTGTATGCACTATTGTGTCCGTGCAATAGAGCATACATAGGAAGTACCATCAAATGTGCCAAACATCGTGTGCTGGAACACATGAGAGCTATAAGACATAACAACAGACAGTATCCGGTTGCACGCCACTTTTATGAACAACACTTCCAAAATGAAAAATTACTAAGAATGGTTGTGATTGATGAAATCCCAATCAACATACGTGGTGGAAATCGTAGATTGGCACTTCGCAAACTAGAGTCCAAATACATCATCGACATGGAAACGATGATGCCACAGGGTTTGAACTCGAGTGAGGAATTATCGATTCACTTACGTTAAGAATCGAGTCAAACAATTATGACTTAGCGCTCTTTTTTGACCTGAACAATGTGTGACACTTTTAATATATGTAATATATGTCAGATATGTATATAGTGTCAGGAATCAGTGTCACTGGCTAGTGACATGATAAATAGCAATGGATCTGTTTCTGGAGTGGCCATTTATACTAATGGGTTTTAGCCAAGTGTGCTTTATTTTTGTCTGCAGCCGTTTTCTGAATTGTTTTTTAGTAATTTGTATATATGCTTTTGTGACTGTATGATATTTTATTGTTTTTAGGTGATGGCACATTTTTGGTGAAGGTGGGACACGCCAAATGGATTTTGACCAGCGCAGCCAAACTGTTCAGTATACCCTTCTTTTTGATGCTCATGCCCACTGGGGCAAGACTTTTTTACGTTCCATGTTAATCTTGATTTGCATGCAGCGCAGTTTCTCAGTTATCTCTGAATAATGATGGCCCACTTGGGCGGCTACATATCTATATTCATACAGATTTTATGTTTACAAACAGGTTGATTGGTAACACTTTGATCGACACTGCTTTATTAGTAGGCAAAACATCACTGTGAAATGCGGGCATAAAATAATATTTGAACTGTAAATAGGGTGTACGACCATAGATTGTATATATTTACCATTAACTGTGACTAGGCCAAAATGGCGGAACAAGTTAGTAAGTGGTTCACTGATACTGATTTCACTGTGGTTTCGAGTCCCTTTTCTATGTTTATGTTTATCACGATATATTTAAATGTGTACACTGCGGAGCTTCCTTAGCGTGATCAAGCCGAAAGGTGAAACGCGTTGCGGTGCAGCATTACATTTTTGAATAAATTACCTGCAATCCTTGCAAGGTGTCTGTGGTATTTCTTCCGGAGTTGGGGAGTGCTGGACTTTGATAATTTACAGGGCTGCCGGTGCCCTGCCCACAGACCGCCCTGCCTGTCGGCTTCTTTTTCAACCGGAGTTTGTTGGTTCGGATATATATATATATATATATATATATTTTTTTTTTTTTTTTTTTCACTGAAAAAAACACAGGTTTCAGGGAAGTTATAGTTACTTGGACATTTCACAAAACCAGAGAAATTCAGCCGTTATAGTTAGTTCAGCTAACTATAACTCGTGCCCATGCAATGCTCTGCTGATGACGTGACATATTACATCATTCATGACATGGTCAGTGACATCACTGATGACATCTCAAATGACATCACTGATGGCATCATCCGGTGACTGTGTGTTTCTATAAAGTTTAAAAAGGTTATATATATATATATATATATATATATATATATATATATATATATATATATATGCCAAGAATGAGTGGGTGTATAAGTGTCTGGATGGATGATTTAGTAGGTGTGTGACTGACTGTATAAGTGAGTAATTAAATGTGTCCTACTGAATGCATGGGTTAGTGACTGATACAGACATTCACACAGTTTCGTTTGTCAGTTGATGTGTAAGCGGTTGGTGAGTAGCTAAATGAGGGTCTATATGGGTTATTGATTGGTTGTCGGAGTATCTGTATGGGTGCCTGAGTGTCTGTGTGGGTGGGTGGGAGTGTGTGACTGTGCATAGATGTGTAAGTGGATGATTTACTCAGTGTATGGGTTCAAGAGTACATCTGTGAAGGGCCGTATGGGTCGGTGATTGTGTATATGGTTGTGTTGGTGAGTGAATGGATGCCTCAGTGGTACATATGTAACTAACTGCATATGTGAAAGGCAGTTTGTGTGAGTGTTGGAGTGTATAAATGACTATATGTGAGAGTGAGTGATTGTGAGAGTGGCTGTATGGATCAGTGTGTGCTTGAATTAGTTATTGTATAAGAGTGTAAGTATGTGTTAGTATATGTTTGAATAAGTGAGGTGGTGTGTGTATAACTATATAGGTGAGTAAATGGGAGTGTGATTGATTGTTTGCATGACTGACTAGGTGTGTAACTCTATGGATGAGTGGCAGTGTGTGAGTATTGTAGATATGCAAGTGCATATGATAATGCAGTATTGATGGTTAACTGTATGTATGAGTGACTGTATGGGTGAAGGAGTGGATGTGTGTGAAGACCTAGGAATTAGTGAGTGGGTATGAACTGACTGGTATTGGTGAGTCTATGGTTTCAAAAATGGTAGTCTGTATTTTAGTGTGGGTGTATCAGAGGTTATATTAGGGTATGAGGGGGTGCATCACATTATCACATGGATGATGTAATCAGTGATGTAATTTGAGATGTCATCAGTGATGTCATCAGTAATGTAACTGACCATGTCATGAATGATATAATATGTGATGTCATCAGCAGTGCATTGCGGGGGAGCGTGTTATAGTTAGCTGAACTAACTATAACAGATAAATTTCTGTGGTTTTGTATGAGTGAAATGTCCAACTAACTATAACGTCCCTGAAACCTGTGGTTTTTTCAGTTAATTTGTAAGGTTTTTTAAATGCTAATTTCTAACTATAGTCCCAGAAACCTATGTTTTTTTCAGTGAATTTCAAATGTTTTTTAAATGCTAATTTCTAATTATAATGTTCATTAAACCTATGTTTTTTTCTGTGATTTTAAATGATCATCCCATTCTCAACCTGGTGAAAACTGCTGATATAGCCAGGTTTCCATCGATAGCTGCCGCAAAACAAATCGCCACAAATGAGAGCGACAACCAACGCTAATGATATGAAGAGTAGGCGTTCCCGTGCAAAAGTGCAAAAATAACACAAAAACACCACTTCCTGATATTTTCAACGACCAGTCAATCTGCAAAGTGATCCAAAACCAGGCCAAAAGCTGCGTTAGCAGTAAGAATTTAACATCTGCCTTTTACTGGTGTAAAGCAGGACGACCTACAGTATGAAAGGGAGCCCAACCCAGAACCACTCTTGAAGACCAACACATGTCATAGAGGTACTGATCATGCAACTCAGACACCCAAGAAGGCCACAACACCTACCACCACTACCCCCAGGACCACCTTCCCGGACCACACCCCCCTACTACCACTGAGGCAGCGCAGAACAGGACAGCGGACCTTCCCAAAACGACATGGCCCCTCAGCCGCACAATAGCTGAATGTTGGGAGATGTGGGAACCAAGTATGTGTGAAGGACGCAAGTCACCCATCAATAACAATGCACACAACGCAAGTGTAGCAGTGATGTGCCAGACAGACCTCACTATGCAGAGCACAGACCTCTCCATGTGTGCTTGCAGTGTTGTGGACAGTGGACGCAACCATGTTACCTCAGGCAGTGGGGAAGATCTCGATCATACAGCTGTGTTGTCCCAACCTGTAAGTGGGCTTGACCAACGTATGCCACTTTAGCGTAGGAGTGTGAATAAATAGACCATGGTTCTGGGTGAGGTTCACTTCTGGAAAGGCCAACATATCTGCCAGACCAGCGGCCTTCACCATGCCACGAGGCCACCGCCGTGACCGCCGGCCTCCTTGACACAGTCCCCCTGCGAACCCAGCAGCACAGCACCGCAGAGTTATGTCTGTACAGACAATTGCCTGTTTAATTTTAATTTAATTTAAAGGAGTTTGTAAAGCGCCTGGTGACGCCTCCCGGCGTGTCCCCGCGCTGTAGAGAGAGTGTAAAAAGGTGTAGAGGAAAAAACCCATCACCGAGTAAAGAGGCAGGTTTTCAATTTCTTCCAAAACAGGATTTCATTATTCTCCATCCTGATATCCAAAGGAAGAAGGTTCCATTTCCTGGCAGCTAAAGTCCGGAAAGATCTGCCTCCCATTCTAGCTTTTTTGGGGCATGTAGTTCTGAGCAGACTCATACCTTTAGATCTAAGCGACCTGCTAGGTTCATAGACAGAGGCCAAGTCCGACATGTAAGCCGGTGCTCTGTGATGAATTATTTTATGGCACCAAAGCATAGCTTTAAAATCAATCCTCTTCCTGATAGGCAGCCAGTGGAGGGCTACGAGGGAGGGACGTGATGGAGCTCGGCGAGGGAGCCTTAGGACCAGGCGAGCTGCCGAATTCTGTAACACCTGTAGCTTTTTAATATTTTTCTCAGATGTGCCCATGAGCAGCACGTTTCCGTAATCAATACGGGACGTTATCAGTGCTTGCGATGTACACTGCGGACAGCCGGGCTCACAATTCAGATCGAGTCACGATTGCAGACGACGCAGTCCAGTAGGCAACAGACATCGTTACTAGTGCGGCCAGCCCTGCCCACGCATCATCGCAGGCTGGGCACACGCTGGTTGCTTCAGGTGCCAGTAACTCAAGAGCACCACAAGTCATCGCCACATAGCCTTATTAAGGCAGAATTCTTGAGACAAAAGACATTGCTACAAGTGTGGCGCGCCCCGACCACACATCATCGCAGGGTGCGCACATGCTGAGTGCTTCAGGTGCCACTAACTCAGTGCACCACAAGTCATTGCCACGTAGCCTTAATAAGGCAGAATTCATTACACAAAAGACATTGCTACAAGTGCAGCCCTCCCGGACCACGCATCATTGCAGGATCCGCACATGTTAATCACTTCAGGTGCCACTAACTGTGCAGTTCAACTCAACACCACATGGCTTTGGGCCCTTGCTGAGCGCTGCTTCTTGCCTACACTGCGGTCATCAGGGGTCACAATTAAAATTGAGTCTTGATTCATTAATTGCAGAGTCCAGTAGGCAACTAAGTATAACGTCCCTAAAACCTACATAATATCCTTTTAGTATCCTTGCTTCAAGAACTTGTGTCTTGTTTTGTCAAGAGCAAGTGACCAAAAGCACTCCTCAATGTCTTTGCTGACTACTGCCTTGTATCTACACTGCGGACAGCAGGGCTCACAATTCAGATCGAGTCACGTTTGCAGATGACGTACGCAGTCCAATAGGCAAGACACATTGCTCCCAGTGCAGCACGCCTGGACCATGCATCATTGATGGCTGCGCACACGCTGAGTGCTTCAGGTGCCACTAACTCTGTGCAACTCAAGTCAACGCCACATGGCTGTGGGCCCTTCCTGACCACTGCCTCCGGCCTACACTGCGGTTAGCACGGCTCACAATTCAAGATTAGTACCGATGCAAATTGTGTAAGAGACTATAATCGGTTAAAAAGAACAAATGCTCCCAATCTGTGCAGCTCAAGTCAACATCACGTGGCTGTGGGCCTTTGCTAACCGCTGCCTCAGGCCTACACTATGGTCAGCAGGGCTCACAATTCAAATTCAGTCTTGATTTATTATTTTCAGAGTCCAGTAGGCAACTAACTACAAAGTTCCTGAAACCTCCATATTTCGACAATGTACTCCATACATATTTCATCTTTTCTTCCATGCGCCTACACTGCGGTCAGCAGAGCTCACAATTTGAATTTAGTCTTGATTTATTAATTACAGAGAGAATTGTACTCTATGTCCTCGGATTTTGGCAAGAGGAAGTGAGCATTCCTAAATGTCTGTGCTAACTACTATTTTCGATCTACATTGCGGATATCAGGGCTCACCATTCAGATCGAGTCGCGATTTCAGATGACGCAGTCCAGTAGGCAACAGACATTGCTCCCAGTGCGGCCCACCCGGACTACGTATCATCGCTGGCTGCGCACACGCTGAATGCTTCTGATGCCCCTACCTCAGTGCACCACAACTCATGGACCCTTTATGATACAATCTTTTGTGTATGATTTCAGATCTGCTGCCCCTACCTCAGTGCACCACAAGTCATGGACCCTTTACAATAGAATCTTTTGTGTATTATTTCACATCTGGTGCCCCTACCTTAGTGTAGCACAAGTCATGGACCCTTTATGATCGAATCTCTGTATATGATCCAATAATTACCGTTGTACTTGTCAGCACCAACCATTCCCTGAAGGCTGGCTTACACTCACTCCACACGCATCCAGCACAGACGTCACTGGACATGTGACCCTGGTAATAAAAAGGGGCCGAGTGCACGTGCCCGTACCCAGTTCCACTATCTGTCTAACTGTGTCTGTGTGTTGATTATGTATGCATGATGCTGCCCCTGGGCCCTATCACATCACATTGTGCTGTGGATAGCTCACACAACCATGTTACCTCTGGCAGTGGGGAAAACTTCTGTTATGTAACTTTGTCTCAGTCATTGTATAAGTACATAGGTAGAGACTGGATCATTAAAGTACTAAAAGGAGACTGTATAGTGAATTTATAAGTGCTTGGGGATTGACAGAGTGAATGGATAAGTACATATGTTGCGGAGCCTAACCCCCGAGCACGGACTTGGTTCTAATTGGCTGCCCTCCATGTGCCAAAAACTGAAATTTGGGCTTTGCATGGCCCTGTATTGCTACAGCTGCAACACTCCGATGAATGTGCAATGAACATTCATATCCACACAGATATGTCATGGCCACGATCTTTTATGTGTGGAAGTATGGATGAATGTAGGTCAGTGATTCCCCCTGCCTTCCATTTTGGCCATGATGTGGGGCTTGGGTCACAGGGTGACACATTGGCACTTGCGGCCCGCATGGCGGCAACACTACAAAAGAGACACCCGCATCCGTTGATAACTCATACAGCCCAGGAAAGAACCACGCCTACAGCTTCGGAGTCATTACTCACAGCCTCATGCAGAACTGGCATACACCAGACCAGCCCACTCCGCTTACAATTACAGGGAGGAACAACAACGCTACATGACCCAGGTCTTCCCTCTAATCTGCTGATCACAGGTCTAGTTGTCAGTATGCCACAGCCACTCCCTCATGGGGTTCGGCCCACCCCTGAGCACCCAGGCTGCTGCACCCCATCCACTCCCGCTGCCTCGAGTTGTCTGCCCACCCCTACGCACCCAGGCAGCTGCACTCCATCCACTCCCACTGCCCAGGTGTGTCTGCCCGCCCCTGCACACCCAGGCTGCTGCACACAATCCACTTCCACCGCACAGAGGTCACTGCCCACCACTGCGCAAGCAAGCCTCTCTGCTCACCTTCCGCCATCGGCGTGTGTGTAAGAGGGCCCACCGCGTGCTGAAGCAACCTCCTCAGCCGTGGCATACACGCGGTCGAGCTAAGTTCACAATTCAAATCCGGTCTTGACTGCCTACAGCGTCACATACTTCATGTCTCAATGTACAACATAATGCACATTTGAGCACCACTGCTCACAACACTGCAATTTGAGACCAAAAAGTACATTCCACATCTCTCTCTCTCATGCTTTCAAATGCACATCCCACACGCTCTATTCCTGACAAGGCTACTCTACTCTGTGACAGCTCCCACTTTAAAACTACAAGCAAAGAAAAAGGCAGATGCAGGATGTACATTAAAGCTAAAGTAAAGTAAAACACCAAAAGTCAATTAAAATGATGGTAGTCAAAGGTCATCATGTGGTTTCAAAACATGTGAGTGCCTCTAGTGGTATGTTCCATATAGGTACCCAAATATAGGCTCAAGTAGTCATCTAACCTTTCACTTATATTCTCCTCTACCATTACACTAGATAACGGTTCTTAGTATGGACCGTTTACCTTATTACGGTAATGTCCAAAGATGACATGCCGCTGTTTGCTTTGGGCTCTTGAGAGGACTGAGGCCCTTGCTTGTTTTTTTTCCTCTCAGAGTGCGCCAAACCATTGTGCAGGCCTCCATTCTTGCTAGGCTTGATTATGGTAACTCTTTATATCTGGGCGCCAACAAAGCTAGTATCAAACGCCTGCAGAGGGTTCAGAACGCGGCAGCACGTTTGCTAGTGGCTCTACCTAGATCTCAGTCGGTGGCACATGTGCTTCCCGAGCGGCACTGGCTGCCCATTGAAGAACGTATTCAGTTCAAGGTGCTGTGCATCTCTCATAAAATCTTGATGCACCAAGCCCCTATTGGGCTATCTGGCTTATTGAAGCCCTATATGCCCAGGCGTGCTTTGAGATCCACAAATCATGGGCTTGTCTGTGTCCCTCGAGTCTGGAGAACGAGGGCTGGAGGTCATTCGTTTGGCCTCTTGGCAGCCAAACTCTGGAACTCTCTCCCAGCGCACATTCGAGACATCCCTAATCTCCTGACATTTCGTAAGTCTTTAAAAACTTGGCTGTTCCCTCCATTTGATGTTTAGGCGCTCATGGGTCTTTCTGCTCCTTCCTTGGTTTCTGGTTGCGCTGGGTTCGCCTCGTTGCTGAGGCAGCCATGCGCATTACAAATGTTTATAAATAAATAAAAAATTAACTAAATAAATAAATTCTCCGAAAAGCTTAAGCCTCATTTATTATGCATGAGGATTCTTGGAATCACAGCAGGCCTACCATCTCCTGCCTAATAATTATGTATAAGGGTCCTTCCTCCCATCATGCTAGTTGGACGTGACAAAGAACGGTATATCCCCAGGGGGTACCCCTCTAGGTATATATACACCATATATTGCTTAGGTAGTCAGAGGAGAAAAGGACTTCCATGCCACACACTGAGGTTCCTGCAAGTAAGACACTCCAGCTCGCAATGGTCTGTGATCCCTTGCAGGGTGTCCATCTCGAGACCAAGACAGGGTCTCACATCAGGTAATAGGGTAGACTTTATCCTAGAGGAATTCTTTGCTTTTACACCCACATACATTCTAGTACTGTTAGGTACATCTAGTTAGGGTCGCATCGTAGGAGTACGCATTTTATAGTCATGTATTTTATATACTTGCCTGTATTCATTCTTTTAGCACTATGGTAGAATCTACCATCCTTTTACTCTGTTAGTGCTTATAATCATTTATATCTATTACTGTCTAATGGTTGTTTCAGCACACCTATTTTATAATAGAATGATGCTGGTTCAATAAATGTTTATTGAAAAACGTCCCCACTGTTTATTCTGTGTATCTCTCTGAGACAAAGTGAGCAAGAGTGACTGAGCAAAAAGTAGTACACTGTTTCCACAATCCTGAGAGATCAGGTTTGTCATGTTTGATAGTTGCCAAAAACGATTTTCTCCTTGGTAAGAGGGGTTACTAGTGGCACTGTGAGCTAGCTGGTACAGAAGCTAACATACCCGGTAGGGGTGTCTAGAATCAGTCTGCCACCAACCCTATACTGTATGTTGTCTAAACGAGCAGATCCTATATAGGTTTATGGGAACTACACCACATGGCGCCTCCAACATTGGTTTGGTACTTATTTAACAGTCAAATCTGAGTAGTTCAGCTGTGCTATTCTCAGAGACCCCTTCTCACATTTCCTCAGAGACGTCTGGAGTCGGAAGGGAACTATCCGCGACTACTGAGTAGGTATATCCTATATATTGGCTGTACTACACCAACACATCCGACATTCTCTACAGTGCATGCATATCTCTTATATACAGGAATGGAACAAAGGCAAAATCACCTCTCTCTTAAGTACCTGTGAAGTGATAAGATGTGAGCCATTGCTTCCCCTCCATTGCATCTAGGTGTGAGGCTCCTGATAGCTCCCAGCCGGGATACTCCAACAAAAAGATGCCTGATGGCCCCTTAACTCTGGTTTGTATTACGGGCGAAGATGGAATCTGATAAGCCCCTTCCCGCCTGCACGTTGCTGCTCGGAACAAAGCAGACAACGTGAAGGTGCTACTAAAAGTATCGAGGTGTCAGAAAATTATTCCGGGACGAGTTCAGCATATGTACGTGAATTCTGGGAGAAGTAGGAAAGGAACGTGGCACTCTGCTGAAAGTCTAATTTTACCAAAGAAAACACTGCTTTGGACCCCGGGGGCACTTCTAACAAATATATTGTGTATGGTATTCACTCATATTGTAAGACTGCCACATATAAAAATCTTTAACCCCAGCGTTGCTAGGCCTTTTCCCCCCGTGCTAAGCGTTTTTTTGGCTATTTGGAGTAGTTTGCGCTTAGGACCCTGTAACCTTTTGTCCACATAAGGTATCCATGCCAAATTTGCACCCTTTTCTTACAGCATCATAGGGATTTTAAAGGTACTCAGGGTTTATGGATTCCCCTTGAGGGGACCCAGAAATTAGCCAAAAATACAGCTTAATTTAGTGTTGGGGGGGGGGAAATGGGGAAAAAGTGTTTTTTCCCCTGCAAATGGCAATAACAAAGGGTTCGTGGTGCTGAAATCATCATCTCCCCAGTTTCAAGGACAAGCAGACTTTTGTCAAAAACCATTGTTATACACAGTTTTGGCATTTTATAGGGACATTGCCCTCTTTTGCTACTTTTTGTGCTTTTACCTCATTCCCGTTAGTGGTAGAAATGGGTGTGAAAGCAATAATGTATCTCAGAAAGCTATACATTTCTGAAAAGTAAACAACATTCTGAATTCAGAAAGGGGTCATTTGTGTAGATCCTTCAAGGTTTTTTTTCATAGAAACTAACAGATGAAAAATATGAAAAATTGAAAATGAAATGAAATAAAACAGCCATTTGTGCCAAAATTTTCACCTGTAACCAGCTGCGGTGCGTGCAGGTAACAGCAGTGGGGTGGTGGGGATTCGTGGGGTGAATTTCAAGGGACGATACAGAGGGAAAATGTAAAACATAATTAATTTTCCCTCTGCATCGTCCCTCGAAATACCCCCCAAATGCCCCACCGCTGTTACCTGCATGGACCAAGGCTGCCTGTAACTTCTTCTAAAGTATGACAGATGTCTGATAGCAATATACCGTTACTTCTGCTGGACCCTTCTAGCTGTGGGGATATATAGGATATGTAGGTTCACCAAGAACCAGAGGTACCCAGACCCAATAACTGAGCAGCGTCTTGCAGTGGTTTTTCATTGTGTACCGGATATATAGCAGTTAATTTGGAAAAAATATAAAGAGTGAAAAATAGGTATCAAAGACTCCTATGTATTGTCGAAATGGGAACATAGTATAGAGTTTAGAAACTGTAGCTATTTGCACATCTCGAAATTGTTGTTACCCATACTAGCCTGTGATTTGTGGGACATTTTTCAAAGTGACTTCTTTTTTACACATTGTTCTACATTAGGAAGGCAGAAAAGCATAGAAAGTCAATAGGTAATAACGATTACTCTACAATTCTGAGTTCCCCTAAGTCTCCTGATAGAAATGGTACCTTACTTGTGTGGGTAGGACTAGTTCCCGTGACAGGAAACAGCCCAAAATGCAACGTGGACACACCACATTGTTACAGTGAAAACTGACACTTTTTTTGCACAGTGCCTAGCTGTGGATTTTGAACCCTCGCTCAGCCGGCACCGAGGTGAACATTTGTGTTGGCACAGTGATCCAACACAAAAATGTGTTGAAAAGGTGATTTTTTAGCTAAATTTGAGATTTTCAGGGGATTCTGGGTAGGAAAAAGTTAGGGCATCCTCGCAAACCATACCTCCCTGGGCTCCCCAGGGTGTTTAGTTTTAGAACTGTGTGGTTTGGTAGGTTTCCCTGGATGGCCACTGAGCCCAGAGCAAAAAAACAAGTGCCCCCCTTGCAAAACCAGGTTGTTTTGTGATAGGTCATTTTGATATCTCCACAATACCTTTTGGGCCCTTGCCTGTCGTGGATACTTAGTCCACCCACACAAGTAAGGTATAATTTTTATCGGGAGACCTGGAGGAACGAAGGGTGGTAAGAAATTTGTGTCAGCCCGGTGATTCCACAACTTTCATACACAGAAATTTGGGAAAAATATGATTTTTCTCAGCTAAATGTAAGGTTCTCAAACATTGGAGGATCCACGCAAGCCATACCTCCTGAGACTCCCCAGGGTGTCTAGTTTTCAGAAATGTGTATGTTTGGTAGGTTTCCCTAGATAGCACCGAGCCCGGGGCCAAAAACCCAGGTGAGCCCCCTTGCAAAACGAGGTTGTGATGGGTCATATTGATGTCTCATCAATACGTTTGGGGCCCTTGCCTGTCACGGGTACCTGGGCAACCCACACAAGTGAGGTACCATTTTTTTATTGGGAGAGCAGGGGAACGCTGGGTGGTAGGAAATTTGTGTCAGCCGGGTGATCCTACAACTTTCCCACACAGAAATTTGAGAAAAAAGTGATTTGTTCAGCTAAATTTGAGGTTTGCAAGAGATTCTGGGTAGGACATTGTTGGGGGGTCCACGCAAGCCATACCTCCCTGGACTCCCCAGGGTGTCTAGTTTTCTGAATTATGTAGCTTTGGTAGGTTTCCTGTGGTATCCTAAGCTGCATTTGAAGCCTGTGTACTTCTGATGTCATACTGCCTTGGTTACAAGAGATTCGAAGCTGGGTCCTGGTCTCCCAGGTGATAGTATTGTGTTTTTTCAAATGAGCTGGAGCTTTTGGATGAGCTGGCTGGGGCCTGGATGGGTTCTTCTTACTTGGAAATAAACCTGAAGTTGTTTCACTGAACCTGCCTCTGCGTGATCCTTTCAGCTGCAATTTGGGATCTTACACTGGCGTAGACAGCAGTTGTAAGGCAAGAAGAGGAACTGAGCACCCCTCAACTGCTTTCTTATACTTTCCCTGTTTACAGGTAGTGAACAGACACTCCTACCTCAGGTACTGTGTTTCATTTTCAACTTGTTAATTGGAATCCTTCTTTTATGGTCTCTCTTACACACCCTTCTATGCTTTTCAACTATTGAGATTTACACTCCAGAACTGGGAGCTATTGCTGCGCTTTTCACCCCTTTTGTGTTTATGAGGGATGGTCTATCGACACGGGCTCGTCCCGCCGCTTACGTTTCCTCTTTAATACTTGATAGAAACTTTGTTTACTTTGTTGGGGTCTGCTTTGACAAATTCACACTACACTTTTGCTCCTGTTCTTTACTTCGTTGTCTTCCAGCTGTGAACTCTCAACCCTTTTTAACTACATGCTTTGTGCCGGTTTGGTCCACTATTATAATATTTATGGGCCAGTGTGACTCTCACCAGAACGAACGTTGCTCTTGGTTTTAAAAGGAAATAACACTTCAACTGACGGTTCCTACCTCGTGTGCCATTGCAAGTTCAGCCATGGTTTGGAGCTTTGCTGCCATGTTTGGCTCTCTTCCTTCTCGGAGCATCCCCTTTGTTCAGCATCTTTTCCACACGTTCTGGGCTTTGCGCGCTGCGCCTCACCCAGAAACTTTGACCGGCGGCGGCACGTCGGACACGCAACGTGTCACCATATTTCTTTTCCATGGATGCCTCTTGTTTTACCTTATGTGCCACTTCTGGAAACACAACAGTACCTGTGATTCCAAAAACGTGGTTTATGCCATTAAGTGCGCTTGTGGCAAAATATACGTGGACATCACTGAAAGGAAAATAAAAGTCCGCATCACGGAACACAAAAGTAATATAGGGTTGAAGAACGTCAAGTCAACGGTGGCCATGCATTGGCAAGAAGCTGGACATAATGTGTCTCAATTAAGATATACTGTAATGGAAGCAGTAAGAAATTACCCGGGCACTGACCCACATAAACAATTATTAAAGGCAGAATTTTTCTGGATCAAAAAAATTGAACACTTTACAGCCGTTTGGGTTGAATGACCACATAGAATTATCATGTTTTTTATAATGTTGGTTCTGTTCTTGGCTACATTGTTGATGCTGTATACAACATATCTATAAACATGATTTAATGATTTATCAATCACTATAGTGTATTTATCAGGCAACACCATTAGAATTTAGTGATTTCTTCATAATAACACCAGTTTTGGTTTTTTAGACACAACTTTTCAGCACGTGTGCACTTTTTGGTGGACAGGTTGCTGTAAACTGCGCAAGTTAGTTATATGAATTAACTAATATCAAAGTAGAGGGAAGAGGATTCTAGGTCCATTCAGTTCCCCTGGACAGATACGCAATAATCAAAAATAGAATGGACACTGGTTTCTACAAAACCATTGGTTTGTACTTCGAAAACCCTCATAGACAACCTGATTTACAACCGTGCGGTATATCTTTTTATCCGCCTCACCAGGTGTCGTGGCGTATTCATAGGGTAATCGATTAACGTGCTGGGTGCCAGCCTCACCCGAGGCTACCTCCGGTACAGGTAGAAGTGTCCAGAAATAATGACAAAGGAGGTAAGAAAGTGGGTAAAAAATAGTGGGTAGTCCAAAAAATATATAGATTTATTAAGAGATGGGTTCTAGGCACTATAGATAAAATTTGATCGATATGGAGGTAATCAGGTAACTGGATTACCGCATGTCTTTGAAAAATATGTCTACATGTTTCAGCTCTCTTGGCCCAGCCGGGTCTATGGAGCTTTCGTCAGGACAAGAACATATACAAAAAAACACAAATAAGTAAAAAACTCCCACAATTTGTGTAGTATTTGCTGATAAGTATCAATGACTTATAATCAGAATGCCAATGCTGTATTCAGCTTGATGATAGCTTCAACAGGGAACAGGGAGTCGCTTAGTGGTCTTTTGCCACGTGGAACATCGTAGAATCCCCTGTGCTGACTCTGCCCCATCTCTTAATAAATCTATATATTTTTGGACTAGCCACTATTTTTTACCCACTTTCTTACCTCCTTTGTCATTATTTCTGGACACTTCTACCTGTACCGGAGGTAGCCTCGGGTGAGGCTGGCACCCAGCACGTTAATCGATTACCCTATGAATAGGCCACGACACCTGGTGAGGCGGATAAAAAGATATACCGCACCGTTGTAAATCAGGTTGTCTATGAGGGTTTTCGAAGTACAAACCAATGGTTTTGTAGAAACCAATGTCCATTCTATTTTTGATTATTGAGTTATATAAATTAGGCAACAGTATTAAAACTAACCAGTATTTGATGATTACCCCAATCTTTGAATAACTTTATTGCACGCGCTAACATTTTCTGCTTGAGTCACGTTTTTGAATTCAGGTCGCTTTAAATATTCCGTAAGACTACAGAGCGTGTGATTTAAATCACGACGCTATACACGTCACACTTGATTGCGCTAGGACGCTATTCTCACAGCTGAAGAAAATAGTGCATTTGTTACTGCCCGCTTAGTATGGCATGCAACTTTTAAGAGCGTGTTGATTGTCGTAAATATCAAGTAAGTTGGAATCTTATGAGTCTGGTATTATCGCGGAAACAAAATGGATTAGTTTGCAGTTTTTGCTTATTAATGCTTATCGTTATAAGAGTGACTTTAAGTTAACTTGTTAAGCGTGCCAATTGGGTGTATAATGTTTATCTGCACTATGGTTGCTTTCACATTTCATGATAAACGTTTTTAAATTGCTCATGAAACACTTGATTTATGCATTATAATTCTGGAGCCTTTACATGCAATTCAATGGTTGTTGATTGTAGTACCTAAACATTGTTATAACAACAAATGTAGTGATTTGTACAGAGTCTGTATTTGCTAACAACATGATATGTTTTTGTTATATATCTTTAAGATTTGGGACTAATTCGCTTTCCGTTTCTTTTATTTATACATAGACCCCTGAGGAAGGGTCCTAAAAGCGACCCGAAATGCATTGGGTATAATTCACGAGATTGGTTTAATATGTTGTGAATTAATGAAGAAATTATGAAAAGAAAATAATGAAATAAAAGAAGTTTGGAACTTATCACCAAAAAGGATATATGGTCTTTTTGAAAAAATTGTTTTAGAAAAATTGATAAGGAACTAATGGTTCCCTGAAAATAAGTGCGCACCTTCTACAGGACGGGAGGTTTTCCAACCAGATCAGTTACCATATTTTCTAGGCACTCTGACCAAGTGCAACAAATGGAGCAGCACTAAAATGATTGTTTGAACACTGTTTAAACGTGACACTATTAGTGTGCACAGAGCACCTTTAATACTATCAGTTTCTTTCCGTCTACCAGACCTGTAGCACCTTAAAAATGAATTTTGAGGAGATTGCCCAAATCACGACGAATAAAGCAGAGACTTTAGTTTTTTCATCTGAAGAAACCTCAGGTATTTATGATTTGATCCAGGAAGCTTAAA
Organism: Lissotriton helveticus; assembly: GCF_964261635.1. NCBI lineage: Eukaryota > Metazoa > Chordata > Amphibia > Caudata > Salamandridae > Lissotriton > Lissotriton helveticus. The sequence continues at coordinate 194,536,399 of NC_136069.1, forward strand.
CATTTAGTCCAAAAATCAACACGGTCACACAACTCTTAAAACAGCTGGAATATGTGAGTCGTAAAGAAATCAATCAGGGTCTTCACGCAACAACACTGATACATTACCATAAAAATAACCGGATTCCACGTGGTCTAAGAATAGCACTCAAGCCTATGTTATGCAGAAACAACAAAAAATTCATTGAGAAATGGTACCAAATATTAAATAAGTGTTCCTTGGACCTTATTTTGTTAATTGTGGAGGAATTATCTCGTATTTTGAAAACCCTAGAAGAGGAGTTGTCCATCATTAAAAATTAATTATCTAAACATGAGAATTTACAAGAAATTCTGGATGACATTAACAAAGAACTAGAAAAATATGAAAGGGAGATACATGAAAGGAGGATCAAAAAGTATTGTAGAGATACTATAGACAAAAAACTTGAAGAAGTTTATACTTGGGCGGAAGTTTACAGTCAAAGAAAAAGGCAACAGAGGACCCAAACAAGTTCATCACAAGAAAGTGTGGTTTCAGATTCTGAAGTAGCCCAAAACAGGCCACCACTTCACGAAGAAGCAAGTACATCAACAAAAGCGAGTAGTACACAAGGAACAAAAGGCATGAAGGCGGCTTTTTTGTCCACAAGACCGGCAGCGAACAATGCACCCAATATAGAAAAACCCGGTGAGGCAAAAGAAACAGAAACAGAGAAAGCCAAGAGATCACTGAGGAGCACAGCCAAGGTAACCTAATTATCAACATATCAAGTGTGGAACTCACACAAGATCAAATCAAAGTTCTTAATAAAGTAAATCATTTTGTCCTACCTATAGCAGTAACATTGCTGAAACTGAGATACCGATCTTTAAATTCTTACGCACTTTAAGACTCAAACATTTTGTCAGTGTACTACCCAGTATAGACGAGAATACAACGAGTCCAGAATACGTTGAATTTAAGAAAAAAAGCACCTTCTGTGCACCATCTTCTCACAAAACCATAGATATCTTTGACCGGCTGGTGAAAACCGACTGTAATAAAATAAGGTTTGGCAAAACCAAAAATCTAACTTTTCAAAAAAGGAATGGAACATCCTACAAAGCATGGCAAAGAACCCCAATCTCACCTTTCAAAAGGCAGACAAGGGCGGCGCATTAGTCGCCATGGATACTGATTTTTACTACAACAGTGTGTTGAAGCATGTACAAGATCAAAGTATCTATATGAAACTTGAAAAAGACCCAACGACTGATTTTCAAAATATTTTGAGACAAATTCTTAAAAAAGTTCTAGAGATGGGATGGATCAGTCAAAAAACACATCAATACTTGGATAATCAATACCCTAAGCGTCCTCAATTTTATATGCTTCCAAAAGTACATAAATGTTTAACATCACCGCCTTTCAGACCCATAGTGTCAGCATGTGGGTCCATTTCGGAGTCATTGGGACGGTACCTAGATCATTTTTTGCAGCCAATTGTACAGGATTGGAAGACATACATAAAAGATACTACATCTTTTCTAAACCATCTGGAAATTCTACCCAAAGAAGATTTGGAAAATTGGGTACTTTGTACAATAGATGTAACCTCGTTGTACACCTCAATCCCTCACAACGGGGGTTTAGAAGCCGTAGAGTGGTTCTTGTTGGACAAGGAGTGTATTGGAGCCAACAAAGTTTTCCTGCTAGAATTGATGCATTTTGCTTTGTATCATAGCTATTTTGAATGGGAAAATAATATCTATGCCCAATGTAATGGAACATCTATGGGCTTTGCCGGAGCCCCCACCTACGCGAATATGTTCTTGTCAAAATTAAAACATGAAAACATTCTTCAAGAGCCAACATGGACTGAACATCTGGTATCATTTAAACGTTACATAGATGATATCTTCATAATCTGGAATGGAGAAGAAAGTCACCTTATTGAGAACATCCAAAAGTTGAATGAGTGTCATCAACACATTCAATTTACACATACCATCAACAAAAATCACATAGCTTTTTTGGATGTGCTAGTACAAATTAAGGATCATACCATCAAGACCAACGTGTACACAAAACCCACAGATCGAAACAGCGGTTTAAATTTTCATAGTTTTCATCATTTAGCTTTTAAAAGACAATTGCCTTTTTCGCAGTTCTTACGACTGAAACATATCACCAACACAGAGGAGGAAGCTCATTCAACCATTGATTACTTTGCTAAACGGTTCATGAAAAGAGGATATCCTGAAACACTAATCAATGAATCAAAACAGAAAGTATAACTCTTTTGAAGCAGAGCGAAAAAATTGAGAAGAATTTTAATATATATGTTCTAAAATATTCAACAGAAGCAAATAAAATCAAAAACATCATCAAAAAGGACTGGCATTTGATTGAAAAAGAGACTGAATTAGAATGCATTAATAATAACAAAGTGATTTTCGCTTTTCAAAGATCACGTAACTTGAAGGAATTGCTATAAAAAAAAGCCATTAAAGACTGCACTATGAAATTCAAAGGGAGGCAAATCTGTGGTAACTGTACACACTGTAACAACGTCATCAAGGGGAAAGAACTAACTCGCCCTTTAAAAGGTTTTACTATTGATCTGAAACACAACAGCACCTGTGATTCCAAAAACGTGGTTTATGCCTAAGTGCCCTTGTGGCAAAATATACGTGGGCATCACTGAAAGGAAAATAAAAGTCCGCATCACGGAACACAAAAGTAATATAAGGTTGAAGAACGTCAAGTCAACAGTGGCCATACATTGGCAAGAAGCTGGACATAATGTGTCTCAATTAAGATATACTGTACTGGAAGAAGTAAGAAATGACCCGGGCACTGACCCACACAAGCAATTATTAAAGGCAGAATTTTTCTGGATTAAAAAATGTAACACTTTACAGCCGTTTGGGTTGAATGACCGCATAGAATTATCATTTGTTTTATAATGTTTGTTATGTTCTTGACTACATTGTTGATGCTGTATACAACATATCTTTATACATGATTTAATGATTTATCAATCACTATAGTGTATTTATCAGGCAACACCATTAGAATTTAGTGATTTTTTCACGATAACACCAGTTTTGTTTTTTTAGACACAACTTTTCAGCACGTGTGCACTTTTTGGTAGACAGGTTCCTGTAAACTGCGCAAGTTAGTTATATGAATTAGAGATCCACTGCGTTTTCATTAGGCAACCGTATTAAAACGAATCAGTTTTTGATGATTATCCCAATCTTTGAATAGCTTTATTGCACGCGCTAAAATTTTCTGTTTGAGTCACGTTTTTGAGATCAGGTCGCTTTAAATATTCAGTAAGGCTACGGAGCGCATGATTTAAATCACAACGCTATACACGTAACACGTGATTGCGCTAGTACGCTATTCTCACAGCGGAAGAAAATAGTGTGTTTGTTACTGCGGCTTAATATGGCGTGCAACTTGTAAGAGCGCGTTGATTGTCGTGAATATCAAGTAAGTTGGAATCTAATGAGTCTGGTATTATAGCGGAAACAAAATGGATTAGTTTGCAGTTTTTGCTTATTAATGCTTATCGTTTTAAGAGTGACTTTAATCCCTTTGGTGCTGATGAGTCACGGTGGGCGTGTGCTGATGACGGCCGGGAGCCGTCATGACCACGCCCACGATCGGAATGTCCAGCACTGGCGCGGAATTCCAGCCGCAGCCAAGGTGTTAAGTTAACTTGCTAAGCTTGCCAATTTGGTGTATAAAATTTATCTGCACTATGGTTGCTTTCACATTTCATGATAAACGTTTTTAAATTACTCATGAAACACTTGATTTATGCATTATAATTATATAGCCTTTACATGCAATTCAATGGTTGTTGATTATAGTACCTCAAAATTGTTATAACAACAAGTATAGTGATTTCTACAGAGACTGTATTTGCTAACAACATGATATGTTTTTGTTATATATCTTTAAGAGTTGGGACTAATTAGTTTCCCTTTCTTTTATTTATACATGGACCCCTGAGGAAGGGTCCTAAAAGCGACCCAAAATGCATTGGGTATAATTCACGAGATTGATTTAATTTGTTGTGAATTGATGAAGAAATTATGAAAAGAAAATAATGAAATAAAAGAAGCTTGGACTCATCACCAAAAAGGATATATGGTCTTTTTTGAAAAAATTGTTTTTGAAAAATTGATAAGGAACTAATGGTTCCCTGAAAATAAGTGCGCTCGTTCTACAGGACGGGAGGTTTCCCAACCAGATCAGTTACCACTTCTGTGACACTCACACAAGTAATTGATGGTTCGCTTTGTCCTTCGTTGTGTGCCACATCTGTGACACACACAATTATTTATTTAATTAAAAACTGCGTGCCGCTTCGGTGACACGCGCACATTTCAAAGGTGCCTCTAGTTTTGCCTTGCGTGCCACATTTTAGCTCAACATGCATGGCTTTCCAACAAGAAAACCAGTAATTTACAGCATGGGCGTAGGAAGTGTGGGGGACGCGGGGGACATATCCCCCCCAGATTTTAGAGTGGGGGGGACACCGGGGACAAGGGTGGGGGTGACGCGAGGGGACAAAAGAATTTCCCCTCTCTCTTTTGTTAGTCACAGGGCCATTAGCACGCGAAATCGCTTCCTAATGGCCCTGCACTTGAACCGCCTGGAGTAAAAGAGGCCAGCCGATCTCTGCCCTTTGTTATGCTGCAGGAAGGCTCTGCGTCCTGGGAAGGGCAGAGAAGGAAAAAAAGCATTGAAAATGCAATAGGTCTCGCAATAACGCAAGTCTGAACTATTAGCATTGTAAATGATTATGCCCTTTATTTTTGCGTTCTGGTTTTTGGAACATAAATAAAAGGCTTTGCCATTTACAAGGCCTATAGCTTAAATTTGCGTTAAAACGAGACCTATTGCATTGCAATGGTGGTGGTGCTGCTGAGTTTTCTCTGAATCTGCACCCACAATCTGCACCCGTGTGTGAGTGGCGTTGCGTGTGTGAGTGGCGTTGCGTGTGTGAGTGGTGTTGCGTGTGTGAGTGGCGTTGCGTGTGTGAGTGGTGTTGCGTGTGTGAGTGGTGTTGCGCGTGTCAGTGGCGTTGCGCGTGTCAGTGGCGTTGCGTGTGTGAGTGGCGTTGCGTGTGTGAGTGGCGTTGCGTGTGTGAGTGGCGTTGCGTGTGTGAGTGGCGTTGCGTGTGTGAGTTGCGTTGCGTGGCTGAGTGGCGTTGCGTGGCTGAGTGGCGTTGCGTGTGTGAGTGGCGTTGCGTGTGTGAGTGGCGTTGCGTGTGTGAGTGGCGTTGCGTGTGTGAGTGACGTTGTGTGTGTGAGTGGCGTTGCGTGTGTGAGTGGCGTTGCGTGGGTGAGTTGTGTTGCGTGGGTGAGTGGTGTTGCTTGGGTGAGTGGCGTTGCGTGGATGAGTGGCGTTGCGTGGATGAGTGGGGTTGCGTGGATGAGTATGAGTGGGGTTGCGTGTGTGAGTGGTGTTGCTTGGGTGAGTGGCGTTGCGTGGGTGAGTGTGGTGTTGCGTGGATGATAGTGGGCTTGCGTGGGTGTGAGTGGCGTTGTGTGTCTGTAAGTGTTGCTGTGTGGGTGAAAGTGGCACAGAGCCTTTGATGTGACATTTCAGGTGCAGAGCATGAGATTGATGCAAGGAGCAGGCATGGGAAACAAAACCTTCCTGATGTGAGAGACGATAACGGGTGCATATGCATAGGAGGAGAATACAGGTATATGGCATGTGAAGATATCAGGTGGAAAGATTGGGTAGGGAAGATAATAGGTTCAGGGCTTGCAAGGCATGAGTAGAGTAAAGCATGACAAAATGGTGCAAGGCATGAAAAGAAACTAATGCCAGGTGTGGAAATTGAGGAGTAAAAATAACGATATGGCATGAGATGTCCAGCAAGAGAATATAAAATGTGTGCCAAATTCAGGTGGCATGGGTAGGTAATCTAGTTCAAGCAACTGTGATATAAGTGACATCACAGGCTTTGGTGTGCAAGGCTAGCGAAGGGCCGTCACTGATGTAAGGCTTAGGAAGAGAACATAAAACGTCGAAAACAAGGACAGCGAACAAGATAGCTGTCTGACCGTAGCTGATCCGAAAGTTGCCTTGTTTGCTATGATTACAAGTGCAAAGAATGTCCCGAGAAGGTAGGGAGTGCAAGGCATGATACAGGAAATTATGTGTGCCTTAAACCATGGTAATGTAAGCAAACTGATACAAGTTGATCGGCCGGGAAGCGGCCAGGAAACACAAGTACGGCCGGCCACATAATTAGGGGAGGAGAAGCCGCACAGCACACGCTGGGAGAAGCCCTTTGATGTGCTGTGCGGCCGCGATGCGCGCTCTGTGCTGGGGGAGGGGGGAGGGCCATTAGGAACAGGAACAGATGGCCATGAAAGTGTATGGGCCAAATGCGCGTGCCTGTACGTGCACTCGAAGAAAACGCCACGGAAAAAAGCGGTGGTTTGACTATCCGATGGAGCACTTGAATTCTCCCCCATTTCCCATTGCTTCGCAATGGAAAAGGACGAGACCTAAAAAACGTTCTCTCTTTTCCTTCATGCCCACAGAAGGCAAGGACAGTGTCAACTTCTTCTGGTCTGCGTCTGGCAGCTGTCCTCCTCCCCTTTCTCTTTCTTTATTCCTTCATCTCGTTCTGTCTCTGTCTCGCTCCTACTTAGGTTAGATTTAGAGAGACAGCTCGTGTACTCTCTCTTGCCTCTCCTTTTCTGTTATTTGTTCCCCTGTGAAATGGATCCAAAAAAAAACAGAGCGGAACACTTTGCCTTGAAATGCCCTCATTTTCTGACCATTTTTTATTCAAAAGAAAAACCTCAGGACAAAGAGAAAAATAATTAAATACCCAAATAAAGTAATACAGAGTGGTCAGCAGACAGGCCAGATTTGTATTTACACCCACACACATTAGCACCACTTTACAGAGTTTGCCAGTGAAAGCGCTACTTTCTTTGAGCAACAATGTTTTCCCTGGGTGGGGAAGTACACCGTTCCTAAAGGGACTGCAACACCTGGTTGATGGGTGGAGTGGAAACGTTTGAAATGATAATTTTCAACTGTTTTAATTATTTTAGCTTATAACATGCGGCTCTGTGTTCGGAGATGTGGTCTTTTTTAAACCAAACTGCTTATATTTTGTAAGGATATAAGCAATGGACATTGAAACGGGTCTCTTCCTGGTCCTTTAGCCATGTCCTGAACTTTTCAGTCAAAATTGCTTACTGATTTCTGAATAATGAGTTTTAAACAGTTATGGTAACAATGTTGTTACTGATTACAGTTCACATACTTTGCCTATTCTTGTATTCTCTATGAGTGTTTGGTTTTTTCAGGGTGTTATTCATTTTTTTCAGGCAGCATTTTACTCTTGTCCAATGCATAATTTGAATTTAGTCGCAGCACAATTGGGTTGTAGCTGAAGGCAGTGCGAGTTTCTCTCAGTGGCGCAGTATAGTGTTCAGTACGGGAGAGGATGTGGCACTCTGGCCAGGGATGCTGAATTTGGAACTGGAGAACCATTTTCAGACTTCATGACCAGTCCACCAGTCCGCACTCCTGACAGAGCTCATTCCGATGCTACACCTTAGAAGGCCCGATAGACCTTAGAAGCCCTGGTGTCTTAGCACCCGCAGGTGGACCCTAACAGTGAGTTAACCTTGAAGGCCTGTCCACCACAATCCATACTGCAGTTCACCTCCAGCCTTGCGAGCAGGCATATGAAAAAGCACACCCTAGATCAACTGTGACTGTCGCTGAGGTCACAAGACCCTTGACTTAAGGGGTGATTATAATAGCGGTGAGACCGCCACGTCGTTGGCGGTCCCATTGCTATCAGTGACTGCATCACTGCCCGCCATATTACAATGGCGGGTGGCTCCCTGGCGGTCGGAAAGACCAACCGCCACACACCCGATGGGCTCCTTGAGCCCGCAGTGCGGTGGAGGGGCTCTTGGTTCATACAATGCTGGTGGTGCTTACCAGGCACGGCACTAGGGATTACAAGTTCAAGTTCAGGAATTTATAAAGCACACTACTCACCCAGAGGGTCTCAAGGCGCTAGGGGGAGGGGTTTATTGTTTATCGAAAAGCCAAGTTTTCAATTCTTTCCTGAAGGAGATGTGATTCTGAGTAAGGCGGAGGTGGGTGGGGAGTGAGTTCCAGGTCTTGGCAGCCAGGAAGGAGAAGGATCTGCCGCCCATGGTGGTTTTTCGGATGCGCGGGACTGCGGCGAGGGCTTGACTGGATGATCTTAGTTGGCGGGTGGGATAGTAGAAGGACAGTCGGGAGTTGAGGCATTCTGGTCCTAGATTATAAAGGGCCTTGTGTGCGTGGGTGAGAAGGCGGAAAGTAATTCTTTTGTTGACGGGAAGCCAATGGAGGTTTTTTAAGTGTCCGGTGACGTGCTCTTGGCGCGGGATGTCTAATATGAGTCTCGCTGATGCGTTTTGGATGCGCTGGAGCTTTTTCTGCAATTTTGTTGTAATTCCGGCGTAGAGAGTGTTGCCATAGTCCAGTCGACTCGTGACCAGTGCGTGGGTGACAGTCTTTCTTGTTTCGAGGGGGATCCAGCGGAAGATTTTTTTGAGAATGCGAAGGACGTTGAAGCAGGAGGACGATAGTGCGTTGACTTGTCTGGACATTGAGAGAGAGGAGTCTAGAATGAAGCCAAGGTTACGTGCATGGTCAGTAGGAGTGGGCGCTGATCCCAAAGCGGAAGGCCACCAAGAGTCGTCCCACGCTGAGGGGGAGGATCCGAGGATGAGCACCTCAGTTTTGTCTGAGTTGAGTTTTAGGCGGCTCTGTTTCATCCATTCGGCTACTTCTTTCATGCCTTCGTGAAGGTTGTCCTTGGCGGTGTTGGGGTCTTTGGTGAGGGAAAGTATCAGCTGGGTGTCGTCGGCGTAGGAGATGATGTTGAGGTTGTGTCGACGTGCGATGGGGGCGAGGGGACTCATGTAGACGTTGAAGAGGGTGGGACTGAGTGAGGAGCCTTGAGGTACGCCGCAGATGACTTCGGTGGGCTCTGAGTAGAAAGGGGGAAGTCGGACTTTCTGTGTTCTCCCTGCTAGGAACGAGATGATCCAGTCCAGGGCTTTTCCTTGTATGCCGATGTTGTTGAGGCGTTGTATGAGGGTGCTGTGACATACAGTGTCGAAGGCGGCGGAGAGGTCGAGAAGAATGAGGGCTACTGTTTCACCGTTGTCCAGGAGTGCCCGGATGTCGTCGGTCGCCGCAATGAGGGCGGTCTCGGTGCTGTGTTTGGTTCGAAAGCCGTTCTGTGAGGGATCCAGGGAGTTGTTGGATTCAAGGAAGGCTGCGAGTTGGCTATTGACGGCTTTCTCGATGACTTTGGCCGGGAAAGGGAGGAGGGAGATGGGTCGGTAGTTTTTCAATTCTGAGGGGTCCGCTGTTGGTTTTTTCAGAAGGGCGCTGAGTTCGGCGTGTTTCCATATTTCTGGAAAGGAGGCTGAGTTGAAGGAGCAGTTGATGACCTCGCGGAGTTGGGGAGCGATGATGGAGTTAGCTTTGTTGAAGATGTAGTGGGGGCAGGGGTCAGAAGGTGAGCCAGAGTGGATTGAGTTCATGAGGCGAATGGTGTCTTAAATGGTGATTGGGTTCCAGGAGTTGAGGTAGTTAGTTGGAGGGGTGGGATCAGAAGGGGGTGGGGTGAGTTGGTCATTGGGAGTGTTCTTGAAGCTGTTGTGGATGTCGGCAATTTTGTTGTAGAAGAAGGAGGATAGCGCATTGCAGAGGTCTTGGGAGTTAATGATGTCGTTGGATGCTGCGGGAGGGTTGGTGAATTCTTTGACGATATTGAAGAGTTCCTTGCTGTTGTGAGAGTTGTTGTCGAGGCGGTCCTTAAATGCTGATTTCTTGGCGGATCGAATCAGTTGGTGGTGTTTGCGGGTGGCTGTCTTGAGGGAGGTCATGTTGTCTGAGGTTGGTTCTTTTCTCCAATTCTTCTCCAGGGTGCGGCAAGTCTTCTTGGATTTTTTAAGGTCATCATTGAACCAGGGAGCCTTTTTGCTGAATGATTTCAACTGGTGTTTTTTCAGGGGTGCTAGTTCGTCTACACTGTGGGTAATCCATTGCCTGAGGTTTGTGGCTGCTTGGTCTGGGTCCGTTGTTAGGGTGGGAGTGTTTTGGCTGAGGGATGCGAGGAGTTGGTCGGTGGTGATTTTGTTCCAATTTCTTCGTGGAATGGGTTGTGGATGGTTGTGGGTCAGGGTTGTTTTGTAGCTGAAGTGAACACAGCTGTGATCCGTCCAGTGGAGAGCTGTAGTGTGATCGAAGGAGATGTGCTTGCTGGAGGTGAAGATAGGGTCGAGCGTGTGTCCGGCTATGTGAGTGGGGGTGTCAACAAGTTGTTTGAGTCCGAGATTGGACATGTTGTCCAGGAGGGTGGTGGTGTTGTTGTCGAGAATGTTGTCGAGGTGGTAGTTGAGGTCTCCTAGAAGAATGTAGTTCTCGGAGGCGAGGGCGTGCGGGCTGACGAAGTCAGTGATGTCGTCGCTGAATTGAGATCGGGTGCCTGGGGGCCTGTAGATGAGGGTTCCTCTGAGGGTGGTCCTGGGGTCGGTGTGGATCTGAAAGTGGAGGTGTTCGGCAGTTGCGAGATTGTCGTCGGAGCTGGTTGTAATTTTGATGGTGTTTCTATGGACGATGGCGATGCCTCCTCCAGTTTTTTTAATGGTGCGGTCTTTTCGAATGATCTTGTAAGTGTCCGGTATGGCTATGGCGATGTCAGGGGCAGAAGATTACGATGTCCCTTACCCGCCTGCCTAGCCATGGCTGTTCAACCGCAATGGAAGAGTTGACGGAAAGAGACATTTGAGGCCCATAGCAGGCCCCTTTCCCTCTAACACCCAGACTTGGGACCTGGGGGGCATCTATGATGCCCCCTTACATATCACTGCACCATGTGGCAGGCACTGCATTGTGCCAGCCACGCAGTGCAGTGATATATGTAATATGTCCCTTTTTTACATTGCGGCGGATGATGCAGCCAGCAGCACCTGCTGCAATGTAAAACATAGGCACTGTGAACGCTGTAGTGGCGGTCGCACTGTAATGACTATTGTGGGGCCGCCACCTTGGAAGCCAGCGGTCCCATTCTCCGATTCGATGTCAGACAGACTGAAGTCCGTCTGCCATCGCAATCACCCCCTAAGTTTGCAAACTTCTTGGTCTCTGCTTCATGCACAAACACTTTTAACATGTGCAGCCTGCTTTCGGGCCACTGGAATTATGCGGCAATGAAAGCCAGAATTATGTTGCAGTGTTGACTAAATTAGGCAACAATAAAAAGGCTGCAGCGTAATGCGGAACATTTTATGATGCTTTAGTATTTTGACATATTTATACATACTAACAGCCTCTGCAAAGCTTTTGCCTCATTAGTACCTGTGTAACATACAAATGCAGCAGTAGGAAAGGTGACCAGTCAACCTTGCAAAGGGCCCTACACTTCCCAGCAACATAGGTCACATTTCTTTCAGTAATTTTTTATCCGTTTGAGCTACAAAATAGTTTTGGGTGAAATTGTTAGATTATGCAGCAGATGATGTATTATGTGGCATATATGATGCAGCCATAGTTAAGTGGAAAACATTTTTCCACTTAACTTAGTTTTGCCCCAACATTGTAGTTGATAAATTTGGCAGTTCCCCAAACCCAAAAGTCGAGTTTGGTCACAATTTGCATTTTAAAAGCAGTCCTACAACCCAGGGCTACTTTTAAACTGACCTCAGGCTTCGGCAGTGCACACATGCAAGCGCAGAAAGGGCTGATGGTCTCTAAACCGCCATGCCCTATTATATTCTAGGGAGGTAGTTCTAATCCCCCTGCCCTATTATGTACTAGGGCCTTGTAGGAGAGGTCATGCCAATCATAGGGGTACCCTAACCCATAGTGCACCCCAGTGTATGTAAGTGTTTTCACTGTATTTTTAAATGTCCCTTTCAGAATAGCACTGGCCCTGGGCCTGTTTAGGCAGAGTCCAGGGTCAGTCAGAGTCGGGTACCACCAGTACCAGTCAGAAAAACAGTTTGGGGAGTGCCCAGGGCGGCTATTCAGGGTGGCTTTGCAACATTAGAGAAGTACAAACTCAGAATTTAAAACATAACACCATGGTTGGGGGTTCTTTAATAATCAGAATTGATTTCTATCCTAATGAACCCATTTTCCAATCTTAGGATAAGGAAAGACTGGGGAAAAATCATAACGTTCTAATCTATACCTTGAAGTTTTCATGCAGCTCTTTGATGGCGGTTAATGGCTCACTGTTCAATGTTAGGATTTTAACTTACGAACTGCAAATACCAAAAGAATCGCTCAAACAAAAGCGGTAACTCACTGATCTATTTACATGGTATGCATTTTGCGATCTGTGTGGTACACGTTTCTTGCAGCAGGTATATTACCCCACTGTGGTTACCTTACCATGAGTCAAAACTTCCACTAGACAAACCTCCGATCTCTCTCAATAAAGAACATTAATCACCGAAGTTATCTTCACATTTTTATTGCTGCCTGAAAATTGCTGAAGACCAGGAATGCAGCAGCAGGTACTTTTCAAACCATAATGCACTTGCAAACACAACGCCCTCACCCTAAGTCAGCGACCTTTGTTTGCTTGGTGCGTGAAGATGCAAGATTCATATGCATGTGTTTTTTTACATTTGGTCTGATTACTATATGAATGTAAATAACAATAAAGCATAATGCAAACTGTGAGTACATGCCTGCTTTTCTCAATATTTCACTTCAAAAGTATGTGATTGTATTTGTTTAACGGGTGGTGGTTTGTATACGGTTACTGGAAAGTCCACAAGGTTGTCCCTGTCCCCCCCAGAATTTTAGTGTCTCCTACGCCCCTGATTTACAGGGCTTTCAGCTGTGACAACAAATGAGTTTGGACAAATGTCAGTGCCAGTCTCCTTCCCAAGCATTCATATAAATTTCATCTCATCGGTTTTCAAGATGACTCAGGCTGCTTCATAGAATACAGTGCATCTACAGTATGCATCCATGGAGCAATTCATGAGTTTACTTTCTGCATCCAATTTACCTGTGCGCATTATCTGTGAATGTCCGTGTGCATCTGCGTACTTGTGCACAAAACCGTACGTACACATTTTGCCAGGATTTTACATGCAAAACGAGTGTGTTTGTAATAACTTGAATATACCAAGTATAAGCATTGCAACCAGAAACAAGGAAAATGGTGCAGTGTTAATGACTGTGTTACCTTTTTTCCAATCTGGAAAACTTTGAATGGGGCAGTTAAGCCAAAGCCGGCAGGATCAGTATTTCCCCAGACAGTGTTACCGCCTGGTAATTTCTCCAAATTTATGAGGGCCTCAATGTTCTGTAAAAAAACCGGTGGCAAATAAACGAATGCATTATAACCCTTTCACTCTTTCTTCTTCTGTAATGAATAAAATGTCCTGAGTCCTCTGAATAAACATGATCTGAGTTTACCAGGCACAAAGCAGGACTTCCATTGCAGAGCCTTGCATATCAGATTAAATTGCGGTCATGCCTGCCCAGGTTGTGAGTGCAGGCAGTCAGAATGAAAGGGACTAGAGAGGCTTTCAGAGCAGCCGACAGACCCACTGCACAGGTGGCATGCCATATGATGAGGGGTCAGGAGGAGTGTAAACTACATGTAGGCGCGCTGGGCCTTCGGTACAGATCTGGGCTCCCAGTGTAGAATCAGTGTTGATATTCTTGATAATCTTTATTTACATGCGCAATTTCCCTTTTCTTATTTTTAATGAAACCAGCTGCATAGGGGCAGTGTTAAATAAACGCGCCCAGAGAGGAAAGTTGAACAGAAGAAGCCATAAATCAGCAGCTTTTCCACAAACGAGAGGCTAGTGTATCTGCGGCTCGACCAGGTGAAACCCCCACCTCAAGCCTGTCAGATAAAAATACGTTTCACGGCCAACCAGTGACAGCTTTCAGAATGTATAATTGAGATATTTAAGGACAATTACGACGTGTGCTCTAGATTACAGGAGTAAGTGGGTCATTTACATCTTGCAATTTGTCTTAGTATTATGTGCTTTCCACACAGAGCTGTCAATCATTGTTGTAATAGGTAAGAACACATGGTTACCCCATCACCTTGAAATATTTAAACAACAGCTTACGTGGCAAAGGTGAGTTCTCATTTCTGGAAGTATACACTGCACTTCAGTACTCTTACTACTCTAATGCGAAATACTTGTGTCAGTAAAACATTTACTCTTTTCGCCTCTGTCTGGGAACATTCCCTCTTCAGGCAGCTCATTTTCGGAAACAAACGGAGCTCCATCACTGCGCCACTTGAGGAGTGAGAGACCTCCATGAGTGAAGTATGTCAGCCGCGGCAATGGCAGACAAGGAATTGTGACTCATTAATAATTTGTTGGCGAAGGTGTACACCTCATAAGAGCAAAAAGATAGGAAACAGGCGCACTTAGTCCATATTTATTTATTGGTGAACTAGAGCTGGTGACGTCTTTCCATTCTTATCGGTGACTTTTGGTTGCCTGATGTGAAACACTTCTGAAGAAAGTCTGCCCTTCTGCTTTTAGTACTCTGCACATAAAAAGACGTTTTGTGCGTAAGATATTCACCAGCTGGTACCGTACGATCATTGTAAGATAATTGAGTGAGTTGAGTTGCCGTCTTCAATCCCCGTGATATCTCTGGGAAGGGGAAGGGGGTGCAAGCGGGAGAAAGGAGAGTCGCGGCTCACAATACTCGGGAGGGGGGTCCGGGGGTTGTAAATTACAATAAAAAAACGTACCTGACCGGGTCCGCGCTAACTCTGCTGCGGGGTCCCGAGTCCCATTGGCGCCTACAGTTCCTGGAACAGCTGAGTCACTGCTGGCAACCCCTGAGTCTCAACCAATCCTGGCGCGAGCAGCACCAGTATTGACTTAGAGCAGGGCAGTATTACGCTTCGCCCACCTGCCCATTAGGAGAGCGAGGGTTGAGCCTTTGCTCAACCCTCACTCTCCTAATGGGCATTGGCAAGACAGAGCAGGCACTAGTGCGCATGAGTGGGCACGGTGCAAAAATTCGCCCTCCGTCCCTATTCATGCGCACTTGTGCTGCTGCATGCCCCTGGTGACGTCTGACTGACAAACATGTCAGTCAACTTGACGCCGGACCGCCCACCCCCTTCAGACGCTGAAGGGGTGGGAGGTCCGACGTCATGTGGACTGACATGATTGTCAGTTCTCCCTCACCTCTCTGAACTTAAGTAAACTGAGAGTTTACTTAAGTTCAGAGATGCTGAGGGAGCAGCTGCGGGCAGGGGGGCTGCGCCCCACACCCCAATGGACGCACCGCCCCTGTTGTATGGGTTTGGTAGGTTTCCCTGGATGGCTGCCGAGCACGGGGCCAAAAACCCAGGTGCCCCCCTTGCAAAACCAGGGCGTTTTGTGATAGGTAATTGTGATGTATCCACAATACCTTTTGGCCCCTTCCCTGCCGTGGGCACTTGGCCCACCCACACAAGTGAGGTTACATTTTTATCGGGAAATTTCAGAGAATGCAGGGTGCACGGACTTTTGTGGATCCACGCAGAGTCCGGGACTTTTCATCACGGAAAAAAGTTTGTTTGCAAGGGATTCTGGGTAACAGAACCTGGTGAGAGTACACAAGTCACCCCATCCTGAATTGCCCTTGGTGTCTAGTCTTTAAAAACATAGAGGTTTGCTAGGGTTTTCCTAGGTGCTGGTTGCGCTAGGGCCCAAAATCCACAGGTAGGCACAATGCGACAAAAGAGTCAGTGCCTAGTGGACTTTCTGCCACCCTGGGTGAGGGGGGACATCGGAGGGGAGGTTTGCCCCGATATGCCCCCACGGGGGCTAGAAAGACTGTGGTTATTTTTGGGGAGGGGCATTACTATGCCCATTCTGGGCAGCCCCCACCCCCACATATAAAAGAGCCAGCATAATCGCTGGTGCCTAGTGGGATCTCTGCCACCCCCAGAAGAACAGATCAGGGTCTACTCCCCCCCCATCTGCCTCCTGGGGGGCAGAAATACTGTGGCATTTTCTTTGGAGGGTGGGGATTTGTCATTCCCATTCTCGGCAGCCCCCATCCCTGAATTTTGAAAAAATAATATCCCTGTTGCCTAGTGGGCTTTCTGCCCCACCAGGGGGGCATATAAGGGGCTATTTCCCCCATCTGCCTCTCAGGAGGGGGCAAAAAGACTATGATCCTTTTTTGGGTTGGGGCATTGGCATTCCTATTCTGGTCAGGCCCCACCCCTGAATTTTGAAAAAATAATTTCCCTGGTTTCTAGTGGGCTTTCTGTCCCCCCGTGGGGGTGGGGGCGAAAGACTGTATTGCCCAAAAGTTTTTGGGGGAAGCAAAGGCCATTGCCTAAGGGGCTGCTCCCCCCTCCCTGGTGTCTAGTGGGTGGATCCCTGCTTGGGGATCACACTCTTGGGGCGGTTCCCAAGTGGGATCTACTAGGGAGGGATACCATGGGAAAGGGGAGATCTCCCCTTTCCAATGATACCTCTCCAGTCTTTCTACATGCTCGGGGAGCATAGAAAGTGAAACGGGAATGACCCTAAAGGCTCATTTCAGTTTCGGTTTCTATGAGATGGCGTCAGCGCAACGTGAGCACATATTGTCATTTCACAGTAACCAGGGGGGAGAGCCTCGGAAGATGGGGAAGCTCTTCCCCAGCTCCAGAGGCTGCTGGGGAGGAAAGGAAATCCTTCTGGTGCCTGCACCAGAGGGATTTCCGGTGCCATGTGCGAGGACGGCAGAGAGCCGTCCTGAGCACACAAGCACTGAGGCTCAGAGCTCCAACGGGGTTAACAATACTGTCAAAAACAAATTTCCAGTTTTTTCCCCGTTTATAAACATGTACACCACTGTTGTGGTTTATTCATCTTTTCACCTAATGAAAAACATTAATGCCTAGATGCATCAAACAGAATTGCATTCGCAAACGGTGCGAATCGCATTTTTCGGCCGTTTGCGAATGCAATTGACTAATTTGGAATGCATCATGCATTTCGCAATTTTAGGAATCGCAACCATGTTGCGATTTCTAAAATTGCGATTGCATTTAAGAAATCGCAATTTGAGATTTCTTAAATGCAATGCATGATTATTTTTGAATTGCGAATTCGCAATTTGGAAGGGGTAAAATAGCATGAAATTGAACTTCATGCTAATTTACAGAAAACTATCAAATATGCACAGTTTGCATTTTTGGAAGTTTAAATTTACACACACACATGCCCTTGGGTGTAGGGAGGGGTTCTTTGGACCCCCCTGCACCCTTGAAATTGCATTCAAATTTTGCGAATCGCGATTTGAAATTCGCAAAATGTGATTGCCTTCCCATTCATTCCCATGGGCCTTTTGGCCCATAGGAATGAATGGGAAGGGTTTTCCTTAATTGCGATTCGCAAATTGTGAATCGCAATTAAGGAAAAATACCGAATCGCAAAAATAAATGCGAATTGTTCATGCATTGCCGTTTGCGACTTCTAAATTGCGATTCCTTAATTTTCGCAATTTAGGAATCGCAAACGGCAACAATGATGCATCTACCCATAACTTCCTATTTCAAATCAATGATACATTCATATGTATAAAATGCAAATTCAACAAACTTCAGTCTTGAACACAATCTTCTGTTGAAGCCCAATGCATTTCAGAATTCTTTACCTTCTTCAGGGGCTCTTGTTCGCAAATAGAATTTGAAACTGACATAAACAATGATAACCAGCAAGGTCCACTATATATACGCAACCAATTGAAACAACTGCACTGTGAAGGCTGGTGCCCATGGATAACCTTCTGACTGTGAAAAGGAAAATGTAATGCATAATTAACAAGAGAATTTGATTTATTTGTTCACTCTCATGAAAGAATTACATCTGGAGAAGAGAAAAATAAGTCTAAAGAAAACCACCACATGTTCCATACTTGAACCATTGACGTTAGTGCTACCCTTGACATGCTAGTAATATCTATGTGCTTTTGCCTACATGCCATATTGTGAGTTAACCATTATAAAAATATCTCCCTGCAACAATGTGCTGTTTCATTACTATAATATACACTCACTGTGTGCTCAAACGAAAATATTGCGCTGTTCTGCCAATTCCTGGAAACACAAGAAACTTTCTAATGAGAAACTCTTGCCAAACCACTCTTGGTTTCATTATTCTACATCTTCCTCGTAAACACTGTTAGCACGTACCAAGAAGTTTCGAAAGAGGAGCTAGGGGTGAACAATTCGCTCCAAGATGGAGATGTCCTGATAAGAAAACTAAAGTCCCTTGTTGATGATGCTGCCATGGAGAAGCACAAAACCGGCATGCACTGGTCAGCGTTCGGATTTCCGGTCGCTTGAGATTTGTGGCGGTGATGGAGGAAAGGATTTTCGTTAACGGAGATAATGTGAACAACCATTTACGATGACGACGGGGGGAAAGGAGAAGGGCTGTTTGTTGTAATTCATATGTATTCTGTCACGCGCTACTGCCGCCCAGCGCGTGACAGTAACTGCCTTGGCTCTCCTGCACGAGAGCATCCCTGGTGTTAACCCCTTCCCTTTGGCTCCCCCAACATTCCAACCTGACCTCTCCTCTCCCCTCTCTCCCAACTGTCATTATTCTTTCTTCCCAAGCCTGTACAGATACGCCTACTCCCTGTGGAGCTATAATGAATAAACCTTAGAACCCTTCATACCCCTTCCTCTTCATTTCCACACTGTGCAGTGGTGATTTATACTAGAAAGGTACTTCCATAATATTGGACGCTGGTTAATTTTTTTTAATCACTTTATGTGTACAGGATGAGGTTGGTGGAGTCAAACTTGGTATGAGCAGCAGAGCGACTGTCAGAAACGTATTGGTACGTCCTAATAGTGCTTACGAGGAAGATGTAGAATAATTAAACCAAGAGTGTTTTTGGCAAGAGTTTCTCATTAGAAAGTTTCTTGTGTTTCCAGGAATTGGCAGAACAGCGTGATATTTTCGTTTGAGCACACAGTAAGTTTACATTAAAGTAATGAAACAGCACATTGTTGCAGGGAGACATTTTTATAATGGTTAACTCGCAATATGGCAAGTGGGCACAAGCACATGGATATTACCAGCATGTCAAGGCTGGCACTAACTTCACGTTTAAAGTATGGAGCATGTGGTGGTTTTCTTTAGACTTATTTTTCTTCTCCAGATGTAATTATTTTATGAGGCTCCACAAATCAGTTTCTCTTGATAATAACGCATTAAATTGTCCTTTTCACAGTCAGAATGTTATCTATGAGTACCAGCCTTTACAGCGCAGTTTCAATTGGTTGCGTATATAATGCTGACCATGCTGGTCATCATTGTTTATGTCTGTTTTAAATTTGAGTCGAGAACAAGAGCCCCTGAAGTTGGGCGAGTATCCCGAAATGCATTGGGCTACAACAATCGACCGCATTCGATTGAATTTTGTTGAATTTGCATTTTATACATATGAATGTGTCATTGATTTGAAATAAGAAGTTTATGTATTTCAGGAGGTGAACAGATGATAAACCACAACAATGGTCTACATGTCTATAAACTGGAAAATTGTTTTTGAGAGTATTGTTAAAGATTTTTATATGTGGCAGTCTTACAATATGGGTGAATAACATACATGATATACTCGTTAGCAGTCCCCAGTGGTCCAAAGCAGTGTTTTCCGTGGCACAATTAGAGTTAGATAAAGTGTATGAATGACAACATACACACTTGGTGAGCACGGCAGTAAAGGTAATACAAGCAAAGGTATATTAGTGTGCACGAGAAATCACAACATGTACTCCGCTGAAAGTGCCAGCTTTGCAGCAGGGTAGACGGTGTTCTACCCTCTGAAAACAGTGGATAGACATCGTCTACCCTCGACTCAAGCCCTATGTAGCAAGTCCACTTCAGGCGAGATGACGCAAACCAATTTACTACAGACACCATAACTTTGTGAAAAAGACAGCAGATAGGTTTGCATCACAATATAGACACATAAACAACCTTGCAAAAGCTATTCAAATAAAAGTAAACCTAGCTAATACATCATGTTCCTCAACAAACCCTGCCCCCTTACCCCTCCCCTAGCATTCCTCTTATTTAACTCCCCTGCCCCCCACTGTCACACTATTCCCTCTTTCACTAGCTGAAACTCTTCTGTCCAGCTTGACGTGTTTACCTGTAAACAACTGTAACCCAATGTTCCCCAACCTCAGAGATGATCCGCCCATACCTCAGCCAAACCAACCCAAATTGTAACCCAAGATACAGTGTATAACCCGCCTGCACCTGCTTATTCGCGACAAGCTAAGTATAGAAAACATATACAACTTCAAACAGCACTCCTGTCCCCTTATCACTGCCCCTCTCTGCACACCTGTAAATGTTAAACACCCTAACTATTCCTTGATGGGGGGGTTAAAAAATGCCCACTTTTTATATCTACCCTGTGCCAGCGTGTACTCACCTAAAAAAGACCCCACCCTGCTGATTATATCTTTTTAACCCCTATCCTTTAACCCTTCTGACCATCACCTGTCCAGCAAGCACCCTGACCTTCACCTCTTGACAGAAGACCCCGAAGGGTCAAGGCTTGAGGTAACCTACCCCCTACAAAGCCACATCCGGCACGACGGCGAAACCCACTTCACTACTAACACAAGTGTTTAAAAAAGGCCGCTTAAATAATACAGTTGGGCATCACAATATAAACATATACACAACCTTGGCAAAAGCCATACAAACTAAAGTTAGCCTGAATAAACCCTGCCCCTCTCTAGCATTCACCTTCCTATTTAACTCAACTCTCCCCAACAGTCATACCATTCCCTCTATGACTTTCTGGGAACCATTCTGTCCAACGTGACTGTTTGCTGTCAATGCCTGTAAGCCAATGCCCCCGCCTCATACCTCAACGAAACTAACTCTGCTTGTAACCTTACCTACAGTGTAAAACCTGCCACTCATAAAAATCAAACCTTGAACCTTTTCTGCCACACCCCACCCATGTAAGAACAAAATAGCCCAACTCCCGCTCAAACTTTCACCCCTAACGAACTCGCTCATCCTTACCTTAGTTAATTAGGTATAATTACATGGTGACGTCCATCAAGTGCACCCCGTCATCTCTAAAAAACTTTTCAGACCAGGGAGTCTGTGCAGGTTTCTCCAGCCCGGCTACTGAGACGGCCGGCTAAACACACATGAGCACTTAGGGACTCGGAAGTGCACAAGCACTACTCCACTCCCTCCCATCCCCCGCCTCTCCATGCACAAGCTGGCAAACAAAAAATAAAAAGATGCTAGAGTATCATGTTATTTTTCCTTTGCTGGTTCTGCGCCAGGTAAGGGATGACACTCCCCTGCCATGGCGGAGGAGCTGCCACTGGTAGCTCTTGTCCATAACCAGCGTATCTCTCTTAAATCCTTTTTTATTTCCTTTAGCAATCCCATGCCCTTCACCTTTACCGGGTCATTTTGCCCTAAATGAATTATGAGAACAGCGGCTGCATTTATTTTTATTTTTATTTTTGCGTGTTTGTAGAGCGCTAGAATAGACTCCCAGGGGAGTATCTCCGCGCTGTATGACTGCCGAACCTGCAGGAGATCGAGTTACATAACTGCAATCCAATTCTGAAACTGTATGGTTAGACCTGGAACAAGAACGTCTTCAGCTTTTTCCTGAAGGCCAGATGATTTTCAAGCTGCCTAAGCTGGAGGGGGAGGCCATTCCAAATCTTCGGTCCCCTTACCGACAGAGCCTTACCCCCTTGCCTTGCCCGCTTGATCACTGGACCGTAGAGCACGGGAAGGGACATACGGCA
Source organism: Lissotriton helveticus (assembly GCF_964261635.1). Classification (NCBI taxonomy): domain Eukaryota; kingdom Metazoa; phylum Chordata; class Amphibia; order Caudata; family Salamandridae; genus Lissotriton; species Lissotriton helveticus. The sequence goes on from NC_136069.1 coordinate 194,558,243, forward strand.
CAAACTTGTCTGCCAGATAAGAGGGACCCAAACCATGAAGTCCTTTATGTACCGTACAACAGATCTTAAAGATGACTCTCTGACGAATGGAGAGCCAATGAAGCCTGGCAAGAAGTGGTTTTGATGGTGTTCTGGGAGGAGCATTTACAACCAGCCTAGCTGCAGTGTTCTGCACGACCTGTAACCTGTCCAGATCCTCCTCATTAGCTGACAACAAGAGGCCATTACAGTAGTCGAGACGACTGATAACCAGCGCCTGGACCAGGGTCTTTCTAATGGTGTCTGGAAGCAATGGAAAAACTCTGCGCAGCAGTCCTATAGTTCGAAAACAGGACCCAACAAGGTTGGTAACATGCTGCTTCAGGCTGAGTTCTTGTTCCAGACGGAACCCTAGGTTCTTGACTATCTGCTTAGGCTCAGGGACTGGGCCTAGGTCTAAAGGCCACCAGTCAGGAGCCCAGCAGATCTTAGCCTCACCGAAGAGCATAACCTCTGTCTTTGAAACATTGCACTGCAACATGTTCAAAGACATCCATTGGGAAACTGCTCTCATCCCCTCAGAGAAAGAATGTAATACCTCTGGAGTTAGGTGGTCAAAGGGAAAGAGCAGCTGGGTATCGTCAGCATATGACACTGGACAAAAACCAAAGGCTCTCAGGATATTCGCCAGGGGGGCCACATAGATGTTGAATAATGTGGGGCTCAAACAAGAGCCCTGTGGCACCCCCTTAGTAATCCTGGTCTCCTTGGATCGAAAATCTCCCATGGTGACACATTGGGTTCGATCCAAAAGAAAGCTCTTTAGCCAAGCCAGTGCCATGCCCCCTAGTCCACTCTCAGTCAGACGCTCGACCAAAATTTCATGTGAGATGGTATCAAAAGCTGCCGATAAATCTAGCAACACCAGGACGGCTGATGTTCCTTTGTCCTGGAGCATGCGTAGATCATCGGTAATCGACAGCAATGCTGTTTCCGTGCTGTATTTTGGTCTAAAGCCCGACTGAGATGGATCTAGTGCACCAGTGTGTTCCAGGTGATTAGACAAGTGCTTATTGACGTGCTTTTCTATGAGCTTTCCCATGAATGGTAAAAGGGAAATGGGTCTCAAATTGGTCATGTCAGCCCACGCAGTGGCGGTATTCTTGCGGATGGGTCGCACTTGGGCTCTGTAGTTTATTCAAAGGAATTAACAATTCCCTTCATCTAATGCCACCTTTACCAAACCAATGAATCTGGACTTGCAGGTCATCAAAACCCAATTGTTTGCCATATCGCTGCTGTGATGCCTGCCTTGCTGCCACTTTACAAAAGAGAGCCCACATATCCAAACTGAGATGAAACCTCTATGAGGTCCAGGCACACAACCTGCAAACAACCAGCGAAAGAAAACATGAAATTTGACAAAGTAACATTTCAACAAGTACTTCTTAATGTAACACCCATACAGGCCCAATATCTTTCAAAGCAGTCTGATATCCAACCCCACAGTGTTTAATCCTGGCTATCCCCAACCCCATGCATCAGCTTCTGTAGCCATTCCAATCATTGGCTGGTAAACGCAAACCTCTCAATGCTTTATGAAGCACCAACAGCACTTAACAAATCTTCAACCTGTTATCCTCCCAGTGCCTGAATAGAAAACCCCCAATTCCCCACCTTGTTTTCAAAGCTTCCCATGCTGCCATAGGACAAATCAACTAAACTGGATAATGATGTAAGACCACTCTTCTACCTACCCCCTCCTGGTCTGTTTTTCCCATTACAATCTTTACCTCCAACCTATCCCTCCTTTCCATGACATCAGTAAAGCGCAAAAACGCCTCATTCCTACTGCCAATTAAGTCAGAAAAGGAGAAAACACAAAAAAACACCAAACCAAACCCCCTCCTGAAAACAACTTTGCTTCATCTTCTGTCAAACATATAGAATCTAGTATCGGAACATGTTTCTCCAACAACTGATGTGAAACTGGTCTGCAAAGCATTTTCTTTGTTGCACGATCCCTCGCCCATCCCTCTAGTAACCTTCTGCCCAACTTCCCTGTCGATGGCATGTATCCCCAAAACATTTTCTCATAAAATGCAATTCCTGACAGTTTACCTGCAATGGACGCGGGTGATAACCCTCTGTCTATTATGTCCAACATGAAATTCAGAACATAATTCCTCTCCTCGTCCACCCCAATATCCCTACCATCCCTGCTGTGTGCTCCAGAATCATTGAACTCCATTCAAGCTTGCCGATATGCCCTTTGTGTAGATGATATCAACAAAACCTCCACCAGACTCAGTAATCTGTACTGTGAACTTCCCAGAGTTCCTCAGGCATGGGTGTTTCCAGTGTGAGTCCATGAATGTCCTCCATTGTGAAGCGGATATAGCATCCGGAAGGTCATTGATGATTCTGGGGACGTGCCTCACCTGAAAAGTCACATTATACATCAGGCACTGTAATACAAAAACTCTTAGCAATTGGGAAACCTTTGGATCCCTTCCTGTTTATTTACAATGTCTACAACTGCTTTGTTGTCAACATTAAATAAAACTTTTCTGTTCTGAAAATGTGTACCCAACAGTCACACAGCCACATCCAAAGGAAATAATTCCAGAAAGGCAATGTGCATCCCACCAAGTTTCCAACCTTCTGACCATTTCTCAGCACACCACCTCCACTAATCTGAATGAACTACTTACCGTCTTCCCCCCAGATCTTCCAAAGGTACTCCATGTGAACCTGCCCAGAAAAACCTTCCCCACCCTCAAATTTGCCTTCAAACCAGCGGAAATATGAACCCTGTGGTGCAATAGTTGTTTACCCACCCATGCCAAGACCCATTGCCCACCTTTACAACTTCTCCGGCAAAGTTTAAGTGACCCAACAAAACCTGCATCTCTTTCACTGACGCTTTTTTCTTCAGCAACACACCATGTTAAAAGTTAGGCTGCAAACGTCAACATTATCGGCGCCATCTTGCTCTTCTTGAACCCATCCGTGCACGTAAGCGGCAGCCATTTTGAGCACCATGGCCTCCCTGCCCCTCGCTGATAGCCAGCGCGTCTCTCTCTCTCCCTCAACCTCGCAGGCACCCTCCCCGCGCGCTGACAACCCCCCCGCTCTCACATGCCTTGAGTCGTAAACCCCTCTTCAGCGCAGCTCTGCCTCGGAATCCCATCCTGTTCCCAGCGCGACACCTCCCTTCATTCCTTTCATGGTCCCAGGCCCTTTGATACAAACCCCCTTTCCTGCGTGCCCGTTTGTCTTCCTCGTTCCCAGGCCGCCACCTGGCCCTGCGGAGACTGTTTATTGCCCCCCGTACGGTAGGAAGCTTCCCCCATTAAAGGACCCTCGAGTTGATCAAAGCCCCCACCCTATGAGATCCGATCAACCCCACACATTCCGTGAATCGGCGGAATGTCCAGCTGCGCGATAATCATCACCTGTTGTGACCGGGGTGGGGACTTCAACTGTAAATGTGTGTGGGAACGGGCCTGAAGGGGAGATTCAGAGGATGTCCTTTCCTACTTCAAAGCATTACAAGAATGTGTTACCTGCAATAAAATTCATAAACTGTGTATAAGAGGCCAGGCCTCAGAGATGCGGTTAGAGCACCTCGTGACGATACTTGCTGTCCGAACTGATGTGTTCTCCTCCGGAGAGAATAAACCTTGTTTCCTGCCTTCCCGTCTCCAGCGCCTGCCTCTTCATTGATTAATATTCTGTGGGTTCAAGTGGCGACACCGCCGGGCAATACTTAAGGATCTTTGTTCATCAGTTGTCCGTGACCTTTTTTACAATTGGCGTCCCAAACGTGGGGCCCATCAGCGACTCGTGGATCCAGTGGGAGAGGTCCTGACGACAGGGTGAACGACTGCAACGATCGGGAAGTGCACCTGTCCGATAGACCCTCGTCTGACAGCCGATCATCCGAACTTCACTGGTTCCGAACAGACCTCTCTCGAGCGATCTACGGTCCTGACTGGGAACCATCAGGAGTGCCGCGAGGATTACGAAGAAAAGAGGACGATCGGGCGCTGGATTCGGAAGACAAGAAACTGTCCATGCGGTCCGGGTAAGGTCGTGTAAACACGACGAATTGCGAAATGATTATTTGAATTGTTTAGAAAATACTAGTATTACTCTTTGTTAATTTATTTGGAGATCCACTGTCTGCAAACGGAGAAACAACAGGCTCTCTCTTTGCAAGCAGTGGAGGATAGGCAATGCAGCCGTCGTGCCTATCTTTCTCCCCCACTGATTAATTATTTGAAATTGAACTATTGTTCGCGGATTGTTTTCTGGAGATTCTCTGTCTGCAAACAGGAAAGAGCCCCCTCCCCCCTTTTTACAGATAGTGAAAGGGTAGGTAACGCAGACCTTTGCGGGCCTACTTATTCTCCCCACTGAATTGTTTTTTTTGACCGAACGTTGACTATTTGATATTGGTTCATGAGGTATTCACTGCCTGCAAACAACGTAGAATAGGAATATTCTGTCTAGTCTTTGCACGCAGTGATAAGATAGGCAGTGCTGACTTTTGTCCCCGTTGTGCTCCGTCATGTCTGTCTTCTCCCCACTGATTGGTAGCCTGTTTAGCCCGGACCGCTTATTAGAGATGGACCATCCGGCTCCACTGGAAGGCACCCCTAATAAGGACATGTTCATGAAGCATGGATTGATCGCTATAGCCTATAACAAGCTGTGGCATAAATATACGAAAAAGGATCGAGAAAGTCAGTGGCCACTGATAGGATCCTTTGATGATGACAAAATAAACGCGCTAGAAGCAGCCCTTGGTAAAAACAAGACAACGCCCACTATGCTTGATAGTTTCGGCATGTGGCGCAAAGAAACTGAACAACGTAAAAAGAAAACCGAGAGTAGGTTGGGAAAAGAGCTGCGAAAAGCAGCCCACCTAGCTGCTCAGAAACTAGAAGGAGAGATAAAGGAAAGAGAGAAAGCCAAACAGAAACTAGAAATGGAAACATCAAGCCAGTGTCCGGTTAGAACGTCCTCCACGCTCTACCCTGATTTACCCTCGAAACAACGAGCCAACGATGATCTGCTGTTAGGTCCTCCGATCATCTACATGCCCCCTCCATATGTCCCTTCCCAACCCTTAGCACAGCACTCACCACCCCCAGGTACAAACGAGGGTAGCGCCACAGCTTCGGCCCCCATGGCCTCTGTGCCGGCCGAACCCCTTGTATTAAATACTACACAAACGACAACGTTAGGCGACCCTGAGACCCGAAGGGTTGGTTCTGCAAGAACAAGCAGACTAAGCAAAGATGAGCGAGCAGGGATCGACAAGATAGCAAGGGCACTGGTAGAAAGGAAGGAAGATGAAGAGTATATCACGGATATGTTTAACTCGTATACAGGGAGTCACAGACGACATTTTTCCGTACGACTGTGTTACCATGTCTTGAACGCATACGAGGACCGATATCGAGACAAAGGTCCCGAGAGCCTAACGACTCTGTACCGGAAGGTCGATATCGGGGATGAGGGCGAGTGTGATGTGACGGACCTCCTTACGCGTACGCTTGAGGTTTTCCGCCACCTCACTGAACGAGAATCGGGAACTAAACCCACGGCATCCGTGGCGACCGAACCACAAACTGGGCAATCTAACACCATGATGCCGATACGAGAGGCTGCCCCTTACTGGGTTCCTCCCCGAGGTGCAGGGACTAACGATGATGCAAACCACCAAGATGCAAAAGGAAGGGTAGTGTACAACTGGGTCTACCAGCCATGGGACCGGCAAGAGATTCTGACATTCCGGAAATCTCTGCCTGACCTACGTAAAAACCCCACTGCCTTGTATACTGAATTGGGTACAGCCCTAGGTTCAACGATCATGACCCTGGCTGACATCGACTTGTTTTTCGGGTTATGTCTACCAGCTGATGTGTGGAAGCAAATCCGGAAAGTCGACCACCTTGAGCTGTTTGGACATACCTGGTCACAACTCGATAAGCCCAAAATAAACAACGAGGACCTGGACAAAAGCCGTTGAAATCCATTCTAGACCTTCCAGATAAAATCGTACAGAAATTAAAAACCCTGATTCCAGAAAAGAAAGTGGACTGGTCGATAGTAACGGCCTGTCGCCAGAAACCCCAGGAGGATGTATCGGAATACTTCTCCCGGTTTGAAACGGTGTTCTCCGATTACAGCGGCCAGGACATTACCACTGCAACCGGACACCATCTGTTTGTCCAGAATTATGTTAAGGGTCTGTCATCGGAGGTCTCCCAGAAACTACAGGCTAGCGAGAGTAGTTGGGCAGCCTTCAAACCTACGGCTATCCTCCAGATGTCCCAATATTATGAACATCAGAAAAATGAAAACGATAGGGCAACCGAGAAAAAGAAGAAGGACTTGAAAGAGAGGGTGATGATTGCCCAACTGCAAGGGGTGACTATAGGACGAGACCAATACCGGGGAAACTATCAGACGAACGCCCCTAAGGCTGCATTTCCCCAGGACCGCACTTTGACTCCCCACAGTGGACGTACAGACCTTAGAGAGGACCAGTGTGCTTTCTGCAAAGGAACTGGCCATTGGAAGTCCCAGTGCCCAGTTCTTCTGGAAATAATCAGAAACAAAGACCCCAAGGACATAGCAAGTGGACCGAGAAATAAGGGACAACAGCGAGGCCCCCCAAATGACACGACTAACGACAGATCAGGCAGACCGAATACATTTGATCGACCCAGGCAGAACCAATATCAGCAATCTGACTACGATGACGCCCACAACTTTGCATAGGACTGCCAAGGGCAAGGGAGGGATCCAGTCGAGCTCTATGTTGACCAGCAAGGCCCTTACGTCACTGCTAAGGTCCTGGGTACAAAGTCTCCGTTTCTGGTAGACACTGGCGCAACACGTAGTGCGTTATCTAAACGACTGATTCCAAGGGCACCCTTGTCTGGCTCACTTATAACATCGACAGGTTTCGATGGAACGCCCTCCACTAACCCTTTGTCTGCCCCGATCCTCTTTGACGTAGAAAATAACACCACTGACACCACGTTTTTGCTTTCCTCAAATAGCCCTGACGCCATTATGGGACTTGATTTATTGAAACACTTCCGAGCGACAATCAGATGTTCTCAAGACGGAGTTCGAGTTTTCCTTTACGACAACCCCGTTCTGCTTAGACATTGCCCTCCCCGACGCATGTTTTCCATCACCGATGCTGACACATCCCTGCTTGACACTCTGCCTCCATATCTGTGGGCCAAGACGGATTCGGACGTAGGGCGCATGTTGATTGACCCAGTGCACATTACTGTCCGACCAGATGCAACACTCCCGAAACTTCCACAATATCGGATATCGCCCGAGGGCGAGAAGGCATTGGTGAAGATTATTCAATCGCTGATAGACGCAGGAGTGGTAGAGGAAGTGGTTAGCAACGTTTGCAACAGCCCTATTTTGCCCATCATCAAGAAACAGGGAGAGGGAGATGAGAAAGCATACCGTTTTATCATTGACCTACGAGAGATCAACAAAGTGGTGGTACCCCAGTACCCTGTGGTCTCAGACATCACCACCATCCTGACTTTGATTCATTCTACTGCCACCACCTTCACTGTCATTGACCTTAAGAACGCATTCTTTTCCATCCCCATCCACCCAGACAGCCGATATCTCTTCGGCTTCACCCTAAAAGCCCGCTCATATAGGTTCTGCCGAGCACCCCAGGGCTACACAGAAAGCCCTAGCATCTACAGCCAGGCCCTCAAGAGACAACTGGATCAAGTCCAGTTACCCGATGGAGTGGTGTTAGTGCAATATGTCGATGACATCCTTTTGGCAGCCGACACCACTCCATTAGCAGTTACAGCCACCATTCAACTCCTGCACTTCCTTGCGGAAAATGGCCACAAGGTCTCCAAAAAGAAGTTACAATTCTGCCAACCACAGGTCACTTACCTAGGTCACCTTTTGTCCAAAGAAGGAAGGAAACTCACTCCCGACCGGATCCAAACCATTCTCGAAACTCCTGTCCCTAAAACCCAGAAACAGGTTTGTTCCCTACTAGGCCTCACCTCCTTCTGCCGACAGTGATTACCGAACTTTAGCCTCATTGTGAAACCGCTGCTTTCTCTGCTAGCTAAAGACGTCCCCTTCCCACTCCCTTGGACCCCTGAGTGTCAAACCTCCTTCACGGAACTACGAGATGCCCTTTGTTCGGCCCCTGTCCTAGGTACCCCCGATTACGCAAAACCCTTCTCCCTTTACACTCACGAGAGGGAGGGGTGCGCCTTATCTGTCCTGACCCAGTCCATTGGCCCAAAGCAACGACCGTGTGCTTACTTCTCTGCCACTCTTGACCCTGTAGCCAGAGCCTTGCCTGCCTGCCTTCGAGCTGTAGCTGCTGCTGCAATCTCTATCCGACAGAGTGAGGGGATCGTGCTCTCGAATCCCCTCACGGTACTGGTACCCCATGCAGTTGACACCCTCCTGAACCAAACCAAGACGCAACATCTGACGAGTGCACGACTGACTGGATACGAACTGACCTTGCTTGCACCCCATATCACCCTGAAAAGATGCACCACATTGAACCCGGCAACTCTGTTACCCTTACCTGAGAATGATCCCAATGTGCACCCTGTACATGACTGCGTGACTCTTACGGACGAACAGACCAGAAGTAGGGTTGACCTCAGAGACACGGCTTTCCCTGACCCTGACGGAGAGCTGTGGGTGGACGGTTCTTGCATCAAACTCCCCGATGGCACCACTTCCGCTGCCTATGCAGTCACCACGGCTCGAACTGTAGTCGAGACAGCCCGCATCACGCAACGATCTGCCCAGGCAGCGGAACTGATTGCCCTGACACGAGCCTGCATTCTGGCAGGAGGAACCACAGCGAACATTTACACCGACAGCCAGTATGCCTTCGGGGTGGTTCACCATTTTGGGCTACTTTGGAGGGAAAGGGGATTCCTGACCTCACAAGGCACCCCCATTTTGCACGGGGATCTAGTCTCCGCCTTGATCGAGGCTGTCCTCCTCCCCAAGAAGCTTGCAGTCATCAAATGCCAGGCACACAAAAAGGTGACAGACATTATTGGACAGGGAAATGCACTAGCCGACATCACTGCCCGAACGACAGCTGAAAACAGGACGACAACACATATGTACGTGACCAGGTCACAAGCAGAAAAATGGACTGACGCTAGGGACACTATCAGAGACATTCAAATGGCTAGCACACAGCACGAACTGACTGAATGGACCCGGGTGGGATTAAAAGATGACGAAGGCTGCTGGCGGACAAGAGACACGAACAAATGGTTGCTACCTGACTCGTATCTGATTCCCATACTGACTATGGCACACTCCCCTGCCCACATAGGATCAGCCCCCATGATTGAACTTGTCTCCAGAGTTTGGCACAATGATAAAATCACAGACTCCGCCAAACGTCTGGTCCAACAGTGCTTGATATGCCTGCAACACAACCCCGGGAAAGGAGCTGTAGTACCCCGGGGAGGATTTGGGGTCCCAGATCACCCGTTCGAAGTCCTGCAGATGGACTACATCCAGCTAGACAGATGCCAAGGCCTGAAATATGTACTTGTTGTGGTATGCGCATTTAGCAAATGGGTGGAAGCATACCCAACCCGCGACAACACTGCTATGGCCACTGCAAAAGTACTGTTAAAGGAGTTTTTCCCCCGTTACGGCCTTTGTCGTATTTTATGGAGCGATAATGGCCCCCACTTCATAGCCGAAGTCATCTAACTCATCTTAAAGGGGTTGGGCATCAAACAGAAGTTCCACGCAGTCTTCCACCCCCAGTCTGCTGGACTTGTTGAGCGACACAATGCCACACTAAAGCTTAAACTGGCCAAGATAGTGGCTACCACAGGTCTGAAATGGCCAGACGCCCTCCCACTGGCATTGCTATCGATGCGTTCCACCCCCACCAAACATCACTTAACACCTTATGAAGTTGTTTTCGGCCGACCCATGAGTGTCTGGTCAGCACCGAAACCAACTTCCATTCATGACGTCCCGGACGTCCTAATGTCTGATTATCTGTATAAATTGACTGAAACTCTGTCTGTCATTCATCAACAGGTGCAGCAGGCCATCCCCGATGCTTCCAGGGGTCCGGGTCACGCCATCCAACCTGGGGATTTCGTGCTGATCCGAAACTTTCAGCGGTCGAAGAGTTTGGAACCCCGGTGGACGGGCCCCTGGCAAGTGTTAATCACCACCCGGACGGCTCTTCGTGTGGAGGGGAAACGGCACTGGCTGCACGCACACCACTGTAAGAAGGTCTCCTCGACCCTGGCCACGACAGAAAACATCGACAACCAAGAAGAGCTCCTGAACAAGGACCGTCCGTCGCTAACCTGCTATCCTGATACCGAAGCACTTGAACTTTCAAAATTCTCTGATCCCACTGTGCCATCCAGAGAAGGGTATTTCCTGCGTCGAAAGGAGGGAGCTTCGGCTAAGTAGACCACGAACTAAGTTGAATCTCAGAACGGTGACCCAAAAGCAACCAAGGGTTACCTGGAGAGAAGCTAAACTAAGTCTGTGGTTCTGCCCACTACCGAGCACCTTGAAGATGAAGATGATGGAAGCGCCAAATAAGAAGATGATGGAGGCAACAGGAAATACCCACTACAGAAACCCAAGAACAGACAGACTCCACAGCTCAAAGACAATTGCACTCTTCATCACAATCCTTTTCTGCTTTCTCCTCATGACCACACTCTGGATTGTGGAAGAAAATGCACCCGCTCACGAAACATTCCTGACCACTGCTCAGCCTACCACCATGAAGGAACATTATCTGATTTCGCTCTCTCCTCAACTCAGAGAGAGGCGAAAGGAGTTTTGGAATAACTCTTTCGTACAGCTACTTCACCAGCACAATCTCGCCACCAATGCCACCAACTGTTGGATCTGTGGGTTGCTACCCCACGCCACTGGACACTCGATACCATTCATCCCTTCACCCTTCTCAGTTCATGGCTCCTGCCTTGCTTGGCTGATCCTCCTGCAAGAAAGCTATAAGGATAATGCCACCTCTAGCAAAACCGTAACGCATTTCTACCACGGGGTCTGGCGAAACAAAACAAAGACACACTTCTGCCCGCAGACCTCCAACGACTCAGTCCACATGGACATCCCTGCTAAAGAACGAATTGAAATGCAGGTGTTCAACAATCCAACCAGACCCACCTTCTCCTACCTGCGGAAACGAACGGCCGCCACTCTGACTGTGGCCCTATCAGTCATCAACGTCACAGGCCACATGTGCATAGAAGGACGTGGGACACAGCTGGTGGGTCGCAGTGCTTGCCGTTTTACCAGGACTTTGGACTCCATGGATCCACCTTCCTTTGTGTCGTCCCCAAACATGTATTTCGTCTGCGGCACAAAGGCCTACACCTGGCTCCCCAAAGGCTGGGGGGGCACTTGTTTCATCTCCTTCATCCTTCCTCCGACTTATGTGGACCCAGCGAATCACCATAGACAAAAACGAGCCAAGGACATTGAGCAAGCCGACTCAACAGGAGCGCAGTTCCTCGATGCTATGAAGGGACTTGTTCCCCTCTGGGGCCCGATGGCAAACAGCCGTGCCATCCGACATCTGACTCAGGCAGTTGAGACAACAATGAACATCACAGCTGGTATCTTTGCTAACAACACCGCCGAGCTTCAAGCGGTCCGCCTGGTGGCCCTCCAGAACCGCCTTGTCCTAGATGTGGTTCTTGCGGACCGTGGTGGAGCATTACGCATTATTGGGTCCAGCTGCTGTACATACATACCGGACAACTCACCCTCAGTGTACAAAGCCATCGAACATCTTCACAGACTCTCTTCAGAAGTCCACCAGGAACAGGAAGAATGGTCGCTTGGTGGTTGGTTCTGGAACACCGTTAAGAACTGGGGCTGGAGACTGTTCACCATTATCCTGATTCCTGTAGTTGTGATATGCGGTCTATGCTTAGGAATTCAATGTCTGCCACCTCTGTGTTCATTATGTACAAATTGTCTTTGCCCTAAGACTGTGGACTTTGGAAACGAACGCATGGGAGCATTATATGATGCTGAGGTTAAGAATTTGATGAAGATTGACATTGAGTAGGCAAGTTGGCTAGATATGTTGAAAAGGGAGGACTGTTAAAAGTTAGGCTGCAAACGTCAACATTATCGGCGCCATCTTGCTCTTCTTGAACCCATCCGTGCACGTAAGCGGCAGCCATTTTGAGCACCATGGCCTCCCTGCCCCTCGCTGATAGCCAGCGCGTCTCTCTCTCTCCCTCAACCTCGCAGGCACCCTCCCCGCGCGCTGACAACCCCCCCGCTCTCACATGCCTTGAGTCGTAAACCCCTCTTCAGCGCAGCTCTGCCTCGGAATCCCATCCTGTTCCCAGCGCGACACCTCCCTTCATTCCTTTCATGGTCCCAGGCCCTTTGATACAAACCCCCTTTCCTGCGTGCCCGTTTGTCTTCCTCGTTCCCAGGCCGCCACCTGGCCCTGCGGAGACTGTTTATTGCCCCCCCGTACGGTAGGAAGCTTCCCCCATTAAAGGACCCTCGAGTTGATCAAAGCCCCCACCCTATGAGATCCGATCAACCCCACACATTCCGTGAATCGGCGGAATGTCCAGCTGCGCGATAATCATCACCTGTTGTGACCGGGGTGGGGACTTCAACTGTAAATGTGTGTGGGAACGGGCCTGAAGGGGAGATTCAGAGGATGTCCTTTCATACTTCAAAGCATTACAAGAATGTGTTACCTGCAATAAAATTCATAAACTGTGTATAAGAGGCCAGGCCTCAGAGATGCGGTTAGAGCACCTCGTGACGATACTTGCTGTCCGAACTGATGTGTTCTCCTCCGGAGAGAATAAACCTTGTTTCCTGCCTTCCCGTCTCCAGCGCCTGCCTCTTCATTGATTAATATTCTGTGGGTTCAAGTGGCGACACCGCCGGGCAATACTTAAGGATCTTTGTTCATCAGTTGTCCGTGACCTTTTTTACAACCATGCAACAGTTGCAATGCCTCATTCTTATCTGCAGGCAATCAGTACCCAAGTATGACAAAACTCTATGTGGTCCAACTGTCTTCTCTGGGGCCAGAGGAACACCAACATCTGCCACCACAGCCTGAACAGTAGCGAGCATGTCAGCACACAATGCCTTTTGCTGATTTCCCACCAGTAAAAAATCAACCAAGTAATGTGTAATAGTTGTGCACTACGAAAAAGAATCAAATGCCCATTGAAGAAAACTACTAAACTTCTCAAAAAGGGCTCAGGACACCGAACAACCCATAAGCAATAATTTGTCAACAAACAATGTTCCTTGAAACTGAATTCCAAGAAGCTGAAAACCATGTGAGTGTACCAGAATTAGTTGAAATATTGACTTCATGTTACATTTTGCCATATATGCTCCCATCACTGCCTGGGCCACCATTTTGAAGGCAAAATGATTTGATGCATACTAAACTTTAGTCCGCTCCTCTACTATATGGTAATTGACTGAATATCCATCAGGCCACGACTCGCCCTGTTCTTTTTTGGGTACCATTCCTATTGGAGAATTTATTAGGTATTCTAATGGCCAATCCAAAAAATGGGCCCTCCATTCTCCCTTCGCTTTCCTCTTTCATAAACTTGGCCCAAACCTCATGGGGAACAGATGTTGCTGAAAAACACCTTCTGAGTTCCAGTAGCCCCAATGTAAATGCCCCTTGAAATCCTTGTAAAGTCTCCTCTGCCTCTTTCTGACCTCTAGCCAATCCCTCAGCCTCTTCAAGTTAATTGGAGTATGGTCCTTCTTCCCCTGCAGTATTGCCACCTCCCTAGTTGGACTCTTCCAGAGTAACTAGCCCACCTCCCCCCTCCAGTGGTGGGAGAAGTCGAGCCAGACAAAACTCTGTTTCAGGACCACAGAAAAGGCATCTGGGGGTCAGAGCTCACTTTAGCTAAGGTCAACGTGGCTGGTCAAATTGGAACTGGACAGCTGGGCAATTGCAGGAACAGTCTCTGGTAGGTTGTTGCACCATGGTAGCTTGAACAGGAGATCATCCTTATAACCCCTGGAGCCCACCTCTTTGTTCTGGGTATAAAAGGGAACAGGTCCACTCCTTCAGGGCACCTCTCAAGTCATAGACAGCGTCCAGTCTTCTACTGCTTTCCTCAGGCCTACGAAGTAATCTGAAGAGGGAGCCAGGGCGTGCCACATTTATGCCTGGCACTAGTTTGTAAATTGGGGTGACTCTGGGCTCTTCCTTTACAATTGGGGTAAAAGTTCCCAGAGGTATCCCTACCCAGTTTTGCAGCAGTATCTGTCTACACTGTGTAAACAAGCCTACAGTACCCCTCTCTGCCTAAATCCAATATGGTGACCCCCTCCCCCTTTGTGCATAGACTGTGTTACCATCCAGAGGTGTTGCTGGGGTAATGAGCAGCCCCTCCTCTATGGTCACTCCAAACCAGTTCTGAGGGCAGCTCCCCTACCACTGGGATCGGTGCCTATCTGACTTGGGGAAAAAAGAAGGTGCTGTTGATATTGATGCCTGCCTGACTAGGGGGAAAAAGAAACAGCTGTCATCTGACATCTGCCTGTTAAAGCAGTTGTTCCTTCAAGTAAATTAAGTTATTGGGCACAGCCCAAATGGTTATCCCTCCAGAGGAACATAAACACCTCCCCACACCTAGACCTTTGTCTCTGCTCCAAGAGCAGTTTTCACTCCTCATCAGAGCTTGAGCGCTTAGATGGCTGCAGCCGGAGTCGAATGCAAATCAGACTACAGACCTTATAGGCCGGGCAAAGGTAACTTTCTCAAAGTTACTTTTCCTTAATATTTATCAAAAATTGACTTCACCATTAAATTCGGATTTTGATCAATATTAAAGATTGTTGAATCATATTTATGCCTGGTCCTTACCTTGAGATAGCAGAATTAATATTGCCGCCTCACCTTTTGCCCAGTGCTTGACACCAAGGACATTGCCAGAAGCAAGAGACCCCTGCCGGGATCACAGGAACAGCAGGCCACGCAACTTCACATCTGTGCACCGCCCCTACACCGTGGGAGAGGACTACAGCCCCCAGGGTCCCACAACTTTTCGGGGCTATTCGAAAACACCAGTGACAGGACACCTTACCTGCTGGCCAGACGCTCGCTCCTGGGGCCCAAACGCTGTTGTCTCGCCGCCTCGCCATCTCATGGCTGGAGACTACAGCTCCCAGGGAGCCTTGCGGACACTTCCTGCTTCCTGCCACAGCGCGCCCGGAGGCGCTACTTAAATAGGACGCTCCCTCGGTGGAGCGGGGGCTATTCGAAAACACCAGTGACAGGACACCTTACCTGCTGGCCAGACACTCGCTCCTGGGGCCCAAACGCTGTGGTCTCGCCGCCTCGCCATCTCGCGGCTGGAGACTACAGCTCCCAGGGAGCCTTGCGGCCACTTCCTGCTTCCTGCCACAGCGCGCCCGGAGGCGCTACTTAAACAGGACGCTCCCTCGGTGGAGCGGGGGCTATTCGAAAACACCAGTGACAGGACACCTTACCTGCTGGCCAGATGCTCGCTCCTGGGGCCCAAACGCTGTGGTCTCGCCGCCTCGCCATCTCGCGGCTGGAGACTACAGCTCCCAGGGAGCCTTGCAGCCACTTCCTGCTTCCTGCCACAGCGCGCCCAGAGGCGCTACTTAAACAGGACGCTCCCTCGGTGGAGCGGGGGCTATTCGAAAACACCAGTGACAGGACACCTTACCTGCTGGCCAGACGCTCGCTCCTGGGGCCCAAACGCGGTGGTCTCGCCGCCTCGCCATCTCGCGGCTGGAGACTACAGCTCCCAGGGAGCCTTGCGGCCACTTCCTGCTTCCTGCCACAGTGCGCCCGGAGGCGCTACTTAAACAGGACGCTCCCTCGGTGGAGCGGGGGCTATTCGAAAACACCAGTGACAGGACACCTTACCTGCTGGCCAGACGCTCGCTCCTGGGGCCCAAACGCTGTGGTCTCGCCGCCTCGCCATCTCGCGGCTGGAGACTACAGCTCCCAGGGAGCCTTGCGGCCACTTCCTGCTTCCTGCCACAACGCACCCGGAGGCGCTACTTAAACAGGACGCTCCCTCCGCGTCGCAAGACACGCGCGGGCGGTCGCCGGGCGAAGCCCGGGCAAAGGGCGGGCCCTCTTAGGCCCTCAGAGGCCTGAGGAGACTGGGCTGGGCCACCCCCCTAAGTCGTCTACATCAGGTGAGGCAGACCAATTACTATAAACAATGGTGAAACGCAACAGCAACAACGTGTTACAAGTACCTGATAGACCCTTAGTTCTTCAACCATCCCTGGAAAGTATGTTAGAAAACACTTTTAATATGGTATCTAATGAAATAGCTGACACTGAGAGAAGAATGTCAATGGGTCTTGCCGGCACACAATCTGCGCCAGCTTTGGCAAATTCCAGCATTGCCCTGCCGCTTTCACCTGTGGTCATAGTAGTAAAACCATCCTTACCCCCAATTCTTTGGATCCTTTGCCAGGGGGCAGTAGCCCCAATATTATAATAGACTCTCCATCAGACCCAGCTGTGCACACTGTTACCGCTCCCCCGACCTCAAGTAATAAACCCGGTGGTGAGAAAAGGAAAAGAGGTGCCTCCAAATTAACAGTCAATAAGAGGAAGCAACCTCCTCGCAATAAGAGCCAACCTACTCCACAGAGCATGTGGACCAAAGGAAACAAAGGCCTAACAGGGGGTGGCGCCGCTTCAAATGAATCCACACTACAAGACGAAGTGGTTTTTGCTGCACCCTCAACAAGCCCTGCAATTGATGGCCACATCGCTGCTTGCACACAGACTGATTCACTACTTGACAGCATCAGTCAACCAAAGACCAATGGGAATCTTATTGAGACTATTGTAGATACTATTTTCAAACAGTTAGAAAGTCAAATGATCAAGCAATTTAATTCTATTTTTAAAAGATTGGACTGGTTGGAAAATCTTGTAAAAAAGGATGACACAAAAAGGAAGGGGTTGATTAGTTTAGACCTGTTTATGGGGAGATCGCCTACTCAAGGAAATAGAGTCTGCCTGTAAGGCCAATATGGGTGAAGGGCCGAAGACTCCCAGTAGCAGTATACCTACATCTATTGCTGCATCTGGGAGTAACATTGCTAGTAAAACCCTAACTGCCACGAAACCACATCACATCCCGGACGTGGCAGCCGGGTCCTCCAGCACCCCCAGCACAGTTAGCGGCAAGCAAAAGGGCGCTCCTGGTCCAGCTATCCCCAAATCAGGGGCATTGACTATTACAGCTACTGCCCCTGCCAAGGGGCCCGCTGTGATAGCAAGGCCCTTAAAATCTCAGGGTGCCGCCCTGCATCTTCCACCGGATGCTTGCCCATACGTCTTGGTCTTAGCAGGCGTTCCATCACTCAAAGAAGGCCAAGGCGAGTCGTGGGTCCAGTTAAATAACAAAGGTATAGATTAGCTATGGAAACACAAAGGGGTAGGCCATGACATTTCTAATGAAATCCTGTCAGTAAGCCGAGTAAGTTGGGTTGGTCCCCTATTTAAAAACATCAAAGGCGACTGCATCGTAATTAATTTCCGGCACCCAGGCACAGCCAAATACATTCTTAACATTAATAACCATCCTGGACCATCAACTGTCATAACTTCACTCCCTTTGGCCTACTTTTATAGGCCCCCTCAGAGATCATTCAACCAAGCTTCACCACTTTTTTCCCTATTTAATAGATTTAGGGCCCGATGTAGGTCGGTCGGTAACGGACGAAAATCGGTATTTTCGGCCGTTACCGACCGGTAATTCAGAAATGGTATGTAGGGCCCTTCATTTTACAGAATCGGTAAATTTACCGATCGGTAAATTTACCGATTCTGTAAAATACAGAATCGGTATTTTTACCGATTCGGTAAAATTGAGATGTAGGTGGGACTCTGCTGAGTCCCACAAGCCTTACAAAATCGGTATTTTACCATCAAATCCAATTTGATGGTAAAATACCGATTCCGGTGTGCATGCACATGTGTGCATGCACACCTCTGCCATATGACAGGCAGACCTGCCCTTGGGGCATGTATGCCTGCCACATGGCACCCGAGCCTGTTTTGGGGGGGCCAGAGGGTGTCAAAGTGACACCCCCTGCACCCTTGTGAAATTCGGTATTTACCGATTCGGTAAATACCGAATCGGTAATGCCCATAGGAATGAATGGGCATTACCGATCGGTATTTACCGAATCGGTAAATACCGAATTTCTCCGATTCGGTATTCCAGCACATCTGGAATACCTACATACCCACACCTCAGATTTTCCGATTCTTAATTACCGAATCGGTAAAATTCGGTAATTAAGAATCGGTAAATCAATCCTACCTACATCGGGCCCCTAGTGTTTTATCGGAACTGAATAGCTTTGAGTGACCATTACCATCTACTATCCTTCACATAACATCTAATGACCTGCCACTTATAGTAGATTCCATAGCTGAACCAACCGTTTGCCGCAATGCCAGGGAATCTAATGATTTAGGTGTATCCATATCACCTACCACAAGTTTAACATCTTTCCAGGTCACCAACTCCTTTATACCACCTAATGACCTGACCATTCTGAGCTGGAACATTGCCGGTCTCAAAGCCAAAACACAAATCAAGGAGTGGACAGAGTGGGTTATTAATTTTGATGTCCTGATGTTCCAGGAGACCTGGTGTATTAGTCCACTATTTCAGGAAGGATACAGCTGTTTTAATCAGATTGTACCCATCCCGACTATGGGACGCCCAAGTGGAGGATTATCCATTTGGACTAAGATTACGGCAGGAGTTAAAACTGAAACTTTACCTGTTAATGATATGAACTTTCAGGCACTGATACACATTTGTAGGATAAAGTTATGTCTAATCAATTTTTATAACAATGATTTTACAACTCATCCCAACGATAATTTTATAAGACTGTTTAATTTTATTGATGAAATTGTTGACGGTCACAAATATGGTGTTTTTGATGGTATTTGTATAGGGGGGGGGGTTAATGCCCATATTCATCCAAGAAACCCCTGCTGCAAAAGAGGAGCAGAACTGCTTGATCACTTAGCTACACGTGATTTAGTTAATGCCATGGAGATGGCAAACATCACTGGGACTGAAGAACCTGTGGCAACTTATGTAGGACGAGGATGCTCAACAACAATTGACTATGTATTCATATCCTCTTCCTTAGAAGAACTTCTATTGAAGGTAAAGGTTTTTAATGTCCCTTATAGTGATCACTATCCGATTTTTATTAGTTTCAAATCCATTAAGAGACAGGGGAACAAGAGGGAAATAGGGGCCCAAAACTAGGGGTATCCACAGATAAACTTAGGGTGGTTTGGCGGGGGGTGGATAACAAGGGAGTTTTAACTCGTACCATCCAAAAACATCCCAACTAGTGTCAGTTTCTCTATCCACTGACAGTCCTGAACATGTGATTATCGAGGCCTTTACGGGCCTCTGTAAGGCTATAAAAGAGGAGATCTCTAAACCAGCCCGAACAACTAACCACATACTACCGAGGTGGTTTGACTCTTTATGTTCTAAAGCCAACCAGGAACTAAGGGCTGCCCTCACAGCGGTCCCACGGGATCAGTCAGGTGTAAGGAGACTGAGGGCCAGCTATAAGCACACTCTTAAAATAAGATCTGAGGAGTTAGTAAAAGATCACTGGGACTCCCTCGTGCGTTTTGCTTCTTTGAGGGATGTCTCTGGGTTCTGGTCCGAAGTCAAGAGTCTAAGATCACTAGGAACAGATATCACCCCCATAAATTGCAATATCCCAGGAGATGTGTGGGTAGACCACTTTTCGAAAATCTATGAGGCCCCTTCTGACCCTATGATTACCATTACATTGAATATTTCTTTAATGGAGGTGGAAGATGCCATTTCAGAAAGTGCTGGGAACAAAGCCCCTGGGCCCGATGGTCTGTCCATTGACCAAATGAAATCGGAACCTGAATTTTGGGCGCCATTACTGTGTAATATTTTTAATGACTTATCACATACTGCCCCTCCGGTAACTTGGTCAAATAGCACTATTGTGCCTATTTTTAAAAAAGGAAATAGATCGGATCCTGCCTGTTATCGTCCAGTATCTTTAATAGATAACACCTTGAAGATTTTAGGCAGGGTCCTTTTTAACAGGATTAGAGTTTGGGCAGAAGATAATTTCATTTTACACCCATGCCAGCTTGGATTTAGAAGCCATGTCGGCACTGTGGAGCAATGCCTAAACTTAAATCTATTGATGGCAAAATATACCATCGCAAAAAAATCCCCTCTTTATTTAGGTTTCATGGATTTAAGTTCTGCATTTGATTTCGTTAATCGTTCCCATTTACGGTCAGTTTTGTTAAATTATGGGTTAGATGAATCTTTAGTTTATTTCTTGGCCCATCTGCATAGTGATTTGAGGGCTCGTGTTCGTTTGAATACCTTTGGCGAAGTCTCTAATGACATTTTTATTGGCAGGGGGGTCAGACAGGGCTGTGTTCTGGCTCCCCTGCTTTTTATCTTGTATATAAACGAACTAAGCAGTTCCGTGTGTAAATTAACAACTGATGTCCCGCAAATCAATGGCAAATTATTTCCCACCCTTCTCTACGCAGATGATGCGGTCCTCATGGCCCGCACACCGAATGCCCTGCGTATACTAATTTCCGGTTTTGTTTCGTACATGGCAGATCTTGGCCTCTGCACAAATTTTAATAAATCATTTATAATGTGCTGTGGCCCAAAAAAACATAAGATCAATCAAATCTTGATAGGGAATAATGTTTTAAAATGCACAAGCACTTTTCCATACTTAGGCCTGCTGTTCGCTGACTCTGGCTCATGGCAACCTCATTGGTTTTTTTTTGTTTGAATATGTTTATTGCATTTTCCATCACATCACAGTGTCACAGTAATGAAGAAATGAAAATGAGTAGTCATGCCTTAATACAAATATACAAATAACGGCTCAGTAGCTACTGCATACAGTTACGTACAGCATTCAGTATGAGGGTGAGGGCTAATATGTAATCAGAATAGCAGAGCAGCATGTCAATCTCGTATACAACCGGCATACAAGTAGTAGATAGGAAGGTACAAGGGCGGTAGTAAGGCAAGTACTGCTTCCCGGCATTTTCTCAGATTCGTGTTCAATCCGGAACATAGGGTGTGCTTCAATAAAAGTCCAAAGTAGGTTTGGCATATTCATAATACAATATACATTCAAAGCTTTAGTATTAAACAATCAAATATAAAGAACAATCTGAAAAAATAGATGCTAGAACCAGAGACTGGGCGGTGTATAGTTGTGAGTGCATGTGTCTGCGCCGGGCGCGTAGGGCAGGCGGACGTGGGCAGGCCTGCGCCTCGCAATAGTAGCAGAGTAGTGCGGGATATAAATTCCGCCAGGTGCTCAGCAAGGGGGGGGAAGAGGAGAGAGAGGGAGGAACTTATTAATCAGAGCCACGCAGGGGTAGACAGCAAAGCTTAAACAATGCCTCTCCGCATGCACGCTTGATGGAAGGCTGCCAAAATGTTATCCCAGTCCAGCGCTATGGGATACTTGCGGAGTCCCGCCGTTTCTTCGCTGTGCAGCGCAGTGCCTTCCGCCCGCGCCCAGTTGTCAAAGGACGTGCGCCAGTGCAATGCTAGGGGAGGGGTGTCATTTTTCCAGCGCCTGGTAATGAGGCGTTTTGCCATTACCAGCCCCAGGTCCCAGAATCGTTCTCGGACCTTTGTCTGCTTCGTCCGTCTGAACAAACCCAATAAGCATGCTTCCCAAGTATAAGGCAAGCTCCCTCCCGTTGCCTGTGATAGGGTATCCACCACCGCCCGCCAGTAGGCGTGCAGGGAGGGGCATGTCCAGAGTGCATGCAAGAATGGTGCGTCCACGAGCTTGCACCTAGGGCACGCCCACGTAGTCAGTCCAAAGTATCTATTTATTTTGTCAGGCGACAGATAGGCGCGGTGCACTATGTAATATTGTATTATCTTAAAGCGGGCATTGCGTGGAACATGTAGCATCCCGGCCAGTATCCACGACCATTCCTTGTCAGTCCAGTCCCGGCCCCTATCAGCCGTCCACTTGTCACGCAGCCGCTGTGACGAGAACTGCGTGTGGGTGTGCAACGCCTGAGCAAGCCAATGCACCACGTGGGAGCCGTTCCCCATCACATGTAGATATTGAACCAACAGATGTGTTGGGGGCTCTTCCTCTAGTGGCCCCCAAGCTTGTGTCAATACATGCATAAGCGTCGCATGCGTCAAGAATTGTCCAGCCGGTAGGCCCGCGCCACCTGCCAAAGTCGCGAAAGGAAGTAGGGCGCCATCTTCAAATAAGTCGCCCAAGCTCTCTAGTTCAGCTGCAGTCCAGCTGCTCAACATAGGTCCCGTGAGAGCCCCCCGACCCAAGGTGTACCCAGTAGAGGTAGGTTGGGTGCATATGGTTTGGTGGCGTTCGTGAGTTTCAGGGACCTCACATAGCACTTCCTGGCCACCGCAAGGAGCAGTCTGTCAGGGCAGCGGGACCTAGACAAGGGGTGAAACAATGCGTGTATTTGCGGGGTCGTCATTATCTCATCTCTCGTGGCAGTATCCCCTGTTTTCCGCGCGCGCTCACTGCCATATTTAACACCTTTGGCAATGTATCGGGGCTACGGGTCAACTGGGTGAAGTCGGGGGTGTATTCTTTCGCTGCGGACTCCCCGGAGTGCGACATTGCGGTGGCGGGAGAGCGGCTTCTCTGGTATCCAACTGTCTTCCGATACCTGGGAATTCGGGTTTATCGGGATCCCGCTGATCTGTTGGATGGCAATGTCACACGTACAATCTCGTCGCTTACAGCCCAAGTGTCCTTTTGGACCTCCCTACCGTTGAGCGTCCCCGCTCGCATTACGCTGGCAAAGATGATTGCCCTGCCCCGGCTGCTGTACTTTTATGCGAACTTACCCGTGTATGTCCCCACTCGTATTTTCCGTGAACTGGAAGTTCTGATCAGGCGTCTGATCTGGAACAAGGGCCAATAAGTTACCCATTGTAGTTGCGCCGCCAATTAATAGAGCTCGTGGTTAGGAACCGACAACCCACCACTCTCCGTTGCTGCGTACATGGTTTTCAACGCCACTCTGGGGCGCCCCTTGTTCCAGATCAGACGCCTGATCAGAACTTCCAGTTCACGGAAAATACGAGTGGGGACATACACGGGTAAGTTCGCATAAAAGTACAGCAGCCGGGGCAGGGCAATCATCTTTGCCAGCGTAATGCGAGCGGGGACGCTCAACGGTAGGGAGGTCCAAAAGGACACTTGGGCTGTAAGCGACGAGATTGTACGTGTGACATTGCCATCCAACAGATCAGCGGGATCCCGATAAACCCGAATTCCCAGGTATCGGAAGACAGTTGGATACCAGAGAAGCCGCTCTCCCGCCACCGCAATGTCGCACTCCGGGGAGTCCGCAGCGAAAGAATACACCCCCGACTTCACCCAGTTGACCCGTAGCCCCGATACATTGCCAAAGGTGTTAAATATGGCAGTGAGCGCGCGCGGAAAACGGGTCAGATCCCTGACATAAATCAACAGGTCGTCAGCGTACAATGACACTGAGTGTAGCCCGTCTGCCAGGGGGATGCCCCAATCCGCTCCAGAAGCACGCAACTGGGCAGCCAAGGGTTCCATCATCAGCGCAAATATCAGAGGGGAGAAGGGACATCCCTGCCTGGTGCCTCTACGCACTCGGATGGGATCTGAAAAGAGCCTGCCAGTGCGTACCCGTGCCATTGGGCAAGAGTAAAGGAGTTCCACTACACGGATGTAGTCCGCACCTAGGTCAAATTTTTCCAGAACCTGCACAAGGAAGGGCCACTCCACTGAATCGAACGCCTTCTCAAGTCCAATATAACAAACCCCGACCGCGGCCAGTGGGACACAGCCAGGCTCTGCACACGGAACAGTCACCTGATGTTATAAGATGTGTTGCGGGTGGGCACAAACCCATTTTGGTCCGTGTGCACCAGTGTGGGGACCAGAGGCGCTAGTCTCTGTGCCAATGCAGACGCCAGAATCTTATAATCTGTGTTAAGGAGGGCTAGGGTTCTATAAGATCCCATACTGAGCCCATCTCTGCCAGGCTTCAAGAGTGAGATCACATTCGCCTTGTTAAGGGTGGGTGGGAGAATGGCATCAGCCACCGCCGCTCGATACATTCGTAGGAGTTCGGGGATGAGGATCGTTGAATAGGTGTTGTAAAACTCCGCAGGCAAGCCATCTGGGCCTGGGGTTTTGCCGTTTGAAAGGGAGAAAATAACAGTCCGGAGTTCCTCCGCCGAGAGAGGCGCGGCCAGTTCATCGCGTTGCGAAGCTGTGGCCGTTGGCAGCGGCAGGTCCGACAAGTACGCTGTGATATCGTCCCTAGTGGCCCGTAGTCGGGAGCGGTACAGATCCGTGTAATGACTAGTAATAGCCTTGTGTATGGCCCTCTGCTTGTACACCACCGTCTCTTGTGCAGTGCGGATCGACATTATCGGCAGTGTTTGGGCGTCTTGTCTAATCAGCCAAGTCAAAAGCTTGCCTGGCTTGTCGCTCGCGCGGTGTGTGCGCGCCGAGTGTGCAGCATAATTCAGATTTTTGAGTCTATCTAGGAGCTGGGCATGTTGCGCTTGGGGCTATAAGCCGTGTGTCATCGCCCTGCGCTGCATCCTGTTCACAATCCAGCAGGGTAGACTCCACCTTTGTCAGATCCCTGTCTACCTGACGCCGTAGTCCCGCCTGCGTGCCCAGACAACAACCCCGCGTGACCACCTTGAATGCGTCCCACTCAGTTTGCGGGGAGGATGCAGTGTCGGTATTATCTTCAAAGTATTGAAGAATATGTGATGAGAGTGTTTCCCGGAATGGGGCGTCCAGTAAAACATCCGGCTGAAGTCTCCACGTGGGGATCAGTGGGTGTGGGCGTTCCCAAGCAAAGTCAAGCGTGTGGGGATTGTGATCTGAGTGAGTGCGGCCTAAATAGCAGGTGTCTGTTACATGAGGCAACAGGTCTCCAGACAACATGTACCTGTCCAGTCTGACGTGTAATGTGTGTGCACCTGAGTAAAATGAGTACATACGTATGTTGGGATTGCGAGTACGCCAGGCATCGTGTAGGTCCCACTGTGTCGCCCAGTCAGCAAATGTTCGCGAAGTACCGGCTACCGGTGCGCACGCCAGAGGGGGGAATGAGCGATCTAGGTGGACATCTAGCACGCAATTATAGTCGCCCCCGAGTAAGAGTGGGACGCCCGGGTATGTCGCTAGCGCCGTCGATAGCTGCATAAGAAACCGTCCTTGCTCAGTGTTAGGGGCGTATACAGAAGCTATGACTATCTGTTGACCGTCCAACCTACCTTGCAATATCACATACCGGCCCTCAGGGTCTAGTGTGCTGTGAGTGAGAGCAAAGGGGACCCCTGGACGAATCCATACCAATGTTCTACGCGCATAGGCTGAAAAATCTGTGGCATGTAGTTGCCCTCTCCATCTGCGTCGTAAATGTGCGCGACTCGCGCTCTGTCAAGTGTGTCTCCTGCAGCAGTGCTATCTGCACCTGCTATCGCTTGAGATATGAATATACTTGATAGCGTCGTGAGGGGGTATGCATGCCGCGCACGTTCCAGGTGCAAAATTTAATAGGAGACATTGTGTTGCCATATCCATCCCCCCCGCCCCCACCACCCACCCCCGGCGCCCCGCCCAACAGCCCAGAGGATCAGTTCATCACACCATGGCCACCACAACACCCGCACAGTCCCGCCACCCCGCCAGCGCACAGCATAGGGGAAGGGAAAAAGCACCAGTCTCAGAAGCATGTAAACCATAAACAGAATTCCAAAAGGACAACAGCCGAACATGTCGCCGTCCAAACGCTCTAGCGGGCACTAACAGTTCGTATCTTCAGGGGGGAGTGTACAGAGGCTGTAGTATTAAGCATACCAAGGATTCATGCAAACAGGGTGAGAGTATATGTACTCCCCAACACAGGCAGTTATTGTGTCAATGCCCACAATCAGCAAAAGTCACCAGTACATAGTGGAGGAAGTCCAAGTGGGTCAAACACCAGGGAAATAACAGAGGGAGCTGACGGGGCGCATGTAGGCACTTAGCTCCAAGGAGGCATGTCCCCTCATCATACAAACCCAGGATACGCCACCATGCGTAGCAGTCAAGGGGTAGCAATAGTGCATGTTACTTCACACAGATGCACAGGAGGCAGAGCTAGATCCTATCTATGCAGCAGGGCACCGTCTCCTGTGGTACAGCAGTAAGTCTGGCACCGTGTGGGATGTTCTCTGGAGATACGATGCCGCCTTCCATGTGTTTGTCGATCAGCTATAAAACATTGTCAGTGAAGCAAATCAGCGGTTTGTGGTGTGACGTCAGGAAGGTCCCCCGACACTTGGAAGTCCGTGTCAGAAAAAGGATACGTTGAAGCGGTCCCCTCAGGAACAGATGCTCTTGCCCCAATACCCCCACCAACCAAACTCCAAAGACTGTCTTGACAAGTTTCAGTCCAGAGAATTTGCCCGGGGAAGGGAAAGGGGAAGTGGAAGACAAAACAAGAGAGACTGCTTCTCTTCTGGCACTGAGCCTGCCTCTGGTCAATCTGGCAATTCTCGCTCTAGAAAGGAATGAACAGTGTTAACCTCTTAGTCTAAAACAGGCTATCTTTACTATGTGTCTCCTTAAGCGGGAATTGTGTCTTACCAATGTGCACTAAGAAGCTAGCTACTCTCTAATCTGCTTTGTCTGTAATTGGTTGACCATCTGATTCATTGGAAGATACTCTGAGGAGATGAGCTTACAAGCTTCTCTTGTATTCTTGGTTCAAACTTTTATCCAAAGAAAGTCTCTAATCCACAGCATGTAGATTAACTAAAATAGTTCAAAGATTTCTTGAAGATTTACTCCAGTAGGTTTCTCATAGAATGTCTGTTGCCTCAAGGGTTTATTAATTCTCAAGAAAGGACTCTCTGAATGAATTTAGTCTCTTGTCCTTAGCACTAAACAATCAGTTCATTGAAAGTTCTCTTAGGCTTGAGGTGCAATTCACTTGCTTACACATCACAGGACTCGAACACCTCCAAATTGATATCTGCGACGTTACTTCTACACAAAATACTCTTACTTGGCTACAACGGGGCTTCTCTTGACTGAAGACACCCGACTCGGTCTGCTCCTTCTTACAAGACTCTGGATACGAAGACTCCACAAGGTTAATAAGCCAAAACGATATTCCTGAGGGAAAAAAGGTAGTTAAAATGCGCTTTTTCACACTTAACCAAAGCGCATAATTCTTACTTCCCTAATAGCTAAGATTCTGCTGCCAAACGATAAAGTTCAAGGGTTTCCTTTTGTTCTGTGACAGAGAGCGTGAGGGAAACGCTCTCTCCATGAATTATGTCAGTTGAAGTGCGTCGCTCTCAGTGCGCGCATGCGCAAAGGGGAAACACTCTCGTGGACTGAGGAGATCAGCTAGACTGCTGACCTCCATTGAGAACGGAACCTTCGCTGCATTTTCAAGATGGCTGCGCGCTGCAATTCTGCCAACAGCAGCCGCAACGAAGTTTTCCAGCATGGGTGTCTGCGCTTGCACGATCGTTTTTGGTAATGATTACCAAGGGAAGAAGGATGGATCCTGACAGTACCTCCCACCAAGGAGGCTCTCCCCAGCCGGGGTTTGGTAGGATTTGCCTTATGAAATTCTTTAATTAATCTTTTTGCATGAACATTTTCACAAGGCTCCCACGATCTTTCCTCAGGACCAAAGTTCTTCCAATCAATCAGATAGTACAGTGTGCCTTTCTTGATCTTTGAATCTAAAATTTTATGTACCTCAAACTCTTCCTCCAGATCTACCTGAACTGGCTTGGGCACTAAACGGACTCTTAAATTGGGTGGACTTTTCTTTATCAGAGAAACGTGAAAGGTGGGATGAATCCTTAAATATGAAGGTAAATGTAGTTTAACAGTCACTGGCCCTAACATCTTTTCTACAGAGAACGGACCTAAAAATCGAGGTTTAAATTTTTGGTTTACCTTCAATTTCAGATTTTTTGTTGATAACCACACCTTTTCACCCAGAAGAAAGACTGGATCTACTCTTCTCTTTTTATCTGCATACTTTTTATAGGATTCTTTTGCCTTCACCAAATTTTCCTTAACTTGGACAAGGGATTTCTGGACTTCTGAAACTAACCTTTCAACTGCAGGGACAGGACTTTCCTCTTTTTCCACAATTAGGGTGGGATGCCTACCACTATTCACATAGAATGGAGAATAGCCAGTGGACGAATGAACCGCGTTATTATAAGCAAACTCTGCCGCCCATACCATCTCAGACCACTCCATCTTTTGGTCCAAAAGGTACAGTCGGAGGTACTGCTCGAGTTCCTGGTTCACTCTTTCTGTCTGGCCATCTGTTTCTGGGTGGTAACTGGTGGAAAAGCGAGTGTCTATTCCCAATTTGTGAGTGAAGGCTCTCCAAAAATGGGAAACAAATTGTGTGCCCCTGTCAGAAACCAAAATCTTGGGAATTCCATGTAAACGCACTATGTGTTGAGAAAATAGTTGTGCTAAAAAGGGGGCATCAGGGACCTTTTTTAGGGGAATGAAATGTGCCATCTTAGAGAACACATCCACAAATACTAACACTGTAGTAAATCCTTGACTTGAGGGTAAATCGACTATTAAATCCATTGACACTGTATGCCAAGGATGTGGTGGGACAGGTAATGGTTTTTTTTTTTTTCACAACAAATTTTATTGGTAGGAATAAGCAAGCAATTTGCGTGGCTCCCCACAATCAGGAGAACACCACCAAGCATCAATTCTCCATTTTAGTACAGAACCAAGTGTCCAGCTAAGCAATCCAGAAAAGACAGATATATAGGAACATTATTATGCCTTCCCCCACCTTTTCAAACCCAAACTACCCATTCCTCCCAACTCCCCCCCAACATCCCACCCCACCCCTTAGCACGTGTGTATTAATCGCCGCTGTGTCACATCATGGAATAAGATTTGTAGCACAATGCAAGAACTAGCCAACAACACAAGTCTAGAGGTCTTCTTCCAGTGCCGCTGGAGGGTCAAGAGTCAACCCCCTATACTCGGCCCACTTCTTCCATATCTTGAAATGTTTGCGGGGGCAACCGCGTGCTTCAAAGATCGGCCGTTCCAGGCCCATGCAAAAGTCCAGTTCGGCCCTCCATGCACCCAGGGGGGGGGGCCTCACATCCTTCCAGGCTCGGGCCAAGTCCCTTTTGGCCACTACCAGACCCAGAAGCAGCAAGTGCCGTTTATATACATTACCACCAACTCCCTCTAAAACGTGGAGCAGGCCTAGGCGATGGGTGCGAGGAAGAGTCCAACCCAATACCTCCGACAGGCAGTCCCACACACCGCTCCAGAAGCCCACCAACCTCGGGCATGACCATAATGTATGAAGCAAACTGCCCACGGCATCTCCACAGCGCAAACACTCCGGGGACTCAATCAGGCCAGCCTTCCACAATCGTTCACGGGTGAAGTAGGCCCTATGGAGAATTTTGAACTGAATGAGCCTAAGCCGCATAGCAATGGCTGCTCCCCTAGGGGACTCCAGAGCCTCCCTCCAGTCATCTTCATCGAGGGGGCCAACATCAGCTTCCCAAGTCGCCTTTAACGGAAGAAGGGTGGAGGAGCAATGAGTGACCAAAGTCTGATAGATGCGAGAGACCTTTTTCTCTCCCAGATCCCCCATAAAGACCTTCGCCTCGATGGGACTAAAGTCGGGGAGGGAATCCAAGTTGGCGATGCTGGGCCACAATGCATGGCGCAGTTGTAAATACCGAAAGAATTGGGATTGGGGCATATCGAACTCAGCTCTAAGTGCCTGAAAGGACTTGAGCGTCGTACCGGACATCACATTCCCCAGTCGCGAAATCCCTATCGCATCCCAGCCATCGAATCCCGTCAACGCCGACAACTCAGGCAATAGCCCGTTACGCCATAGCGGCGTCTCCGCGGTCAGGCGACCCCACCAGCCCACACGGCGCAAGGCCTGTCTCCATATGGCAAAAACAAGGCATGTCACTCTCGGCAGATCCCGCCGCAAGCGGGCCGAGTAAAGCACTGTGTGGAGTGGGTTGTCGCCCATCAAGGAGCGTTCCAGGGCATAAGCCGGATCCCCCCTGTCGCTGTACCACCAGTCGTTCAGGATAAGCAGATGTGCGGCCTGGTAATAGGACAACAGGTCCGAGGTGGCCAAGCCACCACAATAGGTGGACAAGAAGCACGTACGAAGTGCCACTCTGGCCGTCCCCCCAGCCCACAGAAAACGGCCTAAGATCGAATTAACCTGTCGGAACCACTGGGGTGTAATCGGATACGGATGGTTCTGCAACTGGTACAGGAGACGTGGAAGCGCCACCATCTTAAAAATGGCGGACCTGCCAAATATCGAGAGGGGCATCCGAGACCAAGTTTTGACATCCGACTGTACTCGATCCCAAACTGGGACGACATTACGCTCCCAAGCAACGTCGGCCGATCTCGACAGGAATACTCCCAAATATTGCAGGCCGTGTGTAACCACTTGTAGTTCCAGCGCCCAAGGATCCGCCACATCACTTCCATCCAGCACCCAGAGGATAGATTTACGCAGGTTCAGAAAGAGACCTGAGACCTCTCCAAATATTCGCATAATTTCTAGTACGCGTGGTCCCGAACGCTGCAGATCAGTAAGAAAGAAAAGGACATCGTCCGCGTACAGCGCAATTCTATCAGTCAAGCTGTCATTCCATA
Source organism: Lissotriton helveticus (assembly GCF_964261635.1). Lineage (NCBI taxonomy): Eukaryota > Metazoa > Chordata > Amphibia > Caudata > Salamandridae > Lissotriton > Lissotriton helveticus. The sequence goes on from NC_136069.1 coordinate 194,589,128, forward strand.
CAAACCCCCGCATTTGCGCATCTATGCGCACCCAGGCAGCTAGTGGCTCCATAAGCAAAGCAAAGAGATAGGGGGAGAGTGGGCATCCCTGTCGAGTCCCTCGACCAATCGGAAAAGTCTCCGACACTGCCCCTGCAACCCGCACCGAGGCCGTAATATCAGTGTATAGTAGCCGGATATAGGACAGGAAAACAGGGCCTAGATTGAGTCGGGGCAACAGCGCAAAGAGGTAGGTCCAGCTGACAGAGTCAAAGGCCTTATTAATGTCCGCGAGCAACAAAGCCGCTCGCTCTCCCGTAGCTCCCACCGCGTCAATCGCCGCCTGTGCGCGTCTGATGTTATGTCGCGTCGCTCTATGGGGCATAAACCCGGCCTGATCCGGATGAACAAGATCTGTGATATGTGGGGACAAGCGATTCGCCAGAGCTTTGGCCAGAACTTTAGCCTCAAGATTGAGTAAAGAGATGGGACGATACGAGTCATGCCTCTCCGGGGGTCGACCCGGCTTCTGGAAGACCACAATTTCGGCGTGCCTCCAGTCCTGGGGCAGAGAGCCCCGTTCACGCGCAGCCTCAAGCGCGCGGTGATAATGGGGCCCCAGCTGTACATGAAAAGGTAATGGTTTTAACTTGCCCTGAGGTGGTTTCCTATCTGATTTCCCTCTCAAACATCTTTCACAGGTAGTAACATACTGTCGTATCTGCGGTTTCATGTCTGGCCACCAAAAATGTCTCTCCACCAACTCTGTCGTTTTATGAATTCCTTTATGTCCCGCCAACAAATGATCATGACAGGATTCCAAGGCCTTTTCCTGAAGCTCTGGTGTGGGTAAATACAGACGTTGATTCTGATAGGGAAGACCATTCCTGATTTCACGACCTTCTTCCTCTAAAGACCAATTCTTCATTTCTTGTAAGGGCATGACTTCTTTTAATTGACTTGCAAATTCAGAAGTCTCTGTGGCCAAGATGATTTTTTCTTCTGGAATTATACTTTGCTCTTCTTTTTTCTTCTCGGAGGCAATGGAGTCAATTCGGGATAATGCATCTGCCTTGACATTACTCTTTCCGGGGCGGAAGGTAATCACGAAGTCAAAATCTGCGAAGAATAATGACCATCGCAATTGCCGAGCTGTCAGCGTACGAGCTGACTTAAGGAATTGCAAGTTTCTGTGGTCTGTGTACACCGTAACTTTATGTTTTGCTCCCATCAAATAGTGACGCCATTCCACAAAAGCATCCTTCACCGCCAACAACTCCTTGTCAGCAATTGAATAATTGCACTCTGGTGGACTCAGTTTTCTCGAATGATATGCCACTGGATGTAGTTGACCTGACACTGGATGGCGTTGCGACAAGATTCCTCCAATGGCTATATCAGAAGCATCCGCTTCCACAAAAAAGGGGTCTTCAATTCTAGGGTGTAACAGAATTGGAGCTTGAGTGAAAGAATTCTTGAGAAATTGAAAGGCATCTTCAGCTTCTTTTCCCCATTGAAATTTAACATCTTTCTTTAACAATCGTGTGATCGGAGCTACTTTTTGAGAAAACTCTGGAATGAACCTCCTGTAAAAATTTGAAAATCCTAGGAAACTCTGGATCTCTTTTACAGATTGAGGGGGGGGCCAATCTTGAACAGCCTTGACCTTGGTGGTGTCCATACTCACTCCATCTGGTGACAGTACAAATCCCAAAAACTCGACTCGAGTGACATGAAAAGCACATTTCTCTAATTTTACGTAAAGATGATTCTCCATCAATTTGAGTAAAATTGCTCTCACATGCGGAATGTGTTCTTCCAAACTGTCAGAGAAGATTAGGATGTCATCAATGTAGACCACTGCCACCCGATCCAAAAATTCTCCAAGGACATCATTAACAAAATGCGGAAAGGCAGCTGGGGCATTGCATAGCCCATAGGGCATCACTTGATACTCGAATAATCCATAACGAGTTCTGAACGCTGTCTTCCATTCATCTCCAGAGGCCACTCTGATCAAATGGTAAGCCCCTCTGAGATCCAACTTGGTATAGATCTTGGCATTCTTGACTTGATCTAATAGCACGGAAATCAGGGGAAGTGGGTACCTGTTCTTGACGGTTACTTGATTCAGAGCTCTATAATCGATGCAAGCCAGAAGATCTCCATCTCGTTTTGGAATAAAAAAGAGGGGAGAGGAGACTGGAGATTGGGAAGGACGAATGAAGCCATTTGCCAAAAATTTGTCCAAATATTCCTTTAAAAATTTATTTTCCGTTTCTGTGAGGGCATAAATCCTACTGCAAGGCAAGATAGCTCCTGGTTCTATTTCAATTTTACAGTCGTAGGGCCGATGAGGTGGCAATGTTTCCGCTTTTTTCTTGTCAAATACTGCCAATAGATCCTGATATTCCTCAGGGATTTTCATTGATTCCACAGTGCAAATCTGGGCTGGATAAATGGAAGCCAAACTTCTTGCTTGTGACTCTTTCTCCTGATGCTCTGAATCTTCAAAACAATTTTCGGCACAAAAGGAAGAATTCATTTCAATTGTTCTTTTACTCCAATCGATTCTTGGGTTGTGTTCCGTTAACCAAGGGAGTCCTAGAATTAACTGGAATTGGGGTGCATCAATTAAATTGAAGGTAATTACTTCCGAGTGTCCCTGTAACCCTGTCAACCGAACCAACTCTGTTTCATGGGTTATGGGTCCTGAGGATAAATTGGTCCCATCCACTGCGCGTACTGACTCTGGAATTAACTTCTTAACTGGCTGGATTCCAATTTGCCGGGCATACTTGAGATCGCAAAAGTTTCCAGTAGCCCCAGAGTCTATCATTACCGAGACTTCTTTAATTTCTTTATTTCGAAACTTTACCACAAACATTGCTATTAAATGCGGTGCCGCCGATTGCAAAGTGTTCATGATGTGTAGTTTGCCATGAGTTGTCTTGGATAATGCTTCCACCCGTGCAACTCGAGTTACAGGCGAAGCCGATCTTTTACTGGCAAGGGAACCTTTGGTCTTTTTGGACACTCCTTTACAAAATGCCCCGACCCTCCACAGTACAAACACAACTGGGACGTTCTTCGTCTCTCCTTTTCTTCTTTTGTCAACGGACCTCTGACTGAGCCGATTTGCATGGGTTCTTCGACTGACGTAGATTCTGAACCTTTTTGAGAGTCAAACTTCACGCGATCAAATCGTGGCGGGAAGGGACGAAATTCTCTTTTCTTTTCATGCCGTCGTTCACTTAATCTATGATCCAATTGTAAAACCAGGTCTATGAGTTCAGAGATTTCTGTGGGTCTTCGAGGAATTTGGGCCAAGGCATCCTTAAGATCATCCCGAAGACCTCTATAGAAGATGGCCGCTCTTTTCTCTTCTGGCCAATCTGTTTCTACTACCAATTTATTAAAATTGGCTTAATACCCCACCAGATCTCGACTTCCTTGCTTTAAGTCTAGCAATTCATTATCTGTAGCCTGTGTGGCAGAACGTCGATCAAAAATTCGGGTAAACTCCACCTTGAAATTCGCATAGTTAGTCAGGAGGGGGTCATTCTTGGTAACCAGAGACATGGACCAAGCAGCCGCATCCCCCGTCAGATATGACAGTATAAAAGCCACTTTAGCTTGGTCATCTGCAAAAATTACTGGACGACACAAAAAATGAAGGGAACATTGTGTCAACAAAATTTGGGCCTTCATGGGATCCCCTCCATATCTCTCTGGAGAAGCTAAAGGAACGATAGGAGAGATTGAATGAATGACCTGGGTAGAAATACCTGACGTAGATGGCTGCTGAGTAGTCGAGGCATTACCTCTAAGCACTGACCCAGCAGTCACCAACTCCTCTAACCTCTGACGTGTTTGATTTGACTCCTGACTGGATCTCCTAACCTCCTCTCGTAAGGCCTTATTCTCCTCTAGGGCAAAATTTAACTGTTCCTGCATGTTACTTAAAACGTTATTTAATGCTTTTAAATCTAAACCTTCCGCCATTCTGTCCGGGAGGGGACCTAACCCTCAATTATGAGGTAGGCACTTCAATCTGTCAGAAAAAGGATACGTTGAAGCGGTCCCCTCAGGAACAGATGCTCTTGCCCCAATACCCCCACCAACCAAACTCCAAAGACTGTCTTGACAAGTTTCAGTCCAGAGAATTTGCCCGGGGAAGGGAAAGGGGAAGTGGAAGACAAAACAAGAGAGACTGCTTCTCTTCTGGCACTGAGCCTGCCTCTGGTCAATCTGGCAATTCTCGCTCTAGAAAGGAATGAACAGTGTTAACCTCTTAGTCTAAAACAGGCTATCTTTACTATGTGTCTCCTTAAGCGGGAATTGTGTCTTACCAATGTGCACTAAGAAGCTTGCTACTCTCTAATCTGCTTTGTCTGTAATTGGTTGACCATCTGATTCATTGGAAGATACTCTGAGGAGATGAGCTTACAAGCTTCTCTTGTATTCTTGGTTCAAACTTTTATCCAAAGAAAGTCTCTAATCCACAGCATGTAGATTAACTAAAATAGTTCAAAGATTTCTTGAAGATTTACTCCAGTAGGTTTCTCATAGAATGTCTGTTGCCTCAAGGGTTTATTAATTCTCAAGAAAGGACTCTCTGAATGAATTTAGTCTCTTGTCCTTAGCACTAAACAATCAGTTCATTGAAAGTTCTCTTAGGCTTGAGGTGCAATTCACTTGCTTACACATCACAGGACTCGAACACCTCCAAATTGATATCTGCGACGTTACTTCTACACAAAATACTCTTACTTGGCTACAACGGGGCTTCTCTTGACTGAAGACACCCGACTCGGTCTGCTCCTTCTTACAAGACTCTGGATACGAAGACTCCACAAGGTTAATAAGCCAAAACGATATTCCTGAGGGAAAAAAGGTAGTTAAAATGCGCCTTTTCACACTTAACCAAAGCGCATAATTCTTACTTCCCTAATAGCTAAGATTCTGCTGCCAAACGATAAAGTTCAAGGGTTTCCTTTTGTTCTGTGACAGAGAGCGTGAGGGAAACGCTCTCTCCATGAATTATGTCAGTTGAAGTGCGTCGCTCTCAGTGCGCGCATGCGCAAAGGGGAAACACTCTCGTGGACTGAGGAGATCAGCTAGACTGCTGACCTCCATTGAGAACGGAACCTTCGCTGCATTTTCAAGATGGCTGCGCGCTGCAATTCTGCCAACAGCAGCCGCAACGAAGTTTTCCAGCATGGGTGTCTGCGCTTGCACAATCGTTTTTGGTAATGATTACCAAGGGAAGAAGGATGGATCCTGACAGTCCGGGAGTCCGTATAGGTATTCAACGTCGCTCAGCTGACGTTCGGGGCTAGCACCCGGGGCTAGGTCACCTGAAAGCGATCCACTGATCTCCGCAACCACGCGGAGAGCCTCCTGTTGTTCAGTCTGCTGATGTTCAGGGGTAGGGCCCACATCTGTCTCCGTGTGTGTCGAGGCCGCCGTCGATGGTCTCCTGCGCCAGCTCCAACGGGTCCCTCTGTCACGGCGCATCCACGGGGGCATCTCGCTAGGTTCGGTGTCAACTCCCGAGTCGAGCCAAGACTCGACCGCCTCAGGGGTGTTGAAGAAGTGCGTCCTGTCCTGTGCCACGACACGGAGGTGAGCAGGGAACAGTAAGGAATACTTGAGAGCCAAGCGGCGGAGGCGCTGTTTCACTCCCAGAAATGAGTGGCGCTGACGCTGTACTTGTATCGTGTAGTCAGGGAAGAACATGATTTTCGCGTTTTCTACCCTGACTTCGGCGAGTTTCCTCACTTCACGGAGAATAGCGTCGCGATCACGGTAATTCAATACACGAATCAGCAGCGGTCTCGGGTTGGACCCCTCACGGGGAGGTCGGTTTGGCACTCGATGGGCTCGTTCTACGACAAAGTGTTGCGAGAGGGTGCCTTCAGGAAGAATTGCTCTCAGCCAGCGCTCCACATGTTCGGGCGCCGCTCTAGGTTCCCACCGCTCCGGCAGGCCCACTATGCGAATATTGTTCCTTCGGGCCCGGCCTTCCGCATCCTCTGCTCGGTCCTCCAGAAAGTCCACTCTGTTAAGAAGGTCCCGGACATGAGCATCCAGTTGGGTGATCTTGGGAGACAGGTCCGTCACCGTGGATTCCAGGGTGGTGGTGCGGTCAGCAAGCTTCTTGTGGTCAGCCCGGAGGTGGGTTAAGTCTATAGCCACACTGTCAATTTTAGTCTCTAGGGAGGTGCGGGTCAACTGCATAGATTCTTCTAACCTTTCCATCGCCGCCAGCATTGTGTCCAGTTTGGAGGCCATAGGATCCTGTTCAGACGGCTTCATTGTCTGGCCTCTCCCCTGCACGCCACTGGCCACTGCTCTCATTTTCGGTCCCGTAGACATGAGAGGTGCCGCCTAATGTAGCCAAGCGTATGCTGACAGATAATATGTGTATGCGTGGACGGGGATGCGGTGGCAATAGAATGTAGACACCTGTGTCCTGGGGTTATGCTGTGATCGGGACCGTGGCGGGAGATGGATCCGCTGACAAGTAAAATAAGCTCAGGGGGGGGACGCGCCACATCCCAGGCGCAAGCGAAGAGTCACAGTGCCTGAGGGCGCCCGGGGTGAAGGATCGCGTGTAGGCGGAGGGGAGGCTATCGCTCAAGCGCCCACCCGTCCACTTCCACGGGCGGTAGTAGCCGCGTACCAGGCCGCAATCCTCTGCGGTCACCCCCGTGATACTAGGCGCTCGCCGGCCCCACTCTCACGTTCACATACAGGGCACGGGCATCAGCTCCACAAAGGGTACCACAGCGTAGGTGGGTAGGGATCAGGACAGCTCAAGAGTGTGACGCTATCTCCTTAAGGCAGTGCAGAACGTGGCAGTTGGAGGGCACAGCACATGGACTAGGTCTGCAGCAACGGTCCAGATCAGGCGTGGGGTAGGGCGGTAAGTGGGCCCCCGCAACAGTCCCACAATGACGTCGCCCATTACAGCGCCAGCACTCAGGAGGAGCAGTACTTGTGTCTCGGCGGGGGGGGAGGGGCGCCAGGTGCAACTCACTGTGATTCCCGCCGCCTCCGGGCCAGGCAACAGGGGCTTCGGGTCGGAGTTGTGGGAGAGGCACCAACAGTCAGGCAGGATTATGGCCCAGATGCCGCAGCTTCCCTCTTTCTCCAGCTCCTCACAGCTCCGTAGCGTTAAGTAGGCAGGGCCCGCCCCCGGACTCCATAGGCCTCAAGCGCCGACCAGGGGTGAGCTCAGCCGGGGGGCCCGCTTCCAGGCGTCTGGGATGGGGGTCTTGCCCTGCCGTCGATCGTAGCCCCCAGCAGGCTAGTGGGACTCACCGCGAGGCACTCCGCGGCCAGTCACACATCCGAACTGCCTCGGCGTCGGGGGGTGTGTCTGCAGCACCGCCTCGTGGGCCCCTCCACACGGCAAAGTAACAGGTGGGGGCGAGCTCGCCTCACCCCAACAGTTCCTCCTGCGACCCCCAGTCACACGCTCCAGTGGTGGTGCCGTTAAGTGTCCCGAGGCAGCGCTCCGCCACACAGGGCCCAGACTGCCAGTCAGATCCCCGGTCTCGAGTGCCGCACCACGCCGGGCAGGAGCGCTTGAAGGCGGGGCGGGTAGCGGGCTTCTCCGCCGGAGCAGGTACTCAATAGTCAGCAGCCCCAGACTCCGTCAGGGGAAAGATGTGTGCTCCATGCACACTCGCTGATGATTGCAGAGCAAAGCGGCAATATTTGCGGAGAAATGGCCTGTGGTAGGGGAGCCTCTTACGGAGCTCTACCCAGGCACGTCTTTCACCATTGCACGCTCGGCCACGCCCCCTGGCTCATGGCAACCTCATGTTGCCCAGGGGAGAAACAAACTGGGCAAAGCCATAAATTCTGTAACCTCACTCCGACAACCCACACACGCTGAGGTCATTACATCCTTGCTGCAAATTTATAAGACTCAATGCTTACCTACAGGTACCTATGGTGCCGAGGTGTGGGGCTACACGAACTGTACCAACATACAAACGATGGAGAATAGGTTCTGTAGAAAGATCTTGGGGGGGTTATTTCTGCCCCAACCTTTGTGTGTCACCGAGAACTGAGCCTTAAGTATACAGAGGACTTTATAAAATCTAGACCCGCCCTGTTCTGGCTGAAAATATGGACGAATCCATCTGCATCATTGACACGTGGCATCATTAAGGATTGTCTAAAAAGTGAACGGGCCAGTTATATACCGTGGCTCGGGCGGTGGAAAAAAGTCTAGTGAGTGTGGAGCAGGGCCACTTATTTACATCTCCCCACACAATAGATCGTACACACAAGAACTTGGTAAAAAACGCCCTGTATAACCTCTATAACAACGAAAGGGAGAAGAAAGAGTTCGCAAAGCCTGCAAGTTTAAGGTACATAGCCATCTTGGTATCTAGCGACAGGCCTTATGACCTACCGCAGAGCTACCTGTGTAGAAAGATGAGCAAATGGAACAGGAGCCTGTTGTTTAGGTTCAGGGACGGGAGCATTAAAAATCTATTATGCTTTCCAAGGGGTTTTAATAGAAATTTAGAAAACTTACACTGCCCCTGTAACCGTGGTGGGAAACAAGGCCTTTTACATTTTTTGTTCTTCTGCGGCTTTTATGAAAAATACACTAAACATCTCTTAATGCCATACCTTCGCAAGACAGCCCAGTTGGATTTTAACCTAGCCTTTGATGATTTACTGAGGCTAGGCACTGACGAGGTGATTTTCAGAGTCAGTTGTTTTCTTAGAAATGCTGTTCGCTCAAGAGTATCATTGAATATGACGTGAAAAGTTTCTGTTTTATCACTGCTTATTTGCACAAATAGCTGCTTTTGCCCTTTGCACATATTACTGACATTTCTGCAGTGTTTTTAATCCTTGTATATACTATCGTGAGCCTTACAATTACTGTTGGACCCATCTATGCAAATTATTTATACCTTTTCAACATATATTATGATGAATTATGTGATTTTATTATGTGTCTTTTCGATTGTGATATTATGTGTTGTGGATGATGATGTGATTTTATGTACTTTTATGGATGTTTCTACATCCGAATAAAGTTCTTTGACTTTGACAACTTTTCCTGCAGCTGCCGCGAGTGAGGGGGAGGCGAGGCCATTGTGCATAAAGCGATGCCTCTCCCACCGCGGCGCGGGACGTGCCCGGACCAAGGGCGAGCCCATCAGAGGCCAGGCTGGGCAACCCCCCCAAATCTTAGAACGAGATCAGGACTGTCTCTGTAAACTTCAACAAGGTCAGTGACTTAAGGCCCTCTGTTTATTCTCTCTCTGCGATTAAATTGAGTTACTAGAAACCATGGGTAGGCGAGCTGGGGCGGGAAAGCTGAATGTCGCCCCTGTACAGCCGGATTCTTCCATCAAACACATTCATAAATCGCATACTACAGAAAGCCATCGGAGTAGTCGCAAATGAGATAGAACTAACGGAAAGACGAATATCACTTACACCCAATCTTGCTACACCTTTAAGCCCCCTGGATGTAACAGACTTGCTCCCCATTACGGACCAGGAACTTGTCTTAAGCAACATAGGACCTTCTGCAGAAAGTAGAACGGACGTTATACATCCAGGAGGGGCCCGCCCAAAAACAGGGAAAGTCAAAGCCACCATATCAAGAGGGCCCAAAAAAAGAAAAGCCCCAGCTCCCGTGACTCTGACCCCCATAAGGGCCAATGGCAGTAGTCCCACAACGAATGGAGACCCAGAACAGCCAGCATGGGTCATGGACATGGTTGTAGACTTACAGGTTCAAGTCAGGACTATTGTAAGAGATGAATTGAAAAACCTAAGGGATCGGGTTGACAGTCTCGCACAATTAGTAGAATGTTGGGCTGACAGGGTGAGGACATTTTGAAAGAAAAGCTACCAGCCAACACGTTATCACATTTAAGTACCCACCTCCCAAGCGCAGAAGCCAATAACGCCATCCCCATTAAAACAACGCAACCTAATCAGGAGAAGGAGGTAAGACAACATTGTAGCCCAAATGGGTCAAAGAAAGGTAACACCATGCAGGGCCAAGAACTTAGACAATGAGTACTGAAGGAAAAGACTAACGCAGGAGAGGTGGTAGGGCCCTCAGAAAGCCCCTCCACTGGTATAAGGGGCAGACCTACAAGCAGGCATGAGGGGGGAGTCCACCAGGTAGGGACAGCCCTCCCATACATTAACCTACCCCCAGCCTCAATCCCCTATGTTGGTATTTTAGCAGAATTAAAGCAAGGCACTAGGGAAACCTATTGTGAGCTGAAAAACAAATGTATTTATTGGTTAATCAGCAACAAGCAGTTCTTCAACAGAGATAAACATGATATTATCATGACCCATAGGGTGGGATGGGTAGGTTGGAGACCCAAAGACATCTTTGGTGACTGTGTCATCATTAATTTTAGGAACAGGGGGATTGCTATTGATCTTTTAGACCATCTCTTTGTTAGACCTGGGAGCACTGTTCAATTATTGCCCCTAGGGTATTTCTACCCCCGCACCAACATCTACAAAAGTCTAGAGGAGCTTACCACTTGAAGTGGGCATCGATCCAGAACACCCAACCCCCTATACCCTTGCAGGCACAAACATCTCCACTATTCTTTAACATTCCAGTGAACAACAGGTTCAGCCCCCTTGTGGCAGTTGACTGACTAACGAAAGTGGCAGCCCCTTTACAAGGGCAAGTTTGCTGACACTGCCACTCTCTTTGGGCCAGTGACACCTCCCCAGCTGAGACTTACTACTGCCATGGGATGATTTGTTTGGATTCCATCAATGTTTGTTACCTGGTATGTGGCACATAGTCAATGAAGTCGCCCCACTGCAATTGAAGAGAGTCTCCACCAAAATTTCTAACCCCTGGTATGATGACAGACTCAATGACGACAGGCATACTATGCGAATGGCAGAGCGCACATGGAGATCGGACCCTTCAGCACTGCACCTCAAAAGGCTTAAGAACAAGAGAAATGCCTACTTCAGGAAAATAAAGCGCACAAAATCGGACTTCTTCAGCCGCCAGTTGGACCAAGCAAAAAACAGGCCAAGAAAGCTGTTCGAACTAATCAAGACCCAAACGAAGACACAACCCTTACAATCAAACAGTGCAACAAGCGACACCCCACACTGTGAAGCCTTCTCTGCCTTCTTTAAGCTAAAGACTGACAACATAAGAAATGACCTCATCATGGATGTAAGTCGATTCCCCAGTCACACCAGAATGTCTAACACTCAACCTAAAAACAAGGCATCATGGCTGTACTTCGATACCTACTCGGAAGAAGCAATACACAAACTGCTCTGCACCTTGAAGCCCTCTAATCACCTCACAGACCCTCTACCGGCTAATGCTGTAAAAGACTTCATCCCCTTGCTCCTCCCTCTCTGGACCAAAATCATCAACAGCTCCCTACAACAAGGCCTCATCCCAGATTCCCTTAAGGTGGGGCAAGTCACGCCTATACTCAAGAAACCTACAGCTGATCCGTCTGACCTAAACAATTACCGGCCCATCACCAATATCCCCACCCTGGCCAAACTGCTGGAGAAATGTGTCCAACTCCAACTAACAAAACACATTGATCAATTTGACCTCCTCAACCCTCATCAATCAGGATTCCGAGCGAAACATAGCACAGAAACAGCTATGACACACATAATTGATGACGCCCTCCAAATTCTTGATCGCAATGAGTCCTGCCTCCTCATCCTTCTTGACCTCTCTTCAGCATTTGACACGGTCAAACATGAGAACCTGCTGGAGCTGCTAAGCACTAGAATGGGTCTATCGGGAACTGTTCTCAAATGGTTTTCGTCCTTCCTTCACAACCGATCTCAGAAGTTCAAGATCAACAATGTGCTATCTACACCCGTGCCTGCAGATCTAGGTGTTCCACAAGGATCCTCCCTCTCCCCCACACTGTTCAACCTCGTCATGGAACCGCTCGCCACCCTGCTCCAAGCCTCCAATGTCCAATTCCATATGTACGCCGACGACACACAACTTTACCTAAAGCTACAATCCCCGGAAGATATCAAACATCTGAATTCCACGCTTATCAACACTCAATCTTGGCTGGCCGATAATCACCTCAAACTAAATGCTCTGAAAACTGAGGGGCATATTATCAAGGGGGTTTATCTCCGCTTTTTTGGCTTTAAAAGCCAAGAAAGCGGAGATAAAATTATCTCCCTATTACCAAGCTGTCGCTAACACCAGTTAGCGACAGCTAATAGGAGATAGCGACCATCTTGGGCCCCGCTTTGCATGTCAGTGATATTTATCACTAATGACATGCAAAGTGGGCGTGCCAAGATGTTAGCGACTGGAAACAGTCGCTAACATCGCTATCTCCTATTACCAACTTTTGGAGATATTCGCGCTAAGAGCGAATATCTCCAAAAGCTAACACCTGCCCTGAGCAGTTCTTCACCATGTTATCCAATGGGAGGTGGATAACATGGCTAAGAGCATTTGCTCGATAATGCATGAATATCGCTGACTTTTCAGCGATATTCATGCATTGCGGACGTTTTTTATCGCATTTGCGATAAACCTTGCTAATAGCAAGGTTTATCTGCGATAAAAATCGCCGATGTGCGGCGATAATTTTTGTCTCTAAACAAGTTAGAGACAAAAATTATCGCTAGTTGTTGGTAATATGCCCCTGAGTTCCTACTCATCTCACCCCCGGCGAAAATTTCCACCACCCAAACGTGGCTCATTAACTTAACAGCACTCAATGTCCAACCTACCATCGTGGACTCGGCGAAATCCCTAGGCATCACACTCGACGCCAAGCTCAACATGCAGCAGCACGTTAGCAAAGCCACAAAAGGGGCTAATTTCCAAATCAACACACTGAGGAAAATCAAACCCTTCCTCCCTGCCGAAGACTTCCGAACTGCTGTGCAAGCTTTAGTCATCCCTCGAATAGACTACGGAATTGTGGCCCTCAGCGGACTCCCGCTATCCACAACAGCACCCTTAAGAGCCTCCCTGAACGCTGCCGCGAGACTCATTACTGGCTCAAGAAAACATTCGCATATATCCCCAGACTTAAAGTCTCTAAAATGGCTGCCTTTTGAAGCCAGAATACAGCTAAAAATTGCAGTTATGACACACGCGGCCGTGCACCACAATGCACCCAACTACCTCGCTCAAAAGTTGTCTATATCAGGAGGTTCGAGATCCAATAGAAGTGCTAAAAATCTACTCCTGAAACCCCGTAGATTCCGGAAAGAGAAAACATACAAGCGCTCCTTCTCGGGAATGGCACCCAGGATCTGGAATGCGCTCCCTCCTGAAACCAGGCTTATCTCCTCCACTGCACTCTTCAAGAAAGAGGTGAAAACCATCCTTCTGGCCAAGATCTCCTGAACCTTATAGGTGCTGGATCAGAGACTCTGCATTGTTTTGTTTCACTGTTCACTTTGTCCTCTGGCACTATACTTCTACTTGGTGGGGATACCACTACGTTACTCTCTCACTACCGACCAATATATATTACACCTTGGTTTACTGATTCACTCTCCCGATGCCCCCACTCTGTGTTCTCTCTATACTAGGACATTGGTATAAGCCATCCACGCACCCAAGGTGCACCTGAACACCTAGGTAGTGGGATCAATGACTTGTGCCGTCGTATATTATTTGTTTACCTGATTGTATTTTGATATGTTTTATGTATGTTATTATTATCCTACCATGTTAGTGACTATTATACTGCTCCCACTATCTCTGTTCACCCCTACTGCCCCTGCCCTCTCTCCGTGTGAAGCGCTCTGATATCTGTAAGGATCTTGTTCGCGCTATATAAAACTTTGAATAAATAAATAAGATAAACCTCAACCTTGTATGTGTACTATAAAGACAAATGGGATCGTCCTTAGGAGTGACCCTTTAACACCCCATAAGGCAACAATGCAACCTATTGAGACTGGGAAAAGCATCCCACCCAAGGATAATCTGAACCAGGAAGATGAACGTACACCGAGTACAGAGAATTCCTGTGCAGGCAGGCACCTAAATAAAATGGTCTCAAGTGACGGCAAATCTCCCTCATTAAATAGAGACGCACTTAAACCTAACCTAACCCCTCTCCCGCAAGAAGAGCCTGTTCCAGACAGCTTAACCTCTGATCCCCCCCATAGAGGTTGCTATAGGGCATACCCCAAGCTTGAAAATACTTTCCTGGAACATAGCAGGATTAACATCCAAACTGGAGAACCCCGATTGGCGTTCCTTTATTAATCAGCTTGAAATCTGCATGTTCCAGGAAACACGGTCCAGAGATGACTTGAGCAGGCAGGGGTTCGCCGTCTTTAATATTCTAGCGATACACGCGGGAGAGGAAGACCTTCAGGTGGACTGTCAACATGGGTTGGAGTCCATTTAGGTTGCAAGCCCAAACCCAGAGAGTTCCTCCTGTGATATTCTTTGTGTACATAAAACAACCCAGTCAAAACAAAGTATCCTGCTCATAAATCTCTACTCTCGCCCGACCCCCCCCGGGCCAGGAGTCCACTACTCTAGAACAACTCAACATCTTACTTTTAACCCTTTCTTCGCACTGGGGTATAATTATTGGTGGTGACTTTAATTGCCAATTTGAGCCGCTTGTTGGTTTGTCCGTTGTCCGGGGCACAATTTGAGGACCAGGCCCAATATTGGTCAGTTCCCGAACCTAATATTCCGCCAGCAAGGGCATGGACTCCATTAGTGCTCCAGATCTAAGCCCTTACCCTGAACTTTTCTTTAAAAACATGTAACGGTCGCACCAGATCAGATAGCCCGGGAAACCACGCCTATAACAGGCCAGGCCACACCTCAATCATTGACTACATGTTGGTAGAAATGCAGTCCTGGCATAAGGTGCTTTATTTTAAAATCACCCCACGACGTGACAGTGATCACAATGCTCTTATTCTAGAAATAGCACCACCATGCACTATTATATCCCAGGTTGATCCTCAATCATCAGTGCAAAGCCTGACACAGACCAATGGTGGGAAAAGAGTTTGTTGGGTTGAGTTTTCCCACTCTCAAGATAAAACGGTCAAACTCTACCATCATGTAGTCCCTTACCTTTTAGCCACTTCCCAAATAATAGAGGACCTTGGAACACCAAACTCTCTCCTTAAGATTTCACACAATCACCATGATTTGGTTGGCATTTTGGCCACTTTTTTTTATCAAAATAAAACCCAGAGAGCCCTTAAAATGCCCAAACACAAATGGTACAATGCCAGCTGCCGAGCAGCTAAAACACAATTAATAACTGCCATTAAAAGTAGCGACAACGTTAAAATCAAGAAAGCTAGAGCCGCATATAAAAGTGCTACTACTAAAGATAAATATCATTGGGAAGCCCAAAAATAGGAAGAATTACATTTAACACTCACGATCTGAGGTCCTTCTGGAATATCGTAAATAATGATAGCAAGGCTGGTAAACCGGCTATTGAACCAAACATTGATGAAACTGTTTGGAGGGTACACTTTGAAACCCTCTATAGAAGGGATAAAGGAGGGGATGACAGAAATGCTAGGCCCCTGGGGTATACAGGCACAAACATGGAAGTTGCCCTCTTAATTTCAGTAAGAGAAACCACTGATGCACTAGGGAAGATCCTACCTGCAAAAGCGGCAGTTTTGGATAAGATCTCCAGAGATCTCTACCGATCAGAACCCACCATCTGGGCACCGGACTTGACTACGTTGTTCAACGCTGTATTACAAGTCATGGCAATCCCCACCACCTGGGCGAGAGCATAAATAATTTCGATTTTTAAAAAGGGATCCCCTCTCTTGCCCATGAATTACCGCCCGATCAGCCTTATCGACGTCAGGCAGAAAATCTTTGCCTGAGTCCTATTGGGGCGCCTACAAAGCTGGATGGAGGAACACATTATTCTAACCCCCCTCCAAGCCGGGTTTCGGACCAGGACATCCACGATTGATCAACTTTATAGGTTGTAGTTGATATACTGGAAAACAGTCTTCATCGAGGGAGGCAGTCTCTACCTTATTTTCGTAGACTTAAAATCTGCCTTCGACCTGGTCCCGAGGGATAAACATTGGGGAACCTTAAGAGATATGGGAATCCCAGAATACCTGCGCCATCAGATAGAACATCTCCATGAGGTCAATTATGCCCTTATCAGATATGGAAAGAACGGAGAACTCTCTGCCCCCTTGCCCGTGGGCTGTGTCCTGGCTCCAACTCTTTTTTCCCTCTACATCAATCGGTTAATAGATTTCCTGAGCAAAGGGAAGAATATTGATTCACCCAGGCTAGCGCAGCGAAAGATCCCGGCCCTGATGTTTGCAGACGATACGCTTCTCCTCGCAAAATCCCCAATGGGAATGCAGAGGACTCTTGACAACTTCAGCGATTTCTGCAGGCATCAGGTCCTGGAAATCAACCTGCAAAAAACAAAGCACATGGCCTTCAACGTAGGCAGATCTCGCCCCAATCCTTGCTCGGATGGCAGACCCCTCGAGAGGGTGATAATTTTTGATTATCTGGGTCTGACTCTTACCGAGAAAATGGACTGGGGCGCCCAAATACAAAAAGCAGGGCTGAAATGTAACCAAACAACGAGGGGGTATTTTAAAACTACACAGGAACTGTTCCAAAATAAAAACCACTTAGTCCAGTGCTAGAAATGTACAAGGTTCAGGCTAGACCTTCTGCCCTCTATGGAGCAGAACTTTGGGCCCATTGTACAGTGTATCCGCTAACCAGAATAGAGAATACCTTCATTAGACAGCTTTTGAGGCTCCCCAATAGTACCCCATTAACACCTCTCCGTCTAGATCTTGGGGTTAGGCCGATATCGGAAGAGGTGACCCTCAGGCCTCTCCTCTATTAGCGTCGCCTCTGGAGCACCCCAGAGCTAGCTGCCTACAGAGAAGAACTAACTGATGGCATGGCCATGCGAGGCTTGGGGAGGATAACCTGGTTGACCAACATTAGGAATATCTGTGGGGGCCTGGGAAGGGGCGACCTATGGAACAATGCGGAGGTCGCATCTCTATCATTACCAAGAAAGACCATGATGGAGAGCTAAAGAGCGGACAAGCTCAATGAGCTTGAACAAAGAGCTACCGCCGGCTGTCTAACCGTGGAATTCTTGGCTATAAAAAAATCAGTATGAACTTGAACTGGTACTGGAGGATATCCAGCCCTTACTCGATAAAAAACTGTATGTCCAGTTCAGGCAAGGAGTCCTCCCGCTACGCACCTTTACTCGAAACTGGGAGGGGACCTCAAACAGGGGTTGCCCGGCCTGCAACTATCCCGATGAATCGGAGTTGCATGTGTTATTCTTTTGCAAGGGGTACAGAAAGGCCTGAGCGCGTTGGTTACTCCAACTTTGCAGAAATCTGTGGACACGCCGCTGTTTTGAAGCCTATAGGATACTCAAAACAAATATGCAAATGCCCATTGTTTACTCCATCTCACGCTTTTTATTCAATATGTGATGTACCCGAAGGGCTATCCTTAAGGTACTGTCCCAGCAAAATGATAGTCCAGGAACACAATGAGTGAGTTAAATAATGCATTGGCCTGGTTGTACCTAGGGATAATGGTGGAGCTTCACTATTGACTGTATTGTATCATTTGCCCTTTTAACCTTTATTATTATTTTATTTAATTGTACATATCCGATGAAATTATGTGCTTTTAGTTCTTGTTTTTTATTGGCCTTATATGGCATTTGATTGCCGAAATAAAGTTTTTATGAAATGAAATGAAAATATTTAATAATGCCTTACAGTGTTTCCCTGTTAGCCAGACAGTCTTCCTATAGCTTTTGGGTGTTGGTCACTGTAAGGCCATGTTAACATTGAGTTGCCATATGTCCCACTTTTAAACAACCTGCACCCTGCCTTGAGTAGTACAAGGCCTATTTAAGGGGTAACAATATTTAAAAGGAAGGTTTAGATCTGTCAAAATGGTTTATTTTGACCCAATGAATTGTTGTTTGTTTTCACAAACAAGCTACAATGGTAGGCCTGAGGCCTTGTCTGCACTGCCACTGTAGAGGATGGCACAATAGGTGCTGTAGTTCACTATTTAACCTACAAGCCCTGGGTACACTTTGTACCATATGCCAGGGAGTTATAGATAAAGAAATATGCAATTAGGATTATGCCAAATAAATCATGATTAAAAGAGGAAGCACAGGCCCTTTACTACTGGTTAGCTGGAGTATTGTGCACAGAGTTCTACCATAAAAATTAGGGTTCAGCAAAGTGGAAAAAAATCCAAGGTGACTATGGACAAATGGCAGAATTCCTACAGTATCCATGTCCTGCTCAATGCTGAGCTAGAGTGTCATATTTGGTGCGATCAAAGGGTTACATTAGATTAATTGTAGACACATTCTAGCATTTTTGTACATATTTCTTAGTTTAATGCATATGATTCACAGTGTCTAAGAAGGCCATTGTTAGAAATGGGTGTCTCTAGTTGGCAGAGGTAGGCACCTTTGTCCCAATAGACACCCTTGCTTCTAGTCAGGGTAAGGGGGGATATGCACTTTAGATAACCCCTGCTCACCCCCTAGGTAGCTTGGCACGAGCAGACCGGCTTATCCCATAGGCAATGTATAAAGTATTTGTACCAACACACACAGTAACACAGTGAAAACGCCACAGTATGACACCACACCAGTGAAGAAAAATAAAGTATCTTTATCTAAACTAAACAAGACCAAAGCGACAAAAATCCAACATACACAGTGACTTTCAAAAGGTTTCAAGAACTTGTACCATAGAAACCTATGGATGCATGACTTTTACACAAGGTATCTGTAGTTGCGTCAAAATTCACAAGGCCAAACAGTGAGAGTGAAGAAGCGTCGAAAACAAAGAGATACGTCAGTTCCTGAGAGCTTGGGGAGGTGATGCAACTGTTTTGCTGCACTCAAGGAGAAGTGATGCTTCTAATCCGGTCTGTAGGGGGAAGGGATGCGTTAATTCTTTGTGACGGTTCCGGTAAG
Source organism: Lissotriton helveticus (assembly GCF_964261635.1). Lineage (NCBI taxonomy): Eukaryota > Metazoa > Chordata > Amphibia > Caudata > Salamandridae > Lissotriton > Lissotriton helveticus. The sequence continues at coordinate 194,608,144 of NC_136069.1, forward strand.
CAGGTGAAGCGTAGAGAAAAACTTGCTGCACGGGTGCAATGCTTGGAAATCTGGGATGCGTCGGTAATTGATGCGGCAGCAGCGAGCGGCACTGTAGCGTTTTTCTTCAGCCGCGATAAAGCACTACTGCATAGTTAACATCTTATGTCCCTTGGGCACTTACATCCGTTCTCATGGTGGCAATAAACTTTACAGGTAGTTATTTGTTAGACGTGCATGTGTGACAGCACCGATAGAGGTGTACCAGAACAGTAATCAGCATACAGAAGCTAATCTTGTAGGGAGACCTGTAAACCTCTGTGTGCAGACAGTAATAGTGAGTCACTAGAGTGGTACCAATGATTGTGGTAGACTGTGCTGTTAACCATACTGAGGAGAGGGACTTGGAACTTCTAGCTGGGTGGGAGCACCTCTGCTGCCTGTGCTTGTGTGGGGATATGTTGCCTGTTATGCCTGTGCCCCGTGCTGTCGCCATATGCCCCCGTAAGAGTGACAAGCCCTATTGTAGCTGTGGGAGCAGTGTGTTTGGGCGCTTCAGGGATTTTAGTCGCATGCGCGGCTGTAATGACCTGATAATTCTGCCAATCACCAGGGCATACTTACCATATCCCTTCTCAGGACCCAAAAGGATACAACACTTCCCAATACTTACCTAAGAAAGGAATAATACCAATGAATAACTAAAGATATATGGCATTTGCTGGGGAGCTTGCGAAAAACAATGCAAAACAATACCAGTGACGACAAAACAACAACCCAGGAAAAACCACGTCACTCGGTAAAACAACGCAAGAAACCAAGGGCCACAAGGTAACAACGTACACCAGGGTACGAAAACACAACACAATACCAAGGGCCACAGGGTAACAACAATGCGAAACAAAGCCCACCCTGGTGGTGTTAAAACAACGCGCACTCCTCCTAACAATGCCTTGGGGTGGATTACTTATTGGTTTTGGTTTTCCTGGATGAGAATGGAACCCAACCTTCAACAACTACTTGCAGGAAGGGAAACTTATCATCCTTCCGATGCTACAGCACTTGGACCAGAAAGGCCCGACCTCCCATCCCAAGGACTACAGACGAATAATGGTATTTAAACTGGGGTTTCTTTATTACACAATGATAGAAGGACAAAAGAAAGAAATCACTACTATTTCACGATAGGCCTTCTTCACATCAATCCGTAAGCAATTGCTAAAGCAATTAGAATACACATATATAGAACTCATATGTAAATCAGCATATAACCTGAAAATAGGAGACGATAGTTAGATAAGAACAGTTAGGAAATAAGAGTTAGTGGAACACCTCATCAAGTTTCTACACATCCCGCTTCCACTTCGCCAGAGGGGAGTCCGTTTCTCCAGCCAAATCAGGATTCTCTGCTCCACTGTCACAGCTGCACGTCTGTAATGTGATGGACTACCAGGGGTCGAGACCCGAACACCCTACAGGTGGAAACGTTGGTTGAAGCTTCTAGCAAGCCTCGCCCCCTGTTCTCATCAGATTCCGTACCACTCCACGCCAAGGTCACAGTTTCAGCTAGCTAGGAGTCTGTTATGACTCCGAGGCAGAGCGAGCACATTCCTCTGACAAGAACCGGTTCCTACTAGTATACAAAGTGCGAAAAACAAGTGAGAAGTAAAACATGACTCCTCACCCAGAAAGGCTTAGAAGATGGCGACAGCTTAGAAAATGGAGTCGCTCAAGCATAGGCCACTATTCCCGCAAAGAGCCCGAATTAGTATGCAAGATGGCATTAGAGTATGCCAAAACCAATAGGTAAGCCCTGCCTTTAAGCAAGATACAGTCAGACACAGAAAGAACATTATCGAGGCCTATTTTACAGCTAATCTATATTATGCGGGCCTGCATAGCACTATATTAGAACAAAATATACTGAGATGGTAGTGGGCAATGGTCATAATCGAGCCAATTATCCATAAAAATGGCTCAATCACTACATTCCATTGTACAATTCCAGTGAATGCATATAAACATTAAACAGGTTGTAAATCTTTACTAGAATAATAAGAAACATAACTAACAGATCTCAATAAAGTACCAGGCCGAAACATATTTAAAAGATTAGGTAAACATTGGATGCAGCAGCATATAGCAATAAGAAAGGAAACTGCCAACAGTGCACCACCCAAAATAGAACGAAGGAGATTAAAAGCAGGCAACCACCCAAAAAGCCAATGAAACCACTCTTGATCCAAATTTTGACGAACTTTCATGGACAAATTATGCAGAGCATTGATGTGGGACTGAATAGATCTCGAATGGTCTGACAGGTTAAAGCAACACAGGCCCTCAAAATCGGAGCACCCATGATCATGCTTCAAAAGAAGATAGTCAATGGCATCCCTATTTTGTAAAATAGCTCGGCGATCGCCCTGTGCATCTAATAAAAATTCTGATAAAGCAGTTGAAGTGTGATTGATAGATTTGACCATGAGACATGCTAATTTACTAATAGCTCTAGAATTATAAATTAAGAGCCCTGGAATTCCCACAATTGAAGCAGCCAGGCTAATATATTCTGTCTTAGAAAGTAAATGCAAATTAGATTCACAATGTTCATCCAATGGAGGTGCCTCACGTGCAGTTCGAGTATGCATAGATGGTAGCAAAGGAAACATAGCCAGGCTGAGTCTGGCCAAGGCAAATGGTCCACCAGAAATGTTCGCAGGAATAAAGGACCAAGACATATTCCCGCAGGAAAATAACCATCCATTTGGCAATAGAACATCTTTATAGTAGCTCACTGAAAGAATAGACGTTCTACAGGACATAGAGTTACGAACTGAAAGGCACATATGGGGTTTACGATTATAGCACAAAATCTGTACATGTCGGGGAAGCATGGAAACATTTTCTAATCTAGATTGAACACATTTGCCAATCAATCGTGGATCGCACGTATAATCAAAACAACTGTCGCCTTCTGTAATATTATAAGTGGTAACGGTAAAAGCCTGCTGCGGGTCAAGATCAGGTAACACTGTGCAGGAGGCACAATAGTCATACACTGACAGCCGACTCTTCACTGTGTTGATATCATCATTGCTATCGATATTTGTAACGTTGAAAGCTTTTATTAACACTGCTGTTGGAGTTGGAACTGAAACAAGGCATGTGGACAAAATGTCAGGGACGCTTCTCATGTTGGACATGCAAAAATAGGAGTGATTTGCCAGATTTCCACAGATGTTTGCTGTATCAAAAAGGATCGAATCCGTACTGCGCTCTCTGATGATCGTCTCGCTGTTAATCCTCCACGGCCCATCTCGGCCCGAAACGCACCATGCCGAAAGGAGTCCAGCGACGACACATCCCGCAGCGACAATCCATCCAATGATCTAAAGAAAACAAGTCAAAAACAGGCATTATTCATTCTCGAAGGTAACATTAGTCAGCGGGAACGTAGTCCCACTTTTCCTGTCCAGGTTTCATAACTAATATTGTGTTGTCACTGCCCGTGGCGATTATTACAGTCGGTTCAGGGGGTCGGTTAGGTGACTGTACCCACACTTTGGCTCCTGGGTTTTTATCAGTTGAGCCAAAACCTCCTTCTCCACCTACAGTTAGGAGGGTTGGGGCAGTCCCTTTTCTCACCACCCCTCCAAGGACAGGCATTATAACCAACTGGGCAACTCGATCACCAGGTTGTACTGTCAAATCCAGATCACCACTGTTCAACAGAATAATTTTGATTTCACCTTGATAATCAAAATCGATCACACCGCCCAGCACCTGGATGCCTTTCAGCACTAGTCCAGCGCGTGGAGCGATCAGATCGAGGTGTCCTACTGGTATTTGGACACCAATTCCAGTTTCAATGAGGACAATATCTCTTTGCTTTAATACATGTTGTTTCAAAGTATGTAAATCTAAACCAGCAGCTTCAGGAGTCGCTCTGTGTGGATCCAAGGCTCCAGAAGTAATTTCCTAATAAACAATGGTAGCTACTCCTGTATGGGGTTGCACATTCACAGAAGGGGATAACATTCACATAATGAGTGTCTAAGAATTATGTACAGGTCTATTGTTAAGAATCTGTAACACATCAACTAGGTGAATTCTCCAATTATGCAAAGAACCATTAGACAGTTTCTTCAATTGATCTTTTAAAAGGCCGTTCATCCGCTCGATTAAACCCGCGGCTTGCGGGTAATAAGGAATATGAAAGACCCACTCGATATTGCGTTGAGCACAATATTCTTGCACCATCCTCCCTTTAAAGTGTGTGGCATTGTCCGATTGAATTTGTAAAGGCACCCCATAATAAAGAGCAATCAAATCCAAAGTTTTCAACGTATTTACCTGAGTAGCACGTTTATAAGGGGATGCAATCAAATATCCTGAATAAGTGTTTACAACTGTACATACATATTGACAACCTCTGCATGTTGGCAAGGGACCTATGTAATATATCTGCCAAATCTGTGCTGGTGACTTACCTCGATGCAACTGACCTCTCACTATCTGTGGTACCTCACGTTGTCGAGAATGTTGGCAAATAGGACATTGCAAAATTACTGTTTTAACCATGTCATGGGGAAGATATATCCCTCTATCTGCTGCCCACCTGCTAGTAACCTTTTCTCCAAGATGTCCACACTTTTGATGTGCCCATCTCGCCAATCCAACCAAGTCAAAATTCTGCGTTTCCACCTCTGCCTCAGAGATCTTAGCATTTTCGTCTGCAATGAGGTTAAACAATCTATCGAGTGAATCAACAAAAGAGTGTGCATCAACATGGAAAACAAATACAGTGCTTTGAGGAATCATGTGCCATATTTCTTTCCGCAATTCTTTTCCCCATAATTCTTTGGTGTTTATAAACCAATTGTGAGCATGCCATGTGGGAAGCCAGTTGGCAGTCCATTAGCGGTCGACCAGGAGTTAGTGTAAATATGGCAAACTCCCGGTAATTCCTGTTTCAAAGCCTGATAAACAGCATAAAGTTCTGCAAACTGACTGCTCTTTCGTTCACCAGTCGTACTCAATAATTTCTGGGTAGCGGGGTTATAGGATACTGCCTTCCATTGTCTCTTTGCTCCAACATACCTGGCTGAACCATCCGTAAACCATGCATGCTTCCTCTCCCTCACGGAGAGATCGCTAAACGGCTTACCCCACTTAACAGGGGATTCCTGTACTATAGGTACGTTGTACTCCACATCAGTCTCTTCTATTGGCGCCTGTGCCACCTGCTCATGCAACATCGCTGTACCCTTAGGACCCACTTGAGCCCTGTCCTGTATGTACCACTTCCACTAGATCACACTAGCTTCTTGGGCATGTCCAATTCTATGAGTTTTAGGGGAGCTCATAACCCATTGCATAATCGGAATCTCAGGTCTCAATTTAACATTGTGTCCCAAAGTCAATTGTTCGGTGTCTACCAGAGCCCAATAACATGCAAGTAACTGTTTCTCAAAAGGTGTATAACGCTCGCCAGCGTCTGGCAATTTCTTTGTCCAAAATCCTAGGGGTACTTTTGTCTTACCTTGTTTTTGCCATAAACTCAAATTTGCATATAAGCCTTGTACGGTCACATTTAAATCGACATCACCATCACACACCGGCAACAAATCAAAAGCATACTGAATAGCCTCTCTCGCCAGTTCAAACGCAGTCTGCTGTGGCTCACCCCACTCGAACACGTTTTTCTTTCTGGTAATCTTGTACAACGGGGCCAAAATCTGACTCAAATGGGGAATGTGTTGTCTCCAAAACCCAAACAAGCCAATAAAGCTCTGAGTCTCTTTCCTGTTTCGGGGTACTACAAACTCCTTCATTTTCTGTCTCACTTGTGGGATTACCCCTCGATTTCCCTGATGCCACTGAATACCTAGGAATTTCACACTCTGTGCTGGACCTTGTAATTTATCAGGATTAATCTCCCACCCTTAACTTTGCAAATTAGTTACAATTTGGTCTAATTGTGTCTGAACCTGCTCCTGTGTTTCGCCTTGTATCAATATATCATCATTGTAATGACAAATTTGCACACCAGAAGTTATCCGTACCTCATCTAAATGTTCTGCCACCAGCCGGTGACATATTGTCGGACTGTGTAAATAGCCTTGTGGCAAACTTCGAAATGTCATTTGTCTGCCAACCTATGAAAAACGGAATTGTTCCTGACATTCAGGATCTATAGGAATGGAATAGAAAGCATTGGCAATATCAATAGTCGCGTACCAAGTCCCTGGATGTTTCTGAATTCTCTCAATTAAAGTGACGGTGTCAGGGATAGCAACGGATGTATGACGTTACAACGCATACTTTTACAATGCCTACCTTTACAACGCATTTTTTACACCGCAACATCCATTACAACGCACACCATTACAACGCATGCCATTACAACGAATTCTTTGAAACTACCTTTACAACGCATTCCACTACAATGCATACTACATTTACAACGCATACCATTACAACGCATTACATTACATTGCATGTAAGGTAAGTGTTGGATAGTGTAGGGGTAAAAATTATTATTCTAACTCCAGGGGGAGCAACAGTAGGGTAAGTGTTGGATAGTGTAGGGGTAAAAATTACTATTCTAACTCCAGGGGGTGCAACAGTAGGGTAAGTGTTGGATGGTAAGTTATGCGTTGTAATGGCATGCGTTGTAGTGGTGTGCGTTGTAGTGTCATGCGTTGTAATGACTGCGTTGTAAATGCATGCGTTGTAATGGATTTTGCGTTGTAAAAGTTTCGTTGTAAAAGTAGTGCGTTGTAAAAGTTGCGTTGTAAAGGTTGTACACCATTACAAATAACAAGGGAGGGAGGGAGAGGAGAAGTGGATTCTGTCTCTCCTAACGTTATGCATAAACAAAAGAGAATCCACAAAATGGGGCAGGGTGGACCCTACAATGGAGGGGAGCACCCAGTGTGGTTTAAATACCCCTCACACACCAAAAGGCCCCTTGGTGTCATGCTTCATCATCGGGGTCTTCGCAAACCTCTACGGAATGCGGCGTGCTACGACTCACGGCTACGCAGGAGCACTTTAAGGTGAGCTATGTGTAAACGTGTGTGAGGGTAGGAAAAAAGTGAGTAAAAGGTGAAGAGAAAGGTTTAAAAAATACCTGGCTCGTGGGCTAAACACAAAAATATTTTATTTTAAACCCCGGCTGGTATTGTTAAAAAGTGCAAGGGTGGCGGCCTTTACTAGTTAAGGTAAGGCAACCTCACAAGTGCGTCGTCAACATGTTTCGGAGTAAAGAACTCCTTCTTCAGGACAAGGATATGCACTAAGTATCCCCACCTTACTCACATGGATGTAGATATTAAAGTGTGCTCTACAAAAATAAGTCTAGGTGTAATGTACCTATCAAATTGATACAAGTTCGTTGCGCCCAATTGGCGAGAAATAGGAACCTGTGAAGGAACAAAAAGGCAGAATAAACCATATTGTCACAATGGGTGTGGAATCACACTACAGGGTAAAAAAGAACCCAGTGTCGGTCCAGGAACCCTAGAAAAAATGTAAAAGAACGTATAAAAAACACAGACACACACATGGACAGGGACACACATTATTAGTCTCTGAAAAGACATCAGGTATCACACTCTGGAATATAAGGCATGCTGTAAGTAAAAGTGTGGCTTACTTATGATCACAAGTATAATAACCTCATGAGCCCGATGCGTGATATTGGGGGTCAGCTGTCCTGCCTACTGTGGCGACCTAGAGGATGTTTAAGCATTTAGGTAGTTAGGTTTGCTGATCTTAGACCCAGATCTAGGTAGGAAGAGACACCCTGTATCAACATTTGAACTCACGGTTACAGCATAGCCTGCTCGACTTCCTCCCCTCAACGTGGCTCCGACGAAGTGTCGGTTCAATGGGAGGTTTAGCGTTTATATATTATCAAGGTAATTGAATAATTGCCCCAAAATTGAAAACGGGAGATGCCCAAACAAGGATATGTATCCATCGTTTTCCCGGTATTGCGCGAGAAAACAGGGCGCGATCAGGATTGAACTGAGCCTGCGTGGAGACATGGACACTACCCGTCGGTACATGCGCACGGCGGTAGTGTCTCAGGCAGGGCTCAGCCGTGCGAGGGCCGTCCTCAAGCGCATGCGTACGGGATGGGAATTGCAAGAAGACACGCGCGTGCAATAGCAGTGTCTCTGACTGAAACCAGCCCGATTGTTTAGCGCATGCGCAAGTCGGGGTTATATTGTTGTTGCCACTTGAATAAACGATATCTCCGAACATCCTAGGCTCTTAGAGTTTGTTGTAAAGGCAGATAACCAACAGTATGAGGAATTAACGCGCCTTACTTCTATCATCCAGTCGGGGGGACATGAGATAGAAGTATAAAAATATTTTCATAAATTTACTTATAGAAATTATTATTGGCGGCGCTACTTAGATGGAATTAATATCAGAACTGTGTAGGTCATTATAGCCTGGTGTAAATGTTACACACCCGAGGTTTAGCAGATTAATGCGCCTCAGTTCTACCCAACATAGTTGAATGTGCGTGGGAAGAGGGGACATGAGATGAAAGTTAAATGGGCTGAAGCCTATTGTAATAGGACATAAAGGTACATTTAGCTGGAGTCCTAGAGACCAATAGATTTCATTCCATCAACGTAATTGGCTCCATGGAATGGAGTCATTAAGCCCATTCACATCTGAGCCCAGACGGAAAACCCATCTCTGCTCTTTCTCGAACAGGCCCTTGTCAGAAGGAAGTTGCTCAATCACTGTCCAATGTATTTCGTTCACACAGTGTTGTGCCTCAAGGAAATGTGATGCCATCTTGGTGGTCTGTTTTTTGCACCTCACGTTGCTTTTATGTTCGTTGATCCTGGTTTTGACAGGGCGTGTAGTCATCCCTACATATTCCTTTCCACAGGGACATGTGATCAGATATATTACATTTCTGCTGTTGCAGTTTGTGAAAGTGCGTTGATCCCATCTGGTGCCATTCCTAAATACAAGGCTGAGACTTTTTCCAGTAAGGTGACAGTTATTGCAGTTGCCACACGGGTGATGCCCGTGGAGATCTCGTAGTCTCGTCTGTTCGGTCACTGGGGTACAAGGTCTAGTATGTACCAAAATATCCTTGAGGTTTCTTCCTCTCTTGTGGGCAAACAGCGGTTTCTCTAATTCCAGATTGCCACTCGTCAGGATACGCCAATGTTTATTAACAAGTTTGGAGACTTGGTTAGAGACCGAATTGTATGTTGTTACACAGACTGTTCTATTCCGTGTCACTTCTTTTGGGGGATTGTCTTCTTAAACCACACTGGGTGCTCCCCTCCATTGTAGGGTCCACCCTGCCCCATTTTGTGCATGCGCTAAACAATCGGGCTGGTTTCAGTCAGAGACACTGCTATTGCACGCGCGTGTCTTCTTGCAATTCCCATCCCGTACGCATGCGCTTGAGGACGGCCCTCGCACGGCTGAGCCCTGCCTGAGACACTACCGCCGTGCGCATGTACCGACGGGTAGTGTCCATGTCTCCACGCAGGCTCAGTTCAATCCTGATCGCGCCCTGTTTTCTCGCGCAATACCGGGAAAACGATGGATACATATCCTTGTTTGGGCATCTCCCGTTTTCAATTTTGGGGCAATTATTCAATTACCTTGATAATATATAAACGCTAAACCTCCCATTGAACCGACACTTCGTCGGAGCCACTTTGAGGGGAGGAAGTCGAGCAGGCTATGCTGTAACCGTGAGTTCAAATGTTGATACAGGGTGTCTCTTCCTACCTAGATCTGGGTCTAAGATCAGCAAACCTAACTACCTAAATGCTTAAACATCCTCTAGGTCGCCACAGTAGGCAGGACAGCTGACCCCCAATATCACGCATCGGGCTCATGAGGTTATTATACTTGTGATCATAAGTAAGCCACACTTTTACTTACAGCATGCCTTATATTCCAGAGTGTGATACCTGATGTCTTTTCAGAGACTAATAATGTGTGTCCCTGTCCATGTGTGTGTCTGTGTTTTTTATACGTTCTTTTACATTTTTTCTAGGGTTCCTGGACCGACACTGGGTTCTTTTTTACCCTGTAGTGTGATTCCACACCCATTGTGACAATATGGTTTATTCTGCCTTTTTGTTCCTTCACAGGTTCCTATTTCTCGCCAATTGGGCGCAACAAACTTGAATCAATTTGATAGGTACATTACACCTAGACTTATTTTTGTAGAGCACACTTTAATATCTACATCCATGTGAGTAAGGTGGGGATACTTAGTGCATATCCTTGTCCTGAAGAAGGAGTTCTTTACTCCGAAACATGTTGACGACGCACTTGTGAGGTTGCCTTACCTTAACTAGTAAAGGCCGCCACCCTTGCACTTTTTAACAATACCAGCCGGGGTTTAAAATAAAATATTTTTGTGTTTAGCCCACGAGCCAGGTATTTTTTAAACCTTTCTCTTCACCTTTTACTCACTTTTTTCCTACCCTCACACACGTTTACACATAGCTCACCTTAAAGTGCTACTGCGTAGCCGTGAGTCGTAGCACGCCGCATTCCGTAGAGGTTTGCGAAGACCCCGATGATGAAGCATGACACCAAGGGGCCTTTTGGTGTGTGAGGGGTATTTAAACCACACTGGGTGCTCCCCTCCATTGTAGGGTCCACCCTGCCCCATTTTGTGGATTCTCTTTTATTTATGCATAACGTTAGGAGAGACAGAATCCACTTCTCCTCTCCCTCCCTCCCTTGTTATTTGTAAAGTTTAGACAGCGCACAGTTGTGGGAGCCCCTCCCAACATAACAGCACACTTTTTGTTCAGGCGACACACAGCACACTTCACACCAAACAACCCTCTACACCAACATGGAGGATGAACATGGGCTGACGTTCAGTGAGGATGATATTGACAGAATTTTGGCGGCAGACAACCCTTTTGAAGGATTAAGCACTAATGACCCTGCCCCCACGGTAGGAGATTGGGATGAATTAACCAATGTACGGAAGGTACAGATAAGAGCCGCCCTCCACGGCCTACTGATGAGGGAATACTTAAGAAACAAACTGGCCCCTCAAGGCCTGTTAGTTAAAAATGAACCCTTCATCTTCCAGGATGATCTGACCTTTAAGAAAGCATGGTTACTGATCTCCTGGCACTGTACCAGAGACTGGCTAGTTTTGATAGTACAAACTGCTAGTCGTAAATCTCAAGAGTTAAAAACAGAGATACAAAGACTGGAGGTCCATTTGAAAGCATATATCTCACCAACAGATCTTAAGAAAGGACTGGATGAACTTAATCAACAGATGGCAGATTTTGAGGCCACTTTAAAACAAAGCAAGTTCAACAAGTTCAAAAAAGATAAAGACCGCTTCACAGCTGAATGGGCTTACCCATACACAAAAGCGGACTATGTCTCTAATGGCAACACAAGTGATGCTGATAGCGTGAATTCAGATGGTAGTACAAGTAGTACTAACTCAGGGGGTTTCAGAAATAAAAGACAACAGAGGGGGGGTTACCGCCAACAAAGAACCCAGTTCCCCCGCCAAAGAGGGTGGAGAGGCTACCAAGGACCACCACCGTTTAACCCTTTCCAAGGCCACTACCAAATGCCACAATACCAATACGGCCCTCCACAAATGGGACCTATGTACCCACAATGGATGGAAGGTCCAACCAGTGCACCACCTCAAAACCAGCAGCCTTTTTTATCCTGGGGCCCGGGATCCAACAGGGGCCGCAACAAGAGAGGGAACAATGTGACCTGGCAGCAAACGCCAGAACCAGATCCCCGAATGAACACCAGGAGCATGACAGCCAGCAGGGCGACAACGAGCAAGAGAGGGACCTAGTTATAAATACATCCCCCTGGCCCCTAACTGATGTACAGATACAAGTACTCAATAAAGGTCTAGGATATGTCCCTACAAACAAACCAGATATATTCCGTCTACATCAAGAGGTCCAGAACTTTGTCAGAACTATCAAATTAAAAGCTTTCTTTTACAACCAAGAACCCACGGTTGAGACATCTGACACAGGCCTGAAACCCAAATCATCCTTTACACTATTGGATCACCAACTCCCTGTAGAAGTTCTAGCTTTCGAAAAAGCAGTAATGCTGGAATTGAGCAGAATGGATACAAACCAAAAAGTGTTCCAGAACGTAAGCAAAAAAGAGAATGAAGCTATAAAAGAACTCTCTCAGAATAAACAAATAGTGATCAAACCCGCAGATAAGGGCGGGGCGGTTGTAATTCAAACAACCGCTGCATACGACCAGGAATGCAGAAGACTCCTCGCGGATAGGAGAAATTATCAGATTCTGACTGAGGACCCTACGGAGTCCATAAGAGTTCACATTGGGGCTATGACTGAGGAGGCCCTGGCCCACGACTGGCTTTCGAAAAAAGAGGCAGATTTTCTAACACAAAAAGATCCACGAATACCATATTTCTACACGATCCCTAAGGTACACAAGAACCTGCAAAACCCACCTGGTCGCCCGATTGTGTCCGGCATATCCTCAATACTTGAACCACTTTCCAAGTTTGCGGATGCATTCTTGAGACCCCTGGTTCAAGCCACAGATACTTACCTGAAGGACACCAAAGCTGTGCTCCAAATATTACAAGACCACCCTTTCGATCCCAATTCCCAGTTATCACTGAGCCTCGACGTGGAGAGCTTATATACGAGCCTCCCCCACGACGAGACCCTCCTCATCATTGAGGAGGTGTTACACAGCAAACAATGGGACTATCACACCCCCCGCGGGGTAGTGATGGAATGTATCTCTATGGCCCTGACTAAGAACTTTTTTGAATACGAAGGAACCCTATACCTACAATGCCATGGTACCAGTATGGGCAGCACCTTTGCCCCGAGCCTGGCGGGTCTTTATGTACACCATCTGGAGGCTACTAAAATTCTGCACCCCAGCAACCCGTTCAGGAACAGGATCCTGTCCTGGAGACGCTACATCGATGACGTCCTGGTTATCTGGTCAGGGGATGGCCAAACAGTCACCGATTTCATGCAGTGGATCAACACTCAGAACAACTTTCTTAAATTCACGCACCAGGTGTCCAATGCCTCTATGGTGTTTCTAGATCTAAACATTTACCATGAGGCGGGTTTTCTGAAAACTGAGACACACTTTAAACCTACAGCCAGGAACTGTCTCCTAAGGTACGATAGCTTCCATCCACGCCATCTAAGAGATAATCTGCCCTACGGACAGTTCCTACGCCTCCGACGGAACTGTAGCGATGTGGGAAAATATAAGTCCCAAGCCCTAGACCTAAGCAAGAAATTACAACAACGGAAATATCCAGGAAGGATAATACAACAGGCAATGAAAAGGGCCCGCAACAATAACCGGGAAGCACTGTTAGAAGACAATCCCCCAAAAGAAGTGACACGGAATAGAACAGTCTGTGTAACAACATACAGTTCGGTCTCTAACCAAGTCTCCAAACTTGTTAATAAACATTGGCGTATCCTGACGAGTGGCAATCTGGAATTAGAGAAACCGCTGTTTGCCCACAAGAGAGGAAGAAACCTCAAGGATATTTTGGTACATACTAGACCTTGTACCCCAGTGACCGAACAGACGAGACTACGAGATCTCCACGGGCATCACCCGTGTGGCAACTGCAATAACTGTCACCTTACTGGAAAAAGTCTCAGCCTTGTATTTAGGAATGGCACCAGATGGGATCAACGCACTTTCACAAACTGCAACAGCAGAAATGTAATATATCTGATCACATGTCCCTGTGGAAAGGAATATGTAGGGATGACTACACGCCCTGTCAAAACCAGGATCAACGAACATAAAAGCAACGTGAGGTGCAAAAAACAGACCACCAAGATGGCATCACATTTCCTTGAGGCACAACACTGTGTGAACGAAATACATTGGACAGTGATTGAGCAACTTCCTTCTGACAAGGGCCTGTTCGAGAAAGAGCAGAGATGGGTTTTCCGTCTGGGCTCAGATGTGAATGGGCTTAATGACTCCATTCCATGGAGCCAATTACGTTGATGGAATGAAATCTATTGGTCTCTAGGACTCCAGCTAAATGTACCTTTATGTCCTATTACAATAGGCTTCAGCCCATTTATCTTTCATCTCATGGCCCCTCTTCCCACGCACATTCAACTATGTTGGGTAGAACTGAGGCGCATTAATCTGCTAAACCTCGGGTGTGTAACATTTACACCAGGCTATAATGACCTACACAGTTCTGATATTAATTCCATCTAAGTAGCGCCGCCAATAATAATTTCTATAAGTAAATTTATGAAAATATTTTTATACTTCTATCTCATGTCCCCCCCACTGGATGATAGAAGTAAGGCGCGTTAATTCCTCATACTGTTGGTTATCTGCCTTTACAACAAACTCTAAGAGCCTAGGATGTTCGGAGATATCTTTTATTCAAGTGGCAACAACAATATAACCCCGACTTGCGCATGCGCTAAACAATCGGGCTGGTTTCAGTCAGAGACACTGCTATTGCACGCGCGTGTCTTCTTGCAATTCCCATCCCGTACGCATGCGCTTGAGGACGGCCCTCGCACGGCTGAGCCCTGCCTGAGACACTACCGCCGTGCGCATGTACCGACGGGTAGTGTCCATGTCTCCACGCAGGCTCAGTTCAATCCTGGTCGCGCCCTGTTTTCTCGCGCAATACCGGGAAAACGATGGATACATATCCTTGTTTGGGCATCTCCCGTTTTCAATTTTGGGGCAATTATTCAATTACCTTGATAATATATAAACGCTAAACCTCCCATTGAACCGACACTTCGTCGGAGCCACGTTGAGGGGAGGAAGTCGAGCAGGCTATGCTGTAACCGTGAGTTCAAATGTTGATACAGGGTGTCTCTTCCTACCTAGATCTGGGTCTAAGATCAGCAAACCTAACTACCTAAATGCTTAAACATCCTCTAGGTCGCCACAGTAGGCAGGACAGCTGACCCCCAATATCACGCATCGGGCTCATGTGGTTATTATACTTGTGATCATAAGTAAGCCACACTTTTACTTACAGCATGCCTTATATTCCAGAGTGTGATACCTGATGTCTTTTCAGAGACTAATAATGTGTGTCCCTGTCCATGTGTGTGTCTGTGTTTTTTGTACGTTCTTTTACATTTTTTCTAGGGTTCCTGGACCGACACTGGGTTCTTTTTTACCCTGTAGTGTGATTCCACACCCATTGTGACAATATGGTTTATTCTGCCTTTTTGTTCCTTCACAGGTTCCTATTTCTCGCCAATTGGGCGCAACGAACTTGTATCAATTTGATAGGTACATTACACCTAGACTTATTTTTGTAGAGCACACTTTAATATCTACATCCATGTGAGTAAGGTGGGGATACTTAGTGCATATCCTTGTCCTGAAGAAGGAGTTCTTTACTCCGAAACATGTTGACGACGCACTTGTGAGGTTGCCTTACCTTAACTAGTAAAGGCCGCCACCCTTGCACTTTTTAACAATACCAGCCGGGGTTTAAAATAAAATATTTTTGTGTTTAGCCCACGAGCCAGGTATTTTTTAAACCTTTCTCTTCACCTTTTACTCACTTTTTTCCTACCCTCACACACGTTTACACATAGCTCACCTTAAAGTGCTCCTGCGTAGCCGTGAGTCGTAGCACGCCGCATTCCGTAGAGGTTTGCGAAGACCCCGATGATGAAGCATGACACCAAGGGGCCTTTTGGTGTGTGAGGGGTATTTAAACCACACTGGGTGCTCCCCTCCATTGTAGGTTGTACACCATAGCAACAGTCAAAGACGGTGTATGTTTGTTCAATTCGCGGTAATCAAGTGTCATGCGCCATTAGTTATCACTTTTGCGCACCGGCCACACGGGATTGTTCCATGCAGAATTATTCGGAACCAAATCCCCGGCATTCATCAAGTCTTGAATAGTAGCACTGATCTCATCATGCCCACCTGGAATTCTATACTGTTTCATTGAAATGACTTTAGTCGCCTCAGGCACCTTCACAGGAGTAATTTTCAAGGGACCTACTCTCACAGCGTTAGCTGAGATATAGCGTTTCGTTCCAAAATGGTAATATCCTTCGTCTAAACGTAGTGTCATTCCTTTCAAAATGTCAATACCAATAATATATTCAGAAAGGGGCACAACTAGTACACTATATTCTTTTCTTGGTATTTGTCCGATCTTTAATTGGAGATTAGTTTATACTGCTGGGGTCTCTTTACCACCTAATCCTGTAATTGTAAAATACTGTCCTCTAAATTTCTTGGGATTTCCATATATCAAAGTGGCCTCCGCTCCTGTATCTACTAAGGCTCGGGCCCGTTGCATGATACGTTGCCTCCAGAAAATTTCTATGTCTACATAGGGTCTATGATCTTTACGAGCCCAATTCTGTACCGGAGCTTGACGTATTTCCTAGTCGTTCTTGTTCCTGTCTTTCGCCCAGGACAAATCAGGATACAAACTTTCATAGCGTTTAGGAAGTACGTCTTCCTCGTACACTCTCTCTTCATAATATGAATTTCTCATATTCCTGCCACTCTGTGATCCTGGATCGGAAGACCTGCCACTCTCGTTTCTCATTCTGAGTTCTGGAGATTTGCCTCTTTCATGTCTTATTCTCAGTTCAGGAGATCTACCTCTTTCGTTTCTCGCCCTGCGTTCTGAGGATTCTTCCCTCCCGTATCATGTTCTATATACTGGGGATCCTTCCCTTCTTCCCCTGTATAACTCGTCATCACTTCCCTCTGAGTGTCTCTGTTCATGATCCTGTTTATTAACTCTCCTACTCCCTTTTTTTCTATCCAAACCTCTTTTTCGATATATTGTCCATAGCTTCTGAGTAGGTTCCCCATCTATGTGTTCCATTTTCACCCCATCTTTCATTAAGGCTGTAAACAGATCTCGTCTAGGTAATTTGCTGTTGTCTGTACGGACTTCAGATCTAGATGGTCTCTCTGTCTTCATCCATTCCCCCAGTTCGCCCAACTCACGAACTGCTTCGATCACTTGAGCTAATGTATTTCCTGTTTGATTTATTAACAATATCATCATTACCTGCTTATAAGCAGGAGGAGCAGTACGAATGATCTTATTTCTTACAGAAGTGTTAAGTAGTCCCTCCAATAGTCTGTGTGGAGTATCTAGGAAAATAGAGGTTTTCATGACCTCTTCCTTCAATCTCTGCGTCGCATCTCTTAACGTGTACCATGGCTTTTCATTTACTGGCCAATCTGATTCAGTCGGGTATTTATGACTGCATCCAGCCACAGCCAATTGTAATAGGCTAATCTGATCGTTAAGCCCATAGTTTCTGAAATGTTCTTGAATTGTCGGGTCTGTGCTTATTGTACAAAATTTCAAAGCGTCTCCTTGGTCTAACATTACGCCTGCCGCACCCAAATCATAATTGCGGACCATCCATATAAGCAAGCTCTCACCAGGTCTCTGCCGAAACCTGTTCGAAATGTCATTAATTTCTTGTTACCTAAAATCCTCCAAGCTATCTAAAGCTATTCCCTGGGGATATTGTGGACCACCCTGCAACTTTCTCCGATGTATCTGCTGCGCATGCACCTCTCTACGCTCCTCTGATTTATTTTCGGTCTCAGTCTTAGTAGGCACTGTTTTCCTGTTCTCTTCCTCCCCCGAACCTGACAACTCTGAAGAATCCCAAATATTTCCATCCCACTTCTCGGGATCCCAGTCAAGCCCTGCTTTTGCAATGACTAAGTGTACCTTTCTTTTACTGACTCTCCCTCGCTTGATCCTGTACTTGTATTTTGCAATGTAAACTGCAGCCCTTTCCGCTACGGTCTGATAGGTCTCTATCTTGTCCAGCAGTAATTTATTTAGACATGTTAACAACGTAGTGGCATTCTTTGCTTCAACGTACTGTTCTTCCAATTCTTTACACTCACGCCGTAGCTTCACATATTTCTCATGTATTATTCTATAAGCGTTTAGAAAAACTCATCCTCTCCGTCCTAATATAGGAAGCTCTTCTCCTCTCGTTACTGGCACTTTCTGCAAACATGAAACACGCATTCCAGTTTTCACTCAAACCAGCAGAATTAGCCTATTCATGAGCCAGCACTCCATACGGAGTCGATTCCCATCCGGGTATTTCCATTGACAATTGCAAGTCAACTTTTGTTTTCCTAGAAAACATATTTTTCTCTTTTTCCTCTATAATCCACCTCTTCGATCCTGTGAGTCACGACGCCAAGATGTAATGACCTGATAATTCTGCCAATCACCAGGGCATACTTACCTTATCCCTTCTCAGGACCCAAAAGGATACAACACTCCACAATACTTACCTAAGAAAGGAATAATACCAATGAATTACTAAAGATATATGGCATTTGCTGGGGCGCTTGCGAAAAACAACGCCAACTGGCGACAACAATGCAAAAACAATACCAGTGACGACAAAACAACAACCCGGGAAAAACAATGTCACTCGGTAAAACAACGCAAGAAACCAAGGGCCACAAGGTAACAACGTACCCCAGGGTACAAAAACACAACACAATACCAAGGGCCACAGGGTAACAACAATGCGAAACAAAGCCAACGCTGGTGGAGCTAAAACAACGCGCACTCCTAACAATGCCTCGGGTGGATTACTTATTGGTTTTGGTTTCTCTGGATGAGAATGGAACCCAACCTTCAACAACTACCTGCAGGAAGGGAAACTTACCATCCTTCCGATGCTACAGCACTTGGACCAGAAAGGCCTGATCTCCCATCCCAAGGAATACAGACGAATAATGGTATTTATTCTGGTGTTTCTTTATTACACAATGATAGAAGGAAAAAAGAAAGAAATCACTACTATGTCACGATAGGCCTTCTTCACATCAATCCCTAAGCAATCGCTAATGCAATTAGAATACACATATATATAACTCATATGTAAATCAACATATACCCTGAAAATAGGAAACGATAGTTATATAAGAACAGTTTGGAAATAAGAGTTAGTGGAACACCTCACCAAGTTTCTACACATCCCGCTTCCACTTCGCCAGAGGGGAGCCCATTTATCCAGCCAAATCAGGATTCTCTGCTCCACATCTGTCACAGCTGCACATCTGCAATGTGATGGACTACCAGTGGCCGAGACCCGAACACCCCCTTTAGTACAGGTGGAAACGTTGGTCGAAGCTTCTAGCAAGCCTCGCCCCCTGTTCCCATCAGATTCCGTACCACTCCACGCCAAGGTCACAGCTTCAGCTAGCTAGGCGTCTGTTATGACTCCGAGGCAGAGCGAGCACATTCCTCCGACAAGAACCGGTTCCTACTAGTATACGAAGTGCAAATAACAAGTGAGAAGTAAAACATGACTCCTCACCCAGAAAGGCTTAGAAGATGACGACAGCTTAGAAAATGGAGTCGCTCAAGCATAGGCCACTATTCCCGCAAAGAGCCCGAATTGGTATGCAAGATGGCATTAGAGTATGCCAAAGCCAATAGGTAAGCCCTGCCTTTAAGCAAGATACAGTCAGACACAGAAAGAACATTATCGAGTCCTATTTTCAGCTAATCTATATTATGCGGGCCTGCATAGCACTATATTAGAGCAAAATATACTGAGATGGTAGTGGGCAATGGTCATAATCAAGCCAATTATCCATAAAAATGGCGCAATCACTACATTCCACCCATGACCATTGTACAATTCCAGTGAATGCATATAAACATGGCTCAATCACTACAGCGGCTTTGTCGATTCGGGTCGCTTGCCAATGCGGGTTGGGTTGGTGAGTCTGCATATTGCTGCAGCAAGGGTGAAATCCTGACACTGGTCCTTCAACTCAGGGTCTGTTGTACCCTTATTCTGAACATGTGCCTGGCAAGCCAGGACTTCCAGGAGGGTACAACTCCCTAGCCCTCTGTTTCTGTGACAGTGCATAGACCCCTCCCACCGGCCAGAAGTGGCCTCAACAGGGTCAGTCTTGAGGTGTTCTGTTCCCAGAGCTTGTAACCCCTAACACATCATAGACTGTTTCCACCTCTTATCTCTCCATCTGGGCCTCTGTATCCTCTGTTGTGCATTGAGACCCCCATAAAACCAGAACTGATAGGGTGCCTGTGGCGGCTCTCCCCCCACCAGCTCTCCTGACACTGTGGAGCTCCCCTCGGTGGATGGCCTTGTTAATATTGGTGTCAATGTACACCACGAAATGTGCAGGCCCCTATTGTGGCAATGTTGTTGTACACCATAAACTATGCAATGTCAAAAATAGTAAAGTAATGTCGATGTACGCTATGACAACTGTACGCACAATAATGAGAATGTCAGTAAATATGATATCGAGTACCGGTATGTTTTATGCACACAAAGCAACAAGCTCATATCATTGCTGTCAAATTCACCCAGGATGACCTCCCCATCAGCCCAGAGTCAGGGATACGTGGTGAGACAGGCCCAGCGACCCAAACCCAGACCTACCGATAGGTCACAGGTGGGGTTACATTTTGCCCGAAGACAAACGCACATCCAAGGAAATACCCTGACCGATCTCACAGATAGGCAGCTACGCCACAACCAGGCCCGAGGAAATTGGCGCTAATAAAACACGTTCGGCCAAAAGCTCATGTTCTCAAAATACCACAAAATTAGATGCCACATGAAGTTAGGAACACACAGCCACTCAGGACACATCACACACACCACACGTAGTGATCACGCGCTCCTCATGACGAACATCTGGTTGAGGTTGAGAGCCACCTGTGTCGCCGTTATCAGATGGTGGGACTTATAATTATGACGTGGCCCAGACCCACTTGCTCTACAAGAATATGTAATACATTTTTTTGTACTTCGAGAAACGGTATAAAATACCAGCCAAAATCTGTGTACATTGAGATTGTCTTCAGACACTACTCTGTCGATGCCTTCCCAGCTGCTGTGTTTAATTAAACCAATGTATCGATTTTTGCTAAGCACCTCATTTCTTCTAATTTTTTCAAGATAAATTCATATTCGAGCAACAGTTTCTCGATTCAGATTAGATGAACCTGCTTGTTCCCCCTGTGAGAACAATCCAAGCTCTGTGGCTGGAAATAGGGCATCCTAGGCCTCTGCCCACCCCCACCTCTCCTCCTACTTTTAGAAGGGATATGGGACCCTGTTCCCCCGTAACACACTGGGACCTGCCCGGGTCACTGCATACCTCCCTCTCACTCTGCTGAGGAGAACTGGAGGCACTCCCCAATGCCTTCTCAGACACTCTGGTACCCACTTAGAAGTCTACCTCCTTTGCAAGCTCCCTGGGGCCGGAGAACTTACAATCAACCAGGTGTTGGTGTAGCTCTGGAAAACAGACTGAACATGTGCTCTCTAGCCATCAAATTGTACAGTCCCTCATATGTGTTTACCTCACTAACCTACACCAACCTATCCAGGGCCTTGCAAAAGTACCCCACAACATCCTCCCAGGACTGGCGAGACAGTTTCTGACTGCCCTCGAATCTCAATCTGTACTCTGATGCATTCTTCTGGGGTGAATCAATACTTCCTGAAAAGGGTCTCCTTCATCGTGGGATACCTCAGCTTGCCCCTCTTCTCTAGGACCAGTAAGTTGTTCCTACCATCTCTAGGTATACGCCTCTATATGCCAACTCCCTAATCCTCCTCAGGGGTCCTGTGCATTCTTGTGTAACCTCGCATGCCTCACACCACCCGTCTATGTCACCCCCCCTCCTTGAAGTCATACATCAAGTCAATGGGTATGTGGGCCCTTTCGTCAGTAGTGGACGATGTAGTTTTGTTGCCACCATTTCTGCTAGACTCTACCCAGTGGTGGCTCCTCCATCGGGGCATCGCCCCACTGCTTTCTCGCAGTGTGAGAAGGCAGAAACATAAAATGGTAAAACTACCATTTTATGTTTCTGCCTTCTCGCACTACGAGAAAGCAGAAGTGCCTGGTGCCTGGTTGTGGGTGGGCGGGAGGGCGGTCCTGCTTGAGGACAGGGGGGAGTGGCTTGCCAACTGTTGTGTGTAATGACTGTTTGGTCGGCCCCAGTGCCAACCAACTCAGTCATGCGCCCTCTCCTACATAGAGAAAATTACCCGGCTGGGACGCTCTTCGCTGCGCCTCACCAATCACAACGCTGCCATTGCAGCGTTGTGATTGGCCTAGGGCCGGCTGGGGAAGGAGGCGGGATCCCATTTCGGCTGCACCATTAGTTACACCGGCCAGGCGGCCAGAAGTGGAGGCTGCACGGTAAGTAACTTTACATTTTTTTATTCCCCACCCGCTCCTCCACCCCCTCCCTCCCACGACCAAGAATCTCTATTGTCCACTTTAGCTTGAGTTTGAGGTGTCTCTTGTTGCCTCATTATTTTTTTAGTGAGCAGCGGGGGCACCTGGTTCAAGGCAAAGGAGGAAAAAACTGGTAGTCCATGGCGAACTCTGATTTTCAGGGCAGAGCTGCCTTGCCCGGGCTGGGTCGAGCTGTCACCTGCCCCTTGGGGCAGATCCTCCTGCAGGCAGGCACTTATGGTACAGGCCTTAGTTTATTACTCACTATAAGTAGATATAAGCGACCTGCTCCCATCCCTACCACCTCCCCCCGTCAACTTCCGGCGGGGGTGCCGGGGGGCCACTTAAATGTTAATAATTGCCTCATTTGTCTCTGCCACTTTTCCCAGGTTCAGGAGAAGTAATATCCATAAAAGTGCCTGCCCCCGCATTTACTGTTATTTAATTGCGACTTTTCAAGTGGTCCCAGAGAGCGGGTTCCCCGGGGGTGAAGGGTCTGGGTTGCAGGTCAGGGGTGCTTTTATTTTTCAAGTAATATATAACCCGGAGCTAAGGGAGATGTCTGGAGTTTGCACCCTCCACCCCCTTCCTTTACATCTCTCAGTGGTAAATGTACCCGGACTACAGGACACGGCATGTATTTGACTTTTATAATGACAGAATTACACCTCAGTGAGGCAAACATGGTGCGCAAAGAGAGAAGTGCAATAGAGAGTGACTTGGGGTATAGATCTAGCTAAAGAGAGGGGTGAGACTGAGATATAACAAATGAGAGGTGTAGAGAGATGAGATGCAAAGAGGTGAGGAAGCCAGCGAATGAGGCAGTAGAGCTTTAAGTGTGAGTGCTTCACAGTGAAGTGATGTAGACATGTGAGGTAGAGGTAGCTGTGGTATGAAGAAAGGGGTTAGGTCAAGAGAGGAGAAGATGAGGTTACGCCTTACCACTTTCAAATGTCACCAGCCGCCACAGACTCTACCAACTGTTTGGTATTCAAGTCTAGCTTGCTGAGACTCCATTCCTGAGCCAGCAAGATCTTTCTCTTTTCCATCTTAAGTTTGGCTATCTGCAGCCTAAACTCCCTCTCAGCTTCCCTGTCCACCAGCTCTTCTGGGGACAGACCTTGGGAGAACACACTTCTTTCCGCTCTAGGAGGGTTCTCCAATTCTGGAGGTAAGAATTGTATGCTGCATCTCAGGATCTGCTTTCAGGTCCCCCTATTGCTCCTCCTCATCATCATCCTCTTCATCCTGGCCCTTTGGTGCTGCTAGTAACAGGTGATCTTCCCCTAAGACCCTCAGGGCTTTCTGGAGCCCACAACTTGCTGGTCTATGTTTTTGGGCTGGAAGTCCCTATTTCTTACAGAATCCATGAGCTAGGCCACTGTGTAGCTCCCCAATTTCATGAGGTCAAAATTCCATTCCTGCAGGTATGGTCACAGACAGTTAAGTAGGATAAGGGTGAATTTGGAAAAACAAATAAGGTCAATCAAGGAGAATTGAAAAAGAACTAATTGGTCCTGGATGTGAAATAGTAGTGTACACCAATCACTCTATAGCATTACACAAACACAAGTCCTATCCTCACCGCTGCTCACCAATGTTAGAAATTGGGTTTCTGGTTGGCAGAGGTATGCGCCCTGTCTAAACAGTAACCACAATCCTAGTCTGGGTAAGACACTACACAACCTAAATTATCCTGTGCTGACCCTCAGGTAGCTTGGAACAGAGGAGGCAGACTTAATTTAAGAGGTGATGCGTAAAGTATGTGTGCAACACTTAAAAGGTAAAACAGTGAAAGATTTCACAAAAAGTATCCACACCAGTTTAGGAAAAGTCTATTTATATCAGTATAACAAGACAAAAATCCACTCACTAGAAGTTGTGATATGAATTTTTAAAGATTAAATGCACAAATACCGCTTAGAAGCAGTAAGCGCCTAAAGAGTTAATTGGTATTGCCGGACTGGGATAAAGTCAAGAGTTTAGGCCGACTGCAATGGAGCACGGGCGGATACAGAGTCCCACTTAGGCCGCAAAAAAAAATACCTTGATCCTTGGTTTGCGTTGATGAAGATGTGGGGTGCAGCCAAGCAATGCTTTGGTGATCCCCATTCAGCTGGATTTCTTCAGGCAACAGCAGCAATGCAATGGGCCCCTGTGCCATACAGCGGTTCCTAGATGCGGCGCTTCTTAATGCAATGCGCCAGGTTTCGCCACACTGTAGGGGCATTGTGCCAGGCTTCTCAACGCAGTGGTGGCAATGTATTGGGTCTGAAGCGGCAGTTCCAGAGATGATGCAGCGGTTCCGAAAGCGATGCATCAATCCTGTTCCACCAACGGCACCGATATGTCGATTCTGCTCTCACAGCAGAGGATATGTTTGTTCCGCTGGAGCAAACACCTTGGGCCACTTCCAACATTCCAGGGCTGCTGTGGCACCACTTGGCAGGACAGACTCACAAGCAGTAGTGTCCAAGTGTTGAGGCAGGATTGTTTAGTCTTTTGCATCCCTGAGACTTAAAAACAGAAGGCAAGCCAGTAAGCCCTTGGAGTCACTCTGGGTTCAAGTGATGCAGTTCCAGTCCCTCTCACCCAGGCAAGAGAGAGAAGCAGCAGGTATGCAAAGCAAGGCAGGGGTTCACCAAACTGCAGTCCCAGCAAAGTGACAGCCCTTTGAACAGCGGAGCAGTTCTTCTTCCTGGCAGAGTTGTCACAGGTCTAGAAGTATACTGAAGTTTGTCAAGGGTTCAGTACTTATACCCAGTTGTACCTTTGAAGTGAAAGAGATTTTAAAGAATGTTTTGAAGTGCCCACCCTTCCTGCCCTGACTCCAGACTCACTAAGGGTGTAGGGGTATGACATAGCCTATTCATGTGTACGTGTGAGGCTGTGCCCAGCTCCTCCCTCTCATCCTCCCAGACACACCTAAGCTTTCTTTGTGTGTGACTTTCTAGAGGGAATAGACAAAGCCTAGCTGTCACCCACCCCAGACTGAACAGAGACAGGTAGCAGGCACCAAATGGCTAAAGTAAGTAAATGTCAACTTTCTGAGAGTGGCACTTTCTAAACTGTAAATTAAAGTCCAACTTCGCAATAAGTTGTGATGTTAAATTGTGAGTCCAGTGACACCAAACTTGAAACCTCTATCTCTTCACAATTGGGAATAACACATAAAAGAGGCAATAAGGTAATCCCAAAGTTATCCTAAGCAAAAGATGGGCCTTGTAGTAGTGAAAAACAAATGAAAGATTTTTTTCACTGCCAGCACATGTAAAACTTCAAAGTACATGCCCCACATTTTAAATACATTGTATACTGCTCTCTAGGCTGTTCACGGCCTACCCTAGGGTGACTTATGTGTACTCAAAAGAAAGGTTTGGCCTGGCAAGAGTTTTAACTTGCCAGGTCGACATGACAGTTTAAAACTGCACACACAGGCTCTGCAGTGGCAGGTCTGGGACATGGTTAAGGGGCTACTTAAGAAGGTTGCACAATTGGTGCTGCAGGCCCAAAAGTCGCATTCAAGTTACAGGCCCTATGCACATGTAGTACACTTTACTAAGGACCTATAAGAAAATTAAATATGCCAATTTGGTATGAGCCAATATGACCATGTTTAGAGGAGAAGGCACATGCACCTTGGCACTGGTTAGCAGTGGTAAAGTGCTCAGAGTCCTAAAGCCAGCAAAAACAAGGCCAGAAAAATGACAGGAGGAAGGCAAAAAGTTTGGGGTGACCCCTCAGAGAGGGCCATTTTCCAACAGTATTGTTATAAATCCTTGACATTTTCAGAAAATATTGAGAATCTGCTTGTTTTCTAGACCAAATGCAGACAGATGTTTGTCTGTTTTTAAAGTAAGTGTCTTGGTGTGATCAACTTGTTGACTCGGTATAAAATGCGTTGAAACTCAAGGGATTCTATAATTTGTAATATAAGTTCAAAATTCACACATACTTTGATGTAATTAAAATATATAAGAAAAGTGTGATATTACCAACCTGTTGGTTGTGGTCTGTGAATTCCAAGAAATCATAACCACTCTGGACTAATTTATATGGGTAAATGTGTTACTTGGAATTGTGTAGGGTACAACATGTATGAAAAGCACATCATCTTTACGAAGATGATACTCGAAGAGGTCGAACATGTCAAATCAGGAGAAAAAGAAACTAGATGGAAGATCAGTTGCCTGCAGAGGAGTATTCAATGTACAAGTTTACGATGTTAAACATTAATGTGTTGTTTATGTTGTTGAATAGTGCTTAGTTTTTCTAAACATTACTTATCACTTATGTGGTGAGGGCAAGAGTGTGGTGCCTGAGGAATGAATAGAAGGGGAACAGAAGACACAACTTGAGCCTCAGAATTCTTAACTAGAAAAAAGGTGATAATCGGAATGCTTCCATTAATTGTAGCATCTGCTAATTCATCTGGCTGCATTCCAGAACATTTTTATGCCCTGTATGTCTTAGAGATGCCAGCCTTAGGCTCCAATAGGAGCAGTACCCCCAAAACTACTAGGCCAGTTAACCTCAAGACAGAAGCAGTAGCAACCCCCAACTGATTTTGTCATACTTGGGCTAATCAGTGAAGTGCAACTGGAGTCATATGGCTCAATGAGCAAAGGTCCAGTGTCTGGGCATTTCCATTGCATGGTCAACTCGGCTCTAGCCTTCGGAGAGCATCCCTAACCCTGGAGCCCACACTGTATGGTCTTTGGCAAAGGGTACAAAGTGTAGCTGATCCCAACGTTATGTGCCTTGTCTCCTTGGCCTTATAACTGCTTGGTAGGGTATTTGACTGTGCCCAGCATACTCAGGCAAAACGGTTTATCTTTTGACCATGCAATGTGCCCTTCCCCCTGCCCCAAGACCTGCTGGTTAGGCTCTGGGCTTAGGATGTGCCTTTGGCTATGCACTACACCCTGTTCCTCGGGCTAAGCTCAGTGTAGATGCCTTCTGCCTTCCCCTCTCCCCCAGCCCTAAGGTTTCAGGGCAACGCTTTTTCAATGCCAAGTGGACTCTTGACTCCAGAGCCCGTGCCCGTTTCCCTGCCTCCAGAGTCTTCTGAGCATGGTCTTTAATAGAGACATTTTGTCACAGTCACCTGCCAGAAATCCTGCGGGCAGTATGTAAATACCACACTACAGTATTGTAATAGTATATTCAGTGACAATTAAGCATGTTTGCCAGCATTATTGGTTTCACCATTTTTGTAATCTGCATTAAGTGATATTTAAATCAATTATTCCCCAGATTTGATCTTATGTATAAATGTACCAATTGGGAAGCAAGATTTCCTGAGTAGTTTGAAAAGCAAAAATAGGAAAAAACATAATTTCATGAAGTTTGCAAACGTTACTGAAGCTGCTGCAAGGAACTCTATGACAGAGACGCAGGAATGCAGGGGAAGCGCTTCGTGGTGCCACGTTGTCAGTTCTGCAGCTCAGGATTCTGCTTTTTAAACTACTTTCTGATGCCTCGCCTGACCCAGAAATTTTTCTCAAAACTCAGAAGCCCGGCCCGCCACACAGCTATGCACTCAGCGTGACAAGCCGCAGCTGACTGCGTGTCTGTTGGCCATTGTTTATCTCCACTGCCCCCACACATTTCTTCCACCACCCTCATGGGGTGGTGGGGCAGCAGGCCTGCGGGCCGATGGGGCATCCACCTTGAGGGGCCTGGGCCGGAAGGTCAGAGAACTGACTGGAGCATCTCACTCCCAGTCACTACTCCTCGAACAAGGGAAGCATGGGGAAGGCAGAGAGCAGATGGCAGGGTGCGTGGGAGCGGAGCTGGTGGTTGTACTCAACCACTGCAAGTACATGCCCAGGACCTTGCAGTGCAGGCCCAGCTAGGCCTAGGTGCGGCTTGTGGGAGACCTGGTGAGCTCCCACCCAAACACTGCGAGATGACTGAATGTCTGGACCTAGGAGAAAATAAGGAGCACAATAGCAAATAAAGAAATAATCCCTCCTCACCTGGAGAATCCCATCACATCTTAGGTGCCCGGTCCTGCCCTAATTCTCCCCACCTCAATATCCTTCCCTATTGCCCTCTCACCATCCAGGATACTAGCGGGCTGCAAGGAGAAGACGGGAGGAGATAACAGCAATACAGGTGAGGTGTGGAGAGGGTGGGTGAGGGGCGCTACAGAGTGGGGCGAAACAAGAAGACTTCATGCATCGGCTGTGCAACTAATCAGCAAGCAGCGCCTGGGAAGAAGGGGTCAAACTGGTGTCTTCAATAGCATGCCACATCCAGCTCTGTAGTCAAACCACCTCACAAAGAACCCTTAGTCCCCTACGAAAAGCAGAGGAAAGCGGTCCTATATAACTCAAAGCAAACAAGCTACAAGCTAAAATGCCCATAAGGAAAAGCCTGTCTCGGAAAAAAGCCCAGGCAGATTTACCCCCCTCACCACCTACCCCACCATCACCCTGAACCTTCTTTACATCTCATGCTAATGAGGCGGTCGATCTGGTGGTGAAATGGAGATGCCAAAAGAGAACAAATATGACTAAACACCTGCCTCCAAAGGATCCACAAGGGAATTGATTCACAAATTCTCTGATACGCATCACTGGGGTCAGCCAGTGCCACCACACGGTTCTCAGCTAACCTCTACACAAGGGGTCTTCAAACTTTTGTAGGTTGAGCCCCCCCAGCTGAATTTTCTTTAAATGTCGGGTCCACCCAGTCCCTGACAAAAATTTCTAGAATCTGGTACACTACATATTCGTCAGCCAACCGCATATCCCGGGCCATATCCGGCAAATAATAAGAGTGTTTAGTTAACTGCAGGTTTGTGAGTGGGTGGGGTTAAATAACAGAGGCTTATTACACAACTCAAAACACAATTTTACAAGATAAAATGTGCGCAAATTGTTTTTACTAGGATGCTTTGTTTTACACATGACAAAGATTTATAATAACAAAAAAAATCGGCGGATGGATTTTTGCTTCTGCCATCCTCAGGTTGCGCTCCACATTCAGTCTCGAACGGTACTTAGTCTTTATTACCACAAGTGCTGAGAGCCCAATCTCACATAAATAGGACAAGCTAAAAGGCAAGAGAGTTTCTCTCAAAGCTGAATATTCTGCAGACATTTTCAGCCCAAACTCTCCCAGTGAGACTTTGCTGAATTGCATCTGCACAGTGCGGTCACTTTGGAGATCAATCAGTTCTTCCTGCATATGAATCGGGAGATGACTTGCCACCTCTGCCAGAAATGGTTGAAAGACCCAGTCATTGAAGTGATCGTTGTCCTCAGGAAAATACTTTTGCAAACTGTCTCTGAGAGACGTCAGGTGATTTTTTATTATCTCAGCAGCACTTGGAAGTTCATATTCAGTCTCCTCAAGAGCATCTACCAAACATGGTAACTGCTCAAAACAGGCCATCTTCAACTAGTCTTTTCCATAACTCAAGCTTCTTCTTGAATGCTATTATTCTTTTATTCATTGTAAAAGAAGTGATGTCAGCTCCTTGCAGAGACAGATTCTGGGAATCTAATTTCTCACAAATGTCAGCAAGGTATGCTAGAAGGACAAGCCAGTGGGATTGCATAGTTGTTCTGCTTTGCAGGGGTCCAAACACAGAAGAAACTGCCATACTTCATTCCTTAATTCAAAGATGCGAGACAAACACTTTCACCCTAGGTTAACCACCGCATTTCTGCATGAAACAGTAAGCTCCCATTTCTGCGCATAAAATTGTTAATAGACGAGTTCTTGTGGGATGGGTCTTTATAAAATTTACTATTTTTATAGCAGAATTCAGCACAGCCTCCAGTTCGCTGTCCATGTTTCGATGTGTATCATACAATGTGTCCACAAAACATGTGGAGCCACTTTCAATACATTCGCTTTTAGGCCAGCCATAGCATCACACATTGAAGGAGCACCATCTGTGCAGATTCCAACATAGTTTTCCCATTTTAAGCCATGGATATTCATGAAGTTATTCATAATGGCAAACAAATCGGATCCTGTTGCTCGCCCCTTGATTGGCTTGCAAAATAAAAAATCTTTTATAATAGCGTTTCATAGCAGTATCGAATATTAGCAATTAAATGGTCCTCCTTTGACACATCAGTTGCTTCATCCAACTGTAAAGCAAACAAACTTGATTTCAACGGGGCTAAGAGCTGGCCCTGGATATCTTCTGACATGTCAGAGATGCAGGGGCAAACTGCTGTGTCTGTTGAACCTCTCTGCTGCTTGTTCACCAAGCATTGTCCTAGCTACATCGAGCACTGCTGGGAGAATCACTTTTTCTCCATCTAAAAAGGGCCTTCTGTTTTTGGCAATGTGGTATGCTACTTGGGATGATGCTTTCAATGCATTTACAGGAGTATTTGCCACGTTTCACTGCTTCTTCCTGCTGATTTATCTCTTGAACTTCCTGGCAATAAAATCTCTGCTTTTTCCTGTTAGAGACCCATGTTTCGTTTCAAAGTGATGTCTTAGTTTTTTTTTTTTCTTTGCAGAGTTTTATATAGCGCGAACTAGACCCGAACCGAATCAGGTATCAGAGCGCTTTACATATTTTTCCAGTTACGTTACATTTTTACGTTTTTCCAGTTACTTTCATTTTAGGCACGGGGAGATTAAGTGATTTGCCCAGAATCACAGGAGGTTTTTGGCGTCGTTACCGAGACTCGAACCCAGTTCCTCCAGGTACGAGGTCGAGCGCCCTAGCCGTTAGGCCAACCCCTCTCCCCTAACCCCTGGTTGTCTTCAAGCTGTTGTTAGCTAAGATCACGCCACAAGCCACACACTGTGGTCTACTTTCTCTACTAACAACAATGCAGGTGAAACCAATGTCCAAATAGGAGGAATCATATTTCCTTGTTTTTTCAGCTTTTCTCTCTCCATCAGTTTCTGTTTCAGACTTTCGCTTGATCACTCTACCATCTTTTAGGAGCAGAAAAAGATCCATGTCAAATGTTTGCTTAACCTAAGATACAAAATTTGAAGCTGCATGTTAATGAATAGTACATGGCTGCAATTTTACAGCTGCATGAGGTACAGCAGGTTTTCAACTTTGTTGGTTAAAAAAAAATCTTTCAGAAAATCTTATGTTTTAAATAAAATTAATTTGGATAAAATAATTCCGTGGAAGTGGATAAAAAGTTATTCCAACTCATCCAGGCATTAAGTAGGTGCTCCCAAAATTGATGCAGTATGTATATGCTGTATACTACTGATGAGGCTCTGCAAGTTACTTGTTCAAAGGTTAGTGAGTGCAAACTTCAGCCCTGCCCCTTCACCCATCTTCTTATTCACTTCCTCAGATGTTCCTGCTGCCTGAATAGGAGTCCTTGGCCTAGTGATCAAGTAGCTTTTCTCCTTGCAATGAAGAGAAAATGTTTAAGAAATATTACTTGCATGTTCTCAGTATGTTTTGCATGAGACATTGTGAAAGCTCCCCCGAGATCAGAATCATAGTGATGGGCAAGGGAGTGAATGACATACCTCTAAGTTACATGCTGCCTCACCTTAAGGGCAAATAAAATATGCCTTGATCTGCAAGTTATTAGTTTGAAGTCCTGATGGCTGGTAAGATAGCCATGGTCTCCAAGTTAAATTTGATTTCTGGCAGGGCCACATTAGCTTTCCATTCCTTTAAGTTTGTTAAATTGATCTTGCATGTACTTCCTTGCAGCTCCTTCACTTCAATAACCCCATACACAATACACCCACTGTCCTGTAAGCACAGAGTTTCTTTTACTTGTGCTATGTTAATATTTCAACACCTGTGCAGTTCCTTCTTGCACTTTTGCACAGAATCACAACTGGCACATGTGACTAATGTATTGTGAACTCTACAGAGAAGCGCAGGATTGGATGAGCATGCATTTGGAACAACTTTAGGATCCACTGAAAGGAACTGTGAGAAACTTGCACTGCCTTTGATTCTCAACTTCAGAGGTCTTAATTGTGGTTTTTGGAGTGTTTAAGTATGGATGCATAATTTTCATGGAGCCCTGGTCTTTATGATATTACAGACGGATGGCCAGAGTAAAAACAGCACTGGGAAAAATAACGTATTCTACTGTATCAAAAACTGTTCATATCCTGGTTGCGGCTCATTCAATTAAAAATATTACACTGGGTCTATGTTACGGGGCCCCGCCTTGTACGGATGGGTCTGTCTGATACCGAACAGTGTAGACGGAAGTGTGGTCTTGTGGGGACGTTCCTCCATGTTATCTGGGAGTGTCGATATATTGCTGGCGTAAGATTCACAACACTATTCATGAGGTTTTGGGGGTCTCCTTGCTACCAGAGGCGAGGAGGTGCCTCCTTAACATATGGGAACCTACTGACCTTAACTCCGCACAAACACAGTGGGTCACATTGAGTTTCATGATAGCGAAAAGAAACATTGCCCAGCAGTGGGGATCAGAACAGCCTCCCACCCTTGAGATCGGGAAGAATAACTTAAATTGGAGCATGTTCCGGGAAAAGACTGTTTTTATGGCAAGAGGCCGCACTCGAAAGTGGGCTTCAATATGGGGACCCTGAAATAAATATAGAGGGGAGATTTGTGTGCTACCCTGGAGCGCTGTTTTTGATGTATCCCCATCCCCGTAAGAATTCTGACGTGAATGTACTCTGGTGTCCCGTACCCCCCATGGGAGAGGTGTTGAATGTGACACTATTCTTCTGTACTGTGTTTTTTACTGATGCTTTGTTTCAATAAAAAGAATTGTTAAAAAAAAAATGGTTCATACAACGTGTGCTGTTTAATGGCATCTGGAAAAGAACAAGGAGTGCTCCTTTTTTTAAATGTTGTATTCAAAATATAAATCTTTCCTATGCCAATGCTAAGACTCCATTGGTTATTACACCACCTTTATATATTGGGAAAAATGAGTGCCAATAAGAACTTTAAAAATATATTATTTTCACAGTTTTACATTGTGCAAACTAAGCTCCTGCGTACTGGAACACTTTAAATGAGCCCCAGTTACATTACACAGGGTCCGATTTATTACATTACCCATGGATAAATTAAATGATTTCGTCCAAGATCACAGGATGTTGCGCCAAGGCCAGGATTCAAACCTGACTCCCCAGTTACAAAGTCTGCAGCTCTGACTATAAAACAACATCTCTCCGCTTCGATTTTACAGGCATCCATCGTCCTACACAGCCAGGTAGCAATGCTATGAAGAGTTAACATTCTTATGTAGACAAAGCCTAAAAATGAAAGAAATTTGATATTTTTTTTTTTGTAAGGCTTTATTGACATCCGTGCAGTTTACACAGCATTTGCCTACAACCCGGAGGACGGCTGCTATTTTATCCGTAGTGTCATTTAACAATTGAGTTCCATTCCTGCGAAAAAGTGCCAGTATTAGTAGCAGTTTAACGACATTTATCAGGAACACGGCAGCCTGTGCTAAAAGCTTTAAGTGACGCCTTATTTTTTAGTTTTTATAAACTTAAAGTAACTTGTGACTCGATAGATCAATTGAGCAGTACACAACCTTGCATTCCACTTGTTCGACTCATCTGAGTAAGCCCAGTCTGATACTTCTGTACTTTCCATCGCTCTCAGCCCCTCCTGTTAACTTAATCTCCCGCTATCCTTCCTATTCCCGTCTCCTCCCAACCAGTACTCCAGCACTCCAATCCTAGTCTACAGCGTCCTCTTCCTCTGAATCGTCCGTGTCCTCTTCTGACAGTGGTTCACATATATCCCCCCGATAACTATTCCACGGAAGCCATACTTTGTTCCATTTTCGAGGATTAGCCCTTTGTTTATACACAGCCCTTTCTATTACCATGAGCATATCTATATTCCTACACCATTGTGCTCGGGTCGGGACCTCTATCGCCCCCCATTTCTGCGCTATATCACGCTTGGCCACCATGAAGCCTATAACAGCCCATTGTTGTCCCTGGCGTGTCAGATCATTAGGCCCCCATATATTTAGCAGGCACATGCGTGGATCAGGTATGATTGATACCTCTAGTACTTGTGAAATCTTGCGCAGTACCTGCCTCCAATATTCTACAATTAGTGGGCAGTCCCACAGTGTGTGTAATAGTGTCCCTTCCGTACCACATCCTCTGAGGCAATATGGGTGATCCGCCCTATGTATTTTGTGTAATGTGGTCCTTGTATAATACACCTGATGTAATATTTTAAACTGCACAAGTTTAAAGCGCGCTGAGATGCCAGCTTCCTTTGGAGAGGCCAGCTCCTCATTCGATTCCGTCTCATCCATCTCCGCTAACTCACTTTCCCATTTTTCCTTCAGACTTTGCAATGGGTCTGGCAGATTATTTAATAATTTTCGATATGTAAGGGAGGTGGCGCTTATCTGCATGTAGTCTGTCAACAGACGATCTTCTAGCGGGGATGACTCTGGGACATCCGTACCCGCTTCAAACGCTGCCAACAGTGCGTGTCTTATTTGGATGTAACGGTAAGTTTAATTGGTTCCCAGGCCGTACTGCTGCTGCAGCTGGTCAAAGGGAATCACTCCATCTCTAGTCCACAGGTCTCCTACCGTGGAAATGCCTATGTTGTCCCACTGCGTGAAACCTTTACTGTGTCGTAACTGTCCCAAGGCCTTGGAGTCCCATAGTGGTGTAAGTCTAGTTATAACACCCCCCCATTTCAGTGTCGCCTGCGCTTTGTGCCATATCGCCACCGCGTGCCTAGTAGGTCCCACGAGTTTCGCTAGAAGTCCCTTGTTGTATAACGGGGCCAAGAGAGTGTGCGTACCCAGTTGTGCTCTGTCTGCTAGATAGGCAGGGTCGTCCTGTGGCGCATGGAGCCACTGGTTGACAATCTTAAGGTGAGCCGCCCAATAGTATAGTTGGAGATTTGGCAGGGCTATCCCACCACTGTACCAGTCTCTGACCAGTTTCCTGTATACCACTCGAGCCGGTCGGTCCCCCCACAATAGTCCCGCGACCACCGTGGTCACTTTACGAAAATATGAAGGCGGCACTAATATTGGTGTATTCTCCAGTACATATATGAAATGAGGCAGCGCCTTCATCTTAAATAAGGCCGCCCTTCCCAGTAACGTCAGTGGAAGTGACTTCCAGTGTCTTGCGTCCGCCTGAAGCCGCGTGAGCGGAGGCATCAAGTTTAGGTCGTAGAAGGCTTTACTATCCCGAGTGATGACTATCCCCAAGTATTTGAATGTGTCATTCATCACCATCAACGGGCAACCGGCTGGTAGATTTGGGGCGGGGCCACTAAGCACATATACTACCGATTTAGTCCAGTTGATCTTGTATCCAGAGGTGTGTCCATGTCGATCACACAGCTCCAGCAACATCGGGATCACCCTCACTGGATCCGACATGTAGATCAGCATGTCGTCTGCATATAAGGAGACCCTGTCTTCCCAAGCGTCCCCCCATGGTATCCCTCTCAGCATCTGGGATGTTCGAAGGACCGCTGCCAATGGTTCCAGGACCAAAGCAAATAATAAGGGCGAGAGCGGGCATCCCTGCCGTGTCCCTCTCGCTAAGGAGATATCCCGAGAGATATGTCCATTCGCCG
This sequence comes from Lissotriton helveticus, assembly GCF_964261635.1. NCBI lineage: Eukaryota > Metazoa > Chordata > Amphibia > Caudata > Salamandridae > Lissotriton > Lissotriton helveticus. The sequence goes on from NC_136069.1 coordinate 194,643,974, forward strand.
CCACATGCGCCACCGGGTCAGTGTAGAGCAATCTAATCCAGGAAATAAATCTGGGGCCGAAGCCCATATGATCCAATACTGCAAAAAGGTAGCTCCATTCCACCATGTCAAATGCCATCTGGGCATCCAGTGACAGGATAGCTGTCGGTTCCGTCAGCGAATGGGCCCGTGCCAGTACCCCGTGGAGTCTGCGGAGATTAAGCGTTGTGCTCCGATGCGGCATGAATCCCGACTGGTCCGGATGGATCAGTTGTGTGAGATGGGGTAGCAATCTACTAGCCAGTAGTTTCGCCAATATTTTGGCTTCCGCGTTGAGGAGGGAGATAGGACGATAGGACGAGCACTCAAGCGGCGGTTTGCCTGGTTTTGGGATTGCCACAATGGTTGCAACCCGCTGGTCCAGGGGCATAATCCCCCTTTCCAGGCTATCGTTATACATGTTTAACAACGGCGCGCATACCTCATCAGACACGGTCTTAAACCATTCTACTGGGATCCCATTGGGGCCTACGGCTTTACCCGAGTGTAGTGCATTAATCGCCAGGCGAATCTCTTTGGTTGACAGGTCTGCGTCAAGTTCTCCCTTTGCCTCCAGTGACAGGGTCTGCGTCGGCACCCCGTGGAGCGCCATCGCCGCCTCCTCTTGTGTTATGACCACCTCAGGGGTATATACAGTTTGAAAGTGGTTGGCCAGGGTTTCAATTATCACTGATGGGCGTGTATCCACCTCCCCGCTCGATCCTTTCAATTGCAGTATATGTTTGGTACCTCCCTTCTTTGTGTCTAGCCAGGCCAGGAGTCTACTCGCCTTATCCCCTATATCATAGACTCTATGTGCTGTCGCTGCAATGTTCTCGACCGTCTTCCTACGAAGATGGTCGTCGTGAAGTCGCTGACAAAGCTGTAGTGTGTGCAGTGTACTCGTGGTTGGGTCTGACATGTGTGCCAAGTTCGCCTGTTCAAGTTCTAATTCCAGTTTAGCCAGTTCCTCCCTTTGGACGCGTTTGTGTCCTGCGATTGATGCTATTGCCCGCCCTCTTAGGACCGTCTTGTACGCCTCCCACAGGATTGAAGGTGAGGTCACCGAGGCCGAGTTCTCCGCAAAGTAGTATCGGGTAGCCTTTTTTAAGTCTTTACATATGGTCGGTATCTTGAGGTAACCAGGGAAGATCGGGTATATTCGTTTTCTTGCTATGTCTGGACAGGATAGTGTAAGTGTCAGTGGCGAGTGGTCTGAGATGCCCCTGGGTTTAATTTGCACGTCATTCACGGTGAGGAGCCCATTTCCCAAAGCAAGAAAGTAATCAATACGGGACAGACTGTCATGAACAGCAGAATAATAGGTGTACTGTCTGTCCTCAGGATGCAACTGTCTCCAAAGGTCCACCAGTCCCTGCGCCACTAGAAATTCGCTAAAGCGGGAGGGACCCGGGTTGGGCGTGCGAAGTGGAAATCTATCCTGCGCGTTATGCACCACCGCATTAAAATCTCCTCCTATTAGAAGATCTCCTTCTGGGAGTTCCAGTAGGAATTTCCCTAAGTCGGGAAGCGCGACTGTGTGAAGTGCTGGTGGTATATACACTGATACTAGTGTCAACGGCTTCCCCTCCCATTGTCCATGTGCCGCCGCGAAACGGCCTTGGTCGTCTGTTTTAGTGGATTGCAAGATGAACCTGGATGACTTTTTTAGTAGTATGCCCGTGCCCCGTGACCCTGAAGTGAACTCTGAGTGTGTAATCATTTGGTACCCTCGCCTATCCAATGCCCGGCTAGCCGCACCCATCAAGTGTGTTTCTTGCAATAGAGCCACTGAGGGACCCAGTCTCCGGATGGCCTGCAGAACCAGCCCACGTTTAATCTTGTCACCCAATCCCCGCACATTCCAGGACAGCAGCTGCAATGGTGGCATGGGCCCCCGTTCAGGTCCCCCGCCCACTAGATCACTCCGTGTATCGTGTGCCATTGTCTGTCTGCAGTCGCAGGCCCCTGTGTATCCTTAGCTTACCCTGTCGTGTCATTCGTGGAACAGTCCAAATACCGTTGTGTGTGCGCCACAGTAGATCCTTTCGAGTCGAACAGTGTGAACAGTTTGCTAACATTGTAAACAACCCCCCCCCCAACTCTCCCCCTCCCTGCCCTCCAGCTACACGGACATAAAACCGCCCGCCACCCCAACTAAGCTGAGTGCTCAACCCATTCCCCACACAAATGATACTTGCTCGATGGGGCGAAGGACTCTCCGGAGATGGCAGCCCCTCTCACTCTCTCCAGGTGTCCCCGCCCGGTATCCAATGGCTGCCCATCTGGCCCACCGCTGAGTTCTTAGGATGTATTGAATCACCGGTAGTTATTGTTCCTCACTAACTTCTTCGTCCACGCTTTTTCTCACTTGCGATTGGTCTTCTAACGCATGTCGAGAATCCTGCGCGCTCCGAAGCCCTCCTGTTTTTAGAGTCTTGTTTGTTCTGTTCGGACGGCGCAGATAAGTGGCCGGCCGCCAACCGTCCAGCCAATCTCTGGCTATTTCAGGATTGTCAAAAAAACAGGTCCTATTGTCCGCCACCACACGCAGCCTGGCCGGGAACAGCATTGAGTATGGAATCTCCCGCTGTCTTAGTTCTTTTTTCACAACCAGGAACATCTTTCTACGGCGGGCCACCTCTGCCGTATAGTCCGGAAAAAAGGCCAGTGTGAAGTTTTGAATTTTGACCGGTGGTGAGACTCGCGCAGCTTGTAAGATGGCATCCCTGTCCGGGAAATTGAACAGTCTGGCCAGAATCGGGCGTGGGGCCGCACCCGGCTTTGGTTGTCCCCTTGGGACCCGGTGCGCCCTTTCAACGGAAAAGAAAGCGGACAGGCCCTTAGGTTGGAGTTCTTTCTTTATTAACTCTTCCACGTAGAGGTCCATCGCTCTGGTACCTTCTGATTCTGGAACCTCTAGGATCCGGACGTTATTCCTCCTAGAGCGCCCTTCCTGGTCGTCCAGCCTTTCGCGCAGCATCCTGTTCTCCGCTGTTATCTTCTCCATCGCTGATTGTAATTCCGAGACATCCTCAACCAGAGACTTTGTTACCACCTCCACGGAGCTCACCCTCTCCGACATTTTATGAAAGTCCGCCCTTATGAGGGTAATTTCGTTGGATATCGTGCCTATCGTTGCTTGTACCTGAGTCAGGGCTCTCATGACGTCATCTAGCGTAGCTCTCTTCCCGCTCATGCCTTCTGCCGCCTTGCCCGTTAACGTTTTCCCATCCGTCGGTGAGGACATGGTCTTATCGGAGGCAAATTTATCGATTCTGGTCTGCGTAGTGCCGCCTTTTCCGCCTTTACCAGCCATGGTGATCAGCACTGTTGACGCGTCAGGCTCTATACACAGTAGCGTTGGTCGCTGTGCAGAGGTGCACTCAAGCATACATAGACAAGTTTAATGTATATGGTTCAACGTGCTCTCACTGCAATATTGCCACGCCGCACTGCCTACACACCTGGTTAGGATAGCTGTCACTCTGGTACCAGTCTGGAGTATCCCAGCATGTGATGAGAGGCGCTAGATGCGTAAGCCAGCGTTGATAGGCTCTTGCCCCATGATCTAAAATGTAAATGTAAATGTGGGATACTTGTAAAGCGCACTGTTACTCTACCCGAGTGTCCTGGCGCTGTAGACCGCTGGGGAACCCGTCCTGGTTTTCCCTGTGAGATGGTCCCTTTCTGGGTATCTCCAGGGTGAAACCAGGCATCCCCGGCGTCTGTGGGGGGCCGTTGTAGAGATGAGGCAAGCTTAATGCCCAGAGTTACCGAGTGTGTTCCCTGGTTAGAGTAAGCACTGAGGCGAGAATTATCGAGTCCGTTGACCCTGGTCCAAGACCCTGCCGCGTCGGGAATTGAACCCTGGTCCCGGGCCGTTCTCTGCTTACAGGTCTGCTGCCTCTAACCAGTGAGCCACACCTCTCCACACATCTAGCGTCTGATCAGGCCTTGGTTGGCGAGCGATGTCACTCCGCGAGGTTGTTGGAATTATGCGCTGGCAGGCCGCACTGTGCGCCGTTCAGTTTGGGGTCTGTAACGCCTGTACCCTAGGCGTAGATGTCTCATGCCCCCTGCCTCGTACCTGATGCTTAGTGTTGCGGCCCAGTGGGGAGCCTCTTCACTCCGCGCAGGTGTAGGGTCTGACGGATGGGCCCTTCTCGTCGTGCTCACAGCGTTTGCGGTGCGCGTTGATGGTGTCAGCTGTCCGACCTGTACCTTCCTCTGACTCCGGACGGGATACCGCTCCCCTCAGTTGCTGTGTGCAGCGCCCCTGGTGTACACTGGTGCCTCCGCCGTCTAATGTCCACCCTCAGTTACCTGGCGACATGGGGCGAGTGGCACTGCTCCAAGATGGCGGCACCTCTCATACGTCGCCGCTATTACAGCCGGAGTCAGCCCGCCTCACAGTCCGCAATGCCGCTCGTGCCACACCTGTTATATTCCCGTGGCAGTCGCCGTTTTCCCGCTGCTCTCCCTTATGCAGCACTGCCAATAGTTGAGTGCCGATGCCTGGTCGTTCACGGACGGGCGCTTCCGGTAGATCGTGCCCAGGTCCGCCGCGTTTCCGGCCGGGTCAGTCAGCAAGGAGAGCCCCTGGTCCGTATCTCCTTCCTAGGCCACGGCTGTCGGCGGTGATATCTTTGTGCCACGATGTCCGATTTCGCTCAGCGGCAGTGCGCCATGCACCGCCCGGTCCCGGGCGTCAGGTCACCCCTGCAGAGGTCTCTTAGTTACCGGATAGTTGCACGGATAGTTGGAGAGGCTGCTCTATCCACGGAGCTCGCCTTTTAGGCAGCCGCCATTCTCAGCCGCTAGCCACGCCCCCGAAATTTGAATTTTAAGTATGCTTTTTCAGCCCAAATCAATCTTCAAAGTGGAATCATGCTAAGTGCAATAATGTGTGTATGAAGCTTTGATTCTCTGTAACTTCTGTAGCGTTTTGAAGGCTTCTAGTGATAGCTGTGAGTATGCGCACATGCGCATTAGTGTGTATTTGTGTGTGGCAGAATGTGTACCCAAGTAAACGTTTCCTGTGTCTTAAGGGAGACAGTGTTATCAGATTTTTCGAGCACTCCCTAGCTCAGAGCTGGTAAACGAGGAACAATTCTTCTATAGAAATCATTAACAAACGTTTTACGCAGCATTATAATGGGATAATTGCCCACCAAGCAGTTCTGGATCCGAAGACAAAGGTGGAAGTCCACAGAGAGGGCGCTGAACGAACACCTCATTGAGAATTCCTTAATGGTACGATAAGTTGCTTGCCAGAAGCAGTGGGGGTTTAGGACACATGTCGGGCTTATGTTTAAAAAAAATAGAACTAATACAAAATTAATTATGTTGCCTATTTTACTTCAGAGCAATGTTGTCTGACAGACTTTGTGTTGACAAGGACATGTTAAGGATTTTGGGGACCCTTGGCCTAATCTATTTTGGGGGCCCCTGTTCAGAACAGCTTTGAGTTTATGATTCACTTTCAGTGATAGTGATGTGTGGTTTCACTGTTGTAACACAGCAGCAGCCACTCATTTTACAGCGAATAATATCTGTGATATCCTCCAATTACTTGTATGTGAAGACCTGTTTTGATCTAAAATAACCTTTTTGATTGTTGCATAAAACAAAAAAATTCTGCAAATTGTAATAGACTCTCTCACATCAATCACATTAAAAAGAAATTTTAAAAAAACTGTATTTGCAAGAATCTGCTTAGGAAATATTCCAGGCCATCAGGGCAAAAACAGAGCTGTCGCTATCAAGGGGCCCCCTAAGAGGCTGAATTGCAGTGCATGTAAATGTGTACTTTTGCAATTAAGACGAAAACCTTGATGGGGCACGACATGCCCTTACTTGTGTACAGGGGCACAACTAGACCCGAACTTCAGGGAGTGGGGGGGCCAACACCCCCAGCTAGGGCTAGCCCTAGCACTGGTCGCACACAGTGCAGCAGTCTTTTTTGGCACCCCTCCCCTATTTCCTCCTTCTCCATCAATTCCTTCACTACCACTCACCAACAATGCACCTCATCTCTCTATAGCAACTTTCTGACAAATATATTATTTTTTAATAGCGCTACTCATAGTTTAATCATACTCGGGCGTATGTACAAACCCCTATCGCCACAACAACGTCACTTTTTAAGACATTGTAGCGGTGTTAGGGGCATTGCCTTATTTACAAGAAAGCGTTAAGCCACTTAACGTGGCTTAACGCTGTCTTTTAAATAAGGCCCCCTTTTACGCTATGCTTAGCGTGAAAGGGGTGGGCAGTGGGTGTTGGGGTGGGTGTTCCACTGCAACACCCACAGATTTTGACGCTGACCCCTATTTACAAGGGCAGTGTAATTAGGAGGCAGCGTCAAAATTAAGACCAGGGAAATCCTGTTCTTAAGTTGCATTATTTCTCCTCATTTTTGCTTTTTCCATGTATGCTGCCTTGTGCACTGATAAGTGTAGCGCCAACACAAGGGAAACACAAGGCTACACCATATCGTTGTAAATATGGTGCAGCCTTGTGTTTCTGAGGTGGGGGAATGAGGCATTAAGCCATGACTGCTAACCGCCTCACTACGCCACTTCCTTGAAAATATGCCCCTCAGTTAATTGATGTGCTTGGTACACGTTCTTTATAGCAGGCACATTAACCGTCTGTGTTGGGTGGGTGGCAGGATTGCCCATATGAGTGCACGGTGAGTTATGCAACAGTTTGAGAGTAGGGTAGGAGGAGTGACTGCAAGGTGATCATATGAATTTAGGTACAGCTGTAAGTGCATAGTGGAACAAATGATTGCATAGTTAGTTATAGGCTTGTTTAAGTGAGATTGCATATTATGCCATGAGGGGGACAAGTGAGTGAAGTGTGACATGAGTGCAGGTTGAGTAGTGTGCTCGTGTGACTGCAGGATGAGGTACAGGTTGAACCGCGTAAGTACATTGTGAGTGCAGATTGATCACTGGGAGTGCAGGGTGAGTGGGTGAATGGTGTGACTGCATGGTGATCAGTGTGAGGGCATTCTGATCCCTGTAAGGGCAGGGTGAGCGTGAAAGTGAAGGGCAAGAATGAGGAGCGAGCTGTCTGCATGCAGGGTGCATTCCCAGACGCTTGAAGTAACTCAGCATGTTATTGACGGCTGCGTAGGGTTTCATATATGTTAAACTAGTGCTATTATGACATTAAACAGGGATCAAGACTGGAGGAAATAAATTTTATACTAATCTTGCAACAAACTTCCAATTTTATGATTAGGCTTGCCAGCTCATTAATTTGATGTCCCAGGCGGTACAAAAATAAGCAGGCACCTAAAGCTGTATTTTCAGCACTTATCTGTGCATACTTTGAACAACAAATAGAAATAGAAAGCACTTTTAATTGTGTTCTAGGGCTGCCTGAATGATCCTTGACTGATAATAAAAGGGAACAAAAACAGAAAAGTCACATTACAAATGAATAGATACTTCTTTATTTATAACCCTTAATTAGTGTCAAGACAAGCGATTTGCAGACTGTTTAAACAACACGATTGCCATTTGTCTTTTGGCAACTTGAAGCCCTTTTAGCCCTGTGAGTGTTGCGAGCCCTGTGAGTGTTGTGTGCCTGCCTGTGTAATTTTAAAAGAAACATTGTCTCCTTTCTGGGAGTCTCCTCTGCTAGGAAACCTAACACGAAGGAACAGAAAGTCCACAGTGGACTGTCTGTTCTTGCGGTTTTAGCAGAGGGGACTCCATGGCTCCCACTGCAGCAAAAGCATTTCAGCTGTAGAATTTAACCCGATTAGCTTGTGAAATTGAAACAGAATGGGCACATTGTGACCCATCTCTTTCCCCTCCCTCCTCCCTCCAACCCTCCTACGTGCTGACTGGCTGCTGCTCCTGGGTGCTCCAATCAAACAAGCATTTGCAAAGCAATAGGTCACGCATTTATGGGAGTTTAAGCTATTGGAATTGTAAATGGCAATGCTTTTTATTTATGTTTTAAAAACCAAAACATAAATAAAAAGCATTGTCATTTACAACACTAATAGCTCAAACTTGTGTAAATGCCAGACCTTTGCATTGCAAATGCTTGTTTTACCTAGCCATGTTGCAGGGTGCAGAACCATATGTGGCCAAAAGAGATCCCAAGGGATTAGGTTCTACTGTGTGTGGAGCTTATGAAGAGAAATGAATAGGCCTCATATAAATAGGAGATGTACTAGTGAGTAAAGTAACCACCGGCAGCTTTACAGAGGACAAAGTTTGTGCCCTGTATGTAAATCCTTTAAGAAAGCAGAGCTTTGAGTCTCTAATTAAAACTTAGGGAGTAACAACACATGTATCAGGAAGTGTTCTCATGGGAGGTTGCAAGAAGAATGGAGGTGTTACTAAGGAGGGACTGCTAAGCCTATTGATCAATGAAAAAACACACTTTACAAATGACATGAGCCAATTAAAAAGATTGGGCAGGAAGTTTAGTTTTGTTTTTATTTGCATTGGAATTACTATATTTGCATAGCACTATTGTCAATGGTATAAAAAAGCATAAATAAAAAACACTGTCATTTTAAATGCCAACAGCTCAGATGCGAGACCTATTGCATTAAAAATGCAATTGGTCTCATATTTGTTGGAGTTGGGCTTATTGGCATCATAAATGCCAGTATCTTTTTTTATCTAGCCATGTTACTGGGTGTAGTACCATATGTGGCCAAAAGGGGTCCCACGGGATCTCGTTTGCCCAATTATGGTACTGCACCCTGCAGAAGTTATGATAAATCCACCCTACCCATAATGCACTGCATGATAGACAGTACCACTAGTACATTCAACATGCTATGACCATATATAAACTTAGTAGCTTTGAAATGTGACAAAAGAATTATTATTTTATTTCCGGATTAGGTTCTACTCTGTGTGGAGCTGATGAAGGGAAATTAATAGAAGGTCTCATATAAATGTGAGATGTGCTAGTGAGTAAAGTAACAACTGCCAGCCTTACAGAGGACATAGTGTGTGTGTTTTGTCTGTATTAAGCCTATTGACCAATGAAAAGCCACCATTTACCAGGGACAGGAGCTAATGAAAAAATTGGAGAGACAAGGGTCAGGGGGAGGCCAGAAGGGTCCTCAAGTAGCCTGGGCTACTACTATTATCCAATCCCGGGATGACGCTAATTGCTTCGCGTGCATCCCCTGCAGTTGTAACCTCGCCTTCCAAAATTACTCCCACACTTGCCGTGAAGTCTTCTGCTGCCTGGAAAATCTGAGGGCCCACTTCGAATTCCGGTGGTCCCCTGTGGCCCTGAAAACTTCAATCACACGCTGCCTCTACAGTTCACGCTGCCCGTCCTTCCAACCTTAGTTGTTACTACGGACTTAACTCCTTTCAGCTCACTAATTGATCCTATCTTCGCCTCGAGTTCCCGCACTTGGAACCTAGATTCAGTCTTCAGACATACTATTCTAATTGCTCACACTCTGTTCTCCTGATGATGATCTCATACTAACGAGATCCAAACACCGTTGACCATTACAACCAAAACTCCGCTACCGCAATATAATTTAATTGGGAAATTTGTTCAATGCTGTTGTTAATGCGATGTAACTTTTAATTGTCACTAATGCACCCCTTGTGTGAGCACAAGAACTATTACCTGAAATAGTAAATGATATTCCATTTATAATGTTAATAAATGTGTTGTCATTTAAAACGTCGTGTCCCAGCATATATTGCGTAACCAGTCCTGTCTGGACTCCATTGCACTACCTTATCTGATTAACGCTGCACTTATAATAGTAGTAGCCCAGGCTACTTGAGGACCCTTTTGGCTTCCCCTTGACCCTTGTCTCTCCTACTTGCTTAACCACCCCTGGTCTAAATACTGGGGCACCCTTGTTTTCTAAACACAATGAAAAAATTGGGGCAGAACGTTTAGTTTTGTTTTTATTTGCAGGGGAATGATTATATTTGCTTTGCACTATTGCCAATGGTATAAAAAAGTAAAAAACAAATGTCATTTTCAACACCAACAGCTCTAATTTTAACCCCTTCGCTGATAGGCCTTTTCCCCTCCTGTACTAAGCCTTTTTTTGGCTATTTGAGGTAGTGCGTGCTTAGGCCCCTGTAACTTTTTGATCACATAAGGTATCCACGCCAATTTTGCGTCCTTTTCTTCCAACATCATGGGGATTCTAAAGGTACCCAGGGTTTGTGGATTCTCTAGGAGGGGTCCCAGAAATTAAGCAAAATACAGTAAAATATTAGTTTTTTTCAGAAAAATTGGAAAAACGGGCTGCAAATGAAAGCCTCTGGGATTTCCCTACAAATGTTATCAAAAAAGGATTTGTGGGGCTGAAATCACCATTTTCCCAGCTTTTAGGGAATGACAGTCTTTTGTCAGAGAACCGACATTTTTCTCACAGTTTTGGCATTTTTCTGGGACATAACCTATTTTTGCTATTTTTAGTGCTTCCAACCTCCTTCCAGTTAAGGGTAACAATGTGTATGAAAGCAATAATGGTTCCTGGAAAGGTACACATTTTCGAAACGTAGACGAAATTCTAAATTCAGAAAGGGGTCATTTGTCTAAATCCATGAAGGTTTCTTTATAGAAACTAACAGTTAAATATTGGAAAAATTGAAAAATAGTTGAAAAAAACAGCCTTTTGTGTCAACGTTTTCACCTGTAACTTCTTATAATTATGACAGCTCTTTGAAAGCAATATACTGTTACATCCGCTGGACCTTCCTGGTTGCGGGGATATATAGAACTTGTAGGTTCACCAAGAACCCGACGAACCCAGAGCCAAAAACTGAGCAGCAACTTGCAATGGTATTTTATTATGTATCGGGTATAGAGCAATTATTCTTGGAAAATGTATACATGTAAAAATCGGTATGAAAGACACCTATGTGTTTCTGAAATGGGAACAAATTTTCAAAATTGGGAATACTCATACTAGCATGAGAATTACTGGTCATTTTTCAAAATGACTTCTTTTTTACCCAATGTTTTTCATTTGGAAGGGAGAAATGCATGAAAACTCAATAGGTAATAACAGTTGATTTACAAATCTGAATTACCCCAAGCCTCCCAATAAAAAAGGTACCTCACTTGTGTGGGTCGGCACCTAGGGAAACCTAGCAAACCTATACATTTTTAAAACTAGACACCCTGGGGAATCCAGGATGGGGTGACTTGACTGCCTCCCACCAGGTTCTGTTACCCAAAATCCCTTGCAAACCTAAGTGAATTGTCCAAAAAAACAAATTTTTCCTACATTTCTTTGTTGGAAAGTTCTGGAATCTGCATGGATCCACAAATTTCTACCCACCCCACATTCCTTAAAATCTTCTGAGCAAAATGGTACCTCACTTGTGTGGGTTGGCCTACTGTCTGCGACAGAAAACAGCGCAAAACGCAAGGTGGTTGCACCCCAATTTTGCAGTGAAAAATGATCCTTGTTTTGAAGAGTGCCTAGCTGTAGTTTTTTAACCTTAGCTCTGCCGGCACCTAGGGAAACGTAGCAAACCTATACATTTTTTTAAATTAGACACCCAGGGAAATCCAGGATGGGGTGACTTGACTGCCTCCCACCAGGTTCTGTTAACCAGAAACCCTTGCAAACCTAAATAATTGTCCAAAAAAACACATTTCCTCCACGTGGTGGAAAGTTCTGGAATCTGCATGTATCCACAAATTTCCTTCCAACCAGCGTTCCCCAAAGTCTACAGAGAAAAATGGTACCCCACTTGTGTGGGTCGGCCTAGTGCCTGCGACAGGAAACGGCACAAAACGCAACATGGTCACACCTCAATTTCGCAGTGAAAAATGACCCTTTTTTGGCAAAGTGCCTAGCTGTAGTTTTTGAACCCTAGCTCTGCCAGCACCTAGGGAAATCTAGCAAACCTATACATTTTTTAACACTAGACACCCAGGGGAATCTAGGATTGGGTGCCTTGACTGCCTCCCACCAGGTTCTGTTACCCAGAAACCCTTGTAAACTTAAAAAATTTACAAAAAAACATATTTTCTCCACATTTCTGTGGTGGAAAGTTCTAGAATTTGCGTGCATCCACAAATGTCCTTCCACCCTCGGTTCCTCAAAGTCTTCCGAGAAAAATGGTGCCCCACTTGTGTGGGTCGGCCTAGTGCCTGCGACTGGAAACAGCGCAAAAAGCAACGTGGTCACACCTCAATTTCGCAGTGAAAAATGACCCTTTTTTGGCAAAGTGCCTAGCTGTAGTTTTTAAACCCTAGTTCTGCTGGCACCTAGGGAAACCTCGCAAACCTATACATTTTTGAAACCTAGACACCCAGGGGAAACCAGGGTGGGGTGACTTGACTGCCTCCCACCAGGTTCTGTTACACAGAATATCTTGCAAACCTAATAAATTGACAAAAAAAAACACATTTTCTCCACATTTCTGTGGTGGAAAGTTCTGGAGTCTGAGTGTATCCACAAATTTCCTTCCACCCTGCGTTTCCCAAAGTCTTCCGAGAAAAATGGTACCCCACTTGTGTGGGTCGGCCTAGTGCCTACGACAGGAAACGGCGCAAAACGCAACGTGGTCATACCTCAATTTCACAGTGAAAAATTACCCTTTTCTGGCAAAGTGCCTAGCTGTAGTTTGCGAACCCTAGCGCTGCCGGCACCTAGGGAAACCTACCAAACCCACACATTTCTGGAAAGTAGACCTCGGGGGCTTCCAAGGAGGTATAGCTTGCGTGGATCCCCCAACGTCCCCTTACCCAGAATAACTTGCAAACCTCAATTTTAGCTGAATAAATCAGTTTTTTCACACATTCCCATGTGTGGGAAAAGTGTGGCATCACCGAGCTCACACAAATTTCCTACCACCCAGCGTTCCCCCATGTCTCCCGATAAAAATGGTGCCTCACTTGTGTGGGAGGCCCAAGTACCCGCGACAGACAAGGGCCCAAAACGTAGTGAGGCGACTTCAAAATTGCCTATGTCAAAACCACCTGCTTTTTCAAGGGGGGGTCACCTGGGTTTTTGGCCCGTGCTCGACGGCCATCTAGGGAAACCTACCAAACCCACACATTTCTGGAAAGTAGACACCCGGGGGCTTCCAAGGAGGTATGGCTTGCGTGGATCCCCCAATCTCCTCTTACCCAGAATCCCTTGCAAACCTCAATTTTATCTGAAAAAAATCAGTTTTCTCACACATTTTTGTGTGGGAAAGTGTGGCATCACCGGGCTCACACAAATTTCCTACCACCCAGCGTTCCCCCAGGTCTCTCAATAAAAATGGTGGCCTCACTTGTGTGGGAGGCCCAAGTACCCGCGACATTCAAGGGCCCAAAACATTTTTTGATAGGCAATGTCGATGTTGCCTCAAAATATCCATCAGAAAGAGACTAATAACACTGGAAATGACATCACCCCGTAGGGTCTCACCATTGCCTCCACCTCTTCTGCTAGAGGAGGAATATTCTGATGATGAGGAAAGTCCATATGGGGATGCATATAGTCCTTCACAACTTCAAGTGAAGTATCAGGAATCTGATTCGGATGATTATTTCCTGGATCAACATCATCCGGAATCTCAACTCTCTCCTCAGGTCTCACATCAGCAAACATCTGGCAAAGGTATGGTGGCCATGCCGACTTCCTTGATAAACGACCTGCAGTTGATGTTATTAGATTATAAGACAAGGTTTCCATCTCAGACCTCTGAAACCATTCAGCCTCCTCCGCCTCCACCTCAGCAAGCTTCAGCTACTCCTGGGGCATCAAACTCTCAGAGGCAAAGTGAACAGCCTGTGACAGAGGGACATGATCTAAACGATTTGGCCTTCCTGTTCCTGTCTTGCAGTCAGACTGTTTTTTCTACGATTTCAAAGAGCCCTACAAGAAATCAATCCGTTCCATACCAATAGTGGAACATGTTTGGAATGAGGGAAAGAAAGTGATGCAGTCTCCAGCTACCGTAACTCCGGTTCTACCGCGGCTGGAGAAGAAATATAAGGCCCCAAATGACAGTCCTGCCTGTCTTATTGGCCAACCAAAACCGGACTCAGTTATTTCCCAGGCGGCCCAAAGAAAGTCAAGGAACCCGACGGCACCCCTGATGGTACCGCCAGACAGAGAAGGCAGGTGCTTGGATAATGTAGGCAAGAGGTTCTCTTCTATGTCTAGCCTCCTGGTTAGGGCCTCGAACGCACTCGCAATTTTGGGACGATATGATCGTCAAATATGGTGCGATCTCTCTCCTTTCATTGACCAACTTCGATATGATCGTCAAATATGGTGCGATCTCTCTCCTTTCATTGACCAACTTCCACAGAGTGCCATGATGGAAGCAAGAAGGATTCTAGAGGAAGGGGAAAGATCTTCATCGGAAATTATAGATTGTGCAATGGACATTGCTACACCGGCTTTTCGTGCCTTAGCGGGATCAGTGGTCCTGAGGCATCAAGGTTGGCTGAGATGTACCTGGTTTTGCCCTGAGGTACAGAATAAAATCCTGGATCTGCCATTTGATGGAGACATGCTGTTTGGCAAGCATGTAGATGACGCTTTGCAGGACATTAAGAAGGACACCGAAATGGCAAAATCCTTGGGCACGCTTCAATACCAAAAAGTGCCTTTCCGGGGTTCAAGAGGCAAAGGATTCTCTACTTATGGGGGAGGCTATCAGCAACGATACTCCTCCTATTCGCAATCCTCTCAATCATTCAAGCCTCAGTACTCTCAGTGACAAAATACATCGGCGTCTTTCTCTCGCCAATCTTCAAGAGGCAGACAGGGGTGTCAGGGTAGAGATACCTCTATAGTCAATAGCGGCTTCCTGGCTCTGCCTACTGGTCCTTCACCTCTGGTTCAAACGATAGGGGGAAGTATTACGACTTTGTTCGATTGCTGGAAGATCATAACAACAGATCAGTGGGTCCTACAGATTGTTCAATTTGGCCATACATCAGGGTTCCAAAACCTACCACCTCCAAGAGCCCCTCGCGCCACAGAATCAAAACATCTGTACCTTCTCCGTCCCAAAGTCTCTCATTTACTCACCAAGGGAGCGATAGAACCAGCGCCACTCTCGCAAAGAGGAAAAGGA
Organism: Lissotriton helveticus; assembly: GCF_964261635.1. Classification (NCBI taxonomy): domain Eukaryota; kingdom Metazoa; phylum Chordata; class Amphibia; order Caudata; family Salamandridae; genus Lissotriton; species Lissotriton helveticus. The sequence goes on from NC_136069.1 coordinate 194,659,060, forward strand.
TTCTATTCCAGATTTTTTCTCACTCAGAAGACGGTGATTGCGAACATTTGTTACTTGGGAATAAGTTCCTATATGATGATCAACCCCACTATGGCAAGATACCATCCAAACTGGTCACGAGCATGTAATGGATACCGTTTCTTTCGGATTACCACAGCTGGACACATTACGGGTGTTGAGACATTGGGCACATTAGTCAGTGCCTCACCCAAGAGCGGCCTGAATGAAGAAGATGAGTGGCCACAGATGAATAGAGCCAATTCTGTGGTTTCCGCAGATGTCTCAACAGCCTTATTAGCCTTGAAAAAAGGACAGTAGACATGGCCCCACAGTCAGAACACCTGCACTCTGATCAACAAACAAAGCCCAATATTGCCTAGAGACCAAGGGAATAACACTGAGCCCAGTCACTGCTATGGCCTTTTTCAACAGCAGTAGACACCAAAATGGGCCAATAACCAATGATCCCTGCAGAGCCTAATTACTGCTAAGCCTCTTCTAGACAACAAAAGACACATCCTACCTGATATTAGGCCCTCAGAGCTCCTACACCCAAGAGACCTAGAGGCCTTACCTATCATACTGGGCAGAGCCAACTACGAGGGACCACAAGAGTGCTTTGAGTTGACCTTTATTCATCACTATTGCCCTAAGGGCTCCTAGGACACAGCAGACGAAATCTCTTATGACAATTTCATCAAGTTCCCTAAGTGAAAGATTTCACATCAGAGGAATTATCTTGGGCAAAGTTTGTACCCACAACTTTAAGCAGAAACATGAAAGCCACCACAGCAACCTGGAAGGGGAGGACCATAGACATGCATTCAGGGTGAAAAGAGAATATTCGAAGACTGGGGAATTTAGCTCTTAAAGCCGCATTTACCTAAACCAGTATTATGCGTTGTAATGGTATCTGTTGTAATGGAATGTGTTGTAATGGAATGCGTTGCAATGGTAGTTTTAAAAAATGTGTTGTGATGGCATGCGTTGTAAAAGCATGCAACGGAATGGTAGTTGCGATGTAAAGACTGTGTTGTAAAAGCATGCGTTGTAATTGCATGTGTTGTAACATCATACATTTGGTCACAGCAGAACATCCTGTCAGGCCTGGTAGTTTGTGTATACCTCCTGACCGCCATTATCTAAAATCGAGATGGTTTGCCCCTTCCCAATATTGCAGGGCATAAAGTTCCCTCAGCAAACGTACAGCAAAGCCACACCGCCCCTGACCTGGCCTCTCTAGCCCGCCATGTAGAACACTCGAACAAGTACCGTCTAATGAAAACCTCATTGAGGTTGCAGTGGGTTGCAAATAAAATGTGGTAACACAGAATAATGCAAATTTAATAGGTCATCAAATGGCTCATTTTGTGCGTAGAATACCACAAGACCAATAATAATGCTCAGATTTATGAAGCTCAACTAATCAATCACTTGTCTAAGCACGGGAAGATAAAGATATGTTCCCAGAATTACAGGAAGTTGAGCCAACACCAAGATTGAACCTGGATCCCCAGCTCCATATTCAGCACCTCCTCTCTCAATACATTTTCCCTAATGCACTTCAAGAGTACCCTTTCAAAGGGGTTACCCTCGGAAATTCCGGAAGATATGGGCTCCTTTGATAAAATACTCTGGTTTGGAAGTAGTGGGGGGGAGAGGAGGGAAGGAGACTGGTACTGGGAAGATCGGCGAAAGAGCCTTGAATACTGTAATGTTTGACCCTACTGTTGATAACTGTGAATAACATAAATGTGACCCTCTATACTCGTACGCATATGGCGTTACAGCCCATCTACATGCTCACCTTCAGAGGAAATGTTGCTATTATAATAGCCATTTAAGAATGCTATGGACTGACGGGAGGAGCCACGCGCCGGACCAAGATGGCCGCGTGAGACCTCGACTCCGCCGCCACTATTCCTTGAACCCATAATCCTGCCCGAAGAGCTCAGGAAACGGAAGAGGAACAGAATCGGAATGGCCGGTTCCCTTCCCGGCCCTCCGGCGACGTCGTGAACCAGAGCGCTGAGCTCTGTCCTTTGAGGCCTATCGGGGCTTCGAGACCGGGGACTGGCGTGATTTGGTGGCCAGCCCCGAATTGAACAACAGCAGCAGGGTGGGACCGGAAGTGGCCGGTCCCGCTCTGGACACCAAGGGAGGACGTGCTCGGATCCTGTGGCTGCACCCGGCGGTAGGCCAGATGGGTGGTGACCCTTAGCGGTGCCCCCCCACCCCTCCTGGAAACATAGCGTGAAGACAGAGGCCCGGGTTCACGGCCGCAGTGGAGCGCTCTGCGGGCTCAAGCAGAGCCTGCAGTTTGAGTATTTGCCGGCTTCTTCTCACCCCCGGACCCCCCGCTCACAATACTCGGGGAGGGCAGTTATTCTTCAGTCCGCGACTGGCAGCACTGAGCCTGGAGGGCCATTCTTGGTAGACCTGCACCCATATATCATCACGCACAGGGGTGTGCATGGTCGGGGGTGCCTGGGATTGCAGATCAGCCCCGCAGAGGCCGCTCCCTGGCCGCACATTGGAGCTCAAAATAGGACTAGAGCAGAATACATGGCTGAATCAGTGGTAGTATAAAGGCTGAAAATCGGACAGTAAGAATAAGGAAGGGAGGCAGCAAGTGATATAATATCTACTACCTTCCAGGGGCCAAACAGTGAGGATTTACTGTTGAGGCTGGCTTCAGATGTGGCAAGGTGAAGCTATAGTTTTCTAAGACTTACTGGCCAGGAATCACATGTGGCAGGAGGGGCCAGGAGGAGGAGCATTGCTTCCCAACGTTATGTAGTGCACATCTCTCTCCCTCAGCGCAGGATTCTAGCAAAGGGGCCAAGGACACTCAGGCCCAGAAATCACATGTGGTGCACCGGGGGGGATGCTGGGCGGACCGGGAGGAGTCTATACCAGGCGGGGAGATGGAGGACTGAAAGGAAGTTTGCTGGTGGAGGATTGTGGGACTATCTTGGAGAGGTGTCTCCCCCCCCTCCCCGGACCGGTGTCTTTCCGCAACAGTAAAGGAAGAATATCGGGGGTCAGTCAGGAGGCAATAGTGACAGTATATCCAGGTCAGTAACAGGCACACTGGACAGATCGTTGTGATACATTTAAATGAAAATAGAGTAAGAAGAGTGAATAAAATCCCTTGCAGGCACTTCAATCTAACATTTATTTACAAGGCAGCGTTAAGCCACTTAATTTGGCTTAACGTGACTTGTAAATAAGGCCCCCTGCCACGCTATGCGTAGTGTGAAAGGGGTGGGCAGTGGGTGTTGTGGTAGGTGTTCCACCTCAACACCTGTTGATTTTGACCCTATTTACAGCATAATTAGGAGGCAGCACCAAAATTAAGACAAGGGAAAACCTGGTCTTAACTTGGCAAAATGAGGAAAAATTTGTTATTTCTCTTAGTTTTTGCTTTTTCCCATGTGTGCTGCCTTGTCACTTCTATGTTTGCTGAATTAAGCAACACACACACAAGTGAGAAAATGGCATTTCAAGATTGTTTATGTACTGGAAGGGGGACCTTCCTGTACATAAACAATCTTCCCCTACACGCAGACACCCGTATACTATGGTGCAAGGGTGCCTGCGTTGGCACTACCCTGCTAAGTGTAGCGTCAGGGCAGGGGGAAACGCAAGGCTGCACCATATCCTTGTAATTATGGTGCAGCCTTGCATTTCTGAAGTGGCGGAGTGAGGTGTTAAGCCATGACGTCTAACGCCTCACTCCGCCACTTCTTTGTAAGTTCCTTAGTTATATTTGAACTCGTTACCACAGCGTGCATCCTGGCTAGCTGTGACCCTTGTGTTTTGTGCCTCAGCCTGAGGCTTCAATGTCGAGTCAGCTGTTTGGACCGCGTCTCATGTGGGACAGTGGCCTACAGTCCACATTTGCTCTGCATCTGACTGATTGACTGGGAGAAGCCAGAGTGGCCCAATGGGCAAAGGATGGCCAAGCCAGGATCTGTTAATTGTTTTTCTGACGGCCCATCCGGTGCTGGGGAACACCTGTACGGTCACGCTGTGACCCCATGCCACAGTACTGTCTTTAAAAGACAGCATTGCACTAACTAGACTCAGCTCTGCAGAAGAGTCCAGCATTGCAGGCTGTCAGCAGCCTGTGCTGTGCACTCTGACTCCTCTGCCCCAGTGTCAAGAGAGCCTCTCCCTGAAGCAGCTATCCAGTACCATCGAGGCCACTAACTTGTGAAAAACTGGACTGATGGCTGGTCAACTAAAAGCTGCCCGAGAGAGAGCCCCTCACGGTGCCTCTGCCTACATTGTGATGGATGCCAGCCCCAATGAATTGAGACAACAAGTCACATTGAGGTAAGAAAGGTTGCTAATACTGGCTAATAATTTGTTCATGTCGATTTAAGCATCACAGAAATGAAATGCGTTACTTACCTGTAACAGCAGTTATCCAGTATTGGTGTCTTTCATAGATTCACATGCCTGAATCATTCCCCGTCGTCGAGACGGGAGCCTCCGGTAAATAAAAAAGTAATGTCCTATAGACATACATAGAGAAAATAGGCCCAAGGGTCTCCCCTTAGTGGCCTTTCCTTGTCCTTATGTAAAAAGGACCAAAGTCTTACAGTCAGCCAATCAGCTCCGACCTCCCTCTAGGACCTCCCTGGGAGGAGCCCCAGTCCCTCAGATTTTCGTACGCACCCAACTAGGTTGGCGTAATATTGTTAGAGAGGGATGTGAGACCTTCCAGGGGAGGCGGGAGGGTTGCATGTGAATCTATGAAAGACACCAATACTGGATAACTGCTGTTACAGGTAAGTAACGCATTTCTTATCCAGTATTTGGGTGTCTTTCATAGATTCACATGCCTGAATCAGAATAGCTAGCAATCAGATATGCACCCGCGTGATGGAAATGCTCTGTAGTCACAGTAGACAATGCATGTGTCGTCATACAACATGTGGACAGCATAACAGTAACATCACAATAGCAAGGAACGTGCATACCTGGATGGCGGGATGTAGGAAGGCCCACATCACTGAAAGAGATGGCGAAGCACTGCCTGGCCCACTGCCGCATCCTTCTGAAGTTCGATATCCAGGCAGTAATGTCTGGAGAAAGTGTGCGGTGACTTCCAAGTCGCCGCTCTGCAAATGTCCAAGATTGGTACCCCAGCGAACAGTGCTGCGGACGTGGACATCGCCCTGGTGGAGCGAGCAGTAACATGCTCAGTTAAAGGCCGTCCGGCCTGGTCATGGCAGAATGCAATCGTTGATGAGATCCATATTGAGACGCTTTGTTTCGTGAGGGACAGGCCCATTCTTGGTCTGCTGTATGTCACGAACAGTCGTGAAGAGTTTCTGAAAGCCTTAGACTTATCTAGGTAGAACCTGAGACATCTTTGAGATCTAAAGAATGTAGAGCCATTCCTGCTGCGGTTGAAGGGTTCGCAAAGAGAGTTTGAAGGATTGTGGGCTCATTGAGACGAAAGTCTGAAGGCACCTTTGGAATGAATTTTTGGATTCGGTCTCAGCACCATGCTAGCATTCCTGAACTGCATGTATGGTTCCTGAATGGACAGAGCTTGGAGCTCGCTCACTCTTCTGGATAGAAAACCGCCTGTAGCCCACTGACTCTTAGTGGGGATTTTTCACGAGACATACTTTGGGTCAGCTCCGTGTACTGGTTGAACGGATGTTTCATGAGCCTGGTAAGAACCACATTGAGATGCCAGGAGGTGGCAACATCCTTACTGGCGGGAAAGATCTATATAAACGTTTCAGAACTTGCTTAATCAACCCGCTTGACCAGAGCGATGGGCTCGTTTGAATTCTTTTATAACGAGATAGCACTGTTAAGTGTACTGTAATGGATAGATAAGGCAATATTTGCACCAGTGATGTGGAGAAAAGCATATTTCTGCGGTCTACACCGCAGACACAAAGCGCTTCCCTTTCCGGGAATATGTACACGTGCTATCCGCACTTGCTCTGGCAAGAATGTCTACAGTCCTGTGGATTATTCCGATTGTGGAACCCTGAACTCAGTCTTGTGGATTATTTCGATTGTGGAACCCTGAACTCAGGGGTCAGGCGACCAACCAGAGAGACTTCAGACCCTGATGTCGAACTGCATTATCGATCATAGTAAGCAGAGATAGATACTGCCGCCGGTGGATCGGCGGCTACAGGGATAGGTGGTGGAGTTCTGTGAACCAATGTCGCCTCTGCCCAATTGGGGCTATGAAATCAGAATACCAGGCTCCACCCACCTTGTCTTGAGGACAATGGGAGCATCGGGAATGGCGGAAAGGCCTACGCAAAGACATTGCGCCCTGCGGTTGGAGATGCATTCCCTAGCCAGTTACCGAAGTGAGGGCATTCGGCTTTCATTCACGTCGCAAGTAGATCCATTTGTGGCGTGTTTTATCTGGAGAAGATGTGGCCAATGAGTTGTTGGTCCAGCTCCCCGTTACAATGGTTTCTGCCTGCTGAACGCATCGGTGAGCCCATTGTTCGTCTTATTCTTGGTAGGCAAGCTTAAAGGCCCAGGAAGACCGTCAGCAGTTCAGGCAGATTGATATATAGTGTCTTCTCCATAGGAGACTACCTTCCGCATTTTGTGACGACGTGAGGAACCGCCGGAAGTAGGAGTGACAAGCCTTGAGATAGTTTTTGAGAGGATGTTCCTCATTGTAGGACTCCGGCTATGTGAGGATTCCCTTTTATGTGGCAAGATGACCCTGTAGATTGTAACCACTGCCTCGATAGCGCCTCTTGTAGAGGTCTTGTTCGTAGTTGAGAGCGAGGAATCAGGAGGATACACTATCACTCTCTGATATGAAAACCTTCGCTGACCGTGTGGCCAGGGTTATACCTAGGAAACCGATGTACCTAGGAAACTGATGTAGTGAGAAGGTCTCAGGACCGATTTTTCCTGATTGAGGATGAGATCCAAGCGTCGAAAACTGAAAGCAGGCGTTGGGAGACCTGGACACGTCTTTTTAAGGATGAAGCCTTGAGCAGGCAGTCCTTCAGAACCGAAAGACTTGGTGTCCTAGTTATGTCGCTCCCAGGGAACTGTATTTCGTGAATATGTGTGGTGCAGACTTGAGCTCGAAAGACCGAACGCGAAACCGTAAATGTCTGCCCACTACTGCAAATCGTAAGTACTTTGAGCGATTCCTGTGAAGTGGGATATGGAAGTAAACGTCTTGTTTGCTGGACCTCATGGATTACCATGCGAAACAACTGCCTCATTTAGGAGGGTGTTGAAGTCTCTGAAGCCCAATGTTGGTTTCCTCCTCTTATCTTTTTTCTGGATATAAAAAGGAAGCGGGAACAAGAAAAAAAAAACCTTTTCCCTTATGAGGAGGAGGTACTCTCGCTATAGCTCCTTTGAGGAGGAGGAACTCTCGCTATAGCTCCATTCTACAGCATAATCCAGACGTAGATGCAGCTGTATATCTTGATATCTCTGCTGCCCGTTCCATGAGAAGACAATTTCCCAGAGGATGGGAGCTTGTTTTGCTATTGTCGGCGACTGAAGGCATTGTGGTCTACTCTGGCCTGAAGAGCAGGAAGATTGGAATTGATAATTCCTTTGAGGGAAGACCTTCTTCTTCCTCCATTTGTACTAAAGGACAGGTCCATATACTGAGGAGTGTCCAAAGCTCTCGCATTGTCTGTTTCGTTAACTTTTCGCGCCAATAGTGACTGGCCCTCATCTGGCCTGTCCACAAACATTGTTTGCACCTCAGGACGGAAAGGGCCCTCCTTGGATCCGCAAGACTGCTGGTCCAGCCACTTGCGGAACCCTGTCATAGCGATATTCCTCGTGTAGTGTATGGTTTAACGCCAATGCACCGCCTCTAGCGGAATCCACCTAACTTCCTCTTCGGATGAGTCTGGTAATTCCGGCTGGTATTCGGAATTCCGGCTGGTATGGGGCCAGTGTGCCCACAATTTTTCCATGCTAGCGTACCAAGAGCGCTAGAACGTTCACAGAGGAAAACCTGTTCGTCAGGTTGTCCACTCTTAGACCCTCCTTATCAGGAGGAGGTGACAACGGGGCCGAAGGATCCCCGGAGTTTTTCTAGGGTGCCTGTGGCACTACGGAGTCCGGCTTAGAAAGTTCCTGTTAAGCACGCCGGTGCTGTATCTGGCGCCTTATACTTCTTCTCCAACGGAGGGATCACCAGTGATACAGAGGAGGGGCACTACCGGACCCATACCACTTCTGACTATAGGTAATGGATAACCCGTATTGACCCTACTGCCTTCTTGTAGGGTTCTTTGAAGACGTACCAGAAGCAGGCCTGTTCTTGAGAGGTCATGGAGATCTTAAAACGTTGAGCAGCTCTCCGTACCACCTTAGAAGAGATTCCAGAAGTGGTGGAGTTCCTTCTTCGTCGATGAATTCGTCGACGAGGTTGCCGTCGTAGACTATGCCATCGTAGACGCGCAGTCATAGATGACCATACCCTCTTAAAAGAGATTACAGACTTGGTGGATTTCCTCCTTCGTTGACGAGTTCGTCGACAAGATCTCCGTCAGAGAGTATGCCGTCACAGACGAGCAGTCATAGATGAGGCCGTCGTAGACTACTCGTAGACAAGGCCGTCGACGCCGCCGTAGACTAGCCTTCGTAGCTGAGTCTGTCGTAGATGAGGTCATCATAGACTAGACCATCCTAGACGAGGCCATCGTAGACGAGTCCCTCGTAGACTAGGCCATCGTAGACGAGGCCCACGTAGACGAGGCCCGCGTAGATGAGGCCATCTTAGGCTAGGCCATCTTAGTGAAGGCCCTGGTCGACCAGACAGGCTGTCCTAGACGATGTCGTCGATGACTATGCCGCCGTAGACGAGTCCTCGAAGATGAGCCTACGTAGATGAGGCTATCGTCGATACCGTAGACAGGGCGTCGCAGGCGAGCAGTCGACTCCTTAGACTAGCCCTCGTAGACGAGGCCGTCATAGACTAGGCCGTCGTAGACTAGGAAATTGTAGACTAGGCCATCGAGCACTAGGCCTTCGTAGACGACTAGGCCATCGATCATTAGGCCTCCATGGAGTAGGCCAGTAGACTAGGCCATCGTAGACTATAGATTAGGCCATTGTAGACTAGGTCCTCGTAGACTAGGCCCTGTAGACGCTATAGATAGGCCGCCGTAGACAGGCTGTCAGACGCGCCCACAAAAATGCGCCTTTGTAGATGAGGCCATCATCGTAGGTGAGGCCATCATCGAACCGTAGACAGGCCGTAGACATGCCGAGTAGTCTTCGTAGATGAAACCATCATTGATACTGTAGACAGGCCTTCGTTGCGAGAGGCTGTCGTCGATGGTTGCGTCGCCGACGTCAAAGGTTGCGTCGCCGACGTCGATGGTCTTGTCGTCGACGGACTCGTCGTCGACGGCGACGGTCTTGACGTCGACGGTCTTGACGTCGACGGTCTCGTCGTCGACGGTCCTCGCTGTCGTCGACGGTCCTCGTCGACGGCGACGGTCTTGACGTCGACGTTCTCGACGTCGACGGTCTCGTCGTCGACGGTCCTCGCCGTCGTCGACGGTCCTCGTCGACGGCGACGGTCTTGACGTCGACGGTCTTGACGTCGACGGTCTCGACGTCGACGGTCTCTTCGTCGACGGTTTCACCGTCGACGGTTTCACCGTCGTCGACGGTCCTCGTCGTCGTCGACGGTCTTTGCCGTCGACGGTCCTCGCAGTCGACGACGGTCTTCGCCGTCGTCGACGGTCCTCGTCGTCGACGGTCCTAGTCGTCATCGACGGTCCTCGCCGTCGTCGACGTCGACGGTGTCGAAGTCGACGTCCATGCTGTCGTCGACGGTCTCGTCGTTGACGTCGATGTCCTAGTCGTCGACGCTCTCGACGCTCCAATCGAAGCTGTCATCGATGCTCTCATTGTAATGATGATGGTTTTGACCTCGATGGCTTCTTAGGCTGTACCTCTAGGAGGTATAGACGACGCCTTTCTGAACGAATCTATGACCAGAGGAGGGGATATAGACGGCTCATACGTCGTCTATTTTGTCCGATATTTCTCCAAAGCAAGTCCTTTACTCTCCTTTCCCACAGAGTGGGGAGACCCTTGAAGGACTGCGCCCGGAAGACCCCTGAGCGGTCTTGTTTAGGGCCTTCTCAGGATGGTACCCTGAGGAATGAGTCTGAGGAGATTCTCTATTGAGGTCTCCTGGACTTTGAGGGCTGAGTCTGAGGAGATTCTCTATTGAGGTCTCCTGGACTTTGAGGGCAACACCTCATCGCAGTAACTGGAGAAAATAATAACCTCCTTTCTGGCCTTAAGCATATTAACAGCTCTGTTCACGACCCTTCAAAAGTCACTTGAAAAAGCAACATACCTTGTAGCCTTTGGTCTGAGTGCGAGGAACCGAGCAGAGCCACCTCTTGGAACAAGAAGTGCAGGCTCCAAACAGAATTCTTCCGTTCTTTCCCTTGTTAAAACCTTCTTTAAAGAAAGTATTTGAAGATAAAGATGTATTTGAAGATAATCCATATTAGAAAAGCCAAATTAAGTGAAAAAAACACAGAATCTGAGCAGAGCTCAGAGGAGACTCCCTTAGCACAACGTGCGGTAGAAAATCTGAGGGACTGGGGCTCCTCCCAGGGAGGTCCTAGAGGGAGGTCGGAGCTGATTGGCTGACTGTAAGACTTTGGTCCTTTTTACATAAGGACAAGGAAAGGCCACTAAGGGGAGACCCTTGGGCCTATTTTCTCTATGTATGTCTATAGGACATTACTTTTTTATTTACCGGAGGCTCCCGTCTCGACGACGGGGAATGATTCAGGCATGTGAATCTATGAAAGACACCCAAATACTGGATAATTATTAAAAAATTATCTTTGTAAAGTTTACACATTTTTACAATGGACTTTTTGACTTTATTTATCAGCCAGTTATCATTTACTTCGCAGCTCCAGAACATTCATATGTGTACTGTTTAAAGTATGCATAAAAGAGGGGGGAAATGTCCGTTTTCGATGCTTCTCACAGTTTGTGCACTAGCCAGGACAATAAAATACTGGTCAGGCCAATAAAAAGACAACCTGGTGGTAACCATAAAGGTAGGTGGCTGGTACAGTATGACCTACCTGTGAACTTCTGCAGTACCAGTGAGCAATAGTGAAGGCAATAATCCAAACAGGCCAGTACAGCCCCAGTCAGGCTCTTACTTATTGGTATGAGGGCGAATGTGCACACTGAGCAGCATTTGCTGCTGCTTCTAGGCCAGTCCAGGCCTGATTGGAGCTTTTTATTATTGTGGCGGGGAAAGACTTTAAAGTACTTGTGAGGTGATGTTTGTGTCAGAGGATGGCTCTCTGTCACATGTCACCAAGTTCTGTAATGTGGCTGGTCCCCTAGCTTTGCATGCTAAGATGAATAGTTTTCTCTTTTCCTGTTATAATATATGGACATACAAATCCCAGAACACAAAGTATAGCTATTTATGAAAAACAAACGTCTTGTGATCAATAGTGACATTTCATTTCGGATGCTCTGCAGCAGTTTCAAAATCTTTTTAGAGTTTCTCGCAGCTCAAAGGAGTATAATTTGTCATATTTGGATGATCCCATGGACATCATGTTATGTGGGAATCTAGGACCCTAGTGTAATTTTTCCCGATTCATGCCCATATATAGGTATAATTCACCCAGTCCTTATATAGGCATAAAGCATCATTGCCTTATTTAGTTATAGCCTATGCAGCCCTAATATGGCATGGCTACTTCCACTAAACTCCGAGAATCCACATTGAGTGGTAAAACCAGCCTTCAGCAGTCAGGAACTTCCCCCTGCTTGAATACTAATTTATCCAAGAAATCCGGGAGTTTTCAAGGAACTGAGGCACTAGTGACGATATTATGTCCAATCTTACGCCAGACAAGGGCACCTTCAGTGGTATAAATATGCCTACATTTGCCCAGTCAAATACACGGTGGTTCAGGAGCAGATCGACTAACTATTTGCCAGACGCCCTGCTGCTGCAAGTGCTGAAGTAAGCCGACCCTCCAACTGACGCACTGAGAGACTGTCATTTCTCCTGCCGAGAAATCCAGCTCCAGTGTTTCCAAGCTGCCCTTGCGGGTTGCTGGGAGATCGAGTCCCGAGAGAGAGATACCAGCCCTCTATTATCCAGAAACCAAGGTACGGAGCTGATTAGATCTCTAGAGAATTCTTGAACAGATTCTTGGCAGAGAAATACTAAAACTTAAACTACTCCTCACTTACTTCTTCCCTTGTACTAGGCTTAGGCTAGGTACACCGGGGTAGGCGTATGTTAGAAGCACCAGTTGAGTACTTTTAGCCACTCTTTTATAATTGTATGTATTTTATGCATTTTATGTATTCTATGTTTATGGCTTGGAAACCATATCATGCTCTTACAGTACTATTTCATAATACTATTCGTATTATGTGCATTGTACTTCTTAACTAGCATTTCAATTGTAGCAGTGCATTTCTTATGCTTAAGAAATAAGACTGTTCAATAAATACTTTTATTGAAAACGCCCATCTCTCTATTTCTAAGCAACTCTAGTGAAACGAAGCATGCACTTCTGACTGAGTAAAATAGCTGTCTATTGTTTCCGCGACTCTAGAGATATGTTTCATTCTGGGGAAACAAAGTTGTCATGTTATATGGTTGTCAGAGACTAATCCCTTCTTGTTTATTCGAGAAAGTTTCTAGTGACCTCTGAGCTTGCTGGCACTCACAATTAAGTCTAATATATTCGGCAGAGAACTAGTCGACATAAGTCCTACGTCTAAGTTGCAGGGTATATTATTCCAATGCGCAGAACGTTTGGTAAGGCGATAATTTAACGCTAGATACTAGAGTAACTCAGTCGTGCTTTTCACACAGACCCCTTTTTCCCGTAAAAACTCCAAAAGACGTCTGGAGTGGGTGAAAGGATAATATCCGCCAAAACTGAGTAGGAGAAAAAAAATCCTATGTATTAGTTTTCGGTTTTTACAACGTTGAAGGATACAGTTTTCCAAAATATTGTGCACCTAATCTTTGTTTCCTTGAAACTTGTTCTGCAAAACTCTTCAATAAGTAAAAATAATGGTTACTGACGAAGAATTAGCTGCAGCAGCAGCTCAAGCGATCTTAGATGACGCTGAAATCCTAGAAAATGACACGGATGCTATACTGCTCCCGGTAAATGTAAGGAAAAGTATAACTTACAAACTGATAAATAATGGAGTATCAGCAAGAGGTGGCAGAGTAATCTTTGTCATAGAGGCACATGAATATCGGCAGACAGAGGTATAACATTCATGGATTCAGTTTCCAGCAGCAAATGCGGGAACACGTGAGTTCCACTACTACAAAGCTGAGGAACTCCAGCGGAATACGCTCCTTTCGAGGACATTAAAATTCCATTAACTTAGCAAGAGCATCAGCTCTGGTTTAAAGGCGCCCTACAACATCAAAATCACATTACCAGGCTCGGTCCACTAGGTAGACCAGGAGCAACATGGCCGGTACTAGCCAGCTATACACCACATCCAGACATTGAAAGGATGTCAGATGTAGAATTATTAGCTCAACTAAAACAATTCATTAAAATCCATAGACAATTGGTTCAATATGTCATGCGGATATTAACAGTCCAACCAGCTGTAAGAATTCCACAGCACACCCCTCACCAGGGGAACACAAATAAAATTTCACCACAGACTATACAGTCAGTCATTGGTAAACTACCACCAAAACGAGAACAAATCCCGTTCTGGTTAGCACAAAAAATTACTCAAATAGAGGCAGTATTTCCTGATAGTACACCTCATGAGAAACACAGGATTCTGATAATCTGTTTACCTATGGGGATTGCACCACACATAGAGGATTGTGACACTTGGGGCACAGTCTTTGCTTCAATCTACACTAAAACACATGGTGTTCCATCCATGGCGGTAATACCAGATGTTCTAAGACATATTCAAAATGAATACGGTCCAGAACCGGCTTTAAATCTAGGTATGAAATTACTGAAAGATTTTAAACAGGTCTCGGCTATACTAGTAGCCAACATTAAAGGTGAAGCAGCATCAGTGGCAATCCGCCAGAAATTTAAAGAAACAGACATTACTGAGCAACCTTATGAGCTTGCCAGAATTATTGAAAAATCCTATGAAGAACTAGGTAGAGATAGTTTGGGTGGGAAACCACTAAAACCACAACTAACAGAGAATCCTGAAATACTTTTATAAAAAATAATCTCACTACTCCTAAAAAGAAGTGGGAGAACACTAAACAAACGCTTCCTAGAGAGAAGCATTCCCAGCCCAGAGGAAGATCTCCTCTACGAGGAGGTAGGTCTCCCCAAAGGGAGCCCTCTGAAAAGAGGTACAACCTCAGAAATAGGGATACTTTAAGGAAACCTGATAGATATCAAGATAATGATACACGTTCCTCTCGTACCTTTCGGACTTCCTCTCAGAAATCGGAAAGAAGAGGACGGTCAGAACACAAAGAAGAACGCGTCAAGTCCAAAGACAAAGAACCCGTTCACCAAAGTAAAAAAGCTCAATTTTCCAAAAAGAAGGTAGCAAGCATTAAGATCAGACATGCCGAGGATTCTGAGGACACAACTCAAGAACGGGGAATGGGCCCAGACAATGCTAGACAGCGCAGCAGAAGTAACCATAGTTCACAAGATCCTGAAAGATCTTTTGGAGACAGTGAACTTGAATGAAAACATTCAGGTTGAAACTGCAGACACCAGAGTTAGTGTACCCCACAAGTGGTATGAAGTGACACTCCGGATGGAGGGGGACATAACTAGAAAAATAATAGCTCTCTTCTGGGACAAGGTTTCCAAGGGTTATGACATACTTCTAGCTGAAAAAGACTGGCCACCTGCAGTTGTTAGGGAGTGCCCACACGGCGAAGAAATAATGATGCCAGCCTTCTCAAATCACATTCCAGTTCATAAAAAATATACATATGCCAGGAAATGGGCAGTGGCCCAAGCCCCATCATTATATAAAAACCATGTAGGATGGGATGAGGACTCTCCTCATCACAAAATCCAGTTAAAACATCAACCTACTGCTCAGAGGCAGTATCCAGTCAAGCAAGAAGCTTAAAAACAAGTCAGGGAGATCTTAGATCAACTTGAATATCAAGGGGTGATTGAAACATGCACCTCATCAATGAACAATCCTTTGTTTCCTGTCTCCAAGCCAGACAATACATATCGTCTAGTTTTGGATTACAGACACCTGAACTCTTGTTGCAAAACTTTTGCAGTACAAAATTCACATAGTGCAGCACTGATGAATAACATCGTGCGCAAAAAATATAAAACCACATTAGACATTTCAAATGGGTTTTTCAGTCAAAACATTGCACCTGAAAGCAGGCATTTGACCGCTTTCTCAATCTTGGGGACAGAGTGACAATTTTGCCGTCTCCCCCAGGGATTTAAGAATAGTCCGGGGTTATTTTCAGCCAGAGTAGCAGAAATACTACAAATGTAAGATGATGAGGCATTATCTTATGTCGATGACATCTATCTTACAGATGATGATTTGGACGTGCACTTGAAAAGAGTGAACACCATAATACTTGGGTTCGCTTCTGAAGGGTACAAATTCAATTTTAAGAAATCAAGAACTGCCCACCTCAACGTCCTATTCTTAGGATACGAGTTATCAAGTAAAGGCAAAAGCCTGGCAAAAAACTTTCTTGAAAAATGTGCGCTGCTACAACCTCCAAAATCGCTGAAAAACTTACAGTCAATTCTAGGTTTCCTGAATTTTGGAAGAACTTATGTTCTAAATTACGCAGAAAGTGTTAAACCTCTCTACGCTAATGAAACCTGATTTTAAACAAATAAATTGGACTCAGGAACATACAGAAATTTTGCATTCAGTACAAACAGACATGTTGGCTAAAACAAAATTAGATACACGCAATAATGCGTGCAATCTCGTGATCTGTGTCATCCCAGGGAAATGCGGATTCACATACCTGACCTTTAATGAAGGTGAAAAGGTACCAATTGCATTAAAATCACACTTGTACACACAAGTTGAAATGAAATTCACTTCAACAGAAAAAATTCTGACAGCGGTTCAAACTGCAGTAGAAAAAGAAAGAACTCTGGCGCAGGGTAAACGCATATTGATCGTTACACCTGTACCTGCCTTAGAGGCAGTAACAAAGGCAAGCATTCCGAATGCAAAAGCTTTACATCCAAGATGGATACAATGGGTTAACTCTCTTGCTGCAACAGATGTTGAATACGTTTTTGACCCCTACTTGAAGACACAAGAAATCCTACAATACGAGTACGAATGTCCAATGCCGACCGAAATTCTGCCTCTAGAACATTACGGATGTATAATCTATACAGACGGATCAGCACAGCCCGCAATTAGGGGTAAACAAGCTTATAGTGCTGCGTGCGCGATTGTTAAAGGTCGTTGGCGCGAAGGTAAATTGAGACCTATGATCACTAAAACTCAATCACTCGGGGACTGTACAGCTCAGCGAGCTGAACTACAGGCTTTCAAGATGGTGCTTGAAAATACCGATCAAGAATTCCCCACACTAATAGTGTGCGATTCGTATTACTGCGTACAATCTTACAACGAGTATCTGCAGAACTGGGTTCAAAACGGTTTCAAAGATGCAAAAGGGGGCACAATTAAGCATAAAACGCTTTGGGAACAAGTAGTTCTATTACAGAAAGAACTACAAAAGACTCACGTGATTCATACACTGAGTCATCAGCGTGATGGCGTTCACATTGCAGGGAATTCATTGGCTGATGAAGCCGCGAAGGCAGCTGTGCAAACGTCTTCCGTAGCTACAAACACTCGTTCGATAAGAGTAATAGATGGTGAAACGTTACTAGCAGTAAAAGCCTCAATGGAAGGCAGCTATGCAGCGTTACCTCTAAACTATCCACTCACAAATACATACATAATTGATGCAAACTCCGTTCCTTTTGCTCAAATCCCTGGAGTGGGGGAAAGAGTAATTCTAAACAGGAATCGGAGAGCTGCTTTGGTACACAAAGCACATATGGGAGAGGGTCTGAGACATCAAGGGATCATGAAATCTCTAATAGAACTAGAAAAGATGTACTGGTGGCCGGGATTGGGAGTTGATGTATAAAAATTCGCAACTTCTTGCCCTAACTGCAACAGAAATCGCAGCAGCAAAAACCACCAGATACCTGACTACAGAGTAGCCAGCCCATGTCAGATACCGTTGTTAGACAGCATTAGGTTATCTACATACAGAAGTCACTAAGGACAACTGTGTTCCCACAACTACTAGGACAAGATTTATTTGGATGTGGCCACAGCGCTCGGCTGACGCCAGAACTGTTATAAAGGATTTGCGAGTCTTTATCGGCACATACGCAATTGGTACGCTACATTCTGACCAGGGTCCTGCGTTTAGCTCTCGAGCTTACAAGGAGGCCCTGGCCAGCTTGGGCATTGCATTGCGGTACTCTAGTCCCTTCCATCCTGAGGGAAATGCGGTAGTGGAAAGAAAAAACTGTGACATAAAGCAATCCATAACAGCTAAGGTATTAGGTACGGGTGATGGGTGGGTCAAACATCTAACAAGTGTCCAACGTAGTCTTAACAATCTGCCAAGAAATTCTCTGGGTGGAGTCACTCCGTATGAATTAATGTTTGGTACTAGAATGATGATCGAAGACCTCGATAGTCAGACTTCAGTGGTGGAACAAAAACATTTTGATGTTAAAGATAGTTTGACTATTTTACAGGACTTAAATGAAAAAAGAAGTCTGAGTAATACCATACCGAAGCAAACAACCACTGAAGAAAAACCACCTGTCCCAGCAAGGCCTGTCTGGATTCCAAAGATTGGGGATCCGGTCAGAGAGAAAATTGCGGTGAAGAACGAATTTGGGCCTTCTTTCAGAAAAGCAGTACCTGTCTTGGCCATCCAAGGAACAAGATCAGTAGTACTACCGCCCCTTGCTGGTAAAAGGGAGAACAGAGTTGTATCTATCGACCTGGTCAAACCACAATCATGTGGCCAATAATAAGTAGTAGGCCCAGTGGACTCCCAAGAAGTAGCAGACGACCAAATCTTGCTACAATCCAAGAGGTTCAAATTGAAAGACTTATCACTTTTGATAAACCTGCAGTAAGAAAAGAAGGACTATGCAACAAAGCCATGGAACTTGTACCTCTGGCAACCCAAATAACAGTTCGTCAAGCCACGCCTGTCTACAATGATGTGACATCTGACTATAGAAACATGGCGAAACAAGAAACAGCTCCAGTGATTTCAAGTAATCATGATGCAATCCCAACAATTGACAGAACTGCTTCTGGCTACTTTATCAACTTCGATAACTTTTCTGAGGATCCCAGTGAACCGGAAGATGAGCCAGCAAAGAAAAATTTCAAGAAAAAAGTAACAGAACTCCTTCATCTACTAGAAAAAAACATATCTGGTTTCACCATGGGTGGAATTTTAGATTTGATTGGGTGTACTTTTCCTCCTGGTCTGGCTCGTGCTAGTACAGAGCTTGGGAAGGATGATTGATGGAAAATACAGTACTATGGACACAGCAAGTAAGAAAATCAACTTGGTCCTGAAACCTTACAAATCATCTCATCGCGAAAGAAGAGGCCTGTCAGCAGTGAACATCAGAGCCGTTCCTATACCTGGTGGTATAGCATGGGACAGAACTGATTATGACATCTATGGTCCGGTTGAGCTTCTAAAGCTTCCACAACAATTTAAGGTTTCTTTGAGTGACTTTGTCGCACCCAGTAAATTTTCTGATGATTGGGACTTTGATACTATTAACAACATGATGAAAGATTTAGAAATGTCAGCTAAATTTACAGAACATGACTACTTAGAAGGGTCATCAGATTATGAACCAATGTATTGTTTTAATCATTATGGTCATCATTATTTGCATAAATCTGCAAGCCCGAGAAATGTGTTTTATTACAATCAATGGAAACATTGTCCAACACCACCAAAGGGCAGTACGAGAAAATTATTTGAAAAGTTTCCATACATTACAGGGTTTAATATTACAAATCCAGAAATGCTTTATTTTAAAAATGTAATTCACACAGGAATGAAAACAATGTTGACCAATACTAAACAAATTTATTCTGCAAACTTTTATGCTCAACTGTCTACTTTAGGGTTTGACTACTGGAAAGACAACATCGAGACTAAAACTGTCTGGGGCACGAAAGATTGGCAGGTACAAGGTTTAGAAGCACTATTCAGAGCCTGCATTATACCAGAACAAATTTTGTTTTTAAATGACACTGTTCAACAAACTTCTTGTCTTGGCCTAGCTAAGATAAAAGATTTAAATAAACCGTCCATACCAAAACCTGCACCGGACAGTAATAACGCTTCGGATGAGGAGGTAGACGTAACCTATATATTAAAACAAAACAGAACTGATCCTAACTGGACAACACGGTTAATCTAGCAAACAGACACTAATAACTGTCATGAAAGATTCCTGAACAAGTCACAAGGATTCAGATGGAATAGGCCAGATCCAAGATATTCCCAGAGACAACATCCAGGGATGGTAACTACTTACAGTGTAGGGAAGCTTTGCCTTGAATGGCTTCAGAAATCTACACTTCCAGAAATAAAACAACACTTATCTTTACTTAAATAAAGCAATGATTTGGGAGATATCTTAATGGGACCTCGCAAGCCAAGGCAAAAATGTTTCATATACGCCGGTATCTATGCGGCATACAACGAAGCTTGGAAAGTGACACAAATAGAAACTGCTGAAAAAATACGAGAAATTGATCGTATTAATTTGGAGAAAGCATTCTCTGTAGTGGACAATGGGTTAACAACTCTGTCCTCCAGAATATATTCCATGGACATCATAGAACAAGACTTACTAAAGTTACAACATGGTCAGTCTCAATTGCGTTCTATCATGCTGTTAGGCTGGATGTTGCAAAATCTGCGTTCTGGCTATGTGCCATGACATCTAATCAATACAACCTCATTGTTTGCTGTATTTAAACTTACAGATAAACAAATCTCTCGGGCACAAAGAGGAGCAGACTATACGGTGCTGAACATTGAAAAACTAGATAGATTCAAATTGACAGTTTCCGAGAAGCCTGTGATTGAGTGGATAATTTATGGCTCCATTTCATTTCCAGTCACGACATTCCGGTTTCAGTATTGTCTGGAGCATATACCAGCGGGCCCGGAAGTTTTCCTTTGTGGCAATAATTGCAAATAATCACTAAGTGGTACACTTCTGTACAATGAAGTTAATTTACACGGGGCCACCTGCACGCTTCACCCTCTCCTACGATAATACCGGTTTTCAGGTAGCTCTCCAATGGCAGTTACGTTATGTTGAATGATCACAGCTGTTGTGGCATGTAGCCAGGAAAAAGTTATCTCATAACTGTGTCGTCCAGGGTCACTTGTTGTATGCAAGTATTGTATCCAAAAACAGAGACAGAAAGGGAGACAGCTATATGGGCTTCACTGAATATCTCTTCTATACGAATTGATACTTTAAGCAGAATGAAAACTATTCTTGTACAGAAAATAGTGCCACTGACCTCGTCTAGAGAAACGTATGATCTGCAAGTAGCAAGGTCTTCTGCAGAGATACATGCATTATTATCAACAAACTGCCCAGTGCATTTCGCAGAAATGTTAAGCCAAACCTTAAACATGTCTGATACCAGCGGCATCGCACATGTATTTAAGACAATGTTTTCGGGACTGTTAACACCATTTGAAACAGACCTCTCATCTTAGGACTGGTAGCGGGAATTCTATTTTTATTCCTTCTGCTCCGTTATGGCAAGTCCAGCAGCCGACAACAATCAGACAACCGTGGAACAATGCCTCCTTGCCATTAGATATTGTGAGAGAATTTCCCAGATTCTTGGCATGGCTCGTTTAAGAGATCAGAACACCACCTGGTTTGTATCGTTCAGACCAATCTGGCAAGATTGCATCTTACCTGTTCTTCAATGCCTGCTTTGCGGAGAAGAATGCGTGTTGGACATATGTCTTACACTTCCATCAGTCCTGCCTGCGGATGTTGATGCTTTGCTAGGTCCTGTAACGGCTCATGCATCGTGTTGTCCCCAACGGCTGCCAATTCTGACGACGGCATTCATTGAGATCTCACCGGCAAGTTTGGCTGAGGGTGAGATACGAGAAACTAAAGGCATACAGGTGCCATCTACTACGGACATTGCTAATGCATCAAACGCTGACGGCAATGCTCCCCACTTCTGCACTTTTGATCTTCTAACTGAAGTCGTTCAACTTTCACCTACCACGGTAGACAACTTCTTTTCGAGCCTAGATGATCTGATGTTTTCTCCCGACTCTGCTGACACTCCTGAGAATAACTTTTAATTATTTCACACAGCGTTCCCTGAACTCTGCAATTCAGCCTTCATTTTTCAAAACAAATCCACTAATTTGAACTCTTTCTTAAATAGAACTTTTTGGCATGGAATAATCTGCTTGAAGTAGAACTATTCTTAAAGAACAAGATTTCATGTTTTGAACTTCCTTAAAAAGACAATATTTGGCCTCAACCTCCATAGAGATAAAAGAAAACAAACACAGTTAAATACTTATGCTATGGGACTGATCTCAGGTACCGATTAATGACTGTACTTTCGTTTTATATAAATGTGAAGATATATGCTCATGGTTTATATTTGATTTCATGTGATGCCTATGACTTTCTGTATTCAGTATGCTCATTTCATGCGAACAAACTTATTCAAGAATGCATTTTTGTATTTTAGCGTGGGATTGTAACCACTTTGCTTTGAAATATATTCAGTGCTTATATATTATTGAACTTAATATTCGTGGAGTGGGTGTTATGTGGGAATCTATGACCCTACTGTAATTTTTCCAGATTCATGTCCATATATAGGTATAATTCCCAGTCCTTATATAGGCATAAAGAATCATTGCCTTATTTAGTTATAGCCTATGCAGCCCTAATATGGCATGGCTACTTCCACTAAACTCCGAGAATCCACATTGATTTCGTGGTAAAACCAGCCTTCAGCAGTCAGGAACATCCCCCTGCTTGAATACTAATTTATCCAAGAAATCCGGGAGTTTCAAGGAACTGAGGCACTAGTGACGATATTATGTCCAATCTTACGTCAGACTCTGCACCTTCAGGGGTATAAATATGCCTACATTTGCCCAGTCAAACACACGGTGGTTCAGGAGCAGATCGACTAACTACTTGCCCTACGCCCTGCTGCTGCAAGTGCTGAAGGAAGCCGACCCACCAACTGACGCACTGAGAGACTCTGTCATTTCTCAAGCCGAGAAATCCAGCTCCGGTGTTTCCAAGCTGCCCTTGCGGGTTGCTGGGAGATCAAGTCCCGAGAGAGAGATGCCAGCCCTCTATCATCCTAAAACCAAGGTACGAAGCTGATTAGATCCCTAGAGAATTCTTGAACAGATTCTTGGCAGAGAACTACTAAAACTTAAACTACTCCTCACTTACTTCTTCCCTTGTACTAGGCTTAGGTTAGGAACACCGGGGTAGGCGTATGTTAGAAGCACCAGTTGAGTACTTTTAGCCACTCTTTTATTATTGTATGTATTTTATGCTTTTTATGTATTCTATGTTTATGGCTTAGAAACCATATCATGCTCTTACAGTACTATTTTATAATACTATTCGTATTATATGCATTGTACTTCTTAACTAGCATTTCAATTGTAGCAGTGCATTTCTTATGCTTAAGAAATAAGACTGTTCAATAAATACTTTTATTGAAAACGCCCGTCTCTCTATTTCTAAGCAACTCTGGTGAAACGAAGAAGCAAGGCGATTACTTAATCCTGATGTAGATATTAATGGCGAACTGGCTCAAACACTCCGTGAATACCACGAGGAGGCGGACTCGGAAGTTAAGCACTTAGGGAAATACGGTATAGCTAGATCATACGGGGAGGGAGAGCGCCCGGGTGCAGTTCTAGCGCGTATGGCGAAACAACGTAGACAGGGAGCTGCGGTGTCTACGATCAGTGATGAACACTCGGGAGAGGTTTTGTCGGAGGATCAGGTAGCGAAACAATTCATGGACTTTTATTCAGCGCTTTACAAATCAAGGGGTCAGGCCTCGGAGGAACGCATTTTAGATTACTTGACGCACATCCAACTACCAGGTTTGAATAACACGCAAAGAGAGTTTCTGGTTAGACCATTTGAACGAGAGGAGGTAATATGGGCGCTGTCTTCCATGAAAGCTGGGAGTGCCCCTGGTAGTGATGGATTTCCGGCCTTGTTCTATAAGACGT
Organism: Lissotriton helveticus; assembly: GCF_964261635.1. Taxonomy (NCBI): domain Eukaryota; kingdom Metazoa; phylum Chordata; class Amphibia; order Caudata; family Salamandridae; genus Lissotriton; species Lissotriton helveticus. The sequence goes on from NC_136069.1 coordinate 194,682,416, forward strand.
TTTCGGAGCTCCTGATCCCTAAATTGTTAACACTCGCGGAGGAGATGGCGGGGGCGGCGGAGATGCCACCAACGATGAGAGAAGCCATTATTGTGGCTATCCTTAAGCCGGGAAACCCCCCGGGCGACTATGCCTCCTATAGGCCAATATCGTTGCTTAATGTGGATACAAAGATATTTGCTAAGATAATAGCCAACCGCCTCAGCCCGCTGATCCCAAAATTAGTTGCCCCTGAACAGGCAGGCTTTGTCCCCAATCGTAATTTGACGTACAACATCCGGACTGTGTTTGCAGCCTTTCAGCACACAAGACAGGACGTTCCAGCGGTGGCCGTCTTTTTGGACATGGAAAAGGCCTTTGACTCGGTAGAGTGGCCTTTCCTCAGATTAGTGTTGCGCCATATGGGTGTGGGGGACCTCTTTATTCAGGTATTGGACACGTTGTACACTGCCCCGGTTGCCAGGGTGCGCATAGGTTCTCTTACAACTGAACCCTTTGCAATAGAACGCGGCACCCGTCAGGGATGCCCGCTATCATCGCTTTTGTACGCTTTGGTGGCGGAGCCTTTGGCGTGTGCGCTGAGGGAGTACCATGGCCATCGTGGTCTTGGTTTTTCTGAGTACAGATTAATTGTGTCTACATATGCAGACAACACCTTACTGTATGTGAGACATCCCGAGGATAATCTGGCGACTGTGCTTAGGGAAGTAGTCCTATTCGGCTCGTTACCGGGGATACACGTGAATTGGGGTAAAACCATTATGTTCCCCCTCACCCCCGCGACGAAGAGAGTGGATGCGGAATACCCGATACAGTGGACTACTGATCCGGTTCGCTACTTGGGCATTCAATTGCACACGGACTCGGAAATAGTCCTTAGGGAAAACTATGGGGTGGCAGTCTCCAAATTAGAGGAAGATATAGATAAATGGGTAGCACTGCCCCTGTCTCTCATGGGACGGATTTCGTTGCTGAAAATGGTTGTGCTACCTCGCTTTTTATTCTTTTTTAATAACATTCCTATTGTGTTATCAACCGCATTTTTTCGACAGTTACATTCATTAGTATTGCGGTTAGTATGGGCTGGGAAACAGCCCAGGGTTGCCTGGAACATCCTTATTCGATCATATGAGGATGGAGGACTTAATGCCCCAGATTTCAAACTTTATTACCGGGTAGCGCAAGGGGTACATGCGTACAGTTGGATACATGGCCCCGTAGACGCTCCTCATTTGAGAATTGAGTCGTTGGTGTCTGCTCCGACGCCGCTGCCGGCTTTATTGTCTCAGCCTAGTGACAGACGCACTGGCATTATGGACTCATTGAACGTCGTTACGCATGCATGGCATCACCTTATGGACGCCCAGGCATGCTCGTTGCTGTATGCTCCGGAGGCAAGGACGGAGTGGTGTTCATGGCTTGCCCCCTGTAGAGAAAGGACTGTGACAGCAGCACTCTCGGCATTGAACGTAATCACTATGGGAGACCTTTTTGTGTCCGAGAGAGCTTGCGAGTGGGAAGATCTTAACCCGAAGGAAGGCGCCGGGAATCAGATGCTCCTGCGGTTCCAATTTCACAGAGTTCGTCATGCATTGAGAGAATTACTAGGTGAGGAAATGACGGAACCCCAAACTATACTAGCATATAAATATATAGTAACGGCCAAAACCTCCACGAAACTGATCACTAACCTATACCGTATTACTCTTGCTGAGAGGACGGTGGATTACACTAAGCCGCGATTGGCTTGGCAGGCAGATTTAGATATTGAGTTACCAGAAGATACATGGAAATACTGCTGTGCTAGTGTCCGTAGGGTTTCCCTTAATGGCAGACATAGATTGTTACATTTTATATTTTTAAATAGGGTCTATTATACCCCGGAACGCTTATTTAAATACGGCTTGCGCGAAAACCCGGGTTGCGAAAGATGCAGTGCTCTGATGGCCGATTTCATGCATCTGGCCTGGTTGTGCCCGAGAGTAGCGGACTTTTGGCGTGCAGTGTATGGCAAAATAAATAGGGTAACTAATCTGTCATTGTCCCCATCTCCACTGCTGGCCCTATTAGGATATTCTAGAGATGTACCCCCTGCTGCACGCCATCTGGCCGATATGGCTTTTGTAGTAGCAAAAAGGTGCGTAGCACTCACTTGGATGCGAGGTGCTCCTCCCACACTTGCTCGCTGGTCTAACGATATGTTATATTGCTGCACACAATCTGAACATTATAGCGAATTACAACCACCTCGCAACCGACCCAAAAACTACTGGGCGCTGTACCTTGAAAACAGACTCACGCTGGGAGCGGGCGAACAGGGAGAGTCACTGGGCACAGGGAACACGCAGGAGGATGGGCCGCCACACACAGAATAGGATTCTAAAGCCGGGAGAGTTGAGGGTGTCCAGATTGCGCACTTAGGCTGTGTCTGTAGTGTTATATGGGTGGATGGAGGGTTGTAAGGTTTTATCACACTGTCACGTCCACAATGCTCGATTGTTGTAATGCGAATGTCCTGAATTTGCTTGTACCGTGCCTTAAGATTGTATGTTGTTAATATACCAATAAACAACAACAAAAACTCTGGTGAAACAAAGCATGCACTTCTGACTGAGTGAAATAGCCGTCTATTATTTCCGCGACTCTATAGATACGTTTCATTCTGGGGAAACAAAGTTGTCATGTTATATCGTTGTCAGAGACTAATCCCTTATTGTTTATTCGAGAAAGTTTCTAGTGACCTCTGAGCTAGCTGGCACTCACAATTAAGTCTAATATATTCGGGAGAGACCTAGTCGACATAAGTCCTACGTCTAAGCTGCAGGGTATATTATTCCAATGCGCAGAGCCTATTGGGAATATAGGAACTACACTACAATCATTTCTTGCGAGAAATTGTTCATAGTCTTTGAAATGTCACTCATAATTGCACTGAAATTATGAAAAGGTCACACATAGCAATTGAAACCTTGGCAGCTATGTGCATACTTCTTAGCAGATGTAGTTTTGTGGCATTAACAGTGCATTCACGCAGTAGATGTGGCCTTGTGGCTTAGGGTGCCAGCTTTAAAACCCGGAGACCTGGGCTCTAATCTGGGCTTTATTTAGCATTTGACTGCAAACCAGGTGATTCTGCTAAACTCCCTGAACCTTCTTGTCCCTAAACTCCTATATATATGAACATGAATGAAACTGTATCTTATTAATATTTAAATAAACACTTGATGTATACTATCTTTATAGTCTTAAAGCACCCATCGTTATTGCTCCACTACTCCCGAACATTATAATCACAGCAAAGATATGATTTTGGAAGACATTTCCACTAGCGTCCACAAAGACTTCTTAAACAGGCAAAAGCTATACATTAGAAAGCAGGACTGACCTTTAATTGATTAGTTTGTTGATGTACTATGAGCAAGATGGAGCCTGAGTAGTTTGCTACGCCACTCAACACTCTTGACATGCCATTACTCAGTGTTTGGCTATGCGGACTGAGGGATGCGATCTGTGGCTCGAGCCCTGCTGCGCTTGCTGGGGCACTTGTCTTTTGGAGGATGCTGCCAGCTACGCCTCCGTTTGGAATTCGGCTGCAGCAGTTCTGACTCTGCAGCCTGGATTTGCTTGGTTGCCGCAACCGCGGCATCGGTATTGCGCCTGTTGGCCTCCTCTGAGGTTGTATTGTTACGGATTAGCAACGCCCCCCTTCACAGGGCCATGGTGGGTCGTGGCCTGAACGGTGCCAAAATGTGAGCCGCTTTGCTGAAGTCTGGGGTGGCGGTTGCGCCTGGAGCGGCCCCTTTGTGGCTCAGTCCGAATCCTCTCACTGAGCCACCCCTCGGGATACGACCAGCAAAGGGAAAACGAGCGACAGCTGGAACAAAAGCCACACATCGGGCAATCCACGGCTTACTGCAGGTAGAAGGTGGGTGCTTACAGCCTTTCATTGCCAATTTGTCTTTCCCCTCTCGCTCTGTAGCCCCAAAGGGAAAAGCTTTGGTGGACGCTCTTGGGGTCACAGACACTAATGAGGCACTGAGCCCTGCAGCAGAGCCTCCGGCTATCCCTAGCAAGTACGCTTTTAGCGAAAACCCAGTAGTTGGACAGGATTCACTATCGCTGCAGACACAAGCGGTACTATTGGGCTCTCTAATGTATAGGGTTACACCAATGCTACAGGATAACTCCAAGATTACTACAGAAGCTACCGAAGGCAACTGCCCTCCCCTTGATTGAAACCAGGGAGCCCAGTAACGAATAGATTCCTGTGTAATCCTGCCACCTCCATGATCATTGCCAGGTGTACCTCCAAAGCCCTGAGACAATGGGCGGTTCCCTCCCCCGAGACACTGAGGAAAAAAGATTTTCACTGACCAATGGATCCGAGTCCTCTGTAGATGGAAATATGTTATCAAGCGACAAAGAGGCATCAGACTCAAATAGCAGCCTCTCAACTAAGGATTTGGTTTCAACCCAACACAAGAAGTCAACACAGAGTAAAATAAGAAAAGGGAAGAGGATCAAGAATAACCACCAACTAAATTGGGAATATTCCACTACACGAATATGTCTCATTACATTGTGATGCATTACATTGCGTGCTTTTACAACGCGGTCGTTACAACTACAATAGTTAGTATGAGATGCATTCACTTCGCAAGTCATTACAACGATTTACACTAGGGGGCGCGCTGGACTTAGGAATAGTACTAATTGCTATTCCTTCTCCAGTTTGCGCAACAGTAGGGAAGGTGTTGAAATGTATTTCCAATACCTCAGCGCCCCCTAGTGCAAGTCGTTGTAATGACTTGCGATGTAAATACATTGCGTACTAACAGCGCAATCGTTGTAACTACCACGTTGTAAAAGTAGCACGATATGACAGCGATGTAAAAACTTTTCCCCACTACACAGCTCGTCTATCCCGAGGTGGATGAATCCGCTAAAGAGCCTGCCCTAGAAGTATCAAACAAATAGAGTACTGAAATGGGAAAACCCTCTTTGTTTTCTGTTTTGCAAACCATTAAACAGTTTCAGGAAGAAGCATGGAGCGACAGCTGTCAGGAGAGAGTTGCGACCAAAACACTGCAGGGTGGGATACGGAAGCTGAATAAAACATGTATTGATATTGCCGAATGCTTGACCATGGTGGGAGACAAGACTGAGAGCCTCAAGGCAGAAGTTATGTCACTGAAAACTCAAAGCACCTCCTAAGGGACTTTTATGTCTGATGTTATGTGGAAATTAGAAGACCAAGAAAATAGACAGCGACGAAACAATCTGCAATTTCTCGGGATTCCAGAAGGAGGGCGGGCTGTTTATGGTGAATCTTTTAAAAGGGCGAGTTCCCTGATCAAACAGAAGGGGACTGGGACACCGAGATTCAGCGGGCACACAGGTTTCCCTTTATGCTAAAAAAACCTACACTCAAATGAAATTGCGAAACCTAGAGCAATTTTGGTTTATTTTGAACATTTCTTACTAAGACAATTTGTCTACGATCAAGCTGGCCCAAACTCTAGAAAAGAACATGAGGGGGGGGGTGTGGAGGGGGGGATGCTTTTTTGTTAAGCCTGATTCCGCGCATTCTACTGTTGAACGGAGATGGCGTTTACGCCAACTATTTCCTCCATTTCAGAAAATTGGTGCAGAAGTTTTTCTCCAAAACCCTGCAAGGCTAAACGTTACTTTTAATGGTCTCACTCACAGCTTTACATCAGAAATCAAAGACCAAGAGTATCTAAGTGAACTCAAGATGGGGCTTGGAAGCTCCAGACATTTGACCTGAACTGAGCGGGGGATGGGGAGGGAAAAAAATAATCTGGGTTTAAAAGCAGGAGGGAACAGAAAGCAGTTTGGGGTAGCTGAAATAGAGTCAGTATTTATATTTTGTTTTGGCACTGGAGGGATGGTTGCTGGGCTTGCTGGTTAGGCATACATCATTCAGGCATGTCCTGATTGCACAGTTTTTTGAAAGGGCGGGGGTAGGGGCTGAGGGTGGGGGTAGGGGTGGGTGGGGTCCTCAAAGGGAAAGATGTATGCTGAAAGTGAAGTGCTTTTTGGTTAGTTTTTTCTGTTTTGCTGACCAGATTAGTCATCTGTGTAATAAACATAGGTGTGATATGGAGAGGGTGGAAACTAGGTCATCCTAATGCTAGGTAAAGGGAAGCTGCGGATTACTATTCTTAATATTTGTGGATTAGATGAAGCTCGGAAAGGTCAGTCTCTCAAGTGCTGCAACTTTTGTGTGTGGATATTATCTGCCTACAAGAGTGTTATATTCTGGTCTCCTTCCCTGCTGCTCAGCCTGTGTGTGTGATGTCATCAGAATGTTGGTGAATGCATGGTTTGAATGTGTAGTCAGTTTGAGTGAGTGGGGCTGAGCAGCTGGATGCTGCTCCTGGTGGGGTCATCTTTACCATCTAACTTATGATTAATGAACCTACTTAATTACACCTACGGCTACTGGATTGCTTACCTGCTAGAGTACTTTCTTCAATGTAACAGTGGCGACAATTGGAACTAAAGAACCATGCGTGCAAAGTTGTGAAACCAATGAAACTGCAGAGAAGCCAGCTGAGCCTTAAGTGAAAAGCTAACCAATGCCTTGGATGCCCCACCGGTGTCTTTTACAACAGACAGCCTACAGAAATATGTATTTTGGGCGTTGATTTTCATGTGGTTTGAAATCTGCCACACTACGGTGAGCCTACATGCTTAATGATCAGAAGATTTGCAGCATCTAATATTTGAAATTTACCTACTTACAGAGGTATGTTTTGGGCGTGGGACATTACGTGGCTGGTATGCCTGGAAACCTGCTATATCCAGGAAGAAAACCAAACCAATTGACAGGAAACACGTTGCAACTTTCCCAACGTCTATCGAATGTGACTCAAGACGACCTGCCAAGTATGAAACACTGCTGTTGTTGAAGGCACACCTTAAGGTGACAGGTCAGAGAAGTGGTTCGCATGAGTGAAATGTGCGCATATATTGAAACTGACTCAATTTAAAACAAGCGTATGTTTGATGTGCTAGACGTGGACTGATGAAGAGATGTTAAGCACTTGCATCATTTGAACTTTTCCCTATTAGATGCTGTTTTTTTACAATATAATATTACCAGAACAAAGTGACTCGTGGAGTGTATGGCACGAACGTGTGAGGCATTAGTTATACAGTAAAGTGCTTATTTATTCATTCGGCCTTGCTTACCGTTAGTCAGCCGAAAGATCCTTTTGCGGTGCTGCCATCTGTACTCTGATGACGTAGTGGAATTTCCATGCCTTCTAGCGAAGAACCAGCGCATGTTTTGGCCTACGTATTCAGCATCCAGCGTCTTTATGTTGTCCTGGATACCAGTCTCTCACCATTGAAGTACTTTCAGCGCGTCATCACGCAACGTCCATCGGCCAATCTTTGAGGTATTTCCTCCCCTTTCCATTTCAAGGATGAAGTCCCCACTGCCAGCGCGAAGTCAAAGAAGAGAACGAACATACTTGTGCTGCTGGATATTAAATGTTACTCTGTCTTGTTTGGGAGCGGACTTTTCAAGCGATCTTCAAGAGAAAGGTACTATTTCACTTTGTATTTTAAACCTGGATGGATTTTGAGATCTGCTGTCTCCTTTGGGAACTTTCAACATTACGATCTGTACAGCCTTGTATCGTTTCCGGTGCACTTCTTGTTAGCAAAACCTTGCTTATTCCTAATTCGATATTATTCACTCGCGCAAGAAATCACTGTCCACAACTTCTTTTAGGAGCAGGAAAGGCCACTTTATTTTAAGACAGGTGTTTAAATCATATCTGTTGAACACATTAATTATTTAATAAAATCAAATCTTTACAGCATGCCTAAACATCCCTACCTAACTAAAACCAGAAACTAACTCTTGAAGAATACCCCCTGGATTTCCCAATGAACTACCCTTTCAGGATGGCCAACCCGCTCCAGGCTGCCCACCCCACTAGCAAAACCGCCTCCTAAAAGAACAAAGACACCTGTCCTAAAAGTGGCAAGGCCCGAAGGCCAGAGCAGCGCCTAAAGCACCGCAAAGCAAAAACCTAACTAGAAAAAAGGGGGAAGGGTGGGTGGGGCAAAAACGAACCTCCCTTCCCTTGCCTCCCGCTACGCACTTCCCTAACGCCTGCCTTCAGCCCCTTTATCACCTCCCCTAATTAACCACACCTGCTCTCCAGTTTGCTCGCGCGAACGCACCCAGGGAAAGACCGGCTCGCGCCTGGCTCTCCCTGGGTCCCCCCTTTATTATTGGGCACACTCGAAGTACTGTACTTTCTCTTTTCCAACAGTGCCACCTAGCAGTTATCTTTCATCATTGCACCTCAACAAGGAAAATTATAAATCCATGCTATTTAGACACTGTAGATCCAGATCTTTGAGCGTTCTTTTTAATCCATTAATTCACTTCTCTTCGTGAAACTCAACTCTGCATAAGTTCTTAACAAGTTTTACTTGTCTTGCTGGAGAGGAGCTGTGCGTTGAGTCAACGGTGTCTACTTTTATTATTTTAATTTATTGTGTTGCCTTCAAATTCGTCGAATATGCATATAGTTGTGCCTGCCATGTTTTGCTAAATTTATGAGCTGTTATCTACTGCAAGGAGTTATTCACTTATATTTTGTTGATTTAGAGACTAGCTTTTCAACATGTTATGTGTGCCATGTTTGCAGAGTACTTGTAGTAATAAATGTACGCGCTTTGTTCAATTTGTTAGCGTGCACATCTGCATATTGGAGGTCACATAGTCTGTTTTATTCTTGGTGTGCATTTCAGGGAGTCATGTACCCCGACGCTGGGGAGTCATGTACCCAGTGCTGTATGTTTTATTTTGGTGTGCGTTTCGGGGAGTCATGTACCCCGAGCGCTGGGGAGTCATGTACCCCGTGCTGTATGTTTTATTTTGGGTGTACGTTTCAGGGAGTCATGTACCCCGAGCCCTGGGTAGTCATTTACCGTGTGCTGTATGTTTTATTTTGGGTGTGCGTTTCAGTAAGTCATGTACCCCGTGCACCAGGAGTCATGCACCACATGCTGTGTGTTTTACTTTAGGTGCGTTTCGGGGAGTCATGTATCCCGTGAGTTGGGGAGTAATGTACCCCTTGATATGTGTTTTGCCTTGGCGTGCATCTCGGGGAGTCATGTACCCCGTGCGCTGGGTGTCATGTACCCTTTGCAGTGTGTTTTGCCTTGGTATGTGTTTGAAAAGTCATTTAACCTGCGTGTTTTGGAGAGTCATATACCCCATGCCGTGTGTTCTACCCTCGTGTGTGTTCTAAGGAGTCTTATACCCCGTTTTGTGGACTGTATTGTGTGGGTGTGTTCCTTAGCTGAGAATTGCTGCGTTCCTGCTTTTGTTATTCTTTGGGGCGCCATTTCTTTAGCTACGGTTCCCTGTTTATTGCTTTTTGTGCCAGTCTGGCCAACTGGAATGATTTGTGATATTTAGGGTTTTGGTTTGTGATGAGGGATGGTGGTTATGTGAGGTTGAGTGTCAGATTGAATGGCCATGTGTTGTTTTTGCATTGGTTATTGTCAGATTGAGTTGTCATGTGTTGTTTCTGCATTGAATTGTTGGATTGTATTGTCATTGAGATGTTTTGTATTGGTTTCGTGCGAGGGGATACTACACCTCTTTTCATGTTTTGTGCGAGATGTGATGTTTTACCTTTCTTTTATATATAGTGCGAGTGGTATTTTCGTTATTTGGGTGTGATGCTATTAATTATTCCATTTAAACTTATTCTCCACTGTTTGAATTCCTATATTATGCTGAATTGTTATTCCATAATTTTATTTGTAGTCATTCATATATATTCTTGTTTAATGCTTATTTGAAATCCTGACCTTGTCATCGTCAGGGCATACTGTATTTATTTTCCCTTGCTTTATTTTGTTTTCATTGTTTTGAAGGGGAGAGATGTGTTATATTCTGGTCTTCTCCTTCCCTGCTGCTCAGCCTGTGTGTGTGATGTCATCAGAATGTTGGTGAATGCATGGTTTGAATGTGTGGTCAGTTTGAGTGAGTGGGGCTGAGCAGCTGGATGCTGCTCCCGGTGGGGTCATCTTTACCATTTAACTTATGACTGATAAACCTACTTCTCCAGTATTGGGGTGTCTTTCATAGATTCACATGGTTGAATATCCCCCGTCGTCGAAGTGGGAATCCCACGGGACATAAAATAGTAGTAAAATATCACATATATAAATATATATCATAGTAATAATGATAATAAAATAGAATTCAATAATAATAATAGAATGCTTGAAAGTACCATAGAACATTATTAACACATATGGAAGCATTGAGGGAGAATCGCTTTATTGACATATCCATGTCGTTATGATAGTCCAAATTCCAGCCAATCAGGCTGTCGTACCCTCTAGAACCTTTTCCTCAGAAGCTCAGGCCCTCAGATTTTTTACTGCACGTCGTGTGAAGGGAGTCTCCCTGAGATCTGCTCAGTTTTTTCTTCATTCTTCAAGTATTTTTACATTTCTTCAAAGAAATACTTATTTTCAACTCTGCTTCGCCTATGGAAAGCTTCGGCTTTTTTCTTAGGACCCTCACAATAGTACTGTCTTTTTCCAGAACTTGAGGTGAGAAGTCGCAGGTTCTGTGGAACCTTTTTCTCAGAGAACCTTTGAGAACGGAGAGGCCCGTCTCCTTCTGTGGCTACAGAGGTTGTAGACTTCAGACACCCCTGTCTCTGACATGGAGAGTGTTTGTTCTGGACATGCTAAGTTCTCTCTAAGCGTGGGTGTGGGACTGAGATTCCTTCTCTTTGGCCTCAAAGGATGAAGAAGGATCCTCTGGATATTGTTCCCCCACGGAGTCTGCTTGCCTCCACGCCTACGGGACCTGGTCTCTGGCGTTTCAAACTATTACTGCCGCCTTTACACTATAAAAAAGGTGCCAGTCCGTCGACGGGCTCATCAACGCGCCCGTCGACGATGAAAGACTCCGTTGTCGTCGTCACTTTGTCGACAACGACGTTGAGGGTGTCGACGAAGTTGAAGACTAAAGGCCATCTTCAACTTTTAAGTTGCCGTCGTTGACGGTGGGCTTGTCGTCGATGGTGGCTCAGTCGACGACAGTGAGGACAGTGCCCTCTTGTCGACTGCTGGCTCGACGACGGTAAGCCTCGTCGACGGTAACTTAACGACGATAAACTTCGTCGACGTAAAACTTCGCCGACAGTCATCCTCGTCGACGGTAAACTTCGCCGATCATTGGCTTCGAGCCGTGTCGATGCTGGCCTCGTCGACGGTGGCCTCATCGACGGTCAGCTCCGTAGATGTTAAACTTCAACAATAACTCCGTCGACTATCAACTTTATCCAACAATGGACTTTGTCGACGACGGAAAGCTTCGTCGACGGTTGGCTTCGTCGAGGCTTGGCGTTGTCGACAGTTAGCTGTGTTGACGCAGATGGCCTCGTTGACGGTTGGCCTAGTCAACGGTTGACCCAGTCAACGGTTGACCCAGTCAACGGTTAACCCAGTTGACAGTTGGCTATATGCATAGTGCTCTTGTAGCCTATTTATTAGTCGTAAACTGCTTTTCCACTACATCAATGTGATGGCGTGATGGCTCCTTACTCAACGCCATAATATCTTGGACTGGCTAAAAATTTAGCCAGACTCTCAGCCTCTGGTTCCTTCAGATCAGAATTATGTTTTTCTGACGACGAGACTGCCATGACCTGTTCCATGGCGAAATTATACCCTGAATCTCCATTACATTACCCCCCGGTGGATATTGGAGGTTCATACCTCCTCTTGGAGAAAAACGGCGACTCACTTTCATCTTCCCCTCGTCACGAGGAAAGAAGCAGACAGTTTTTCTTTTTTCTTTTACAATTAACTACGGACACAAGTTCGTTCAGTTCCTATGATACCTTTTATTTGACAAGAGGTCTTTGACTCTTCCTGAGCCCAAGATCTGCGCTGGCGGTTCTTTCAGGCCTCAAACCCAAATTTAGAACGCCAGACAATTCACCTGCTTGTCTTGTCTCTCAACTACAAATTGACTCATTTTTTGCTCAGGCAGCCCAGCGAAGTCCTCACAATCCCGCTTCTCCTTTGATTTTTTCTCCTGACCGGGAAGTTGATGCCTCGTTTTATTGGGGGAAAAAGTTCTCCACAATGGCTGCAACCACAATATCAGCAGGCAACTCTTTAGCCATTTTGGGCAGGTACCACTGCCAGAGGTAGTCTGGCATGTTGGCGCAGGTAGCCCTTATTCCTGAGTCCTCCTCGGCTGACGCTTCAAAGATCCTGCAGAAGAAAGGGAGAAATGCATCAGAAACAATAGACTGTGCAGTGCACATTGGGCCATATGTATCATTGAAATTCGCATTCGCAAAGGCCGAAAATCGCAGAATTTCGGCCTTCGCGAATGCGAATTCTCAATATAGTATGTATTAAGCAAATGTGGTTCAAAATAAGGAATCGCACAATTTGCGATTCCTTATTTTGCGATTACATTTAAGGAATCGCAAAATTTGCGATTCCTTAAATGCAATGTATCAAGCAAAAAAATATTGCTAATTGTCCCTAAGGAATCGCAAATTACCACCAACTTCAAGTTGGTGGTAAGTTGCGAATTCCTTTAAAAAAGCAATTTTTTTTAAAACAAAAGGTGCCATGTGACGCTCATACATGCCCTTAGGGCATGTATGTGCGCCATATGCGCACACATGTCATTTTCAGGGGTGCAAAATATTCTCAATTTGCGATTAGCTAATTGCTAATCACACATTTCCCCTTCATTCCTATGGGCCTCCTGGCCCATAGAAATGAATGGCAAATTATTCCTTAATTGCGATTAGCAGTTTGCTAATCGCAATTAAGAAATTTTAGGAAATCGCTAAAAAGAAGCTGATTTCTACATATATACCATTTTGCGATTTCTAAATAGCGATTCCTTAAAAATCGCTATTTAGAAATCGCAAAACGGAATGTTGATACATATGGCCCATTGCGTCTACAAGTTTTTAGACAGCTCGCAGCAGTGGCAGTATTGCAAAGACAAGGTTGGTAGAACGCTCTGTTTTTCGCCCAGAGGTTCAGACTAAAATAATGGACGTACCTTTTATGGGTAATCCCTCTTTGGCCAACATGTTGAGCAGACACTGCAGACACTACCCGCGCCTTCGGTTCTCTCCAGTATAGAAAGCAGCCCTTTCGTGGTGCCAGAGGATGCAGCTCCACATCCTCTTTCCCAAGGAGTTCCACCCAGTATCACTCCTACAATCGAACCAACCGCATTATTCGACTCTAAATCGTATACAGGAGGTAATTCTTCTAGGAAACAACGACTTGCCTTAGAACCCACCCTTAATCCATCCCAAAAGGCTGAAGGTGGAATTTCTCTCTTTTATTCCATTTGGTCAAAGATGCCATTTGTCTGTTGGGGGGTTTAATAGTTGTGTCGAAAGAGCACGCTCTAAAATTTGGCAAATTCCCTCTTGCTACACCTCCAAAGGGGACCTCTACCTCCTCATCTACGTGAGTCGTTTGCACAAGTGTCTATATTAATACAAACAGAGACCATCGAAGTGGTTCCGAATCTCCAACAACAGAGTTAGGGTTTACTCTCAGTTCCTCATCAACAAGCAAGTCAGGAAAGTTGCGCCTGATTTTAGATCTTTGAGCAAACTTTTCAAATGTTGTACCTCAAGAAGGTCCTAAAGTTCTTATGCCAGAACGACTTTATAACTACACTCGACCTCCAGGATGTTTATTTTCATGTGCCAATCCTTCCAAAGCACAGGAAGTGGCTATGCTTTACAATAGGTAGGAAACATTTTCAAATCAAGGTCCTACCTTTTGGACTTCGGTCCGCTCCACGTGTCTTTACGTAGATCCTGGCACCAGTGGCAGCCTGTCTACGTCTGCAAGGCATAGACATTCATCATTACTTAGACAACTGTATAATAAGGGCTCTCTCTTATCAACAAGCAGTCCAGCACACCCAGACTTGTCAGTCATTGTTTCAAAACCTGGTTTTCAATAAATCATGACAAGTCCCAACTAGTCCTAGCTCCGATATGAACATTTCTCGGAGCATAAATCAATACAAACCTAGCAAAGGTGTTTGTCTCACACGAACAACAGGCCTGCATCTCCCACTTGGTGGTTCTTCTACGTACAAAAAGGTCCGTTTCAGTAGATCCTCAAAGCCATTCCTGGCCACAGCCTGCACCTGCATCCCGTTGGTTCCCAACTGCAGATTACACATGAGAACAATGCTAGAGGAGCTAGACAAGCAGTTGCGACAGCTATCTGGCTCATTCAACAACAACATCTTATTTACCTTTCGAATGAGGACACCGCTGGACTGGTGGGCCCATACTCCCAGTGTCGCAGCAGGCCGCTCCCTCCTCGGACGCTCCAACGCTCAACCCTTACCACCGATGTCTCTCTGGAAGGTTAGAGAGTGCACCTTCAGGGTTTTTCCATCAAAGGCAGATGGACGCCTCTCCAATGCATGTCACACACTAACCGCTTAGAGCTGTTATCCAGTTTCCTGGCTCTGAAAGCCTTCCGCTTCCTAGTGCGAGAGGAATCAGTGTTAGCGTGTACAGACAATACTATCACTATACACTATCTCAACAAGCAAGGAGGTACGCGATCACTGTCGCCCAAACAAGCACAACACATTTGCAAATAGGCCATTCACCATCGCGTTAATATTTCTGCAATACATGTTCAAGGGTCTCGAACGTCAGGACGGACTCCCTCAGCGGATCCGCCTCGGACAACCACGGTAGGATCTCCACCAACAGACCCTGGACCACATCTTATGCCTGGGGGGCCAACCAGACCTGGATCTGTTTGCGACGCCTCTCAACCGCAAATACCTATACTATGCAATCTGGCTTCTCCACAAAAGATCGTGCGGAACTGCATTCGATGAACTCGTCAACAGTATTTGCATTCACTTTTCCGCCGATTCCGTTCGTGCCTCGTCTCCTGCAAAAAATTAGGTTCTAACCATGTCACATCCCACTCATTGTGATGGCCTCGCTGACCGTGGTTCACGGGTCTCCTCCTACTACCTTGCTGCGAACCTATCATGCTCCGCCCTCTGCCGCACCTTCTGACAGTGAAGTACAGATGGATTTACCATCCGCATTCCTCAGGCCTCAAGCTTGCGGCTTCAACCTGAGCACTTTGAATTTGCTCACTTGTGCATTGCCTCAGACTGAAGGGAGGTTTTTTGCGAACGCAAGAGCCCCTCCACTACTAAGACATATAAACTAAAATGTAAACGCTTTGGTATCTGGTGCGAGTCTGTCAGCATCAATTCTGTGCACGCTACACCAGAGCAAATCCTACCTGTCTTTCTCAAAGTCAGCCCTTTTCTCATTTCATCTTGAAAAGTACTGGCTGCACTTCTCGTTTTCGCCATGACGGATTCACGTCTCTCTGTTCCTCCCAGATCATTCGCAAGTTCTTTTAGGGCCTCTACCGGATGTGCCCGCCCATCGGGCGTTCCCCGCCTACTTGGCGCCTCAACGTTGTATTGGCCCAGCTTAGCAAAGCTTCTTTTGAACCAATCCATTTCACGGATTCGAAATTTCTAACATGGAAAGTTTCCCTCCTACTCGCTCTCACGTCCTCTCGACGTGTGAGACCTATTCAAGCTTTTACCATCAAACATATTTACCTTCAACTTCCAAATGACTCTCTGGTGCTGCGCACTAATGCACTATTTATACCAAAGGTTCTACCTGACTTTCACCTTTATGAACCAGTCATCCTAAGAAACTTTCTTTACAAACCCTCAGTCTTCAGATGAGCGCACTCTACATTCTTTAGATTTCAAACGATGTCTTAAATTCTACATACAACGGACATCTGCCTTTCGCAAGCCAGACCAACTTTCTTGTGTATGAGCAGATACGTTTAGTGCATCCAGTGACCAAACAAACCATTGCCCCATGGTTTGACATCAGCTATCTCTTTTTGTCATACAAAGATTGGCAAGCCCTTACCTACTCCGGTGAGGGCCCACTCGACAAGGGCAGTTTCATACTCCACTGCCCTATTCGCTATAGTGCCTCTCCATCAGATCTGCAGAGTGGCAACGTGGTCCAGCAGACTTATGTTTCACGAGGCACTACTGTCTGGAGGTAATTGACAGCTTCGGAATTTTTTCAAGTAAGGTGAGCCTCTGTTGCTTCCCTCCTCCTGCCATAAAAGGTTTTGCATTTTCGCATCAGTGTACCATTAATAATGTTTGTTTAAATATGCAATATGTTCATTCATTACAGCAGTAACCTTTTATGGATATATTGGCTACTACTTGTTATTCTATTCAAGCATGTGAATCTATGAAAGACACCCCAATACTGGAGAAGAACAAAAGTTACTTACCTGTAAACTGTGGTTCTCCAGTATTGGTGTCTTTCATAGATTCACATGCGACCCACCCTTCCTCCCCTCAGAGGCTCTCTTCTCCTCATCGACTCTTTTGTCACTCTTGTGCTATGAAAATCTGAGGTCCTGAGCTGCTGAGAAGGTTCTAAAGGGTGCGACAGCCTGATTGGCTGGAATTTGGACTATCATAACGACATGGATATGTCAGTAAAGTGATTCTCCCTCAATGCTTCCTTATGTGTTAATAATGTTCTATGGTACTTTTAAGCATTCTATTATTATTATTAAATTCTATTTTATTATTATTATTACTATGATATATATTGATATATGTGATATTTTACTACTATTTTAATAAATTTTAATAAATGGCTTGCAATCACAGTGCTTTTGTGGAAGGTAGGTGTGGTGCTGCTCTGCAGAAACGTGGTCCTGCATTTCGGGTGCTCTGGGGGATGAACATTGTTTGCGCTGGAAGCAAATAACAGCAATAATATTAGCCTCTGTGTCTTTAATAAAAATCCAGATTTTCTGGTCAACAAAGTTGGGGAAAATCTACATTTATCAGTATACTGGCAGTGGGTTTCACATACAATTAGGGAAATAACTGAATTTAAGATCTCACAGGGGACTCGGCTGGGTTGCCCCTGTTCCCATTTGCTATTCGCGCTGTACATTGATCTTTTTATCAGGAGACTAGTAAATAATTTAAGTATTCGCCCAATATTTATGCACGGTTATGATACGAAAATTATGGCCTGCGCTCGTGACTTTGCCTTGGTTACCCCAAACCCAGAAATCTCAATCAAGGCAGTTCAAGCAGAGGCTCGAAGGTTTGGGGACATGTCGGGGTACTCCCTAAATAAAGATAAAACGCAAATTAGAATCAATGAGAAAATAGCTTGGGTGGATCTCAGAGTGGTGAAAAATGCAGGGTACCTTGGTGTAAATATAACGGCCAATATAGATGAATTGTTGATGAAAATCTCTCTCCTCTGGCAGATAAGACAAGGAAACCAATATATAGGTTAAATCATTTACACTTCCCCCTTGCTAAACCACTAGAATTCTCTAACCAATGGTTTTAGAAGCTTGATGACCTTTTCTCTCAATTTCTTTGGGCCTACACTTGGCCTAAAAAAATCTTTAAAATGTAGTTCACTTTCAAATGGCAAGGGGGCCCTTCCCAATCTAAAATTGTACTATTGGGCGACTACAGTGCAGCAAGCTATGTTTTATTGCAGGAATGCTTCAATGGACAAATACTGGATCCTCCCTTTCCCCCAGAGAAGAACAGGGCTGTTTATAGCGCCAATTGGGACTGGGGTTTTGCAAACGGGAGAGATTTAAGACCCTTAGGGGGCTTATAAGGTCTTTACTTCAGTTCGTAGATTGCTGGGCATTGGTAGATTGAATTTTTCTTTTTCTTTGAGAAATAATGAGAATTTGCCTGAGATTGTTGGGGATCGTGATATAGTAATTTGGATTAAAGCCGTAGTAATGAATAAACTCGGGGTGCTTTTTCTTTGTCAGATATTATTACAGACAGTGACCTTAAAATTAAGCTTGATTTTAGCCATAAGGAATTGTTTTAATCTCTCCAAATTAGAAATTTTATACAGCGAAACGGGGTTGTGTTGCCTTCTTCGCTAAATGCAACTCATTGAAAAACTGATTGATACTAAACCTCCCCGAATTGGCACAATTTACACTTGCTTTAACAGCGAGATGAAAGATGATCTGGAAAAATATTCAGGGAAATGGCAATCTAAATTAGGTATAACCGATACAGCTTTTTTCCCAAGCCTTTTCTATTGCACAATCCTTTCTGTTATCCGCAAATCTTCAGGCTCAGTTCTATAAGACCTGCTTTTTTTTTAATACTTTACACTGTATAGGATCGCCAAATGGGGGGATGGCAAATGCACTCGATACCGACGATGTTCTTTTTATGGAGCAGACATAGTTCTTATGTTTGCTACCTGTGGTGCCCTCTCGTCGGTGGTAGTGGAAATCTCTAGCTATCTTAGAGATAAACTGTCTTTAAATATAACTCTCACCCCTTCTATGCTATTATTAGGGGTACAAGACACTTTGGGACGAAATGAGGGCTATGCGTTGTGCGAGGGTTAGCATCCAGCCTGGCTGGATGCTAACCCTCCTTCTTTTCAGCAATGGCAAGCCCTGTTGCTATCGGTGCACAATCAGGAAAAAGCGATTTACGCGAAGAAGGGAGCTCATGCCAGAAAAAAGGGATTGAGGATTTGGGGCCGCTTGACCAATTGGGTTAATCTCTCGGCCAGTTAATTTATCAAAATAAAAGGGGGAAAGAGAAGGGGAAAGAGAATAGGGGTGAAGGGGGTACTAGATGGGACCTTATTTTTCCCCTCTTATTATTATGCACTTGTCAATTTCAGATATATGCATAGTGGTCTGCTAGAGTAAAGGCATGCCGACCTAGTGAAGTAGTCCAAATATATTCAAACATTGTACATGAACTTAAGAAATTATGATTTATAAGCACTTTTTTTTATTTTTTTTATATAAACTTTATTGTCAAGTAGGCAAAGAAGTTATTCTCATCATCAATGTTATTCGTCTGCTGCACATTTATCACAAAGTTTACCTCAGAGATGTATAAAGCACAGTACAGTCCGTAGTCTGAGTTCATACTCACAAGAAGAACAAGGAGAAAGTAATCGAGACTATTTCGCATATAATCTCACTGAGCAATATTCCATACCCTCCCCCATTTCGTAGTATGTCCTCGTATAGTACAGCAGTTGGTTTGCCAGTAATTGCGACTAAGAAAAAGAAACTAATTCTATAAAATAAGAAAACAAACCTAAGTAAAGCCATCACTTCAACAAAATGTCATACCCTTACATAAACAGTGGTCATCCATTGTATACAACCCGTACAATGTTCATAAACAGTGTTGTGATCATGCTCCACCTCTTTACAAGCCAGAGTAACATGTTCCCGCCCTCACTTCCTAATCCTCATCCTCCTCCGAGTCTAGGTCCTCATCCTCAGGTAGGGCCGCACATGGTTCGCCCCTATATTTATTCCACGGCATCCAGACCTTATTCCATTTACGGGGACAGGCCCGCAGTACGTACACCGCCCTTTCTTTCACCATCAGAAGGTCCATATTTCTAATCCAGCCAGCTACTGTAGGTAAATCTTGAGCACCCCACTTTTGTGCAATGTCTCTTTTGGCCACCGTCACAGCCAACGTGACCCATAGTTGTCCATATCTACCCAGGTCAGTGGGGTCCCAAATGTTCAGCAGGCACTTGCGGGGCTCAGGCATGAGCGACACCTCAATGGTTTGGGAGACTGTGCGCATGATTTGTCGCCAGAACTCCCGGATCAAAGGACAATCCCATATGGTGTGCAGTAAAGTTCCCTCCTCCCCGCAACCTCTGAGACAGAAGGGGTGTGGTGCCCGGTGTATCTTGTGTAGAAGTGTTCTGGTGTAGTAGGTGCGGTGGAGGATTTTGAGTTGGACCAGCCTGAACCTAGCCGAGATGCCCACTTCTTTCGGTGACGCAAGCGCCTCATTCCATTCTGTGTCATCCATGTCACCCAGTTCCCCGACCCATTTCTCCCTAAGCCTCTGCGTGGGGTCCGCCAGATTATTAACCAGTTTTTTGTATGTGAGAGATGTTGCCTTCTGCTCCATAAAGTCATAAGCACTTATTTTTGATTGATGGGATTTGTACTGTCTTGCTGTGTGAGGGGCAGGGGGGATGGGTGAGTGTGTTTGTGATGTCAGTGTTTTTTATGTTGTTTGTAAGTGTTTGTATATTTATAAAATGGCAATGAAAATGTATAACTTTTTTTAATTGATTATTTTGCACAATTACTTTGCACAGTGAAAAAACATACCTGTTGTAGGTCCTGCCACCTCTGAATCAACTGCATCCTCTATTGTGGGTTGAAAAGTGCAGCAGTTAGCATGGGTACAAACTTTCAACCAACCGATGGTAGCTCAGTCAGATGGCGCCTTTCTTCCCAGCAAACACCCGTTTACTTTCCTCTCTGAAGTCTCTGCAGCAGTATGGCCGTTTAGCAAACAGTAAAGAAAGGTGTTTCCTTCAAGGGGATCTAATGTCTCGCACAAAACAGAGTGACAAGGAGACTGCAGAGTCGATGTGGATATCTTTTTATGAGCGGGGCCTCCATTTCCCGAGCGGTTGCCGGGTGAGATGAGGTCTTCACCCACACAAAGCTGGGGAGAAGATTCCTTCCTGTCATCTTTGGAAACTGAGGTTCCACATGTTGGGGTGATACATGAGTTTCGAAAGTACACTGCAAGATATGGTTGTATTTCTTTTCCAATCATGGTTGTACACCCCTTTTCTTTGAGTTGCAGTAGCATATTTTCCTATAGGTCCTGATGAAAGCTAGAGTAAACACTCTTCTTAGCTGAAACTAGTCGACCACATCACTTTACACAGCGCAACTATGTAGTTTCACTCACTTACTACGAGGCGCACCTTTTAATCTTGACACCTACACATTTTCCTCAGTTTAGGGAGTCAATTTTAGCGAGCACTTTTTCTAGAGCACTGCACTTTTTCCAGATTATTTTGAGTATGACGGGGCCGAAATGTGGCGCTGCTTTCGCCTGCACCGTCATTTGATGATGCAGTCGGTTTATGGGGCGACCACTTAAATGTATCCCATATGATGATATACCGCCACATGGGTGGTCTGATGGTTCTTTTTGGCCTAGTCAATACTTAAAAATTTCCTTTCACACAATTTCCCTTGTGATCCACGTTCACCATTCTGGACACCCCACCATCTTAGACCTGGTCTTCTCTTCGTGTGTTTCTTATTGTCTTTTGGGGCATGAGTTGACAGGTCGGTAAATTATTTCCCCTTTGACCCCCTGCACATTTGTTTTTTTCGTAGCTCAGTCAGATGCTCTCCACAAAAATATGAAAGTTGCAAGTGAAACCTCGCCCAAGGTGCCATCTTGGGGTCAGGCACATTATTGGGACAAAAGTAGTTGCATCTAGAAAGAACCTAAGCCAGGCACATGCTGTTGTGCAATGGTCCTGAATGCCTGGTTTGACAGCCTAAATCAGGGATTCCGATTGTAGATCCAGGAGGACCAATCCATGACTGATTTTTTGAATATGTGCATACAGCAAATCTAAAAGAAAATCATTTAGCCAAGATATAGAATTGGATTGATAACATAAAATAACATTATCAACACAATAAAAGGAACCTGCGGAGTTAATGAAATCCTACTGCAAATTACAAAAATGCACGTCTATCTTTCACACTTCCTGAACCGCCATTTACCAATCGCTGCATCCCTTACTATGACAACCGTAGCAGTAAACGGAACACACTTCGAACCACATGCCCAAACAGCCCCTCTTTGACATTCAAGCTATCATGGCTGGTTGCGGTCCGTAGCAAAGAAAGATTTGATCGTATCTTCCATAGCTTGAGCATGCTCTAATTTCATAGCATCTGCTCTCTGGATTGAAGGCAGCTTCTACCTAGCAGTGGCATCTAATCAGATAAAACAGCAGAACTTTAAATGATGATGTCTAGCAGCATCAAGATAAACTCAGAATAATACACAAAATGGTCCTTATGTTTGGGTTTGGCTGATGTGAACAATGTTAAGGACCATGAATTTCCAGCTGCGGCCTAAATGGAAGCAGAAGAACAAAAGCTGCAAAAATACACATTTGTCATTCTTATGGAATGCAGTGACACATGTTTTTCTGAATTTCTAAGGAAAGAAACTTAAGTGCAATAAAAGTATAATTGACCAAGCAGCTCCTTCCAGGATACCTGGTATTACGTTTCGGCTGGATAAATTAATGAGGAAATCTGGCTTTTAACATGAAACAAATCAACTAACAAAAGTACAGCTATTTCCCAAAAATTCTGTGAGCTGGAACACGTATTCAAAATGTCTGTGTAAATGTCTATACAAAACTAATATTATAATTTTGATGGTCACTGTTATGTTCTGGTGGACAACGCTATCTGGTGGTCTGCTGATGGGTGTGTTCTGGGAGTTGCGCCCATGTTAATGTGCATCATGGTACAGCCCATGTAAAGCAGGGGCCGGATGCAGTATTGTAAAATAAATAGGGGTGCCGAACGGATCTGGTTCATTCGGCTAGCACCCCAATGTGCTACTGGATTGTGTATCAGTTATTTTTATAAGCGGTGTGCTCGCTCCCAGAGGCGCAACTATAGCCAAATTTCAGGGGGGGCTAAGAAAAAATTTCGGGGGGGGGGGGGGCTGAACCTTTAATCAGTAGGCAGAGTGGAGCTGCAGGGCCTCCTCCAACAAAGGGTGAAACAACAGCAAGGCCTAATTAACATTCAAATGGTCTTTTAAAGACCTGTGAAACGTTCGGGTGTGGCTGTGTGTGTGCCCGGGATCTGTCTCATCCCAGGCTGCCACACACGATGGGGGGGGGGGCTGAAGCCCGGTGAGTCCAATGGGTGTTGCGCGACTGCTCGCTCCGCATGATCCGGTGTGAGTGAGCACGCAACAACTGGTGATGAAGAGTGGTCATTCCCCAGGCCCGGACTGGCCGTCGTGGGCACCGGGCAATCCCCCGGTCGGCCGCAAGGGTGGGGGCCGGTTTTGGGCCCTGGGGGCCGTTTTTGTTGCAGACCCGGTTTTGCAGCATAGCTGCAAAATCGGCCCTGTAACAAAAGCGGCTGAAAAGCGGCCCTGGCAAAGCGCTCGTCCCCCTCCCGCCCGGGGGGCGGGGGGGCCGGCCAAGCACTTTGCCAGGGCCGGTTTTGGTTCCCAGTCCGGCCCTGTCATTCCCGCACGTACCTGCGGCGCTGTGCCCTGCGCCCGACATACTCGGCTTCTGCCCGGGTGATCCCGGGGCGTCTGACATTGCCGGTTTTTCCCCCTGTGCTGCCCTCTGTGGGAGTGACTTCGTTGACCCCTGGCCAGGTGAGGCCGCCACCACCAAAGCACAGCATTCGTTCCGCCCTGCCTGCCTCTGTGGTGATTTGCCGGGGATTGATCCTGCGCAGGGTAGAGCGCTCGTGCGCGATATCCAGCGTTAAAGCCACGCCCCCTTCCGACACTCTGAGTGTTTGGCCCTGTTGCTCTCAGGGTGAGTGATTGCCCTGTGCTGGTGCGCTGCTGGCAATGCTAGGAGGGCACTCCAGACATGTCCCTGCACATTTTCCATAGCTGCCAAGGTTTCAGATTGCTTATGTGTGACATTTTCATAATTTTACTGTAAATATGAGTGACATTCAACGACTATGAGTGACACTTTCTCGGGAGCAAAATCAAGCAATAACCACAAGGAAAACATATAAATATCAGAAACTACACCAATTTGAGCAACAAGAAACTTTAGGAATATCTTAAACCTGCAGCAAACCACTAGAAATGGAAGGGCACAAACTAAATAAAAATCAGTAACTCACAGCTAATCCTCATAAAATAGAGTTTTGAGCATAAGGGTGGTTCATATTCTTTTGGGAAAACTGTCACTCAATAAAAGCTGCTCTTGCCCCAGTACTCCGTCATTCACCAGAGCTATCCGACATTTGTATTAGTTGCATGAAAACTCCTGGGCACACAAAGAATTCAGCTCCACTAACGTTGGTTTTAACTTCATGTTATTGAAACGGATCTCATGACATATGTGCTTTTCTAATCACTGCAGCAAGACCCAGAAAGTGTTTTTGGCCGGGTCAGTCTGGGTGGGGGGCCATGGGCTGCAGCTACAGTGTGGTGGTAGGGGTCTGATGCGCCGGCCTGGGCAGGCCTGCTTGTGATTTTCTTGGCCTTGTACCTTCTGCAACAGGCCGTTTGAATGACGGTGCTCAGAAAAAGGCTTTTCATGTTTTCACTGGTTGCTGTCCGCCCGCTTCCAGATTCACCTTTACTCCCTTGCGTGCCCCAGCTCGTCAGTTGGACGCCATTAATTAGTGAAGTCTAATGCCCCTAAATGCGGTAAATAAATGTGCAGCCCAGCCTGCGGCCTTTAGCCCGTCCAGCGCACTTATTGAGCAGGCTCAACTGTAGATAACAGTCACTACGCTATGAATTTAAAAATATTATCCTAAAGAATGATAAATACCTGTCCATGAGTGACACGCACTTAGAGCAAGCCACCACTGTTTTAAGGGCCAGCCGCCACGACTTCTCTGGCATCAGACCCCGATGCAGGGACTCACGGGTGGCATGAAAGCCAGCTGCCGCACACACAGTCGGTTGGGTGAGGTCCGGCGGACTCGCTCGGCATGCTGCATGATCAAAGGCACCAACGAATCAGGGCACAACACTACTAACAGTGTGACTGAGTTAGCTGCCTAATGCTAACTACCGCCAAGAAAACATAACTGCCGCTCACTCACACGTGACGTGGGCGGCCCGCCCACAAGAGCACAGCCTCGACCGGGGGAGGAGGTAGCAGGTGACCTCAGGCCTGGTAGTGAGTAATAACTCACTAACAGGTAGATTCATCAAGCATTTTTGCGAGCGCAAACGGTGGGAATCGCAAAATTCGGCCGTTTGCGCCCGCAAAAATGGCATTTGGAATTCATCAATGGTTCATGAACTCGCAATGTGAAAAATCGCAAATAATTGCGATTTCTCAAATTGCGATCGCATTTAAGGAATCTCAATTGAATCTCAATTAGAGATTCCTTAAATGCTATTCATGAACCTTGTAAAAATTGCGAATTCGCATTTTTGGGACGCTATTTACCGTGAAGTCAAACCTCGTGGTAAATAGCGGAAACTTAGAAAAATGCACTTAAGTGCATTTTTCTAAGTTGTATGTTACACACACACATGTCCTTGGGACATGTGTGTGCGTAACACCAGCGTCCAATATCATTTCAGGGGTGCAACAGGGTGTCCTTTGGACACCCCTGCACCCTTGAAATCGCAAACTCAATATGCGAATCGCTAATAGCGATTCGCACATTGATATGTCTCCCCATTCATTCCTATGGGCCTTTAGGCCCATAGGAATGAATGGGGAGCTATTCCTTATTTGCGATTAGCAATTAGCTAATCGCAAATAAGGAAGCTGTAGGAATCGCAATAAATATTGTGATTTTTACATGAATGCCGTTTTGCGAGTCTGTAATAGCGATTCCTTAATAATCGCTATTACAGACTCGCAAAACATGCCGATGATGAATCTACCTGATAGTGACAGCCGCGCCGCGGGCGCCGGGAATTTCAATGGAGCCAGCACGGAGCAGAATAGTGCGATACATTGAAGCAGACAATGCACACAGTCATCATTAACTGTTTCCGAGCCTGCTGGTGGCCGGCAAGTCTGCGGAAAGCAGCAGAGCGGCGCACAGATGTCACAGGCGCAGGCGCACGCGGCACTATCAGCCGGCTTAGGCAGTTTTAGCGCTGATAAAGCAGAGTGAGACGGTCGCCTTAAAATGCGTGACAATGCATTTCAGTGCGGTGATGCGGAACACCGCACTAAAATGCATTAGCGTCACGTTTGATGCGTGATACTTGACAGGCATGTTGTCCACTGCCAGCTAGGACTGTGCTCTTTCAAGTGGTTGTTTTTTCTGTGCTCCCTGTGACCGGAAGGGGACATTCCTGCAATCATCACCCAGGGCAGGTTCACCAACTTGAGGGATCAAATAGGAGAGACTATTGGAGGGACACATGATATAGCGCCCGCAGAGAAGCAACAGAAGGCATTTTCTTTTGAAATCAGGCCCGCAGCTACACCGTCCCACGCCTGCCTAGCTTATCACAGACCCCCCCCCCCCGAGCACTTGGAAGGCATTTGCACAATGGCCACCATACAGCCCATTGAGCCATTTCTGATGGAGGGACCCCACAAGCGGCCAAGTGGAAAGATTGGTTGGACCGACTGGAGATGTATTTTGCGGCAGTGGGTCTGGAAGCTGAGCGATGGCGCCCAATGCTGCTACACCATGGTGGTGCTGCCATTCAAAAACAGGGAAGGTTGGAGACGGAGGCAGGCCCACCTCACACTTACGCCACGCTAAAGGCAGCCCAAGCGGCGCATTTTAAGCGGCTTGCTTACTAAGATTATGAATGTTTCCTACTGAGGCAGGCGAGGCAGCTTCCGGAAGAGTCCGTCAACACTTTTTATGCCAGAATCCGAGAACTGGCAAGTACATGCACGCTGCCAGATGCTAATGAAGAGATACAGGTGCAATTTATCCAAAGTTACGCGTCAGCATAATTGAGAGAATAGATACTTCAGGTCCCTGGGATGTCCATGGCAGATATGTTGACGATGGGGAGGTCCAAGAAGTTATCAAAGGTGCGAGCGGCGCACATGGAAGCGACGCTACAACAAGTGACGACGAAGCCCGTTAACGCCGTAGTATCTGGCAATCCAGCTAAGAAGTTACAGCACAGCAAACCACCATCTATTGCCAGAACCTGTTAGGGTTGTGGAGGGCCGTTCCCCCACGAGGGGCCATGCCCAGCCCAAGGAAAGAAGTGTTCAGCGTGCAACAAACTCCATCATTTTGCGAAAGTATGCCGTTACACGTCATGGAGGAGGCCGCGGACGAGACAAGTAAATGTCATGGACACTTCCAAAATCATGGAAGGTGAAGAGGACATGGATGACGATGATGAGGAAGGAGCGATACATGTAATCCACGCCATGCATCCAGACGGGTGTCCAAAGCGGCGAATCCTGAAGTGCAGAATTCTTGTTGCGGGACACCCTATCCAGGCGCTCATAGATACAGGGGTGTCTATCAGCATCATGGCGAACTCCCTGTTATAGACTCTCCCAGTTCCACCGTCTCTGAGGCAAACGCCGTCCCAAGTGTTCGCTTATGGGTCAACCACCCCTCTTCCCTTGGTTGGAGTTTTCACCACAGACATCTCTCATAACTCTAGCTCCACTTGAACCAAAGTCATTGTAACCCAGGAAGGCCCTAGGATGCTGTTAAGCTGCCGAACGGCTGAACATCTACAACTGGTGGCGTTCGCTTTTGCAATTCACCAACAGAGCATGGAGTCAATCAATGAATCAAACAATTTGTCTTTATTCGATCATATTAAAAAGGATCATAAAAGCACATATAAATAAGTCACATTTAAAACTAATTTCATAATTCTGTCTTAAAAAAGATACAAATAATTCATCACAATTTCTAAGATAAAGACGAAAATGCATAAAATATTAAGAAGGGGTGAGCCTTTTCATGTACTAACTCTCGGTACTTAGGTTATCATTTTTACATACTCAATGCCCACAGGAATGACGCAACTGAATAGCAAACCAGAGGGTCGGGAAGTGTTTTCAGAAAGTATAATGCTACCCGGCACTGCTTAAAATTCATTTTCTTTAAAATTGGTATAAGGTAGACATTTCTTGGGGTGTGCTAGAGGGCGCACTGCGGGATGGCTGCCTACTGCGACAGCTCCGCCGCATGATTTGGCTGATATAGCCTTGCAGCGGACATTACATATCGGTATTTTGGCAGCATTATGCATCGGAAGTTGGCGTGATGCATTGGAGCAGAATTGAACCCTGCATCGAGGTGTAAAAAGTGTTAAAATCACCCTCCAGCTCCGACGGCCCAGCAACTACCGAGCTCAACAAGATGGTGACCGCCAGTGCGCTTTGAAACTAGAGGACGCAGTGAGTGATACAGCTGAGCGGGGGCCACAATGCGCTGATTCGCGACAGTGAACTTGCTCATGGAGCGCGTGGCCACATTGCGGGGAGCATCTGAAGTGGCAGAATTTAGAGGCAGTCGGCAGCAGCGCACATTGAAGTGACGGGGCGCGGGCCGCGATGACATGGCGGCGCCCTGATCTATAGCGTGATCTGGCCTCTGCACTGTCTGGTGAGTGAATACGCGCAGAATCGACACCCCTGAGCGTCCCAGTCGACAAGCGGAGACCATTGCTAGGTGCGATAGGCCCTCCTGGATCTCCCCGTAATTTTTGTGCTCCTCAGCGGGGTAGGGATAACGGCTGCGGATCCCTGAAAAAGTGCGCGAAAACCCCAGCACAAAAAGGGCGGCGCACGAAAACTTCAAAATCGGCTCTAGGTATTTAAACGTCTAACTGGCTGCTGACAGCGCTGCGACACGGTGGGACTGCAGGCCTTTGCTTTGTGTGAATGCAGTCAGTGGGAGATTTGTCAACGGGGAAGCGCTGTGGAGCTACTGCGGATTGTACTGCCAAAGGTTGACGGGACTGAAATGGTGGCCAAACAGATAGTGTGATGAGAAGGGACGACTGCAGCACACAGGTGTGCTTGAACAATGTGAGGAGGTGCGTCGCCCATAAATGAATCGTAATGCACCACTGGGATCGGGAAGTTGATCTGCTTGGTCTAAGTGGACTTGTCTTGTGAGTGGGGGTGTAAACGTCATTTGAATGCTACCTGCGGGCCCTGATCCCCGTGCTGATTCTGACTGGGCGCCGCGCTGCTTCTGCCTCGGAACATAACGTTGGTGCATGTCCCTATCACTGGTGCAGCGCTTACAGAAGTCTTTCATTATGACAGGCGCCATTCTCGAGACAACATTCACTGTGGCTGACACCAAGTATCCCTGGCGTGTTGCTACGTGGTGGTGCTGGTGAGTGGGACCTGTGCCTCAGTACTACTTCCAGTCATATACATACAAGCAGCCCTGATTATTCCCCACGCGTGGATATATGCGCTCCTCACTGAGTGGCAGCGGTGCTGTAAGGAAGCACTAATTCGAAGTGGCATAAATTATAAGCTTGGGAAGTCCACATTGTCGTGGTTAGGTGGCGTACAAGGCTCCTGCTGGGTCAGCTTAGATTGTGACTCTTAATATCACTCATTGGAGGTGCTCCCACTCCTCATCATGGGCAAGCCAGATAATCAGCAGCCGAAGCTCACATTCGAATCATGGAGGCAGGCGAAGGGTGCAACCATGCATTCCGACACTGAAGCAGAGACGGAGGCTACAACAAACAGCGGCATGGAATCTGTCCTTAAAGCAATCTAATCCAGTCTACAAGATATCAACGGGAAACTGGACCAGCTCACGCAGCGCGTGGACAACATGGCGGCGAAGCTGAACAAACAGGGGGAACGCCTGGATGATGCCGAAACCCGAATTGCAGCAGTGGAGGATGAGGCATATGCCACGACAAATAAATGTGTAGGGATGGAAAAGATACTAGAAGTGATAAAAAACAAGGCCGAAGACTTAGAAGCGAGATTGCGCCGGAACAATGTTCGGAGCGCAGGTGTACCAGAATCCACCAACACCGGCCGTATGGAAACATACGTGGAGGAGATGTTTCGTGCTATCTTCGGGGCTGAACACTTTTCTTCGGTCTTCATAGTAGAGTGTGCGCATAGGTCGCTACCACCACAACCGCCACCGGGCGCTTCCCCAGGCCCATAGTGGCTCGTATCCTGAATTACAGGGATAGAGACAATATTTTGAGGATGGCGCGTGAAAAGCAACAGGTGTCATATCAGGGCAACAAACTGGAGTTTTATCCGGATTACACGATGGCTGTACAACAAGCTCGCAGAGAATTTGCACAAGCCAAGGTGAAATTGCACGAAATGAATGTGGAATATGCCATGCTCTACCCAGCGCGCTTGAAAGTGATGTGGGATGGTCGGACACCGAAAGCGGCTCAGGATTTCATCAAGAAAATTGCCACCAAACATAAGGAGCAGAAACGCAACGACCAGCATCAGGATTCGGACTTAGATATCAGCATAAAGGAATGTCTCACAGGTCAATGTTGGCACCATGGGTGTTATTTTCGGTATGCCCTACTGCCATCAGGTCCTGATGGCTCGAATACTACAGACTTCCTATGGACTGGTATGCTACCGTGCAGTAAGTGCAATGTCTGAACGATGCATATGCAGTACAGTATACTACATGGTTGCATGCTGCATCTGAAGGATGGAGATCAGTGGTGGGGTTTGACTACAATGGCGACGGAGGAAGCACTGTTGCTTGGCTGCTGTGAACAATATTGAGTGCCTCGACTGACCTGAACACACTCTGGGAGATTTGATCATGATTGCGACGTGCGGGAAGGAAGTGCCCGCTAATAGGGCCCTGTATAGACTTTGATGGGGTAATAACCACTGACTTCTTTACGAACATTCTTTTGTTTCGTTCTCGTTGTTGTTCTGCTAACCCCTCTAAGTGTCAAGTGAGCATTGTATGTCACTCCCTGATGAGACTACATCTCAGGCATATACCCTGTATTATGCTGTCGGAACACACTGGGTGGAGGGTCATTGGGTCGTGCTGAATGTGCAATGTTTGACTACTCGAATTTAAAACGTTTCGCACAATATGCTCCTGATGTAGGCCGGGGCAACTCAGGGACCCTTCTTTGACTTCAGGGAGCGGGCTCACTGCGCTTAGTAATGACAGATCGGAAGTGGGGGTGGGGTCTTCTTGGATTGACATATATCAATTGACAAGCAGCTTATTGTGTGGCGACTTACGATGGTGTTAAACATTTTACACGCATGTTAGTCATGTGATTATGCGCAACTACCAAGTCCCACCCTCAGGGGCGGGGGGAGATTTCTCTAATGTTGATTGGCTGAGTTTTCATGATGTAAGCATGAAAATGTATACTAGCCGGAATACGGCGTGAAGCCTCATGTGAGGTTAGAGTTGCTGTCAATTGTATCACATGCTTGATTAGGTTTAGTCTGCACTTATGGTTGAGTTCTGACCACATCCATTAAATTGGATGGTGATGTGTGCCCATGGCGGACCCTCACAAGAGAGTTCCCCATGAAGTTTTTGTTTCGGTAGGTGCACTACTCCAGGGTTTGTCTTTGGCATGTTTGGGATGCTGAAGTGGGTGGTGGGTGGTTGGGTAGGGGTTGGGAATTGTTTTGCGGACCAGAGCCCTTGAGATGCATTGCTGAGATCCAAAATGACTGTGTTTTTCACAACAAGACTCCTATTCTTCCACACAACAGATATCACACCGAGATAGGACACTTCATACAAGTCATGCTTTGTGTGTATTTAATTTCCTGTAACCGTAATGGCTGCCGATGAACCGAGGCCTGTGCATTTAAACTTGCTCACGTGGAATATCAGAGGTCTTAACAACCCCAAAAAAATCTGACACATTTTTGCATATTTTGATAGATTGCATATTGACATTGCTCTATTACAAGAAACACATATCGCCCCACACACTAGTAGCTCCTTTGGTCGTAAATGGGCCGAATCGATTCACAATTCCACATACGCCTCGTATTCGAGAGGGGTCACAGTCTTGGTAAAAAAAGGAACACATTTTGCAGTTGAACACACAGTAGCTGACACTCAAAGTCGTTATATCATTGTTGCGGGCAAATTTCGAGGGCCACAGATCGCGATTATTAATACATATGGCCCAAATACGGATGAGCCTGGCTTTTATCACGAGATCTGGCGGAAACTACATGGGGAGTTGGGTAGAACCTTGCTTTGGGAAGGGGATTTTTATCTTGTATTAACCCCTCCGCTGCGCCGAACGTTCCGCGCTGGTGCGGAACGTTCTATTGCGCGGGCGGGGCCAGAACGTTCAGCGGACGTGCGCAGCACTACCGAGGTAGTGCACGCGACATCCGCTGAACGTGCGCCGCACGGAAGGGGTTAAATGAGCACCTCAACAGATCAGGCATCACTACAGAACGACACCGGAGGGCGATGGCCAAGGTAATAGATATCATGACAGAAATGCAGTTACATGATATATGGAGAACTCAGAACCCGGGGCGTATGGAAGCGACACACACATCGGCAGCCCACAGCAGTTGGTCGCGTATAGATTACTGGATTAGGTCGAAGGATGCACTGCTTTGGACCAAAGATATAAAGCACCTACCCAAGATCCGATCATAATCCCATATTATTGTCCCTTAATGTACCATTTTATGTGCCACCAACGTATAGCTGGCGATTCAATGCGAAAGCTCTGTCGGATTCAGTATACAAAGACACTATCACCACAGCTGTTACAGATTACTTTCTGTTAAACGTGCCTTCTACTGATGAGCCTAGCTTATTGTGGGAGGCCTTCAAAGCCACATTGAGAGGTGTGTGTATAAGCACGAATGCAGTAATCCTGAAGGACATACGTGGACAGCTCTCTAGATGTGAAAACCAGTTGAAAGCGCTTGAGCGCGAATATGAGCCTACACAAAGTCTTCAGTTATTGGGGAAAATTAGAACGGTAATGACGGAGTATCAGTCATATGCCGAAGATGAGCTTAAATACCTAGCTAAACGTCCTACTGCTAGGGCTTTTGGCGAAGGGGGGCGACCGGGTAGAGTGTTAGCATCAAAAATTTGTGAAGGCCGTAGCCCCCAGTCTGTGCTGCAAATTAGGGAGGAGGACGGTTGTGTGAGAACAGATGCGACAGGTATATTACAGGGCTTTGTAAAAACATACAGCGCGCTGTATGAGTCACAGCCGGTGGCTTCGTCAGCGGAGATTATGGATTATATGGCAGACGTGGCCATTGCCTGGCTATCGGATACACAACGTGAATATCTGTCATTGCCAATTACTGTAGAGGAGGTCACAGAAATTATTAAGTCGTTACCGAACGGTAAAGCCCCAGGCCCAGACGGTTTCACATGTGAATTCTATAAGACCTTTGAGGACCTGATAGCCCCACACATAGTCGCGATGTATGGGGATGCATTTGATAAGATGGTACTTCCTCCCTCTTTAAGAGAAGCTGTACTAATTGCCCCTCTTAAGCCTGCTAAGGACCCCGAAAGCTGTGATTCCTACAGGCCACTCTCACTCCTTAACGTTGACTCTAAAATATTGGCTAAATTACTGGCTACGAGATTGCAGCCCCTCATGACCCACCTGGTCCTCCCGGATCAGTCCGGTTTTATACCATCTAGGGCGACTACGCACAACACTAGGACATTGTTCGCACTCTCCCACTACTTGATTCCTAGCACGAAGGCAGCTGCGGTTATGTTAGATGCTGCCAAAGCATTTGATTCTATAGAATGGTCGTACCTGCTGACAGTGCTACGGAGGATGGGCTTTCCCCCTATATTTATTCTATGGGTCCAATTATTGTACACAAAGCCAATGGCTCGTGTTCAAGTCAATGGTTATATATCTGACACCATACACATAGCGCGGGGGACGAGGCAGGGATGCCCTCTGTCCCCGTTATTATGCACTGGCACTTGAACCCTTGGTGTGTAAAGTTAGACAGAAGCATCACTACTCGGCTCTACAGTTTCCACAGCGACCCCTACATATTTCCCTATATGCGGACAACATGTTGGTTTATGTGCGTGACCCGGAGCAACACTTAGCCCCCTTATTACGTGACTATATTAAATTCGGGAGGCAGTCAGGTCTCCAAATTAATTTGGCACAATCTTGAATTATCCCGCTAACTGATACCACGCACCCACACCCCACAGAATTCCCTTTGGAATGGCAAAAGAACCCAGCAAGGTATCTAGTGGTTTGGTACCATCGTGATCCTAAGATTGTCATTAGGACTAACTATGGTAGAGTGATATCCTCACTAGATTAAAAAATTGGTCGCTGGATCCAACTGCCCCTATCTTTGGAAGATAGAATAGCCATAGTGAAAATGGTAATCTTACTAAAGTTCCTCTACCTTTTCAATAATATTCTGACCCCCCCCCCCCATCAGAGGTTTTTCGCCGGTTGTCATCATTAGTGAATAAATTGATCTGGGCGGGTAAGAAAGCTCGCATAGAATTACGAGCTTTAACACTGCCATGTTCCAGAGGTGGCTTCAAGGTGCCCGTTTTTTTGCTGTATTACCTGTGCGCACAAGCGCAATACGCTAACTACTGGTACCATCAGATCCCCTATTTAACACACACTGCTATAGAAGAAGGAGACGCATTGCCAATCCCATTGACAGCGGTCATCACTCACCGAAGGCAATCACTGCACTCCAAAGATATTAACACTATTGATGCTACAAATGTGGCCTAGAACAAGTTAGGTAGTTTAGCACATAAACTGTCCTTATATGCACCCGCCTTACTACTACATCACCACCCTGATCTATCTGTCACTGGTGAGGAGGTAGGCATGGGACTATTACAGCAGGTGGGGATTGACACTATGGGAGATCTTTATCAAAATGGGGTATTTAAAACACTACAGGATCTGACTTATGTTAGCAGCCAAACACTACTGTTTCGCTTCACGTATCACAGACTTTAAGGGGCGATGAAGAAATTATATCCCACTTATCCGGCAGAGCCCCTGCAATTGAACACGCTGCAACTGGTAATATCTTCCCCTAATAGCAAACACTTAGTATCGCGGCTATACAATATGGCGCAAGAAGAAATTGCCAATACTACAAATAGAGCGCTTGCAAGATGGAACGAAGTGCTGGATATTTCGCTCACGGATGCGGAGTGGCAGATAGCTTGTTCCCTCACCGAAATGTTGACGCCAAACGGCAATTTGAGGATACTGCATTTCAAATACCTACATCAAACTTATTATACCCCAGCTAGGCTTTATAAATATGGCTTACGTCAGGATGCGGGTTGTAAACATTGTGGAATTGGCACGGCTGACTTTGTACATCTTGCATGGTACTGTCCACATGTGCGGGAATACTGGGAAAAAATGTCTACTCTTTTGGGGGAGATGGTTGGTATTGAAATCGCATGCACCGTACTCACCTGCTTACTGGGGCTTCTGAGAACTGTACGTGCATCTAAACGTAAGTTTTGTATGGTTGCTTTGCTCCTTGCCAAGCGCAGGGTTTCGCTATGTTGGGACAGTAAAGATACACCTCAAATCAAACAATGGCTCCGTGACATGGCATACTGTCAAGACACATTAAAAACGTATGAAGAAAACTCCCCGCCGGATCACGGCCAAGAGACTACTGGAAATATTTAACTGCATATTTACTTACAAATCCGATTACTTAAATGTGTTCACTGAATGTGTCCATCAACTTTTTTGCAATGTGTGGTAACCTATATGTTCTATGTTGTTGTATACTTATTATACCTGGATGATGGATGCTGTAGTGCAATGGTTCGTAACTTTGATTACTATTGACATGTTATGTCATGAAAATGGCAATAAAAAGAATTTTAAAAAAAAGGTAGACATTTCTTTCCCTCTCGTATTGGCTGCAGAATAGGAATATATGCAATTCTGTTTGAGATGATAAATTATCACAGGGGCACAAACTTAAGTCAGCGTGATTATATGTTTTTTCCGGATAGCCTATCATTAAAGGTATCAAGTTAGTACGAAACCTTAATAATATAAATCTATGTTTCATCCTGTTTACATTAGTTAAATAGGAAAAGTCTCCTCCAGTCAGAGGTTGGTTGAGGCTACATGCCCGGGCTGCATATTTCTCATTTTGTTGTACCCTTCATTTGTACTTGGTCATCGACATAAACATGTCACTCACTCTCTGTTTGGAAACCTTCTTACAGGCTATGGGGTCTTTAAAAAGTTTGTGGAGACCAATCTCCCTTAGCCTTGTCTCTACATAGTTGAGCCACCTAGACCTCTTCCATTTGTCCATTGCCAAGCAGCTCCTTAGTATTGACTTGTTCAATGGAATTGTATCTCGCCTCCAAATTGAATGTCAGAGGAGAGGTGGGGCTAACTGGATGTAGTCTGAAATATAAGGTATGTCCAGTTCCAAGTGTAAAATACCATTTGAGAGAGAGGAGGGTAAAGCCACTACAGATTTAAAGAATGCATTTTCAATAGAGTGTAGTGGTGTCATTGCTGCCATACCCCACACCCCAGCACCATAGGTTGCTGCTGCTTCTGGAGCATGGAGTCCCTGTTGGATGAATTCAAGCTCCTGTTTGAAGGGATCGGATGTCTAAAGGATCATATGATCCGACTACTTGTGGACAACACCATTCAACCAGTGGCCCTCAAGCATAGACGAGTAGCATTTCTTTTACGGCCAAAAGTGGAACAAGAAATCGCGGTGCGCCTCAGACTGGTCCAATTTAAATATCTGCATAGGGCTTGCTATACCCGGGAGCGGCTGTGGAAAGCGGGTTTGATTGGGTCCCCAGAGTGTTTGCGATGTGGAGCTGAAGTGGGTACTTTGCTGCATACTGTGTGGTCTTGTCCTGGTCTGACCCGGTTCTGGAATGGAGTGTGGAGCTGTCTGTTGGAGGTATTGGGATGGGATCTTCCCCATACTCATCGACTGGGCCTTTTACATGTGCTGGAGGGGGTGGGGGGGAATACCTACAAACGCCACCTCTTATTGCTGGGTCTTGTCGTGGCCAAACGGGATTTGGCACAAGCATGGAAGAGTGATCGAGCCCCCCCGCTGAACGTCTGGAAGACAGGGCTGGATTATTGTATGGGGCTAGAGCGCCCAGTGTTTGAGGCTAGAGGATGCCCCCGAAAACATTACAAGATATGGAAGCGGTGGGCGGAATATAGGGGTTTAACTCTAGTCCCTCCTGTGGAACCTGACGATGGCGTGGATTTGGATGATGGGATCCAGGCCTGAGGGGGCGCATGCCTCCTGGCTCGATACACACGGTTACTGGAGGCTCACTGTGATTACGTGCACGGGGTTAGGGAGGGATAAGGGGTGGGTAGGTGGGTCGCTGGGTGGATGTGGGTGGGGGGGATCGGTGGGGTTGTTCTTGATTGGGTCTGTGGAATGCACATACATGTCTTGATTTCTGGCAGGGTCTTCTGACTGTGGAGGACTGCTTATATGCCTTACCTGATCAATAAAATAAAAATTTTGTTGTGAAAAAAAGTGGAAGAAGAACTGAAGAAGCATCATCGAGTGAGTCGAGGGACCGACTCCCTGGATGTCACTCATTGTCGTGGCAAGGAAGCCCAAACAACCAGGCAAGGTGAGGATCTGCGTTGACACGAGGTTAGCCAATCATGCGATAAAGAAAGAGTGTCATCTGACCCCCACCATTGATGACATCGTGGTTGAGGTGAGCGGGTCTAGTTGGTTCTCCAAAATGGACCTACGAGCCGGATACCACCAATTTCTGCTGGATCCAGAGTCAAGGGCTATAACCACTTTGTCAACACACGTGGGGCTTCGAAGGTACAAGCGACTTAGCTTTGAGTCTCCAGTGCTGCGGAGATTTTTCAAGACACTATTCGAGGGGTTCTGGTAGGCATAAATGGGGTTCTCAATGTCAGAGATGATATTCTTGTAGACGCCCCCACCCTAGAAAAACACTTAGACCGTTTCAGAGATGTCTTCCAGTGACTGCAAGACAGTGGTCTCACCCTTCATCGAGAGGAATGTGCTTTTCTCCAGAAGGAGATAGCTTTTTTCGGATATCGTTTTTCTCAACACAGTCCTGACCTGGTTAAGGTTCATGACATCCAGACGGCTCTGGCTCCCACCTCTGTAACCGGAGTGAGGCGTTTCCTTGGCATGGTGACATACTGTGGGCGTTTTATCCGGAACCTGACTGAACTCACCGCTCCCCTGAGGGAACTCACGAAGACCACCACCACCTGGGAATAGGGCCCGGCCAAGAGAAAGCATTTTCACAACACGAAGAACACCTTGTCAGCCGACACCACATTAGTCTACTTTGACCCAGCTAAAGATTCAGAACTGTCAGTTTATGCCAGTCCCATTGGTCTAGGGGCTGTGCTATCTTAAAAACAGGAGGATGGGGAGTGGGTGCCCATAGCCTATGCAAGCCGTGCCCTGACAGACACAGAGCAAAGATACTCGCATATAGAAAAGGAAGCGATTGCTGTTCACTGGGTATGCCCACATTTCCATTTATGTCTCTAAGGACAACCGTTCATAGTGCACATGGATCATAAACCATTGATCCCACTATTCATGGGAACCTCCTCAAAACCACCACCAAGGATTGAAAACGAAATCCTCCAGTTACAGGAATATCACTTCCAAGTGGTGTATCGCCCTGGTGCACAGAACCCAGCCGATTTCCTGTCAAGGCATTCCAGACAAGCGGAGGGAGAAGAATCAGCGACAGAGTAAGTGGAAGAGTATGTATGGTTGATAGTGGAGCGATCCCGTACCTGGCCCATTTCGCTCGAGGAGATCGTGAGAGCTACAAAAGATGATGAGTGTCTACAGATGGCCATCGCTGCAATGACGTCAGGGGGGTGGCATCTGCTACTCGACAAGCTGCCCAGTAGGATGGAAAAAGCTTGCACCACGCTGAGTGTACTACACAAAGTAAGAGGAGAACTGGCTGTGTGCACTAAAGACTGCCTCATGAGAGGATCCCGTTTGGTAGTTCTCCGGATGTTGCAGCAACTAGTGGTCGATTTGGCACAGATAGTGCACCAAGGAATCGTGAAAACTAAGTCCCATCTGCGCTGTAAAGTATGGTTTCCCCGCCTCGATGACCTCGTAGAGCAAACTGTTTGCGACTGTGTTTTTTTTGTCAGGCGACTGGCCCAGCTGAGCCCCCAGTGCCGATTATCACTGAAGTTATACCACCACATCCGTGGCACCGGGCGAGCATGGATTTCAGGACTCTCCTGGATGGGAGACACATGCTGGTGGTGATAGATGACTTCTCAAAATATCCAGAGGTGGAGAGGAGATCTTAGAGTCGACCACGGCGAGTAAAACCATACTGCTATTGGAAAAAATCATGGCCACCCAATGGCTCCTAAAAGAGCTATAGACAGATAATGGTTATCCTTTCTCTAGCCATGAAGTGACAGAATACCTGCAGTCAAGGGGAGTGCGGCATCGGCAAATCACCCCAAGATGGCCTCAAGCCAACGGAGAAACGGAGTGTTTCATGCACCCGCTTGGATTGCTGTGGCTCGTGGCCAAACCTTGGAGGGTGCCCTATAAACTTTTCTATGGGAGTACCGACTCACTCCCTGCTCTGCCACTTAAGTCAGACCTGGTTCACTCTGCATCCGAAGAGTAGTGGGAGATATTTTTCCTCAGGTGAATCAACCAACGGCTCTTCAGCAACAAGTATCTGAAAGGCTAGACCTGCAACGAATTCAGAATGAACGCATATCCAGAGCCCGCAGAGCCAGAGAAAGACAACTAGCAGTAGGGGATCTGGTGATGGTCAAGAATCGTAATCCACGAGGGAAATTCACACTTCCTTTTGAGTTAGATGCCTGGACTGTTCAAGGAAGCAAAGGAACTATGGTAACTGCTGGGAGAGATGGAGAGACCATCACGAGGAACGTTTCCTGGTTTAAGAGATACAGACTTGCCGAGAGCTCGGACACCAGGGCACCATCTGAGAGAGAAGATGTGGACACAGAGTCAGTTGATGTTGCGCTACCCTCTGTGCCCTGTGAAGGGGTTCCTTTCTCTCCTGCCAGGATAGACCTGGTAGATGCCGGGAACCCGAGAACTGTGCCAAATACTCTGCTGGAGTCGGAACTCCAGTGTGGTCCTGCAGAACGTCAGCAGCCCCTACTGAGCTGTGGAACAGATGTGAGGGATGTGAGGGATGTCGAGTGAGTGGGAGGTTCCACCTCAAACCTAGGCTGGCGGCTTCTTCCCGTCTGAGGCATTGTGTACTGATAAAATGCCAAGTTTTCAGAGAACATTTGTTTGATTTTTTTTTCTCTCTCTCTCTCTCTCTATCTATAGATAGATAAAGTGAGGAAAAATATATATATATATATCTTCTCAGTTTTTCTTGTTGTGCCTTAACAATATTTTGGGATCATAGTTTGCACTGTTTGTAATTGGTTATTTATTGTGAACAAAGGAGAAATGTTATGTTCTAGTGGACCACGCCATTTGGTGGTCTGCCGATGGGTGTGTTCTCGGAGTTGCGCCCATGTTAATGTGCATCATGGTAGAGCCCATGTAAAGGAGGGGCTTGATGCAGTATTCTAAAATAAATAGGGGTACCGGAACCAAATCTGGTTAATTAGGCTGTCAGCCCAATGTGCTACTGGAGTGCGTGTCAGTTATTTCTATAAGCAGTGTGCTCGTTCATCATGATCCGGTTTGAGCATGCAACAGTCACTATGACCATGAAGTATGGCCATGGGAACTGGGGGCACAATTCCCAAAATCCATTCCAATGGTAATAATAATAATAATAATAATCCACATTTGTAAAGCGCACAATCACCCGTAAGGGTCTCTAGGCGCTGGGGGCCGTCGGGAAGATTAAGCAAGCTATTGCCCAGAGTCACATGGTGCTGGGCTAACCTGCTGCCGGAGATCGAACCGTGGTCCCCAGATTGCAGCGTCAGTCGCCCTGGCGCCACACCTCTCCCCTAAGGTGTCACCTACAATCGAAATAATTGACTTTATATTCAGAATTCCCTAATCCGGATTTCAATAATCAGGATTTGAGATCTTTTCTGACAGGAAGTTCACCTTGTGACAGTGGAAAACGCCCCTGGGTGGATGGAGTTTTCACTGTAAGTTCAGTAAACATGTAGAAAAATCAATGTTCCCAGGGGATGGCCATGATGACTTGGGGACACCCACAAAATGGGACGCTTATGGATATTCAGTACCATTCAAAATGTATGATCCCAGTCTTTAATAGATATGTATTTATTTACTAAAGTGTTGGTGTAATTGTACATTTAGGTGGAAAAGTGATCTAAACCACCAAATGTTCAAGGAAGTTTAGGGAATGGATCCCCCACATTAAAAATATTTTCAAATTGGAGAAAAGAAAACAACAGTATTGTAGCTGCTTAGGTCCCCTGTGCTAAACATTACACACTAACTTACTTCTCATACAGCAAGAACAGGTCGCAGTTATTGGCAATTAGCATTTATATAGCAGAGAAACAAGGCTGCATGTTGACAGCACACTAGAAACTTAGGGTGGGCAGAGGGACACCAGGTGCACAGACAAAGAGTAACTTCAGAGAACACGAAGTGCCACAATAGGCAAGCCACGCGGGGCAGGCCTGCACATGAAGACATGTTGCTCTTGATATTACTCCTAGCAGTATAAGTACAGTCAAGAGCTATCGGCTTGTCCTGTATAATGCATGGAAGGACCTATGGAGTTTTTCTGGCAGGTGGAGGGCACAAATACAGGCTAAAACAGCCAGCACAGCCTAGCTTAAAGCACTAATCAGCCAGGCATGTTAAGACAAGAGGCACCAGCCACACGTTACAGCTCACCGGAGAACTCTAACACAGTACACCCTGCCTTAAAGTCACATACTCAGTGCACCAGCATCCTAATGTAAATGGCAAAAAGGATGAATATGACACAGTGTGTCTTGGCAAATCATCTTATTGAATTGAAAAACCGGGGAAAAATGTTTGAGAAACGGAGTAATAATGAAAAAGAGTAAAAGACGATTACAATTTCGACTTTGATTCATTTGATGCATCCATGGCTGTGCATCTTGTACAGGGATCTAACCCGGTTCCTTTTGTTTGATGTATTTCAAGCGCACTGGACGAAGCGCTATCAAGTTTGCACGCCACTACTGTGATGAAGAAATTGCCGCTGCCCTCGTCCCCCACAGGGGGGCATCAGCAGGGCAGCTCCCTTAGTCCCATTAGTCGGAGCCCCCCCCCCCCCCCCCCTCCGTCAGTCCTCGTGGAGGGGGAGGCTCGGGCAGTGCACCTGCCCCTCCCCCGGCCGGGTGCACCAGTGACGTGTATCCGGGGGAGGGCGCGTTGGGGGCGGGCGGATACTTAGGCCCCTGCAGCCCTGCATGCGACCTCTTTGCCGGTCGTCTGCCCTCCCGGCTGCCCCTATCCGGCCCCTGTACAGGCCGTCCGGCGCCTGCCCCCCTCGCTGCATCTGCCGCTCCCCACGAGCACAGAACCCGGGCCACCAGCGGCCTGTAATTTGTTTTCCTTTTCTCATTCCAGGTCCGATCAGATCAGCTGGTTGTGGATCGGAAGAGGGAGTCGCGGATTTATGGTGGCATCGATGCAGCGTCGACTCGTGGAGCCATTCAGCGGAGGTTGCTGTGCGTCTAGGGGAAGCCGATCGTGGTCTGGGGTCACCAAGGGGAGCCGGTAGGCTTGTGTGCCACTGCTGAGCGGCACCGTGAACGAAGCGC
This sequence comes from Lissotriton helveticus, assembly GCF_964261635.1. Taxonomy (NCBI): domain Eukaryota; kingdom Metazoa; phylum Chordata; class Amphibia; order Caudata; family Salamandridae; genus Lissotriton; species Lissotriton helveticus. The sequence continues at coordinate 194,724,852 of NC_136069.1, forward strand.
TGTTTTGAGACGCTAGTCTCGGAGGAGGGCCGGTAAGTAATGGTCGCGGGACCTTTTAAAAATGTGAAACCGGGCTCTCAGAATGCTGTGCAACATGAGCGCCGTCGAGAAAACTGTGACGGCGCCCCGTTAGTCCTTCGGGCGGTTGGGGGGCCTTACCAACCGGGGGTGTGCCACACCACGCTCCGCCCTGAAAGGGGGGGCGGGAGTATAAGACATGATCACGTGATCCGTAAGGGGATCAGCAAAGGCTGCACTGTCCGGGCGTCGACCCACCGTGCCGACTGGCTCATAAGGCGGGCGGGGCAGCGAGGGGCTGCCTGCCCTGGATCGTCCGTAAGATAACCCACAAAAAACGTCATACTTTTGGTTGTATGAAAATAAACCTGCAGCAGTTCTTTACCCATAACAATGTGTCCTGTGTAATCATTATATGGGCAAGTGTATAAAATGCAGGGGGGAAGCGGATGACGGTGTGGGCACTATGAACATTTAATGAAAAAAGCAAATTACTGAGTACATAACGAAAAGAAAGGTGTGCATAACACCACCCACATTGAATTATAAATCATCTTACTGAACATCCCATAACGCTAATTATTTAAAGGCAACCACCACTCCGCCATGCGTTGCGCCCCATAATATAACCTCAGCTTGCTTGTCATCACTCATGACATGGAAACACTTCCCAAACAGGCTCAAAGAAAACAGAACACACTTCAGTCCAAACGCCTAAACACTGTAGTGTGCAGTCTGTGTGAATAAGTGCTTCGGTGTCCCAAATACAATGCAGTACACTGCTGCAATTTTTAATTCTAAGCTAGCTCAGAAAATGGACCCACTAGAATGTTAGTGTCAGTCACTGGTTCTGCAAAACATTATCCAAGCCTTGGTTCCACTTGAACGTGGCCAAGTAAAAAGTGAACACAATATGGGGAAATGCATGTTTACATTATATATCCAGCCTGCGTAATAGGTACCAACCCTTTATAAGGTGGTGCATCATATAGTTCTATAGGTATAGGTTCAATTTTTGGTGCAGGTTTACTTCACAACCATTTATTCTCAGTAATACAGAAGGGAAAATGTTATTTACCTTGTAACTATCTCTTTGTAGCAATTGCTGCTGGTGACATTTGAAAACAGTGGGTCGTAAAAGTTAGGGGTGATTTATAAGTAGCGGGAGAGCACTGCATTTCTTTATACTTTTGCCATGTCATTATTTAATTTGTTTTTACCCCCATCTAACCCATATGCACAGAACCACAATTACAACTGGAACTCATGCTCACTGCCCAGTGCGCTGTGCGGAGGGGCGCAGGACTGGATGGCCATCAAGATTTCTGAACACCTTTTTCACTCACTGACAGAACTCTCAAGTGGTGCAACTCAGTTCAAATAATGCACTGTACAAGAGCTATGTTATACATGAAAAAAAAAACAGAAGCAACATCGTTCAAATAGCTAACACTTTTAGGGAATGTAACTATGCAAGATTAATACATGCATTCTAAATAGGAACTAAATCACTGAACATAACGGTTTAAAGTTATAATTAAATGTTAAAATATTGACATCTACTTTCCTTAATGCAGCTGCCCTTGGTTTGCCATCTCTCTTCCTGTAGTGCCCTCACTCCAGTACCACTGCACTCTTTGTCCGTGTGGCTCATCGCACAGCGTGGACTGTGCCACACAGGGCCCTTAAGTTTCCTCTAACCTTCATCTAAAACTATTCAACGTAAAGTTAAATAGCAAAGACCGTGAAATCATGCCCAGTATACTGATTTACTCACAAGAATAAATATTAACAAGTATACTGGCAATACATATTTTTAACATGTGGGTTTATCTCGAGTTAAAATTGCACAATAAAATAAATAATAATCTCAATTTCAGTGTGCTTGGGGATTTCTGCGGCAAGACAGAGTCTAGTCAGCACTGAAGAGAGCAGTCCGGCCTATCTCAAACGGCTGCAGAGATGCCTAACTGTGCCGCATATGGCAACAGCAATGCAGCGGGCACCCAAAGAACGAATCGCTCTCTCAGTCACACTATGCCTCTGTCGTAACTACAGCCTTCACAGGTTGGCACCTTCAGCCACTGTCAGCAGCCTCCAGCTGAGCCTGCAGCTGCGGGGTGCACGGGACTGTAATAGTTCTTCTCTCCCCAAGTGTTTTTTTTCTGTCGTCACTCTATGTCCAGTACTTCCTACTCTGGAGCGAGAGAGTTTTCAAAAAATTTGTAGGAAAATCAAGTCTGGTTCCCCAGCCGACCCCTTAAAACCGGAGATTTTCTGTGAAGCTCCCGAACTTATCACGGAACACATACGAGACATTATTAATATGTCTCTCTCTACCGCCAGTATTCCTTCCAAATGGAAGCAGGCATGGGTATCCCCCATCTTTAAAAAAACCACTTTAGACCCCACGCTTCCTGAAAATTTTAGGCCCATCTCCCTGCTTCCCTGGCCAGCCAAAATCACCGAGGCACATGTTAACAACATTCTGACCAACTTCCTCCTAACCAACAACACTCTGGATGACTCCCAACACAGGTTTAGAGCTGGTCACAGCACCGAGACAGCCTTGCTCAGTGTTACAGAGGACCTCCGTACCATCCTTGACACCGGCGGAACGGCAGCACTGGTCCTGTTGGACCTCAGTGCTGCCTTCGATACGGTGTCGCACGAGGTCCTGCTGACGAGACTGGAGGAAATTGGAATCACAGGGACAGCCCTAGGTTGGTTTAGAGACTTCCTTTCCAACAGGTTTTTCAGAGTCTCCACCCCCCCTTACATCTCAAAGGAGCATAACATCGGACAGGGAGTGCCGCAAGGTTCCTCCCTGAGCCCCACCCTGTTCAATGTCTATGTCCGCCCTCTTGCAGAGGTGGCTAGAAGGAGCGGACTAGCATTGGTGTCCTACGCTGACGACACCGAGTTGGTGGTGGCTCTTAATGACAACAGTGGTTTGGAGGCTCATCACTTCAAACAGACACTCACTGACATCACCAACTGGATGACGGCGAATTTTCTCCAACTTAACGCGGGGAAAACAGAGATACTGCTCCTGGGGAAAAACACTGCGTCCTGGGGAGATAGTTGGTGGCCTGACGTCTTGGGCCAACCTCCTAAGTCTAAGGAATGCGTTAAAAATCTGGGAGTCTGGGTGGACTCGGCACTGAAGTTCACTCACCATACTAAAAAGGTGGCTGCCACCTGCTTCGGCATCTTATGTAACCTCAGACCTATTTTGAGGTTTTTCGACTTCCGCACCCGCCAGTTAATTGTTCAGGCGACCATCCTTTCAAGACTGGACTATGCCAGCTCTCTTTTATTGGGGGCGAACCTTGCCGAAACCACCAGACTACAGAGAGTCCAGAATGCGGCTGCCAGGGCGCTGGTAGGTCTCCCTCGCCACTCCTCGGTGGCCGGAGCCTTGAAAAAATTGCACTGGCTCCCGGTGGGTAAAAGGATCCAGTTTAAGGCACTGTGTTTAGCCTTCAAAATCCTTAAAACCGCCTCTCCCCCTATGCTGTGCCCCCTCCTGGCGGAGTATACTCCTAGGAGGTCGCTTCGCTCAGAGGGACAACATCTCGCGATCATCCCTCGTACCAGACTGGCTAGAGTAGGCGGCCGATCCTTTAGCTTCCTAGCTGCCAAGCTATGGAACAGTCTTCCGGAATCTATCCGTGGCATGCAGGACCTTTTGGCCTTCAGAAAGGCCATCAAAACTCATCTCTTTCAATAATTGCTTCCATACCTCTGCGCCTTTAATCTCTCTGCAATTGGTCTCTTCACAGCGCCGGGACGCCCCTTGGCTGGGGCAGCCGTGCCCTATACAAATCACTATAACATATAACATACTGTGACCGGCATCGGTCCTTGGAGTGCAGCCCGTCTCCCTGCGTGTGGCACCTGTTGCTGCTCTTAGCTGCACCGCTTCATTCGGCTTCGCTACTGCCTCTGTGTTGTACATGTGTATGTCCTGGAAGCATTTATACTTGTGTGTGTCTATCTGACAGTTTGGTTATGGGTTGACAACCACCCGGCAAGTAATAAATCAGGTGGGCGCTATAGGGATGCACAGACTCGAGCCCTCCTCGACACTAGTGTGTGCTGCCCATTTTATGCCCTCACATATTATGCAATTGTTTTTAAAGCGTCAGCTTGTGACTAAGGGCCAAACTGAACAGTTGCATATGATGGTGTGAGTAACTCTGCCCCAGCCCTACCATTCTGTCAGAGACAAGGGTCTGGTGGTGAGGAGAGCGTCCCTTAACCTTGCCAGGTAGGTTGCCCCCCCCCGCTGCAGCTCCACCCGCCTCCCAGCTGCTCCTCCCTCCCACCTCCCCTTAAATGGCGGCCTCTGTGCGGCCGCACCGCTGGCGTGCCAAAGGCACGCCTAAGGCAAGCCCATCTGTGCCTGGACCGCGCCCAGCGCCAGAACCCCTGCACCAGCCATGAAGACCGCCTCCGGCAGGACGCCTGCACCCTCAACGCTCTCAACTCAGGACGGACCCTCACCTGCTGCAGGGCCGCCCCGAAGCGCACCCACGGTCCCTTCGCCTGCCGGAACTGCAGCTTCTCCTGCATCGAAGACGCTGAGACACCCGCCACGACAGAACACAACCAGCTCCGATGCATCCTGATCAACACCCGCTCTGCACACAAATACGCTGTCGAGCTCTGGGACCTACTCGACACCTCATCACCAGACGTCGCCTTCCTGACTGAGACCTCCTCGCCAGACATCGCCATAGCCATCCCCGACGGATACAAGATCACCTGCAGAGATCGCACCAACAGAGTGGGAGGAGGAATCGCCATCATCCACAAGAAGACCATCTGGGTCTCAACAAACACCGACGACACTCTCAGCACCGCCGAACACATACACTTCCAGATCCACACGGACTCCAAGACCACCCAAAGAGGCACCCTCGTCTACAGACCACCCGGTCCCCGACCACAATTCTGCAACGCCATCCCTGACTTCATCAGCACGCACGTACTGACCTCCACCGACTACATCCTCCTCGGAGACCTGAACTTCCATCTGTAGAACAACAACAACAGCAACTCCTCCACCCTGATAGACAACCTCGCCAATCTCGGACTGGAACAGCTCGTCACGACGCCAACCCACATCGCTGGACACATGCTCGATGCCATCTACTCCTCAAGCCCCCATGTTTCCTTGAGCCACGTCTCCGAACTCACCTGGATCGACCAAAGACACCAGCAAGAGAGCCAACTGGTTCACCCCGGAACTCCCAGCGTCAAAGCGCATCTGCCGGAAATTGGAGAACATATGGCACAGCGAGAGGTCGCCGGGCAGCCGCACAGCCCACAAAGGCGCCATCCGCAACCACCACCACCTCATAAGGACAGTCAAGAGGACCTCCTTCAAAGACTGCCTCGACAACAACGCACACAACAGCAATGAGCTCTTCAACGTCGTGAAGGAACTCTCTAACACCAGCTCCAACTCCAACAACATCCCGCCGTCGCATACCGTGTGCGACTCCCTCGCCACCTTCTTCCACCGCAAGATCGCCGACATCCACGAAAGCTTCAACCCCCGGACGAACTTAACAGGCCCCTGATAACCTGGGCCAACGTAAGCATCGAAGACACAATCAAGACCATGGGCACAATCCACTCCGGCTCGCCGTCTGACCCTCTACCACACCACATCTTCAACAAAGCCGGCACCTCCATCGCACCCCAACTGCGCAACATCATCAACCTCTACTTCAAGACCGTGACCTTCCCTGAGAGCTGGAAACACGCCAGGATCAACGCCCTACAGAGCCCAAGGCGAACTCAAAAATTTCCAGCCCATCTCCCTGCTTCCGTTCCCAGCTAAGGTCATCGAGAAGATAGTCAACATCCAGCTCACCCGCTACCTTGAAGACGACAGCATCCTGGACCCCTCCCAGTCAGGATTCCGCAGCAACCACAGCACAGAGACCGCCCTCATCGCCGCCACATACGACATCAGGATCCTACTGGACAAAGGCGAGACGGCGGCCCTCATCCTTTTGGACCTCTCCGTCGACACCGTCTGCCACCGCACACTACGCACACGACTCCAGGATGCAGGGATCCGAGACAAGGCCCTGGACTGGACCTCCTCCTTCCTCTCCGGCAGAACCCAGAGAGTCCGCCTCCCCCAATTCCGATCCGAAGCCTCCGAGATCATCTGCGGCGTCCCGCAAGGATCCTCCCTCAGCCCGACACTGTTCAACATCTACATGGCGCCTCTCGCACGAATCGCCCGACATCACGACCTCAACATAATCTCCTACGCCGAAGACACGCAATTGATCCTTTCCCTCACCAAGGACCCCCTCACCGCCAAATCCTACCTCCACCAAGGAATGAAGGCCGTCACCGACTGGATGGAGGATAGCCGCCTTAAGCTGAACACAGACAAGACGGAGATCCTCATCCTCGGGCCCAACCCCTCAGCAGGGGTTACCCCTCAGCAGGGGTTACCCCCTGCACCTACCAACCATGCACGCAACCTGGGAGTCATCCTCGACTCGAAACTCACTATGACCAAACAAGTCAACGCTGTCTCAGCCACCTACTTCAACACCCTCCATATGCTCCGCTAGATCTACAGCTGGATCCCGACAGACACAAGGAAAACAGTCACCCAGGTCCTAGTCAGCAGCAGACTCGACTACGGAAACGCCCTCTATGCCGGAGCCCCGACCAAGCTCATCAACAGACTGCAAAGAATCCAGAATGCCTCTGCACGCCTGATCCTCGACGTCCCTGTACCGCAACCACATCACCCCCCACCTGAGGAACCTGCACTGGCTCCCTGTCGACAAAAAGAATCTCCTTCAAGCTCCTGATCCACGCACACAAGGCACTCCACAAGACCGGCCAAGCCTATCTTAACAGTCGACTCTCCTTCTACGTATCCAACAGGAATCTCCGCTCCGCAGACTTCTCCCTGGCCACCGCCTCCCGCATCCGTAGAACGAAATCTGGAGGCAGATCATGCTCCCACCTCACCGCCAAGACCTGGAACACCATCCTCCTCATCCTACGACAAACCGAAGACCGAAGACCTTCTAACCTTCAGGAGACGACTCAAGACCTGGCTGTTCGACCAGTGTAGCAACAGCGCCGCCCCCCCCCACTCCCCACCCTCAGCGCCTTGAAACCCTTGCGGGTAAGTAGTGCGCTTTACAAATTATCTGATTGATTGATTGATTGATTGACACATGAGTCTCTGTAGCAGGGACCTATCGGCCGTTCAGCGGCAGTGGCCTCGCTTGAGAGTAACTTTGCCAGGCTCCGCCGTCCTTTCAGATGCGCCGGCCGGACAGGAGGGGTGTCTGTCTGACCTTCAGCACCACAGACCTGTGAGAACCACTGGCCTCTGAGGAAAGCTTCTGCTTTCAAAATCTGTCTTTCACCCTCGAAGGGGTTGTAAGAGTTTCATGCAGCGGCCCAAAGAGCCAGTAACACTTAGAGATCGGCCGGTTTTATCTCCGAAGAAAAGGCCCGTCCCTTCCCCTTCAGGGGGAGAAGATTACGTCTATCTGACGGTATTAGCGCCGCTCAGCTGGGATGATTGCCGGCTATTAACATACATTATCCCGGCCCCTCGCAAATAAAATGGGTAACACGACCCCCACAATCCCCGAAACCCTTCCTCACAAAACCCCCACACACACACAGCCCTCGTCTCCTGTCTATCTCACATAGCTCTTACAGGGCGCCCCCTCCTCTGCATCCTAGCTTTCCTTTTACACATTATTACCTCACTTATTACAGTCCGGCCAGGGGGGGAGTGCGTGAAGCTGAGGAAGCGCTGTAAGAAGAGTGGGTGGGCCTGGCACAAATAGGGCATGAGTAATGCTCGCCATTGGCGACTGAAAGCCACCCGCTCCTTTCTATACCAAAGCATGCAGGACTCTTTTTTTTTCATCAGTCCGATGGCGGTGCAGCAGTGGCAGATTGCGCCCATTTCCCGCGTGGAGCACAGATCGCTGCCTCAGTGAGAGCCAGCCCTCTCTTCCCACACACTTTGAACATGGTGGCTGCGCTGGTCCTGCGCGGTGTGTCAGCCTGCATCTCTAGTGGTTCGGTGCGAAAAGTTTCCCCTACAGGAAGTGAAGCAGTCAGCAGGCAGCAGCTTCCCTCCCCTCCACCAATCACAACGCTGCAATGGCAGCGTTGTTATTGGTAAGGCGCACCGGAGAGTGCCCCAGCCGGGCCATTTTCTCTATGTAGGCTGCATGCAGCAGCCTACATAGAGGAAAGTGGGAGTGCGCATGCCTGCTTTGTTCGGCCCAGGGGCCGACCAAACAGTCAGTAGCCACAACAGTGGGTAAGCCACACCCCCTGCCTTTGAACAGGACCACCCACCCACCCACAACCAGGCACTTCTGCTTTCTCACAGTGCAAGAAGCAGAAACATAAAATGGTAGTTATACCATTTTCTGTTTCTGCCTTCTCGCACTGCGAGAAAGCAGTGGGGCGACGCGCCCACACCCCTATGCGGGAGCCGCCACTGTGGGCCACCCTTGTTCCAGATATCATGATGATTGCAGAAGACAAGGCCTTTATTCCAAGGTTATATTGGGTCACAATCAGTGGTTGAAGTGGGGGGAAAAAAGTAGGGGAACTGTGGGAAGAGAATCAGAGGGCGGAATAACCCAAGGATTGGATCAGTGGGCGGAGCCAGAGGTGTGGCCAGAATGCGCAAACATCCCAATTATTTGTATTTGTTTGGCATTTCACTGCCCAGTTTAATCAACCAATGGATACACATGATTATTTAAGGTTATAATGAGTTATTGACATTAAAATATATTCACAAAGTGTGTGATGCTTCTAATCACAGAATATCCCAAATACGATAAAATGTGGAAACACAAGCCATGAAGTTTCTGTCATCAGCACTTCTCCATTTTTCCACAACAGTAGTTCAAACCTTAATGGCAAAATATCCTAGTTTGCAAATGTTTTCTATATAATTATGGCTCTGCCATATTTGCCTCATAATGCAAGTTCTCCAGTATTAGGGGTGTCTTTCATAGATTCACATGCTTGAATATTCCCCGTCGTCGAAGTGGGAGTCCCACGGTACATAAATAGCAGTAAAATATGCATGTATACATGAGAAATATATAAATAAAATATACATACATATAATGCAATAGAAAGTAAACTTGAAAAAAGTACCATAGAACAGAATAGGCCCATTGAAAGCCCAAGGGAGAATTCACTTTAGTAACATATTAGAGTCATTATGTGTTGGTCCACATTCCAGCCAATCAGGCTGTAGCCTCCTCTAGAACCTTCTCCTCAGAAGCCCCAGTCCTCAGATTTTCTACCGCACGTCGTGTGAAGGGAGTCTCCCTGAGCTCTGCTCAGTTTTTCACCAGTTCTAGCTGTTTTCTCTTCAGAAATGTCATCTACAAAGAAAACCTTGTTCAAGGCTTGTCCATCCTGTGGTAAATTACGTCTTTTTCATGAGGACCCACACAGTAGGTGCATTTACTGTCTTTACCCGGATCATAATGCCTCTACTTGCAAGTTCTGTCGCACTTTTCCCCCTAAGACATTGAGGGATAGAGAGGCCCGTCTCCTTCTGTGGTTGCAGAGGTTGAAAACTTCAGAAAATGTGGTTTCTGATGCTGAGAGTATGTCGTCTGGATTTTCAAAATCCTCTCAGAAGCGTGGGTCTGAGACTGAAGTACCCTCTCCTTTTCTGAAGAAGAGTAGGATGTTGGGTTCTTCTAAGGATGTCTCCTCACAGGATTTGCTTCAGGGCGCGCCTACGGGACCTGGCTCTCTGGCGTGTAAACCCAAAACTATGCCCTCCTCTTCAAAAACGGGCACTGGCTCGTCGACGGGCTCGTCGACGCATCCGTCGACGTCCTCAGCAACTACTAAATCAGTCATGGTTGTTTCTACGTCGACGACCACATGTTCCCTGTCATCCAGCTCCGCAACGACGACGACCATCACGTCTACGAGCAGTCAAGAGGTGAGGCCCATCTCGTCTATTATTATGATCTCGTCGATCAAACCGTCGACGAAGAAGTCCTCGTCGACGCGCCTTCCGTCGATGGGTCCTCCGTCGACGAAGAACAAGTCATCGTCGTCGGCGACTACTCCGTCGACGGGATCATCCTCGTCGACGATTGCTTCGTCGACGCCCGCACCGTCGACGCCTGCACCGTCGACGGCAACAACATCGTCGACGATGACCACTCCGTCGACGACTGGGCCGTCGACGGCTACTATCTCGTCGTCGAAAACATCTTCGTCGACGGCAAAAACTGCAACCTCGTCGACGACCAAAAAATCAACGTCGACCAAGAGTAAGCTGCCAATTCATACGCCTGTTTCTGCGGCAACGGCACAGGATCAACGGAGTGGTGCAAAGACTGTGAAGATCTCGTCGACGGGCTCGTTGACGTCGCACCAACCCTTACAGACTGCTACCACCTTTAGAGTGGTTTCGGCTTCGTCTCTCAAGTCTGTTCCACTCATTCAGTTAAGTCCGATATGGAGTGGATCTCAGCCTCCGGACAAATTGTTCCAGTCTGGAGAAGAAGAATCAGGAAATGACTCTGAAATAGATCAAATTTATGAGCCAGCATCCAGTCCTTCTGAATTACACATTAAATGTCAGGAATACACTGACGAGGATGAGGATGAACATCATAACGTCGAAGATGGGAATGAACTTTTTCCACTGGATGTGGCGGAACCAACTACTTACGAACAGGTTACACAAATTCCTTTGTCTTTGGTACAAAACCTGCAACATATGCTGGACGACTACAATCGTAGGTTTCCTCCATCATTGCCTACTTCTCCAGCACCTCAAGCGCCCCGGCAGTCTCCAACGCCTTGGCCTAAGTCTCCGATGCCTCGACCTCAGTCTCCAGCACCCCGACCTTCGTCTCCAGCGCCTCGACCTCAAGCTCCGACGCCGGTTGCACCTACGTCTCCATCGGGTGTTTGTTCTGATCATGGGAATCAAACTCCTCATGACACTGGGGATAACGACACCGATGATGACATGCAAGATTGGGACAATTATAGGGCACAGACGCCTTCTACTCCACCGGCATCGCCAAGAGCTTCTCCACCAGTAGATATCGCAAGTTTTCATAACCTTATGGTTCGTGCTGCGAAAAGGTTCCACTTAACAATCGAGGCACAACAAACTGATTGTTTTCTATACGATTTTAAGGACTTACCTCAGAAGCAAACGCATACCATTCCTATCATAGACCACATATGGGAAGAAGGTCTAAAGTTAATGGAACGTCCAAATTCCATACCAGCTGTTCTGCCCAGATTGGACAAAAAATATAAAGCGCCTTCTTCTTCTCCGGCCTGTTTAGTTTCCCAACCTAAAGCGGATTCTGTGATCACTCAGGCTGCGCAAAAAAGGTCTCGAAACCCGGCCATCCCTCTGACATCTCCGCCTGATCAGGATGGCCGTAAATTAGACTCAATTGGTAAAAAATTTACCACTATGGCAGCAACAACTGTGAGAGCATCCAACGCCTTGGCTATCCTAGGTCGCTACGACCGACAAATGTGGTCTGAGATTGCTGGTCTGATCCCTCAGATGCCCGATTCCATCCGGGATGAAGCGCAGGCCATCATTCTCGAAGGAGAAAAAATTTCGGCAGAAATAATCGACTGTTCCGTCGATATATCCTCCACTGGTTTCCGGCAACTAGCGGGTGCAGCAGTCTTGCGCCGTCAAGGCTGGCTAAAATCGACCACCTTCCGTCCGGAGGTTCAATCCAGGGTTTTGGATTTACCTTACGACGGCGAATCTTTATTCGGTAAACATGTGGATGATGCTCTGGAACTGATAAAGAAGGACACGGACACAGCAAAGTCCTTAACAACATTACAATATCGGAAAAAGCCATTTCGTGGAGCACGCGGTAGAGGAGGAGGAACCTCTACTTTTCGTGGAACAGGCCAATATCGATCATACCACTACAATGATAACAGACAGAGGGGCTCATCAGTCCCAGGGTCGTTCATTCACCTCCAGACCATACCAGCGTAAGTCCAATTACAGAGGTGGTGCAAACACCAACAAAAAACAGTGACAATCCAAAATTTTACCCTCTGGCGACTGTACATCTTGGAGGTCAGATCTCCAAGTTCTTCTTCAATTGGTCCAACATAACCACCGACCGATGGATCTTGGACGTTGTTTCAAAAGGACATACTCTGGAATTCACGAAAATTCCCTCCCACTCGTCCACCCTCCGGTCCACCTTCTCCCCATTTCAAAGAACTGATGGCTCAGGTGAAGCTACTGATCCAGAAAGGAGCCATAGAAGTGGTACCGCGAGGTCAACACGGCAGGGGATTTTATTCCCGTTTCTTTCTCGTAAAGAAAAAAATCAGGAGAGTGGCGTCCCATCTTAGACTTGAGGGCTCTGAACAAGTTCATCGCACCAAAGACTTTTCAGATGCTAACCCTGCTTCAAATCTTGAATTTCCTCATTCCAGGAGAGTTCTTTTCAACAATAGACCTTCAAGATGCATATTTCCATGTGCCTATTCACCCCAGTCACAGGAAATATCTCTGTTTTACAGTCGGCCAATTTCATTATCAATTCAAAGTCCTACCATTCGGCCTTCGATCAGCACCGAGGGTTTTTACCAAATTTCTCGCCCCGGTTGCTGCCTACCTGCGTCTACAGGGCATCCAGTTCTATCCGTATCTGGACGACTGCCTAATAAAGGCCAAGACTTTTCAGTTAACGGAACAACACACTCAAGTATGCATTTCCCTATTCGAAACATTGGGATTGTCCATCAATTACCAAAAGTCCCATTTTCAACCATCTCAACAGCGAGACTTTCTAGGAGCCTCGCTCGATTCTCGGCTGGGACAAGTCTTCGTTTCTCAGGAGAGACAAGTTCGAATGCTAAAGAAAGTACAGTTCCTACAGTCAAAACAGTACGTTTCTGTCCGGATGTACAAATCATTCCTTGGCATGGCTTCTTCGTGCATTCAGTTAATTCCCAACTGCAGACTGCACATGAGAGTTCTACAGGAGGAACTAGACAAGCAGTGGAAGCAGATCTCGGGGTCGTTCGAAGACAAGATCCACCTAACGCCCCGCATTCAACGCGCTTTGGAGTGGTGGGCTCATCCTCCAAACATAGCGACAGGTCGTTCATTCAAAGACGAACCATCAACACTTACGCTGACGACAGACGCTTCCCTAGAAGGTTGGGGGGCGCATCTCGACGGGATGTCCGTGAAGGGGAAATGGACGGCGTCTCAGCGCACTTGGCACATAAATCGCTTGGAGCTACTGGCGATTTTCTTGGCCCTGAAGTCCTTTCAGAGATTAGTGCAGGGACAAACATTGCTGGTGAGAACGGACAACACCACCAGCATGCACTACATCAACAAACAGGGCGGCACAAGGTCCCTCGTGCTGTCCCAACTGGCACAGGAAATATGGGATTGGGCTATCCAGCGACAAATACATCTCACAGCTGTCCATGTACCAGGTGTGGCCAATGTTCTGGCGGACTCGCTCAGCAGAGCCCTGTCGGACAACCATGAATGGGAAATCTATCGACCAACGTTGGATTTCGTCTTCCGACAGTGGGGCCGACCACAGTTGGATCTCTTTGCAACTGCTCTCAACAGGAAGTGTCCACGATTTGCGAGCCGGCATCCACACAAGGAGTCGAGCGGGAATGCCTTTTCAATAGACTGGTCGAACGACTTCATCTATGCATTTCCTCCACTTCCGCTCATTCCTCGTCTGTTGCACAGGATGAGGTTCCAACAGTGTCGAATAATCCTGATCGCACCCAAATGGCCGAGACGTCCTTGGTTTTCGGATCTTCTTCTGTTCTCTCTGACAAATCCGATACAATTGCATCCTCTGCCACATCTTCTCACGATGCAGCAAGGTCAGATATGCCATCCGGATCCAGCATACCTCCAACTTCATGCTTGGAACCTGAGTACAATGAATTTGCACACATGAATATCGACAAGGATTGTAGGATGGTGCTAGCTGGTGCTCGCGCTCCGTCTACCATCAAAACCTATCAGCTGAAGTGGAGGCGTTTCTGTGCTTGGTGTTCCACTAAAACTCTGGATCCCATGCGTGCTCAGCCTGCGCAGATCTTGCCTTTCTTTCTGTCATTAGCAAGATCAGGACTATCACACTCCACTCTAAAGGTGTTTCTGGCTGCAATTTCTCGTTTTCACCATGATGGCGTAACATCTTTGTACTCCTCCAGAATAATTAAACAATTCTTCAAGGGCCTCTTTCGGATGTTCCCACCAATCCGTCGGCCTCCACCTACTTGGCGTCTGAATCTGGTTTTGTCTCAACTACTTTTGCCTCCTTTCGAACCCATCCATTCTTCCAGTCTCAAATTCCTCACCTGGAAAGTGGCTCTTTTGCTTGCTCTGACTTCATCCAGACGCGTCAGCGACATCCAGGCTTTCACTATACAACCACCGCTTTTACAGTTCTCCAACGAGGCTGTTACTTTGAGAACAAATCCCAGTTTTATTCCTAAGGTTCCCAGTGACTTCCATCTCAATGAACCAATTATTCTTAAGACTTTCTTTCCTGCACCACAATCTGCAGCCGAATGCTCTTTGCACACTCTAGATGTGAAACGTTGCCTCAAGTTTTACATTCAACGCACAGTAACATTTAGAAAGACAAATCAACTCTTTGTAGCATATAGCCCAGTGTGCAAAGGTCAATCTGTAACCAAACAGACTATCACCAGATGGATATCGTCTGCCATATCCTACTGTCATCAACGGGCCGGCAAGCCCCTTCCTGCTCCAGCTCGAGCTCATTCCACGAGAGCTGTGTCGACTTCTGCTGCCCTCTTTGCGGGGGTACCTCTGAGACACATCTGCAGAGCTGCTACTTGGTCGAGCAGCCATACTTTTACGAAGCACTACTGCCTGCAATCAACAGATGCCGCGGATGCGGCAGTAGGTCAAGCGGTGCTGCGGAATCTTTTCCGATAAAGGTGAGCCTCTGTTGCTTCCCGCCTCCAGTCATAAAGGTTTTTTCATGTTTTGTTATTTATGGCTTATTAAGTATTGTTTTGCCATGATTTTAATCGTATATTGCCTTTATGACTAATGTATGGTTTTACTGCTTTCTACTCTTATTCAAGCATGTGAATCTATGAAAGACACCCCTAATACTGGAGAAGAACAAAAGTTACTTACCTGTAAACTGTGGTTCTCCAATATTGGTGTCTTTCATAGATTCACATGCGACCCTCCCGTCCTCCCCTCAGAGGCTCTCTTCTCCTCAGGCATTTATACTTACTTGTGCTACGAAAATCTGAGGACTGGGGCTTCTGAGGAGAAGGTTCTAGAGGAGGCTACAGCCTGATTGGCTGGAATGTGGACCAACACATAATGACTCTAATATGTTACTAAAGTGAATTCTCCCTTGGGCTTTCAATGGGCCTATTCTGTTCTATGGTACTTTTTTCAAGTTTACTTTCTATTGCATTATATGTATGTATATTTTATTTATATATTTCTCATGTATACATGCATATTTTACTGCTATTTATGTACCGTGGGACTCCCACTTCGACGACGGGGAATATTCAAGCATGTGAATCTATGAAAGACACCAATACTGGAGAACCACAGTTTACAGGTAAGTAACTTTTGTTCATCTCCTGCATGATCTGACCATTTAAACTAATAAATTGTTTGTAGCTCAAACATATCAAAAGTTAATAAAAAATGGTACTTGTGTTGCTGCGGAGTGGATGTATATTGCAAAGGTTGACTGGTCACCTTCCTCACTGCTGCATTTGTATGATACACTGGTACTAATAAGGCAACATCTTTCCAGAGACTTTTAGCATGTGTACACATGTCAAAATAATAGAATATCAGAAAATATACTGCATTACGCTGCATAATGCATAATTTAGTCAACACTACGGCATAATGTTGTCCTCCTTAGCTGCATAATTAATTCCAGTGCCCCCACAGCAGGCAGCACATGTTAAAAGTGCTTGTGAATGAAGCAGGGAGACTGTGAGGTGTGCGAACTTACAGCCTGATTCCTCATTGTCCCGTTTTGCGAGTCCTTAATAGCGATTATTAAGGAATCGCTATTAAGGACTTGCAAATCGGGATTCATGTAGGAATTGCTAAATATATTGCCATTCCTACACATTCCTTATTTGTGAGTAGCAAATTGCTAATCGCAAATAAGGAATAACTCCCCATTCATTCCTATGGGCCTAGGCCCATAGGAATGAATGGGGAGTTATTCCTTATTTGCGATTAGCAATTTGCTAATCGCAAATAAGGATGCCATTTCAAGGGTGCCAGGGGTGTCCAAAGGACACCCTGTAGCAACCCTGAAATGTAATCTACATTGGTGTTGCGCACACACATGTCCAAAGGACATGTGTGTGTGTAACATGCAACTTAGAAAAATGCATTTAGATGCATTTTTCTAAGTTTTTGCTATTTACCACGAGGTTTGACCTCGCGGTAAATAGCGGCCCAAAATTGCGATTTCGCATTTTTAAAATGGTTCATGAATTGCATTTAAGGAATCTCAAATAGAGATTCCTTAAAAGCAATTCCTCGCAAATGTGCGAATTCTTTAATAGCGAATTTTGCATTTGGGATGATGAATCCCAAATGCAAAAATTGCACTCGCAAAGGGCCAGATTATGAGAATCTGGCCCTTTGCGAGTGCAATAAGCTTGATGAATCAGGCTGTAAGTTTATTGTGCATGCAAATCCTGCATTGCCAATCCCTGGTGAGTTGCAGCTACTACTGCTGAAACAAGGCCAATGGAGGTACCTATGGGTGAGGCAGACTGGCCTCAAGGGCTGGGCCAGCCTTAGCACTGGTGGTGCCCTTAGCATTAATGTTTGTTAGTGCCCCCCAATGACCACCTCTGCCATGGATTCCCTCACTACCACCCTTTAACTGTGCCCCTCAAGTCTCCATAACCACTCTCTCTCAGATGCATTTAATTTGATTTACAGCGCCACTCATTCCATTGTAGGGTGTCAGAGCACTATACATCACACACATTAAACAGAGGCAATCAATATGTGTGTAAATCACTGTATAGAAAACGTTACATAAGACTAAGCAGACCCCCCCCCAGGATATTGCGGCATGGATTAGCAAATTTAGCGGCACAAATATGGAAATTTAGCGGCATTTTTGCGGCACTTTATTTTACTAATAATCATCCATTTTCAGCTTTAAGACAATGGAAACTGTTTTAGCAGAGTATTTCACTTTGAAATAGGCAGCCTAGGATATGGAACAGAGGAAGCAGCCCACAGGTGAAGGCTGCTATCCCTTGGAAATACAATCCTCTATTTGCTTAGCCCATTCCCTTCCAGAATACATATTCTTCTTGCCATCCTAGATATAGCAGCCATTTTGGAAATTAGAGATGCATTCTGGCCTATTTGTTATAGGTTGCACACAGTTCCCACCTGCTTAGAATTGGTGGTAATTTGCATGTGCAAAACTGTGTTTTTCTTATGACTAATCGCTATTTGCAAATGCATTGACATAAGAATAGTGATTCGCTATAAACAATTTTTTAATAGCGAATCACAATTTTAAGTCGGTAACATACCAATTCATAATTCATTTGTATTGCTAAATTGATGCCTGCAAATGATTTTCCTGCATACAAAACTATTGCTTTTGCGACCAAATGAGGGCAGGTTTGCCAGATGGTGAAATATTGTTAGCTGTCCAGAGAATATTTTGCATAACTAACTCAAAAATAACTACGGATACATATATATCCGTCTGCCACTGCCCTTATGAGAAGTCTGTGAGAGGCAGGTTGAGGACTACTTGAAAAAAGAGACTTGCTCACTCCCTTTGCATCCCTGAATGCCATGCATTGTGACTGGTTCTTGCCACAGCTACCTGCTTCCCGGGTGGTGGCGATACAGTGACATGTTTAAAGTTGGACCTGTGCAGCTTTGTCAGTATAATGCTTGAAATCATTGTTCCGAAAAGAGACGTTTAAACCACAAAACATTATGTTGGTGATTCTCTTGTAATTCTTCTTTAAATAACTCTGTTGCCGTAAATCTTACGAAATCCAGTTTTGTAAGTCATTATGCCCGCTGTATCATCTATAGAAATGGATGCAAAATGTACACATACCAAGTGCCACATGTCATGTGGCATGCCTTAAACCTGAACTGCAATGTTTAAGCCAATAGAATGGGATCTTTTAACACTACACTTGCAATGTGAAAATTAAACTCCAAGTCCCAGAATGCAGCTTGCTATTGGTTGAAAAAAACACACTTACAGTGTTACGGTGACACGCTTGACACACAACTCGTGCCACCTATGACAAAATATACTAAGAGGATAAATAGAAAATCAGTACAAAATATATAATCCCATGATGTGCGACTTTCCCCCTCAAAGTGGTTGGCAGTATAAATGTTTAATTAAGCTACATTACATTTTAGAAGCACGTAGCTTGAATGGGCTTTACTATGACATGACACCCTTTATGTAGCAGCTACTTACAAAATACATTCCCTACTTTGAATACACGTAGCAGGCCTGCATCCAGCCTCCACGGGTCCCTTGACACAAAGCCAAAATGAAAGCGAAGCCTTTGAGTCAGGGGCGGAACACAGGCCCCTGCAGCCCCTGCTGTGCGGGGGGGGGCCCTCACCCCCCAGAGGGCCCCTGTCAGCACCACACTTCTGCTGGGGAGCTCTAGATTGAGTCCGGAGGGGGCCCCTTCACTTACCCAGCAGGGGGGGGGCCTCAAGGTTCGTTATGCCACTGCTTTGAGAACGTCACCGTAGTAACAGGGCCCGTCCCCTGCTTCCTTCCACTCCTCGCTCTTGACACCCGGCTTTATTTGCCTGTGCTGTAGGTTGCTTTGAGAATAAAAAGGGCAAAGGGAGGTCAGAAGACTGGAGGATGCTGGAAGGGATGGGCTATATGGAAAGCAGCAAAAGCTACTCCTTGTTAGAGGCTGCACCCTGGAACGGTGTACACTGTGCGTTGTGATTTTGCAGTTCCCTAATTATTTGTGCCCATTATTGGCCGTGTTTAGTCTTATGGTGTGGAGGGAGGGTGGACTGCTGTTTTGCAAAGACGGGTGTGCTCTTTGTGGCGCCTCTGTTTACGGGACTAGCCGGAGCATGCTTTTGCTGCTGAGCTGAGCTTCTTCAGCTTTTCCTTGCATTCCTTCATTTTCACGGGCACTCATGTAAAAATCTCAGCATTTTTACAAGAGTGCCGATTTCGCGGGCACTTTTGTAAAAATCGTGGCATTTTTACAAAAGTGCTGATTTCGCGACAAACCGCGAAATCGCAAAATCCTGGAGGGTCTGACTAAGGACTACAAGGTGTAGGAGTCACATGACAACTATACTAGTAGGCTGTATAGTTTTATAGTGATTGGTCTGGAGAAACACAATACCCAGAATTTAAAACGGAATACCATGTTGGGGGTTCTCCTTAATAATCAGAATGGATTTCTGTCCAAAAGAACACCTTTCGAACATTAGGATAATCAAAGACTGGGGGGAAAACATAATGCTCTAATTTATACCTTGCAGTTTGTATGCAGCTCTTAGATGACAGTTAATAGCTCACTGTTCTGTCAGGATTTTAACTTATAAACTGCAAGTAACAAAAGGATCTCTCTGACAAAAGCAGTAGCCCACTTGCCTATTTACATTATGTGCACTTTGTGATCTACATGGTACATTAACCCTTTGAGCTACCTTTCCATGAGTCAAAACTTCCACTAGACAAAATTCTGATCTCCCTCTGGGAAGAACATTAATCACCAGAGTCATCATGACAATTTTATTGTTGCCGAAAATTGCTGGAGGCCATGAAGGAGGCAGCAAGCGCTTTTAAAACCATAATATACTTGCAAACATGATGCCTACACCTAAAGTCAGCACCCGGTGCAGTCACACTGGTTGCACCGCACTAGAGCTGGCGCTTCAAGGGTCCTGTGACCTCAGTGACTGTTGTTCTAGGGTATGCTGCTTCATAGGCCTGCCTGCAAGACTGGAGGTGAACTTCAGTATGGATAGTGGTGGACAAGCCTTTAAGGTTAACCGGCACTTGTCATGCTAGGGTCCACCTGCTGGTGCTACGACACCAGGGCTTCTAAGGTCTAGCATGGGATTGTGCTCTCACAGGAGAGTGGTCTGGTCGACTGGTTATTAAGGCTGAACCTGGTTCCCAGTTCCAAATTCAGAAGCTCTGGCCATAGTGCCACATTCTCTCCCCCACTTAGCACCATACTGCCCCACTGAGAAAAACTCAAACTGCCTTCAACTACAACCCAATTGTTGTCGGCTATAAACACCTGGATGGGATTCAATTTAAATTACACACTAGAAAAGACCAATATGCTGCCTACAAAAAAAAAAAAGTAACAACGTCATATAAAAAGCCACACTTATAGGGAATGCAAAATTTAGCAACCCATGTGAATTGTAAGCAGGAACAACATGGTTACCTTAACGCTTTTACACTCACTATTCAGAAATCAGTGAGTGCTTTTGCCTGAAAAGTTAAGGACATGACTTCAGGACCCAGAAAGGACCCATTTCAATGGTCATTGCTTATATCCTTACAAAATGTAAGAAGTATGGTAAAAAGACCACATCTCTGGACGCAGAGCTGCAGTACACATTTTGTTTTCCAATCCACACATTGCAATACCACCAGGATTGGTGCACCAGTTGCAAGCCCGGGGAACACAGACAAGAAAACAAAAATAGCACTTCACCGGCAAACTCTGTAAAAGTGGTGTGAATGTGTTTGGGTGTGAATAAAATCAATCTAGCCAGTTTGCTACCACTCTGTCTTACTTTATTAAGTTATTTATCTATGTTTCACATTTGTAACCTTTTATTCCCAATGCTGCACTTTGGAATTAAAATGTCAGAAAAATACGACATTTCCAGCACGTGTCTTTCTTTTGTGGATCCATTTCACAGGGGAGCAAATAAAAGAAAGGAGAGGAAAAAGAGTGAGAACCCCGTCTTGAAGTCACGGTTTTCAGTAAGAGAAGAACTGCTAGACAGAAAGAGAGGGAAGAGGGAAGAAGGAAAGAGTGGGGGGGGGGCAGCTGAAGCGGCAGAGCAGAAGTGGACACTGCCTTTGTCTTCTCTGAACAAGAAGGAAAAGACAAGAGTCCTGTTACTTCTCTGTCGCCCCACAAGTCACAAACATCAGGAACGCCGATTTTTATCTATAGGTGATGGCGATTTCTTGCGTCATGGGACACATTTTCAAAACAAAAAAAGTAGGGGAACGGATTCTTTAGAATTAAAGAAGTAGGTGCACGCCGTGCCCTGCCGATCCTGCCCACTTCGATCACTGGTCACAATACTCTAGGCTTCTCTGAGCTGGACCCTGATAGATGCACATGACGAAAAGGAGGTCAGGAACAAAAATAAAATGTACTTACCCATGTGTAAGCTTGGCTCCTCCGGTCCTTGTACGCCTTCCGTCAGTCAGCCCTGGTCTGCAGATATTCTCCACACCAATCCAGAAGTTGCTCTGATGCTGCTGATAATGTTCAGGAGCATGAGAGCAGCACATGGATTGGCTGGAACGGGCTGCCTCGACACTCCTGCAGGCACTGGGGGCCTGTGCCGGCTCTCCACCCAGCTGTTTAAGACCACTCATGTTGGAGAGGTTAAAAGTGCAAATGTGAGACTGGCCTTTGTAAGAGAGCCAGACAAAATGACATGCACACTCTAAACTGGTGGAGTGAGCACCACTCTCCTGCTGCTAGTGAGAAGCAGTGGCCCGCCCCCAAACACGACTCAGGCTGGGGAAAGGGACAAATTACATGATAATAAATTCAATTTATTAGCATTTTATTTTTCACCTTTGCTGGGATGACAGCAGGGGGCGGGGGAGGGCGACACTCCTTATCCCTTATAGAGGGGCTGCCGCTGACAGTATGAAAGAGCAAAAGAATATAAGTGTAATGGGAGGGAAAGTTTAGAGTACAATGAGTGGGTATTAAGGAGAGCAATACACAAATAATCTGGTAGTCTGACAAATATAAAAACTACTACAAAAGGCTAGAGAAATAGGTTGCAATTGTGATCACCCATCGAAATTACATATGGTGACCACTGGCATTACTACAGTATGTACGACTCCATGACAGTAGAGACCCTGAGGAGGGGAAAAGAAAATAAGGATTTCCATCAACTGCCCTTGATGGCCAGTGTCATCATTTGGAACTCCAAAGGTGCCCCTGTCCCCTCAGTTCTACTGGCAGCAAGCCAGAGACCAGTGAAGTAGGTGTTGTCAGAGACCAATGAAGAAAAGAAAAGAAAGATTGACAGCCTAATTATCCAAAAAGGTATACTGACCAGAGCAATCAAATGCAGTGCAAAAGAAAATATCTATGTGAAGTGAAGTTAAAAAAGATTCTGCGGCAATCCAAACACCTTTATTAATGACTGCTGACGATCTTAATAAAAAGAGTTTCGGCATGTAACAAATCTGCCGGATGTAGTTGGTCTACTAGTTTCAGCCGTTATGGGTCAAAGGACCCCGGCTTTCATCAGGACCTTCAAATGAAAGCTACTGCATAAAGGTGCGATTTGAAAACAGTGAAACAAATATGCACAATAAACAAGAAACAGAAAAACATATATAGAGTTATCACAATACCATAACTTGTGATATTTCACAATACCTCTGTACAGGAAGGATGGCTATTCATACCTGTAAGGATAAAGAGACTCTGTAAGTGTGCCTCAAACACCTATAGTCTCCATAATGCCCAGTAGTTGCAACCAAAGTACATTGAAGTGATTGTACACTCACCTGTCCTGTGTGAGGTCTGAACCTCACCTCACCTGGCTCAGACTCAGGTCAAGGGAGGCACCGCCCTATAGTAAAAACATACATGAACAGTCCGTGAATAAAGCTATCAATAAAGCCTAGACCGGCCGTTCTGTAAAACTTTGCCCTGCTCAAAGGAAACTTGCCAGAAAAAAGAAGCAGATCTGACCAAATATTCTAGCCAAAATACCGCCTACAGAGTACCTTAGTAGTGATACTGAAGCACTATTTGGTTGTGTGGACGTGAAGAGATATCCCTACACAATAGCTGACTACAGCGCTGAGTTTGAAGGTGTAGTTTAAACCCAAACAACGTAGTCTGACATTCCCAACCTAAGCTGAATGGTGTCTCACAACGCTAGGTTAAAAAACGCTAGGTTAAAAAACGCCAAAACAGAGGGGTATAGGTGTCTCAGTAGCAAGCTGATATTCAGAACCACCCAGATGTCAATACCATGCCCCTAAGCGCTAGCTTCTACATCGTGTAATCGGTAGAATGGACTAAAAGAGTTACCGATCTTGGCGCTGTCGATGCCTAAGAGTCATGCATCAGGACGTGTGCATTCAACTCCCAAAGCAGCAAAAATGTATACGAGTGATCACTGACCTCTCCGTCGGTACCACAGTCAGTGTGCTGAGGCTGGGGGAGGTGATGAGAGATCGTCCATGGCCGCCATTAGAGCCTCGCTAACCCGGACATGTGATCCATGACGTCGGATCCATAGTGTCCAATCGGGTGCAAGGACTACAAAGTGACGTCATTGGACGCATTTCTGTAGTTCGAAAACACGTTAATGTTCGTAAAAAAACCTTTATTGGGCATACACTGCTCCTCATTATCGGTTTTGAAGCCATTATATAGCTGTAACTCCCAATGACTAATAGTTATATTATGAGATGAGTCAGAGGAAGAGGATGGTAAAACTTAACATAGTTGTTTTTTATAGCTTTCATAGCATAGTCCAGGGAATATCATCGTTCAGTCCCTGCGTGTCAGTTTTCAATTTAAACACCCATCTCTGTTCTTTGAGAAAGAGAAATTTAGTCTAAGTGTGGCTCACTGGTTAGAGGAGGCAGACCCGGACGCTGAGATCAGACCCGGGACCAGGGTTCAATTCCTGACGCGGCAGGGTCTTGAGCCCAAAATGTCCACGGATTCGGTAATTCTCGCTTCGGTGCCTACTCGAATCACAGGTTCACACTCTGCAACTCTGGGCAATAGCTTGCTTAATCTCCACTACGGCCCCCCCGCGGCGGGATGCCTGGCTTTCACCTTGGGGATACCCAGTAGGGGCTATCTCACAGGGAAAAACCAGGACGGGTTCCCAATGCAAAGCGCTTTGAGACCTGGCGGTGATATTGCGCTATATAAAAACCCATCCATCCATCCATCCATCCAGTCTTGTCGTTAATATGTGGTAGTATAGACGGTTTTTCTAAAACAGTCCAGTAAAATTCTTCTGCCTTGTGAGTCTTTTCAAGGAAATGCCTGGTGAGTTTGGTGTTAGATTTTTTGCAGCGGAAGGTACTCTTGTGTTCCAGCATCCGCTGTCGTACCTTGCTAGTCGTCATGCCTACATATCGTTCTTTACAAGGGCATTCAATAAGATACACCCCATGATCACTATTGCAATTAGAGAAGTGTGTTTGTATCCATGGTTTGTATGTGCCAATATCAACAGTTTTCGATTGTTTAGTTTGAGGACACATAGAACAGTTTCCACAAGGAAAGTGCCCTTGAACAGGAGGTAAATCCCAGAGGGTGTTGGTCATACTGGGTTTGATATTTGGTCTGGTGTGTACCAGAACATCACGGAGATTGCGCCCTCTCTTAAAGGCAAAAAGAGGCAGAGGAATTTGTTCTTTTTTGGTGTTTAGGAATCGCCAATTCCTACGGATACATTTCTGTAGTCCATTACTCAAGGTACCTAAGGTGTTGACACAGGTCATGCGCCCCAGAGAAGGCTTTGCAATTTTTGGTTCAAGCAAAGCATCTCTGTGGTTGTTGGAAACCCTCTTACAGGCTCTTTTCACCAACTGACAAGGATACATTTTTTCATGCAATTGTTTGGTCAAATTGGCAGCATGATGTTTATACGAGTCCAAAGAGGAGCAGTAGTTGCACCTTACCCGCAAAAACTGACCGAAGGGAAGATTTTCCCTAAGGGCTCGCGGATGTTGACTGTCAAATCTCAATAGGGAATTGCATGCCATGGGCTTGCGGAAAAGTTCACTGGCCAAACCTGTAGGAGTCACAAAGATTGAGAGATCCAAAAAAGAAATTCTGGATTTACTCATCTCTAGAGTGAATCTAAGATAGTGGTTTTGTGTATTAAGCGATGCATGGAAAGCTCTTAATGATTCCTCATCCCCTCTCCAAACCAACAGAATGTCGTCGATATATCGTTTCCAAAATATTATCGACTTATGGAAAGGGTTGGTAGCAGTGAGGACATGATTCTCTTCAAACCTATGTACATACAAATTTGCCAGGCGTATTTTAGTGAGCAATATTCAGAGGGTCTAGATCTCCAATTTTGCAACTAACAAAGCAATGGACAGCAGAGTGGAGGCGTGGAAGGGTGCACCCTTGAGAGATCGGAAGCCTGTCCTGTGGGAGCAGCTTTCTGACTGTGTTTTTTAACTGTGCACATGGTTTTGTATCCAATAAATATTTGGGGGAAATTCTGCTGTCAAATGAATAGTTAAGCCCCAAATTAGTTTCAGATTTTTTCGGTGGGATGACCCGAACCTTCCACGAGAGGGCAGGATTATTTTACTGAACTCACTCACTGCAATAAGGACTGTGATTTAAAAGTGTTAAAGGGATGCTTTTCCCGCGGTCTAGCTCTGCAATATAGCATAATAATATCAGGGATTGTATTGTACTTTCCCTTCTGCGCCACTGCGCATCATGAACTAGGTGTGCCAGGTGCAAACAGGGACAAGGTCCTCTACTACCCACAGGACAGCTGCACACTCATGCAGCGCATTAGTGAAAGGATGTTTGAGATAGCTGCTCCATCTTTCCCAGTGCATGTGGCAACCGTTTTACCTCTGCACCCGCGTCCACAACAGGTTAATGGTGCAGAAGCAAGCAAAGTGCTTCCTTCATTTGCGGGGCCAGCGTCCCTATGCAAATGAAGGAATGCCCATTTAAAATTGGGCCAACTTGCATTTACTGCTAGCACAATCTGTGTTACAGAAGGGGCCATGCAAGCGATTGTGGCCCCTTCTGTAACATTAAAGTGCCATGGGGGCACAGAAAGTAGGCGTACAAGCCTGCTACCTCACAAGGAACATTATGCAATATGGCCCGAGAAGGCAGTGGCGTTACATAGCAGTGCGAAGGGACCCCGATGCTCCAGGGAGGCCCTCAGCACAGTACTATGGCTGAAGAGCCCCTGATTGAGTCCAGAGGGGGGCCCCTCATGTTTTTTTAGGCCAGTGCAGGAGGGTTGCTGTCAGTGCCAGACTAGCTGTGCCTGGCATTGGGCGTTTCCCTGGGAGGTTGGAAGGGTGAGGGCCGGTTTTGCAGCGGTAGGGGCTGTTTTTTTTTTTTTTTTACAGCAGAGGTGCTGCAACATCGGCCCCCAGTAACAAAAGTACCAGTGCTTCACACTTGTGCCCCCCTGCACCTCTGGGGGCTGCTCCGACAAAATTGCCAGGGCTGCTTAAAGTTTCCAGCCTGGCCCTGGTTGCTGTGTTCTTTTATACTGCTGTTCCATGTCACACTCCACCCTGCCAGCATCCCCCTAAAACAAGCATTTACATAGCCAATAGGTCTCGCCTTTGGGACCTTATATGCGCTTAGGTATGCAGCACATTATCCAATCTATTGTGTTGCTAGGTATTGAATAGCTGTACAATTATTATATATTGTGTTATCCTGTCTGATTTATGACAAAATGCTTGCCTCTTCGGCGTGCTTCTTATTGCTGCGCGAAATGCTCCCTTTCATATTTGCATGCATTCCATTTACCCTCCTGCATGCTATTTCCCCTCCTCTTTCAGATGTTCTCAATGCCTCCATCCTCACCTCACGAGTGCACAAAACATGGAAACACGCCATGGTCAAAGCACCTTTTAAAAAAAACAATTTAGACCAAGAGGTATGAAGCAATTATCACCCAATCTCCCTTCTTCCCATTACAAGCAAATTCTTGGAAAAACATGTCAATAAAACTCTTACTGATTTCTAGAATCCCACGCTATTCTGCACACCTCCCAGACTGGTTTTCGCCCCAATCATGGGATGGAAACCAGGCTGCTCACAGTGACTGAAGAGGCACGCCAACTGCTCGATTATGGAGGTGTAGTGGCAATCATCCTGTTGAACTTAAGTGCCGCTTTCGACACTGTAAATCATAACACCTTATTAGACCGACTCAAAGCATTAGGAGTGGCAGGGACTGCTCTCTCCTGGTTTCGATCCTTCCTTACGGACAGAACTTTCCAGGTGTTCGACGGCACCTATGCATCTAACTCCATCCCACTGCTGTGTCCCACAGGGCTCCTCATTAAGCCCTATCCTGTTTAATGTGTATCTCAAACCTTTGGCAGACCTGGTCCGTCCTTTTGGAGTGGAGATTGTGTCGTACGCTGATGACACACAGCTTGTACTGTCCCTTAACCACCCAAAAAAACATGAGATTGACCTAGAGACATGTCCGAGTACAGTAGCCACTTTGATGGACCACTCCTTCCTCAAATTGAATGAGGAAAAAACTGAGCCAATGATCCTAGGGAACATTAATAATAGCTCTCCCCAACTGAAATGGCCCAGCAGTTTAGGAGATCCCCCCATTCCGAAAGAGAGAATTAAACGTTTGGGAAAATGGCTGGAATCCCTAAATCTTGAACATCAAGCAGTACATGGTGCAGCCACCGACTATGGAATTCTAAGGCAACTACGGAAAATCCTGCCTCTGCTCCCAGACTCAGCTCACAGAACCCTAGTCCAAACCCTGGTATTGCCACGACTGGACTACTGCAACTCCTTATATCTGGGTACCCCCAAGGTTACTACAAGGAGATTGCAAGTGGTACAGAACTGTGCAGTCAGACTCCTCCACAATGTCCCCAGGAAACAATCATCCAAGCCAGAACTTAAAGCTTTGTACTGGTTATCGATATTAGATTGAATAAAGTTCAAATCACCATGCATAGCACCCAAAACTCTGTTGGATACGGGTCCAAAAGTCCTGAGATCTTCCAATCTCTATCAAGCCAGGGTCCCTAATATCAAGAGGCAAGAGCGGGTGGTCGCCTGTTCTCAGTTAATGCCTCTGCTCTTTGGAATACACTCCCAACCCAGCTCTGCTCTTTGAACAATCTCTTTGAATTCAGGAAGAAGCTAAAAACATGGCTCTTCATGAACTTGCAATGGGTCTCCTGTTTGGGATGAAGATAGGCACTGAGCGCTGGGACGCCTAAGGGTTGCCATGCACTATATCAAGAACGCATTAATAATAATGATGTTAACTGTAAACGTATGTGGATGCTGGGGGTACGAGCCGAGTAACCAGAGTGCTTTGGTTTATTGTATTCCTCCTGTCCTGCCACCATCACTACTTTCCTCGCAGTCTCAAAGAGCATGTCCGGGTTGAATTACTGCAGTGAAGCTGGTTGCAAAGTCAGCATACATGGCCCCTGGGGCACAGCATTGTTTCATGAAATTTATGTACTCCGGCTTGTGCTCGCCTGCCCAGTTCCACCAAAACCATTCGGAGTCGAAGTAAGGTACCGAGAAGACTCACTAATGCAGGAATAGCCCAAAATTGGCCTCATCGCACCTGGCGGGCAATGGGCGCGCCTCTTGGGACCGCCAGTTAGGGTTTAGCGAGCCCAAAGTGTTGGGATGGCAAGCAAGAAGAACACACGAAAAAGCAGTGACATCTTGAGCCCGACTGACAAGCAGAGAAATTGGCAGTAATACAATGCAAGGGTGTGGATATGGTGTAACTGCTAGAGCTGTCGACTGTGGAGCCGATGAACCAGGTTTGATACAAATGGAGTGACGATGGGAGTAAGAAATTGCATGAAATGTGGAAATTAGAAGGTGTTGGTGCTGGTGCGTACAG
This sequence comes from Lissotriton helveticus, assembly GCF_964261635.1. Classification (NCBI taxonomy): domain Eukaryota; kingdom Metazoa; phylum Chordata; class Amphibia; order Caudata; family Salamandridae; genus Lissotriton; species Lissotriton helveticus. Next base: position 194,753,860 of record NC_136069.1, read on the forward strand.
TAAAGCAAAACGTGCCCAGATGTGAGCTATTGAGGATAGGGTGAGCAGCAGTGAGTTGAGAAGAGAGGAGATTTTGTTTAGGGAATGAGAATACGATCGGCAATTAAGATGGAGTCAGTTGAGAGAAGCTCCTGATATCGTGTGTGGATAGCGCGGAGATACCCATGCCTGCGGGGGTGATTCCAGCGCTTTACAAAACCCTTACGTACATACATTCATGTGGATTGGGCAGCCTTCTCGTCAGCTGAGAAAACTGCACTGTCGTGCCTAGACAGGGCGGGACACTACAGGACCGAGAGGGCAAGGCGCAGGGCGCATCCAAACAGCGTCGGATTGATAACGCGGGCATTCGGGCAATGCCCGAGGGGCCGGTGTCCGAGTTCTGCTCTGGGCTGCTTTTTTGAGCAGTCTGGGGGGCTATTTGGGCGCTGTCTCTATTGTTTGAATACAGCCAGCGGCCCAGTGGGTGTCTGAGTGGCCTTTCTAGGGGCGGATGGGCGCTCATTACCTCCGTTTAGCAGAAGTGTCACTCCCTTTGTCTCGCGGGCCGGCCCATTAATGTGTGCACATACTGAGCGGGGGCAGTGGGCCTGAGTAGAAGTGGCCTCATTTCACTTATTTCACCAGTGTAAACTAACGCGTGCATTTTTTTACCCCCCCCCCATAAAGTTTTTTTTATACGATTACACCAAAGCAGTGATTTGAGTAGTGCTTATGCAGGCCGACCGACACGTCCCCGCAGGGGACACAAGTAAGAGGGCGGCCACCGTAGTGCCACAAGATGGCACATGGGACAGCCCAGCACTTTGAGACCCCGGAGGGTCCCGTGCATCACGTCCGGCCTGGTGTGGGCGGGGGAAGAGTATATATTCCTCCCCCGCCCACCGAGCGGCCTCTTTGTCCGCTGTCCCCTCACCCTGACGCCGTTTTGGTGCCCTCTGGTCGCGCGTGCATCTTGGCGGGCCAGAGGCCTGGTCTGGCGTCGGAGTGCTGTTGTTTCCGCCGGGCCAAGGCTTGGCTTCGATTGCGGTGAGTCGGTTTGCTGAAGGTGTTGTTATTTATTGCCATTTCGGGTGAGGGGACAGTGGAGGTGCAGAGGCCTATGCCGTGCTTCAGTGCCCGGTTGCGGGTATTCGGGGCATGTGTGCTGGGCTCACGTGTGTGGGCCCGTGTTTGTTCGTGGGAGGTGGTACGGGATCCCACGGATAGGCCTTGGATGGCGTGAAGCAGCTTTCCGCCACGCTGGAGCGAGTGATGTTGTTCTTTCCTTTTTTACGGTACAATCGGGGCCCCGCACCCCGGGAGGTTCACGGATACACGGCATCTGCAATGTAACTACCCCTGTGGCACATGGTGTTGTTAGCATGGAGCGTAGCACTCCAGCCCGTGGGGGTTCTAATCTGTTTTGGGCAAACTTGGACACTAATTATCGTGGGAGCATGGGAGGTCACTTGTGCGGGTCGCATGAGCCTTGCCGTCTGGACAGTGTCTGCCCTTCGGAGGGGAGCTGTTATAATTTTATTAGCACCGTACTTGTAACTTTTCTTCGGCCCTCCCATGAGGTTAATGCATTAGCGGTCTCTAGGCTGTTGTTTTCATTGGATGTTATTAGCACTGCAGGGAAGGGATGCTGCACTTTTATGGGAACAGCCCATCTCATCCGGACACCTATCTTTTACACAGCAGCACCAACACTTTTTAGGGTGATGCACTTTCATTGGGACAGTATAGGCACGTCTTTTGTTACAGCTGTAGCACTTATCAGCAGTGATGCGGTAGTTTTTATGTGTGGTACTCGCACTTTCATTGAAAACTGCTATATTCCCATGGGGCAATCCAGCGTTGTTTTATTTATTTATTATGGGGCATTACTGCAGTTCCTACCAGGTTCTGTAGAATAGACTACGGTGCCCGACTAGTGCGGGAGGCAGGGTTTGTCTCAGCCTTGCAGGCAGAGATGCAGCGTTAGCGAGGACTCAGCGGTGAGCGGCGCACAGGAGCCTCGGGCTATCAGAGCATCAGTTGCTGTTGCACTCGAATTGGGGATTCGACTAATTTGATGGTTGTGACCTTTGTGCCTACTATAAGGGAGTACCGGCCCCTCTCAGAGGGAGGAGAGTGTATTATGGCGTTATGAGGATGTCCAAGAAACCGATTGCTCGGCCGTGTCCATACTGTGTGCAGTGAGGAGATTTCGCCACAGGGTGGCTCCGTCCTTCTGTTACGATCACCGTACACGCCAATGTGTCAGTCGTGATTTCATGGGCTTTTCACAGTATATCACCATTAGTACGATATTGAGTAACCTCTCGGAGTATTTACTGCTGTAGGATCAGGCATGGTGTGTTTTCTCAGGGGAACCATCTCTCGTTTTGCCTTCGGGTAGCGGGGCCTGTGACGAGTTTGTGTGTTTCAGGGTTGGTGTTCTGGGCACGACGCTGTGTGCTTCCCGTTAGGATTAGGCCACGGGGATGGTTCTTTTGGTGGTCTCTGGTTTCTTTATTGTTAGCAAGCTTCCGTCACGGCGGTGTTCTCATGGTCCTACTTGGGGGGTATCTCACAGCCTCAGCAACTCCTCCCGGCGCGGACTCGCGTTGGCCGCGGAGTAGGAGTCGAATTATTCCACTGGGCACCTTGCCAGTTTTGCCGGTCCCTTCCCCGTCCCCCTCAAGGACTCTCCCTGGAGGGCCCGAGAGAGACACAAGTGTTGTGGCTGGCGGCCGTTTCTGGCGAGCCGAGAGGGCTGGAGAGATCTGGTTGGTCGTTGTGGTCAGGGGTTGAGCTCGGGGTTTTAGTCTGGCACAGAGTGTTGTTGAGGGCCTGTTAGGCTTGTTTCAGTTTCAGCATAGGCGGCATAAGTGGACTGCGCACGTATGTATCTGGGCTACGCACATGTGTTATGGCGCCTGGGTGTGGCCATCTGGGCTGCGCACGTGTGTTATGGCGCCCGGGTGCGGCCATCTCGGCTGCCCACGCGTGTAATGGCGCCCGGGGGGGTGATTTGAGTAGTGCTAATGCAAATGTGGGCCGATTTCTTTTGCGTGCCCGGGCCGATTTTCAATCCCAATCCAACCCTGCATCCAAATGCTGTAAGCGAGATCGAGAAATAAACATACCTGATGAGCAAACAACGGTCTCCGTGATCCTTGGGGGGCTCCACGATATGACATGCACAAGTGCTATAAAGTTGTTTGTACTTTTCTGATATAACTACTCAAATTTAAAACTACCTTTATATTTTCAAAATTTGATTCCTAAACATGTTGTGGTTTGGAAGACAGTAGATACACTGCAAAGCTTAGCCTGAAGCCCTAAACACTTTTGGCTAATCACTGCACAATTAATTTCAAGTGACATTTTAACAATCCCAAGTACATGACAATTGATTGATTTGCAAAAATTCTATAGTTTTTTTTTCTGGCATGCTGATAAGTTGTTATTGTTGTTAAAATCTTTATTTCGACCAATAAGATCATAAAAGATATACACACATCACAATCAGAAATAAAAACAAACATTAAGGCAGAACAATGATTTTTTTTCCATTTTTTTTTTAAAAATCAGTTTTTGCAATATGGATCAAGTTATCTAAAATGAATTACCATCTAAAATTTAAAAGAGCATAATTAAAAATCCACGTCCAGTTTGAGGAAGCGTGAACGTGCGTGCCACATTGCCATTAAGTACTTAGCCATTGCAAATACTATCTGTGGAGAGAGATCAGTTTTTAGAATTCTGTACGCAGGTAAGAAGTTTCTTAATCCCAGGTCTTTGAGGAGGGGGATTAGCCAGTATTTCCTAATTTTTTGATAAGGCTCGCAGAAAAGTACCACATGTAAATCATTTTCTTGGGGGTGCGGGCATGCCGGGCAGCGCTCCGTGGTCGGGGGCGAAGACCATGAACTTGTAAATGACCTTAACGGTAGGGTACCTTGCCTCCACTACAAAAGAGTTTCTTAGCGAGCACAGGGCTCATACCGTCCAAGACACTTTCAAAACAATAATAGTCTTTGTTTTGGATGAATAAGTTTGTCAAAGAGCCCACCCGCGTCTGATTCACGGCAGTAGTTAGCTTTAAGTTGTAGTAAGCCTTTGATAGTTCTTTCCGTGAAATCTTAATGCTTGCTTTTGCCGGATCAGTCCAAAGTTCTGGTAAACCAAGGGTCTCAAATGATCTTTTTATATAGGTTAGCCATGGAATAGAACTAGCGTTTGGTATATTTAAAAACTCCTGAAGCTCAGTCCTGTATTTAATAAGATCAATGCTGCTCCAGAGTCGTCGCCAGAAGGTTAATGGCTTGAGTCCTAATTCATCTGTGTTAGATCTGGGGGGCTCTAATTGGCAGAGGTAAGTACCTTAGCCCAAGTAGGGACCCTTGCATCTATTCAGGGTGAAGAATTACACACAGTAGATAACCCCTGCTCACCCTCTAGGTAGCTTGGCACGAGCAGACAGGCTTATCCCCAAGGCAATGTGTATAATAAATGCACTTACACAACAGTAATCCCCAATCCACCACAAACTGAGACCACACAGGTAAGTATATATCAAAAATATAACTTTATCTAGTTTCAGCAAGAGAAATAAAACAGTTGCATGATAATCACTTCTGTAGAAAAATGTTGCACTTAATCTTGATGGTTACTCAGCTCATTAGGAAGTTCTTATTAAATCAGTCTCAAGTCTCTTAAGTCAGGATTAAAACTAATGTCTCTGACTTATCTCCAATTGGCCCTACAAACGAGCAAACTAAGCAATGCCAGTAGGGGAATAACTTTAAAATCAGCCCTGGGAGGAAATGCACCCCAAGCGCTGCAAGCGCGCCTCACCGAGTACTCCTCGGACTCTTTTCCTCTGACCGGCACAGCCTCGCACTTCTGATGGCTTCAGGCGCACCGCGCCTACTGAGCACACTCGCTCCTTGGCCCGGCTGGTCCCGGTTGCTCTCCCGCCCGCTCTCGGCAATCCCGCGAGCGGCGGCGGATGTATGCAGGTGCTCGGCAGTTGGGACGGCAGGCCGGGGGTCACAAAGGCACTCGCGGCTCCCTCGGCGAGGACGGGTCTTCTCCGAGAAGGCTCTTCTTCGCGGCGCGGCCCCCAGCGTCTTCGAACGCAGCTCCTCTCTTCTGATGGGCCAATCAGGTCTCGGCTCTGAAGGCGAGCCCTCACAACCACCCGGGAGTCAGCCAACGGCAGTGCGGCTCCCGGGACAAGCCTACGATGACGAATCCTGGGCGGCCAATCCCTGCACAGCTTCGGCGATGACGCTACGGCGCACGGGCCAATCCCGTCGCGGCGTTAGTGAGGGGGCTCGGCTCCTTCAGCCAATGGGAGCGCGCGGCTCCGATCTTCGCCGCTGCAGCTCCTAAACACCGAGGCAATTTGCAGAGGGCGTTTCTGGCCCCGGGCCGCGACGGTGATTTGGCGGCAAGAGATCTTTGGGGCCGTAGATCGCGGGCAGCCTGTTTCCTCACCAGCAGCTCGGCAGGGGGGGTTCCTAGACACAGGAAAACACCACGGCTTTTCCTCACCCCTGAAACTGTGCCGATGAGCACAGCGATCGTTCCACACAGCTGGCAATTAGGAAACACGCGTTTGGGCAGACCACCACACGATCTCCTCAGCAGTTCTTGGCAAAACTTAGGAACCTTTGACCCTGGGTTCCAAACAGGAGGCCAGCTCTTCTCAGGCCCTTGGAGATTCAGTTTAGGAGACACAGCACACAGCAAAGTCTCTGTAGTTTCAAGCAGGCAGGGTCACAGCACACAGCAAAGTCCCTTTCTTCTTCTCAGCTTGCAGTTGAACAGCAGAACACCTGAAAGTTCACTGCATCTCCCTTTATGTTGGAGAGGATGAGATCGCTAACAATCTCAAAAGAACCACACAGGCGCATACCCAATTCAACCGCTGCTTCCGGTCCGTGATCATCCTGAACACGCTTAACGATCGTAGGCAGTACGGACATAGACGGGGTGCCGAAACACCTCGTATAAACGGCCGCAAAAGTTTTCCCCCAACTTTCACAGTCAACGAGTTCAGGAGTTAAATCCTTAGGCAAAGTAATCGTCAACATTCTATGTTTATCAGCAGGAGTAGAATTCGGAAACACAGCATCCAGTTGGTCAAATTTCTCGGCAAGCCAGAAAGGGAATTCATCTTTATCATCGGGGCGCTTACCAAAAACCGAATTGACCATAACCGGATTGAGCCTTAAACCGCCATGTTCCGTTTGAACGGCCGGACCCCCCGGGGGACCACCCGGGAGATGACGACCTATGTATTGCACTAATGCACGAATCACGGCAATCGAGACAACATGTAGTCTGCGAATATCTGCTAGGGGACATGCACCGTGATTCGGGTGCGGGGTGAATCCACCCAATGCAGGCCAATTTGTGCCTGGAACGGACAAAGGACCTAACCTGGCAGCGGACAAAGAGTGGGGTAGGGCGCCATCAAACCAAACGCGATGCTGCCAATGATCAATAGGTATTTCCAGTGCCCTGTACGGTGTATATTCATCCGGTACAGGTGAGGGTGTGTAGGTGTGGAACACGTTAGAATTTGCGTCCACTCCCGGAAACGTTACCCACGAATAAAACAGCTCGAATGGGTACGCCGGATCCGCACACACCACTAAAATCACAGCCAAGCCATCCAATGGGACTTGGAAAGCCTGTAAATGGTTGCGCACCGCAATGCGACTATGCTGCGGGATGTTCACAGCCTGCGCCATGATTACACCGGAACTACTGAAAAACAAAGGAAACTTTGTAGCACAACTGGGTAGTAATTCAAAGAAACCGTTTTAGATAGATTCAAGCTTGAAAAGACCTATTTCAAAAAATAGGTAGGTTTCTCCGACACCATCGTTTTCCGGAAACGACAGTGAAGGGGTTAAGGTTTGAATGATATACTACTCGAGTGTCATGATAAGACCACCAACGTTGGGCGCCATGTAGCAGGGTTTCTGTTCTCCCACAGAACTGTGCACAGAGGATTGGAACCTCGGCGAATTAGGGTGACCCAAAACTCACCTCAGTACCCAACAAACCCCTTTCCGAGCTAGCTACAGTGTCTCATTGGTCATAACACACTCCCAATGTTTAGACAAACCAGAACATGAACTTACAATACCTCAGGTTACGTGGAACACATGAGCACTCTTTCGTTATACAATCATTTCAAACCAGAACGTGGAGTAAATGAGGACACGTGCACATTTGAAATATTTATTTACTAATGCCGTTTTCTCAGACGCAGTATCTTAGATAATACAAGGAAACATATTATTAGAAGCAAAGTTATCAGCATAGTTACTAGTCCATAGAAAGCAAATGGTGACAGCATGTTAACATGCTGTAAATGAATAAGGGTTAACAACACTTATTTCTCACCCTCCCTAACTCACATATTATATTAATAGCTAAGAAGGTCTCTTTGGGTTTTAGCAGGGCGGGCCCATACCTCAAGATCCTAGAATGAAGGGATCACATCAGCATACACCAGCTCTCTCTGCATGCGAACAGCATCAAGTGTGTTTGTGTGCTTCAAGCAAAGCAATATAAAACCCGCCTAAAGCCAAAAGTTGGCAGAAGCTGCACTTATGTTATGTCTATAAAGGCGCGAAGATCAGACCTCATAACAATTCTGTATCGTGTTATTCCTGAAGCTTCAGCACTCTCTGTACAGACATAGTTTATTAAGCAAAGCTGATATCAGAGTAATAACATATTATTCTCCTGTAAACCACAGCGAACTACTAGGTTGAAAGCTAAATCAACAATTAAGTGTCATGTGCAGAAGCAGCAAAAGGAAAAATGGCGTTTAAACATTTAATGAGCCTATGCTAACTTAACACATTATAAAGATATACAGTAGCTATATGACAGTGCCATAACCTTTGACAAACCGTCTGTAATACCCGGTGAGACCTAGAAAGGCTCTCACCTCAGTCTGAGTCTTGGGGGGCTCCCAAGCCAGAATGGTATCAACCTTTGCCTGTAGGGGCGCCACCTGGCCGCTCCCCACCTGGTGTCCCAAGTACACCACTGATCCCTGCCCTATCTGGCATTTACTGGCCTTGATAGTGAGGCCTGTCTTCTGCAGAGCCTTCAACACTTCAGAGAGGTGTTGCAGGTGTTCCTCCCAAGTGGAGCTGAACATAGCAATGTCATCCAGGTATGCCGCGCTGAATTGCTCCAGCCCTGCCAGTACCTGGTTAACCAGTCTCTGAAATGTGGCAGGGGCATTTTTCAACCCAAAGGGCATGACACGGAACTGGAAGTGCCCCTCTGGCGTTCAAAATGCTGACCTCTCCTTGGCCCCCTCAGTTAAGGCAATCTGCCAGTACCCTGAAGTCAAATCAAAGGTGCTCAGGTACTGGGCAGCTCCCAACCGATCCACCAGCTCATCAGCTCTGGGGATGGGGTGCGCGTCAGTCTTGGTGACCGCATTGAGCCCACGGTAGTCAAAGCAGAACCAGAGTTCTGGGGGGCCACCGGGGGTAGCAGCTTTCTTAGGCACTAAGACCACTGGGCTAGCCCAGGGGCTGCTGGAGGGCTCAATTACCCCTAGTGCCAACATCTTGGAAACTTCTTCCTTGATGCTAGCTCTGACCTTGTCAGCCACCCTGTATAACTTCTGTTTCACAGGCAGACTATCTCCAGTGTCCACATTGTGGACGCACCATTTGGTGACCCCTGGGGTCAGGGAGAACAGGGGGGCGAACTGACCCAAGACTTGGCGACAGTCCTTTTGCTGCTCTGGGGTCAGGGTGGGCGAGAGGACCACACCATCCACTGACCCATCTTGCTCCTTGACTGCCAGGAGGTCAGGGAGAGGATCACTATCCTCCTCCCCTCCAGCATCTGTAGCCATGAGCATAGTCACTTCAGACCTCTCAAAGTGGGGTTTGAGGCGGTTCACGTGCAACACTCTCAGGGGCTGCCTGGGAGTCTTCAGGTTAACCAAGTAGGTAACCTCGCTCTTGCGCTCTACCACCTCATATGGCCCGGTCCACTTATCACGGAGCGCACAAGGCTCCACCGGCGCCATCACCCACACTTTCTGATCAGGGTGGAACTCAACCAGAGAAGTGTTCTGGTCATACCATCTCTTCATTTCCTCCTGGCTAGCCTCCAGGTTCTCTTGAGCGAGCTTCCTGAAGCGCTTGGTCTGGTTGCGAATGGCCAGCACATAGCTGAACACATCCTGAGGGGTTTTCCCACGGGATTTCTCCCACCCCTCCTTCACCAGAGTGAGAGGTCCTCTAACAGGGTGGCCATACAGCAACTCAAAGGGACTGAACCCTAAGGATTTCTGAGGCACCTCCCTGTAGGCAAACAACAGGCATGGTAACAAGACGTCCCATTTCCGCCTCATGGGCTCTTCCAGGCCCATAATCATGCCCTTCAATGTGCGGTTGAATCTTTCAACCAACCATTTCCTTGAGGGTGGTAAGGAGTGGTTAATTTGTATGTCACCCCACATTCCTCCCACAGGGACTTCATGTACCCCTGTCAGAGACCACCTCTCTGGGGAACCCCACACGGGAAAAGATTCCCATCAAGGCACGGCCCACCACGGGGGCTGTGACTGTCCTGAGCGGGATGGCTTCCGGGTACCGAGTGGCATGGTCCACCAAGACCAGGATAAACCTGTTGCCTAAGGCTGTCTTGGGGTCCAGGGGCCCCACGATGTCAATGCCCACCCACTCAAAAGGGGTGCTCACCACAGGAAAGGGTTGGAGGGGTGCCACGCACTTCCCTCCGCTCTGGCCACTGGCCTGACCAGTTTGGCAAGACTTACAAAAGGCAGAGACGTGCTTCTTCATCTGGGGCCTGTAGAAATGGGTGACAAGCCTGTGATAGGTCTTGTCTTGCCCCAGATGTCCTGCAAGAGGCACGTCATGAGCCAGACCCAGTAGGAAGTTCCTGAAGCGCTCGGGTACCACCAGCACACGGGCTGCACCGGGCTCAGCGAACTTAGGCTCACTATAAAGTAAGTCATCCTCCCAGTAAATCCAATGTTCCTTGGACCCCAGGCCTGCTGCCTGGTCTGCAGCCTGATGCCGCACACCAATGAGAGAAGGGCACTTCTGAGCCTGGCAGAATTCCTCCCTGGAGGGACCACCATCTTGCTGCCACTGGGACAGCTCAGGCAATTCCCCCAGTTCGGGCACCTGCTCCCCTGTAGGTTCCAGGGCATCTCCCTCAGGGTCTGCTTCCTCCTGGACCGTGGGAACGGTGGGGGCTGGTTTCCCGCGCCCTCTACCCCTTCCTCTCTTGGCAGGTCCCTGGGCCATTGTTCCAGGCTCCAGTTCTGCTAATCCGCCCTCTCTGGCTGCCATTGCACGGGTGGTCACAGAGATCCACGCAGGCAAACCCAACATTTCCAAATGAGTTCTGTGCTCCACCTCTTTCCATGGAGAGCTCTCCAGGTCATTACCTAATAGACAATCTACAGGCAAGGCATCACTTACAACAACCTCCAAAATACCGGAGACTCCTCCCCATTCAAATGAAACATTTGCCAACTTGCAGAGGCGCACTGAACTGTCAGATGCCACCACAGGTCGGAGTACCTTGGGAATGATTTGCTCTTCAGACACCCACTGACACCTGACAGATGTCACGCTGGCCCCTGTGTCTCTCAGAGCCTCTATTTCCTGTCCATTGAGGTCACCTTCTGCCCATATTTCTTAGTGTTTTGGGGCAGCAAGGTTTCCTGGGCCATCTCTTGGTCTCCTAAAGAGACAAGGGTCATCACTGCTAACCCCTCCTCCCCACTGGAAATCAAATCCCCTCCCAAAGCTACACTGGCTAACCCCGGTGTTGGAGCACCAGTGGGTGCTGGAGGTTTCTTTGGACATTTGGGGGCAATGTGCCCCACCTCCCTACAGGAATAGCAAGTAGGCGGGGACCTGTTGTCCTGCCTGCCCTTAGGGGGCCGGGACTTCTTAGACTTGGGGGGTGGAGACTCCTTCTCCTGGGAACTATTTTGGGGCCCTTTAGAAGACTCCTTTTGATTACCCGTGTCCCCCCCACTCTTCTGCTGGGGACCCTGTCCACCTTTGGCTGGGGTACTTACCACCCCCTTGTGGACCCTGGTGCTAGTCCAGCGGTCCGCTTCTTTAGCAAGCTCACTGGGATCAGTTAACTTGCTATCTAAAAGATGCTGGCGCAGCTCTGGAACACATAAACTACTCAAGTGCTCCCAACTAATCAAGTGACACAACCCCACATAATCAGTAACTTTGCTGCCCTTTATCCAACCTTCCAGTGCACGCGTGTACATACTCACACACTCCACCCAAGTACTAGAATCAAGCTTCTTGAAGTTCCTAAACTTCTGGCGGCACTGTTCTGGAGTGAGCCCATACCTGAGGCACAAAGCCTCCTTCATAGCCGGGTAGCATAAAGTATCTGCTGCTTCTAAGGGTGCCAAGACATCCCTCCCAGAGGCCTCAAAATGCTTCCACAAACCTGCCCCCCAATTCTTCTCAGGCACTTCATTCATCTGCAAGGCAAGTTCATACGATCTAAACCACACATAAATATCCTCACCCCTCTGATAATTCTGTACCAGATCTTTTGGTATGTATACCTTACCCGCCTGTACTGGTTGTGCGCTGCCACCATTAGAACTGGACTCCACCTGTTTGGATTTAATGTCCAGCTCCCTCATGCTCAACTCATGAGCTAACTGGAGTTTCTTCTCCTCCAAAGCGAGAGCATTTCTTCTCTCCTCCGCCTCCTTCTCAGTTTCAAGGCGCAGTCTCCTCTCATCTGCTTGGGCTTTGAGTTTAAAAAGCTCAATCTCATGGGCCCTAGCTCTCTGATTATCCTCCAGCTCCTCTGGAGAAATGATCCTACTGGAGTGGTTGCTGCCAACCCTAGACGCTGGCCTCCTCACTGGCAAATCACTGGATACAAAAGCAATCTCCTGCGTGCCTCCCTCTCCAGTAACAACTTCTGGATCACCATGTTGGGCCTCCCACCAGGCCCTCAGAGCTTTCTGTAGCTCTTCCTTGTTTGCGCTGCCCTTCACTGGGCATCCAAGCTGTTTGCAGAATTGCTTCAGTTGCTCCTTTTTGTAGTTGAACAACTCCTGAATTTCAAATTCCAATTCTACTCTCACGCTTGCTGCTTTCTGAGACCTGATGCTTCCTAACCTTTTCAACAAAAAGGTTTTACCAAAAAGAAAAAATCTTGCGCAACCTGTGCTGCTAAACTAGACTAGTGATGTACAAGAAATCACTGCAGGTCAAGTGCAATTATTAGTTCCAAATCCGCACCGCTGTCCAACAATGTTAGATCTGGGGGTCTCTAATTGGCAGAGGTAAGTACCTTAGCCCAAGTAGGGACCCTTGCATCTAGTCAGGGTGAAGAATTACACACAGTAGATAACCCCTGCTCACCCTCTAGGTAGCTTGGCACGAGCAGACAGGCTTATCCCCAAGGCAATATGTATAATAAATGCACTTACACAACAGTAATCCCCAATCCACCACAAACTGAGACCACGCAGGTAAGTATATATAAAAAATATAACTTTATCTAGTTTCAGCAAGAGAAATAAAACAGTTGCATGATAATCACTTCTGTAGAAAAATGTTGCACTTAATCTGGATGGTTACTCAGCTCATTAGGAAGTTCTTATTAAATCAGTCTCAAGTCTCTTAAGTCAGGATTAAAACTAATGTCTCTGACTTATCTCCAATTGGCCCTAAGAACGAGCAAACTAAGCAATGCCAGTAGGGAAATAACTTTAAAATCAGCCCTGGGAGGAAATGCACCCCAAGCGCTGCAAGCGCGCCTCACCGAGTACTCCTCGGACTCTTTTCCTCTGACCGGCACAGCCTCGCACTTCTGATGGCTTCAGGCGCACCGCGCCTACTGAGCACACTCGCTCCTTGCCCCGGCCGGTCCCGGTTGCTCTCCCGCCCGCTCTCGGCAATCCCACGAGCGGCGGGGGAGGTATGCAGGTGCTCGGCAGTTGGGACGGCAGGCCGGGGGTCACAAAGGCAGAGAGGGAGAGTGGTAGTGGTGTATCCAAAAGGAAAAAACCGCACAATCACTAGTAACAGTTTGGGATATAAAACTTGCTGGAATAATAATGAATCTTCCGTTATGAAGACGGAGTGCTGCCTAGACCACTATCCCCCACTACCAAAAGGGGATTAAATGACAATCGATGATTGGCAAAATACAAGTGAAGCAAGAGGGTCAAATCAAGCACATTCCTAACATACAAGTATAAATGAACAGACTAATAGGTCTCCTAGTTATTTAAAAATAGGTGGAGATTGTCCGATGGCAGCAATGTTTGAACATTACAAACAAGCAAGAAAGGTTCAAGATGTCGTGTTCTTTATTTACAAAAATCCGTAGAAATGAACTTGACAGAAAAACAGCCGACACATGTTTCGTCAGTACTGCAGGTAAGTACAGAGACTTTTTCAAGGCTGTGAGGTCAAACAAAGAGTATCATATAATACAAATTTGTCAAGATTGATGTAGCATTAATCACAAACAAGAACAAAAAGTAGTGGGCCTCAAACAAAACATGGGCTAAACATCAATTAACCTAACTCAAAAAATTAAACAAATGGGGAAGTGTTTAGAGAGAGAGAAAAGAACAGCAAGAAAGGGGGGAAAAAAATGCGACTAATAAATTAGAAATGCAAAAGATTGGAGTGTGTAGAAGACGTTATAAATTGCACCAGGACAAAGGCCATGGGCACACACAAACCTGAAGTGAAGAAAAACTCAGAAAACAGATGGTGAAATTAGTCTACACCAAAAGCCCAAGCAGTGAATTAAAATAGGCACATAGTAACTGACCTAAGTAAAACGAAATATCAACTTCGTGTATCCGCAAGGGGCTTGTCCGGATATGATAAGTATGAGGTCAGGAACCTAATGAATAAAATATGTACAAAAAAACTGTGTAAAGATTGTACGTTGTATATTGATAAAAGAGCTCAGAAACAAGTAAATAGACAAATATCACAAGTACTGTAAACCCGAAGAACTGGTACTATTAGAGGTATGGTCTAACCGGATCTTCACTAAGTGTACCAAAGAGAAAAGGGTTCCAGACCCAAGTGCGCAAATAACGCTTACCATATATGTAAGAAAATCCGGATATTCAAGTATTCAAAGGGCAACCGGCTAGGAGTTCGGATGAGTGCAGTCAAAGCATATGGGTCTAGGTGCAACGGTGGATGCACCCAGGAAGTACTAACAAAAAATAAATAAAAGAACAGTGTCACAATGTGCGCAACACGCAAGGCAAAAACTACAACCCCATCTTAAGGGTGCTCGTAACCAATCAAGCAAACCATGAGTGGTACTGGTCAATCAAAATGTATTGTGGTGAGTCTAAACCCACTGCTAGATGTATACAATTCAAAATTACAAAACACATAATGTCAATTAAAAAGACCACACGGCACATACAGGATGGCCTGTGGTATAGGAAATGCTGTATGAAGACAGATAAAAAACACTCTGTATATGAGTGTAAGAGCCCGTAAATAACGCAGCCCAAAGTGATTTAATATGTCCGTAGTCCAGTTTGGTTAAAGAAACATATAACAATAATATATAAAATTACTAGCCAATGTTATTTGACATTACCATATTCAAGTTTGCTGAAAAGAGGGAGGGGGGAGGGCAAAAACAGTGATGTAAATAGAGGCACCTACAAACACCAGTCACAGGGATCCCCAACGTAGGTTTCGTGGCCAGGTATGCACAGCTAAAAAGTAGACTTCATGAACGTTCGTATAATGAGAATGTTCTGTAATTGAAAAAACAAGCACTAATTTTGTGTGTACCTAAAACAAACCAAGAATTAAACAAATATGTCAAAGTAGATTGGGTCCAATAAAACGTAAATAAGCATTACAACTAAGGCAGAGTACTGTGATAATACCCAACAAGTCGATGAAGCGATTGCTGGCTCGTTCACGAAGGGTTCAAACCGATGCTCATGAGTATGTAAATGTAGTTGAGCTTATATAGCGCACAGCTACCCGCAGTGGGTTTCCCGGCGCTTGCTTAGGGAACCCATCCTGGTATTCCCATGTGAGATATCAGGGTATCCACAAGGTGAAAGTCAGGCATCCCGCCGCGAGGGGCCGTTGTGGAGATTAAGCAAGCTATTGCCCAGAGTCGCAGAGTGTGAACCCGTGAGTCGAGGAGGCACCGGGGCGAGAATTATCGAGTCCGTGGAATTTTTTTAGCCCAAGACCCGCCGAGGCGGGGAATTGAACCCTGGTCCAGGACCGATCTCAGCTTCCGGGTCTGCTGCCTCTAACCCCTGAGCCACACTTCTCCATGTATGTGTGTTTGCTGAAGTGACAGGGGTCCCCGAATGATGTAGACCAAAACGCTGTCGATGAAACACGCGAGAGAGTTCTGTTTATACCCAAAAATGTAATACCAAAGCAAAATAAAACAACAGCATGTCAGACTGATCAGTACATAAGGCGCCCTGCTTACCTGCGGCCAAGCCCCACAGCAACTGAAAATAATATAGGAGGAAAGAAACGGTACGGGCCCTAATAAATGACCGGAGCATGGCGAATAATGTTAAACACAGTTAAAGGTATGCACAAAGAAAACAGGTGAGGGTATGCTGACTTACCGCGAAAAGTGTAGAGGTCGAGTCCGTATAGTAGCGGATTATATGAAACGAGCTCGCTCATCGTGGATACCGCATTATATGCGGAAGTCCCAGAGTAAGAGTCACGTGACGCCCAGCGTCTGTGGGTCCGAGAGATAAAAATAGGACCAAACAGAGTCATGAGAAAACATAGCTGGTAATACCTAAAGACGCGCCATGATGGAAGTGAAATAATGATGGCAGCGAGAAGGAAAAAATAATGTGAACCCGTTATAAACCATAAGTGTAACGCAATACTATGCATGTAGATTGGTGCAAAAGTTATAATGAACTTTAAAAAGATTGCAACCTGAATAATAGAGAAACTAAAGCGCAAGAAGTGAGGCAGACTCATCACGATCCAAAAGAACCGAATGTTCAAGGCAGTCTGAATTAATTACAGACACCGTCCAAATAAACATAGATGAGGGGGCTGTCATACTAAAGAAAAATGATACAGCGTAAAACTGTAATGGTTACTCTGAGCTCATGTTGGTAACAGCAGGCTTAAATGATTAGAAGATTAGTATAGAAACTGTAATTATATAACTCTATTTATATGTATGAGTTAATTGAAATATTAGTATATTATATCTAGAAAATCAAAGCAAATAAAGAAAAATGGTGTATTAACATTCCTCATTGTGTGGTATCTCAATAATGCTTGTTAACAGTTTTTACACAGTGTGGCATGTCAGACAAGATCAAATTAATGTCCAAGGTTGGTCACATAATGTAAACCATTGCAGAGCGTCCCAAAATGAAACTTTGTAAACAGTCCTTGGAACATAAAGGTACATATACTGTTTTAGACAGTACCATAATAGATGGTAACGGAATACAGAAATTAAGGAAACAGAAAATAAGGATGGCATTATGATAGTTACAACAAATAATGTCAACATCCTGCATGTAATCAATAGAGATCATTACATTTGATATCATTATTGTTCAAAATCATAAAAATACATGCATTTCTCTGTCCGTATTAAGTCCCTGGTGCACGGCTCGTAATTTAATCAACCATTTTGTTTCCAATTTTCTGAGAGCCGTAGTCTTATTGCCACCACGTGGGTCATTTCTAATGGTGGCTATGCCATGGAACTTGATATTAATTAAATCTGATGATTTGTGGTCATTGTTGTAATGTGCCGCTAATGGATAGTTGGGATTGTTAGGGCGGCCAATCCCTGCACAGCTTCGGCGATGACGCTACGGCGCACGGGCCAATCCCGTCGCGGCGTTAGTGAGGGGGCTCGGCTCCTTCAGCCAATGGGAGCGCGGCGGCTCTGATCTTCGCCGCTGCAGCTCCTAAACACCGAGGCAATTTGCAGAGGGTGTTTCTGGCCCCGGGCCGCGACTGTGATTTGGCGGCAAGAGATCTTTGGGGCCGTAGATCGCGAGCAGCCTGTTTCCTCACCAGTAGATCGGCAGGGGGGGTTCCTAGACACAGGAAAACACCACGGCTTTTCCTCACCGCTGAATCTGTGTCGATGAGCACAGCGATCGTTCCACACAGCTGGCAATCAGGAAACACGCGTTTGGGCAGACCACCACACGATCTCCTCAGCAGTTCTTGGCAAAACTTAGGAACCTTTGACCCTGGGTTCCAAACAGGAGGCCAGCTCTTCTCAGGCCCTTGGAGATTCAGTTTTAGGAGACACAGCACACAGCAAAGTCTCTGTAGTTTCAAGCAGGCAGGGTCACAGCACACAGCAAAGTCGTTTTCTTCTTCTCAGCTTGCAGTTGAACAGCAGAACAGGTCAGCCCTTAGAGCACACAGCAAGGCAATCTTCCTTCAGTTCTCCAGCAGTCCTTCTTCGGTTCCTCTTGATTGTAGAATCTAACTTTTCTGTTGTCAGGGGTCCTTCTCTTATACCCCTAAAAGTCTTTGAAGTCTTTGTGCAAGTGGGCCCTGAGCCCGGTCTAAACCAGTTCTGGGTGTTGCTGAGGCACTGGGGGTTTCCTGGCTTCCTTCTTCCTCTCAGTATCAGGGACAGAGGTGACAGTCGCCCAGCAGGGGGGTGGAGCCAGCATTGTGGTCAGGCAGGCACAGCCCTATCACTATCAGGTGCGATCTCCTCCCACTTCCCTGGCAGCAGATGCTGCCTTTCATCCACGGGCTGACTCAGACAACCTCCTGGGGGCTCTGCATCCCCTGTCACACTCAGGCCAGACAGTCAATCCACAAACAGGCCCAGGCACACAGAAAGGTTAGACAAGAGAACAGCCACTTTCTAAAAGTACTATTCTCCAACACAGAATTTAAAAACAACCTGTACTAAAAGATGTGTTATTAAATTCTGAGTTCAGGGATATCATTCACTTATGTCCCATCTTGTTCCTATGAGAAGATAGGCTGGTATCCATTGGGACCAGCCTCCCCCATGTTATTCTATGGAGCAAGATAACCTTACAGTAGTGAGCACACAAAATGGCTGCTGCTCACTACCAGAGCATGTGACCTGCACTAGTACATGCTCTACCTTACCCATACACTGCACCCTGCCCAGGGGGGTACCTTGAGCCTTCCATAGGGGTGACTGATGTGCACAGACAGGGAAGGGTTAGGCCCAGCCAGTGGGGACACTGGCCAGGCGGACATGGCAGTCCACTGACTGCACACAGGCCCTGCGCTGGCAGGCCTGAGACACCATTTTAGGGCTACTCATGTGGGTGGCGCAATCTGCGCTGCAGGCCCACTAGTAGCATCTGTCATCACCAGCCCTGGCACACACAGTGCACTTTACTAGGGACTTCATGGTGAAACAAATATGCCAATCAGGTATACCCAATCAATATGACAATTTACATAGGGAGCACTTACACTCTGGCACTGATCAGCAGTGGCAGAGTGTCCAAAGCATCTAAACCAGCAAAAACTAAATCCAGCACAGCATCAAAAATACATGAGTCAGAGGCAAAAAGATGGGGGAAAACCACGCCAAGGGTGTCAGGTCTAACAATCTGCAATTGGCCTGATGTCCAGATCGAGTCTCAAAGGAAGCAGCGGGGTACTTGCGGGGAGAGCTACCATCTGCCTGATAAATTTGTTTTCTGTGGTCATCAGTTTTTGAGCAGTGGTGTGACCCCACAATTCGGCCCCGTATGTAACTGACCCCAGGGGCCTGTGCTTTATAGATTTGGATGATAGGACCCAGTGGGCGGTATATAGAGTTCTTGACCATCCTTGAAATTCCACCCACTAACTGCACAAGCTTCATGTTGGCTTTAGTCTTGTGTGTTTCCCAGGTCATTTTCTCGTTTAGAGGTACCCCCAGGTACTCAAACGTGGAGACCCTCTCTAAGCGGACTGAGCCGAGCAAGGGGTTGGGGCGTTTTGATGGAGTGGGGTTTAAGATCATATATTTTGTTTTTTGGGCATTGATCTCAAGACCCCTTTCCATACAGAATTCGAGAAATCCATCCAGTACCCTTTGGATTCCCATGGGTGATTTTGATAGCAGCAGGGTATCATCCGCAAACATGATGGCAGGGACCCTGCTGCCATCCAATTTAGGGGCATCAATGTCTGCAATCCTAGACAGGTGGGCGATTACCCAGTTCACAAAGAGGCAGAACAGGGTCGGTGCGAGCACACAACCCTGTCTCACCCCTCTGTCAACGGGGAATCTGTCTGTAAGCTCCCCGTTCCTGCCGCACCTGACACGTGCAAAATTATTCTGGTGTAACTTAATCAAAATGGATAGGATTTCTACTGGGACACCCATGTCCGCCAGGACTCTCCATAGTTTTGGTCTTGGGACCAAGTCGAAGGCGGCTCGCAAGTCCACAAACACAGTGTACAAGCTGCCACCCTCGATTAAAGCTGTCCTCCAATAAATAAGATTCAGGCGGAATACTTGCTCGGTTGTCGATATCCCCCTTCTAAAACCTGCCTGATACGGACTCAGAATAGCATATTCCTCCAGCCAGGTCTGGAGCCAATCTAATATAAGTCTCCCAAAAAGCTTCTGGACGACGTCTATGAGGCTGATGGGCCTGTAATTGGCTGGGAGCAGAGGCGAACCCTTCTTAAATATAGGAACAACCTCTGCGCCCAGCCAAGTGCAAGGCACATCCATGCCCTTCAGAACTGCATTAAATAGTACCAATAGGTAGGGGGCCCATATATCGGGCTCCTGTTTAAACAGATCACCTGGAAGACCATCCAAGCCTGGCGCTTTGCCCAATGGCAGGCCCGCAATCACTGCTCTGACCTCCTTTTCTGTAAAAAGGTCCCCCTCTAAGTAATTTGTGACAAATGGGGAAGAATAACATTTGGCCCCCTTTTCCTCTGTGTAGAGGGACTGGAAATGTTCCTGCCATACGCTTGGTGCAATATTTGGTTCTATTGCTGGTGCTAGGTCTTCGGATCCCGTGTTAACGATACGCCAGAACTTCCTGGAGTCCCTAGTGGCCAATGAACTAGAAAGCTCCTCCCATTTATTCTGGTCCCATTCCATCTTAGCACTATTGACAATTTTCTTGTATGCCCGTCTTCTAGACTGTATCTCTAGTCTACTTTTACCCTCTTTAATAGAAAAGAGAAGGTCCCCCTTTGCCTTGCGACATGTTGCATTATACCATGTAGAACGCTGGTAACCAGCGCCTCTAGTATAAACCTTGGAAAAGAGATCTATCGCCAATGTCCTAACAAGTGCCTCGTGTAACAGCCACAATGTTTTATGGGTTTCCCCTGAACCTGGTTCCCCACTGAGGATACCGACTTTTTCTAGTGTTGGGATTATTCTCATGTAGAGGCTGGATAGTTTTTCCCTAATGGCTGCCAATTTTTCCCACTTTACTCTCTTTCTGTTGTTCTCGAGAAGTAGGCGAGGATTTGCATTTACCGCCACCAGAGCATGGTCCCTAACCTCCATGTCAGGGGTAGCATAGTCCAATTCCAGGGCGTTGTGGTCACTATCTGTTCTGACCAGTACCCTAAAATCAATAATATGCTGCCACGAAGACAGTTGAACTAGGATGTAATCTATTGTTGACTCCCTGCCCGCTCTGTTATAGGTATATTTACTAGGATTATCAGATTTAGTACGGCCATTTCACGCCCTAAGTCCATGTTTGAGGGTTAGGGCGGTAATCTGTAGAGCCAGTGGGGTCCATGCTCTAGGAGGAGAAGCTACCGTTGGGGGAACTAGCCATCCAGCATCCTCTTCTAATGAAGACCCATCCCGGAGGCAAGAGGCTCAAAGTGTGAGTTAAAATCCCCTCCCACCACAATTGGGATCCCCGTGGGTAATTACCTCTACGTCCCTCGTCCTCGACCCAGTCATCACTCATGAGGTATTCCACACAGGCAGGAAACAAAACAGGAAACGCTTTTAGGCTCCACCCCCCCTCCTGTCAGGTGCTATATCAGACCCAACCACCAGAAGCACATCCTGTTTTGTTTCCTGTCGGCGGATTACTTGATGGGAGACGCTGGGGTGAGTGCCGGGCACTTACCTCCATCCTTGTCCTGTGGATCCTCCTCTGCTGGGCTCTGGGGGGCTCCCATGGACTGTCGTGGGATTCCTTGGAGTGGGGCTGCTGGGCTTCCCCGTCTCCTCCTGGGCTCAGGTGACTTGGGCTGCTTGGCTTCTTGAGTCATCCTGGTTTTTCTTCTGCCCGGCTGTCTGTTCTTCTGCTGTTGTGCTGGTGGGGGCTGTGAGCGCCTGACTGCTGGGTGGCGCGCTCCTCCCCGCGTGTTTCCCGGATCACCCATGGCCCTCTCTCTGGTTTGAGGGCCCGGGTGTTTACTCCAGCACAGGCCTGGCCCTGATGTCTGTCATCTGTGCGCTGGGCTCCCCCGGTTGGTTCGTTGGCTCGCTCTCCTCTCCCCTGGCTGTCAGCGGTTCGTGTCTGCTGGGCTAGTTGTCTGCTTCTATTCGGACGCGGAGCAGTGTTCCTTCCGGGCCTCGGGTTGCTCTCGGTCCGGAGCCTGATTGTTTCTTGGGAGTTTCTTCTCGTGTGGAAGCCGGGCAGCTCTCTCGATGTTCGCGCATGCGCGCTGTTCGCGCATGCGCGGTGCTCCTTCATTTCCGGGTGCTTGTCTTGGTCGGGCGCCCGGGTGGGCTCCGGGCGCTCCGGTCCTTGGGGGACTCGTTGTTGGTCTTCCTGGATGCTTGGAGGCGGCCGTGCTACCTGTCCCTGAGGCTTCGAGGACTTTCAGGCGTTGCTTGGATTCCCGTCTGTGCAGATGACCGGCGTGAATGGTTTGTTGCTGCCCACAGACGCATGGAGCGTTGCGGCGGATGGCGGCGAGCTTGGTGAGTCGTTTTCTTCTTCCCTGGTGCGGATTTCCCGATGGGGCTTTGCCGCACCGGCTGTTTGGCGGGGGTTTTTTCACTTTGCCCGCCCCTCACTTTCCTGCTGTCAGGTGCCTCGCAAGGAGCCATCCCTTCTGCTGGTGATTTGGGGGTCGTGGAAGTTGGTGTTTCCGGCCCTCAGACGCCCTACCTGTGCTGTACGGAGGTCACTACATACCACATGCACAGAGGAGTACTGTCTGCTGAGCCCCGGTGACTGCACGCTGATACGATAGTGTTGACTTTCTCTTTGTGTCCTCTGGGGGGGGGGGGTGTGCTTGGTGCTTTGGTTGTTTGTCATGAGCAACCGCCTTTGCCTGTGCCTCCCTCTTCCTCGGGTTCCGGTGGGGACTCCTCTCCTCCTCCTGTGATAAGTGGCTGTTTCTGATGGGATTGAGTGCCTTCTGCTGGGGTTCTTTTCTGGTTTCCAGGCGTCCACGGAGGGTGCTGCTGGTCTTTCTGATTCTGCTGCGCATTCTTCTTCTTCTGTGTCTGCTGAGTCTTCTTCGACTACTATTGAGCTTCAGGGTGTGTTCTTTCCGTCTCTTGCCTGATGTCCTTTCCCATGTGCAAGTTCCCGTGGGGTTCCTGGAGCATTCTGCGGTGGATTCTGTCCTTCGATGGTCTTCTACCGCCTCACGCCTGGCTGTTCGTTCTGACGTTTCTGGGGCGTCTGTTACCCAGTCTCTGCTGACCGGTTCCGGGGCCCTGTTTTCCTCTATGCAGGAGGGTGCCAGTTGTCCGGTGTTGCTGGTGTCTGTGGAGCGCCTGGCAGTTTCCTATCGGGCTTCGTCTTTGGTTCTGTTGGGCTTCTGCTGTGTCCTGTGGTTCCTCTGTTGCTGCCCGTCGCCGCCTGTTGCGGTGGGTGTGGTGGACGGCCGCGGCCCGGCGTTCCTTGGTTTTGAGGCTGCCTTTCGCTGGTGCCCGTCTATTTGGTGACTCGCTGGGGGGGGGCCTGCACACGGTCTTCAAGGGGCGCATGCATTCTTTGTCCTTTCGTGCTCTTCCGCCCCGTGGGGGTTCCTCCTTCTCTGGTGTCAGGTCTTTCCGCCAGCCTTCCAGATTTCAGCAGTCCTCGTTTAGGTGTCGGCGTGGCTTCTGCCGTTTTTCCCCCCAGAAGTTTCGGGTGTGGTCTCGGTGGGGTGCCGGGTCTGGTCCGCAGCGTTCCTGCCTATGCCGGCCTAGGGGTCGTTCTCGCTGGTGGTCCACCTCTGGTTGGTGGGAGGCTTCGCCAGTTCCTTCCTGCTTGGCCCCTGGCGTCCTCCGTCTGATGGGTGCTGGATGTCTTGTCACGGGGCTGCCGGATCGTGTTCCTGTCCCCTCCTCCCCCCTCCGGGGTGGTGGTGTCCCCTTCTCCTCGGGTTGCCTCCCGCCGTCTGGCCTTGTCGGACGGGGTTCGTTCTTTGGTCTGTGGGCTTGCGTTTGTCCCTGTTCCTATGGCGGAGTGGGGGTTGGGCGTCTACTCCCTCATCTTTGTGGTGTCGTAGATCGCGGGGGAGCTTCCGGGTGGTCTTCGTCCTTCGGGGTCTGGGCTTGTTCGTGTGGAAGTTCCTGTTAAAGCTGGGGCCTCTTCGGTCGGTTTTCCCGCTGATCCTGTCCGGTTGGGTGTTCTCCACTCTGGCCCTCCAGGCTGCGTGCCTACCCGTCCCGGTGGCTGTGAGGGATCAGCGTTTCCTGCGCTTCTGCCTGGAGGGCCGGCTCCGGCGGTTCTGCGTCCTTCCCTTTGGTCTTCGGTCCGCCCCCGGGGTGTTCGCCATGGTGGTGGCTCCCTTGGTGGCCCGTCTCCATCTCCTGGGGGTGTCGGTGTTCCCGTATCTCGACGACTGGTTGGTTCAGGCTCCGTCCCTGGAGGTCTTGTCTCGCCTCCTTCTCTTGTCCATGGCTGGGCTCGGGGTACACGGGTTCTTGTTCACCTTGCCGGAGTGCCACCTGGAACCTGCCACTCGAAGGACCTTCATCGGAGCTGTGTCCGATTCAGTGTTGGGTTTGGTGTTCCATGAATAAACAAAAGAAATCCAACTAGTGCTATGGAAGTTGAGTGATCAAATGGATAATGAAGCACTCACTGTTTGTGGAAAATACCCCTCACACACCAACAGGCCCCTTGGTGTCATGCTTCATCATCGGGGTCTTCGCACCCCTCTATCGGGATGCGGCGTGCTGCGACCTACGGCTACGCGGGAGCACTACAGGTGTTGGCTATGTGTGGTGTCCAGTGTGTGGGTTATGTTCATAAGTGAGTAGGGTGTGCGGTGATAGTTAAAAAGTACCTGGCGCTAGAGTGAAAAAGAAATTTTATTCTGTACTCCGGCTGGTACTGTTAAAAGAAAGTGCAGGATGAGGTCTGACCTGTTATGTTGATGAACAGGACCTCTGGTGTGCTTTTTGTGCCGACATGTTTCGGAGACAAGCTCCTTCTTCAGGACAGGGGCACAGATTCCCTTCCCTACTCACGTCTTTTCTACATAAAAAGTGTATTTACATAAAAAGTGAAAAAATTTTAAATTGGCTAAGTGTGCCTACAGCGGTCTGCTAGAGGCACAATGACCTGTAGAAAGACAAAAAGACAAAAGATATGTCACCTAATGGTTACCCATGTAGCGGGTAGTTCAAACAGGTGCAGTCACCTGGAACCTGACCATTCTGCTTATATTAAGCTTACAGACCGCTGTAGGCACACTTAGCCAATTTAAAATTTTTTCACTTTTTATGTAAATACACTTTTTATGTAGAAAAGACGTGAGTAGGGAAGGGAATCTGTGCCCCTGTCCTGAAGAAGGAGCTTGTCTCCGAAACATGTCGACACAAAAAGCACACCAGAGGTCCTGTTCATCAACATAACAGGTCAGACCTCACCCTGCACTTTCTTTTAACAGTACCAGCCGGAGTACAGAATAACATTTCTTTTTCACTCTAGCGCCAGGTACTTTTTAACTATCACCGCACACCCTACTCACTTATGAACATAACCCACACACTGGACACCACACATAGCCAACACCTGTAGTGCTCCCGCGTAGCCGTAGGTCGCAGCACGCCGCATCCCGATAGAGGGGTGCGAAGACCCCGATGATGAAGCATGACACCAAGGGGCCTGTTGGTGTGTGAGGGGTATTTTCCACAAACAGTGAGTGCTTCATTATCCATTTGATCACTCAACTTCCATAGCACTAGTTGGATTTCTTTTGTTTATTCATGTACCATTGGAGCACGAATCCAGCGATTAGCTCTACCTCCCCCCTATGTTTTTGATAGGGTTTGGTGTTCCTGCAGGAGGCCCGGATTCGTCCCCTTCAGTCTTTGCTGGGGTGATTGTTGTCGCATGCCTCGGCTCCCCTCCTTCTGTGGCTGGAGGTTCGGGGCCTCTTGGCCGCTTCTGTTTTCACCGTGCCCTGGGCCAGGGTTCGTTTGCGCCCTCTGCTGTGGCAAGTGCAGCGATGGGCCCCCTTTTCTGTCCTGGATTCTGCAGTTCCTGTGCTCTTCAGTGGTGGCTGGATCCTTTCTGCCTTTCCATAGGGATGTTGTTCCGTCTGCCTCCTCCTCTGGTTGTGCCCGGGGATGCCAGCTCTTCCGGCTGGGGGGCGTCTCTGGCCCATTGGGCTGTGGTGGCTCGTTGGCTCCCGGTGGAGTCTCGCAGGTCGTCCTGCTGGTGGGAGTTGTCTGCGGTGGAGTGGGCGCTCCGCTTTTCCATCTTCCTCTGAGGGGTTGCCTTGTCCTGGTGAGGTCGGACGGCACCGTGTCTGTGGCCTACATCGGTCACCGGGGGGGACGGGGGGGGAGGGACGTGCAGTTCTTCCCTGACTTTGGTGGCCTGCTCCGTTTCGGACTGGGCGGATCTGTGTCTTCTGTCCCTGTCTGCTCGGCACGTTCGGGGTGTGGACAACGTGGTGGCGGATTCTTTGAGCCGGAGGTTTCCTTCGTCTCTGTCCCTGTGCCTGCATCCCCAGCCTTTTCTCTTGCTCTGTCTGAGGTCCGGGACTCCGGTTCTGGGCTTGTTCGCCTCCAGGTCCACTGCCCTGGTTCCCCTGTTCTGCTCCGGGTCTCCGGAGGTGGGCGCCTGGGGTGTGGATGCCTTGTCTCTCCGGTGGCCTCCTTGGCTTCTTTATGCCTTTCCTCCCTTTCCTTGGATTCCTGCCTCCTTGCTGACGGTTCGGCGGGAGGGGGCTCAGGTGGTGGCTGTTCTTCCGCTCTGGCCGAGGATGTCCTGGTTTCCTCTGCTGCTGGGCCTCGCGGTGGGCCCTCCTTGGCTTCTGCCCCGCTGCCCCTCTCCTCTGTGGTCCCCGTCCACACTTCTGGTTCCCCTCTCCTTGGCAGTCTGGAGGTTGACCGGTTGTCTCTTGGGGTCCGTGGTCTGCCCGACCAAGTCGTTTTTGGGATGCAGGCCTCTCGTAGGCCGTCTACTTTGTCTTCCTACTCGATGCTCTGGGCTTCCTTATCGGGGAGGTGTTCCTCTTCTGGTTTGTCTCCTACCTCTTGCCCTGTGTCTTCTGTCCTTCTGTTTTTTCTGGATGGTTTTCAGGAGCGCTTTGCAGTTTCTACCTTTAGGGGCCATTGGGCTGCTATCCTGGCCTTCCGGGTCCCGGATTCCTTTCTTTTGATGGCCTCTTGGTTTCTCGTCTGTTTTGCAGTCTTCCCCCTTTTGGCCTTTGGAGACTGTGGTCCTTCAGTCCTAAGTTGTGGCCTTTCTGGTGGCCATCTCTTCTGCAAGGCGGTTGGGGGAGCTTACGGTCTTGCGTTGTTCCCCGCCGTTTTTGCATTTTCTGGATGATGCTGTGGTGCTCTCTTTGGCTCCTGGTTTTGTCCCCAGTGTCCGCTCCCGTTTCCATTCTTCTCTGGAGCTGGTTCTTCCTTCTTTGTGTCCTTCTCCTTCTTCTCCTTCTGAACTGTTGCTTCGTTCTTTGGACCTGAGGCGTGCCTTGTCCATTTGTGTGGCTCGTTCTGGGGAGTTTCGCTCTTCTGCCTCTCTCTTTGTCGCCTTTGGTTTGGCTGGTACGGGTGCGGCTGCTTCTGGGCTCGCCTTGGGTCGTTGGATTACGGCTGTCTTCGCTCTTGCCTGTCGTAGTGCTGGTTTGCCTTGTCCGGCGGGGGTTCGGGCACGTTCCGCTTGGGGCGTGTCGGCCTCCTGGGCTGCTTACATTGGTGTGTCTCTTGCTGACCTTTGTCGTGCTGGGACCTGGGCCTCCGGGTCCACGTTTGTACGGCACTACTGGTTGAATTGTGCCCTGTCTGACCGGACCACTTTTGGTCGTGGGGTGTTGCAAGCTGTGGGGGTCCCCCCTCCGCTCTGAGTTCTGTTTTGTTTCTAGAGCTTTTGTGCTTGCTGCACTCCTTTGTGACTGGTCTGTGTTTTTGCTGTGTTTGGGTTGCCAAAGGCCTGTTTGGGCGTTGCTTTGGTATGCCTCATGAGTGATGACTGGGTCGAGGACGAGGGACGTAGAGGTAATGCTATGATTACGTACGGTAATCCCCATTACTCTTAGTCCTACTCATCCTCGACCCAGTCATACTTCCCACCCTCCCTCCCTGTCCAGGCCTTTGTTGCTTGTTGTGTCAGGATGTGCTTCTGGTGGTTGGGTCTGATATAGCACCTGCAGGAGGGGGGGTGAAGCCTAAAAGCGTTTCCTGTTTTGTTTCCTGTCTGTGTGGAATACCTCATGAGTGATGACTGGGTCGAGGACGAGTAGGACTAAGAGTAATGGGATTACCGTACGTAATCATAGCATTCATTGAGGAAAACTGAAAGTTCCTCAATGGTGATCGATTCTCGTGCTATGTTTACTGGTCTAGAGTAAACATTTATCAAGACGAGTCTACGGGAATTTGTCCAATCCAGTTGCACAGCTAGAATATCTTCTGGGGTTAGCGGGAGTCTCGTGGCCTGGCATCCCAAGTGAGTTGCCACCCATACTGCAAGGCCACCCGAAGGACGTCCCCTACCCCCCCATTTCGCCGGAGTGTAAAATGTAGCAAAACCCAGGGGAGAGTACTCATCCCTCGCCCAGGTTTCTTGGGAAAGGCATATGTCTTTAGAATCAATAAATGATATCCAGTCCAATTGGTCCCACTTATTTCCCAGGCCCGCCACATTCCAAGAAAGAATTTTCAGGAAGGGCGGCCTGTGGTTTGCAGATGGTACTGGAGAGGGAGCGTGGTCTTCTGAATTTGCGGTCGGCATTGTTGCTGTTATCCTAACTCCTCTTAATTCTCCCACTTCCCTGTGAGTATTACAGTTGTTAGTAGTGGTCCTATTTTGTTCGCTTATATGGTTCATTTCTCCATTCTGCCTGGGCGCTGTCTTAATTGCATTTATAGAGCTACAGGGTGTAGTAGTTCCTTCGAGACCCTCTCTATGGCAATGGTGGTACTCCTTGCCGTAAGACCTCATCTGTCAATCCACCATTTCTAGTTCGCTATATCTGTTAAATGTGGGAAAATATGTTGGATGGTGGACTCTAGGACGATATTCTCTTCTATTTCTTCCACCCCAGCCACCTCTCCTACCATGATACATTTCCCACCCCTCCTCCTCCAAGAATGGTGTGAAGATCGGTTGCTGTTGGATTCTGGGGTGGTTGAAGTTTGTACTCCCATTGTGGTCCCACCCTACCCCCCTCTCAGGGAGACTGCCCCAACTCTCCGCATTTCCCTCATAATTCAATGGAGGGTAGAAGAAAGAAATGGGTAGTGACTTGATGTTACTCTCCTGGTCATCCGGGTGCCATCCACAGACATAGGCGGCGGTCCTCGGATCTCTAAAATTTATTAGAACACAATCCCCATGGATGGTTTTCTTTAAGCTGCCTACCCATGGCACCCTTCTAACCATTAGGACCTCACTAATTATGCCTTGGGGTAAAGGTCTGTGGATGGATAGCCAACTAACCACCTTGTTCCTCAGGGAAGCTATTGATTCTCTGTAGGTGGTTTTCAACTCCGGGACCCCCGCTTAAATTACTGTATAGGGGCTGGCCTCCGGAGGTAAATACACAGCTCTAGTTTTTTTTTATAATTCCTAGGTGCCTCCACTGTTGGAGATGTTAGTTTGTGTGAGTCATTAGGGGCCTGTACATTGTCCTTGATACTGTTTGGGTTGGTCTGGAGGGGGGGAAGCGGTGGTTGTTGGTTTGCGGGAGTGTTAGGATTGTCTGCCTTGGCCTTCAGGTAGACTTGTCGTATTTGGGGGAGGGATGGGTTTGGCCTTTTGTACCACAGGGAGTGGCCTTTTATCATTTCCAGCATATGTTTGGGGATCTCTTTTTCTCCTTATCTCAGTGCCCCCTCTGCCACCCCCACTATCTACTCTTAGAGTGTCAGCTAGTTGGACGGTCGATTTTTCTATAGATACTAGCCTAGCTTCCATCTTAATTAACCTTGCTTCTAAGGGACTTAGTAGAGATCTAATAAGAGCCCCTATATCTCCCAGCGTAATATCATCACTAGAGGTATCAAGGGGGTCATCTGTTGCCTCTACAAGCAGTACATCAGAAGATGTTATCTCTGTTGCGTTAGTAGGCCTGGTTTTTGAGATAGTTAAGGCAGGTCTATTAGGTCCGGGGATAGGATTTAGTTTAGGCGTTTTTGTCTTCCTTTTCCCTTTATTTTGGGTATCTATTTTCCTTTTGGGAATAGCCCCTTCCCTTGCCCCCTGGATAGAGTTATTGGCTATACCTTTGTCAGTGATTACCTCTGGAACGAGGACTGTGGCGGTTAGTGGGGAGGGGTGTGGTTGAATTAAGGGCAGATTTAACATGCTCATGTCTGCGTATTCATTGAGGTCCTTTACAATGCTAAATAAAGTCGAGTTTGATAAATCAGGGTTCGCAGGCGAATTGACAACAACAGGTGTCTCATAATTAGGGTCGATGTTGTCAATAATTGGTGTGTGGTTGTCTCTGTTGGCAGGGGATTTGGCATGTGCCAAGGGGCCCATGGAGGATCTCCTTGCCCAATCTAATTCTTGAGAGATACGCCTCTCTAAGACCGTAATATCGTCAATCAATTGTGAACCGGCCTTAGCAAAATAGTTTTCTAGCGTACCTTTAGCAGCTCCTGCTGCCGCCAAGTTTCTTTTGCTCCGGGTTTCCCTTGTGGTCATCCTGCAGCGGTGTTTAATCAAAGCTTTGGAAGAAGGATGGCCAGGAGCACAGTTAGGCCAGAGCAAAAGGGAGGTGGCCCGGTCCCGTCCTCGAACGGCCTCAAACGGCCCGTGCTCCGTCCCGCGTCGCGGAGAGTGTGGACTACTTTTGCAGCCCTCAAGGCAAGGGGGCGTGGCCGCTGCGGGAAGAGGCTGCAGGTGTGTCGAATGCCTCGCAGTCCCGCAGCGGTGCTGGTTCAATCGGCGGCACGCCCGTGGAGCGGGTGCCGCGCTTAGCAGACTCCGTGTGGTGCCCCAGCAGCAGTGACAGCAAAACTGCAGATACTCCGTAAGTCTCAGGCAATGAGTAAGATACTTGAATCTAGGACTCACGAATTCCATGGGCAGGAACTCCGCTGCTAATATTTGCTGTGAGAGGGTACTTTAAGGAGGGCCACCTTTCTTTAAGCAATGGAATCTTGTTAGTGCTCAGACCGGAAACACATCTATGCGCTGCATAGAAAAAGAAAGTCTGTTCGCTCAGTGAGACGCTTTCATTCCAGAAAGGTGTTCATTTTAAAGAACAAGTCTTTGTTCAAGGGAAAAGGAGAAACTGGAAAATATGCCATGGATGGCGTTGTGCTGTTCCAAGACCAGATCTGTTTATGGGAAGAAAGCCGGAACTGCAGAGTGCAGGTCGGGAAGTTTGCCTTTAAGGAAACTCTGGCAAGAGGAAGGTATCAGTCAGACAAGTGTTCTCTCTTAATGCATAGAGACTGGTGAGGCATGGTTAGGTAAGTGAGTTTATAATTAATTACCCATAATCCTCATCAGATAACACACTTTTCCAGGCCCTGTTTAAATCACATTTGGTAGGCTTTCCCCAGGCCTTCATTGTTTCACTGACAGTCCCGTCTTGTATACTCGGCCTTCCTGAGGCCTGGCATCCCCGTCCCCACCCACCCACTATCACCCCTACGGTGGCCGACGCAGATCCTTTCGTTGAGCGAGGGCTTCCCATTCAGCCTGGGCTGTCGACCACGGCGATGATAAATTAGTGGTCAGAGTTGAGAGAGAGGAGAGCACCTGATATGGCCTCCGATAGACGGGGACAGCTACCATTTGCTCGAAAGTTGATCTGCGACAATGGAAGCTGTATTTTCTTAATGAGTTCCATCTCGTGTCACACATATAAATAAAAAGCACTTTTAAATATGCGCGAGAGCTGACCCATTTACTAATACTTATTGTAAACAAATACAGAAATTGCACGTTACAAATGAATGAATCCGATTTTGTTTCCAGTTCTATTTCGAAGCATAACCCTCCAGGCCTTGCAGACTCTTGACAACAACTAATGCCTAGTAATTTTCTCTTGGAAATGTGTCAAACACAGGCAAAATGCATGACTCACACTAGTGCTGCCATTCCACAGGTGCATGGAGTGTGTCTCAAATGAGCTGAGCAGCAGCCCTTCACCAGAGCTAGCTTTATTGACACACTTTTGGGCTGTCATGTGTCAGGGCCGGCCTAAGGCATGTGCAAGCTGTGCACCTGCACAGGGCCGCCAAACCCCAGGGGCCGCCACGCCAATATATATCCTTAGATACATATTTGCGTGGCGGCCCCTGGCAGGGATTTGGCGGCCTCGGGCCCCCTACACACACTCCCTGCTCAGGGCCTCCGTGAGCCTAGAGCCGGCCCTGCATGTGTCTCGGGGCTTCAGCTGGGGAGGAGGGTGATGGACTACAGCTGCTGTTTAAAGGTGTCTCAGAGCACACAGTGAGTTACAGGAAGCTCTCCTCAAGTATCTTGCTTTAGCTGGCAGCAATTTCCTGTGATTATAGGAAGGTGGATACCTGACTATGGTTACCCCAGATTTTTTTGCCTTGTGTTTAGCTGGTTTTCGACTTAGTTGGCCTGGGATCCTACTAATCAGGGCCCCAGGCTATCTGCTCTCACTCTAAAATGGACTCCATGTACTTTAGATACATCTCCAATTGGATATTGGGTCACCTTATGAGCCCCTGTATAGTGTACCATAGGTACCCAGGACATAGGTGCATCCAAGGCCTACCAGGGGCTGCAGCATATCTTATGCCACCCCTGGCTGGCCATCCAAACTGACACAACTGGTTGATCACTCAGCTGGGGCAAGTTCGTGTAAACATCCCTTGCTTAGGTATAGTATTCCTATAGCTACCATTATATATAGACACATATATACCTATAAGTCACTCTTATGGCAGGCCTTAAAAATCCTGAAGGCAGAGTGCTTGGTTTTATGTGAGATGAGGCTCTAGCATGAGCTGAGCCTGTCTGCAGCTTTCGGAACCATGTCCTTATAGCTGTTCTATGGTATAGCCATACCATATACTCTTAAGTGCATTATAATCCTCGCGGTTGAATGCTAACTTTGGTTTGGCTTTATCAAAACATGTCGTGTAGGGTGTCATACCCTTTGGAATACTACCCCCTCGCCAGTTCTGGCAACGGGGGTAGCATTCCACCCTTCTAGAGGGAGAAGACATGTTGTTCCTGTTAATCCCGGTTAAAGTTAACCAGAGCCTCAGCATCACAAAATGGATGCTGCTGCCACAGACACAAGTCTGACCTCCTGCTGCTGGGAGTCCTTCCGGCGAGGGAGGCTTGGACAATAGGTTTCCTGTCTTGGGAGGTGCTAACACCACCCAAGACAGGCCATAGTGTATTGGGGCAGGGAGGGCTGAATGAAATGAGACACTGCCTGGGGCACACAAGGTGTCCCATGCATAGCCCGGTTGAAACCAGTTGCTGGGGCACTCCAGCCCCAGCTCTGGCGCGAAACTGGACAAAGGGAAAGGGGTGTAACCACCCCCTTCCCTGGCCCCACCCATAGGAGGGACCTAGCAGGTAATCCAGCCCCTCAGATTAGTATATAGGTAGGAGCTGAGTCAAGAGACTTTAGATTTATCCTGAACTGAAACTTGTAACGAAACTCTGGACCTTCGACATCCTACTGAACATAGAAGACTGAAGAATCTCTCTTGTGGTCAAGGAGTGACCACCCTGTACCTACAGGCACCATCCAGCAATCTGTGGTTTACTTTTTTGACGCTCCCGCCGGAGCCCGAGCACAGAGTCCAACAAGAGCCAGACTTCCAGACTTCTTTGACCCCGATCCACAGTCCCTGCAAAGCTGAGACCCATGGAGGCGACAAGAGACGTGTGACCGGCCATCTTGAAAAGCCTGCTCCTTGCTACTTGTGCAGCTTCTGAGGCACCCTCGAAGTTGTGCATTAGGGATTGAGAAGCTCCAGCCCCGAGCATCATTTGCACTGAAGATCAGCCCTCCACACTCCACGAGTTCTGTGTGGGGCCCTTCTGCATTTTCCTGCTTGATGCGTCCGTCTGGTTACTTGCCCGTTGGCTAGTGGCCTCTGTGACGACGAACCTTTGAATCTACACCACCTGCCTGGTTGATCCAGGGGAGACCTTGCTTCCCTGCAAAGGAGAAGCCCCATAGACCTTGCTGGTCTATCCAGAAGCGAATATTCGATTCCTGCGTGGGTTGCATTTGCCAAGGCCTGTTGACTCCAATCCGGAAGCCAATGCCACCAACAGCGAGATCCTTTGTAGGACAGTCCGTATCCAGCTCCTGGTTGTCGTCGACACCTCCTGGTCCACGTGGCTGCAAAGTCAAGCTTCACAACATCACCAGATTGCTTCGCGACATCGCCTGGTTCCTTCCTGGTCACTGGCTAGTGACCCAGACTCTGTCCTCTCTGCTTTCAGGTACACTTCATCCTCGATCCGCCCTTGGATCCACCCGGACACTTCTCTCCTGGTCACCTGCAGCATCTTTCTTCAAGGCTCCATAGGATTCAGCGACGAAACCCGACACACTTTGACACCTATGCACCCGCTTCTTGTGGGTGAGGTAACGCGAGTACTCCAGTGCTCCAGTGGGTATTGACTATCCTAGTTTTCAGTAGCTTTCTCCTAGTCCATCCGTAAGTGCCCCAAAAGAACTAGTTTCCATTTCCTTTGTTCCCATTATAACTCTATGGTAACTCGCGTGTGTGTTAAGACACTGCACACGCCTCACGTGGGCCTCCTGCTTCCTATCCTTTGGTAGTACAGCGTTGCCCCAGCGATTTACTAGGCCCTAGGCCTATCCTTTGTTCGTGACGTGGTCCTTATACCACTATTTTAGTATATGGTTTTACATGCCCCTAGGGCTCCACTGTATTTTGTGCAACTTATTGTATGACAATTGAGTATCTTGTTATGTGCTTATGCCTCTGACCTCATAAAGAGTTCAGAGGGTTGTGTTAGCAATAAATACATATATATTTTTATATATAACCTGTGTGGTGTCCTTTCATTTGGTATTAAAGGGGTTACATATGGTAAAACAGCTGGCTTTACATGCCCTCTTGAGTTTAGCCTAAGACTGCTTTGTCCATGCTACCACTAGGATAGCTGGTCTATAAGGTTGACTTTACAACCATCACCATAAGGGTTGTTTGGACTGATACAGGGTGCCCACTAGAATAGTGGACATCACATATCAGGCCAACTTCTCACATTGGTGTGCAGCGGTTGGGATAAGAGCTTGCTGTTGTTTTACCAATTGTAATCTTTGAGATATCATTTGAAAGATCACATTAGGTACCATAGGTACATATAACAAGACTTATAATACTTAAGTTCTACTGAACTTAGTTGTTGTATACCAAAGGGCCTAGCACACCCTGACTACAACTCCTAGAGAGGTTTAGTAGGAAACACTTAGTGTAGGAAGGTGCACACACCACACCTCACTAGATCATGTCTCTGAGAGCAGAACCAAGTGGTTCTCTCTCAGTGGAGGTAGATCCTTTAAGGATACCTTTCAGATATGATACCCTAACTTTCCAAGAGCTAAGGCACTTGTGTACCTCTGGAAGGTTAAAACAGGGTTCTCACCCTACCCCCAGACACCTGATTGAGCTCATGGAGGAACATGATGCTCTCAAGGCCTCTAGCAACGGTCTGTCAGTCAATGGAGATGAGGTACTACCCTCAACAGAAGATGCCCCTGACCCTACTGTCATATATGATGAGGAAGAGGTGGAAGAGGAAGATTCTGAGGAAGAGGTAGACAGCCAGCCCCAAGTTAGGAGACTTAGCCAGGCTAACCTAAGCCTATCTGGGGCTGAGAATGGGACAGCCCCATTCAGGCCTACAAGTGGACTTAGCCAGAGGTATAGGAGGGAAATATCCCACTCCAGGGAGTCTCTCCGCTCGAATGCTTCAAGGGGTTCTCAGAGGGGAATGACTTCTCCTCAGAGGAGAGAACAGAGGATTAGGGAAATCCAACTCAGGATTGAGAGAGAAGAACTTGCCCTAGCCAAGGCAAAACTTGCTCTTGCAAGAGAGCAAACGTTAAGTGGATTAGATTCCACTGGTGGGAGCAATATCCCTAAGGATAAAGACAGGTCCTATGACAATAGACACCTGAGTAAGATTGTGCCCCCCTACAAAGTTGGGGATGACATCCACAAATGGATAACTGCTTTGGAGAGGGCCTGCAAAGTACAGCAGGTACCCCAAAGTCAGTGGGCAGCAATCGTGTGGCTCTCCTTTTCAGAAAAAGGAAGAGACAAGCTCCTCACAGTTAGTGATGATGATGCTAACAATTACACTGTCCTGAAGAGTGCTCTGATTGATGGGTTTGGCCTAACTACTGAACAGTACAGGTTGATGTTCAGAGATACCCATAAGACACAGGCTCAGGACTGGACTGATTTTGTAGATTGTGCTACTAAGGCTCTGGAGGGCTGGCTATTGGGCAGCAAAGTACATGACTATACAGGATTGTATAATTTGATTATGAGGGAGCAGATCCTTAGTAATTGTCAAAACCAGCTTCTACACCAGCACCTGGTGGACTCAGATCTGACCTCTCCACAAGAATTGGGTAAGAGGGCAGACAAATGGGTCAGAACCAGGATTAGGCATAAAAATCAGGGTGGTGACCAGAAGAAAGATTCTACCAAGCCTCAAGAGAAAGGTGGGGATAAATCAAAAGACAAGTCCTCTACAGGGCCCCAAAACTCCAATGGTGGGGGTGGGTCCCAAAACACTTCCCCTACCCAAAAGAAACCTTATTGCCATGTCTGTAAACAGCCTGGCCACTGGAAGACTGACAGTAGTTGCCCAAAGGCCAACAATAAGGAAAACATTCCACCAAGTAATACTTCAACACCTCCTGTTACTACTAGTAGTAATCCCCCAGGTGGTGGGAGTGCCACCAAACATTTGGCTGGGTTTACTTGGGGAACTCAGGTGGACTCTGGCCTAACCAGGTCCCCTACCGCAGCTATTCTTGTCTGTGAAAATGGCATGGGGTTTGCCAACTTCACTGCTTGTCCCAACACTTTGGGCAAGTACAGACAGGAGCCCTACATCAATGGCCAGAAAGTTGAAGCCTACAGAGACACGGGGGCTAGCATCACTATGGTGACTGACAGTCTAGTCCCCTCAGGCCAACTTTTACCTGGGTTCACCTATCAGGTGACCAACATTGATGGAGTGCAGAAAGATCATCCCATGGCAGTAGTAAATCTCAGCTGGGGAGGTGTCACTGGCCCAAAGAGAGTGGCAGTGTCTACAAACTTGCCTGTAGATTGTCTACTGGGAAATGATCTAGAGATCTCAGCCTGGGCTGGGGTAGAACAAGAACCCCATTCCAAAATGGTAGGCCTTCCAGAAAAGGTTAGTGGGGCTGTGATGGCCACAGCCCCAGCTCGAGCAGAATTCCTTCCTAAACAGGTTGGAAGGGCTGTGATGGTCACAGCCCAAGCTCAAGCGGACTTCCCTGAAAAGGTTGGCAGGGCTGTGATGGCCACAGCCCCAGCTCAAGCAGAATTCCTTCCTAAAGAGGTTGGAAGGGCTGTGATGGTCACAGCCCAAACTCAAACAGATTTTAGTGTTGTGAAGCCTGAAAATATGGATCACTTCACTCAGACACTCAGACAGAGAGTATTGGGGAGGCAGAAAAGTCTCCCTCCCACCAGACATTAGGTGAGAGTCAGCCTCCTCAGGGAACTGACCCTATCCCTTGTGAAGGAACTGCCCCAGAGGTAGTCAGGCCTAGCCTGGCAGAGCCCCTGATGTCAGTGGACCCTTCCAAGGTGGGACCCAGTCTGGAGCAGGTAACCTGCCCCTCTCTACCCTGCCTCAGTCAGCCCAGGGCTGTAGAGGTCAGGGAGGCCAGTGGACCCCAAAGGGCCCCCTGTCCAAAAGAACACCCCCATCAGCAGATTAGGGGCACCAAAGCTAGCAGCCCTAGCAAGGTGAAAATTCCAAAAACTCCTGAGGGATCTCCCTTACTCTTAGTTAGTAACCTCCCCCAGATGGACTCTGTTGGGCACAGCCAAACCTGGGACCCAAAGGCCCCAAACCTGACCTGTCCTTCCAGTAAGCCAACAAAAGGGACCCAGACTCCAGCTGTTGGTAGCCAGAGGTTGACCCTGAGAGAACAATGCAACTCAGTCATGATAAGAAAGGCACACATGGCGGATAGTGATTGGAGGAAGCTGAGCCCTACATTAGTGGAGCCTCACTTCAGTACTCCATCTCAACACCAGCCTTTTACTTTGCCAAAACACACCACAGGTAGAGATTCCCTATGGTGGAGACCCTCTGATACCCCCAGGGTCAGGGATTGCTTAGTGGACCATGAGACAGGGGGTAACCATGCTAGTGCAGGTACTTCCTTATATGGCCACTAAGGCAATATAGGCTTACCTGGTCAAGGATAGCCTTATCTCCTTTGGTTTGTGGGGGGGGGGGGTGTGTAGGAAGGTGGATACCTGACTATGGTTATCCCAGATTGTTTGCCTTGTGTTTAGCTGGTTTTCGACTTAGTTGGCCTGCGATCCTGCTAATCAGGGCCCCAGGCTATCTGCTCTCACTGTAAAAGGGACTCCATGTACTTTAGGTACATCTCCAATTGTATATTGGGTCACCTTATGAGCCCCTGTATAGTGTACCATAGGTACCCAGGGCATAGGTGCATCCAAGGCCTACCAGGGGCTGCAGCATATCTTATGCCACCCCTGGCTGGCCATCCAAACTGACACAACTGGCTGATCACTCAGCTGGGGCAAGGTCGTGTAAACACCCCTTGCTTAGGTATAGTATTCCTATACCTGCCATTATATATAGACACATATATACCTATAAGTCACTCCTATAGCAGGCGTTAACAATCCTGAAGTCAGAGTGCTTGGTTTTATGTGAGATGAGGCTCTAGCATGAGCTGAGCCTGTCTGCAGCTTTCGGAACCATGTCCTTATAGCTGTTCTATGGTATAGCCATACCATATACTCTGAAGTGCATTATAATCCTCGCGGTTGAATGCTAACTTTGGTTTGGCTTTATCAAAACATGTCGTGTAAGGTTTCATACGCTTTGGAATACTACCCCCTCGCCAGTTCTGGCGACGGGGGTAGCATTCCACCCTTCTAGAGGGAGAAGACATGTGGTTCCTGTTAATCCCGGTTAAAGTTAACCAGAGCCTCAGCACCACAAAATGGATGCTGCTGTGGTTCTGGAAATCTGGACCCTGTTGTTATCCCGATATCGAGGTCCAATACCCGTGTCACAAAATATCAACGTACCATGACGAATTTGGTGTCAACAGACCGATAATGATTAGGACATCATTCCTATGCATTTGCATCATAATCGAAGGTTGCTAACACCCCTAAATCGTAGTTTCCGTCCCGACCCTTTAGACTCCATTTTTGTAAACGACATCCATCTTACGTCATGCCCTCATGATAAGTCAATTAAAGGTCGAGCTTGATCTAAAAGGACACGTCCACCTTCCCTGACTTCCCCCTGACCTGTCCCAACTGACTCCATTGCCTTTAGCCAAACCTGTTTGGGCAGCTCCTCACCCAGTGGCCCAAAACGATAACATCAATGCATAACATTCCACAACCTATTCACTACATACAGACCATGCTTTCTACAAACATGCACCTGTCCACGTTCCCTGTTTTATGGCCAGTTTTATGACTAGGAGGTGCCTTTCTTTATTGGTGTTTCCTCGATATCTGATGGGCGTTCCGGGCCTAACCGGGTAATCCATCACGAACTGGACATCTAAAATATGGGCTTGCTTACATGACTTCGCTCTTTGTATTATTGTAGAAATATGTGTATAGCCATATCATAAACTCAAGAATTCTTGCTCGCAGCCATTATTTTTGTATATAAGGAGAAGGCTGGTTCTGTAAAAACGAACAGTCTCCCGAGAATATACTCCCCGTGTGGTGTCCTTCTGGGACACGTGTTACTTGGTAGCTGCCAATAAAACTTGATCTCTGACTGTGACTAGAAGACTCCGTGTTTCTGTGGTCCGGAACAAGGGAGAACTCAGAGGTCTTCGGGTGTTATCCCCTGGCACCAACGGGTTCCTAAAAACCCGTTACCTCAGTTGGCGCCCAACTCGGGGCGGTATCAAGCGGCAACGGTCCAAGCCAGATGTTCGTGAGGAGCTTTGTGTGAAAATTCCGGAGGACGGCCAGCCACTTCAGCGACCCCTGTATGTCGACGTGGTTCCGAAGGTCTTTGCTGCGAGGTTCCCCGCGTCCCGACGGCTACGAAGGACTGCTGCCCTGACTATCGCCTTGTTTTGGACCCAGTGATCCTTGGTAGAGCGAAACGATAGACGAGTCTTCTAGCGACGTCACAGATCTTCAAATACTTCAGTTAAGTATGAGTGGAGCGTCTCCCAGTCCTTAGTTTGTCCTTAGTTTTTGGTATCCTTGAGATACGCTTTGATTTGGTACTTGCAAGCCCCAAAGCCGAAGGACTCGTGTTTTCACGAGAAAATATCGTAACAGATAATCCTTTGAAGTTTGAAGCTAGACTAGTGAGCGAAGATGCCTGGTTTTAGCAGACTTGGAAACTTGTTTTGTCTTGGTTGTAGTAAGGACTCCCGATTAGAGGATTCTTGTCCGGTTCCTCCAATTGCAACTCCAACGTATGAGCTCCATGTGAAGCATGGCGTAGGTCCTATCGCATATAATGAAGTATGGATAAAATACACCCGCAAGGATGGTGTTTTAAAATGGCCCCAATATGGTAGTTTTGACTCAGAAATTTTAGATAATTTAGAGGTCAAATTGTTCAAGAAGAAAGCCCGGCCGGCGATGTTTGACTCTTTCCGTTTATGGCGTAAAGAGGCCAAACAAAAGGAAATTAAATTAGAAAAGAAAAAATAAGAGAGAAAGAGGTATTTCGGTAATGCAAGCCGCGATAAAATTTAAAGACAACGAAGAAGATCAAATGAGTGAGCAGTTGCACAGGCAACGTAAAATGGCAATAGATAAATGCTATCCTGTTTTACCATCTCTTCAGCAAGAGACAGTAAAGGAGCGCGAAAAAGATCCATTAATGGCGCATTTGCTAAGTTCGCCACCACCCTATGCGCAAAATGCCACAGCACCTCCGCAACCTTTAGTTGCACCTCTGGTAGCTGTTATGCCGGCTCCTTTACAACACTCACCAGCCGCTCTTCAGCTGGCTTCTATTTCTCTGGTGCAGCCTCCTCAAGGCTCACCGATCACATCTACTTGTCCTCCTGTTCCTCCTACAACTTCGCCTAGCGCACCTTCTATTTCCTCTGATACTCGTTCTACGAATGCTTCTGTTTCTGCTTTGCGTGACTCTGTTCTGCCACCAGTTATTCCTCCACTTTCACCTTCTGTCTGGCATAAAATGGCCAGCATTGTTACTAACATTCCTTCACCACTGTTTCGGTCGCCTAAAACGACCCCTAATACGGGACAAAGACAATTACGAAGCCAAATGCCTGATTATCAGGAGAGGGAATCATTGAATAAGTTAGCACGGAATTGGGCTATGGATACAGCGAGATATGATGTAGAGTCTGTCATGAACGTCTTCCGTCAATGGGATGAACCAACGCAAAGATACGTTTTTGAACAGATGTGTGTTTTTCTGTGTGAGGATTTGGAAGATAATGGTCAAGAAAGCAACACTCGAGAATTGTGTAATGTACGATTTAAATTTGGGGAAGGTATGATCGTAGGTCCCGATGTCGAAAAAGCAGTTGAGATATTATTATCATATCGAAGTACGGGTGGTAATTCTGGGTCATCATCTGAATGTGGTACATCTAGTAGGAAAAGAGCGAGACAGTACCCCATGAGAGAGGTTCCTCCGGTTTGGAGGGAAGGTGATGCGAATGCAAATCCACCAATTCTGCCTCATTTCCAGCGTGTATGGGTACATGTCCCCTGGAAAAGATCAGAGGTTTTAGCACTCAAGCAGACACTACCTGATCCTCGTAAAAACCCGACTGGGTATTATAAGGAGTTATCGCAAACGGCAAGCTCATATATAATGAATTTAGCGGATATAGACATGCTGTTTGGGAACGTTGTTCCACATCCTTTATGGAGTAAAATTCGTCATACGAACCATGACCAGGAACTAGGTGACTCATGGGCAAACATTACCGCTACAGATGCTAGACAAATTGGTGGTTTTAAACCTGAGCCGTTAATAGCTGAACTTCCCGGTAGGATTATCGCGTACATGAAAACAATAATGCCTGAAGTACGCGTAAACTGGGATAAGCTATCTGCGTGTAAGCAGAAGAAAGATGAGAATGTGTCTGACTTTTTCACGAGATTTGAGGAGACTTTCACCGATCATAGTGGTCAAGATATGGCTACCGAGGGTGGTCAAAGATTGTTTGTAGACAAATTCGTACATAACTTACTTCCTGAACTATGTAATAAACTAAAAGATTCAGAGAGTGCTTGGGCTGTCTCTACGTCAGCGCAGATTTTAGCCACAGCCCAGTACTATGAAAATAGGCGCAAAGACGAGCTAGATAAGGCAGACAAAAAGACGAAAGATTTAAAAACTAAAGTTCTTCTCTAGCAGGCCTATCCGCCTCGTGTGGCTAGTCAGCCCAATTATCAGCAACAACAGCAGTATTCGAGAAACACGCAAGGAAACAAGTTTTCCCATCAACGTCTTCCGTATGGCCCGAATCAATGTGCGTATTGCAAGGAAGAGGGTCACTTCAAAAGTAATTGTCCGGCTCTTGCGCGACGGTTAAACGGCGTTTCGGGTGTAAGGGGAAGAGGTGTTCAACATGCCCCTAGAGGTAGGGGTCGTGGAAATTTCTCCCAGAACACAGTTTCTTTTCCGCCTCAGAATTCCATGAACAGCTTTGACCAACAGAATAATGCATTGTCTAGGTCAGCTCAGTACTATGCTGACGACTATTACACCGAACACGATACTGAGGGTAACGATTGCTAGGACAGCCATGGACAAAGAGAGGGAGTCGTTTCAGTTCCAGTAGATCAGAATGGACCTTATGTCGAGGTAATTGCCTCAGGAGTGTCAGAGCCATTTCTGCTGGATACTGGTGCTACAAAAAGTTCTATTATGCACTCGAAACTTCCTGGCGCACCTTTGTCTGGCGAA
Source organism: Lissotriton helveticus (assembly GCF_964261635.1). Lineage (NCBI taxonomy): Eukaryota > Metazoa > Chordata > Amphibia > Caudata > Salamandridae > Lissotriton > Lissotriton helveticus. Next base: position 194,796,428 of record NC_136069.1, read on the forward strand.
ATGAATGTCTCAATAGGTTTCTCTGGCGCCCCTGTTAGAAACCCGATCTCTGGTCCTATACCACTTTCTGTTGGCCCATGCGAATTAGAAGCACCCCTCATTTTGACAACAGGTTGCGGTGAAAATTTGTTAGGTTTGGATTTACTAAAGAGGTTGTATGCGACTCTATACTGTTCCCCCTTGGGAGTACAACTTACTTTAGGTAAGAAAGTCATTTCTCCAATGTATTTGTCAAAGGAAAATATTCCAGCTGAATTGTCATCACTCCCTGATATACTTTGGGCTAATGGTTCTAATGATGTCGGTCGTTTGGAGATAGCACCGTATGTCATAACTTTGAAAGCCAACGTTAGGTTGCCACGTATTCCTCAATACAAAATATCTAGCGAATGCGAAAAGGCGTTGTTGACGATCATTTATGATCTGATCGATAAAGATGTTATAGAGGAAACAACAGGAAATGTTTGTAACAGTCCAGTTTTGCCCGTCTTAAAACGCACTGATCCTTCACAACCGCCTGTATACAGGTTCGTGATTGACCTCAGAGAAGTGAATAAGGTAGTTATCCCACAGTTTCCCGTTGTCCCCGACATTACTGCATTATTGACCATGGTTCCAGCTTCAGCAGCTTGGTTCTCGGTGATTGACCTGAAGAACGCTTTCTTCAGCATCCCGATTGCTGAGGAGAGTAGAGACCTTTTCGGCTTCAATTTAGGAGGACGAAGCTTCCGCTTCAAGTGCGCTCCTCAAGGCTACTGCGAAAGCCCATCAATATTCAGCCAGGCCCTGAAAACACAACTGGACACTATTGTTCTGCCAGATGGGTCAACTCTGATTCAGTATGTAGACGATCTGCTGATCGCTGGAGACACTGAAGAAATTTGCAAACATGCCACATTGTCATTATTGCGTCACTTATGTGACATGAAGCACAAAGTCTCTCTTTCCAAACTACAATTTTGCCGACAAGAAGTAACCTACTTAGGTCACATCTTGTCAAAGGAGGGAAGGAGACTGACACCAGAAAGAATACAGGCAATTGCAGATCTGAGTGCCCCAAGGACACAGAGAGAGGTTCGAGCCTTCTTGGGCATTACATCGTACTGTAGACAATTGATACTGAAATTTCTCACTACTAGCTAAACCCTTGCTGGCACTACTCTGCAAAGACACACCCAATCCTATGCCCTGGTCTGAAGATTGTCAGACGAGTTTCCACGAGTTGCGTGATGCATTGTGTTCAGCTCCTGTGTTGGGAAACCCCAACTACAGTAAGCCTTTCACATTATACGTCCATGAGAAGGAAGGTTGTGCATTATCAGTCCTAACACAACACTTTGGGGACAAACAGCGCCCATGCGCGTATTTTTCGGCAACTCTAGACCCTGTGGCTAAAGCCCTACCAAGTTGTCTGAGGGCTACCGCCGCAGCAGCTGTCTGCATTCGACAGTCTGCTGGATTAGTCATGAATAATACTCTGATCGTTATGGTTCTGCATGCAGTAGACATTTTGCTAAACAGGACAAAGACACAACATCTCACTAGCGCTCGACTATCCAGTTACGAACTTACACTGTTAGCAAGTCACATCCACATAAAGAGGTGTGATACACTCAACCCCGCTACGCTACTACCCATCCCGACAGAAACAGACAAAATTGATAAACATGACTGCTGCTTTAGGACAGAAGAAGAGACAAAAGGGAGAGTAGACTTACAGGACACTCCCCTTCCCGAATGCAATGATACTTTATGGGTTGATGGTTCATGTTTCAAATTGCCGAATGGTGATACGACTACAGCATATGCCGTAACTACATTACACACCATTATAGAGACCGCGCGCATTTCCCACAATTCTGCACAAGCTGCAGAGCTGATTGCGCTTACTAGAACATGTGTGTTGGCGAAAGGAATGCGAGTGAATGTGTGCACTGACAGCCAATACGCCTTTGGTGTGGCTCACAGTTTTGGGAGATTGTGGCGTGAACGTGGGTTCCTTACGTCACATGGTGCAAAGATACAACATGGTCCGCTAGTTAATAAACTCTTTGAGTCACTGACCTTGCCACTACAAGTTGCCATCATGAAATGCAGTGCACACAAAAAGATTCAGGATGATATTGGCCGCGGGAATGCATTTGCAGACGAGGTTGCGAAAGAGACTGCAAGGAACACGATGAGTCGGATGTATGTTGTAGGTCCCGCTAGATGGGTTACTGATGTGGGAATGTGTGAGGACACCATTAAAAGCGTGAAATCTATACAAGCCGAGGCGACTGAGAAAGAGGTGAATGAATGGAGAGAAAGTACAGGTAGATTAGATACGAATGGTTGTTGGGTCGAATTGTCGGAACACCAGCGATGGCTATTACCTAACGCATATGTACTTGCAGTAGTAACAATGGCTCATGGAATTGCACACATCAGTTCGAGAGGAATATGTAAACTATTGGCCCCAGTATGGCAGAATAGTAATATCCCAAAATATGCAGAGAATGTGGTCAGAAACTGTATGGTATGTTTAAAGTACAATCCCGGTAGGGGAACCCCAACTCCAGCTGGTCATTTTGCGCCTCCAACGTATCCGTTCGAGGTTTTGCAGCTCGATTTCATCCACATGGAGAGGTGCAACAATCTGAAATATGTGCTCGTTGTTGTTTGCGCCTTTTCAAGGTGGGTGGAAGCGTACCCCCTTAAGGACAATACTGCCTTGTCAACTGCCAAAGCCCTTGTCAAAGAGTTCTTCCCGAGGTTTGGTATGCCTAGAATTGTCTGGAGTGATAATGGAAGTGAATTTGTAGGACGCGTGATGAAGAGAGTGTGCGAGTGTCTAGGCATATACCAGAAGTTCCACGCTGCAAATCACCCCCAATCAGCTGGATTAGTAGAGTGCTACAATGGCACATTAAAGCTGAAATTAGCCAAGATCCAAGCCAGTACAGGTCTTAAATGGCCTGACGCCCTGCCTCTAGCACTCCTGTCGACCAGAATGACTGTCCATTCCAGATTAGGACTTAGCCCCCACGAGATAGTGTTTGGCCGCCCAGCCAACGTCTGGGGCGTGCCAAGACCAAAGAAACTCAGTGAAATAGAACACCCCGTACTGCTTGACTACTTGTGCGAATTGACAACTAAATTGCGTGTTTTACACCAACAGGTTCACAGTTCCTCTCCGCCAGCCTCTGACGATCCAGGTCACACCATCGTACCCGGCACGTGGGTTTTGGTGCGGAACTTCCAGCGCACCAACAACGAACAACCGAGGTGGAACGGACCGCACCTGGTACTTCTTTCCACGAGTTCTGCCATTCGGGTGGAAGGCAAAAAGAACTGGGTACATGGGACCCATTGTAAACGGGTCCCTCTGCCCCTTCCATACGACCGGTGGGTCAACGAAGGACTTGCCGACTCAGAGACAGAATCCGTACCTCGCTTCATCCCTTTCAGCGATGCACGTTTGAAAGAGACTGGTTCCGAAAAGGAGAGTGATCATATTTTGCAAGGACTTGTGCCACCGTCTATGCAGTTAGACACTACCGAACCTGAGACATTGTTTGAAGACCACACCGTACCTGGGAAACGACGGTACAACCTAAGATCTAGCCCAAGAGACTAATAAAAAAAAAAAAGCAAACTAATGTGATTACTTTTCCCCTACGAACTATTTTTGATTTTTCAGCTCTCTCACTCTCAGGAAACTTGCTCATTTTTGATTTTCGAACCGCCATCCGGTTCCGCTGCTAGGGTCGCGGTTGAAGTCTGGGGAGTGCAACTGGGGAAGTTTTAGGTCAACGGTTCTGGTTGGTCCGAGGGAGTTACCCTGGACTGAACGGAGCGCACTCCCTGGCAGAATCAACCTACCACCGCGGGCAGCAAGTAGAGGATGGAGTTTCCAAGGGTAGAGAGACCTGCCAAACTTACGAACTTTGAAAGACAATTGTGTACGATACTGTCCAGAAGAAGATTTTTAATATTATGTGTTTTAATGCTGTGTAGCATAGTGATGTTCTTGACTGGTTATGCTCTATTCGTATTTCAAGTTTCCTTGTTTTCGAATGACACTCGACCAACGCCTCCTCCCACTCTCTCCCCGCACTCCTTTCACCCTCTACCCGAACACGAGTCTGCCAGAAGACTCGAATTCGTAAACAACTCCTTCATTCAACTCCTACACCAACACCAATCCATAATGAACACATCAAACTGTTGGATATGCGGACTCATGCCACACACGACTGATAAGGGTATCCAATACTTCGTCCTGCCGTTCAGTTATCATGGTTCTCTGTGGGCTTTCCAGACCACGTTCTTATTCGCCCTAGAACCATACCCGACCCGTTCCACTGAGAGCGATTCCAGTAACAAGGCACTAATAGCAGGGATAAGAAATATGAGTAGGGATATCGACACCTATCTAACGATTCCCAAAGATGAACTCACTCCGTACGCCCGTTGGAACGTAACTAAATATGGGGTTTACCTGAGTAAGAGCCAGACAGCGAAGAAATCCCGCCCAGTTTGGATAGTACCCCACCGAGGTCACTTATGTTTACAAGGTATCGGTAGGGATCCCAAAGCACAATTAGGAAAGAGCATATGCACGGAAACATATGTGTTCGCTTCCCGAACCTCCCCTATACTCCTAGCAGCCAAAGGCACGTATTTCGTCTGCCACGACCAAGCCTACACATGGTTGCCCCCTGACTTCTCAGGTACATGTTTTATCTCATTTCTGCTGCCTCCCACCTACACGGCCAGAGCAGATTACCACCGGACAAGGACAGCTAGGGGTGTCGTGAGTAAAGACGACACCGCAAGTCAGGAATTCGCTGACTTTGCAAAGGGTTTTCTGCCATTTTGGGGGCCTATGGTGAACAGCAGGAATATTCGTCAATTAGCAAGGATAGTTGAATCCGCCGTGATTGAAACGGCCGGAGCCCTTGGCAATTTGACAACCGAGCTTCAGTCGGATCGACTTATGACCCTTCAGAACCGAGTTGCCCTAGATATCATACTCGCCGATCGTGGTGGTGTGTGTAGAGTGATCCAATCCAGTTGTAGCATTTTCATCCCTGATAACGCACCGACAGTGTACCAGGCCATCTCTAAACTACACGAAATATCTGGTTCCCTTCACGTGGAAAAAGGAGATTGGTCCTTGCTAAGGTGGTTCTGGGGCCTGATCACTGCCTGGGGATGGAAAACACTGATCTTCATTGGGATGATCTTAGCGCTTCTGTTTATGTTCTTCCTGTGTGTACAGTGCGCTCCTGCACTCTGTGGCCTCTGTGCTACTTCATGTGTACGGAAGCCTGTGTTAAAGGACGGACTGAGCAACAGAATGATGCTACAGCATCATCTCCACGAATTCCTTCATACAGATTTAGACTCAGATTAACATGAGTTATTGCCTTACATAAGGGCAAAAGGAGGGTCTGTGGTTCTGGAAATCTGGACCCTGTTGTTATCCCGATATCGAGGTCCAATACCCGTGTCACAAAATATCAACGTACCATGACGAATTTGGTGTCAACAGACCGATAATGATTAGGACATCATTCCTATGCATTTGCATCATAATCGAAGGTTGCTAACACCCCTAAATCGTAGTTTCCGTCCCGACCCTTTAGACTCCATTTTTGTAAACGACATCCATCTTACGTCTTGCCCTCATGATAAGTCAATTGAAGGTCGAGCTTGATCTAAAAGGACACGTCCACCTTCCCTGACTTCCCCCTGACCTGTCCCAACTGACTCCATTGCCTTTAGCCAAACCTGTTTGGGCAGCTCTTCACCCAGTGGCCCAAAACGATAACATCAATGCATAACATTCCACAACCTATTCACTACATACAGACCATGCTTTCTACAAACATGCACCTGTCCACGTTCCCTGTTTTATGGCCAGTTTTATGACTAGGAGGTGCCTTTCTTTATTGGTGTTTCATCGATATCTGATGGGAGTTCCGGGCCTAACCGGGTAATCCATCACGAACTGGACATCTAAAATATGGGCTTGCTTACATGACTTCGCTCTTTGTATTATTGTAGAAATATGTGTATAGCCATATCATAAACTCAAGAATTCTTGCTCGCAGCCATTATTTTTGTATATAAGGAGAAGGCTGGTTCTGTAAAAACGAACAGTCTCCCGAGAATATACTCCCCGTGTGGTGTACTTCTTGGACACGTGTTACTTGGTAGCTGCCAATAAAACTTGATCTCTGACTGTGACTAGAAGACTCCGTGTTTCTGTGGTCCGGAACAAGGGAGAACTCAGAGGTCTTCGGGTGTTATCCCCTGGCACCAACGGGTTCCTAAAAACCCGTTACCTCACTGCTGCCACAGACACAAGTCTGACCTACTGCTGCTGGGAGTCCTTCCAGCGAGGGAGGCTTGGACAATAGGTTTCCTGTCTTGGGAGGTGCTAACACCACCCCAGACAGGCCATAGTGTATTGGGGCAGGGAGGGCTGAATGAAATGAGACACTGCCTGGGGCACACAAGTTGTCCCATGCATAGCCCGGTTCAAACCAGTTGCTGGGGCACTCCATCCCCAGCTCTGGCGCAAAACTGGACAAAGGGAAAGGGGTGTAACCACCCACTTCCCTGGTCCCACCCATAGGAGGGACCGAGCAGGTAATCCAGCCCCTCAGATTAGTATATAGGTAGGAGCTGAGTCAAGAGACTTTAGATTTATCCTGAACTGAAACTTGTAACAAAACTCTGAACCTTCGACATTCTACTGAACTTAGAAGACTGAGAAATCTCCCTTGTGGTCAAGGAGTGACCACCCTGTACCTACAGGCACCATCCAGCAATCTGCTGTTTACTTTGTCGACGCTCCCGCCGAAGCCCGAGAACATAGTCCAGCAAGAGCCAGACTTCCAGACTTCTTTGACCCCGATCCACAGTCCCTGCAAAGCTGAGACCCGTGGACGCGACGAGAGACGTGGGTCCGGCCATCTTGAAAAGCCTTCTCCTTGCTACTTGTGCAGATTCTGAGGCACCCTCGAAGTTGTGCATTGGGGATTGAGAAGCCCCAGCTCCGAGCATCATTTGCACCAAAAATCAGCCCTCCACACTCCACGAGTTCTGCGTGGGGCCCTTCTGCATTTTCCTGCTCGACGCGTCTGTCCGGTTACTTGCTCGTTGGCTAGTGGCCTCTGTGACGACGAACCTTTAAATCTACACCACCTGCCTGGTTGCTCCAGGGGGGCCCTTGCTTCCCTGCAAAGGAGAAGCCCCATAGACCTTGCTGGTCTATCCCGAAGCAAATATTCGATTCCTGCGTGGGTTGCATTTGCCAAGGCCTGTTGACTCCAATCCGGAAGCCGACACCGCCAACAGCGAGATCCTTCTTGGGACAGTCGTATCCAGCTCCTGGTTGTCATTGACGCTGTAGGAGAGTAGGGTCTGCTTCCTATGGTCACCCCCACTTTTTGCTTTTGCTTTACTGGTTTTTGACTTAGATGTGGCTGTGGGCCTGCTAATCAGACCCACAGCCCAGATGCACTCTCTCTAAATTCACACCATGTACTCTAGGTACATCCACAATTGGGAATTGGTTCACCTTATCAGCCCCTGTAGAAGTGTACCCTAGGTACTCAGGGCATAGGTGTAACTAAGGACTACCAGGAGCTGCAGCATGTATTATGCCACCCCTGGCTGGCCACTCAAACTGACACAACTGGCTGTTCACTCAGCTGGGGCAAGGTCGTGTAGTCACCCCTTGCTTAGGTATAGAATTCCTATACCTACCCTTAAATATAGACACCCAGTAACCTATAAGTCACTCCTATGGCAGGCCCTAACAATCCTGGAGGCAGAGTGCTTGGTTATGTGTGAGATGGTGCTCTAGCATGAGCTGAGCATGTCTGCAGCTTTCGGAACCATGTCCTTATAGCTGTTCTCTGATATCGCCATACCATATATTCTTAAGTGCATTATAATCCTCGCGGTTGAATGCTAACTTTGGTTTGGCTTTATCTAAACATGTCATGTAAGGTATCATATGCTTTGGAATACTACCCCCTCGCCAATTCTGGCGACAGGGGTAGCATTCCACCCTTCTAGAGGGAGAAGACATGTTGTTGCTGACTATCCCGGTTAAAGTTAACCAGAGCCCCAGCGTCACAAAATGGACGCTGCTGCCACAGACACAAGTCTGATCTCCTACTGCTGGGAGTCCTTCCAGTCACGGAGGTTTGGACAATAGGTTTCCTGCCTGGAGAGGTGCGAGCACCACCCCAGACAGGACTTTGTGTATTGGGACAGGGAGGGCTGAATAGATTGAGACACTGCCTGAGGCACACTAGGTGCCTCATGCATACCCCAGTTCAAACCGGTTGCTGGGCTTTCCAGCCCCAGCTCTGGCGTGAAACTGGACAAAGGAAAGGGGGTGTAACCACCCCCCTTCCTGGTCCCACCCATAGGAGGGACCTAGGAACGAATCCAGCCCCTTTTAGCTGTATAAAGGTAGGAGCTGTGTCCCTAGACTTTAGATTAATCCTGGAATCGACTTGAAACGAAACTCTGGACCCTTCAACATTCACCTGAACTGAAGACTGAAGAATCTCCCTTGTGACCAAGGAGTGACCACCCTGGGCAACCAGGCACCCTCCAGCAACTCGACGGCTTGCTTTGTCCCTGTTCCCGCCGGAACCCGAGCACAGAGCCTGACAAGACCTCGACTCCCGGACCTCTCTGACCCCACTGCACTACTCCAGCACAGCTGAGCCCCGTGGAAGGCGTCGGAACCCGTGGAACCAGGCAACTTAGAAAGTCTTTAACTTGCTAACAGCGCAGCTCCTGAGGCATCCTCGAATCTGTGCCCTGGGGACTGAGACACCCCGACACCGAGCTCCACCTGCACTGAAGACCAGCCCTCCACACTCCACGAGATCTGCGTGGGGCCCTTCTGCTTGTGTTCTGCTCGACGCATTGTCCCGGTTGCTGGCCAGTTGGCTAGTAGCCCTGTGACGACGATCCGTTTGAAAATCCATTGCTGGTCTGGTTGCTCCAGACTGGCACTTGCTTCCCTGAAAAGATGAAGCACCTCAGACTCTCCTGGTCTGCACCAGAAGCTCTTTGTGTATCCTGCGTGGGTTACCTTTACTTAGGCATGTTGGCTCCGATCCGGAAGTCGACCCCTCCATCTGCGAGAACCTTCGTGGGACAGCTCCTCTCCAGCACCTGGTCGTCCTCGACGCCTCCTGGTCCGCGTGGCTGCAACGACAAGCTTCACGACAGCACCTGATTGCTCCTCGACGACATCTGGTTCCTTCCTGGTTCCACCCGGTCACTGGCTAGTGAGCTAGACTCTGTCCCCTCTGCTTTCAGGTCTTCTTCAACTCCGATCCACCCTTGGATCCACCCGGACATCTTCCTCCTGGTCGCCTGCAGCATCTTCTTCCAAGGCTCCATAGCAATCAACGAGAAAACCCGACACACTTTGACACCTATGCACCCGCAGCCTGTGGGTGGGATAACGCAAGTACTTCGGTGCTCCTGTAGGGATTGACTATCCTAGTGTCTAGTTTTGTTAGTTGTACATTCCTAGTTAGACCGGAAGTGTCCTAAGTCTTCAATTACTTACCTTTTAAGTTCCTATTGACTTCCTATTGACTCTCGCGTGAGTGTACTGACACTGCACGCGCCGCCTGTGGGCCTCCCACTCCTAACCTAAGGGTCACATAGTGTAGCCCGAGCGATTCCCTAGGTCCTATGCCTTTCCTTTTCCCGAGTCGTGGTTCTTATACCACTTACTTAGTATATGGTTTTACGCGCCCCTAGGGCCTAACTGTAAATTGTGCTATTTAAAGTATTTCTAAGTGTAACTTGTTATGTGCTTTTGCCTCTGACCTCATAAAGAGTTCAGAGGAGTGTGTTAGTAAATAAATACATATATATTTTATATATATCCTGTGTGGTATCCTTTCATTTGATATTCAAGGGGTTACATATGGTAAAACAGCTGGCTTTACACGCCCTCAAGAGTCTTTTAGCCTAAGACTGTTATGTCCACGCTACCACTAGCGTAGCTGGTCTATAAGGTTGACTTACAACCACCACCATAAGGGTTGTTTGGACTGGTGCAAGGTGTTCACTAGAATAGTGAACATCATATACCAGGCCAACTTCTCACAGACGCCACCTGGTCCACGTGGCTGCAGAGTCAAGCTTCACGACATCACCTGATTGCTTCGTGACATCGCCTGGTTCCTTCCTGGTACCTTCCTGGTCACTGGCTAGTGACCCAGACTCTGTCCCCTCTGCTTTCAGGTACTCTTCATCCTCGATCCGCCCTTGGATCCACCCGGACACTTCTCTCCTGGTCGCCTGCAGCATCTTTCTTCAAGGCTCCATAGGATTCAGCGACGAAACCCGACACACTTTGACACCTATGCACCCGCTTCCTGTGGGTGAGGTAACGCGAGTACTCCGGTGCTCCTGTGGATATTGACTATCCTAGTGTCCTAGTTTTCAGTAGCTTTCTCCTGGTCCATCCGGAAGTGCCCTAAAAGAACTAGTTTCCATTTCTTTCGTTCCCATTATAACTCTATGGTAACTCGTGTGTGTGTTAAGACACTGCACACGCCTCCCGTGCGCCTCCTGCTTCCTATCCTTTGGTAGTACAGCGTAGCCCCAGTGATTCCCTAGGCCATAGGCCTATCCTTTGTTCGTGACGTGGTCCTTATACCACTATTTTAGTATATGGTTTTACGTGCCCCTCTGTATTTTGTGCAACTTATTGTATGATAATTGCATATCTTGTTATGGGCTTATGCCTCTGACCTCATAAAGAGTTCAGAGGGTTGTGTTAGCAATAAACACATATATATTTTTATATATAACCTGTGTGGTGTCCTTTCATTTGGTATTAAAGGGGTTACATATGGTAAAACAGCTGGCTTTACATGCCCTCTTGAGTTTAGCCTAAGACTGCTTTGTCCATGCTACCACTAGGATAGCTGGTCTATAAGGTTGACTTTACAACCATCACCATAAGGGTTGTTTGGACTGATACAGGGTGCCCACTAGAATAGTGGACATCACATACCAGGCCAACTTCTCACAGTGATCAGATGACCTCTGCATGTAACTGTAATGTTGTGGGGCCGTAGGCCCCCATGCATATGGAGTGACCACACGGACACAGGTTGTTGGTTGGTAGAACTAGCTCAGGGCAGGTGTGCCCGGCCCCCTTCATTGTCAGGGTCGTATGTCCAGTGACGCCTGTGCTGGATGGGGTTGGGGTGGGATGGGGTGTAAGCCAGCCCTCGGGGAGTGGCTGGTGACAGAACAACTAGAACAATGACCAGCAGGTCACTATATCCCTCAAATCTTTATTCAAAAATGGAACGACAAAGTTCAACTTGTGGGCGGGAATAAAACAATACATATGAACTTCCACTGAGTCTGTTCAGCTGCTTGCAGAAACAAAAAGATGGTACAACTGCAGCTAGGATTACCAGTTCTGCTTGGCACAGTTTAGTGTTGCTCTGCAGGTCCTTCTTGGACTCAAGATGTGGAAGTAGACACCAAAGTCTCTCTCTCTCTGTACAGTTCTCTGTGACGGTGCAGGTAGAGTGATGGTGAATCACTCATCAGTCCTGGTTGTTGCTGCATCCTTACAAATGCAGCAATGCTTCTCTCTACAGAATGGTGGAGTAGTTGCAAACATCCCTCTCACCAGGATGCCCCTCTCGCGGGTGTTCCCCTGTCACGGGATGTCTAGGAGGCCCTCTTCACCAGGCTTCCACTGGACTGGGTGTACTTTGCCGTGTCGCAAACGCCACCCTATAGGTAAGTGAAAGAAGGGCCACGAGTTCCACCTTCAAGTCCCTAGCTCCACCTGAAGGGTAGTTGGTTCCGAATAGGATTACTCCTGCCACTTAGCACAAGATCTTCGTCTTCCTGGGTCCTGCGTAAAGACCGGCTGTGGACTCATCTCTTGTGGCGAGACCCACTGTCACCGGCTTCTCTGAGGCCTTAACCCCTGGGTCGCCACAGTCTGGTGAGGAGTGGTCAGATCCTCTTATTCAGGACGTCCGAGCAGTCTCACCGTCCAGTCTCCCATGCGACCCCAAAGGTGGATGTCACAAATGGTCCAGCCTGCTCGCCTCTGCTGTCACCAGGTTTGCTTGGCGTTCCGAAGACTCATGGCTAGCTAGGTTCTCCAAATGCCACCAATGTTGTCCAGGTACTGTGCTCCATGCTAGAGGTTCTTGCTCTTGGTCACCTTTGCCTTCTGGTGTGCGAGTTGTCAGATTACACACTCCTCTCTTTTTCTCTCTTCTTATTTAACTTTCTTTGTGGTGGTGTCGGTCCACACAATTTGCTCCTTGTTGTTCTTTCCCTTTGCGACACGGTGTAGTCCCATCAGGTCGGACCAGTCCTCTTCATATGACGTGCAGTTCACATGGGTCTCCCTGGTCTTGTCCTACCCCTAGGACAATGCATTTTCTTCTTTCGGTGACCAGACCAGCCATCGTGACCTTCTTACTTTCACTCCTTCTCGTACTTTTTAGGTCTCGCGACTTGAATTCTCGCTCCCTCAATGCGCTTGCGCGCATTGAGGGAGCGAGAATTCAAGTGCTCAAAAAACTCGTGAAACCAAGGGTTTCGTTCATGCGGTTTTCTTTAAGTTCACGTGAATCACTTGATCAAACAAGCACGCTCATCAGCCTCCCTCCCTCCTAATTGCATTTTTTCACCGCCGCACAGCACATCAAAGGGCTTCTCCCAGCGTGTGCTGTGCGGCTTCTCCTCCCCTAATTATTCATGGCTGGCCGCTTCAGTTTCCCGGCCGCTCTTGGATTGAACCCTGTTTTCCTGCACCAAAGGTAATTCTAGCTCTCTCCTTCTCTAGCTTTGACTTCAAAGGGTGCCCCCTGTTTCACGGCCGGGCAGCACGCATGTCTCGCTCTTATTTCAGTGAACTTATCCACGAGTTATACAAGATACTTTGTGAAGTTCAGCTCGGCTGTTCTACATGTGATCAATTCTAGTGCCACCAGCGATTTACCTGATGCGTAAGTAAGCAAGCACCATGTTTACTAAAATGGTAATCATATCAAGTGTCCTCATTTGCCACGAATCTCACATAGTTGGCTTCTCTTTTCAGCAAATGTTATTCATAAGTGGGCTGTAACTTACTTTTAACTGCTTGCAGGACTGTCTCTTTTCCCTTACCTTTCTAGTGTCCCACCATCTTTGAACCCGCAATTCACCAACTTGCTCCGTTTCTCTTCACATTCAAAAAGTAATTAATTCAAATGCCTGCCCCTCTGAAAACCGAAGGGCACTGAAGAAGTCTGTAAATTTCATGCTTTGCTGCGATTAAGTAAAATATAAGTAATTAAATGTGAGAAAATACAAATGTGCAACTTCAGACATTTTTTGACACTAGAAATGCTCATGCTCATGCCTCTTCGGCTCTGAAAAGCTAGTTAGTTTACTTGCATGAATGGTTACTTCAGGGGAGGCTGTTCTCGTTTCATCCTGAATAGTGTCATGGAAGCCATTCGGTGTTCCAGCCTCATCTGGTTCTGCAGCAGCCCCTCCTGTTGTCGTGTTAAAATTCTTCCTGCCCCCCTTCCTGTTGTCCATGCTGTCTATAAGCGCGACCCCCTATCGTTGTCTCCTGCCCCCTCCCGTTGTCCATGCAGTCTTTACTCCCCCACCTCCCGTGTACTGATGTCTGTACAAGACACTCTAAAGGATGACCGCCCCTGTACATTGTTTAAAATCTACTTGTTTAAAAGTATTAAGGCCTATTTAAGACGTGCTCACTTACTTAAACAGACTAAACTGAGGGCACGAAACGGTTACTTTATTCACAAAACATTTTTTCCCACTTCTAGTGATATGATTCTCTGCACACAAGAGTACTTCACTATCCGCTTGCTGGGGGGAAGTGGCAGCGTAGTTCAGATAGAACGGGGAAGAGGTGTAAGAATGACAGAGGTGTGTGGTGTTTTATTATTATGTGTATATCAGCAGTGCTCTCTATGAGGCCTATGCGGTCCCAAAGGCGAGACCTATTGGCTATGCCAATGCTTGTTCTATCTTGACTCCTGGTCATTCTTATCAGACCTCTCAGTCATCTTCTCCGTGACCTTCTGGGAGTTCATCTTCTCCGTAACCTTCTGGCAGGTCATCTTCTTCGTGACCTTCTGACAGGTCGACTTCTCTGTGATCTCAGGCAGGTCGTCATCTTTGCTGACTTCTTGGCAGGTTGTTTTTGCTGACCTGTTGCTCTCTGGCTCCAGACCGTACTGTCAGTGTCTGGGGTACATCTTCGGCGCAACTTCTCTCCTTGCGCTCTTTCTCCATCTAATGGTACTTCAGGGTTGGGCGGCTTAGGCTCTTACCTTTTCCACTTGTGGTGTCTTCCATTCGCCCCTGGGCGCGCATGCCGTGCACTTTCCTCGGTCCTTCAGGGACTTGCTGCCTTCTCTCCTGGTGGCGAACTTCCTATGTATTTGCTGCTGCAGTGACCGCCTATGGCCACTAGGCATCACCGCAATTCTCCTTCACTGCCCCTGGCAGCCTTATGCATAAAGTTCCTTTTGCGCTTACTCGCTGACTGAGTATGTAGACTTTTATGCACTCCTTGCATGAGAGTTATTAGGGGGGGGATCTGTCACTTCTCTTCATGCAGGTACACTTTCTTTTCTTTAGGGGGTGCAGTGTCGATTTCCAGCGTGGGCCCAGGCTGTGCTCCCGATGCCCAGGCCTCGCGCTGTCTCCACTCTTCTCCTGTGGGGATGCTAGTGCTAGGACTCTTCTTTGACCTGGGTGGCTCTGGCGGCACCCTTGACTCTGCGGGTCACTTCGCACCAAGGCAGGTGCTTTATTTTCTTTTTTTTCAGATGGCCGCCGACACCGCCTAACTGCTTTGTGGCTGGAGTAGCCTAATCCGTGATGCACGTTGCTCCTCCAGCACCTGCTTCAAAGTAACCAGCCACCACTTGGTGCCATTACTGTTCATTCTGGGTTGCGCAGGAGGGCACAACAGGCATCAGCGGTGTCTCGAGCGGGCGCTACTCCCTCACTTGCCTCTTCTCTTTACCAGCGGCCGTGGGCTGCACACTATCCTTTTCACTGCCCCCTCCGCAGCTGCCTCTCACCTCGTGCTGGCTGCACGGGGGTTGGAGCTGCAGGCAGGAATCCTCCTGTTCATGGCCCCTGGACACAAAATGCTGGTGCAGTTTCAATGCCTGCAGAGTGTTCCACCCGTGGTTCCTATGGACAGTGAGCACCACTCACCAGCCTGTCCTGTGCTTTCTTCGCACCATGCAGTTGGCCGCTCCGCATCCTGCAGGGGTGCACTTTCTGTTTCGGCAGGGCAGCAATAATCCTCTGTGCTGCGCAACCTGCCTCCACACAGTGGAGAAGTGTGGCTCAGGGGTTAGAGGCAGCAGACCCGGAAGCTGAGAACGGTCCTGGACCAGGGTTCGATTCCCCGCCTCGGCGGGTCTTGGGCTAAAAATTCCACGGACTCGATAATTCTCGCCCCGGTGCCTCCTCGACTCACGGGTTCACACTCTGCGACTCTGGGCAATAGCTTGCTTAATCTCCACAACGGCCCCTCGCGGCGGGATGCCTGGCTTTCACCTTGTGGATACCCTGCTATCTCACAGGGGAATACCAGGAAGGGTTCCCTAAGCAAGCGCCGGGAAACCCACTGCGGGTAGCTGTGCGCTATATAAGCTCAACTACATTTACATTTACACACTTCAGGGGACGCCACACTGTTGTAAATAGGTTAGAAAGGCAACAGGACACGTCTTCTGGTTGTTAAGATAGGTTTATTAAGTTAGACAGGATAAGACAGCAGAGCAGTAAAACCTCACAGCTGACCAGACCAACTGCCAAGGCTGGAATCCCACACACAGCAGATAGGACACACTTCAGTTAGAAGATAGAAACACTAAGAAAGGACTACAGATACCAAGTAGCCATATTGGACCAAGTAAGAATATACAACACATCTTCTCCCCTTACAAACAAAACACAAATGAAAGACTCAAACATATGGTAAGAGTTAAAGCATGGAAAAACACAAAGAAGGAAACATAACACTTAGGAGGTCAGGGATCTCATGAACTTCCAGAACACGAAGGAAGAAAATCAAGATCAAGATGAGAATGAAGATGAAGATCACCATGACCACCTTCTCCCCTTCGATTGACAAAAATGAAGAGCCAGTCCACTCTCTACAATCCATCATTGTGGCCATCAAAAACGGAAATAGAGAGTTCACTTTCTCCAAATAATAATTGTCCGTCGCGGATTCTCGTTAATTTTGAAGATAGAACAGTTCTGGAAGAATGTTCCCAAAGGAAGAGGTGTGGCGCCGCGGCCAGGGCGACTGACGCTGGAATCAGGGGACCACGGTTTGATCCCCGGCTCCGGCGGCAGGTTAGCCCAGCACCATGTGACTCTGGGCAATAGCTCGCTTAATCTTCCCGACGGCCCCCAGCGCCTAGAGACCCTTACGGGTGATTGTGCGCTTTACAAATGTGGACTTTAAGGAAAATTTGGAAGCAGTTTTTTTTCCAGTCCAAAATCTAGTTCTGAACCAGGTGTCTAGGTTCTGGATCTTTTCCTCGGGTTGTGAGCCTCTTGTTGTTGTTCAGGACTCTGAATTTCCTTTGAATTTCATTTCTGTGGACAAACTGCCTCAGTACTGTGGGCTAAAAGTCTGGTTGTAAACACAGAACACTTATCCCGGTTCAAAGAACCACCTTGTCACAACTTTCTGTCGTGGTACTGGAACTGTTGTCCGTCACGAATCTCGGTCGTGAACTCTCCTGGTCCTGGGACTTCCTTTGTCCACTTCCGGTACAGATTGAGAGACCTTTGTCCTCTTCTGGTCCTGGGACGTCCTTTGTCCTCTCCCGGATCTAATTCTGGAACCTTTGTCCCCTTCCGGTCCTGGGACATCCTTCGTCCTCTCCCGGTACTGATTCTGGGACATTTATCCCCTTCCGGTCCTGGGACATCCTTCGTCCTCTCCCGGTTCCTGGTACTGCCGGTCCTGGGACTAATTTTGTCCTCTCCCGGTCGTAATTCTGGGGGCCTTTGTCCCCTTCCAGTCCTGGGACATCTTTTGTCCTCTCCATGTCTTGGTTCTGCAGGTCCTGGAATTTGCTTTGTCGTCTCCCAGTATTAATTATGGGGCCTTTGTCCCCTTCTGTTCCTGGGACATCTTTTGTCCTCTCCTGGTTCTGGTTTTGCCGGTTCTTAGGACTTGCTTTGTCCTAGCATTACATATGCCATAGTTTTCTCCATTATTGAGATACACATTACACTTTACAAATGTTCCCATTTGCTTTTCTTTTCATGAGATATATAGTCTTTTTATACTGTTGAATGGGGGCATCTCTTTTATGACTTAAAGTCAGATTTTTTTTTTATATCTGCAATACTTGCTTAAGAGCAACTCTCTCTCAAGCACTGGAATTGAATGAATTACTCTGTCCAGAAGTTGATGGTGGCTGCTTAACAATTTTTCTAATGTATTATCCATTGCGCTTTTTTCCTTTGAAATGTTCACATCTGTGTTGTGTTCTCACCTTTGCGTGTCATTTGAGACATTACTTTAATAAGCGTTTTAATATCACCATTAGACTATTTACCGTCCCAATTCTTAACTTGAGCCTTCTCCCTTCTAATCCCATTATAGTATGAAGACACAGTTCAAAAATTGCAAGTACATTCGTACTACCAGAGTTTGTTCGAGTTTCCAAATATAGATTTTAAAGTTTGGCCTTCCAATTCGTCTTCACAAACAAAATGACTGATGCAATACATAAAACAAACCACTAGATGGCGCTCTTGCGAAGAATAGGAAGCCTTCAGTTTTAACTCGTTCGTTTTTCCCAAGCGATTACGAACACTTTAACTTTTGTCCGGTCTCTGTGCTCAAAGGACTTTTATTTTATTAATTCCACAAAGCGCAGACGGGAACATGTTCTCTCAGAATAAAGTAACACCAGTCTAATAAAGAAATGCTCTCGCTCACCTTAACTTTCGGATAAATGCCAGTTTATCAGCATAAGAAATTCGTGTTGAAGGCTGTGAGATGCTTGTGCAGTCAGACAACGACTTTTCAAATTCTATTACAGGACCGGAGGCTTCGGATTATGCTTCTCTTTCTTATATTTGCTACTCACAGCAGCCAATGAAAAACGTTTTGTATGCAAATAAAACTACATTTCCCATGATGCTTGTACATACATCACATCCTGTATAGCCCCATAAGAGCTGCTGTACCCTGTGTCTCCCCCTCTTTGCTGCTCACGCAGACAGTTAAGTGCTCACAACATTATGCTATGATTAATGTCTTAGTTGACTGTTGGATTATCTTTGATGTTATTACCAGTATGTTTGCGCTCATATCGCGCTATATTAAATGATTTGCGCTTATATCGCACTATGTTAAAATGCTTTGCGCTTATTTCGCGCTATGTTTAATGCTTGTGGCAAGAAGGTGTTTTTGGTACTAGGAGTATGTATTTGTCGACTATTGCCTTACTTTTCTTGAGTCGGCGCTCGCGGGCGCCATTGGTTGTTTTCATGGTTAATAAAGGCGGAGCGGCTCCCGCTGGGAGCGGCGTACTCCGTGGAAGCTTTTGCTTAATTAACGGTTCGGCCTCTCCGGCCAGGTTTTGCGTCCCCCGATGGCCTGCGGGCATGGCAGTGTTTTATCGCGGGGAGCGGCGTACGGGTGTTGAGCCTCCTCCCGCAGCAGAGTCTGTGGATTGCTCTGTTGGCCCGTTCGGGCGCGGCTTCAGTCCCTGTTGGCTGCTAAACACCGCACAGCTTCATGGCTTACCTACATAAAAGGCAGGCGCGCGTCGCCTCGTTGTCAAATCCTGGGACTGTGGGTACGGCGGTGTACCCTCTACGCAGGTGGCCTTATCAGGCGTTCTGTACTCCCGCTGATCCTCAAATGCCGCGCTTCCCTCGATGGCCTCGCTCCCCATTGCCGGGGTCTTCAGGCCTCATCAGCTTCGCGATTATTGGTTTACACGTGGCCTCGGGGCAAGGCTGTTGCCTCTTATCTCCATGGTGCAGGGTTCGATCCCAGGTGCCCCGAGTCATGTTTCCGATTATCAAATGATGTATAATGTTTATAATTTATATTTTTGTATTTTTCCTACAATTTAAGTTTAATATTCTCCTGGTGTATGTTTTCATTATTTATACTGGAAGGCAGTAGTGCGCTTGGTAGCGTTTTTTGTTTCACCCACCGATACAATTTTCAGATCGCTCCTGCGGGAGTGGAGAGGTCGCTCTGCTTATGCCGGCGACATTGATCCTCATGGGAGGCCTGGGTTCGGCCGCAAACTGAACCAAGCGCTCCCTCTAGAGTTGAAATGCGGCGCTAGCGTTGCGCCATGATGAAATGGGTCTATGCGGTTTGTGTCTAGAATTTTGCTCCTAGATTAGGTTCCAACGATGCTGTTTCCAAATTGCAAAAGATTTCCTGTCACTTCCATAGGGTTGTTTGAATTATTGCGCGGCCTCGCGCTTTCTCCGCCAAAGGCTTTCCCTAGTAGCCGAGTGCGGTTATGGAGTCATAACGCTCCGGTGTGCGTAACCCACTTGGGCTTAATTTTGGGCGATTTGGCCTACGCACGTCGCACGCGTCCCCTGTTTGTTTTGTTTCGAGGTCTCAGTGCCTCCTGCTTTACCTGAGCAGATTTCCTGGTAGCCTCCAGGCTTAACAATAGGCTGGCCCTCGGAGTGCGCACACGCTCCTTGTATTTTACAATGACTCCGACGCCCTTTGGGCTGGTATAATGACTACAGCTTTGCTGAGGAGCCGATACATTATTAATTTCTCTGTTTTAGTGTGCACAGGGTTGGCTCCCCCTCTACTCCTCCATTGCGCTGTGCTTTGCACTACTATATATTGAATACGGATATCCCTTGAGGGTGATGGTGGGATATGTATATATATATATTGGAGGATGACAACTAACCGATAGGAGCGCAAGAGCCTCCTGAACTAATTATGTTGACACCCAAGTTCTCCACGTTCTTGTGTGGTCAACAGGGCCTAGAGTATGACTTTCCCTAACTCAGGGTTACAGGGCTTGATTGACGCCCATTATCGTTCTGCTACCACAAATCCTTGAGCATGATTTTGTTTTTATTTTAATTTATTTATTATTTTAATTTATTATTTTTATTTCATATTTCCTTTTCAACAATACGTAAGGCAGCCGCGCGCGTGTGACGGGATTTAGACTAGGGCGTTGCGACCTCCCCCTTTTGGGTATAGCTGAAGAATTGCCAGACTGCATCGCCAGGCTTCTTCTTTTTTCTAGTCGTCTCAGAAAGGGATTCCCAGACTTGACAGGCAGCAAATCAATGTCATAGTCAGCCATGATCGGCGTCGGTATGACACCATTTGCGCCAGATCGTCCGAGAGGCGCAAAGCCTTTCACAAGGTTGGGCACCAGGACACCCGATCCAGGCAGGCCCTTTTGCGACAGGCCCCTCTGGGACAGATTTGTTATTCGTTGCGTATATAAAGGGTAGACGTATTTTGCTTGTGGTCACATTCCTACTAGTGGATCAATTCTTTTCTCATCATATTCCACGGCTTCTTGCATATGTTTTCCATCATTTCCCGTAGCTTCTGGCATATAGCGTTCAGGAGAGAGTCTGGTGGTCTCCTCCTTCCCTTCGTTGGCAGTTGTTCCGGTGGCGGTTCTAATGGTTGTTGCTAGGTATAGGTTATCCCAAGCTCTCAGCTCTCTAGTACTCTCCGAGTACCGAGTTATTTTACCTTTCAAGTTAGTGGGATATATATGTATGGATAGGTCTATCTTAACAGGCCTTGGCCTCACGCTTCCAGACATCGGGTTTTGATGTGCTGGAATAGCCCGGTTATAACCTTCATACATTTGTGGCTCTTAGATTAGGTTTCAGGGTTTATCTCAATCCTACGCGACTCAGTTGTTGTACTACCCAATCTACAGTGCGAGGAAGAATTTTCGATGGTATCAGTGCAAGAGTTTCCATTCGGGTGAGTGCCACAGTAGCGGTGCGTTGGGCACCGTCATTCAACCGTTTTTCCGATCTTTCAGTTATTCGGGCTCTTTATCGTGCAAGCCTCTGGAGGCTTACTGTTCAGCATGCGCAATATCTCGACTGCGAGAACGATCAGCGGGTATGGGCATACATCTTCTTAGTGGACTTGTTCCAGGACTCTGGCCATTCTGCCGAAATTCTCATATTTAGGTTGTTGCGGAATACCTCCTTAGCTTGCAGGACAGTAAAGGATTGTTCCATCCGGTTTCCTTGTATTTCCGGCGACTGGGTCGCAACTTTCGCGCATGGAGGACTCCATTTGAAATTCCAATGCTCCTTGGGTCGGCGGCGGCCGGCTCGGTTTCCTGCCTTACCTTACAATTTTCCCTTTTTCTCATGAAGTAGCACTCATGTAGAGCAAGGCAGATGCCTTTATGGTTCACCAGGGAGCTACGGCTCGCAGGTTAATCGTTGCCGTTTAGTAAGCACGGGTCTGGGTTTGACACATGACAAGGTGGTAAGTACAGTTTTCCCCTGGTGGTATGTATTCTGACTTTGCTTTATTTACGATCAAGTTTCTGGTATCTACAATA
Source organism: Lissotriton helveticus (assembly GCF_964261635.1). Taxonomy (NCBI): domain Eukaryota; kingdom Metazoa; phylum Chordata; class Amphibia; order Caudata; family Salamandridae; genus Lissotriton; species Lissotriton helveticus. The sequence continues at coordinate 194,818,084 of NC_136069.1, forward strand.
CTTTCCAGGTTTTCGAACGCGCTGAGGGCGTTCATTTCGTATTTCTGGGTCCTTCCACTCCCGCCATACGTTTCGGCGATAGAGGGTCGCTTTGTTGATATGTACGCCATGTGGCGGCTTTGTGAGGACTGAATTCTCTAATTGTGAATTATTTACCAAATAATGTACGGGGACTTCAGTAACGTTCACCTTATAACGTCCATTTTGGCCGTTTTTCTGCGGCGCATTCTCGGTTCAGGGTAGGTTGCTGAACTTGCGTCGGGTTTTTCTTTCGAATTCTTTTTGGTGGCGTAAATATCCCGAACCGGAATAATTCTCGTGATTTCCTTTATATTAATAGACATATAATAGTATGTCGACTGGACATTACATATTGTCAGGCTGTGTTACGAAGCATTCCACCTTTAGGTGTTCCTGTGGCGAGGCAAGCCCGCGTTTTACATGTACAGTATATACTCTAGGAAGTTGCTCTGTAAGCAATGTCTGAACTGCATGTGGTCAGGGCCTGGTCACACGAATTCGAGATAATGCACTTTATGGGTGCTTCTTCCCATTCCTTTTTGCTTACAACGATGATTCTCGGATTTACTATCTGAGGTTTTCGCGTATAATTGTTCATATGATTGTTGATGATTATTGACATTTTATATGTGGGTCCGAGGCTATTATAGCCGATGGTTGAGTTTTGTTTTTGTTTTTTTGCCAGAATGGGTGTTTAGAACCAATTGTGAGACGCAGTTTGTTCAAAGACCAATACTAATCATTCTTGTTTTGATAATTCCCATTGTTGAGCAAGTTTTAATTCTTCTGATGGAGTTTCTCAGACTCTATTTAAACAGTATATTATGTACCGGTGGGAGATTTAAGACTGTAGTTGTGTTGATAAGCGTTAAATTAGCATAATCCGAAGCCTCCGGTCCTGTAATAGAATCAAAAATTAGCTAGCATTCGCGCCAAGAATTTTCAATTCTATTAAGGACACGAAGGCGAGGATTATCCCACCCGGTTTATTACAGTATTGGTATAATTACCCACCCGCATGTACTTGATATTCTGTATCAGCAGAAGTTACGGGTTTTCCTGTCTCATTCCTTTCAGCTTCGAGTAAAGAAGAAGGAGCAGGTGTTCTTCTGGCTTAGAAGACGTAATCTTTCCAGTTTGAAGATGGTTCTCCATGTTGAAGGATTTTTATTGGGACTCATATTCCGTGGAATGGACTGGATTTATTAATGTGTGGACTATATAAGTTCGAGCAAAGAAAGAGGAGGAGACACAGGGTACAGCAGCTCTTATGGGGCTATACACGATGTGATGTATGTACAAGCATCATGGGAAATGTAGTTTTATTTACATACAAAACGTTTTTCATTGGCTTCTGTGAGTAGCAAATATAAGAAAGAGAAGCATAATCCTCGCCTCCGTGTCCTTAATAGAATTTAAAATTCTTGGCGCGAATGCTAGCTAATTTTTGACTCTCCGGCGTTGACAGGATATTTTTTTTCCACAGGGCATAATAACATAGAGGTAAAGTGGGCAGAGCAACGCTCAATATGGCGGTTGCACGTTGCGGAATGACGCACTGAAAGAACTTCAATGGTGAACTTAAGACAATACATGGGCTGATTCTTCGCTAGGAGGCAAGGAAATTCCACTACGTCATCAGAGTGCAGATGGCAGCTCAGGAGAAGGATCACTCGGCTGACTAACGGTAAGGGAGCCCGAGTGAATAATTACAAGGGAAACGCTCTAACATCTGAAACTCTGCGACATGAAATAAGACACAATAACATAGTAAGCTTGGCAGAAAGCTGTTTCAAAGACAAATCACCGTTATTGGGCCAGGATTCCAACAGATTAAGCACTTTTGTAACATCCCACATTGTGGAATACCTGGGCCGAGGAGGATTGGCCACACGCACACCTTTGAGTAACTTACAAACCAAGGGATGCATCCCCACAGGCTTACCATCGATGTGGTCGTGGCCAGTAGAAATTGCAGACCTGAAATTATTCACCGACCTGTAAGCCAGGCCTGAAGCTGCACGTTCAGACAGAAAATTCAGTACATCAGTCACATTTGATCCCACGGGATCCACCTGTTTTGAAAGGCATCAACCCACCCACTTCTTCCAAGATGCAGAGTATCGTTTCCGGGTGGAAGGAGCCCACGCCTGCTGCATAAAGCCGGAAGCTTCTCGTGAAAGACCTGCAAGGCATTTATGTCTCCGGAGAGCGTCCACACCATCAAGGTCAACTGGTTATGCAGGATTAAGGGGTGGCAAGCTCCCACTGGGTCCTGCAGAAGCATCAGGAAGACTGGGAGCCGGAAGGGAAGATCCACAGATAACTCCAACAGAGTGGGAAACCACGACTGAGTCGACCAGAACGGAGTCACCAACACTATTGTCGCCCTCTGCCGGCACACCAACGCCGCCACTCTCGGGATCAGAGCAAACGGGGGAAAGGCATAATTCCTCCGTTGCCCCCAATGGTGAAGGGAAGCATCCGTTCCAATCGCCATCAGATCCGGTCTCCAACTGTAAAACCGGGGGAGATGAGCATTGAGGCGAGAGGCAAACAGGTCTATCTGACAGGGGCCTCGCATAGTCATGATCTGAGGAAACAGCGATGGGTGAAGTCTCCAATCGCTGAAGTCTCGGAGAAATAGGGAATTCCAATCCGCCACCTGATTGAATTTCCCCGGAAGGTATTCCGCCACCACAGAGATCTTGCGATCCATGCAAAAGTGCCAAAATTCCTTCGCAATGTGGACCAGCATGCGGGACTTCGTCCCCCCTAATCGGTTGATGTATCTCACCGCTGAGACATTGTCCATTCGAAGGAGAATACAACAATTGCTCTTCAGTGGTGAGACAGACCTGATGGCAAATGACCCTGCCAACAACTCTAGACAGTTTATGTGTAGTGAGAGTTCGTCCGCTGACCACCGTCCTCCTGTGGTAAAGTCTCCACAGCGAGCGCCCCAGCCCCAGTGACTGGCGTCTGATTCGATTACCACATCCGGGGCTGCGCCGAAGATGGCTCGGCCATTCCAGGCTGACATGTGATCCAGCCACCATTGAAGCCCCTCTCGGGTCTCGGGGGAAAGAGGAATAAGGTGATCGTAATGAAATTTCCTCAGTAAGTAAAAGATTTTTAGTCTCTGAAGGGCTCTGTAATGTAAGGGGCCCGGGAAAATGGCTTGGATTGACGAAGCCAGAAGGCCCACAATCCTCGCTAGCACACGCAAGGAAATCTTCTCCTTGGTCAAAGTGGATACTATTTCCCTCTTGATGGACCTGATCTTGTGAAGAGGGAGGAGCAGTTGAGCTGACACAGAGTCTATCAGGAAACCTAGGAATTCCATCTGCTGGTTCGGTCTCATCACCGATTTTTTGGTATTGATAACGAACCCCAGATTCTGCAGCAGGGACGTCGTCCACTCTAAGTGGGTGAGAAGAAGGGACCGATCCTGGGCTAGAATAAGCATGTCCTCTAGGTAAACAATGAGACGCACTCCCATCTCTCGGAGTCGAGAGATCACCGGTTTGAGAAGCTTGGACAAGACCCAAGAGGCTGAGGACAGACCAAAGGGAAGCACCCTGTACCGGTACCACTGCCCTTTCCAAGGGAACTGCAAGAATTTCTGATGAGAGGGGCAGATGGGGACTGTCAGATAGGCGTCTTTTAAATCTAAACGGACCATCCAGTCGTTCTCCAACAAAAGGTCCCGTAAAAGATGGATACCCTCCATCTTGAAGTGGCGATAAGTGACATAGGGGTTAAAGTCTCTCAAATTTAGAACCAGGCGTTGGCCGCCTCCTTTCTTCTGTACCAGGAAGACGTTGCTGCAGAATCCTTCAGGAATGAAGGGTCCTACAGCAATAGCCCTTTTAGCTAACAATTCTTCTAGCTCTGAGTCAATAAAACCCTGTTCTAGACGGGAAAAAAGGAGAGGCTGAGGGGGGAAGGTCTGAAGGGGACATTCTAAAACCACTATCTGGTAACCCTGGACGGTCTGTAGGACCCAAGCATCCGACGTGAGACTTGTCCAATTCATCACAAAGTGACGCAACCTGCCCCCTAAAGGGACCAATGGGCACACCTGACTTACCAGAGGACTGATTGTCGAAGTTCTTGTAACCTCTGTTGACACCTCGATTATAGCGGCCTCTGAAACCGCGTGATCTTGACGGGTAGAAACCAGCCTGGTCCGGTTCTTGTGTGTATCCTCTGCCCCGTTTGGGGCGTATCCCCTTTGAGGACTGGTATTCGAATAGCGGCCGGTCGAGCGTCCTCTGCCACGCCCGGCCCTATTAGAGACCTGGTGCAACACCCTCTTCAAGGAGGCCTGAGATTTATGAAGGGACGCAAAGGTATTAACAAATTTGGCAATGTCTTTCACAAAATTGTCCCCAAACAACTGTCCTTCCGCCAAAGGACCCGGTTCTGACGAAGCCAACTCAACCAACTGAGGGTCAATCCGGAGCAAGACTGACTTCCGCCTTTCAGAAGGTAGAGCGCAGTTGGCGTTCCCCAGCATGCAGATGGCATGTTGTGCCCAACCCGCTAGGACTTCAGGATGAATGGCATCACCTGTCTCTTGAGCTTGAAGAGCCAGTTCTAGGATCTTGGCCAACGGCCCTGAAAGGTCAAGGACCTTATCTTGGCACGCTCTGAGCGCGCGATCAATCCCTTTCTTAGGGTCTTTTTTATATTTCTTGAGGAAAGTAGTCATGGAGGGGTCAATGTCGGGGGTGACGGCCACCTTGTGGGCCAAGTGGGCACTCGGACTTAAGGCGTGCTCTCACCTCTTTATCAAAACCTTTACGGAGGTGAGTTTCCAGGTATTCCGCCACAGCCGGAGGAGGGAGCCAATCAGAGGACCTGGGATGTACAATGTCCGATGGGTCAAAGGAGAAGGGCGAGGGGTTGACAGAAGGGGAGGCATGCTTGCGTTTCTTAGTGCGCTTGCGAGGAGCAGCATCAGAGGAGTCTGTATCAGTATCAGTGTCAATAGTGGTATCTTTTGGGGGGGTGAGGGGGAGGGACGGGACGGCAAGGTCTTGTCGCCAGCAGAAGACTCCTTGGACTTATAAATCTTATCATAGGACTGGGTGTGGGGCCAGGTCGGGTCAAGATCCACCTTCTTAGGGGGAGGGGGACGTGAATGATCCTGTCCAGGAAGAGGGAGTGGCTTACCAGGGACCAGCAGCTCCAATTTTTTGGCTAATGGAAGCAGGGCCGAGGAAAGGGCCTTATCAAGTTTAGCGTCCAGCTTTTTGTCAATTATATCCTCCATAGACTCCTCCTCGTAATACTCATCATTGCCCTGGTAATCGCACGCAGCACCCTCCTCTTCGCAGTACTCAGTACCTGCCATATTCACAAGGAACTTTGAATTCCACTCTAAATCCCCAGAGGGAAGCACAATTGCCAGCCCAGGTAAGGGCGTCGATCAGGGGAAGTGCCAGGCGCAGGAGCCGGAAATACCAAGTGAGCACAAGAGCATAAAGTCCAATTCTAGGACTAACGGAGGGAAAATAACCCTTAATCAGGATTTGAAAAGGGTTTCCAAAAATTGCCCCACTTCCTCCGTCTCTGGGACGTTAGGGGTTAATGTCTAAGACCTCCGATTGCCAAAGGGAAGAAAACGCTGCTTTTTTTAGATCAAAAACGGCCCCTCGGCTCCTGGCCAAACTGCGTGATACCCCCTTTCAGCCGGGGATTAGAGCGTCTGATCGGCACTAATTGCAGGCTACGCGCGCACACTGGCGTGCGCGAGTCCCTGAAGACGCACGCCGGGCCTCAGCCGGGCTCTGACGTGCGATTAACAGTGGCCACAGCCGCGAGCAGCAATCAGGGACATGAGGGGAGCCTGCGGGCGCAACACGCGCTCCACACAGATCTATCGGGGCACGGAGCGGGCCAGAGAAGCACCGCTCCGAGATCGGGGAAGAAGGAACGCCGACAGTGGCGTATTTAAACAAGGCGCCACAGCGCGGTAAATTTAAATGGACAATATAAGCATATTAATAAACAGTACACAGTACAAGCAATTGCAAAAGCATAACGATCCGATCATGAAAAAACACACGCCAGGGGCGAAATCTGTAACACGAGATCGTACAAGCATATAAAATAAGGAGCACTTATCTGGGCTGCGGAGCAGCAAAGAAAGAGGAGGCCAGATTAGTGTCTCTATACTTTATATGCTTGTTACTACTGTGATTGGTTGTAGTATTGGAGGCGTGGTTCAAAGCCTCATGGGAAATGTTGTTTTTTACCATTGTAGTTTTACTTTCATTGGCTGCTGTTTGTGCAGTAAAGAAATGAGAAAGCATAATCAGAAGCCTCCGGTCCTGCCATAGAATATACAACACACACCTCTTCACCGGCTCACACTGCCGAACATTTCTCGGTGCTCTGGTTCGGACCCTGTGGCTCACCTCTGACCAAGCGGGCAGTCGCTTCTGATGTGGGTGGCTCCGCTCAGCTCTCTCATCAGTTGGGCCTCAGCAGGCTGGTGGAAGGGGCATGCCATCGGTTCCCTTACACCCCACGTGGTCTCTTTTTGTTCATGTGCCACCACACACTTGCGGGCACATCATGTGCGGGGTAGTCTCTCGATCACCTCCTTCACCGCCGGGGCTCTTCACATGCCCATCGGGCCTTCAGGCGCATCCTGCTCCGCCTAGCAAGGGATGCCCTCGACAATGGCCGCACTCTCCCCTTCACCCACCAAACAAAAAAGGAGGCTGCACACGCCGGCTCAGCCCACTCATCACCAATGTAATGTTGTGGGGCCCTAAGTCCCCATGCATATGGAGTGACCACACAGACAAAGGTAGTTGGTTGGTAGAACACGCCCAGGGCAAGTGCGCCTGGCCCCTTTTATTGTCAGGGTCACATGTCCTGTGTGGGGTGGGGTGTAAGTCAGCCCTCGGGGAGTGGCTTGTGACAGAACAACTAGAACAGTGAACAGCAGCTCACTACAGTAACTATTGTTTTCTGGCACGCCCGCCTTTAACAGCAGCGATGCCTTCGAGGGGGCAGTCAGGATTGAAAAATTAACAACATCCTGCAGGGTGCTAGTCACTTGCATTAATGACCCTGTAAAGGCTTGTTTACATTTGCAGTCCATTGCCAGATAGGCCCCACATGGACCTAAGGATCCCAGCCTCACACTCTATCTGCGGTGGGCTGTGAAACATGGAAACAAAACGAAAGTTTAATTTGCCCGCCACTCATTTATTCACAACACTGTTTTTTAACTATAATAGTTTGCAATGCTTCAGCAGGCCGCTGTGATCAGACAGCACACAGTGTATGTGGGTGCACAGCAATCTACCAGCAGCGCACCAGGCTCACGCTGATCCTTTACGGCCCATGTTCACTGCAAAAAATTCAGGGACAGAAATAAGAAGGAATCAATACGGCTGTGTCCGTCTGTCCACGCAACAAACAGTATTGGAGCTGTGAGAGGAATGACTTTAACACAACCCAAGCGCTGCGAAAATACACTTGCCAGGGAGGTGTTGAGCACCGACAACGGAAGGGGGTAGGAGCAATGGCAACACGACATTGGGTCACGCTGGCAAATGGGAGCATATCGCAGATATGCTTACAGATAAAGGAGAGCGGCCACATTCTATGCAAATTAAAGAGTGTCTGAACAAACAATAAAAGAATTCAAGTTTAATGGTGCTTGTAACAGGGGCAGTCACCTAAAAATTGAAACCACACCCAAAGGCGGGACAAAGAGCAGCTTTCCACCAGTAAAAACAAAGGACTAAAGAAAGGCACACAAAGAAACAAATAAAAAGTGGCAGGTGTGGTCTAACATCACAGATGGATTACTGCTCGCCGTCGCAGAGCAGTGCATGCGCGCTGCCTCTAGGCTCGACCTAAAAACGATGAAAAGAGGTCCATTGGTAATTACATTCCTCTCCTTCATACTATAATATATTAACATTTGGGCTCGATTCGCAAAAATTACAGCCGAAAATGACTCCATTTGTGCCTGCCAAGTATCCCCGAAAGGATGCACAGCATTTACTCCTGTATAATTGTGCATCACAAATTAGTACAACTATTCAGTAGCGCATTCCATACAAGGAGGATGTAGTGGGTGAATCAACCCATGATTTGCCTTCAGATTAGTGAACTCACAAAGTACTTCTAGAACTTTTCCCACTTTGTCAGAGGTTTGCTCCAGCAAAGCGCTGCAGTAAATTCCCTTTCAGGGTGTGAAGAGAAATGGAAAACCCCTCAATTTTTGGGAGTTTTAGGGAATGAGTTCTCCAAGGAGAAAAATGATTTCCCGTCAAAGACAGCCTTTCCCAATGAGTAAATGTACTGTGTGCACTTTGCATTTTGAAAATAGTAATGCCAATCAATGTCACTTAACCAAAATGCCACCTGAAATTGACAGTAGTATGCCTGGAAACATGAAACCTGCGACTGACCCAGTTTTCCAAGCCTACCTTGCCAATGCTTGCGAATTCCCAAAAGCAGGCAATCTGCACCCATTCGTAGGAGTACTTCTAAGGTACGGATATACTACTATCTTGTAAATCAGTCACAATGCATCTGTAAGTCCCCAATACAAAAATGACAAACGGGTGAAAACCTCTTCTGTAAGTGAAATGAGGGAAGTACACATGCCTCTTTACATTAGATTAGGAGGAAAGCCAACACAGACATAGCAGATCTGACTCAGGAGCCCCAGGCAATCAGGAAACAGTACAGTGCATCCCATAGGTTAGCTAGAAAACCCCAGACGTCCCAGGAAATGTTGGGGCAAATAATATTAATACAACACTGGAGATCAATGTGTGGAAAAATCTTGAGAAGTTGAAGGTGGCCGGGCAGCATAGATAATCCAGGCTAGAGTTGGGGAGTGGTGTGTCGGGAGGCAGAAGAAGGCCAAATGGAGGGCACGAGAGAAAGGGAGAGGGTAAATCTCAAGCAAGGGTCCTGGGAAAGATTTGAAGTGAAGAAACACAGAGGCAGTGTGAAAGAGAACATGCATAAAGTGTCCTAGTAAAGTATACCAAAACATCCAGTCCACCAATCTACATGGTCTAGAATCACTGACTTATAGCAGATAGTACGTCCCCAAGTAAGTGAATCGGAAGCATTAAAGTGACCAAAGGGAGGCATAGCCTGACCACACACTCCTATGGCATAGTGACTGATGCACAGCAAGTATAGGCAAGTGTGATGTACCCAAGGATCTCCTGGGCAGGCATCATGGTTCAGTATATGAAAGGCAGGCAATACTATGCCCAGTATCTGAAGCACAGGGGTTTTGTGTAACAGTAACTGACAGCAGGCGTTGTCCGACCTAGTACCCAATGTTCAGGTATGTTTCATCCCAGTACTTGGCAAACCTTTCATGGCATGTATAAAGTGTATGGAAGAACTGTGTGCTCTGTTTAGAGGGACCTACACTCGGGTATTCGGTAGCCCAGTAACTAGTAGACTTGTGCAGAGACTGCAGTGCTGGTTCTTTGTGTAAAGTGAACTGATACAGCTGCATTTATTTAGAAATTCCCATATACATATTAAACTTTTCTTGTATTTCTATTGTAATCAGATGGTGTGAATGCTCAGTTCATTCTTTCACTTAATCTGATGGGCATGCCGGATATTTGATTGTCAGGAATTTGAGAGACATATTTTGATTATTACTATCGATCCTGTCACAAGATACAAAATGCTTACTTTTTCTCCTGCTATACAAACCCTAATGTCAAATATGTATGTTGTAGTATATAAATACATGTATTTATTTAGTTGAAAAGTGTTATATAGTACAAACAAGACTTACTAGGGTATCAGAGCACTGTACATCGAATCACATACCTTAAGCAGGTAGGGGAGGAGCTTGGCGGGCATCCGTGATGGCCGCGTGAGCACAGCGCTCTCCGGACCCCCGCCACTCCCGGCATGATATCCTGAACTTATCCTGATTTATCACAAGGATTTGTGTAGAGGACGCTGGGCTGATCTTCCTGGGACTCTTGGAATTTGATTTGGACCAGGGACGCCGAAGATACGACGACTCAAACTTTCGGGGTCCGCCCTTGAGGTGCGCCCGGGACGGGGTGAGGCACTGTAGCCGTCTCTGAGTTGAACAACAGCGGCAGGGGGACTCGACTTGTGGATCCCCCTCTTAAGTGTCGGTTTCGATTCTGCCTCAGACGGAGACATCTGGCAGTGGAGGCTGGCTCCTGTTGGGTCCGGCGCATGAGACTGCTGTTGGGCCTTTGGCTAGCTTACTGTCCTTCCAGACTGGTTCACTCCTAGTGGTACCCTCGCTGCTCCTTTTTGGTCCCAAAACTCTACTTTCCTGTGGCCATTTCTATCGAGTCGAGCGAGTCTCCTGGCGACGCGCTTTTCAACATGGCGGGCAGAGGGGACCGAAAACCACAAAAGACCAAGACGCCCCTGCGTGGGGGCCCGGTCCAATCTAACGTGATGGACCGATATACCCATTTGAAGGGGTCCCCCAGAGCTGCCCTGCCTGGCCCGAGTGCAGTTGACCATACTGTGGACGTGTCGACAGAGCCGTCCTTGCAGGACATCATGGGCGCCATTTCTGGCATGAAGGAAACAATAGGCCAGCAGTATGAAGCTTTGGCCCACAAAATTGACACCGTGGCCATTGATGTGAACTTGATTCGGGCCGACCTATCTAAAACCAATGAGAAGGTGAAGTCATTGGATCTCAAGTCCTCCAGCCTCACGGCCGACGTCTCGGAGATACAGACGGAGATTGGTAATCTCCGTAGGGTGAACGATTTCATGACCCGGCGCTTGGAGGACTTTGAAAACAGGGCCCGTCGCTGTAATGTGCGTCTTGTTGGCGTTCCTGAAAATCCAGACCCGCACTCTGTTGATCTCCTGGTCAAGGACCTGATACTGAACTACCTCTCTCCGTCTGGGTTGAGTAAATTCTTCGCAGTGGAACGTGCCCATCGTGTTCCGGGAGGCCAGGGCAAGCCGGGTGCCCCGCCGAGGCCTATTGTTGCGAAACTTTTTCACTATAGGGACCGGGACGCTATCCTGCAGGCATCACGTGTGAAGGGCCCGGTGGCCTTTGAGAATGCCATGGTGAACTTTTACCCGGACTTTTCTCAACAGGTACAGAAACAGCGTATGGGCTTCCGTGGAGTCAAGAAACGTCTCCGGGACATGGGATTGCGCTATGCTATGCTTTTTCCGACCAGGCTCCGAGTTGAGTACAATGACCGAACCTTTTTCTTTGATCGGCCTGATTCCGTGAATGACTGGCTGGACTCGCTGCCGGACCGACCTCCTGCGACTGAGCCCACCGAACACCTGGGTGGTGCCGAGGGTGGTGTAGAGAGCTGAACTACTTGTCTATGCCCGGGTCTTCGTGTACAGTAACTTCTTCTGGGATTTAATGCCTAAGTGCCTCTACTGTTTGTGTGTTTTCCTCGTTATTTGTCTTGATCGGGGTGGCGGGTGGGCCGGGGCCTTTCCTCCTCCGGGGTCTTTTTGTAGAATGGGGGTTCTTGGGCGACAGGCACACTGCATGTTGGGGTGGCTTTTTAGCTTCTTGCAGGGGTGCAGGGTGGGGGGTGTTTTCTTGATCGTTGGGGGGTGGGTGGTTGGGAAGTTTGATGTTTGTGTTTTGTTTTTTCAAGGCGACTCTATCTTGCTAATGATGTTTTCGATGTCATGCTCATTGAGGGGGGGTCTCGGCATTACTGTGTGGGATGGGGGGTAGCGGGTTGAGGTTTATTTCGTGGAATGTCAACGGTCTGGGGGATCGTATTAAGCGGGGTGTGGTGTTGCGATGTCTACGGCGTTTGTCTCCTGATGTTGTTTTTCTACAGGAGACACATTTGGTGGGCAATACATGTCGTGCAATGAATAGATGGGGCTATCGCCTCGCTGCACATTCGGGGTTTACCACCGGTTCCAGGGGGGTGGGTATCCTTGTCCGGGCTTCCCTCCCCCTGGCTATTGATGATGTGATCCTCGATGATCGGGGGCGTTACGCCGTCCTTGTGGGACGTTATGAGGGTCGGACCCTTTCCTTGTTTACCGTCTATGTGCCCCCCGGTCTACAGACCTCTACTTTTTCTGATCTGGGCCGAGTATTGTTGGACCTCCCTGATAGTACTCTTTTCATGGCGGGTGACTTTAACTCTGTGCTCTCCGGTCAATGTGATCGTCACCCCCCTAGGGACACCCCTTCGGCCCAACAGTGGCTGGGTGGGTTTCTGGATACATTTGGCTTGGTGGATTGTTGGAGACTTATGCACCCTACTCAGCTTCAATACACTTTCCATTCTGGGGCTCATGGGAGTCTGTCTAGACTGGATTATTTCCTGATGCCTGCGGCTCAGTCGCCGGCTGTTCGTGAGATTAGACACCTCCCCCGTGGCATCTCTGATCATTCTCCGCTCTGGCTTTGTTTTGAGGTGGGGGTGGAGGCGGTGGGCCGGGTGGCTCCTATCAACCCATGGTACCTCACCTCCCCCGAGACCCGTGGTCTCTTGATTAAGTCATTGGATGATTATTTTCTAGAAAATGAGGGGTCCGTCTCCTCTGCAGTGTCCATGTGGGAGGCCTTTAAGACAGTGATTCGCGGGCAGGCCCTCTCCCTTATTGCTGAATCCAAAAAGGCGAGGAATCGAGAGGTGGTGGCCCTTGAGAGGGAGATTGTTGAGATAGAGGCTGACCTGGAATTGAATGTTACGCCTGGTAAACTCCACGCCCTGGGTCTGAAGCAGTTCGCTTATAGGTCTTTGGTTACAGATGCGGCTAAAATGATGTTTCGGGAGCAACAGGGTCGTTTGTATGATGTGGGGGACAAAGCGGGTAAATTGCTGGCGTGGTTGGATAAGAAGGAGAGGGCGAATCATGTGGTGCCTGTGATTCAGACTCTGAATGGTGTGAGAGTGACCGACCCGGTTGGAATAGTTGAATGTTTTGCGGACTATTTTCGTGTGGTTTATTCCCCTGTGTCTGAGCGGGATGTTGATGATTCTCGACTTTTGTTGCGTGATATAGCTCTGCCCAGTGTTTCCGACTTGGACCGAGTCTCTTTGGAGTCCCCTTTCACTACGGACGAGATAGCGACGGCCATTCGCTCACTCCGTTCGGGCAAGGCTTTGGGCCCGAATGGATTGCCAATTGAATTGTACAAACTACGTCCTGATAAGGTGGCGCCCTATCTTCGTACCATGTTTTTGGAATCCCGTGAGCGGGGTATTCTCCCGTATGATCAGCGTCTGGCTACGATCGTTGTTATTCCCAAAGAAGGTAAACCCCGGGACCTTTGTTCGTCGTATAGGCCCATTTCCCTGTTGAATGTTGAACCTAAGGTTCTGGCTAAGCTCCTGGCTACCCGCCTCTTGACGGTTATTGGCGGCTTAGTTCATCCGGATCAGTCCGGATTTATCCCACATCGCAACACGGCTCTTAACCTACGTCGTCTCCACGGAGCAGTTGCGAGGGCGGGGCTTCTGACGGAGCCGGCCATTTTGGCTTCGCTGGATGCCTCGATGGCCTTTGATACAGTGGAATGGCCCTATCTTTGGGCGGCTCTTGAGAAATTTGGTTTCGGACCTGAGTTTATTGGTTGGGTGCAGTTGTTGTATGCTGAACCCTTGGCACAGGTTGTTGTGAACGGTCGAGTTTCTGCCCCTTCTGCCTCGGTAGGGGGACCCGTCAGGGATGCCCCTTGTCTCCGTTGCTCTTTGCGCTCGCCTTGGAACCGTTAGCTGCGTGGCTTCGGTGGGATTAAAGGGATCCGTTGGTCACCGGATTTTGAAGACCGCGTCTCGCTTTACGCGGATGACATTCTTCTTTACCTTACTTCCCCGCGTAAATCTTTAAATGTCTTATTTGACGTTCTCACTTCATTTGGCGCTAACTCTGGTTTGGTTATTAATTGGGCTAAGTCCTGTGTGTATGTTCTTTCGGGTGTTTTGCCCCCGTTGCCGGACAGATTTCCTATCCAGGTCGTCCAGTCTGGCTTCAAGTATTTGGGGATCTTTATTACACTGGACTCTTCGCTCCGGTTCGAGCGTAATCTCCTCCCCCCGCTTCTTAGATTGCGACTGGATGTGGCCCGCTGGCGTAAGCTACCCCTGTCTCCTCTGGGCAGAGCTGCCCTTTTTAAGATGATGTCCTTGCCACGATTCCTGTACGCGCTTCAAAATTCTTATGACGACATTCCCGCTACTTATTTCCGGGAAATCGAGAGTCTTCAAAGGCAACTGATTTGGGACGGACGTCCACGTATCGCCCTCGCGAAACTTACCATCCCTTGGTATGACGGGGGCATGGCGCTCCCCGATATCAAGAGATATTATTGGGCTGCCCAGTTGTCTGCCATTAACCACGCAATGTACTCCCCGGGTCGAGATCCGGCCTTTGAGATGGATAAACTCCAACTGCCGGGTGGAGATTTTAATAGAGCGCTTTATTCCAGATCGGCCGGGCGCCATCTTGTGGGCCCGTCCAGGACCGCAGTCAGTGTGTGGCGCGCCGCGAATGTGAGTTTGGGATGGGAGAATCGACTGACAATGGCGACTCCGCTTTATGCCTCCGAACGTTTGGGATGTCTCTGGTCTACCAGGGGCTTTGACCGCTGGGATATGATTGGGATATGTAAAGTGGGTGATGTCTGTGTGAAGGGTAGGGTGAAATCTTTCCAGGACCTTCAGGCCGAATATGCCTTGAGTGATAGAGAATTTTTTCGATATTTGCAGGTCCGTCATGCCCTGGCCTCGGTTCTGACTCCTGATGTGATTCTGCCTGAGTCCTCCCCCCTCGAGGATCGTATACTAGATGGACACCTTCCCGATAGCACTATCTCCCTGATCTACAAGAAACTGATTCATAATCGTGCTGACGTACTGGTCCGACTTAGGGAGGTTTGGGTCGGGGACGGGTTGGAATTAGACGACGAAGATTGGCAGTCGGCACTCTCTTCTCCGAAAGAGGTCGCCATCCCCGCCCGTCTTCGTTTGGTTCAGCTTAAGATCCTCCACCGGGTGTATGTAACGGGTCCACGTTTGGTAGTAATGGGTTTTTCCCCGGATGGTTTATGCAAGCGTGGTTGTGGGATGAGTGCTACATTTCTGCATATTCTTTGGGAGTGCCCAGCGGTGGCGGCCTACTGGATTGATGTGCTAGCGGTGATGGCTGTTGTGACTGGTGTTGCCCTGCGGCCGGAGGCCCGACGATGCCTGTTGAATGTGTGGGAACCCACCGACTACTCTGTGGCCCAGACCAGGTGGGCGACCTTGGGATACATGGTCGCAAAACGGGACATTGCGCAGCTCTGGGGCGCGTCCAGACCTCCCGAGGTCTCGGTGTGGGAGGATAACATGGATTGGTCCATGTTCCGCGAGAAGACCGTCTATGTGGCTAGGGGCAGACCCAGGGCGTGGACGAAGATTTGGGGTCAGTGGAACGAATATCGTGGAGATATCTGTACCCCTCCCTTGGTTGACACTCCCGATGTTACCCTGTCTCCCTAGGCTGGCATTCCCGAAATTTTTCATGCTGTTCTAGGATTTTCCTGTCCTCCCCGCTATCCCCCCCCGCATTGCCACGGTCCCATTGACTATGCTTCCATCTTCCTGATTAATGGTGTCGTGTATTTCTATAGGTTCTGAATCGATCCCCCTATTCCTGACCCTATTCTGGTTAAACTACCTAGCTAGTCAACTAACAGTCAGCCCATGAGGCAAGAAATCCCCCATGATGCAGATACCGTTATCTGACGCAGTCACACTACGGCACAGGAACGTGTTATCTGATTAGGTCATAACGCTTGAGATCTAATTAGACAAGCGACATTCCTCCAGCCCCTGATAAGGCATACGACGTTCTCATAACAAATCAAACCTATGACAACCTGGATAATCCGTGCGGCCATTGTTTTGATTTCACAGAGAACTTTAGTAAAGAATGTGCTAACGAGCAAGTCGTATGACATCTTTATTGACGTACCTATGTCCATCCTTACGTCAATCCCGGCACCTTTAAGGTATAAATATTGCCGACCTTGCCCTATGCAAACACACGCGTGGTGACAAGACGGAGCAGCCATACTTGCCGAAGCAGAGAGCAGAAGCAGACCCCGCAGGCAGCAGCCCCGCCTTCCTGACGCGCTGAGAGACGCGCTGCTATCTCAAGCCGAGAGACCCAGCACCGGCGCTTCCGGGTAGCCCTCGCAGGCAGCCTGGAATATCGAGAGCAGAGAAAGAGATACCATTCCTCACTCATCCTAAATTCCAGGTACAGAACTGAATAACCCCTCCTAGAGAATTCTTTAGTTATTCACTTGGCAAAAACAAACTTAACTTAAACTGTAACTTTCTATTCCCGCCCACGTATTAGACTTAGGTCAGGTACACGGGGTAGGCGTATTTAGAAACACCAGTTGAGTACGTTTAGTCAAATGTATATGTGTATGTAAATATATTTTAATCATTTTAAAACATCATATGGCTCAGAAACCATATCAATGTTTTTACAGTATTATTTTATACTATTGCTTCTAATGTATGCACTTTACTTAACTATAAGTATTGCAATAATATCGATCCATTTCTCTTGTACGAGAAAAGAGACTGATCAATAAATAACATCTTTTATTGAACACGCCCGTCTCTTCCTTTTCTCTACATTCTGATGAGACTAAGAATGCACGTACTGACTGAGTAAAATAATTGCCTTGTGCTCACACGACTTTTGAGATTGACTCTTGATTAGGGGAGAGCAAAGTTGTCATGTTCTATGGTTGTCAGAAACTAAATCCCTTCTTGTCTAATCAGGGAAGTTAATCCTTCCTTGAACATTCGAGAAAGTTTCTAGCAAACTCTGAGCTTAGCTGGCAAACCCAAAAATTAAGTCTAGCATCGACAGTAGTAGACCTAGTTAACGTCTGGCCTAGGCCTTTACTGCTGTAGGTACTATTCCAATGCGCAGAGCCTATTGGGAAAATAGGAGCTACACTACATGGCGCCCAACGCGTTTGGAAAGGGCGATAAAACTAACGTAAGACATTTAGAGTAACTCAGTCGTGCTTTCTCACTCAGACCCCTTTTCCCAAATACTCCAAAGACGTCTGGAGTGGGTGAAAGGTTATAATATCCTCCAAAACCTCGCAGGAGGGAACTCCTATGTATGGTTCTTGGTCTAGTCAACGTTGAAGGATAAAACAGTTCCAAAATATTGTGCATCTAATCTCTGTTTCCATAAAGAAACCTGATCTACAAATAAACATAATACCATCCTGTCAGCAAAATGAACAGCGATGAAGAACGAGAGGTTACTAGATTAGCTACTGAAATAGCAGATGCTGATGCTACCATGCAAGCAGCAGACGCGGATATAATACTCATTCCGGTCGCCAAAAGGAGATCTATAACCTTAAAACTTATAGAAAATGGACTGACACCTAGAGGTGGCACAGTCATATTCGTAATCGAGGCACACGAATATCGGCAGACAGAGGTATACTATACATGGATACATTTTCCAGCAGCTAATACTATAACAAAGTACTTCCACTATTACAAAGTAGAGGAACCTCCTAATGAGTACACTCCTTTCGAGGAGGTGGAAGTACCACTCAAATTCCAAGAGCATTTGCTCTTATTTGATGGCGCCCTAAAACATAATAATCACATTACAAGGCTCGGTCCTTTAGGAAGACCAGGAGCAACGTGGCCGGTCCTAGCCGGATACACACCATATCCAGACATCGAAAGAATGCCTGCAGCAGAGCTGCTAATACAGCTAAAACAACTACTAAAAATTCACAGACAATTAGTTCAGTATGTAATGCGGACTTCAACAATTCAGCCAGCGATTAAACTTCCACAGCTGACCCCTCACCAGGGGAACACAAATAAAATTACACCACAGAACATCCAATCCTGCCTAGGTAAAGTTCCAGCTAAACGGGAACAAATACCATTCTGGTTGGCACAGAAAATTACCCAAATAGAGGCGGTGTTTCCTGACACCACCCCATTGGAAAAACACAGAATTCTGACTATATGTCTCCCAATGGGAATCGCACCACACATTGAGGACTGTGACACTTGGGGTACAGTCTTTGCTTCCATCTACACAAAAACGCACGGTGTTCCATCCATTTCGGTAATACCAGATGTGCTAAAACAAATTCAAGATGAATACGGTCCAGAACCTGCTTTAACTCTTGGTATGAAATTACTAAAAGACTTCAAGCAGGTCTCGGCTATATTACTAGCCAATATAAAGGGTGAAGCAGCAAACGTGGCGATCCGCCAGAGGTTAAAAGAGACAGATATAGCAGACCAACCAGCTGAAATTGCCAGAATCATAGAAAAATCCTATGAAGAACTAGGCAGAGATAGTCTAGGTGGAATACCAGTAAAACCGCAACTGACTACAAGTCCAGAAAAAATATTTTTTAATTATAATAATTCACCAAAAAAGAACTGGGATGGAAACAAACAATCCAATCCTAAAGAGAAGAAATTCCAGTCCAGAGGAAGGTCTCCTAGGCGAAGAGAGAAATCTCCAAACCCGAGACAAAGGTCACCCCAGAGTGAACCCTCTGGGAATAGATATAACCTTAGAAATAGGGATAATATTAAAAAACCTGATAGATATCAAGACATTGATACACGTCCCTCTCAATCTTTTCAGAATTCCTCGCAGAAATCGGAAAGAAGAGGACGATCAGAAGAGCACGCCAAGTCCAAAGACAAGGAACCTGCTCAACTGCAAAAAGAAATTACAATTTCCCAAAAAGAAGGTAGCCAGTATCAAGGTAGTTAACAATGCCGAGAATACTGAGGACACAACTGAAAAACGGAGAGTGGGCTCAGACAATGCTAGACAGCGCAGCAGAGGTGAGCATAGCTCGCAAAGTCCTTATGAATCATCTGGAGACAGTGGACACGAATGAATATCTTCAAGTGGAAACTGCAGACACCAGAGTTAGCAAGCCCCACAAGATATACGAGATAACATTACGTATAGAGGGAGATAAGACTAGGAAAATTAGGGGACTATTTTGGGATAACCTCTCCAAGGGCTATGACATCCTTCTTGCTGAAAAAGACTGGCCACCAGAGTTTGTCAGGGAGTGCCCTCATGGCGAAGAAGTAATTATGCCTGCCTTCTCGAATCAAATACCGATTCATAAAAAATACACACTTGCTAGAAAGTGGGCAGTGGCCTTAGCACCTGCTTTATATAAAAATCATGTAGGATGGGATGAGGATTCTCCTCCTCACAAAATCCAGTTAAAATCACAACCTACTGCACAAAGGCAGTACCCAATTAAGCAAGAAGCTAAAAAACAAGTAAATGAAATACTAGATCAGCTAGAATACCAGGGGGTGATTGAAACTTGCACCTCACAAATGAACAATCCTTTGTTTCCGGTCTCCAAACCAGACAATTCGTACCGTCTAGTTTTGGATTACCGACACCTTAACACATGTTGCAAAACTTTTGCAGTGCAAAACTCACACAGTGCTGCACTAATGAATAACATAGTGCGCAAAAAATACAAAACAACCTTGGACATCTCCAACGGATTCTTTTGTCAAAACATAGCACCAGAGAGCAGATATTTAACTGCATTCTCAGTAAATGGCACTCAAAAACAATTCTGTCGGTTAGCCCAGGGGTACAAGAATAGCCCGGGGGTATTCTCAGCGAGAGTAACAGAATTACTACAACAATATGATGATGAAGCATTATCTTATGTCGATGACATTTACTTAACAGATGATGACTTGGAGACTCACTTGAAAAGAGTGAACACCATAATACTTGGTTTCGCTGCAGAGGGTTACAAATTCAACTTCAAAAAGTCCAGAATTGCCCATCTGACGGTCCTATTCTTAGGATATGAGTTATCAAGTGAAGGTAAAAGCCTGGCAGACAATTTCCTAGAGAAATGTGCCGTAATCCAAGCTCCTAAAACACTAAAAAACCTACAGTCAATTCTAGGCTTCCTAAATTTCGGAAGAACATACATTGCAAATTACGCAGAAAGGGTCAAACCCCTTTATGATCTAATTAAACCAGACTTTAAAAGATCCAGTTGGACTCAAACACACACAGAAATTTTGAGATCCTTACAAACAGACATGCTAATTAAAACAAAATTAGAAACCCGTGATAATACACGCAACCTTGTGATCCGAGTCATCCCAGGGAGATGCGGATTCACATACCTAACCTCTAATGAGGGAGATAAGGTACCAATTGCATTTAAATCGCACTTGTACACTAAGGCTGAAATGAAATTTAGCCCAACGGAAAAAATTCTTACAGCAACACAGACAGCTATAGCAAAAGAACGAGCCCTGGCACAAGGTAAACGAATAATAATCGTGACACCAATACCAGCCTTAGAGGCGGTAACAAAGGCAAGCATTCCAAATGCGAAAGCACTCCATCCGAGATGGATACAATGGGCTAACTCTCTTGCTGCAACAGACGTGGTGTACGAATTTGATCCTTACTTAAAAACACAAGAATTTCTACAATATGAATTCGAATGTCCTCTGCCAACCGAAATTCTGCCTCTAGACCAATACGGCTGTATAATATATACAGACGGATCAGCACAACCCGCAGTAGGGGGTAAACAAGCTTACAGTGCTGCGTGCGCGATTGTTAAAGGTCGTTGGCACGAAGGGAAATTTAAACCAACCCTAACTAAGACCCAATCTCTAGGAGATTGCACAGCTCAGCGAGCTGAATTACTAGCATTCAAGATGGCGCTTGAAAATACCGATCGAGAATTCCCCACACTCATAGTGTGCGATTCGTATTATTGCGTTCAATCTTATAATGAATACTTGCAGATCTGGCTTCAAAATGGTTTCAAGGATGCGAAAGGAGGCACAATCAAGCATAAAATGCTATGGGAACAAGTAGCTCTTTTACAAAAAGAACTACCAAAGACTCACGTGATACATACACTGAGTCATCAACGTGATGGCGTTCACGTTGCAGGGAATTCATTGGCTGATGAGGCCGCGAAGGCAGCTGTGCAAACGGCTTCCGTAGCTGCCATCACCCGGTCAAAAACAAAAATAGACAGCGAAATATTACAAGCTGTCAACGCTTCTGAAAAGGATTCGATAGAACCACTCCCTAAAGGCTTTCCATTAAAGTACTCATACATAACAGATGAAAACAATGTTCCTTTTGCTCAAATCCCTGGAGTGGGGGATAGGGCAATTCCAAACATGGAACACAGATTAGGACTAATAATAGCGGCACACGAAGGGCTTGCTTCTACCCATGCTGGCGTCTCAGCCACAGTATCATTATTAAAACAGAGATACTGGTGGCCGCAAATGAGAAGACAAACAAGGAACTATGTTCTAGCATGTGAAATATGTCAAAAAATGAAAGTATCAACTGTGAGACGTCCAGCACAGACGCCCCTTCTAATCTCGGATAAACCATTAGCCTGTGTTTATCTAGACCACTGCGGTCCCTTACAAAGGGACGGTAACTATAAATATATCTTGGTCGCAGTGGACTCATGCACGAGATTCATATGGATGTGGCCCCAGCGAACGGCTGACGCCAGAACTGTTATAAAAGATTTGCGGGTCTTTATCGGCACATACGCAATTGGCATTCTGCATTCGGACAATGGTCCTGCTTTTAGCTCTCGGGCTTATAAGGAGGCCATGGTCAGCATGGGCGTGCAATTGCGGTACTCTTGTCCATTTCACCCTGAGGGGAACGGAATTGTTGAAAGAAAAAACCGTGACATAAAGCAATCTATAACGGCAAAGGTATTAGGTTCGGGAGCTGGGTGGGTCAAACATCTAATAAGTGTCCAACGTAGTCTAAATAACTTGCCAAGAAATTCTCTGAAGGGATTCAGTCCGTACGAATTATTATTCGGAACTAGGATGTTGATCTCTGACCTTGATAGTCAGACTTCAGTGGTAACAGAAAAAAGCTTTGATGTCAAAGACCGTTTGGCTATTTTGCAGGACTTAAACAAAACAAGAAAAGACCTGAGCAACATACAAATGAAACAACAGCCAACGACCACTGAAGATTCCCCACCTGTCCCAGCAAGACCTGTCTGGATTCCAAAAGTCGGGGATCTAGTCAGGGAGAAGATCGCGGTAAAGAAGGAATTTGGGCCTTCTTACAGAAAAGCAGTTCCTGTCTTGTCTGTCAACGGGACAAGATCAGTTGTACTACCGCCACTTGCTGGAAAAAAGGAGAACCGAGTTGTATCCATCGACCTGGTAAAACCACAACATGTGGCCGATAACAAACAGTAGGCCAAGTGGACTCCCAATAAGTAGCAGAACACCAAGGTTTGCTACCAGTACAGAGGTCCTAACAAAGAGGCTCATCACATTCGAAACGCCTAAAGAAGAACAACAAGGACTATGCAACAATGCAATAGAACTTAGACCTCTGAAAACCCAAATAAAAACATTTAGCAGAGACACACCAATCTACAATGAAGTTCCAAGTGAAAATGCAAGAAACAAAAATCCTGAACCAATTGGAACAATTGATAGAACTGCATCTGGTTACTTCATCAACTTCGATGATTCCTCTGACGGCTTCAGTGAACAAAAGACACAGCCATCACCAAAATCCTTTAAAGACAAAGCAAAGGAACTTTTGAAACAACTAAAAGAAACATATCTGATTTCTCCATGGATTGAATTTTGGGTGGGTTTTGGTGCATTTATCCTCATACTTTGGCTCATCATGGTATTTACCTTGGGACGCTTCATTGAGGGAAAATATGCTAAAATGGACACAGCAAGTCAGAACATCAACTTGGTCCTCAAACCACACACATCTTCACACGTCGAGAAACGAGAACTTTCTTCAGAACTTTCTTCAGCCAACTTCACAGCAATTCCAATACCTGGTGGGGTAGCCTGGGACAACACTGACTATGAAATTTATGGTCCGGTCGAGATCCTGAAATATCCACACCAAATCAAGATCTCCTTGAGTGACTTTGCAAAACCAAACTCATTTGCTGATGATTGGGACTTTGAAAGTATTAACAATATGATGTCTGACTTAGTAATGTCTGCTAAATTTACAAAACATGATTATTTGCAGGGTTCTACAAATTATGACAGCATGTACTGCTATAACCATTATGGTAACCATTTCTTGCATAAATATGCACAACCTAGAAATGTTTTAAATTTTAATCAATGGGAACATTGTGCTACACCTCCAAAAGGGAGCTCAAGAACCGTGTATGGCAAATATTCATATTTTTTCAGGTTTTAACACAAGTAATGCGGAAACATTTTATTTTAAATTGTCAAACAAGACAGGGACCAAAACCATGATAACCAACACAAAATTGATTTATTCTGACTCATTCTTTGAAAAAATGAATACTTTTGGATTTGATTATTGGGACAAAAATGTTGATTTGAAAAGTGTTTGGGGGACGAAAGAATGGCAAGTACAGGGTTTAGAAGCTTTGTTTAGAGCCTGCATGATCCCAGAACAAATGATATTTTTAAATGACACTGTCCAACAAACCACCTGTCTTGGCTTAGCCAAAATCAAAGATTTAAATAACCTGTCTATTCCAAAGCCAACAATGTTTAGCAATAACTCTGATACAGATGAAGAAATAGACATAAACCATATACTTAACCAAAACAGAACACATCCTGATTGGAAACAATGGTTGATCTGGCCCACAGATACAAATAACTGTCAAGATAGATTCCTGAATAAAACACAGGGTTTCAAAATGACCAGGCCAGACCCTAGATATCCCCAAAGACATCACCCAGGGATAATAACAACCTACAGTGTGGGCAAATTATGCCTTCAATGGCTACAAACTTCCACACTGCCTGAAATTAAGCAACACCTAACTTTACTTACTGATGGTGCTGACTTGCGTGATTTCATACTGGGACCACGCAAACAGCGTCAAAAGCGTTTCATAGCAGCCTCTGTATACGCAGCATACAATGAGGCCTGGAAGGTTACTCAAATTGAGACAGCAGAAAGAATACGGGAAATTGACCGTATTAATTTGGAAAAATCACTTTCTGTAGTGGACAATGGGTTAATGACTCTGTCCTCCAGAATTTTTTCATTGGACAGCATTGTGTCTTCAGCAATCGATATATTATCGCAAGACTTACTGTTATTACAACATGGTCAGTCACAATTGCGTTCTATTGTACAGCTTGGCTGGACGTTACAAAATCTGCGTTCAGGCTACGTGCCTTGGCGTTTAATCAACACAACGTCACTATTCCAAATCTTTAACCTTACTGATAGACAAATCGGTATGGCGCAGAAGGGTGCTGATTATACAATCTTGAGCATTGAAAAACTAGAAAGATTACCAATGACAATGTCAGAACGACCTGTCAGTGAATGGATAATCCACGGAATCATAAATATTCCAATCTCAACCTTCAGGTTTCAATACTGCCAAAAATATATACAGGCTGGCATGTACGAGAAATTGGGAAAGAGGTACCTTAAAACAACATGGAACCTGCCCTATTCACATGCATGTATCAGTAATAAAGGACAGAAAGTGTTTCTTAGTGGCAACAATTGTGCTATGTCACTAAGCGGCACGCTTCTATGTAACGGTATTAGTTTGCACGGAGCCTGTGAAGGGAATTCATACAACCTTTCATGTCACCAGCAAGGCGCACCTGCAACTGAAATAGAACCATTCTTTCAAAGACTCTATAATGGGAGTTACATTCTTATTGTAGACCGCAGATGCTGCAGTCTTATGCCCGGGACTCCTTATCTCGTCACTACGACAGCGAAGGTCAAGTGCTGTGGACGTTCTTTGTTCCCCAGCTCCTTTCCAGACAGGGAGGCAAGGGCATGGCCCGGTTTGAAAATTACTTCTATTCGAATAGACACTTTAAGCAGAATGAAAACAGTGCTTCTTCAGACGCCTACAAGGCTCACGTCATCAAAAGAAACGTATGATCTACAAGTCGCAAGGACGACTGCAGAGATACATACATTACTATCAACTAATTCCCCCGTACATTTCGCGGAAATCCTAAGCGAAATCTTGAATATTTCTGATACCACTGGGGTCTCAAAGGTATTTAAGACAGTATTTTCGATGGCATTAACACCATTCAAAGCCATACTGGGTATTTTTCCAGATTTCGTCCATTCGATTTTTGGCGGACTTCCCCTGATCCTGGGACTAATTGCAGGAATCCTATTCCTAGTCCTTATTTTTCGTTATGGCAACCCATGTCACAGATCAAACTCTGACGACAATGGAAGAAACGATCCTAGCCATTGGATACCGGGACCGGATATCAAAAATCCTGGGACTCTCCCGGCTTAGAGACCTAAACATGACTTGGTTTCTATCATTTCGACCAATGTGGCAAAGGTGTGTTTTACCTGTACTAAGGTGTCTGCTATGCGGAGAAGAATGCGTGTTAGACACCTGTCTGACGCTACAATCGGATGCGCCGGTGGATGCAGAAACACTGCTGGTTCCTACCAAGGTTCACGCACTGTGCTGCCCTCAAAGGCTGCCAATTCTGATGACGGCATTCCTGGAATCTTCACCACTGCGATTGAAGAGTAGTGAAGTTCAAGATGAAAGCAGCATCGAACAGGTACGACCTTCTGTCAGCAATGCAAATCAGAATGTCAATGGAGACAATCATGCGCACGAATGCATGGTTACCCCTATTTCCGACTTAGAGGAACTTTCCCATGAAGCTGTTGACAGTTTTTTCGAAAGCCTGAATGATATGATGTTCTCTCCGGAACAGAAATAGAGACTTTTGAGTAAACTCGCACATGGCGTTCCCTGAATTCGGCCTTCAACTTTAAAAATAAAGTCACATGAACAATTACAATCCAGTTCACGGACAGCAACTTTTTTCAGCAAGCCCCTAAAATATTTTTCTATATATTTTTTCCCGGGACACTGATCTTCTGCTTAAAGTAAGAAACTATTCCTAGAGAACTAAGATTTCTATTTTTTTAGATACTTTATAGACTTTATATAGACTTTAGCTGCCCGCTGGTATGTTCACAATATATTTTATGTGATGAAATGGTTTCGACTTCTTTTCTGTATAGCCATATTAAGAGCCATTTCATGTGTATTTCTCATATACCAAAAAGCAATAATGCATAACAATGCATGTTTACTTTTGCATTTAATTCATAGCTTAAGTGCATACAATATATATGACTGCAATTTTTCAGTATATTTGAAAATTTCAAAATGCATTTATGTATTTTGGGGTGGTAAGGTATACACTATACTCTATAGTATGTTGTACTATGTTATACTATGCATAGATTAGTAGATATGACCATAGTTAGCGTGGAGTGGGTGTCGTGTATTTCTATAGGTTCTGAATCGATCCCCCTATTCCTGACCCTATTCTGGTTAAACTACCTAGCTAGTCAACTAACAGTCAGCCCATGAGGCAAGAAATCCCCCATGATGCAGATACCGTTATCTGACGCAGTCACACTACGGCACAGGAACGTGTTATCTGATTAGGTCATAACGCTTGAGATCTAATTAGACAAGCGACATTCCTCCAGCCCCTGATAAGGCATACGACGTTCTCATAACAAATCAAACCTATGACAACCTGGATAATCCGTGCGGCCATTGTTTTGATTTCACAGAGAACTTTAGTAAAGAATGTGCTAACGAGCAAGTCGTATGACATCTTTATTGACGTACCTATGTCCATCCTTACGTCAATCCCGGCACCTTTAAGGTATAAATATTGCCGACCTTGCCCTATGCAAACACAAGCGTGGTGACAAGACGGAGCAGCCATACTTGCCGAAGCAGAGAGCAGAAGCAGACCCCGCAGGCAGCAGCCCCGCCTTCCTGACGCGCTGAGAGACGCGCTGCTATCTCAAGCCGAGAGACCCAGCACCGGCGCTTCCGGGTAGCCCTCGCAGGCAGCCTGGAATATCGAGAGCAGAGAAAGAGATACCATTCCTCACTCATCCTAAATTCCAGGTACAGAACTGAATAACCCCTCCTAGAGAATTCTTTAGTTATTCACTTGGCAAAAACAAACTTAACTTAAACTGTAACTTTCTATTCCCGCCCACGTATTAGACTTAGGTCAGGTACACGGGGTAGGCGTATTTAGAAACACCAGTTGAGTACGTTTAGTCAAATGTATATGTGTATGTAAATATATTTTAATCATTTTAAAACATCATATGGCTCAGAAACCATATCAATGTTTTTACAGTATTATTTTATACTATTGCTTCTAATGTATGCACTTTACTTAACTATAAGTATTGCAATAATATCGATCCATTTCTCTTGTACGAGAAAAGAGACTGATCAATAAATAACATCTTTTATTGAACACGCCCGTCTCTTCCTTTTCTCTACATTCTGATGAGACTAAGAATGCACGTACTGACTGAGTAAAATAATTGCCTTGTGCTCACACGACTTTTGAGATTGACTCTTGATTAGGGGAGAGCAAAGTTGTCATGTTCTATGGTTGTCAGAAACTAAATCCCTTCTTGTCTAATCAGGGAAGTTAATCCTTCCTTGAACATTCGAGAAAGTTTCTAGCGAACTCTGAGCTTAGCTGGCAAACCCAAAAATTAAGTCTAGCATCGACAGTAGTAGACCTAGTTAACGTCTGGCCTAGGCCTTTACTGCTGTAGGTACTATTCCAATGCGCAGAGCCTATTGGGAAAATAGGAGCTACACTACAATGGCTTTCTCCTCCGCCTTCTGGGCTGACTTTGCTTAATGTGCATTCGCCTTTTTTTAGAGTTCGTCGTTTTTGTATATTTAAAACAGAAAATGGTTATGTCCTGTACTATGTTTCGAGTGATGCTTGGTATCTGATATGTGCCTGACCACGGGAGTGCATGCCTGCTTCTTTCATTGTGCCTTGCTGTTAGCGGCCAGCCCGTGTGGTTGTAGGCCCATCCTTGTATTTTTATGTGATTGCTCAATAAAAGTCTTTAATAAAAAATAAAAAAAAGCAGGTACAAAAGAAAATGATGCACCAAATAAAAGGTTACAAATGCACAAAATGCTTAGGAGTGTGGTAGGCCAGAGTTGTAAACAAGGAATGAGAGTTACTGTGGGAGGCAATTGGTTTATTGTCGCCTCTGACTATTCAAGAGTAATCCTTTGACTTCTGTTTTTTAATGCTGCTGTTGAGGGTTTCATTCTGATTTCAGGAGGAAATTAATTCCATGTTCTTGAAGACAGAGCAAAGAAGGTGCAGTTGTAGGTTTTCTTCTTTTTTAATATTTGTGGTTTCAGCAGTAGAGTATTGGAACTTCTAAGGGCTCGGTTCATGCCTGAAATTTCAAGTTTTTTTGTCAAGTAAGAGGGAGTGTTACGGTGTAGTGTGTTGTGCGTTAAGCACGCTATCTTATACCGGATCCTTGCATCGAGAGAGAGCCAGTTGAGTTGGGTTAGATCTGGTGTGATGTGGTCACGTTTTCTTGATCCTGTGACGAGTCTGGCAGCAGAGTTCGAAGTAGCCCTTAAAGGTGCCAGCTTAGCTTTGGGTAGTCCAGCCAGGGTCACAATTCCCTAGTCTAAACTGGAGATGACCCGTGAAGCTAGGTTCATGTCTTCAGGTGGTAGGAACGGTTTGACTTTCCTTAATGTGTTTTGTTGGTGAGTGGCTCCTCTCGTTGTTGCACTGATGTGGTCTTGCATATTTAGACATTTGTCCAATTAATCTCAGACCCTGGTAATTACTTGACTGCCTCAAGCCATATGCAAATCAGTCTTGATCCTGCTCCAGGTCCTCCCTTAACTGAAACACATTACAGAATAATGGGGTAACCCAATGATCGTCACCAGACCTGGGTACAATGCGGGAATGAACAAATTGGTCCGTGACAGCTATTAAGAGGTGCGATGAATCACAATCTATCTGCGGTGTGTTGTAAAGGTAACCAACACTGATTATTCATATCATATAATCAAATAAATGTTTTCTTAAATGCATACAGTTAATGTAAGGAACACATTGTTAGAGAGACAACAACATACCAAGATACCAATATACAACATGCAGTTAATGTCGAAAAGGGAGAGAAAAGAGCGCCAAAATGTTCAAGTGCAGTATATTTATTCCATGTACTTAAGAGCACTTTAAGCATTTGCAGTGATAGTAAGGTTGCAAAGAAAGGGGGAAGGGTTTGGGATGGTTGTGCTCGTGGTGAAGAGGGGTGGGTAGAAGTCACTGGTTAAGGAATACACATTATTTCAATCATTGCAAAATCAGACTGCTACAGAAGACCAGTAGACAGAACCTGCCCTTGCCAATTCTTTAGATCACAGTTATACAATATAATAAAGCATTAATGCAACATCAGATAATGGGGGGAGGGAAAGAAAGGTACAGGTCCCATGTGAGTGGATAACATCGACTTTTCGGCTAACGCATAGTGTACCTCCGCTGCGTGTCTTCTTCAGGACGAAAAGGGGGGCAACCTAATCTTGGTGCCACATTGGCATCTCAGGTATAGCACTGAAGGATGAGAGTCTAACAGTCCAGTCAGAGCTTTCCAAAGGAGTAAGCTGAATTCCACTCGTGAGGGCCCAACTTGTGAAGTCCTCACCGGTATTTAAATCCGTGAATACATTTTCCAATTGTCATCTGGACATCTGAATAAACCTAGGTATGTAAATTCCTTGAAAGAAAAGTACGGGCGCCGCACGCCTCAAAACTGCCTCCTGCTGGTCAGGGCCAAAATCTGACTAATATCCTGCCTTTCTCTCGGACATCCTGTGGTGCGCGATGGCGGCTCTGGTTCCCCTTGCTGCGGGCAACAGTTTGATATACATTTGGTGTATATTGGTGTATACAGTGCGCACTAACCTGCCTGTCTGCGCTGGCCCACGTTGCTGAGGGAAGATGGCGGCCCGGGCCTTGTGACATCGTTGCAAGACTCTACTTCTGCACTCCGGGTGGTGCTTCGGAGCCTGGAACTACTGTGCCGGGAGCGGTGTGGAGGAGCGGCTCTGCGGCCCCATGTGCGACGCAGGTGGTGGAGCGTTCTAGATACGGAGTGGCCCTGGTGAGAGCAGCGAGGCGGGGACGGCGCTGCCCGGGAGGTGTGTCTGGGCTCCGGCGCTGCGTCCTCTGAGGACACTGGTGGCAGTGGAGTGCGGTCGGGGCCTCTGCGCCTGGATTCCTGGGCGGCCGCTGCAGGTGAGTGCTGGCTTACCAGCAGCGCTGCTTGACGCCAACACGGACTGTAATGGTGAGGGCGCCACCGCTACTGATCCCCGAAATAGCGTATTACACCCTCGGCGCCCGCCATCTTACAATACATCCAGCGGGTGGAGGTGGAGGCTGCTCCCTGGTGGGTGAGGCTGCTGCCGACGCGCATTGTCAGTCACTGAAGCGATTCCCTGAGGCACCGGCTTTGATCTACCGGGCTGCAGAACCACGCTCATATATTTCATGCCATTGTTTTACCTCCTCTCTTGTGCACCTTTAAGCTGCATCTCACAGGTCTGGCTGATAACTTCCCCCAGTGGTGGAGTAGGCCGGGAGTGACCAAATAGGGGTTTACTAACCTTTCTTGAGAACGCTTTGCGGGCACTGCTCCTTTAATCTCCACGTCGCAGTGCCTGTGCTGCTATCGACTGTTGCTGGCCTGAAAACTCTACGTGGGGCCAGGCCGGAGCCCAGTCCTATAGGGTGGAAAGTGCCTGCATTACAGCGGAGCGCATGCAACCCCATTGTCGCAATGGGAAAACCAGATAAGCAGGTGCAGCCAAAGCTATCGTTTGACCCGAAGCGCCTTAAGAAAACGACGCCGCAAGCAGCATCAGACACAGAGATGGACATGGAGGCGGGCGGCACCAGTAAATTGGAGCGTATGTTGCTATCCATGCAGCAGAGCTTGCAAACCATCGACGGCAAAATTGACACTCCTAACCTCCGCATAGATGGCATCCAAGCTAGACAAGCATGGAGTACGCATACCTGAGGCCGAACAACGTATCTCCAACGACGAAGACAAAGTGGACAGTACTGCTAAGTCCTGTGCTCAAATGGAGAAGCTGCTATCCATATCCATACTAATATTATAAAGAGAGAGCCCAAACCTTTGAGACGGGTAATCTCAGTAACCACAGCACCAATCACAACACCCAATACAGCGTTGGAAAGGGCAGTTGCAGCAGAAGGACATAGGCTATGCAGTCGGCCACCATATACTTTTAAAAGGTAAAGTAGTCCCTTGTGGGCGTGTCTGCGTTGTGCTGTGGGCGTGGGATGGGGGCGTGACTAATGCTGGGGGCGTGTGGTACGGCCATCATATCGTGGGCTGTGGGCGTGTGCTGGGGGCATGACAAACGCTGGGGAAGTGTGTCCGCCCTTCATGCCATGTGAGTCGTACATACAAGCACCAATTACGTTGCTGCGCAGCATCAAGGGGCACGCTGGGGGCATGAGAAACACTGGGGGCGTGTGTCCGGCCTTCATGCCATGTGAATTCAATTGCGCCGCATCAAGGGGCACGCTGGGGGCGTGAGAAACGCTGGGGGCGTGTGCTACGTTCCGCCCTTCATGCCATGTGGGTCGTACATTAATCAGAAGATCGTCTACTGTGGCCGTGTGCTGGGGCGTGACAAACGCGTTCAGCTGGAGGCGTGGTAAGTAACGTTACTGCAGCCTCTGCTGCGCGCTGTTACTGAACTCTCTCATTCAACGAAATTACACGCGCCTGCTACCATCAACCAGTGCTCTAGCCGGGCTCAGGCGGCGGATCAGTACACTAATTACAAGCGCATGATAACATCAACCAGGGCTGCAGCTGGCCTCAAGCGGGGGAACACGCGCCTGCTAACATCAAACAGGCCTGCATCTGGGCCTCAAGCGGGGGAACACGCAAATGAGCGTGTCTGCGGGGACAATTACTGCAGCCTCTTCTACTCGCTGTCACTCAACTCTCTCATTAAACGGATTCACCCGCTTCTGATAACTCTCTCATTCAACGACATTAAACGCGCCTGCTAACATCAACCAGGGCTGTAGCCGGGCTCAGGCGGCGGATCACTACACCAATTACACGCGCCTGCTAACATCAACCAGGGCTGCAGCTGGGCCTTCTCCGTCCCGATTCTAATGAAAGAAAATTTTTTGTCTACCGCAAGATTTTAAAATAAATTGCCCTTGCCAAATACACACATTACACACATTCTATTTCATACCCGGACAACGTCGGGACGGGCTGTTAGTCTGTGATAAATGCAAGAATGAGGACCTGGAAGCCAGGTCCCAACGCAATAGCCTGCGCGTTCCTGGGGTCGCGGAGTCCACCAATGTTGGGGAAATGGAGTTATATATTGAGGACATGCTCAAAACCATGTACGGCGCAGAGAACTTCTCCAACATGTTGGTGGCTGAACGGGCGCATAGATCCCTGCCCGCCGCAGCCTGTTCCAGGAGCCACCCCTCGTCCAATCATCGCCAGGCTGCTTAATTATTGGGATTGCGATGCGGTACTCCGGCTGGCAAGGGAGATGGGGCCCATTAAATACCAAGGAATGGAGGTACGAATATTCCTGGACTTCACGGCAGCGGTGAAGCAGGCGAGTTGTGAGTTCCACTCCGTTAAACAATGATTACAAGCGCTAAAGATACAATACGCCATGCTTTACCCTGCACGACTCCGAATCCAGCATGATGGCAAATCCAGACTGTTCTTGACTCCGAAAGATGCTATGCAGTTCGTCAACCAGCTTGAGCGTAAAAGGTCAACCACGGCGGATGGGGACGAAGCAGACAACGAGGATTGATGGCCTGGGCGTATATCCAAGCTGAACTGGTATTGTAGTGGTTAAATGCAACATATTGTCACCCATGTTGGCGGTGGATGTGATGTTTTAATGACCCACTGGCTTGTGAATGGGGAGGTGATGTACTACTATTGTCATTGACCGCTCACGTTGGGCGCGTTGTTGCACCGTGCACTGGGAGGGGTGGTCTCTATCGCAGCTGGCTGTTTAATTGGACTTCCATGTACGGCCGTGTGTCAGGTAGACAGGGATCGATACTTGTTTTGATGTGAATGACCCTTTATGTTCCTGCTATTGTTGCCTCGGGGTTGGGAAGGGGAGACGCAACATACCGTGACCTGCCTGGGGGCCTTTAAGGCAGCTAGATGTGGGTCCCATGTCAATATTATTTTGCAGAGAGAGCACCGAGTGTGCCCTGTCCCCCCTTCTTACATCGAGGGGGTTCCTTGGAATCTGGCGTCCTCCATGTGGGTGTTCCCCGCACAGTTCTTAACTGCAGTTAGTCACATTGAGTGTGATCCAGCGGGCTATAGAAAATATATCATAAACTACGCTACCCAACTTCATAACCTATAAACAAAATTCTATACTAAATATGGACCCATTTATGAACCTGATATATTTTTGGGCCTACTGAATCAGGTGGTCAGAATAAATCTATATACACATTATCTACACATTATATACATATTTATACATTTGCGGAAAGAATATTGTCATTAGAATAAAACCCAACCATTTAAACGACCACCATAGGCGACGTGATCTAGCTAAAGGTAACCTACACTTCTGAATAACCAAGACCAGCTTGTTTGTCAAAAGTAAGATTTATTTTCTAAATTATGGTAGATATGTTGTAAGTTTTATAATTGAAATTTATTAGCAATAAAGCAAGCATGATGGTAAGAAATAAGAAAAATAAAATTTAAGCAATTGAATCAAATTTAAAGAAATTATATAAAGTTTAGCATTTCTAAAACCTATTTCCCTAACTGAGCTTAATAGACAGAAATTAAAGTAAAGATCTTTGAGGATTCTTACGTGCTCCACGCAAAGTCCAGCAGCACATCACCCTCATCGGAAAGTCAGAAAGCAGCAGCCAGCCCAACCCTAAGGGCATGACTTTTTATACCTTTCTACGCTAACTAAACTAGCAAAGGAAAGTTTTCAGAAATACTCGACGTCCCATTGGCTGAGAGTGACAAGTGACATGTCACCCGATTCTTAAAAAGTTCCACAAACTCATGTCTTACAAAGACCATTGTCTCTTCCACGTGAAGCCAGAGGCTTCCAGCGATTGCAACTTTGTATAAAGACATCCTCGCAGCTTCCACAGTCTTTCAGTGCAACTTCCGCGGATGCCAAGTTAAGGACTGACAAAAAGTTCACTTTCGACCTTGGCCATGTCCGACAGAATGATGTCAGCTCATCAGTTTTTGCTTTGTGAATGCAGCTTTCAATAAACGTTTTAATTCAGAATGGGCGTCTCGTGACTTTCTGCAGAATTATGGATCGGCTCTTTTAGTGCGACTCAAATAGCTAGGCCCAAAAGCAGGCAACTTATGTTTTCTAGTATAAAACAAACACAAGAAAAGTATTAATGTAAGAAATAAAGTATATTCTGTATCCACCCCATGGTTTACTAATTAATTAACCCACCCAATTAATCAAAATGTTACCTAGCCATTGCAAACAAATAAAGCAGCGTTTATATTTACCAGTCTCCGTTTATCTATGAGACCCATATGCACCTAGAATAGTAGAAATGACATCACACAGACAAGGAAAAGCAAAACAAGCACATGCTTATTTTAAGTTTGCAGCAGTTAGTAATGACAAAAACGAAAACAATAAATTATTTTATTATTTTGCACGAACAAAAAGATGCAACATTTATGCACGTTTATGAGCACACATGTTAGTCCCCCCACGTGTAAAGTTTAATCTAGGTTGTATTAGCACGACATTTCACAAATCATTAATAATTTTATTCATGTTATGGAAATGTGACTTTGCGAGTTTAAACAAAATTTTGTTTTCTATCTCGCTCCATCAACTCCCTCATCTGGTGATTAACAAATCACCACACCAGCACTCAAAATTTTGGTATATTAAATTTTTAAGAAATCGATTCAAATTCATTTGTATTAGTAAACCTAAAAGTCTGTTTCAGCATAATCTTTGCAATTAACATGACGCTCTCTATGTAACTCCTGTAACTCAATCTCCCTCTCCTCTTCTTTTCTGAGTTTATAGATTCTCTTCTTTTCCTTCAAATATTTCTTTCTTTTATGTAACAAACAACCTACTTTAGTCAAAATAAAAATGAATACTATTATAATCAAAGGTGCCAGAATCTTGCCAAGAATTGAACTTCCGATATTATGAAACCAGTTTTTAATTGCTTGAAACCTTTTTGAAAGTTTCCCTGTAAAATCTTCTTCTTCTAAAGGAATTATCTCTGAATGCATTTGTGTAATATTCTTAATATACATTTCAATATTCTTACTTTCATCCGGTATATATGTACAGCAATGTTGGACATGTAAAATGCCACAGACCCCTCCCTCTTTTGCTAGGAGTATGTCTAAAGCAAGACGATCTTGAATTACCATGGATCTAATAGCAATAACTTCAACATTCACTAATTGAAACCCATCAGCAGTGTCAGTTGATAATCTATCAACTATAGTGGACAATTTTCTGATTCTCCCTGCATTTAGGGTTATACCAACAAAAGGTATTACAGCTTGAAAAATATCTCCTAGAACTTCAGTAAAAGTTTCTCTTTTAGCTCTATTTACATAATTATGTATTTTAAACAATCCTTCTGAATCTCTGTCAACATGAAACACTTTAGGAAAAACAATTCCCACATAACAAGTTCCATACCAATGGTCTGGAAGGTTGTAATAGGCTTTGTCACCACAAACAAAATAAATTCCAGGAAAGATAGGATCTTTTCCACCTTTAAATCCCCAACCTCCCATAATCTGATAAGTATCTTCACAGTTGCTTGCACCTACAAAATAATTATCAAAAAGTGTATTATCTCTTCTAATGCAAAGCTTTCCACTAACAGGTTTGTCTATGTGAATTGCAATATTTTCAAGCATTTTGCCATTTAATTTCTCATCCTCTTTTTGCCAGAAGGATGACTTAGTCTGCTTGACTAATTCATTTCTCTTATAAATTGCTCTTCTCTCCTCAACCATATTCAAAAATTTCTTTCCTTCAGCACTTAATTTACATGTTAGATTATTCTTATAAGCATACTCATAAGTGAGTTCGTTAGTAACAAGGAAATATTCTCTCAATTGTTTTGCTTTCTTATGCTTATTTAAAACATTATCAATCTTGACATTAGCAAAAATTTCATCATAATTTGAATAGTAATATTCTAAACGACCAGTTTGATAAAATAAACTAGTTAATACACTACATGTAACAGCATAAGTGAGAGGAAGCATATTATATGTTACTCCCTCAGAAACAGAAGCCGGTAACTTAACACATACATAACAATCCTTTGCATCCATTACCTTTACATATTCACTCAAAAGCTTTGTGAATGTATTGCTTGAAAAATCACCTATTGATTTATCTTGATGAATGTTAGGCTGATGATCAATTACTTTTGCAGATGCACTATGTTTAGTTTGGCTAACCAGAGCTTTGCTTGTTATGTTAACTTTGTGTAATTCTCTATTCATTTCTAAAGGTATAATCACAGCTAGTACCAACCAGAGCAGAACTAAAATGAGCAGACATACCAGAGTCATCTTACAGCATCTTTTAAAAACAGAACATCTTGAAGTGCTCTCCTTAACGTAAGGCATTTTTAGGTTAGTTTTAGCCTCAAAAATAAAAATAAAAATAATTTTAAAATTTATATACACCCCCCTTTTAAAATATATTTTTCTTTTAAAACCCTAAACAAGATTTCTTCGACCTTATGTCATACATAAGTTTTCTTGTACTAAACAGTTTTTCTTCGACCTATTGTCAACTAACAGGATTTCTTCAGCCTTTTGCCAATTTAATAATTCTGTACTTCAATCATTGTCACTAATTTCTTGGATTTCGTTTTCTTCTTCACTACTATCATATATGTCAATAACAGGCGGAATTACCAAGTAAGTCCACTCAGGAGACTTGTATTTCTGGTTTGGTCTAATTATTCTCTTCCCTTTTCTCGATATTACTTCAATCTTTCTTCCAACTCCAATTTCTTTTCCTGGACTCTTTTGACTACTGATTTCTTCAACTTG
The DNA here is from genome assembly GCF_964261635.1 of Lissotriton helveticus. NCBI lineage: Eukaryota > Metazoa > Chordata > Amphibia > Caudata > Salamandridae > Lissotriton > Lissotriton helveticus. The sequence goes on from NC_136069.1 coordinate 194,855,206, forward strand.
TTCTATTGGCTTTTTAATCAATCTCACTCTCAATCTTCCACCAGGCCAGTAGTCTGCTTTTCTCACGTACTTCTTCTTTGGTTCAGAATTATTTGATTCTGACTTCCAAGTCCTTTTCTTTCCGTTTTCACCTCCACCTTCCACGTCACTTTCTTCAGTTTCGTAGTCTGAAATTTCAATTGACTCAGGAACTTCTCTATTCGGCAATTTCACTCCTTCAGGAACTTCACTTTGTCTTCCATCACTGGTACTCGGTAATTCGTTCTCCTCCTCTTCCTCAATTACCTCTAGCTTCCCAGATTTTGGATTTTTGTTCCTTACTTCAGAGCTTGTTCTCTGCCTTTCGATACTCTCCTGGTCTGAAACTTCTTTTGGTTCAGCTTCTTTGTCTTCAATATAGACAACCGAATCCTCAGTTATTTTTCCTTTTAACAGATTCTCTTCACCTTCAGAATCTATTTCAATTATTTCCAAGTCTTTTCTTGTCAGATTTCCATTCACTGGCACAATTTCCAGATGTCGACTTTCTTGTCGATCTTCAGAATCTGGAATTACTTCACCTTCTGTTCTGTCTTCTGTTTCAGAATCAGAATCATCTGTGGTATCACTTTCAACATCAGAACTCTCAGGAGTTGGTACTGGAATAGTATGACTTGGATGAATCCAGCGCTTCAATCCTCTGCACTTTACAGCATTAGTAGTGATCAAGATTACCTGCCTAGGTTTCTGCCATCTAGGAGATAGACAATTCCTCCTCCGATGTACTTTCGTTCTGACCCAGTCTCCAGGTCTCAGATCATGTGTCAAAACTTTGTCATTTGATTGTGCTTCAGTTCCCACCTGATTAGACACAGAAGTTACCATATCAGATAACCTTTTACAGTAATCCAAAATTGCACTGTCATTTATGCTCAACAGTTTACCTACAGGTACAAAAGCTTGCCTCATAACTCTTCCCATCAAAATTTCATGAGGACTCAAACCTGTCTTTTTATCTGGTGTACTTCTTATTGACATCAAAACAAGTGGAAGAGCATCAGTCCACTTAACTCCTGTCTCTAGACACATTTTTCCAATTCTGTTTTTGATAGTTCCATTTATTTGTTCAACTACACCTGATGCCTCTGGTCTGTATGCACAGTGTATTTTCTGCTCAATGCTCAAAGCTTCACAAATTAACTTCAACAGTTTGTTATCAAAATGACTTCCTCCATCACTCTCAATAGTGACTGGAAAACCGTACCTTGGGATGATTTCTCTGAGCATTAGTTTTGCTACTGTAATTGAATCACAATGTCTTGTAGGGAAAGCCTCTACCCATCTTGAGAACAAGCATACAATTACAAGTACATATTTCAAACAGTTGTGTAAGGGCATTTCAATGAAATCTATTTGTAACCTGGTAAAGGGACCACCCTCTCGTCCAATTATTCCTGTCCCCACCACTGATTTTCTGTTTGGATTCATTTGTTGGCATGACAAACACCTTTGACAAAAAGATTCTGCAATGGTTCTAAATTTAGTATTGAACCATGTTTCTTTAAACAGTCTGACCATAGAATCTCTTCCTAAATGTGCCGGACCATGATATAACCTGGCCATGTCAGAAATCATGCAATTTGGTAAAACTACTCTGCCATCTTTGTAAACCCACACTCCATCTTCATCACGTGGTCTACAATCTGATCTTAACCATAGGTCTTTTTCTTCATCATCTGCTTCGTTTTGTAAATCTCTAATCTCATTCCAAGTTTCTACAACAGTTGTTAGCATCAATGAATTTGAATCAGTTTCTGTACTTCTATTCCGATTGTAAGAATAATTTTTCCTTGCGCAGTACTTTGCTGTTTCGTCTGCGAAGGCATTTCCCTTGGAAATATAATCAGTTCCTCTAGTGTGTGCTGTACACTTGACTATGGCAATTTCTTTTGGCAATTGTATTGCTTCAATTAATCTTCTAATGAAAACTACATTTTTAATTGGTGACCCTGTTGATGTCATGTATCCTCTCTGTGACCAGAGTTGTCCATAATCATGCACAACTCCATATCCATACTGGCTATCAGTAATGATGGTAACTCTTATATCCTTTGATATTTCACATGCACGAATTAAAGCAATCAATTCAGCCACTTGTGCTGAACGAACTCCTTCAAGACATGATGCTTCTTTAATATCTTCGACTGTACAAACTGAGTATGAAGCTTTCAAGACACCACCTTCGGATCTTAAGCATGAGCCATCTACAAAGTAGACAAAATCCGATTCAGGCAAAGGTCTGTCCTTGATGTCTTTTCTGGGTTTAGTGCAGAATTCCATGACATCTAAACATTCATGTTCTGTCTCAATGTCACCAACAATTTCAGAATCAGGCAGTAATGTAGAAGGATTCAGATTCAAACATCTTGAAATCGAAACATTATCTGCTCCCAGTATGATTTTCTCATACTTTGTCAATCTGCTACTTGTTAAATGTTGAGTCTTACCTCTTGTCAGTAATATTTCAACTGAATGAGGCACAAAAACTTTCACAGGAAATCCCATAATGATTCCTTCACTTTGTTCAAGGCTGATACTTGTAGCTGCGACTGCTTTTAAACAACCTGGTAATGCTTTTGCAATTGGATCAAGAACTGCAGAGAAGTATGCAATAGGTTTCTTTAAATTTCCATGTCTTTGAATTAATACAGATAATGCACATCCTTCTCTCTCACTGCAATACAGTTCAAAATCTTTCTCATAATTTGGCATACCCAAAGCAGGAGCTTGGCATAAGCTCTTTTTCAGGTTCTCAAAAGATTCCATCTCAACATCATTGAGAATAATTGGATCTTTTACATCTGATTTGGTCAGTCTTTGTAGTGGTTTCGCAATTACTGAAAATCCACTTATCCATTGTCGACAGTAACCTACCATTCCCAGGAACATTCTGACCTGTCTTTGTGTTCTTGGCGGTAACATTGCTTGAATCATTTTTATTCTCTCTATTGTTACTTGTCTTTTTCCCTTTGCAATTCTGTGACCAAGATATTTTACTTCTTGTTTGCAAAACTGTAGTTTTGCTGGGGACACTTTATGTCCTTCTTCTGCAAGGCGATTTAACAGAATTATTGTGTCTGTTACACAATTTTCTCTTGTCTTTGCAGCTATTAACAAATCATCAATATACTGCACCAGTGTAGACCTACCTGGTAAGTCTAAATCTTCCAGTGATCTTTTTAACAGTTCGTTAAAGATTGAAGGACTTTCTGTATAGCCCTGAGGGATTCTTGTCCATCCAAGGGTCTTACCTTGGAATCTGAAAGCAAAGATTTCATAACTGTCTGGATGTAAGGGAACAGTAAAGAATGCATTGCAAAGATCAATGACTGTGTACCATTCAGCATCATGTGGAATCTGAAATAGAATTACAGCTGGATTTGGAACTACAGGACAACATGGAATGACAATTTGATTAACCTTTCTCAAATCTTGTACGATCCTAAAGGTTCCGTTAGCCTTTTTAACTCCCATAATTGGTGAATTACAAGAGCTACTCTTCATTTCCTTTAATACACCTTGCTTGATTAATTTTTCGATTACAGGTGTAATACCTTCAATTGTCTCTGTCTTCATTTTATACTGTGGAGTGTTTGGAAATTCTATTCCCTGTTTCAATGCAATTTTAACAGGATCTACGTTTTTCATCAGACCCATCTCATTCCCAGTAAAATCCCATATTTCAGATTTCACTGTTTCCTTTAGTTCTTCAGGCAAATCCTTTTCTTCAAATGCAGGAAACAATTTTGTTTCTTCTGCTTCCATCATCATCATTGTCATTCTGTACAAACCATCTTCCTCCATTGTTTGTAATTCAACTCCTTCAGGAGAACAATATATTCTGCAATTCATTTTACATAGGATGTCTCTACCTAATAGATTTACTGGACTACTATTACAAACCACAAATCTGTGTTTGTCTCTGTAATTTCCAATTTCGACTGGTACTGGATCAGTTAAGTCTGTTTTAATTTGTTGATTACTTACTCCCACGACTTGGATGGTATCCCCAGAGAGAGGTAGGTTTTCAATTTCTACTGATCTAACAGTAGAACGGGTAGCACCAGTGTCCACTAGAAAAGTGATGTCTACATCATTAACTTTCCCGTTTACATAAGGACCGGACTGGTCAACCTCAAGAGTGGCTCCAACAACACACTCTTCCTCCTCTCTCGGGCACCGTCAGCAATAATCATCAGAATCACTGTCTTGGCTTTCTGTTAATAAAAATTGTTGTGAAGCATTTTGCATTTGAACCCTTTGCTGCTTTTGCTGTTTTTGTGGTTTTATTACCTGTTCACATCCCTGAAATCCCACGTTTGGATTATATTTTTGAACTCCCCCACAATTCGGAAAAGGTGGTTGTGGCAACTGGTCTTGACGATTATTCACCTGTTGTTGTTGCTGTTGTTGTAACTGTCGCTGAATATTAAATTCATTTAACCCTTGTTGCATCTGTAGCTGTTGCTGCACGTTAACACCATTCTGCATCTGTGGATTCAATAAGGGATTCTTTAAGTTTCTAGGAGGATGAGGACACTCGTCCCTCCAATGTCCAATTTCGCCACAATTAAAACAAGGTAATCTTTGTTTCAGTTCTTCTATCTTTGGGCTAAATTTCTTTGGGAAATTATTATTACCTTTAAACTTTCCTTGTATCTGGTTAGTATTTCCAGTTTGAACAAAATTAGTGTTCTTGTTTCCCATGCTGGCAATCTGTTGCTCAGCCACCTTTACCTGAGCCCACATGGCTTTCTCCTTCAGCTTCTTCTGTTTTACTTCTAATTCATCGCTACAATATTTTGCTTTTCTCAGAATATCATCTATAGATAGTGCTTGCCATCCGACAATACTAGTTCTGATCATTTCTCCAATTTCAGGTTTTAATCCATAAACAAATCTATAGATAAAATGACTCATGTCTTTTTCATCTAATTTTTCATAACCACTGTATTGTTTAAAAATTAACAATAGTCTTTCATAAAAAGAATGAACTGATTCTTTTGTTTCCTGTTCTGTTCTTTCTATTTTAACCCAATCAACTTCTTTGGGTGGAATTTTGTTTTTCATCCAAACAATTACTTTCTCGTAAAAATCCATTACGAGTGGATTTGGGGCACCTGTTTCTTTAATTCTTTCAGGTTCTGCTTTTGGCCAACTAATAGATATTTTACATTCTGTCCAAAGATCAGATGGAACTACAATGTCAAAAAATCCATCTAAATCAATCCACAGAACTTTTGACACTTTGATAAATCTATCGACTTGTCTGTACCACTCAACAGGTTTCTCTCTTAATTTTGGAAAGTCATTTGTGAATAGCAGAATGTCTTGTCTCGACCATGGGACATGAACATATCCTCCACCTGCAACTTCTCTCATTGGAAATTGTTTTGACAATTTTTCCAATCTCTCATCTTCCTTCCTTTTAGTCCATTTCACTCTCCATTTGTTCAGTTCTCCTAGCTTTTTGATATAGACAATCAAATCTTTAATGTGAACTATTCTTCCCATTGAGTTCAAACTCTCAATGTCACTTTCTGAAAAGTCTAATCTGTAATGCTTTGCAAAATTCTTTTGTTTACTTACATCGATTTCAAGTTCTGCAGCTAAATCCTCTAATTGATCATATTTATTTTTCGTTTTCCACTGAATACTTTTGCAAATGAATAGTAGTTCATCATCTCGATAGTAATTTAAACTATCTGGGCCAATTGTTCCAATTATTAATTCTTCAATATTAGCTTTTAATTTGGCCACATCAAGTTTTGGTGTGGTTACTCTGACTTCAGGACTTCCTACATCTGACATAGCACCCATTGGTGTTTTTGGAGATAAATCCTCATTAAAGGTTAAATCAGGCATTCTCGATCTAGAAGTGTTTAATTCAGTCAAGTCTGAATAAAATTTTTCAGCAGCCTTTTGAGTTTCTGTATTTAAAGGAATAGTTAATCCATTTTTGTTTGTATCTCTTTGATCAAATACAGGCTGAACAGGACCTATTGTTACTGGAACTATGACAGCTTCCATGCCTTTTGTCATCCTTTTAATTAATTCTTCTTTAGACCTTATATATTCATTATAATCAACATCCTCAACATTTCTTGTCTCCCTTGCATAATCTTTTGGAGGTTCTCTTGCTCTTGGAGTCATTGAAAAATGTCTACCTTCATTTCGAGCATTCTCGAATTCTGGTCTTCTAGGGGTTTCAGTGATTTCACAATTATTTGGATAAAGTTTAGGAGCTTCACTAATTGGAGGTGCACTCGGTGAAGTTTCAGTAGAAACCACCGGAGTAGACCATGATCTAGGAGGTCTCAAAGGCTGATTAGGCTGTTTATTTCTAGCAGTTGTATATATTTCTTCCATAATTGCATCCTCAGATTCACTTTCCATAGATTTCCCTGTAGGAGAACCCATTACCATTTCATGAATTAAATATAATCCTTCACTCATGTTTCCCTGTCTCCACATTCGCAATCTATCTTCATGAGTTTCTCTTTTCCATGATGGATTTTTAGAAGGTCTTTTAATTCCACTAGCTTCTCTTTGTAACTGATACATCTCATCTTCCCACTCAACTAAAGCTTCAAATTGAGTTGGTCTCGGTTTTGGAACAAGAGCATTCATTTTCTCTCGTAAGTTTCTTAAAACCCTTACATTAAATGAACCATCATCAGGCCAAGCTAAAACACCATCGTTTTTAGTATAACGTTTCCAACTGTCGAACCATAAGACAGTATGATATCCGTATTCACCTTCCATGTACGCTGCAGGTGTTTTATACTTATGAAGTAGTTTACCACCTCGCGTTTCGATTTTCTTGTCAGGTGAAAATAAATTCTTAAATTTCTGAAATAATGTTGTCTTTTTCTCAACATGTTTAAAATGATAACTCATTTTCAAAAGTAAAATTTAATTCACAAAATCGTTCGTAAAATATTTCCGGGATGTTCCGCAAAACAACCAATCCGTGCGCGAAACACACCAACAAGCCAATGGCAGTTGAGCTACGTCAGTTTCCTGCTCAACCAAAAAATTTAGAGTTTTTCCGAACAACCAATCAGCTCACAGGCCGTCAGAGACTCAGGAGCCAATCAGAATACAGCTTGTGACGTAGGTCACCCAATCCCAGCGCGGCTCTGTGACGTACACAGCAGCTGCGGTTTCTCGTTTCTCACTCCTGGCGCTTACCCCTCCTTCACAAAATCTTTTCACAGCGCCATTTTAAGAACACATTTCAGTGTAAATTAATTCTTAACAATGACTATAAAGACAACATCTGTTCGTTTCACTAATTAGGATAGTTTACATACATTCAAGTATCCACACTTCGGAATAGACGGCGCTATTCACACTAAGGATAATATTCAATTGTCAGTAGAGTAACCTTACCCCACCCTTCTAACACGTATAATTATGAACTCGCTTTGCTCTGAACCCACCGCGAAGTGAAAGTTCTAAGAGTTCCACTTGAACATAAAATACAATTCAAACTCGCACTTTTACACGGAAAATTCCCTAAATTCAAACACACATGAAATCCGTACAGGACTCTCACCTGTTTATAGAAATCATGCACCGTTAGCAAAATAACGACGTTATCCGTACAGGGCTCTCACCTGTTTATAGATATGAAACATGTATCCGTACAGGACTCTAACCTGTTTATAGATAATCATGCACCGACGCTAATTTTACCCTTCATTCAAGCTCGGATATAACTAATACTCTCATCACAGTGAGTTTTATGGAAGGCGCTTTGTCCCTATTCTCATGCTGCTTTGATTTCTCAGAAAATCCTCACTATACAAGATTCAGACCTAGCCCTAAAACTGTGCTGCTCGGCGACAACACTATGGTACACGGCGATACCTCTTGTGATACTCGGCGATATCACTACAAACTGAACAGATGGCTTGCGTGACTAATTTCTCGCCACACAATCTATACCGGTATAGCTTACAGATAGGCACGAAAAACGAACTTAACAAGTGTTAAAACATCGATCCTATTTCCATACCATGTCGCAACTCTTAGCAACCAACATATTACCTTGGTTACCTCTTAGCAACCATCAATCTCTGCTACCAGATAATTGATCCAGCGGGCTATAGAAAATATATCATAAACTACGCTACCCAACTTCATAACCTATAAACAAAATTCTATACTAAATATGGACCCATTTATGAACCTGATATATTTTTGGGCCTACTGAATCAGGTGGTCAGAATAAATCTATATACACATTATCTACACATTATATACATATTTATACATTTGCGGAAAGAATATTGTCATTAGAATAAAACCCAACCATTTAAACGACCACCATAGGCGACGTGATCTAGCTAAAGGTAACCTACACTTCTGAATAACCAAGACCAGCTTGTTTGTCAAAAGTAAGATTTATTTTCTAAATTATGGTAGATATGTTGTAAGTTTTATAATTGAAATTTATTAGCAATAAAGCAAGCATGATGGTAAGAAATAAGAAAAATAAAATTTAAGCAATTGAATCAAATTTAAAGAAATTATATAAAGTTTAGCATTTCTAAAACCTATTTCCCTAACTGAGCTTAATAGACAGAAATTAAAGTAAAGATCTTTGAGGATTCTTACGTGCTCCACGCAAAGTCCAGCAGCACATCACCCTCATCGGAAAGTCAGAAAGCAGCAGCCAGCCCAACCCTAAGGGCATGACTTTTTATACCTTTCTACGCTAACTAAACTAGCAAAGGAAAGTTTTCAGAAATACTCGACGTCCCATTGGCTGAGAGTGACAAGTGACATGTCACCCGATTCTTAAAAAGTTCCACAAACTCATGTCTTACAAAGACCATTGTCTCTTCCACGTGAAGCCAGAGGCTTCCAGCGATTGCAACTTTGTATAAAGACATCCTCGCAGCTTCCACAGTCTTTCAGTGCAACTTCCGCGGATGCCAAGTTAAGGACTGACAAAAAGTTCACTTTCGACCTTGGCCATGTCCGACAGAATGATGTCAGCTCATCAGTTTTTGCTTTGTGAATGCAGCTTTCAATAAACGTTTTAATTCAGAATGGGCGTCTCGTGACTTTCTGCAGAATTATGGATCGGCTCTTTTAGTGCGACTCAAATAGCTAGGCCCAAAAGCAGGCAACTTATGTTTTCTAGTATAAAACAAACACAAGAAAAGTATTAATGTAAGAAATAAAGTATATTCTGTATCCACCCCATGGTTTACTAATTAATTAACCCACCCAATTAATCAAAATGTTACCTAGCCATTGCAAACAAATAAAGCAGCGTTTATATTTACCAGTCTCCGTTTATCTATGAGACCCATATGCACCTAGAATAGTAGAAATGACATCACACAGACAAGGAAAAGCAAAACAAGCACATGCTTATTTTAAGTTTGCAGCAGTTAGTAATGACAAAAACGAAAACAATAAATTATTTTATTATTTTGCACGAACAAAAAGATGCAACATTTATGCACGTTTATGAGCACACATGTTAGTCCCCCCACGTGTAAAGTTTAATCTAGGTTGTATTAGCACGACATTTCACAAATCATTAATAATTTTATTCATGTTATGGAAATGTGACTTTGCGAGTTTAAACAAAATTTTGTTTTCTATCTCGCTCCATCAAGTGTATTTTCTGCTTGCTGTGAGTTGGGTGGGGGGGTTTAGACTGGCTGTTTAGTTATGTGGGTTTCCTCAGTGTAATTGGGATGCTGGGGGGTTCTGTACGGAGATCTGCTCTTGATTAACAGAATACGGGGCTGGCAAATGATTGATGTATGGAGGTCACATGCTAAAACTGCTGAGTATATTGTTGTAGTGAGTGACAATGCCGTATTAACATGGAATGTAAGGGGGCTCAATAATCCTAAGAAAACTAGGCAGGTGCTGGCGTACCTCGACCACCATAACATAAAGGTGGCATTGTTGCAAGAAACACATCTCACTAAAGCGGCAGCATCCTCTATAGCCACCTAATGGGCAGGTGTTCATTTTGCTTCCTCCTATTCCTCATATGTGCGTGGGGTTATGGTCTTAATAAAAAAGAATGTTCCATTTGTTTGCAATTATGAGGACACTGATGAAAATGGCCGTTATGTTTTCGTCCAAGGTACGCTGTGTGGTAAGCCAGTTACAATAGTTAACGTATATGGGCCAAATATAGATGACCCTGATTTCTATGCAGAGTTATAGAACAAAGTATATTAGTTGCCGCCTACTGCACTTGTCTGTGGGGGGATTTTAATGCGATATTAGATCCTACACTTGACCGCCGCACTGCCTCAGATCCCATCACCAAGAAGGCCACGCAGGCGATTCAAACTGGTATGCAGACTCTAGGCCTCCTAGATGTTTGGAGGCTATGACACCCTGGGGTACAGGAGGGTATATGCCACTCATATGCTTAAAATTCATGGTCCCTTATTGATTACTGGCTGACTACTACAGATGTTAGCACATGGACTACTGGGGTTGTGCACCTTCCACGCACCCTGTCTGACCACTCCCCGATACGACTCACTGACGATACCCATATATACACCCCCACCCAATTTCAATGGTGCTTGCAACCCTCTGGACTATTAGATCTGGTGTTTCGGGAGGGTGTGCGCGAGGCTATAGACAATTACTTCACTGAAAACGTAACCTCTGTGCAAAGTCTTGGAACTATATGGGAAGCCTTTAAGGTTACTATACGGGGTGTATGCATAGGCCTGCAGGCTGGGGTGCTCAAATCGCTTCGCGGCTCAATGACCAGGCTGGAACAGGAACTGGGGCAACTAGAACGACAGTATGAAGAGACAAATGATGCGGGCTTGCTCGCCTCTATACGCTCTAAAGTTACTGAATACAATGACTTAGCAGACTAAGAAGTAAAACATGTGTCCAGACGCTGGGGGGCTCGATATTACGTAGAGGGGGGTTATCCTGGCCGTGCCTTGGCGAGCAGGATTACAGAGTCATGGACCAAGCGCTGCCTGATTCAATCAATAACAAAGGGTGAGTGCACGAATTTGTGACACACCGGGGATACTTGACACATTCACTCAACATTACAGGCCCATGTATGAAGCTAGGCCCACTGAGAATGAGGAGGACATTGCACAGTACTTGGATAACATTTACTTACTTACTTACTTGTTGATTTATATAGTGCTTCGAGGAAAAAGTGCTTGTTGGACAAATGCAACTAAAACAACCATGTCTTTAGAAGTTTTTTGAAGCTGGTTAACTCATTACAAGCCCTGATGTTCTGTGGCAGTTTATTCCAGTGACTGACTGCCAAATAGGAGAAGGCTCTACCACCCATCCTAACCTTGTGTATTCTCTGGGTGCTCAGCAGGTTGGCATTGCCCGATCTTAATTGTCGAGCAGGTTGATACCAGCTGAGCTTATTTCTAAAGTATACAGGGCCACTCCCTTGTAGTGATCTGAAGACCACACAGAGCATCTTAAAGATGGCTCGCTTCTTAATCGGGAGCCAGTGTAACTGGTTCAAAAAGGGGGCAGACTGGGTCCGTGCCGGTTTGTTGAGGGCAAGACGGGCTGCTGTGCTCTGCACCACCTGGAGGAGTCTTGATAGAAGATCTTCCCCTGCCCCCACCAGAAACGAGTTGCCATAGTCCAGCCGACTCACCAGGAGTGACTGGATAAGGTTTTTTCTTGCCGACAAAGGGACCCATGGGAAGACCTTTCTAAACATCCTCATTGTGCCGAAACAGGTACCGGCCACTGTCCTAACCTGCACCTCCATAGACAGTTTATCATCTCTCCAGATGCCCAGGTTTTTGGCCCAACTCCTAGAGAGGGGGGCTTTGCCCAGCTCCGAAGGCCACCTTTCAGGAGACCAGATTGCATTGGCCTTCCCAAAGAGCAGGATCTCTGTTTTTGAGGAGTTGTGTTGTAGATAATTCCTCCTCATCCAGCTGGCAATGCTAGACATGCAGCTTCTAAATTTTAGTTGAGTTGACATGATGTCCTCCTCAATGGGGACAATTAGCTGCGTGTCGTCCACATAAGAAATGGTCGCGAAGCCGTAGCCTCTGATGATATCGTCCAAAGGAGTCATGTATGCATTAAACAGGGTAGGACTCAAAACAAATCCCTGCGGAACACCTCTGTCCATCCCTGTGGTCTGCGATACAAATGAGTCCAACTGAATACTCTGGGTACGGCCCGATAGAAAACTTTGTTTCCACTTAAGAGCCCTGCCCTTCACCCCAACCCCCCCTAGTCTGTCTAACAGCTGCCTATGCGAGATGGTATCAAATGCTGCTGACAGATCAAGGAGGACTAGGATCACTGGGGTTCCTCTATCCAGTATCATCCTTATGGTGTCCGTCACCTCCAACAGTGCGGTCTCTGTGCTATGTGATGCATGGAAGCCGGACTGCCAGGGATCCAAAAGGTTGTTTTGTTCCAGATAGAGGGATAGCTGTTGATTCACCAAAGTTTCCAAGACCATAGAGCAGCAGGGAAGAAGCGAGATTGGCCTATAGTTCTGTAACTCAGTTGGGTCTGCTAGCTCTTTTTTTAGAAGCGGCTTTACACGCTCGGTTTTCCACTTATTAGGTAATATGGCCGTCTCCAATGAGATGTTATATATTGTGGAGAGAGCACCGGCTAAGACCGGGCTGAGTGATGCCATGACCGCCTGTGGTACAGGATCCAGTGGTGAACCCGATTTTACCCGACTTAATAGAGAGCCTACTTGCTCTTTTGTTACATATAAGAAGGAGTCGAGCCCAGGAAAGGATTCTGAATCCTGCCACAGGACTCTGGGTGGTTGTCCCTCACCTGATTCCTCTTCCTCAGAGTCGAAGGTCTGATCAATCAGATCGATCTTATGGGTAAAATGCCTGGCTATATCGTCACAGAGTTCCTGAGTGGAAGGAGGTGGCACATTTTCGGCCTTGGGATTCGTGAATTCCTTCACGATCTTATACAATTCTTTAGAGGAATTTTTCGCCTCTGTGATTCGTACGCCCAAATGTACCCTTCTTGCTGCATTGCAGCTGTTAAGGTAGACTTTGTGGGCCTTTCGATATAGTAGTTCATCTATGTCACCCTTTGACTTCCTCCACCTCCTCTCCAGGGCCTTGCATATGGACTTCTCCTTTCTAAGGGTGTCAATATACCAGGGAGCAGGAGCTGCCCTCTCCTGAATAGTTACCCTTTTAAGTGGTGCTACTGCGTCAAGGGCTCCCTGGATTGCTCCCTCCAACTTTGCCCAGGCCAGGTTAGGGTCCGCATCAAAATTGAATGCGGGATCCCTGAAGACTTGACTAAAGGCAGCAGGGGTTACTCTTGTCCATGGTCTGCGGAAGATCTTCTGCCCCTGTGCCCGTCTTACTGACGGCACAGGCAGCACCGAGAATCGCAGGGCCATATGGTCAGTCCAGCCGAGTACTTGAGGGGGCTCAACTGCCAACTCAGATATATTAGAGAAAATGGCATCTAGAGTATGGCCCGCCCTATGAGTGGGACTAGCCAATCTTAATGATAGATTAAGGGATTCCTTGGCCGCTATTAGACTGGCGGTGTCCAGATTGGCGAGCAGTTTCAAATGATAGTTAAGATCTCCAATCAGTAAAAATGTATTAGCATTCAAGACATGAGGTGCCAATCTGTCTAATAATGCGATGCAAAATTGCTTTTTACTACCCCCGGGAGGGCCCCTGTCCATTCGATAGCCTGATCGCGCTCTATTCTAAATATTAAAAGCTCCAAATTGGGGGAAGATACCCTGGCCAATGTCCTCGTGTAAAATGGGAATCGGGTGGCGATAGCGAATCCCCCCGCGCTTACAAGGCCTATCAAGCCTGGTGACTGCATAGTCCTCCGGGAAAGCCACTGCTAATACCGGGGTGACATCTTTGTTAAGCCAGGTTTCGGTAAAGAGACATATAAAAGGTTTCATCTCCTCTAATAAATCCCATGTCTCCGCTGCATGTTTAGGAATGGATCTGGCATTCAGATATAATCATTGCATGTGAGGTCTCTGTCTATCCAGCCCTATCCCACTTGATTCCTCTAAGTTTTCATTCTGCAACCTCTGTCACAGCTGTTTACAGTATGCAGATGGATAGGGATCAGAAAGGGGAGGTAGTTGTTTAACCAGAGCCCATCCACAATTGGCGCACCTGTCATATCTAGTAGCCCTGTTGCTTTTGGCTACTTGGACCTCATTGTTGCTCCCTTTACATGATAGTAGATGCCCATATGCCAAGAGTGCTTCTCGTGTATAGGAGCTTCTCCTCCGAAACAGCCCCTGCAGTGCAACTGGCGGCATCCCCTAGCAGCTGGCGGCGATCCGGCGCGGACGGCGCACCAGCGCGCGTTCGCTGCACGCATCCGCTGCGCGCCCGTTCTGACAGCAGGATTCATGGCGTGCGCGTGTTGGCGATTAGAGCACTAACCGCCAGCCAGTTATAGAAAAGACAGACTAAAAATCGTCTCTCTCCACTCAAACAGTCGCCTAATGCGATTGCGGTGGACCGGAGAGTTCACTAAGTGCCTCAAAAGAAATTAAAACCACAGTTTTACTGTTTTTAAAGTCCCCTCCAAAATATGGTCAAAATGTACAATATTAAAATGAACACGGGCTTAGCAGCATTGCCCAAGTACCTCTCCTCGTGCGCGCCAGCTCTGACAGCAGGATTTATGGCGTGGGCGTGTTGGCGACTAGAGCGATAACCGCCAGCCAGTTACAGAAAAGAAAGACTAAAAATTGTCTCTCTCCACTCACACAGTCGCCTAATGCGATTGCGGTGGACCGGAGAGTTCACTAAGTGCCTCAAAAGAAATTAAAACCACAGTTTTACTGTTTTTAAAGTCCCCTCCAAATTACGGTCAAAATGTACAATATTACAATGAACACGGGCTTAGCAGCATTGCCCAAGTACCTCTCCTTGGTGTGGTTGTCGAAGGGGCAGCAGGACTTCCTGATGCATAACTTGACAGTGGGTGAAATCGGGGATGCTATCGCGGCACTGCCAAATGGTAAAGCTACGGGCACTGACGGACTGTGGTAAATAAATAAATAATTACCGGTACTATTTTTCAATACATCAATAAAACAGATAGCTCAATAAATAAGAGGCAAGATCCGAGGGATCTGAGTCTAACAGGCTTTAATCAGGCATAAGGGAAGGGACAGGATCAGGATAGCCTGCAATGGAATGGAATGGCAGCTGCACGCTGTCTTATTAACAGTACATATATATAGTAATACATTACAATTACATTGAATACAGTAGGCGGTACAAGTGACAAACGAAAGATAAGAACACATGGGCGTAAAAAGAAGGCGTGCACAGGGCGTGCACGAAGACATGTGATGTAAACGTCACAAAAGTGTCATGAATGGGCGGACATATGGAGGGGGCTACCTGGGCAGCTGGAACCTTTAACCTAATGGTGCGCGCAAACGGGCTATGACGTGTAACTGAGGAGAGCTGGGGGCTCTGACTTCTACACTAGAAGAGGAGACTAAAGTCTGGGATGTCAGGACGACATGTACCTATGGCATATCGGGTATCTTGTGTTTGGAGAACATGTTGATAGAAACTAAAGGCTAACAGGACAAAAGTTACTTGTGACTAAGGCTGGTGCATGCATATATTCTACATGTATCGCGTGTGCTATGAATCTTCTATGGATATTAGTACAGTAATTCTCTTGCATGGAGACAGAAAGACTAGACTATAGCTGGAGATGTTTAAGCGGTTCGTTAGCTTAGGAATGTGAAGACGAGGAGCTGAACTGATAACTGTAAGCATAACATATTCTTGGCAGACGGGCAGGCAGGCCAGAGCCGGGCACCGCGCTGCTTGGCGGAAGTAAGTGAAGGGTCAGGGATGCAGGTGGGGGCTGCTTCTCTCGGAGCAGTGCTTCAGGAGACATGAGGCTCGAATCTGGTGTCCGGGCCCTTTGAGGCCTAGAAACGGGTGTAACTCGATAACTTGTCGTGTACAAAGTAAAGACGTTGGCAACATAGGCCTAGAGGCCTAAATCACGTTGCTTTCAGGGGGGCTGGATAACTGACATACTAACGTTGGACACAACTATAATTGCGTCTTTATTCGGTCATAGGGGGAACATATGCATATTAATCATGCACATACAATATAGGATGGGGAACACGTAGGGACACACAATAGGGCAAAATTCTATTTTCCTCATTCCCTCCTTGTGCCCTACGTTTCCATCAGGAAACATCAATATTCATGATACCATCTATCATTTCATATAGCATCATTTGCTCGTCTCGAATCTTCTTGGAACGGGACTTTGGACTTGGAATACAGGATGTAGCGCATAAGCCACAAATCGCTGGCCCACATTGTAAACATAGACAACAACTGAATATGATCATTACTGCTATACCCAAGAATGACAGTACTTTCCATCCCCAGGCAGAAATTATACTCCAGAGCCAACCGGACCATGTCCAGGTGCCTGGATTCTGGTGTAACTGATGGGCTATTTTATGAAGTCGCGTTATGGCTGAATATACAGACGGTGCGTTATTAGGAATGAAAATGCAGCAACTAGATCCGATGACTCTACAAGCTCCGCCCCTATCGGCCAGTATGACGTCAAGGACAAGGCGGTTTTGAAGGACAACAAAACGCATAGCAGATTGCTCCTCTGTTAGGTTACCCAGGGCAGAAGTAGTCTCATTCACTACTGCTTCAAGGGTTCTGGTTAACCTACGTATTAACTTACTATTCTGGACGGGACCTATGAAGAAAAAGAAACCTTTATTGAAGTCTGTATACTGTTCTAATGCAGTTTCAGTTTGATCGACAATTGGGGACTCGATCTCCCTTCTATGTCTGACGTGTACTAGATGTGTATTTCTGTGGTAATCGGATGGGGCTAGAAAAACTGGTGGCAGTAGGAAGGCAATGTAACATGTACCATCCCAATCTAGGGGCAGGCGTATATATGCGGTCTGACCACATATGAAATAGGAATGACGTGAGGCTTTGAAAATAGATTTCCCACTGTCACTATACTCGACCACAGCAGTACAATCACTGTGTCCTAGATGTACTGAACCATTCTTTCTGACACATAATTCGCCTTTCACTGGTAGAACTGTAATAGAAGGCGAGTCTGGAGTAGTTTCGGACTGGACATTTAAAACCATGAAATTCGAGGAATAATTACCTAGATCATATACTTCATTTTCTAGATCTAAACCTGTTCTGTGGGGGAGACTTTTCTTGTCTGGGAAACATGTTCTGTTCAAAAGGGACTTGTCATTTGTGGATAACGTTAACGTGGACCATGCTCCACACGAACCATTGTATGAAAACGGATAGGGAAAAAGTGGCAGAACTCCCTTCACGGTCTGGTAAGGGGGGAGTCGACCACATACCCAGCAATTAGTGGCATTGCTGGTCTGGTGTGAATAGTGTAACACACGGATAAAAGTATTATTGCGCATGGCCAGACGATAGGATAACTCGTGAGGAGGTAGTTCACTAAAAGTGTGCTCTACTGTATCATTAGAGAAAACATGTACATGTGAAGCAAGAGGAGGAAAATATACATGTAAAACATAACTTATGCATGTAATCGTAAGACTCAGAAATAATAGGATAAATAAGAAAACATTACATCGACTGCGGAGAGACTTGCAGTAGGACATTTTCTTGAGCTGTCGTCTATCTCTCTCACTATGGGGGTCTATCTTATACATGTCAGGAACCTGTCTAACCGCTTCACCCGAGAGGGACTTAAACAATTAAACTGTCTGACTTGCTATACCGTAACTTTTGTTTATACTCCTGCTGCGGAGTTTTCTCTAACAGGGGAAGTTTAGAGTCTGTATCTGGGCAGTCCTTGAGAACGGGGCAGTCTTCGAAAAATGTTTTTGGACGTAATCCATGGAATTTCTTCACGTGACTGGAGTGTATCCAGCCTTTACGGCCCTCGATCTTGACGGCGGTCCTTGTGGTTAACAATACAGTCTTTGGCTCCTTCCAGCGGACTTGAACGATCAAAATTCCTCACGAGTACTAGGTCCCCCGGAACGACCTCGTGCGGCTTTACTTGGGTGTTGTCTGGAAAAGCAGCGGCAACCTGTGAACGACAAGATAGTAGTGCAGACATCAAGGAGGCCAAATAATCTGTCAGCATATTACTGGAAACATCTGTTATTTTACGGGGCATAGGTGTACCCCACATGTTTGGAGGACGACCAAATACCACCTCGAAAGGAGATAGACCTGAACGGGAGTGTGCAACCATTCTCATATAGAAAAGGGCGACTGGAAGTGCTACTATCCAATCTACGCCTTTCTCTGCGCAGACCTTTGCAATGCGGATTTTCAATGTCTGATTATGTCTCTCGACTAGACCAGCTGCTTCGGGGTGTCGTACACAGTGGAACTTCCACTGGTACCCTAACAGAAGTGATACTTGTTTCATGAGTTCAGATGAGAATGGCTGGCCGTTGTCTGAATACACGACTCTCGGCAAACCATAGCGAGGGAAAAACTCACGAACCAACTGCCTGGCAGTGGTCGCGGCAGTGTAATCTGGAACTGGATATGCTTCTGTCCACCTGGATAGAGCGCATACAACTACGAGGACATACTTGAAACCTCGACATCGATCCATCTGGATATAATCCATCTGGAGGACTTCAAAAGGGTGGTCAGGAGGATGAAATCCACCTTGTTCCACCGGGACACCTTTACCTGGATTGAATTGACAACAAATCATACAGGTACGTACTTTCTGCTTGGCTGCAGCTCGTAAATGCTTGTTAAACCAAATGTTCTGGATGCTATCTAACATGGCTTTTTCTCCTAAATGTGCTGGACTATGTGCGGTAGTAATAATGACTTGAACCATAGAGTCGGGGAGAAACCATGTGGCTTTTCCCTTCGTCAACCATCCCTGATCTGTCTGGACCCCTCCTTGTTCGGACCATTTCCTAATCTCGTCTGGGGTAGCATGTGTCTGTATGTCTAGTACATCTTGTGTAGGGTCCTTAACTGTCATACAAGTCGTCTGAACTGGAGCGTCTGTCTTTGTCGTGTTAACTGGAATGTCTGGAGTTTGAGCTGTAAGCTTGGCTGTTCGATCTGCCAGGTCGTTACCCTGGGAAATGATGTCAGTGACTTTCGTATGTGCCTTGCACTTCATAATGGCAATAGCTGTCGGTAAATGTATTGCATCTAACAGTGCTTGAATGAGGGGGCCATGCTGAATCTTGGTTCCATGAGAGGTCAGGAAACCTCTTTCTTGCCAAAGGACTCCAAAGTCGTGTACGACTCCGAATGCATAACGTGAATCTGTATATATGTTTACTTTCAGGTTCTTGGCTCGTATGCAGGCTTGGGTCAGAGCAATGAGCTCTGCTGCTTGAGCAGACAGGGTGTCAATACGATGTGTTTCTATAACTTCAGTTTCAGTAGTCACTGCATACGCGGCTACTAGTTCTCCTGTACTTGTTCTCATACATGAACCATCCACATAAAGTGTCAGGTCTGGATCAGGTAATGCAATGTCTGTCAAGTCTTGTCTTGGTTTTGTCATAGTGTTAACAACTTCCACACAGTCATGTGTGGCAGGGCTTGAAGTAACTGAGGGTAACAGTGTAGCGGGATTTAAAACGTTGCAGCGTCTGATTTCTATGTGTGGCTGAAACAGTGTCAGTTCATATCCTGTTAAACGTGCAATTGTCAAGTGCTGAGTCTGTGTTCGGTTTAAAAGAACTTCCACGGAGTGTGGAACTTGTACTGTCAGGGAGTGTCCTAACACTATGGAATCACTTTGTCTGATAGCTAGAGCTGTAGCTGCAACTGACTTGAGGCACGCAGGCAAAGCCTGGGCTACTGGATCTAATGTGCTAGAAAAATAAGCACAAGGCTTGTGTTGTCCTGCTTGATCTTGCGTGAGGACAGATAATGCTGTACCATCACGTTCAGTAACAAAAAGTGTAAAAGGCTTACTGTAGTTCGGTGTTGCTAGAACAGGTGCATTACATAAGGCTTTCTTTAACTCGTTAAAAGCAAGTGTATGTTCTTGGGTCCAAGGGAGGACAGTCGATGTGGCTGCCTCCTGTGTCGTTAACTGTATCAGTGGTTTGGCTAGATATGCATACTGAGGGATCCATTGTCTGCAGTAAGAAGTGAGGCCGATAAAAGCTCGTACCTCCTTCTGTGTCTTGGGCTGTGGAAGACTTGCTATTAACTGGATACGGTCTGGTGTCAACTGTCTACCCCTCTTGGACAGCAAGTGTCCAAGGTATACCACTTGCTGGACACAGAACTGAAGCTTCGAAGGGGACACCTTGTGCCCCATCTCGGCCAGGAAATACAGGACTGTCAGTGACGCACGTTCGCAGTCACGTTCAGTACGGGCTGTGATCAATAGATCATCGACATACTGGAGCAGGGCAGTGTCAGTAGGCATGTGAATATTGTCTAGTTGTCGTTTAAGTGCTTGACTGTAAATACTAGGACTTTCTGTGAAACCTTGAGGTGCTCGTGTAAATTTATAGCTTCTTCCATTTAAACAGAAACCGAAAAGGAACTGGCTGTCTGGATGAATAGGCACACTAAAGAATGCGTTCTTGAGATCAATAACAGTGAAAAACATGGCTTCGGAATCAATGGTAGTCAATAGGGAAGAAATATCTGGAACCACTGGGTACTGAGGTATGATACATTTATTAAGTTCTCGAAGGTCAATCACTAATCGATAGACTGGAGGTGCACTTGGATCAGTACGTTTAAGAATTGGAATAATAGGAGAATTACATACATTGGAGTCAGTTTCTACAACTACTCCTTGAGCAATGAGCTTGTCAATAATTTTGGATAAGGCTGCTACAGCCTCAGGCGGTAACTTGTATTGTCGGATTCGTGGTAGTACAACTCCTTGTTTCAAAGTGACACGATATGGTGTAATGTGCATACAACCTACATCAGTTGGACCTTTCGCCCATAAATGCTGTGGTACATTCAATAATCTTGGATCAAAATCTCGTAACACATAATGACCTTTATAATCTCTCAAAAACAATCTTACTCCTTCTGGGGAGCAACATATTACTGCACCTAATTCTTTCAGGGTCTTAATACCTAATAAATTTTCTGGACATGATTTCGTAAGTAACAAGTCTGTAGTTCGGGACAATGGACCAACCTCTAGAGAAACTGGTTTCGATATTTCATTAACAATAGGCTTTCCTGAAAAACCAAGGGAAACATTTCTAGAGCCTGAGAGTGGAGCCCCTGGAACCTCGTCATGACTGATGGTAGTCCTACTTGCCCCTGTATCGATCAGAAACTTTCTGTCTTTCCCTAATACTTGACTGTGTACATAGGGACCCTCTTGATCTACAGGAACCTCGATGAGAGGCAAGCCAACCTCCCTCTCTAGGCTGTTTCATGAATACTGCTGATACTCTGGGTAATCTGACTGTGCATACTGGTACATCTGCTGTGTAACGTGTTGTGTGGCAGCTATAGGCTGCGGTACTGTAACTGTCTGTTGTGCGTTCTGCGGTGTCTGGGTATTCTGCGGAACATGTTCTTGTCTAGGCGGACGTGGTCTCTCTTTTGTCTTACCAGTAGCTATGTTATGTTTCAGAACTGCACACTCGTTTATGTAATGACCTGGCTGTTTACAATAATTGCATGCCCCTTTAACGGGAGCTGCAGAATGACTAGTCTGATTAGTACCCTTCTTCTGACTGTCTGGCGGAACAGACTGTGCAACTAGTACTTTCATTTTCGTGTCTTTCATACGTCTTCTTTCGTGTTCTTGTTCTTCTCTGATTCTATTCTGGTGATACTGTAGCATCTGTAACATCTGTGACGGAGTATTAGCTTGCCAGGTACTCTCGACTTTCAGTACTCGATTTTTAACTTGTGGTAAGGAATTCTCAACTAATTTGGTAACAAAAAGATGTGGATACGATTCACTACTTGTTTTCAGACCACTATTAATAATGAAACATTTCTCAAATCTGGAGTAAAAATCACTAGTATCTTCGTCTTGTTTCTGCTTACAGGCTGAGATGGCATCCCAGTCTTCCTTTTTCGTGGCTAGTAATCTTGGCAAGACTTGTATTAACAGTTCGGGCAATGCTTTGGCTTTATCCCCGAGACCAGTACCTGGTACTCGTGTGTTATCTTCGTTCTCTAATGCGGTCCAATCAATCTTTGTCTCTCCCACCTCCCATTCCTTTTCTTTCAGTTTCTCATATATGCCCGCAGGCAACAGGACCTTTAACATTTTAATGATATCAGGATACGTGTATTCTCCCATACGGAGCATGTCTTTGAGTTCACGATGGAACCCTGCTGGATCTTTATCGTGACAGGGCACCAACTTTTTCATTTCTAGTAATTCTATTTTCGGCAACGGGGTGTAAACAAATACTCGTTCTAGATTACCTCCCGCTCCCTTAACTGGATGTACTTCTCGCAAAGGATTCTGTCTGTCTATGTAGAAAGATTTTCTTACTGGGGGTGGAGCAGGAACGAAATGCGGAGTCAGGAACGTACTGTACTTGTGGCGTTGTTCTAGAATGACATTAATTAAATCGGTACCTAGACCTTTCCATCGGTTTCGGAGTAACTCGTCCAATACATTATATAAGGGACCTGGATCAGAATGCTGATCTTCGTACAGTGTAATGAGGTGCTGGATCATGTATATACCCACCAGTCGCTGCTCGTCTGGGGGCAGTTTCAGAAACATCTGGGCCACTATTTCGTCTGGAAACGTGGTAGAATCACTAGTCCATCGGACTGCTGATCGGGCTAGTTCTTGTTCATGCATAGTACTAAGTTCACCATAACCTATTCGTAGTTTCAGAATTTTATCGGTAGCTTGGAATACTTGTTCCAGAGAACACTGTTTTGGTACTGGAGAAAGAAAAACTTTCTTGTAATCTGTGCGTGAATGTCTGTCGGAAAGTCTAGCTCTACCTACATACGCTATTCTGGTAGGGTTCTCGATGTCTATATCTTCGTCGGAAGTGTCATTCTCTTTCTCGGTTATTCTTTTTGCTTTCTCTTTTTCGTGAATGTCTAGAATTTCCTTACGGATTTTTCTGTACATGGTTTCTATACTATTTTGTGTCTTGTGTTTTCCATCTGATATATTGTCACTCCACCTGGTCAGGACTTTCATTTCCTCTTTGTCTTTATCAGGATGATCTTGTTCTCTTATTAAACAGTTAATCAAAAACTGTAGAATCATGCCTTGAATCTCGACCTTTCTGTGTGCCATAGCTTCGTGAATACTTTCTGGATTTTCCCCTGTACGGATGAAATGATATATTCTGTCTAGATGCTCTTTCATACCTGGCAGAGTAACCAAAAAGTCGGCGACTCTCCGTAAACGTACGGAATATAATATCATGTGACCTTCGCCTGGCACTGAATCATATATACAATCTGTAAGGTATTGCTTGAGGGCTGCATGTGTAGAGACTTTTGGTGTACGCTGTAACGCTGCATCTCTCAGCGAAACTCGTTTTACTTGAGGCGGGGTGGTAGGAGCACCTCCTGCCGCTCCTCCTGAACCGGAATCGTTAATTAATACTGACTGTACTGGTAAAGTGACTGGGATACGTGATGTGGACTGGTCCGGGGGTACTGGCACATTAACGGGATTCCCGGGACCAGTGGCTGGAGGAACAGGAATTACGTTATTAACAGGTTGCTGAGGTTGAACAGGCGGAGTAGAATTCGGATTTGCATATGCTGGGACAGTATCGTCTAAATAGGACGAAAGGAAAATTTCAGCTGCGGTCGGTTTATGACGCAGTTTAGTCGGGACCAATGGCGGCGGAAAATTACTGGATGCTTCCGGGGTTGCCTTCGGCAAGCCCTCAGCAAGAAGAGGATACATGCCTTTGATAAGGGCATTTCTCTGTCTGTCTGACTGTTCGGATCTAACTCGTTCACCTTCTTCTAGAAGTTCCCTTTCTTGGGCTTTTTCGGAAGATTCTTGACTTAACTCTGCTTTTCTGAATTCTTTTTCTGATCTTTTGTGCGATTCTTTACGCCATAATTCTATGGCATCTTTCTGGGATTGTCTGGCTTTCTTTTTCCATAATGCTTCTTCTACTCTCATGATGCACTCGGCATTCCATGTACCTGAAACAGGCCATCTATATTTCTCTTCGAGATCTTTGGTGTAGTCCACCCATAAGTCTAAGTACAATATGGCACTTAAGCCATGCTTATGATACATAAAATGTCCTGGACTGTCCCTGGGAGGGACAGGAACTGATTCCTCGAGTAACCCTTTCCGGGTTCCTATCTGACGTAACTTCGAGAACAGAGGCATGTTGAACACAATACAATACACGATAAACACAGTAATGAATAGCAAAACAAATCACTCATACCACGATATCAGAAAACACATAAATAACAGTTCGAACAGAATACTACCTGATACATTGAGACATAATACTTGAACTTCTCGAGAACAAACTTACCAGAATTACTGAATTACTAGATGCACTGCTAAAACAGTACAGAACATACCGGTCTCATAAAGAGACACGTCGGACCGTATCCACCTAGGTGAACACGTAAGACTGGATCTGCGTACCCAAACCCATCGGACCGGACACAAACTAATGTGCCCGTCTAGATACCCCCCAGCAACGGTACTCACCGGGAAGCAATACTTGAAGGCCTCGGACTGGACTGCTACACACTACGCATGCGCTTCGGGCGTCGGACTCAGGACCTCGGAACAGGTGGGCCTCCGGATACCTCGGACCTTGTACTCTCGGCTTGGGCTCTGGTCGGGACTCGCCGCATTCCTCACCGCCTCGTCTGGATGCCGGACCGCAGTCTCCGTCTCCTCCGTGGGCCTGAGGGAGACTTGATGAAGCAGAAATATCTGCACGTGCACGGGGGTCCGTCACGGCTGTAGAAGGGTCAGGGGGTCTGCGTCGTATCTCCGGCGCGTGGGGAAGGGGCAAGTACCTATTCGGGCGCCATTATGTGGTAAATAAATAAATAATTACCGGTACTATTTTTCAATACATCAATAAAACAGATAGCTCAATAAATAAGAGGCAAGATCCGAGGGATCTGAGTCTAACAGGCTTTAATCAGGCATAAGGGAAGGGACAGGATCAGGATAGCCTGCAATGGAATGGAATGGCAGCTGCACGCTGTCTTATTAACAGTACATATATATAGTAATACATTACAATTACATTGAATACAGTAGGCGGTACAAGTGACAAACGAAAGATAAGAACACATGGGCGTAAAAAGAAGGCGTGCACAGGGCGTGCACGAAGACATGTGATGTAAACGTCACAAAAGTGTCATGAATGGGCGGACATATGGAGGGGGCTACCTGGGCAGCTGGAACCTTTAACCTAATGGTGTGCGCAAACGGGTTATGACGTGTAACTGAGGAGAGCTGGGGGCTCTGACTTCTACACTAGAAGAGGAGACTAAAGTCTGGGATGTCAGGACGACATGTACCTATGGCATATCGGGTATCTTGTGTTTGGAGAACATGTTGATAGAAACTAAAGGCTAACAGGACAAAAGTTACTTGTGACTAAGGCTGGTGCATGCATATATTCTACATGTATCGCGTGTGCTATGAATCTTCTATGGATATTAGTACAGTAATTCTCTTGCATGGAGACAGAAAGACTAGACTATAGCTGGAGATGTTTAAGCGGTTCGTTAGCTTAGGAATGTGAAGACGAGGAGCTGAACTGATAACTGTAAGCATAACATATTCTTGGCAGACGGGCAGGCAGGCCAGAGCCGGGCACCGCGCTGCTTGGCGGAAGTAAGTGAAGGGTCAGGGATGCAGGTGGGGGCTGCTTCTCTCGGAGCAGTGCTTCAGGAGACATGAGGCTCGAATCTGGTGTCCGGGCCCTTTGAGGCCTAGAAACGGGTGCAACTCGATAACTTGTCGTGTACAAAGTAAAGACGTTGGCAACATAGGCCTAGAGGCCTAAATCACGTTGCTTTCAGGGGGGCTGGATAACTGACATACTAACGTTGGACACAACTATAATTGCGTCTTTATTCGGTCATAGGGGGAACATATGCATATTAATCATGCACATACAATATAGGATGGGGAACACGTAGGGACACACAATAGGGCAAAATTCAATTTTCCTCACCGGCAGAGTTCTATAAGGAGTATGTGGATATCCTGGTGCCACATCTACAAGCTATGTTTGATGAGGCATATGAACAGCCACAACTCCCGGATAGCTTACGCGAGGCTCTCATTATTACACTATTGAAACCCGGAAAGGCCCCAGACAAATGTGACTCCTATAGACCTGTCGTTGATGAACACAGATGTCAAAATCCTTGCGAAAATACTGGTGACTCGCTTACAACTGTTAATATTGGTTATGGTTGGTCTTACCAGACCAGTCGGGTTTATCCCGGCCCGCTCCACTGCTCACAATCTTAGAACTCTGTTCGCGGTGTTGCATCTCCGGACGCCAGCAATGTCGACGGCTGCAGTCCTGCTAGATGCCTCGAAGGCATTTGATTCCATTGCGTGGACATACATGTTTGCGGTGTTGCATCACCTGGGGGTTCCTTACTTCTATACTAACTGGATTAAGCTGCTGTACACCAGTCCAGTAGCCCGGATTCGGGTAAATGGTCAGACCTCGGGTGCAATCCCGATTAGGCGGGGCACAAGACAGGGGTGCCCACTGTCGCCTTTGCTTTTTGCGTTAGTTATGGAACCCTTGGCTTGCATTTTGCGACAAAGACACGCCGCTGCAGCACTGCGGTTTTTACAGTGGCCGTTGGCAGTGTCCATGTATGCCGATGAAATGGTCCTGTACGTGCGTGAGCCTGCGGTGCACTTCGATGGGCTGATTCGTGAATACGTAAGGTTTGAATGGTACTCTGGCCTTGCCATAAATTGGAATAAATTAACTGTATTCCTCCTGACGGACAGTACTATTCCGTTTGAGTTGAAATTTCGACAGAGCCAGTCCGGTATTTAGGCTCATAGGGGCTCTCAAGTTGTTATCATGGTCAACTATGGTGCGGCCATCTCGCGGTTAGAAGACCAAGTAGCAAAATGGATTAAACTGCCCCTTACTTTTGCAGACAGAGTGGCGCTTATCAAAATGGTGGTACTGCCACGGTTTTTATACTTTTTTGGCAATATACCCAAATGCCTCACGCAGCATTTTTTCACTACGCTTCGATTGTTGTTAATTACACTGGCATGGGGGGGTAAAAAACCAAGAGTAAAATGGGAGACACTCACCAGACAGTACGATATGGGAGGCTTTGCTGTACCTGATATGCAGCTATATTATCTCTGCACCCAAGCGCACTATGCATATTACTGCCAAAGGGCTCCGCCCTATACACCACATGTTGCAGTGGATGCGGGCGCTACTCACCCAATACCCCTAAAAGTGATGATAGTGAATAATGCTACAGTTCTTGAAAAAGATGAAATTGACACAGTGAGCTGTACTTATCAGGCATGGGAAGAACTGGGACGTCGGGCCAAGAAGCTACCGCTGTATGCACCGGCGATGCCTCTAGTACACCATATGAATATATCAGTGACGAGTGAGGTGGGGTCACTTAAATTGCTGCATACTGTTGGGGCGCACACTATGGGGGACATATTTCCGGTCAGTTTTTGCAGCTCAAGGACTTTGTGGGTGAGGGAGGGAATGTAGTTATGCTGACATTTGTTTACAGAAGATTACGGGCAGGGTTGAGTAAGTTGTATCCCAGTTTCCCAACAAAACCTCCAGAGCTAGAGCTAGAAGCTCTGCAATCTTTGTATACTGCATTACACACTACAAAGCTGATCTCACGCTTATACACAGCCTCCCAGCATGATGAGGCCTTACCTGCAGAAGCCTCGCTAGCTAAATGGAAAGCCATTCTACCACAGCCATGACGGAGGAGGAATGAGAGTGGTGCTGCCGCTTAACAGGTCATTTTGCTGCAAATGGTACTCTTAAATGTATTCACTATAAATATATCCATCAGGTATATTATACCCCTGTGCAATTGCATCAATTTGGGTTGTGAGATTCTCATTGCTGTAAAAGGTGTGGGGCTGAGAACGCAGATTTTCAGCACCTAGCCTGGGTCTGTGCTAAAGTAGCGCACTTTTGGGGTGAGTTCACAGCCGCATTGTCTAACATGGTGGGTGAGGTGGTCGGCTGTACAATGAAGACTTGCCTGTTGGGACATATCCTGCATATTAAGTCTGCGAATTGCAAACTTGTGGCGCTGGCGCTGCTGCTGGTGAAACGCAGAGTCTCACTACACTGGGATGGCCGCCCAGCACCTAAAAAGACACATTGGCTACAAGACGTAACATACTGTTGTGACCAACTTACGTGTTCTGCGGAAGAACTGCCCAGTGCGTCTCGTCCATGAGACATTTGGGCCCCCTTTACTGCCTATCTGCTGGCTAACACTGCGGACTAAGGTCATTCCTGCTTTTATTCTCATGTGACTGTTTTGTTTATTGGTGCACTTATGTTTTATCACCATCTTGATTTTGTGTACATGTGTAATGATATCCTCCTCTGTATTCTGTGCGATATGTAATGATGCAAAGATCTCTCTGATGTTTTGTTCTATGAATTTCAATAAAAACTTAATAAATAAAAAAATATAAAAACTTGGTTCCAAGTGGCAGAGTCTGCATGGGACCCACGTCTGGCAACACCCATCACACTGAGGGGGCTGCACTGAAGTACACAAAAGTGATGGATGGAATGCTTGAATTAATCTCAGCCACTGGTAATTTCTCAGGATGTATCCCAGTGTATTCTTATTTTGTACACCAAGCCACCTCAGTTTGGACCAGCCATTTGCAAATAAGTGTTGACCCTGCTCCAATAGGAACAGTCCAGCCCAAACTGCAGGTCCAGGTCCTCACTGAACCAGATCACAAGGAACCCTAGACCAGTTTCGCCCTGATTGGGGCTGATCATTTGGGTGCAGCTTAGCTCAGTAGCTCAGTGTGTACCGGACCTAAGTCTGGGAATACCCATCACACTAAGGGCGTCCCATTGAAGTATACAAAAAAGTGATGGATGGAATGCTTGAATTAATCTCACCCAATGGTATTTACCAGGGCCACATCCCTGTCCATCATTTTGCGCACCATGCCACTTCAGTTTAGACCCAGCCATATACAAATCAATCTTGACCTTGCTCTAGTGGAAACAGTCCAGCTCGAACTGCAAGGACAGATCCTCCCTGAACCAGAACACTAGCAACCCAAGACTGGTTTCTCCCTGATTGGGCCTCATCAATCAGGTGCAGCCTGGTTCCAGTTGCACAGTGAGAATGGGACCTATGCCTGGGCATACTCTCGCCTGTTAGTGAGGTACGTCAAACACACAAAAGGTGATGATGAGGAATTCTTGCAATTTGTCTAACCACTGCTTGTTGCTTGAGGTAAACTTCCAGCCCTGTGATTCTGGACCAGTGATGCTATCGTCTGGAACTGAGGTCTTCAAAATGATGGGTGTGCCCCTCTAAGGGGTCCGTAGCTGTATTCCCAGGTGGGGCAAATGCCTCTGTAATTACTGTAAAGGAGGATGCCTTGTTTGATACTTTTCCAGGCTGCCTTTATTTGCAAGCAGCAGTTGAATCATGGCACAGTGGGGAACAGGGGTTTTAGTTTTTATATTGTTACGAGGTCCCTGCTTGTAACAGAAGTCACTGTAAATATGCAAGTACGTTTTTGTTTTAATGTTTTAAACAGTATAAGATTTGCTGCCACAAAAAGGATTGTGGGGCCGATTCCCAAAGGGCCTCTGCATTCGTAACGGAGGTCCAAGATTTATGGCAGGGGCTTCACACTTATGGCCAGGGCCCGCTCTCATGTTGGGACCTCCGCAATGAGTAACTGCAGTACAGAGGTCCCACCACAAGGGTGGGACCCCTGCTACAACTGTGGGGCTTCTGTCATGACTGTAGAGGCCCTTTATGAACCGGGCCCTTAGTGTTTAAAATAAAACAAATGCTTTCAAAGTAAATATTTTAGTACTAGGTAATCAGACTACACCAAATGCAAATCTTTTTATAAGTGCCCAGGAAAAGGACACTTTCTAGAACTCAACAGCCTTATGTCACCTTTCAAAAAGATTACATCTGTGTTATCATGAAACATCAAGTTTCAAGTAAAGCCTATAGGTTCTCCCAAGCAGCCACTCCCTGGTAAAAAGGCCCATTTCTTCTTTAGCTCTCTGTCTCTTTCTTGGATTCATAGCTGTTAGATCTGGGGGTCTCTAGTTGGCAATGGTATTCACCTTTGTCCAAATAGGGACCCTTACTTCTAAGTCAGGATAAGGGGATTACACTCCTTAATAACACCTGCTCACCCCCTTGGTTGCTTGGCACGAGCGGACAGGCTTCTCTGCATTTGTGAATATACACAGTAATACAGTGAAAACACTACAGATGGACACAACACAAGTTTCATAAAAATAAGTATTCTTTATATAGACTTAAACACAAGATCACAAATGACAAAAATCCACAATACTACACTTAAGATTACTTAAAAGATGATACAAGTTGCTTAGTTAAAGTTGTTGGTAAATGGGACGAAGTTTTCAACAAAGTACCTGGATGCGTAACGCAAAGTAAACAAAAGGCTCTCAAAAGGGGAGATGCGTCAGTTCCGTGATCCGGGGGAATGGTTGCATCCTGCCTCAATGCTTGCGCAGAGTAGAGGACTCGTCATGAGCCTTACCGGAGCGAAAGTGATGCGTAGATTCTCGGCTTGCGGGCCTGTTGCGGTGCGCAAGATGGCGCCTTGATGCGATGCGATGATCCCATTGCGATGCAAGAAGATGGCACCCTTGATGCGGCGGTGCGATGACGATGCGATGACGCCCTGGCAGCCTTGCGACGACTCTGTACTTCGGAGCCACGACAGGCCCTGCGACACGCTTCTCCGGTGATGAGATGGCGACTCTCTGGATGGCGTCACGCTTCTCTGGTGATGCGACAGCAGGCATCTTCGATGAACACACGCTTCCAGGGAGATGCGAAGAAGGCTCGCTTCTCTGGTGTTGCGATGATTTCAGCTGCAGCGGCGACACGCTTCTTCTCGATGCGTCGCGCTTCCAACTCCCAGCGGCATGCAAGTGACTGAAGTCAGAATTCCCAGCAAGGAAATTCAGGAGGGAGCTGGAGGTGAAGTCTTTTGTCCCTGAGACTTCAGCAGGAGGCAAGCACAGTTCAAGCCCTTGGAGAATATTCTGTAGATGAAAGTCCTTCCAAAGTTCCGTCTCCTTTCCCTTAGCAATTAAGCAACCACTGCAGGCTAACCCAGCAAACAGCACACTGGCAGAGGGGTAGTCCAAACTCCTGCAGCTTCCATGGTTCTTCTCCTTGGCAGAAAGGTTTCTTGTCCAGGAGTGATCTAA
Organism: Lissotriton helveticus; assembly: GCF_964261635.1. Taxonomy (NCBI): domain Eukaryota; kingdom Metazoa; phylum Chordata; class Amphibia; order Caudata; family Salamandridae; genus Lissotriton; species Lissotriton helveticus. The sequence goes on from NC_136069.1 coordinate 194,886,698, forward strand.
TTTCATGGGATCAGGGTCCCAATACTTATACTCCAAAATCCGTTGTTCTCTGAAGGCAGAGAGTCCTCTGCCCAGTTCAAACCAGTTCCTGAGCACTTTGTTTACATGACTCTTCTTCTTCCTTTCACTGTGCAGGGCAGAGACATCAGACGCCCCACAGGAGGTGGAGCCAGCACAGGGGATGGACGATACAGCTCTGGAGCACTCAGTTGACATGATTCCTCCTCCACTTTCACAGTGCAGGGCAGAGACATCAGACAATCCATAGGAGGTGGAGCCAGCATTGTAGAGGGAAGGCCCAGCCCTATTCAGGTCCCAGGTGCAACTCCTCCCGCCCATCTAGATGCAGATCTCTCTATTCACCACCCGGCTGCCCCAGCCTGTCTCATGGAATCCACCAGCCCTGTCGCTCACAAACCCTGACAAGGAATACACAACCCAGCAGAGGCAGGCTCAAATGGTTAGGCAAGCAAATACCTACTTTCTAAAAGTGGTATTTGCAAACAAAGAATATTAAAATAAACTTTACTAAAATATGTATTTTATTATTCTGAGTTCAGGCATACTAAATTCGAATTTCTACCGTGTTCCCTGAGTCAGTTAGGATGATTGTAAGCATGTAATAATCTAACTGCCCATTCTAGCCTATGAGAACAGGTAGCCTTCAATAGTAAAAACGAAAATGGCTGTAATTTACTATTATAACATGCTACACACATCAGAGAATGTCCTACCTTATACTTACAATGCACCCTGTCCTTGGGCCTACCATAGGGGTGTCTAATATGAAAAGCAAGGGTTGAGGCAAAAAGAATGCACCTGCTTTCACCTGTGGCTTATGAGTGGTAGTGGTGGTGCGTGTGATTCCAAGGAACACAACCCTGTTTGTTCCTTCAAGGGCAAAGCCCAAAAATTGCAATAACTGATAAGAAATCAGCACCCATCCAAAAAGTATTTCCTTTAAAATTTCAAATGTCCACAATACATATGAAGGTGCACGATCTTATAAAAGAGGATCCGGATTCTTGCGAGATTGTCTTATTCAAATTCTTTATTGTAGTATTTCAACACAGGAAAAATCCAAGGACACAAATGGTTTTGTTTCTTAGCCAGCCAACGCGTTTCGTCTCGTACAATGAGACTTCTTCAGGGCTAAGGGTAAAACATACCATAATTAAAAACTTTACAACATTTATACATACAGTTGAGTTAAAATTAGAAAAATACAAAAACACCCAAAACGTGTTATATCCATTAAATTTATACAAGTTGGCAAATAACTAGATTTCAAAAAATGCAAACAAGAAGAAAAAGAATTGGTTGAACACACAGAACAGAAGGAAGCACTGTTCTTAAAGAGGACCCCACTAATTTGACTAGCGTGTTCACAAGAGTCTTTTATTTATATATAAGACTCTTGATATTCATCATCTGGAAACAGGACGTTGATTGCCTGCGCCAATTCCTTCACTGGATGAACAACAACTGCCTAGGGCTATCATTCACCATTACTACCAACAATGATTCAGTGTCTTTCCTGGACCTCACAATTTTTCATAATGATGGATGTCTGCTCATGAGGCTTTACCGCAAGCCCACTGAGAAGAATACCCTCTTGGCTTACAATAGAAACCACCCTAGAGCCTTAAGAGATTCTCTCCCCTATTCCCAATTTTTGCGATAAGGCGCAACTGTTCATGCAAGAATGATTATTTTCAGGAATCAGCGATTTTATCATCCAAACTTAAAGAACGCGGCTATCCAAAGAAAATAGTTAAAAACGCCTCTAAACGCGCTTGGTATTGCCCCAGAGAGGTCCTGCTCAACCCCAAACCAAAAAAGGATTTGAAACGCATTGCATGCGTGACTACCTTCTCACCTATTTCACACAAGCTGAGGAAAACTATACTCAAACAATGGCCCATTATCAACTCTGGCGTTCTTGACATTGATAAACCCTTATTCGCTTTCAAAAAAAGCAAGAATCTAAAAGACCACCTTGTCAGGGCAGCTCTTCCTAGTGCACCATCGGCTTCCACTCTTGACACCGTATGGGGTCTGTCCCCCATTGGCCATTCGAAATGTGGTGGTTGTAACAACTGTAACTTTACAATTGAAGGAAAAAGTTTCACATTTAACAAGATTACTGTGTACAGTCACTCTTTTTCAAATTGCAATACACCCAATGTTATATATTTGATCCAATGCCCCTGTCTGAAGGTATACATAGGGCAAACAACTCAAAAGATCAAGACCCGAATCGGACAACATAGAAGTCGCATTCGTTGCGGGACCCAGAACGCCCCACTGGTTGACCACTACACAGCGTTCAAACACACTGAAGATGACCTAAAATGGACTGTACTTAAAGTCTTGAAACTACCACTCAGAGGTGGTAACATGGGACAATTGCTCAACAAGGAAGAGCTCAAATCAATTATTCAATTTAACTCCATACAGGATGGACTCAACAGATCAGAAGACTGGACAAATCCGTTATAACTCCACCCTACTGCATCCACTTCTGTAGTTCTGACTTTCTAGCGAACCCTGCGAAAGCTTTACCAGAAATGTAGTTCGCTAATGCACCTGCTGTACATCATATGTACTGTGCTTCAAGTGATGTACATTATGTAATTGGTTTTTCATCCACACGAATTTTTTAATTTTAGAAATTGTTATAGAATGGTAGTTTCTGGGGCTTTGACAACTATTGTGAGCATAATTTATTGTGTCACCTTGAGCACTTTTCTCACAGACCCCACCCCGGCCGCCTCGGTCCTTCACTGATTCACCACTCCAAAATGGCGCCCACGGTTCAGCGCTTAGTCGACACTCCGGGGTAGTCCCTCGTTTGTCTCCATGCATTCAGAGGTGCACGCTTATCAGGCTCTCCTCTGCGTAGCCTGCAAGAACCAGCTACTACGCTGACCGGACGGGAACCCACACGCCCGCCTTCCGCGATCCCACTGAGGTAAGAGCAACTACTGGCACGCGCTTACCCCCCACTCCGAGCTAGCCTCCTGACTGATCCCCTTGTCACTCCCCACAGGATCAGTAGGACTTGGACTGCTCCACCGCGCAGCGGCCCTTCATTCAAAGCCTCCCCGGCTCAACCACACCAAACGCTTTTGTCTTGCAGCAATCGAATATTAAAAAGGTAACCCCTCACTTCGAGCGCTTAGCACGTTCTTCACTCCCATTGGGCATGCTTCATTAAAATCACAACCTTATTCCTACAGGCTGCCTAGACCCGGAAAGGAACGCTATCCTCACTTCCTTCCGTGCCGGTAACTGCCGACCGAAGCCCCCCCTGGCTCCCGGTTCGACCGTTCAGGTAACTCACGTGCACCATGCTAGGGTTTTAAATATTCGTTGTCTCACCACGTAGCACCTAATCCCCTTGTTTCTGCCCTCGGTAGAGCACACCTCCCGCAAGAATCTCCTTGCTTACGCCGTGGGTTCACTACAATTCAGTGTACAGGTCAGTACCTCACCCTGCTTATACCGCCATTCATGCCGTTAGTCATCCACTGCCACTATGTGTAAATATTACAAACCAGTCCTTTTGGAAACACCGTTAACACGCCGTCCGGCTGAACCTTCACTATCCACAACCCGTGTCCCGAAACGCCACACTAGCCATCGCCAACGCACTAGTTTGTCGTCCCTGCACCCACTTCAGCACCCCCGTGCTAGTAAAACGCTAAGAGCAAGCACACGTTGGCGTTCACTCCACCAGCTACTTAAAAAATGAGCACAATTCCGCCTATGCCCTTTTGAGTAGTCATGCCACTTTCGCCACAATTCAGCACACGCCGCTGAACACCAGTCACCACGAGTGCACACCGCACGACTGTCACCTCAATCTCTTTCTTCTTTGAACTTCATCCCGCACATAACTGTCCCCACCCACTCCCACGGCCATTCTCTGGACCAGGTCTGGTCCCTCAATCTCCAACTATCCCCGGTGACTGTATCCCCCTGCTGTTGGTCCGATCATGCCCTTATTTCCTTTTCTATTTTTCACCATCTGGTACCCAAAGTCCCACACGCCAGAAATACTTGGGCGCGGAACTGGAACAGAGTCGACCTCCCCTCCTTGTCCTCCCTGCTTCGGAACTCCATTCCGACTCTCTCCGGTCTCTCCTCCCATTCTCAAGCCAATGCCATTAACACCTGGCTGACTGGAGGCTGCGACTCAGTGGCCCCCTTGCGTCGCATTTCCATCCGCCGACCAAAGGATTCCAATAGATGGTTCAACGACCACCTAAAAGAGCTAAAACTGTCCGCTCGACAGGCGGAGAGACAGTGGAGAAGAAACTATTCCCCCGTATCAAAAACCCTCTATCTCAAATCACTTGCTAACTACAAATCTGCAATTCTCACTGCCAAAACCACCTATTTCTCTACAAAAATAGAGGCAGCGGAAAATAAATCTAGAGAAATATTTAGTATAGTCAACAACCTGGCCTATTCCGACAGAGCTTCATCCCAAATCCCCCCATCCCAATCATTATGTGACCAACTCAATATTTACTTTTTAGAGAAAATCACTACCATCAAGGCCAATATCCCCCCCCCTTCACCCACCTTTGTGGATCCCTCCTTCCCCACTGCCCGCGATCATCTTACCTCTATCCCTCCCCTTACTGAGGCCACATTCTGCGAGATACTCCCCAAAGTAAAGTCGGGCTCCCCGGCAGATATCTGTCCGGCTCGAATCCTGCAACATATTTACTCCTCCTGCCCCGAAGCCCCCATCACCTTCCTCAACAACTCCCTTGCACAGGGAGTAGTGACCCCGGCTCTTAAAACAGCCACTATAGTGCCCATCCTGAAAAAACCCGGCGCTGACCCTACCATCTCAGCCAACTACCGCCCTATCTCCCTGCTGCCCTACCTGGGCATGGTGCTGGAACGCCATGCCACCGCGGTTCTCAGCGCCCACGTAGAGGCCAATGGTGGATTGGCTTCCCGCCAGGCTGGCTTTCGCCCCAGGCATTCAACCGAATCAGTTGTGGTTTCGGTCTTGGACACCCTCAGGAAGGGTATGGACAATAACACTCATCAGGCGCTGGTGCTTCTCGATCTCTCTGCCGCCTTTGACACGGTTGACCATACCATCTTACTGTCCCGTGTCAGGGCGGCTGGAATCGAGGGCTCAGCCCTGATCTGGCTGTCCTCCTTCCTGAGGGACCGCACTCAGGCGGTCCGGTTAGGAGACGTTACGACCACTCCACTCCCTGTCACTTGTGGTGTTCCCCAGGGATCTTCTCTTTCTCCTTTGTTGTTTAACCTCTATATCTTCCCCCTCATCTTTGCTCTTCAGCAGCTGGAGGTTACCGTGTATAATTACGCCGATGACCTCCAGCTCATCTTTGATCTGTCCACTTCTCCTCTTTCTATTTCTAACTTTCAATCTACTATGACTTTCATCAGGGACTGGATGAACCACAACCATCTGAAATTGAACCCGGACAAAACCGAGCTGGTTCTCACCGGTGGTTCGTCCAGCCCCTGGAATTCCCTTTTCTGGCCCCCCTCTCTTGGTCCCTCCCCCACTCCCTCAACCACAGTCAAAACACTGGGGCTTAAAATCAACAACCAGCTCACTCTCCACTCACAAATCAGCACCGTTGTCTCCTCCTGTTTTCTCACCCTCTGAACTATCCGTTCTGTTTCCCGCTTCTTTTCCCCACAGGCACTTAAGTTGATCATGGCCGCACTGGTGATCTCGAGGCTAGATTATGCCAATGCCATCTACAACGGCATTCCAGCATATAGCCTGCGGAGACTCCAGTTGGTTCAGAACCAGGCGGCCCGCCTGGTCTATGGTCTCCCACGGTACCACCACTCCACACCCCTCCTCAGAGAGCTTCACTGGCTCCCTGTTAAGGAACGTTCCCTGTTCAAGACCGGTTGCATGGTCTTTCAGGCCCGTCAAGGCACTGCCCCTGCTTTCATCGCCTCGTTATTAAATGAATATGTCCCCATCAGAGAGCTTCGCTCTTCCTCCAAATCCCTCCTCCAAATCCCACGTTTCAAACGGAAAAAGTGGGGTGGAACCAATTTTGCTACCCTTGCCCCCACCTTCTGGAACTCCCTCCCTGATCACCTCCGCTCTGCAACCCATTATCTTTCTTTCCGTAAAGATTTAAAAACGTTTCTTTTCACACAAGCCTTCCCTGTGTAATCCCCCTTTTGCCCACGACAGGTTTTATTTTCTTCAGGTGTCGAACTATCTACTAGCGCCAAGAAACCGTACGGTGCACGCTGCGCTTTATAAATGTTTTAAATTAGAAATTAGAATGTTATGTTGTCCTTTGCACTTTATGGCACAGAGCGTCTGATTCACCAAAAGTGCGACTGACATGTTGTATCTAAACAGAATTTTTTCCCTTGAGATAATTGTCTCTCTTCCCTCTTCCCTCCTCCTGTTCAATCCCACAGGCTTTGATACAAACAATCAGGCAAAAGTATATTTGTTAGTCCTGAAGATGATCCCAATTCATTTTTGGAGATAGGGATCGAAACGTCACGTCGACTGTTTGAACAGTACTGCTTCTTTCAAATGTGTAATATGTGTTGCAGTTACTGTTGGTTTTAGCTTACACAAGATTACATTGTTTTGTAAGCCACCTCTTGCTCCAATTTGTTTGCCTGTTGTTAATTTTTTCCCCCATGTATTGTCTTCTCATTTCTAACTTGGTACAGGCTTGTGCCCAGTTATCATTTTGTGTTGTGGTTCACTTAAATCCTGAATTCTCTTTTCACTAAATAAAACATCCCTCTGTCCGGCTGGACATTGGAGAAAAAGATACACAGTTCTTATTTTAAGTCTGTGCTCATTGTTTTGCATTGCATCAAAAAAGTTTAGGACCTTTGTCTTTTCAAAAATCACAGACATTTCAATGGCAGGTCTGAGACACACTTTACAAGCTGCTTCTGTGGGTGGCACAACCAGTGCTGCAAGCCCACCAGCACCATTTGATTTACAAGCCCTGGGCACACATGGTGCACTATACTAGGGGCTGACAGGCAAATCAAATAACCCAATCATGGAATAACCAATTAGTACATTACTTTAACATAGGAAGCACTTGCACTGTGGCACTGATTAGCAGTGGTACAGTGCCCAAAGCATAAATCCAGCAAAAACATATCAAAACAGAAGAGGCAATCCGTCAAAAATGGAAGGGAGACTCACACCAATGATGCCAGGTCTAACACGTGTCCCCTCCAGCAGGAACGTGGGGAGAACTACCCTTCCCCTTGGGAGTTCTCTTGACTAAGGCAGAAAAATCTGGACAGACCATCAGCGTTGGCATGTTCTGTACCAGGGCGGTGTTCCACCGTAAAGTTCACACCCTGTAGGGAAATCTACCACCTCAACAACTTTGGGTTCTCACCCCTTATCTGCATCAGCCATCTGAGGGGCCTGTGGTCAGTGTGAACTCGGAAGTGAGTCCCAAACAAGTATGGTCTCAACTTTTTCAGTTCCCAGACCACAGCAAATGCCTCACGCTCAATTGCACTCCACCTCTGTTCCCGTGGAAGTAACCTCCTACTAATGAAGGCTACAGGTTGGTCTAGGCCCTCTTCATTAATCTGTCATAGAACAGCCCCCATACCATGCTCTGAAGCGTCTGTCTGTACAATGAACTCTTTTGAGAAGTTGGGCGCCTGAAGCACGGGTGCTGTACACATGGCAGTCTTCAGGGCGAAAAAAGCCTTCTGACAGGTGTCAGTCCAGTTCACTTTCTTGGGCTGCTTCCTGGAAGTCAGCTCAGTCAAGGTGCTACAATGTTGCCATACCCCTTGACAAACCTCCTGTAGTACCCTGTGAGTCCTAAAAAGGCTCACACCTGTGTCTGAGTCTTTGGGGGTTCCCATGCCAGGATGGTATCAATCTTGGGTTGTAGGGGCGCCAACTGGCCGCTTCCTACCTGGTGACCCAAGTACACAACGGAACCCTGCCCGATCTGGCACTTACTTGCTTTGATAATTAGGCCTGCCTTTCGCAGTGCTATCAACACTTCCCAGAGGTGCTGCAAGTGTTCTTCCCAACTGGCGCTGAACACTGCAATGTCATCCAGGTAGGCGGCACTGAAATCCTCCAGTCCAGCCAACACCTGGTTGACCAACCTCTGAAAGGTGGCAGGTGCATTCTTCATCCCAAAGGGCATAACACAGAATTGGTAGTGCCCATCTGGTGTGGAGAATGCTGACCTCTCCTTAGCCCCATCAGTCAAGGCGATCTGCCAGTACCCAGACGTCAGATCAAACATGCTGAGGTACTGTACAGCCCCTAAAAGGTATTTTTGACAGAAAAATTCCTTTTTTTAAACTCAAAAAAGGCAGCACTAACACTCTAAGCCCAAAAGACGTCGAGTGAAAGTAAAATTTGAAGAAAATCACTAGTATTTTTTGACAGAAAGTCAAAAAGAGTGTTAGCTGTTAAAACAGGGTCCTGACTGAAGGAGCCGGAAAGAACAACTGACCTAACTGTCACCCCTGAGGCATGATGGGAAGCCAGGGGTCATGGCTGCCTTAAAGGCACGGTGCCAGTTTTTGTTGAAAATGGTTTCATTTTCTGTGATTTTGCTTTACAATGCAGCCTGTGGGCTAACAATGTCTATTTATTAGCAATTTTCAGTATTTATGAGTGTTTTGCTCATTAAAACACAGAGTTCAAGGGCTATTTGACCTAATGTGTTTTTATTTCATTGCTAATTCAGTGCATGTATGAGTATTTACATTGTTTAGCCTCATTTATGGGGCTGCATTGGTGTGAGAAAAAATTATATATGTGCATACATATATGTGGAGCTATTTATATGTGATTTACATATATATTTTTATATTATTTCCGGGGGCCCCGCACGTGGGCAGGAATATTCAGTACTTATGACTATTGATGAGGATCCCCTGGAAGAGAATGTGCACTTCACAAGACACACCCAATATATTCTGGTCATTTATTTACTGCTTGTTTGTACCTTATATTACTTGGCATTTTTAGAATAGAATTTTTTTAATGTTTTTTAAGGTTTTATGTACCAATGTTTTGCAATGAATTGTGCTTTTATGACTCTTAGCTGTTGAATAAAGGAACTTTTGACTTGACTTGACTGGCGTACACAATCAGCACGGCGCTCTCACGAGCGCCGTGCTGTTAATTATACATAATGCAGACCACTCTTACCCAGTCCAAAGATCAGGGCTTGATCCATCACCATTATTTATCTCACTGCCCCATCCCAGCTCAGAACCTGGTTATATGCAAATTAGTCTGTCCCTGGCCCAGTGCATCATGGGAACAGGGCAGACCAAACTACCAAGCCAATTCTTCACCAGAAAGGAGACAAGCTACCGGGGACCGGTTTCTGGCATTTCAGCCTCTTCGGCCCGGCTTGCTTGAATCCTGATGGAGCAGTGAGAAAGGGACTCATGTCTGAGTATACCCTGCCACACCTATAGTGGCCAAAAACGATTCAGAAAAGGGGGTGGTGATGAACAGAGTGTCTGAATTAAGCAGACCACTCTTACCCAGTCCAAAGATCAGGGCTTGATCCATCACCGTTATTTATCTCACTGCCCCATCCCAGCTCAGAACCTGGCTATATGCAAATTAGTCTGTCCCTGGCCCAGTGCATCATGGGAACAGGGCAGACCAAACTACCAAGCCAATTCTTCACCAGAAAGGAGACAAGCTACCGGGGACCGGTTTCTGGCATTTCAGCCTCTTCGGCCCGGCTTGCTTGAATCCTGAAAAAACGGTGTTGGATCTAGCCCTGATCTCTTGACTGGGTGAGAGTATTCTGCTTAATTCAGAGACTCTGTCCATCACCACCCCTTGTTGTAAATTAATATTTGAGCAGGCACCTGCTTCACTTACTGAGTTTGCCAATTCTTCCGTCTCCCAGTGCACACCATCTTTCCTCCTCTGCTCAGATTACTGGCAGCTGTTCACCTTACACGGCTCCATGTGAAACGGTCTCGATGCAGGGACCTTTGAAGCATGGTAGGCATGCAGATGAGCATGTTTCTGTCCCTCAGTCTTCTAGCTTCCTGCTTATACGGGGTCTGAGGCCCAGTACTAGCTTCTCCTTTCCTGGCTGATTTCCTACTTCCCTTCCTGGCCTCTCCTGTTCCACACACAAGGCTAAATACTATAAAAACACTAGCACTGCATTCTGTTCCTTCGCTTCTTTAACCCTACCCACCCCATCCCTTCCCTTGTAGTCCCCTTATTACTTCTCATTCGCAGAGCACCAGCACTTCTCAGAAACAAGCAGGGCTCTTGTTTTGTCTCTCTGTCCGCGAAACAGACGCCTCCGTCCCTACTGTCAGTGTGTTCTTGCCCCAGTATTGGAACTTTCATAGATTCCCATGCTTGGTATCATTCCCCCGTCGTCGGAATGGGAGCCTCGGTAAATAAAAAATACCATAGCAGTAAGTACAAAAGAGAAAACTAGGCTTAGGCCTCATCTCATTTTGTAGCTTATCCACCTCTTTTTGTAAAAGAGACCAAAATTCTGCAACAACCAATCAGAACAGCCTCACCCCATAGAACCCTCCTGAGAAAGTCTCAGAGCCTCAGATTTTCTACCGCACGTTGTGCTAGGGAGTCTCCACTGAGCTCTGCTCAGTTTTCTCTTCAGATTGGATTCTTTTTCCATTTCTTCAACTTTGATATGTCTGACAAGGAGAAGAAGGCGCTATTTAGAGCTTGTGCTAGCTGTTCTAAGAAGAGGCTGTTTGTGGAGGACAAGCATGAGGACTGTATCTACTGCTTGTACCCGGACCACAAGGCCACAGATTGTAAAATCTGCAGGACATTCTCTACAAAGACCTTGAGAGACAGGGAAGGCCGTTTGTTCACTTGGCTGCAGAAAATGAAGTCACGTAAGGAGGTTATGTCATCTGACAATGAGGATTCTTCCTCAGCTGCGTCCTCCAGAAGATCCAAGAAGAGGGGTAGGTCATCCCCTTCAACTTCTATTGAGCCCCCTGTGAAAGCCTTACAAAAGACCTCTGATAAGTCTGAAAAGGCTAGTCCCATAAAATCTCCTCACCGAGGTGTAAAGGAGAGGCTGGGGCAGACTGAGGAGACACAGGCAGCTAAGAAGGTAAAGAAAGGTGTTTCTTTTACTTCTCCACCATCTGAAAAGGAGAAGGGAGGCAAGAAACCTTGTACTGTCCCTCAGGAAGGAAGATCGGAAAAGACTTGGGTTCAGGTACAGCTTCGTCGACGGGACCGTCGACGGCAGCTTCGTCGACGGCGGCGGCGTTGATGTCTTCGTCGACGTTTAAGGTACCTGTTTCCTGCTCGTCGACGATGGTGTCTAAATTTTTGACGTCGACGATAATGACGACGAAGGTAGTGTCGACAGCGATGACGAGGACAACGTCGACGATGACGACGACGACGACGGCAGCCGTGATGATGATGACGACGAGCTCGTCGACGACACTGTCGACGATCAATCCTCCGTCGGCGATCAATCTTCCGTCGACGATTCCGTCGACGGTGACGTCGACGACGATTTCGCCGACGTTTCCGTCGACGATTAGTCCGTCGACGATGTCGTCAACGATTCATAGGGTCCGCATATCTATAAAAAGGCAGCAAATTACCCCAGAGATGACATCTCCTCGGCGTGCAACACCTTTGCCTCCCACTTTGGTTCTGGATGAGGAGTCTGATGACGATGAGGATGGTCCTTATGGAGATGCTTATAGCCCATCCGAATTACAAGTAAAGTTTCAGGATTCGGATTCTGATGAGTGCTATGCTGAAGAGCGCCAGTTTGTGCCTCCACAAAAGTCACGTCAGATATGGTGGCAATGCCGTCCTCTCTTATAACGGACTTGCAATTGATGCTACAGGATTACAAAAGGAGGTTTCCGTCGCAAACTGCGGAACAGCAACAGCGTCCTCCTTTTCCATCCATCCCTACTACTCCTGCAGTTGCAGTGACGCCTTTGGTTTCTCGAGTTTCGGAACCAGAACCCAGAGAGAGCTATCAGGAGGTTGTGACTATTCAGGAAGATGATGTCTCATCGGAGGGAGAGCCTCAGGTTGATCCTCCTCATGACCCGGATAGAAGTTGGGACGATGATGTCATTCAGGATCCGGATTCACCAGTGCCGGATACTGCTACCTCCCCTCCAGCTGACATTGGAGGTTTCCATAATCTTATGGAAAGGGCGTCCAAGAGATTTGGCCTACCCACTACGACAGTGCAATCAGACTGTTTCCTTTACGACTTCAAGGAACCTTTCAGAAAGTCCGTTCGTTCAATTCCAATAATCTAACATGTATGTTCGGAAGGTACTAAAGTAATGCAGAATCCGGCAACAGTCATTCCTGTTCTTCCCCGGCTGGAGAAGAAATATAAAGCTCCAGAAGGTAGTCCTGCTTGCCTGACTGGTCAGCCGAAGCCGGACTCAGTTATTTCCCAGGCGGCGCAAAGCAAGTCCAAAAATCCATCGACACCACTTACAACACCACCAGACAAGGAAAGGAGATGTCTGGACAATGTGGGGAAAAAGATTCTCTTCTATGGCCAGCCTCTTGGTTCGAGCTGCTAATGCCCTTGCTGTCTTGGGCAGATATGATCGCCAGATGTGGTGCGATTTATCCCCGTTTGTGGACCAACTTCCGGATGGATCGAAAGATGAGGCCAGGAAGATACTGGTGGAAGGGGAGCGTTCCTCTTCAGAGGTGATAGATTGTGCTATGGATATAGCAACTACAGCTTTCCGTGCACGAGTGGGTTCAGCAGTTTTAAGGAGTCAAGGCTGGTTACGGGCAACCTGGTTTCACCAGGAAGTTCAAAATAAGATCTTGGACTTACCTTACGACGGAGAGATGCTTTTTGGATAGCATGTAGATGATACTCTTCAAGGCATCAAGAAGGACACGGACATGGCAAGGTCCTTGGGGTCATTGAATTACCGCAAAGTACCTTTCAGAGGTGCGAGAGGGAGAGGTTTTTCCTCGTACAGAGGTGGCAATCAACAGAGCTACTCTTCGCACTCGCAATCCTCGCAATCTTACAAGCCACAATACACACAGCGCCAAGGCCAGTCGGCATCTTTCTCTCGTCAGCCACCAAGAGGGCGTCAAGGGCATCAAGGGAGAGACAATTCTAAGCGACAATAGCGGCTTCATGGCTCTTTCTACTGTTCCTACCCCTCCGATATTATCAGTGGGGGGCAGGATTTCTCATTGTCTACGCAGCTGGAAGGTTATTACATCAGACCAGTGGGTTCTGAATATCATTCAGAGAGGCCACACTTTGGAGTTTCAACAGCTTCCTCCAACCAGAGCTCCGGGCGCCAACGAATCGAAACATATAGGACTTTTACGTCTCAAAGCCCACCAACTTTTCATCATGGGGGCAATAGAGCCTGTCCCTCACTCCCAAAGGGGGAAAGGGTTTTATTCCAGGTTCTTCCTGGTTCGCAAGACAAAGGAAAAGTGGCGTCCAATATTAGATCTAAGGGAGCTCAACACCTATCTCATAAAGCTATCCTTCAGGATGGTCACCCTTCAGGATATTCTACGACTACTGAATCCAGGAGACTACATGGCGACTCTGGATTTAGAGGATGCATACTTCCATGTGCCGATCCACTCAGCTCACAGGCAATACCTACGCTTCACAGTAGGCAAGAGCCACTTTCAGTTCAAAGTGCTTCCTTTTGGTCTCAGGTCCGCACCAAGGATATTTACAAAAGTACTGGCTCCGGTGGCGGCGTTTCTCAGAAAACAATCTCTAGAGGTCTTTCCCTACCTAGACGATTGGCTGATAAAAGCTCCATCTTTCCAGGCAGCTTCCAGGGCGGTCACAAGCTGCATTCGACTTTTCAACCAACTGGGCCTTCAACTCAACAAGGAGAAATCGATCCTTCTTCCATCCAGGTCAGCAAAGTTTCTAGGCTCTATTATGGACACAAAACGCTGCAAGGCCTTTCCATCGGAGGAACGTCAGAACAAACTAGTTCTGTCAGCTCGTCTCTTGCAAAAGAGGAAATCACTGTCGGTCCGTCTCTACAAGTCCCTGCTTGGATCGATATCATCCTGCATACCATTGATTCCGCACTGCAGGCTTCGAATGCGTCCACTTCAAGAGCAACTGGACAGGCAATGGTGCCAAGCTGAAGGCTCGTTTAACGACAGAATCAGGGTAACATCAGCAATGAAAAAAGCAAGCAGCTGGTCGTTGGTAAAGGACAACATCTCAAGAGGTCTAACCTTCGCACTTCCTCCATCTCCCATGGTTCTAACCACGGACGCCTCACTGGAAGGCTGGGGAGCGGTGCTACAAGAGTTGAAGGTGAGGGGTCATTGGGATCCAGACCAAAGCAAGTTCCACATCAATCTATTGGAACTCATTGGAGATTTAGATTTAATATCATCCAGTATTCCTTGGGGAATTATCCGGTTTGGGGGAAACCAGATCCAACTATCCCCTGTAGCTGTGATAATTTTTCTGAACAGACACTGTTGCACTTTATTATGTTCTGTGGTCATTATGAGGACTGTAGGAAACAATTTTTACTTCCTATTCTAAGAGAAGCAGTCTTTACACAAGTTCGGCCTGCACTCCGCTACCTACAGCTCCTGAGTAGTACCAGGGTAATATTTGGGGTCGCATGTTTTCTGGTTGCTGCTACCCGTATCAAGTCTAAAAAATCGACGCTAAATGTTCTTAATACGTGATTTTAACTGCAATCAATTAATTTTTAAGATGAAATGCTCTATCCTATGTAAATATATGAAAGTGATTTTTTTAAATGTAATAATTGCTTTTAACACATGAACTGTTGTCTTACATATGTGATGGAACTGCTTTTATGATTTTAATTAATCGAATAAAGTATGACTTGACTTGACTTGACTTGGAACTCAAAGCTATTCGCTTGGCCCTACAGGCCATTCTTCCGCAGATTCAGAATCACACAGTGCTGGTTAGCACGGACAACACAACGGCCATGCACAATATAAGCAAACAGGGCGGGACAAGATCCCGGGCTCTTTCAAAAGAAGCTCAGGAAATTTGGAACTGGGCGATTCTCCACAACATTGCTCTTACGGCAGAGCACCTTGCAGGTTCGCTCAATTCAACAGCGGATGCGTTGAGTCGCCAAAGATCGATCAGTCACGAGTGGGAATTAGACCAGACCATTCTCGAGGAGGTCTTTTCAGTTTGGGGAACCCCGACCATAGACCTGTTTGCAACCCCGGAGAACACCAAATGCCAGTTCTACGCAAGCAGGGATCACCAACGGGGGTCCTTGGGTAATGCACTTTTGATAGCTTGGTGCGGCGCATTTGTCTACGCCTTTCCTCCAATTCCACTAATTCCGAGGCTGATCAGGAAACTCAAGGCGGAACCTTGCAAAATGATTTTAATTGCACCAGCGTGGCCCCGACAGTTCTGGTACACGGAACTCCTCCCGCTGTCTCAGGATTAACCGATTCACCTGCAGCCGATTCCGTCTCTTTTGACAATGTCTCAGGGTCAAGTGCTCCATCCAGACCCGAGCTCACTTCAATTGACCGCGTGGCTCCTGAGTACAGAGAATTCCAGGCGTTGAACCTCACAGAAGAGTGTAAGGTTATTCTGTCTCAGGCCGGGCTCCGAGTACAAACAAGACTTATCGGGCGAAATGGAAGAGGTTCTGTCTCTGGTGTCAGAGGCAGGATATTCACCCATACACTTCATCCATCCGCATCAGCTTTTGCCATATATTCTTTCTCTGGCTAAGTCAGGTTTGGCTCATTCTTCTGTCAAAGTACATCTCTAGATTCAGGCGGACGTCTTCAGGTCCTTCACTTTGGATTATTAAACAATTCCTGAAGGGCCTGTTCAGAGTTTTCCCTCCAGTCCGGCCTCCGCCACCTGTCTGGCAGCTTAATTTAGTTTTGGCTCATTTGATGAGAGCTCCGTTTGAGCCCATTCACAGAGCAGATCTAAAATTTGTATCGTGGAAACTGGCTCTTCTATTAGCCTTAACATCAGACAGGAGGATTAGTGAGCTCCAAGCGCTCACGATTGAGGAACCCTTTCTTCAGTTTAAAAAGGATGTTCTGATTCTAAGGACAAATCCAAAATTTATCCCGAAGGTCCCATCCAAATTCCATCTGAATGAGCCGGTGATTTTGAAATCTTTTTTCCCACGACCTACTACACCAGAGGAGAGGTCTTTGCATTCGTTGGATGTTCAGAGGTGTCTGAAATTTTATCTGGAACGAACAAAACCATTCAGAAAGCGTTCTAAACTTTTGGTCTCATTATAGTGCTCCGCGGAAGGGATTTCCGCTTTCAAAGCACAGTATTTCACGTTGGATCTCTAATACAATTCAATTTTGTCATCAAGAAGCAGGCAAACCGCTTGAAAGACGAGTTCGTGCTCATTCAACGAGATCTGTTGCTTCATCAGTGGCTCTATTCTCAGGAGTCCCTATCAAGGACATCTGCAGAGCAGCTATGTGGAGCTGTACCCACACCTTCACGAAGCACTACTGCTTGGACTCTTCCATGAAGGACGATGCAGCGGTGGGTCAAGCAGTCCTGAGAAATCTTTTTCAATGAGAGGTGAGCTTTCCCTACAATCCCTCCTTCCTGTATTGCACATTTTGTATTGATTATTGTATTCTTCTCTGTGGTAACATTTTTTTATGATTTGTTTCCTATGAGGATAACTAGGTTGACTTATAAGGATATTCATATTACAAAATGTGCTATTATGTCTTACTGCTAGCTACTCCGATACAAAGCATGGGAATCTATGAAAATTCCAATACTAGGGCAAGAAAACAAGTTACTTACCTGTAACTTTGGTTCCCCAGTATTGGTAACTTTCATAGATTCCCATGCACCCTCCCTGCTACCCTGGGAAAGCTCGGCCTTTTTCTTTACTGAGATAGTTGCTGTTACACAACGGCTACGAAAATCTGAGGCTCTCTCAGGAGGGTTCTATGGGGTGAGGCTGTTCTGATTGGTTGTTGCAGAATTTTGTTCTCTTTTACAAAAAGAGGTGGATAAGCTACAAAATGAGATGAGGCCTAAGCCTAGTTTTCTCTTTTGTACTTACTGCTATGGTATTTTTTATTTATCGAGGCTCCCATTCCGACGACGGGGGAATGATACAAAGCATGGGAATCTATGAAAGTTACCAATACTGGGGAACCAAAGTTACAGGTAAGTAACTTGTTTTCTTCTCTGACATAATGTAGCTCTTTTCCTTATCACTGTGACCTAGTGACACTATGCAGGGTCCGTTAGGGGAAGGGGAGACCTCTCTGGTCTTGCATCCTCCTACCAACAGCCTTCGATGGTGCAGCATTATTTAGAGGTCTGCTTCCTCCTGTCGTGTCCCTATTCCATTATTAGTGCATCGTGTGTTCTAGAGTTGCTTTCTTTCCAGTCTGTTGTGTGTTTCCTGGCCCACAGTTGATACATGTCTTGGAAAGGGGTCCCCTGTCTCCTAGTTGATGTATTAGTGTTGTCTGCCACATTTTCATGTTGCCCCAGTGTTTTTGCCTCAAAATCACAATCCCCAGCTTCTACTCTGTATTCACTACCTTGGTGTTTATTTCTCCCTGCTCCACTACCTGGGTCTTTCCAGTCTTTGTGTGAGTATAATATCTGATTTGTCAAATCCCTGCTCATTCTCTGATGCAAAGTATGTGCCTCCCGTTCTATTATGGGTGTACTCCTGGACGTTTACTTTCCGTGTGTCTGTGTATTCCCTGTACATATATCCATGTGCTTCTCCCATTGTAGGCATATCCCCTCTCCTATGTGCCAATGTCCATTTGTTCCTTGATCACGTATAAGGGTATCCCTATGTCTTGTCCCAATGATGTTAACTCCATGTCTGTTATCGTAGTCCCTGTGTTAGTGCGCCCCAGATCCTGGTATAAGTATATCATTGCCCCTCTGTTGCTGTACTGACCATGCTAGTATGTGTCGGTGTCCAGTGTTATGTCTCATCACATTATTAGTATATTATTTGCCCAAGTTCTGGTTTATTGACAAAGCTGGTGTGTGTCAGTGTCCAGTGTTGTGTGTCCCTACTAAGCATGAGCGCAAAATCCGCTCCGATCGCGGATTTTGCGGATTTTCGGTGAATTCGCGGTCCGCGAACTCTCGCGAATTTACCGAAAATCCGCAATCCGCGATCGGAGCGGATTTTGCGGTCAAAAGTTCAAGCGAGCCTAATTTACGATGGCGCCGGCAAGCTGCCAGCGCCATCCTCAAATAGTTACTTAATTAGCTTCAACAGGAAGCTCTAATAGATAAGATACAGCAGGGGCTCGAGCGCCTGCTTTATTTTATCAGTTGGAGCTTCCTGTTGAAGCTAATTAAGTAACTTTTGCAGGATGGCGCTGGCAGCTTGCCGGCGCCATCGTAAATTATTTATGATGGTGAAAAACGGTGGTGTCTTCTTGAATAAATATGAAGGGCAGGGTTCATTCGGGCACGACGGTCCTGGCACAAAAAATAAACCTCAACAGGAAACACTTGCAGATATCAATAAAGCATGTGCCCTAGTTGAAGCTTAAATTCAGTGACTCATTCATCAGCCCAAAAACAATCGTGAGCGTTGTGGGGGCTGGGCAGGTGTGCCTTCTTCCCAAATATACCATCGAAAATCCGCTGTGATGCTGGCCAGAGGCATTTGCATCTTTGACTTTCACGAGCGCAATCCCCGTGCTGTTCCTGTGACCAGGAGCTTCTGTCTCTTAATCTGCTGCTCTGATCGGTCTCTGACCTTTTATACACACAAGAGGCATGTGCGCTCGCATGGAAGCCCCGTCCGTTTGGCCCCGCCCACACACTCGAGGAAGCCCCGCCCCCAAATCCGCCGATCCGCAAAATCCGCAGATTTTGCGGATCCACGATCCGTGAATCCGCAAATTCGTGAATCGTGGATCCGCAAAATCCGCCCATGCTTAGTCCCTACCCCAGTGTATGTGTCTCCCTGTTCTAAGTTCAGATTATTGTAGTTTCATTGTATTTCACTGGTTTTCTTCGTTGTAAATTTCCCATCATAAATGATCCCTGTTTTGGTTGTGGACAATGCCTCAGCGTCTGTAGTGTATTCTCTTTCCGATCGTAAACATTATTTGTTTCAGGGTTGTTTTCTTCTAGTCTTCCTCAGTGTATTCCTTCAACCAAATCATGTCTCCCTGCTCCAGCTACATTTCACTCCAAAAATGCTATTTTCACTGTCCCAGTACTAGTGTCTGTGTGTATCCTAGTTATTATGAAGTATCACCGTTGTTTCAACTCTTTCACGTGAATAAGGTGTTGTTTATGTAGATAGTTGTTTCTGTTGGAACAATGAAGTTTGTGTGTGTCTACCTCCTATCACAGTGTGCGAGGCACTTTGCCACATTGTGGCTAAACTGTCTGCCCGGTGTACATTTCATGGTCACTCTACCACTCCCAATTACTGTAACTGATATCCATGTTTGCTCAGAAAGATGAAGTGTTGATGATGTATTCCCCTCCCCTTACCACCCACCCCACTCCCCCTTGTAGTGTAGCTTGTTTAGTTGTTTAATAAAGGTGTTACTGCCAGATTGTGAGTCTCTTACATGAGGGCATAAGGGCAGCTGGAACATTCTAGCAAAAAATGTAGTAGGCAAAATTCACCAATTCTCACTGCTGGATCTGTGTGTGCTGGCACTGCAGTTTACCTGCAGCTCTTTAAATAAAAAAATACAGTGACAGACCACTTCAGTCCTGTGAAATTGTCCCAAGATTAGCATCTGCTAACATCAGAATAAGAAACGAGCATTTGCAATGCAATTGGTCTCGCATTTACGCAAGTTTGAGCTCTTGGCATTATAAATGACAATACCTTTTATTTATGTTTTGGTTTTTTAAACCTAAATAAAAGGCATTGTCATTTACTATTGCAATGGAGTAGGTCTCGCATTTGCGAGAGTTTAAAGTATTTGCATTGTAAATGACAATTTCTTTTACCTATCTGTTTTAAAAACCAACACATACAATAAAGGCATTGTCATTTACAATGGCAGTAGCTCAAACTCTCGAAAATGCGAGACCTATTGCATTGTATTCCTGAAGGTGGGGTTAGGACGCCAGAGGGGAGAGCAGACTTCTTTTAGGGTATGAGTCGAACTTAGGTTGTAACTGAGGATGAGATCGTGTAAGGGTGCAGCCACACCTGGCAACCTAAAGGAGTTGAAAGGCTTGCCCAAGTCCCTGATTTTGGAGTCGCCAACTATGATTACCTTATAGGACTTGTATTTAATCAGTATCTTGTCAATCAAACTTATTAAGAAGTCCAGAGCCTCTTTCGTCTGGTGCTGAGCTGGGTTAAGAGTTGATTAACAGCAAACATAGGGCTTGGGAGTTAAGCTTTAAGCCTTTGATAAACAGGCCTCGGAGGGCATGCAAATTGATATGTATTTCAATGGCTACTATATTTCGAGCATGTTTGATGAAGATTGTAAGACCGTCGGACGGTTGACCAAATATGTTGTGTTTAGTGGCATGAAATTCGTAATATCCTGCGAGAGACATGGATGCCATGGCCCATGTCTCCTGGAGGCATAGTATGTCGGAGTTAAGAAGGTCATATACATGAAGGAGCTGAAGGGGGTGAAAGAACAGGTCGCCCCCCACTCACAAATTTATATACAACAAAGGACCTGTTCTATAGGTGAATAAACTGTTCAGTGATCCCTCCATACGTCTCCAGTCACCCAACTTTGTGTGACAACACAGCGGTTATACTTATACCATCTGTTCTAGAGGAACCTGAATCACCTGTTATTCTTTAAAATCAGATGTGTCTGTGGGCTCTGTCTCTCATGGTCTATACCACCCTCCAGTGTGAATATCCAAACATGGAAAGGAAAAATTGGTGAAGGAGGTTGGAAGTGCCTCACGGGAGTAACACCATGGGTTCTCATCATCAGTGACTGCCAACCCATAACAAAAAATGTGGTAAGTAAGAAAAAAAAAAGGAAAAGCAAAGTGCTAAGAGTGGTATCATGTGTTGCCAGTGCGCCAGATAAATTAACCGGGCACGCGGCAGTGTCAACCCTGTAAGGAGTAGCGGAGTCTAGACTGGAGTACCGCTATCCCTAATCTAAAAACGAGCTAGACAACCACTAACTATATAACTTTATTCCATGCAGTACGTCTGCTCACTTAAAAACAAACATGTTTCATTGCCAGGAGTAACTTACGGCAATTTAATCAGGGCAAGGGTCAATTTTCCACACTGCACTAATTTTTATCTGTTTTTTATACCTGCAGGCTACAGAGACAACACAACAACCCAACAGTTGGCACGAAGTATAACGTATAGTTTCATAAATGTGGGAGCCATCTTAATTTCGTGAACATATTTACCGGGTGGTTGCCCTTCATGGGCATACCTGCAACCCCCTTTACTTGTGAATGTGTACTGGTCCACAATCACACTGGCCATCTCTATTGCTGCTGAACGTCAGCCTGTGAAGAGATAGGAAAATGAATGGAGTGTTAAAATCATACTACGCCCATTTATTAAAGGATTTGGGGCACGCTAAGAACCAATCAATCAGTCAGTCATTTGTTAGGCGCACTACATACCCGTGAGGGTCTCAAGGAGCTGGGGGGGGGCGCTACTGATCGAACAGCCAGGTCTTTAGTATCCTCCCGAAGGTCAGCAGGTCTTGGGTCTGTCGTAGGCTCAGTGGGAGGGTGTTTCATGTCTTGGAGGCGAGGTGGGAGAAGGATCTCCCGCCGGTGGTTGTTCTTCGAATGTGTGGGACCGCGGTGAGTGAGAGGTCGGCGGAGCGGAGCTGGCGGTTGGGGGTGTAGAAGGAGAGCGATCTGTTGAGGTAGGCTGGGCCGATCTTGTGGAGTGCCTTGTGTGCGTGGATGAGGAGCCTGAAGGATATCCTCTTGTTGACGGGGAGCCAGTCCAGGTTTCTCAGGTGGTGGGTGATGTGGCCGTGTCGTGATACATCGAGGATCAGTCGTGCCGAGGTGTTTTGGATGCGTTGTAGTCGATTGATGAACTTGGTCAGGGCTCCCGCGTAGAGGGCATTTCCGTAGTCGAGTCTGCTGCTGACGAGGGCCTTGGTGACTGTCTTTCTTGTATCTGTCGGGATCCATCTGTAGATCTTGCGGAGCATGCGGAGGGTGTTGAAGCAGGAGGAGACGGCGTTGACTTGCTTGGTCATTGAGAGCGTTGAGTCGAGGATAATTCCCAGGTTGCGTGCGTGGTCAGTGGGGGTCGGGCCTGCCCCCAGTGCCGTTGGCCACCAGGTGTCGTCCCAGGCTGACGGGTTGGAGCCGAGGATGAGGACCTCTGTAGGAGAGAGCTGTATTTTTCGCTGAGAGTTTCTTGAGTCCTTCCATATTCCAGGTAATGATTGTCAGTTGTTGACTGCATCCTTCCCTCCTGTTAATTTCCTTTCCATCTGCCGGAGTCATATGTAAGGGATGATGCCAGAGGGGGCTTTGACCAGCTGTGAGGTCTGGCCAGAAGTGCGCAGTCCGTTGATTGTTGCAAAAGTAGCAGCAGCATTACCATTACACTTTGCCATTTCAAAATGCACCATTCTCCCTCACAAATGTACAGACAGACAAATCATATAGCTTTAACAAAGGAACAGCTTTTCCATCTTTACTTGTGTTTTTTAAGAAAGCTGCTTTCTGGATCCTACACAAGAGGAGATATTTGTAGTTTAGATTGTGCTGTCATCAAGGTTCTAGGCAAGAGTTCTTCAACCTTTTTTGCTCTGAGCCCCTAAGAAACATGTTTTGAAGTCAGGCCCCCTCCAAGACTTTATGGCAAGGCTCGGGAGAGAGGGAGTGGCAAGTATGGCAAACATAAACAGAAATGAAAAAACACTACAAATATAACTGGGGTGTTATGAGTCCTTCAACTCCTGGGCACCATTGCAAAGGCACCTGCTGCACAAATTATATCTGCAGCACTTTGTAGCAGGCTGTCTCTCTGCATATTTCATCCATCCTGAAACAGACTCTCTGTCCCTTTCATAACAAAATAGCTCCTTCTTAGCAGCAACAAGGGTTTCCTTAACTCTTGCTAGTATGCCTCTTTTTGAAAGTAAGACAGTTGTGATTGTGATGCAGTGGCCACTCCATCTTTGGGCCGAGTGTCACTTTACCTGCTTCACTAATGATAACTACTGCTTTGCAAAGCGGGCGATCTCCTCTGCTCTTTTTTAAAAACAGAGGCCTGATCTTGCTGCATGCCCTGCCTGTTATATCTGTGAGCCCCAATGTAAATTGACTCCTCTGCGTCAATATTACTCTACCTTGGGCATATGGGACGAGGCCCAAAGCAACACTGGCACAGCAAGGGTGCACTAGCTCCTAATGCAAGCAAGAAAGAAGCGTAAAACAGCCATAATTGGGGCTTAGTTGGCTCCTCACACCCCCTGGGCCTCTGAACCACTGCTACCTCATCTGGTCCCTCCCATGACCGTCACTCTTAGGCCTGACGCCCAGAGTAGGCTGTCTGTCCCTTTGTGTAATACAAAAAGAGAAAAAATCCTGTGTGGGAAAGTTGCGGGTTTCAGAAATATCTGGGTTTGGTAGGTTTCCCTAGATGGCCGCTGAGCCCTGGACCAAAAACGCAGGTGACCCCCTTGAAAGACCAGGCCGTTTTGTGATATATAGGTGAGCACCTGTGTTTTTGTTCCCGGACTTGCAGATATCTAGGGGAAACTAAAAAACCCAGACATTTCTGGAAACTAGACGCCCGTGGGAGTCCAGGGAGGTGTGACTTGCATTGATCCCTCCACATTGTTCTTCCCAGAATCCTCTGCAAACCTCAAATTTAGCTTAAACATCACATTTTCCTCCAATATCTGTTTGGGAAAGTTGTGGGAAAATTGCATGGCACAAATTTCCTACCACTCACGTTCCCTTCAGTCTCCAGATAAAAATGATACCTTACTTTTGTTGATTGGCCGAGTGCCTATGACATGAAAGGGCCAAAAACGTGTGGAGATTGAGGGGGGCCCCAAAGCGGGTCCAAAAGGGCAGTTTGTTTATATGTTTTAAGGCTGACACTACTTTGGGCACCCAGACAAGTGAGGTATCATTTTTCTCAGGAGACCAAGGAGAATGCTGGGTGGTAGGGAATGTTTGCCTGTGCTGTGATTCTACAGCTTATACACAAAGAAATGAGAGGCAAACATGATTTTGTAAGTAAATTTGAGGTTTGCAGGGGATTCTGGGTAAGAAAATTCTGGGGGATCCATGCAAGCCACACCACCATCTACGCACACTACCAGTCAAGTGCCATCCACACACACCGCCAGCCAAATGCCATCAATGCACACAGTCAGCCAAGCACTATCCACGCACACCGCCAGCCAAGCGCCACCCATGCACTCCGCCAGCCAAGCGCCATATCTGCACCCCACCAGCCAAGCAGGGCAGACTGGAAACAGCAACCAGCCCTGGCAGATTGCTGCTCAACCAGCCCTGGGAGAGGGGGGTGTGCTAGTAAAAAGCACTGCTAACGCGTTTGTTACTGGGGGCTGATATTGCAGCACTGCTGCAAAACTGGCCCCACGGCCAGAAAACTGGCCCCACCGCTCCGGCCCACCAGGGAAACGCTTGCTGCCCGCTACGACCAGTCCGCCCTTGCAGCCAAGCACCAGCCATGTACACAGCCAGCAAAGCACCAGTCCATGTACACCGCCATCCAAGCACCACTCCACGTACATTGCCAGCCAAGCACCACTCCACGCAAACCACCAGGCAAGCATCAATCTACACACACTGTCATCAAGCGCAAATCCACCCACACGATTAGACAAGTGCAGGTCCACACACACCGCCAGCAAAATGCCAGCCAAAGGTCAGTACATGCAGACCGTCAGCCAAACTCCAGTATACACACACATAAACCCTCCCTGGTTTGTAGTGGCTTTCTGCTCCCGCTTGGGTGCAGATGAGACTAAAAATATCACTAAACAGCCAGTGTGTGCCTAAAGAAATGAAGCAACCCTTGCCTATGGGCTTCTCATTGGCATGCCCATAAACATATCCCTGGTACCTAGCGGGCAGATAAGGGACTATTGCCCCCATCTGCCTCCCGGGGGGGGGGCAGAAAGACTCTGATAAATGTTTTTGGGGGTGGGGGCATTGTCGCGCCCATTCTGGGCAGGCCCCACCCCTACATATAAAACAAAAACATAATCCCTAGTGGGCTTTCTATCAGGGGCTATTGTCCCCATCTGCCTCCTGTGGGCAGAAAGACAGTGCCATTTTTGGGGGGGCATCATTGGCATGCCCATTTTGGCCAGCCCCCACCCCTATATACATAAAAACAAATCCCTGGTGCCTAGTGTGTTTTCTGCCCCCTCCCCAGGGGGTAGATCAGGGGCTATTGCCCCATCTGCCTCTTGGGGGCAAATACCACTTTTAGAAAGTAGGTATTTGCTTGCCTAACCATTTGAGCCTGCCTCTGCTGGGTTGTGTATTCCTTGTCTGAGCGACAGGGCTGGGGGATTCCAGGAGACAGGCTGGGGCAGCCGGGTGGTGAATAAAGAGATCTGCATCTAGATGGGCGGAAGGAGTTGCACCTGGGACCTGAATAGGGCTGGGCCTTCCCTCTACAATGTTGGCTCCACCTCCTGTGGTTTGTCTGATATCCCTGCCCTGCACTGTGAAAGGAGAGGAGGAATCATGTCAACAGAGTGCTCAAGAGCTGTATCTTTCCTCCCTTGTGCTGGCTCCACCTCCTATGGGGCGTCTGATGTCTCTGCCCAGCACAGTGAAAGGAAGAAGAGTCATGTAAACAAAGTGCTCAGGAACTGGTTTGAACTGGGCAGAGGCCTCTCTGCCTTCAGAGAATAAAGAATTTTGGGGTATAAGTATTGGGACCCTGATCCCAAGAAATTAGATCACTTCTGGACAAGAAACCGTTCTGCCAAGGAGAAGAACCAAGGAAGCTGCAGGAGTTTGGACTGCCCCTCTGCCAGTGTGCTGTTTGCTGGGTTGGCCTGTAGTGGTTGCTTCATTGCCAAGGGAAAGGAGAAGGAACTTTGTAAGGACTTTCATCTACAGAATATTCTCCAAGGGTTTGAACTGTGCTTGCCTCCTGCTGAAGTCTCAGGGACAAAAGACTTCATCTCCAGCTCCCTCCTGAATTTCCTTGCTGGGAATTCTGACTCCAGTCACTTGCGTGCCGCTAGGAGCTGGAAGCGCGACGCATCGAGAAGTAGCATGTCGCCGCCGCTGCTGAAAACATCGCAACGCCGGAGAAGCGAGCCTTCGTTGCATCACCTGTGAAGCATGACGCCATCGAGAGAGTCGCCATCGCATCACCGTAAAAGCGTGTCGCAGGGCCTGTCGTGGCTCCAAAGTACAGAGTCGTCGCAAGGCTGCCAGGGCATCATCGCATCGTCATCGCATCGCCGCATCAAGGGCGCCATCTTCTCGCATCACAACTGGATCATCGCATCGTATTAAGGCGCCATCTTGCGCACTGCAACGGGCCCGCAAGCCGAGAATCTACACATCACCTTCGCTCCGGTAAGGCTCACGACGAGTCCCCTACTCTGCGCAAGCATTGAGGCAGGACGGAACCGTTCCCTCGGATCACGTAACCGACGCATCTCCCCTTTTGTGAGCCTTTTGTTTACTTTGCGTTACGCATCCAAGTACTTTGTTGAGAACTTTGTCGCATTTACCAACAACTTGAACTAAGCAACTTGAATCATCTTTTAAGTAATCTTAAGTGTAATATTGTGGATTTTTGCCGTTTGTGGTCTTGTGTTTAAGTCTATATAAAGAATACTTATTTTTATAAAACCTGTGTTGTGTCCATCTGTAGTGTTTTCACTGTATTACTGTGTATATTCACAAATGCTTAACACACTGCCTCTGAGATAAGCCTGTCTGCTCGTGCCAAGCTACCAAGGGGGTGAGCAGAAGTTATTAAGGAGTGTAATCCCCTTATCCTGACATAGAAGTAAGGGTCCCTATTTGGACAAAGGTGAATACCATTGCCAACTAGAGACCCCTAGATCTAACGGTGGTCAGCGGTGAGGATTTGGACTTTGCATTTTTGTTTCATATACAGTGATTTGTGTACACTACTAGTAAGTGCAGACCAAACGCGACCACATACTTTTTTAGGATTCCTTTTCCTTGGACTGTTAGTTTTTCCTGAAAACTCCCAATTTGTATTACCATGAGTAAACCAGCATCTGTTGCATCTATGGATCTTGATTTTGAGGAAGAGAGGTTGGAAACCTACACTGTGAAACAGCTCAAGTATTTCTGCAGGAATCTGAAAGTTGCTACACCAGGCATTTCTAAAAAGGAAGACTACCAAAAGGCCCTGAGGACCTGTGTAGAAGCCAGAAATGCCCCTGATCTTGTGGTGGAGCCTGTTGGGGATGCAGATGGGCAAATTGATGGGCCAGACTTTCCAGCCAGGGGAGGGGTGCCGTCCCCACCTGGCAGCAGCATCTCTTCCAAAGAGCTGTCGCCCAGACAACTGGAAGATAGGGAGAGAAATAGGGCACTGCAGCTCGAGTTGGCTAAGCTTAAAATGGAGAGTCAGAGGGAAACAGGAAAGGGAGAGAATGAGGATGGAGCATGAGAGAATGTTGAGGGAGTTAGAGATCAAGGTCAAGGGCTTAGCCATCAATTCCTCTGGTGGTAGTGCACCACCTGTGCCTTCCGAAGGCAGGGTACATATTCCCAAGAATGTCATCAAAGATGTTCACAAGAATGAAGATATTGGGCAGTGGTTTGCAGCCTATGATATAGCAATGTTGACCCACCGGGTCCCTGAGAAAGATTGGGGAGCGGGGTTGTGGGGCCACTTTTTAACTGAAGGTAGGGATACTTTGTTAGACTTGCCCAGTACTGATAGGATGTCTTATGCCCACATGAAGGAAGCACTGATGACAAGATATGGGTTAGCTCCAGAGCTCCATAGACAGAGGTTTAGGAATTGTAGGAAAACTAGGGAACCACTTGGGTAGAATATGTGTCTTTCTTTTGCAGAGCTATGGATGGTTGGGTGAGGGGTAGCAATGTTGATAATTTTCAAGCGCTCCATGATTTGATTGCTAGGGAGCACTTGTCTACTTGTTTGCCAGAGCTACGCCAGTACCTTATTGATAGCAAGTTGACTAACCCTAGAAAGCTTGCTGAAGAGGCGGACCGCTGGGTCAGTACCAGGGTCCACAAGGGTCTTGTGGGAGACTCCGCCAAAGGTGGGCAGGGTCCCCAGCAGAAGAGTGGGGGGGACAAGGGTAAACAGTGGGAGTTCCAAAAAGGTCCCCAAAGTAATTCCCAAGGGAACCAGGGTAAGGGTTCCCAGCCTCCCCCTGAAGAGAAGTCAGGAGCCCCGACAGGTAAACCTGTTCAGAGGGGGCCCGTTACCTGCTTTCAATGTAAGCAGGTGGGACAACGTTGGTATGATCCCCAGTGTCCTCAGAAAGGACAGTATGTGCCACCCCGTGCACCACCCCGTCAGATGGCCAGTGTAGCCCTGGGAGGGGAGGAGATTGGTGCCCAAGGTGGGTGGGGTCACGTAAAAATGTCCCTTGTCTCAGTAGGAGACCTTGAGATGGTCCCTAAAACTCAGCTGCCTGCTAACACTAAGAAATACAGGCAGTGGGTGACCATCAATGGCCATAGAGTGGAGGCTCTCAGAGACACAGGAGCAAGTGTGACAGCTGTCAAATGTCACTTGGTCTCTGAAGTGCAGGTAGTCCCTCATTCATTCTTCCCAGTTGTTGCCGCTGACAACACAGAGAGCCGTTGCAAAGTGGCCCAAGTTCCCTTTGAGTGGGGGGGGTCTCTGGTACTCTTCAAGTAGCTGTGAGGCCATCCATGCCTGTTGACTGTCTGTTAGGCAATGACTTAGAAATCTCCCCTTGGGCTAACGTGGAGAGGAAGGCGCATTTGGAGATGTTGGATCTGCCTGAGTGGGCATGTGTGACCACTCGGTCTATGGCAGCTAAGGGTGTTCAAGAGACCCTGGAGCCTGAAAGTATGGCCTAGGGACCTGCCTTAAAGAGAAGAGGTAGGGGGAGTGGGAAACCAGCCCCCATTGTTCCCACGGTCCAGGAGGAGGCAGACCTTGAGGGGGATGCCCTGGAACCTACAGGGGAGCAATTTTCTGAACTGGGAGACCTACCTGAGCTGACCCATTGGCAGCAAAAGGGGGGTCCCTCCAGGGAGGTATTTTGTGAAGAGCAGCAGAAGTGCCCTTCTCTTGTGGGTTTGAGACAACAGGCCACAAACCAGGCAGCAGGTGATCAGTCTGGATCACATTGGATCTACTGGGAGAATAGTCTCCTGTGTAGCGAGCCTAAGGTTGCTGAGCCTGGGTCAGCCCGTGTGCTGTTGGTACCCCAGCGCTTCAGAGCCTTCCTACTGGGTTTGCCTCATGATGTTCCTTTAGCTGGTCATCTGGGGCAGAACAAGACCTTTGAAAGGCTTGTCTTCTACTTTTATTGGCCCCAGATGCGAAAGAGTTCAGATACTCATTGTAGGACCTGTCAAACTTGCCAGGCAAGTGGCAAAAGCGGGAGGAGGCACAAGGCCCCTCTCCAACCTTTACCTGTAGTCAGCACCCCCTTTGAACGGGTGGGGATTGACATTCTGGGGCCACTGGACCCCAAGACAGCCATGGGCAACAGGTTTATCCTGGTCTTGGTGGACCATGCTACCCGGTACCCGGAAGCCATTCCGCTCAGGACAGTGACGGCCCCCGTGGTGGGACGTGCACTGATGGGGATCTTCTTCCGTGTCTGGTTCCCCAGAGAGGTTGTGTCTGACCGAGGTACAAACTTCATTTCTAATTATATGAAGTCTCTGTGGAAGGAGTGTGGTGTTGCCTACAAGTTCACCACTCCTTACCACCCACAAGGTAATGGGCTGGTTGAGAGATTCAACGGGACCCTTAAAGGCATGATCATGGGTCTTGAGGAACCAATGAGGCGTAAGTGGGATGTCCTCTTGCCATGCCTTCTGTTTGCCTACCGTGAGGTGCCACAAAAGTCTCTAGGGTTCAGCCCCTTTGAGCTTTTGTATGTTCACCCGGTAAGAAGACCTTTGAGTTTGGTCAAAGAAGGCTAGGAGCAATCTCCCAGGAAACCTTCCTAGGATGTATATAGCTACATGCTGGCCTTCAGGGACCAAACTCGGCGTTTCAGAGATCTCGCTCAGACGAATCAGGAAGCCAGCCAGGAGGAAATGAAGCGGTGGTACGATCAGAATGCCACTCCGATTGAGCTTCAGCCTGGACAGAAAGATTGGGTAAAGGCCCATGTGGAGCCTTGTGCGCTCCAGTACAGGTGGACCGGTCCATATGAGGGGGTGGAGTGCAAGAGTGATGTCACTTACTTGGTGAACTTACAGACTCCCAGGAACCCCTTGCGGGTCCTGCATGTGAACCACCTGAAGCCCCAATTTGGAAAGGTCCGAAGTGGGCATGCTCCTAGTGACAGATGATGGAATGGAGGAGGAGCCCGAGCCTCTTCCTGACCTCCTGTCTGCAACAGAGCAAGATGGGTCAGTGGATGGTGTCAGCCTCTCTGCCACACTGACCCCTGATCAGCAGCAAGATTGTCGCCAGCTGGTGGGGCAATTCTCTGATCTATTTTTCTTGATTCCTGGTGTCACTGAGTGGTGCGTCCATGATGTGGACACTGGCAACAGTCCTCCTGCAAAGCACAAGACTTACAGAGTGACTGACAATGTTAGGGCTTACATTAAGGAGGTAATCTGCAAGATTTTGCTTTAGGGGTCATTGAGTCCTCAAACAGTCCTTGGGACAGCCCAGTGGTCTTGGTCCCAAAGGCTACCTCGCCGGGTGCCACACCCGAACTCCGGTTCTGTGTGGACTACAGAGGGCTTAATCCAGTCACCAGGACTGATGCACAACCCATCCCCAGAGCTGATGAGCTCACAGATCCTTTTTGACACCTGCCCCTCCTGTGGGAAGAAGAAGGCCAGGACTGATACACACCCTGTGTGTAACCTCTGTCTCCCTGAGACACACTCTGCAGACACTTGTGAACACTTCAAGAATCTTTCTAGGAGAATCCTCAAGGATAGAGAGAGGATAAGGATCTATGGCCTCTCCGAAAGAGGTAGGTCTCCTAAGAGACAGAAACAACAAAGGACGCGATCGACGTCGAGAGAAGTCCCGACTTGTTCACCTTTGGCGTCGAGATCCAAAGCACCTCCGCTGACGTCAACCGGGCGACGTTCGTCGTCGAGGGAAAGGTCTCCCTTGATGCAAAGGAGCTCAACGTCGAGACAGGCGTCGTCGACGCAACATCACAGGCCTTCGACCATGAAGCTTCCTCCGTCAACGCCTAGTCATAAGCGTTCGACGTTGAGGCACACTCCGTCGGCGTCTCACCACCGGCGCTCGACGTTGAGACACTCTCCGTCGTCGCCTCATCACCGGCGTTCGACGTCGAGACACACTCCGTCGACGCATCATCACCGGCACTCGACGTCGAGGCAGTCTCCGTCAACGCCGCACCACTGGCGCTCGACGTCGAAGCACCCTCCGTGGTCGTCAAAGCATCGACTCTCGACGTCGAGTTTGTTGTCGTCGACTTTTCAACGTCGAAGTCTGACTTCGAGGCAAGTCTCTCCATCTGTACCCCAGAGGTGTTTGACGTCGAGCCATAGATCTCCGCAAGGAGAGGTTCAACTAGCCTCGGTGCAGCTTCCATCATCGGTGTCGAGGCCAGCTCTGCCCAGGTCCACGTTGACCCAGAAAGCTACGGCGGCGAGTTTACCATCTCCGTCACCAGGTCGCAGACCGCTGTCGCAGCAGAAATCTCCACAGTCTGCGTTGGCGGCAGAGGGAGTGATGACCTCAGGGAGGCACTCTAGGTCTACTGCTAAAAGGATGAGGGGTCCAGTGGATCAGGGACCACTGAGTCGCTCAAGATGCCTCTCCAGAGAGAATTTGCCTCCAGTGAGTCTTTCATCTTCGTCTGGCTCTCACTCTTCTCACCGGAATAGATCTCCAGATGTGGTGATATATTCATCCGACAGTGAGAGGTCCAGGCATTCTCCTGCTCGTTCGCTGCATGAGCAGAGGAGATCACCCCCGCCAACAAGTTCGCCTGTGAGGAGAGATACTCAGAAGTCGCCACCCATCAGGTTTTCACCAAGATGGTACAGGCCTCTCCATCGCTGGGCGCCAGACAAGGAAACAGCGACCAGGCTGGCAACAGATCGAGACAGACCAGTGTCCAAGCCCTGAGAACGATCGCGCACCCCAGTGCGCTCCAGCAAATGGAGGTCCAGGTCTCGGAGAAGAAGAAGGGAACGCAGATCTACCACTTCTTACTCTTCCCCTACTCGGTCTCACAGGGATTATTCTCCGACCTTGACGGACAGTCCTCCATCCAGGATATCGCCCGTGAATGACATCTTTACCTTCCAAGACATCTTGGGCAGCGGGGCTCTTAAGCTGAGAGTTCCCATGACAACGCACCAGACCAAAACCTCAGTTATTTTCGACACTTTGCACCACAGGGCTGCGCCCAAACCTCTGCCACCCTTTGTTCCAGGGATTATAGAACTGTTTATGGAGGTGTTCCTCTGCCAGCGACAATAAAGGCCGCTCCAGGGAGGATTCTAAAGAAATACCGCTCGCCAGAGGAGGATCCTCTCTTCCTCAGAGCCGATCCACCACCAGACTCGGTAATCATCACAGTGGCGAGAAAATCCCATGCTGTACCTTCCTCCTCCACAGTACCTCCTGATAAGGAGAGCAAGTCGCAGGATTCATGGGGAAGAAGAGTCTGCAACACCTCAGCCTCACTCCTGAAAGTTTCCAATGCGGAAGCTCTTTTGGGCCGCTATGATAGGTCCCTCTGGGATTCTCTACAGCGGTTCATCGAAAAACTTCCGCAAGAGGATCGAAAAGACTTTGAGGAGATTCTATTGGAGGGCAGTCAAGTCTCCAACCAAATCATCAGCGCTGCAGCGGACGGTGCGACCCTCTCAGCACATGGCTATGCTCATGGAGTGTGTGCAAGAAGATCTTACTGGCTACGTCTTACTGCATTGAAACCAGAAGCTCAATCCCGGATCTTGAACTTGTCGTTTTCAGGAACATTGCTGTTTGGGGCAAGTACCGATGAAGAGATGCAGCGGATGAAAGCAGAATTAGACACTCTTAAAGCCGTGTGGCTTGAAAAGAAAAAATAGTTTCAAAGGAGGTTTTGCCTCTACAACAAAGGCTCTTCCAAGCAGAGGGTTCAAACCCCTCAGTGGCAGAAGGATCAGGACCAACAGGGGCAGCAGAAGTCTCAATATAGAGGCAGGCGTAATTTCAGAGGCAGTGGAAATCAACGCCAGGGCAACAATTCCAACAAAGCCCAAACCAAACAACGAGTACTTCCTTCCTCCAGCGCTGTTAACCACTCCAGTGGGGGGAAGCATCGCGCATCATATGGAAGAGTGGCATACCATTACTAAAGATCGCTGGGTGTTAGCTACACTTCAGAATGGATACGGTCTTGGTTTCCAACATCTGCCTCCACCCGTTCCTCCAACGCCAACATCAAGACCTCTGCCACCGGTTGGGACTGCATGTCAACTTCAACAAGTCAATCTCACAGCCTAAGCAGAGGATACATTTCCTAGGAGCTCTGTAAGACTCCGAGGTAGCAAAAGTGTTTCCTTCGGAGGAGAGACAGTGTTCCATAGCTCAGAAATGTCAACTGGTGGTTCGCAGCAAAGACCTAAAGGTGCGAAGGATTGCTTCCCTGCTAGGGTCGAGGGCATCCTGCATTTTCCTGGTCCCGAATGCCAGACCACGAATGCGTCCCTTCAGCAGAATCTGGAGGACAAGTGGGACCAATAATCAGCACGCTGGGATAACAAAATCACACTGTCAGACGCAGCTCGAGCATCCATTCCTTGGTGGACAAAGAAGAAAAATATGCAGGTCGGAATTCTGTTCCATCAACCTCCTCCTTCACAGACGCATCTTTACAAGGATGGGGAGCACGCATGGGTCGTCTCCAGATGCAAGGTCGGTGGTCCCCCAAGGAGAGTACTTACCACATCAACATGTTGGAGTTGAGGGCATTCCACTTAGCCCTCAAAGCGTTTCTCCCCTTGATTCAGGGCTCGTCTGTGTTAGTACAGACGGACAACACGAATCTCTGATAGAATATCGAGGCTGAAAATATCAACAGGCAAAATATTGACGCTGGAATATCGAAGGCAAATATATCGACACCCTATCTACAACATGGTAAGTACAAAAATATCGTAACTAAAATATTGATGTTAAAAATATCGTAATTAAATATATCGTTTTAAAAAAAAAGGTAAAATTAAGTAAATAGTACTTATATATAATTTAAACTTAGGTTAAAATGTGTTATAATGTTTAAAATGAATAAATAATACATATTTACTATTAAACATTTAATTTAAAATAATAATAAAATATATAATATATACTTAATTAATTGTAATATATACATATTTTTTTTAATAATTATAAAATATTAACAAATACTACAATTTAAAAATACATAAACACTCATAAAATAATAACAAATAATAATAAATAATTATATTTAATAAATAACAACAAATTATACTTTCAATATTTTAAAAATGTATTAAATACAACATTATGTAATACTTAAATACATAAATAAATATAAATAATATTGAATAGCATAAGGGTAAAAATTACTATTCAACTCCAGAGGGTGCAACAGTAGATAAAGCGTTGGATAGCGTAGGGGTAAAATTTACTATTCCCACTCCAGTGGGTGCAACAGTAGGGAAAGCGTTGGATAGCGTAGGGGTAAAAATTACTATTCCAACTCCAAAGAGTGCAACAGTAGGGAAAGCGTTGAATAGCGTAGGGGTTAAAATTACTATTCCCACTCCAGTAAGTGCAACAGTAGGGAAAGCGTTGGATAGCGTAGGGGTTAAAATTACTATTCCCACTCCAGTGAGTGCAACAGTAGGGAAAGCGTTGCATAGCGTATGGGTAAAAATTACTATTCCCACTCCAGAGAGTGCAACAGTAGGGAAAGCGTTGGATAGCGTAGGGGTAAAAATTACTATTCCCACTCCAGTGAGTGCAACAGTAGTGAAAGCGTTGGATAGCAAAGGGGTAAAAAATTACTATTCCCACTCCAAAGGGTGCAACAGTAGGGAATGCCAATTAATAAATATTTACAAAATATATTACACATAAAAATATGTAATTATTTACAATTAAATTACTTCCCACCCTATTCCCCTATAAACCCACAACCCACTCTGGTACTAAAACATAACATTTAATAATAATTAACATTAATTACCAATTAAATAATTAATCTATCAATTAAATTAATTAATTGCCAATTAATAATTTAATTTAAAATTAATTAATCACAATTAAATTACTTACCCACCCTATTCCCCTATTAACCCACAACCCGCTCTGGTACCAAAACATAACATTTAATAAAAATGAACATTAATTACCAATTAAATAGTTAATTGATCAACTAAAATAAATAATTGCCAATTAATAATTAATTAATTACAATTAAATTACTTCCCACCCTATTCCCCTATAAACCCACAACCCGCTCTGGTACTAAAACATAACATTTAATAAAAAATAACATTAATTACCAATTAAATAATTAATTTATCAATTAAAATAATTAATTGCCAATTAATAATTAATTAATTACAATTAAATTACTTCCCACCCTATTCCCCTATAAACCCACAACCCGCTCTGGTACTAAAACATAACATTTAATAAAAAATAACATTAATTACCAATTAAATAATTAATTTATCAATTAAAATACTTAATTGCCAATTAATAATTACAATTAAATTACTTCCCACCCTATTCCCCTATTAACCCACAACCCGCTCCGGTACTAAAACATATAATTTACTTAAAAATAAATGTATTAATATATAAAAATAATACACATATAATATAAATTAATTTAAATAGTTAACAAAAACATATAACACATACATAATAAAAATCAAAAAACATAATACAAATATCGATATTAGTAACATCTAAATTAGTTACATCGATATATATGCTATCGATATTACTAACTTCGATATTACTTACATCGATATAAATGATTTCGATATTACTTACCTCAGGGTCGATATTCTGTCCTACGATATTTTTGACATCGATATTCTGTACCTTCGAAATTTTAAACACGATATTTTTGTAGGTCGAAATTTTCAACTCGATATTTTGACTGTGCACCGGACAACACCACCACAATGTACTACCTGAACAAGCAAGGAGGAACGCGCTCACGGACTCTGTCGCTGGAGGCCCATGTAAATCAGACCATCTCTCTACCCACCTTTTTTCCCAATCCCTCCACTCCAGCTGAGAGGGCATTGCATTCTTTGGACCTGAAAAGAGTTCTGAAATTTTATCTTGATAAGTTAAAGACTCAGAAGTCGCCACCCATCAGGTTTTCACCAAGATGGTACAGGCCTCTCCATCGCAGGCCGCTAGACAAGGAAACCGCGGCCAGGCTGGCAACAGATCGAGACAGACCAGTGTCCAGGCCCTGAGAACGATCGCGCACCCCGGTGCGCTCCAGCAAATGGAGGTCCAGGTCTCGGAGAAGAAGAAGAGAACGCAGATCTACCACTTCTTACTCTTCCCCTACTCGGTCTCACAGGGATTATTCTCCGACCAATGACGGACAGTCCTCCATCCAGGATATCGCCCATTGATGACATCTTTACCTTCCAAGACATCTTGGGCAGCGGGGCTCTTAAGCTGAGAGTTCCCATGACAACGCACCAGACCAAAACCTCAGTTATTTTCGACACTTTGCACCACAGGGCTGCGCCCAAACCTCTGCCACCCTTTGTTCCAGGGATTATAGAACTGTTTATGGAGGTGTTCCTCTGCCAGCGACAATAAAGGCCGCTCCAGGGAGGATTCTAAAGAAATACCGCTCGCCAGAGAAGGATCCTCTCTTCCTCAGAGCCGATCCACCACCAGACTCGGTAATCATTACAGTGGCGAGAAAATCCCATGCTGTACCTTCCTCCTCCACAGTACCTCCTGATAAGGAGAGCAAGTCGCAGGATTCATGGGGAAGAAGAGTCTGCAACACCTCAGCCTCACTCCTGAAAGTTTCCAATGCGGAAGCTCTTTTGGGCCGCTATGATAGGTCCCTCTGGGATTCTCTACAGCGGTTCATCGAAAAACTTCCGCAAGAGGATCGAAAAGACTTTGAGGAGATTCTATTGGAGGGCAGTCAAGTCTCCAACCAAATCATCAGCGCTGCAGCGGACGGTGCGACCCTCTCAGCACATGGCTATGCTCACGGAGTGTGTGCAAGAAGATCTTACTGGCTACGTCTTACTGCATTGAAACCAGAAGCTCAATCCCGGATCTTGAACTTGTCGTTTTCAGGAACATTGCTGTTTGGGGCAAGTACCGATGAAGAGATGCAGCGGATGAAAGCAGAATTAGACACTCTTAAAGCCGTGTGGCTTGAAAAGAAAAAATAGTTTCAAAGGAGGTTTCGCCTCTACAACAAAGGCTCTTCCAAGCAGAGGGTTCAAACCCCTCAGTGGCAGAAGGGTCAGGACCAACAGGGGCAGCAGAAGTCTCAATATAGAGGCAGGCGTAATTTCAGAGGCAGTGGAAATCAACGCCAGGGCAACAATTGCAACAAAGCCCAAACCAAACAACGAGTTCTTCCTTCCTCCAGCGCTGTTAACCACTCCAGTGGGGGGAAGCATTGCGCATCATATGGAAGAGTGGCATACCATTACTAAAGATCGCTGGGTGTTAGCTACACTTCAGAATGGATACGGTCTTGGTTTCCAACATCTGCCTCCACCCGTTCCTCCAACGCCAACATCAAGACCTCTGCCACCGGTTGGGACTGCATGTCAACTTCAACAAGTCAATCTCACAGCCTACGCAGAGGATACATTTCCTAGGAGCTCTGTAAGACTCCGAGGTAGCAAAAGTGTTTCCTTCGGAGGAGAGACAGTGTTCCATAGCTCAGAAATGTCAACTGGTGGTTCGCAGCAAAGACCTAAAGGTGCGAAGGATTGCTTCCCTGCTAGGGTCGATGGCATCCTGCATTTTCCTGGTCCCGAATGCCAGACTACGAATGCGTCCCTTCAGCAGAATCTGGAGGACAAGTGGGACCAATAATCAGCACGCTGGGATAACAAAATCACACTGTCAGACGCAGCGCGAGCATCCATTCCTTGGTGGACAAAGAAGAAAAATATGCAGGTCGGAATTCTGTTCCATCAACCTCCTCCTGCACAGACGTTAATCACAGACGCATCTTTACAAGGATGGGGAGCACGCATGGGTCGTCTCCAGATGCAAGGTAGGTGGTCCCCCAAGGAGAGTACTTACCACATCCACATGCTGGAGTTGAGGGCATTCCACTTAGCCCTCAAAGCGTTTCTCCCCTTGATTCAGGGCTCGTCTGTGTTAGTACAGACGGACAACACCACCACAATGTACTACCTGAACAAGCAAGGAGGAACGCGCTCACGGACTCTGTCGCTGGAGGCCCATGTAAATCAGACCATCTCTCTACCCACCTTTTTTCCCAATCCCTCCACTCCAGCTGAGAGGGCATTGCATTGTTTGGACCTGAAAAGAGTTCTGAAATTTTATCTTGATAAGTTCAAGACTGTACGTAAGTCTGATCAGCTATTTGTCAACTATGGATTGATCAGACCAGGTTATGCAGCCTCGAAACGTACTATCTCAAGGTGGATAGTTTCTTGTATTAAGCTGGCTTATCAATTGGCGCAGAAGACCCTGTGGTTTTCTCCCAAGGCGCATTCTACCAGAGGGAAAGCGGCCACTACGGCTTTTCTTAATAATGTGCCTATGTCTGAGATTTGTAAGGCGGCGACCTGGAGGTCCGTCCATACATTTACCAGGCATTATTGTCTAGATTCAGACACCAGAGCGGATACCCAAGTAGGCCAGGCCTCCTTGCGGAATCTGTTTAACAGCTGAGTTTGGCTGTTCCAATGGTGTTGTTTGGGTCATGTTTCCTTCTCATTTGCCTGCAGGTGGTTGGTTGGGCTTGCTATTCTATTCAGTGCTTTGACTATTGATGAGGATCCCCTGGAAGAGAAGGATACATTACTTACCTGTAATCCTAGTTCTCTTCCAGGTGTATCCTCATCAAAGTCATAAGCAACCCACCCACCTCCCCAGGCAAATGAGAGATTATCAATCGTTTTCTAGTTTCTTGTTGAGCCCTGTCTTCAGGGTTATGCAAAGAACAACTGACCTAACTGTCACCCCTGAGGCGTGATGGGAAGCCAGGGGCCATGGCTGCCTTAAAGGCACGGTGCCAGTTTTTGTTGAAAATGGTTTCATTTACTGTGAT
Source organism: Lissotriton helveticus (assembly GCF_964261635.1). NCBI lineage: Eukaryota > Metazoa > Chordata > Amphibia > Caudata > Salamandridae > Lissotriton > Lissotriton helveticus. The sequence continues at coordinate 194,926,155 of NC_136069.1, forward strand.
ATTGCTTTACAATGCAGCCTGAGGGCTAACAATGTATATTTATTAGCAATTTTCAGTATTTATGAGTGTTTTGCTCATTAAAACACAGAGTTCAAGGGCTATTTGACCTAATGTTTTTTTTTATTTCATTGCTAATTCAGTGCATGTATGAGTATTTACATTGTTTAGCCTCTTTTTAGGGGGTGCATTAGTGTGATAAAAAATGATATATGTGCATACATATATGTGGAGCTATTTATATGTGATTTACATATATATTTTTATATTATTTCCGGGGTCTCCGCACGTGGGCGGGAATATTCAGTGCTTATGACTTTGATGAGGATACCCCTGGAAGAGAACCTAGGATTACAGGTAAGTAACTTATCCTTAGGTTACCGAGCACACTGGCTCTAGAGCCGGCAAGCTTTTCCTGTATCTGATGGCCGCTATTAAAAAGCTTTCAATCCACAAGCAAACTGTGGGGGAATATAGCATTGGAAGATAGGTCAAAGCCGGCCTCACTTGAGCAAACTGTCGGTCTTTAAAAAGTGGTAGAATGTGAGACCTGCGCAGAGGGTCGTAAAAAGTGCAGAAAAACATTAAATGTAATGTATCCTGGTCTGAAAAATTGTCGCAGGGGAAGGGTTTGAGTGAATCAGGCTTCGAGTAGCCTAGGGGAAATGCCAAGAGCCAATTGACCAGATTCAAACGAAATCTAGTCAATACAAAGCGGTGATATGAGTTGTTAACATAAGTTAAATAAGGCTGTATCTGTGGGCCCATACTCAATATAACAAAACTCCTCACAGATGGTTTTACTACTTTCGCCTCCTCCCTAAGCATCTGCCGCTTCTCCAAAAACTGCTTTTTAAAAGCTCTGATAGCAGTTTTGCTCAGTGTCCCTGGATTCAGGAACAGATCGGGCGGCCAAGCCATCCGGTCTGTTCTTTTATGTAATTCAACCAAGGGATGCGCAAGGCCCCATCCAGACTAGAGCAGTCGCCAATTATGAGCTGGCCCAGATTTGGTGCTGGGGATGCCCAGATTCTGAGCCAGCGCAACAATGATGCAGCCGCAATCTCATCCGAGATATATCCAGCTCCCAGTTCTTAATGCACGTTAAAAACAGGTATTGCGATGGGTACCGCTAGGAGTTTCCGCATATAGTTAGTCTCAGCTACCTGGATCCCCTTTGCATCCTTATACCCCCAAATGTCACTCCCATACGTAGACATCGGGATGCATTTTGCATTGTGGATCTTTAATAGAGCAGGGAGTGATTTAGACCCCAATCTCTTTGCAAAATTCAAAGTAGCCCCTGCGGCTCTGGCCAGAGTGTTCCTTTTAAGTAAGATTTACAGACCCCAGGATCCTTTTAAGTCAAAAAGTACCCCTAGATAAGGAAAAATGGGCACCTTAGTCAGTTCTGCCCTTTGCAATAAAATTTGGCCTTAGCCGCCTTTCCTGCACCTATGGTCATACTGTGCGATTTCTTATAGTTCGTATTTAGAGCTAATGACTCAATAAAGCAGTTTAAAAGACGTTTTAGACACAATGCAGTTCTAGCCAGCAGAACTGTATCATCTGCATACAGAAGTGCAGGTATCATTTTGGAGCCGGCTCTGAGGATGTCTTCACAACAGGCTATTAGGGTTTCACCCAATCTGTTAATGTAAAGTGTGAACAGCAGTGGTGCCAGAATGCACCCCTGCCTGACCCCCTTTTTACTTCCCAGGAATTAGTCAAACTACCATCTGTGTTGTACCTTACTGCTGCTGTGGTGTTTTCATGGGCAGTGTGCAAAAAGGACACTAACTCCGTCTCTATCCCTAGATCACGTAACACTAACCACAGCTTAGACCTGTTGACATAGTCAAACGCTGAGGTTAGGTCCATGAAGGCCAGATGTAAGGTGTACCTTCCAATAACTAGATGTAGGTTTAGGCACTGGTCAAAGGTCCCTTTCCCCTGCCTAAACCCATACTCCAGGTCAGAGATAAAGTTGCCTGATCGAGGTATCCTGTAAGTCAACTCAGAATTACTTTCCCCAGTATTTTAGCCAAGGAATCTAAAAGAGAAATTGGTCTATAGCAGGCGGGATCCTCCCAAGCTCCTTTTTTAAATACAGGGACTATAACAGCCTTGGCCCATGATAAGGGAAAACCGTTTGTGCACGCTACGTTAAAAACATGGTTTAAAATCTTGGCCCAAATATTTGGATCAGCTTTATAAAGGTCAGCGGGTACACCATCAGGCCCAGGCGCTTTGGCTGCTGAGGTTGAAACAATGGCTTTTTGGACCTCATCTATGTTAAAATTAAGGGGGTTACTAGGTAAGCCGGGAACTGATTGTCCCACAGGAGATTCCAAATTTGTATCTCTATAGATATTACTAAAACGCTGGACCCAGAGCTCAGCTGGTATTGTGCAATCGCTACTGGAATTAGGTGTATCTGAGAAGTAAGAACTATTAACCACCGACCAAAATCTAGTACTGTCGGCCAAAACGCTGGCTTTAGTAAGTGCTTTCCATGCCTGTTCCCTTATCTGTTTCTTCCTTGCCTAGATTGCAAGTTTATAGGCCTTCCTGCAACGCCTGATCGATATAACGTCCCTTGGCTTTTGCATCAAGGCCTGTTTTAGTTCCTTGTGAGTAACTGAGCACATGCTGTCAAACCACCTGTTGGTATTTGGGGAACTTGTTCCAGAATCAGAGGTTAAGTCAGTTGCCACCTGCTTAATAATACTATCAAAAGCTTCAAGAGTGTCATTGTCTTGTGAAGCAGGGTCCATACGCACTTGAAACTCCGGTGCACAGGTTGAATATAGATTATCTAAAAAACTCACTGGTGTAATTCTTTCCCACTTCAGTCTCCTAGCTTGATGTTTAGTGCTGATATTTTAGTTAGCGATTCGGCTTGTGGCCCTCAACCTTGAATGCAGCCAAAAGGGAGGCATCCAGTGTTAAGGGATTATGATCAGTAAGGCAATTCCACGTGACACTTAGGTTGTTGGCAAATGGTGCTAGTGATACAGATATCATGGTGAAATCAATAACACTAGAGCTACCACTGCCTACATAGGTGGGGGCCAGTGCTGAGGGATCTGATTGCTGTAGGCATAACAAATTGTGGTCTGAAAAAAGGCTTTCTAAATAAATACCCGATGGTGTGTGCTCAAAATGATTAAACAGATCATCATGCCCGTCATCCTTCTCCATTGTGGGAATACAATTGAGCCTGCACTGATGGATGTTGAAGTCCCCAAGAATTAGTGTGTCATGGTAGGCTTGACTTCCTTCCCCATAGCTTTCTAATAAAGCCTCAATGGCTAGGAGATGTTCCATCTCATGTGATCTAGTGTGCAAGTTGTTAAAATTGACCACTAAGAGAGTGGGGAAAATCTTGTGTCACAATGCCACTGGTAACACATTGGGTGAGCGACAATCAATCAATTTTGCTTGATAAGAGAGCTTTAGTGAGAACATTAAAAGCAGACCCCCTCTGGCTCTTCCCATATTTGAGGGGACAGCATTTTTACAAAACGTGCTAAAACCATCTAGGTAAAAACAGTTGCCCCAGTATGAACTTATATAGATTCCCATGCTTTGTAGCATTCCCCCGTCGTCGGAATGGGAGCCTCGGTAAACAGAAAATACCATAGCAGTAGTTACAAAAGAGAAAGAAAGGCCTAGGACTCAACTAATTTTGTAGCATATCGCCCTCTTTTTGTAAAAGAGACCAAAAAACTGCAACAAACAATCAGATCAGCCTCACCCCATAGAACCCTCCTGAGAGAGACTCAGATTTTCACCGCACGTTGTGCTAAGGGAGTCTCCACTGAGCTCTGCTCAGATTTCTCTACAGATTTGGATTTTCTCTTTTTTTTCCTACTCTACAATGTCTGATAAGGAAAAGAAAGCTTTGTTTAAAGCCTGTGCTACTTGCTCTAAGAAAAGGCTGTACATTGAGGACAAGCATAAAGACTGTATATACTGCTTGTACCCTGATCATAAAGCCAAGGATTGTAAGATCTGCAGGACCTTCTCCACCAAGACCTTGAGAGACAGGGAAGGCCGTTTATTAAACTGGTTACAGAAGATGAAGTCTCTTAAGGAGGTTCTGTCATCTGACAGTGAGGATTCTTCCTCAGCTGCGTCCTCCAGAAGATCCAGGAAAAGGGGTAGGTCTTCCCCTTCAACTTCATCTGAATTTCCTGTTAAGGCCTTACAAAAGACCTCTGATAAGTCTGAAAGGCCCAGTCTCAAAAAATCTCACCGAGGTGTAAAGGAGAGGCTGGGTCAAATTGCTGAGGTACAACCATCAAAGAAGGTACAACAAACGCCTTCTATTGCTTCTCCACCATCTGAAAAGGAAAGATATTCAAGAAATCAGCGTCTGTCCCTCAGGAAGGGAAATCAGATAGAAAGAACCGTCCGTCGATGACGAAAACTTCAGGTACGTCGACGACGACATCGAAAGTGCACCTGGTTTCAGTTACAGCTCCGTCGACGGGAGCTTCGTCGATGGCGGCTGTGATGTTATCTTCGTCGACGTTTCAGGTACCTGTCCCCTTGTCGACGATGATGATGACATCTTCGACGTCGACGACGATGACGCCGACGATAGTGTCGACGGCTACGACGTCGACGAGGACGACGTCGACGGCGGTGAAGAGAGTGACGATGAGCTCGTTGAAGATACTGTCGACGATCAGTCCATCGTCGACGACAGCCCTTTCTCTGTCGACGGTCCCGTCGACGACGCGCTCGAGTCCAGATATCGATAAGAAGGCAGCAGATCACTCCTGAGATGACATTTCCTCGCAGAGTGACACCCTTGCCTCCAACTTTACACTTTGAGGAAGAACTGTCAGAGGAGGAGGGTAGTCCTTATGGGGATGCTTATAGCCCGTCCCAACTTCAGGTGAAATATCAGGATTCAGATTCTGACGATTATTATACTGAAGATCGCCATTATGATCAACAAGAGAGACTTCAGCATCAGTCTCATCAGGATATGGTGGCAATGCCTTCCTCTCTTATAACGGACTTACAAATGATGCTACAAGACTACAAGAAAAGGTTTCCGTCTCAAGCTTCTGAGCAGCAAATGCAGCCACCTCCTTCATCAATTCCTGCCACTTCATCAATTACAGTGACTCCTCAGGTGTCTCGACCTTTGGAGCCGGAGCCAAGAGAGAGCCACCAGGAAATTATAGCTATTCATGATGATGATGACTCATCTGATGAAGAGCATGATGTACATCAGGTCCCGGACTGGGACGATTATGTCATTCCAGATCCGGCCTCGCCATCGCCAGATCTCGTTGACTCTCCTCCAGCAGACATCAGATGTTTCCATAACCTTATGGACAGGGCGTCCAAGAGGTTTGGCCTCCTTATCACGACCGTACAGTAAAGTTGCTTCCTTTATGATTTTAAGGAACCTTACAGGAAGTCCATCCGTTCAATCCCAATCGCTGAGCATGTGTGGTCTGAAGGGATTAAGGTGATGCAAAATCTGGCTACAGTCATCCCTGTTCTTCCGCAGCTGGAGAAAAAATATAAAGCTCCAGAAAACAGTCCCGCTTGTCTGACTGGTCAGCCGAAGCCTGACTCAGTTATTTCCCAGGCAGCTCAAAGAAAGTCAAAGAATCCATCAGCGCCCCTTACAACACTACCAGATAAGGAGGGTAGATGCCTGGACAATGTGGGAAAACGATTCTCCTCAATGTCTAGTCTTCTAGTTCGAGCTGCAAATGCTCTTGCAATCCTGGGTAGATATGATCGCCAAATGTGGTGCGATTTGTCCCCGTTTGTTGATCAACTTCTGGATGGTGACAAAGTAGACGCCAAGAAGATCCTTGAGGAAGGAGAACGGTCTTCATTGGAGGTTATAGATTGTGCGATGGATATAGCCACCACTGCTTTTCGAGCATTGGCAGGGTCAGCAGTTTTAAGACGTCAGGGCTGGCTTCGGGCTACCTGGTTTCCCCAGGAAGTTGAAAATAAGATCCTGGACTTACCCTATGATGGAAAAATGCTTTTTGGGAAACATATAGACGATGCCCTTCAAGACATCAAAAAGGACACAGACACAGCAAGGTCCTTTGGGACATTGCAATACCGCAAAGTGCCTTTCAGGGGTGGAAGAGGTTTTTCATCGTATAGAGGTGGTAACCAACAACGTTATCCTCTTATTCGCAATCTTCTCAGTCGTACAAGCCCCAATACTCGCAACGCCAAGGTCAATCGGCGTCTTTCTCTCGTCAACCATCAAGAGGACGACAGGGACGTCAGGGGAGAGATGCTTCTAAACGACAATAGCGGCTTCCTGGCTCTGTCTTTTGTTCCTCCCCCTCCGGTAACATCAGTGGGGGGCCGGATATCAGAATACCTCCACAACTGGCAGATTATTACATCGGATCGGTGGGTCCTCAACATCATACAATTTGGCCACACTCTAGAGTTTCAAGATTTTCCACCATCCAGAGCCCCTCGCGCCACAGAATCAAAACTTCTGAATCTTCTGCGTCTCGAAGCTCAGCAGCTGCTCATCAAAGGATCGATATAATCGGTTCCCTAGTTCCAACGAGGGAAAGAGTTCTATTCCAGGTTTTTCCTGGTTCGCAAAATAGAAGAAAAGTGGCGCCCAATTCTATACCTGAGGGAGCTCAACACCTATCTCATAAAACTCTCTTTTCGGATGGTTTCTCTCCAGGATATATTGCGTCTCCTAAATCCTGGCGATTATATGGCAACTCTAGATCTCGAGGAAGCGTACTTTCATGTTCTCAATCATCCGGCCCACATGAGGTATCTTGGCTTCACAGTAGCCAAGAGCCACTTTCAGTTCAGGGTCTTACCTTTCGGACTAAGATCCGCGCCGCGGATATTTACAAAGGTATTGGCCCCAGTAGCAGCATTTCTCAGAAGGTAGTCTCTGCAGGTGTTTCCCTACCTGGACGATTGGCTGATAAAGGCCCCATCCTCTCAAGCAGCTACAAAGGCAGTCGAAGATTGCATTCAACTTTTCAGTCTCTTGGGTCTAGGTCTGAACAGAAGCAAGTCTGTCCTTCTTCCATCCAGGTCGGCAAGGTTTCTGGGTGCCATTCTGGATAGAACTCATTGCAAAGCTTTCCCTTCAGAGGAGAGACAGAACACACTGATGCTTTCTGGCAACCGATTACAAAGGAAAAAAACTCTTTCGGTCCGTCAATACAAATCCCTTCTAGGATCGATGTCATCTTGCATTGCCTTACTTCCGCACTGCAGGCTTCACATGTGCCCCCTGCAAGAGCAACTAGACTTGCAATGGCGTCAGGCGGAGGGCTCGTTCGACCACAGGATAAAGCTCACTCCTATCATGAAGAAGGCAATCATGTGGTGGACTACGAAAGGCAATATCGCGAAAGGTCTCTCTTTCACGGTTCCTCCTTCTCCAGTAGTTCTGACCATAGACGCCTCTCTAGAGGGCTGGGGGCAGTATTACAGGATCTTCAAGTAAGCGACCACTGGTCTCCAGAGATTCGCACCTCCCATATCAACCTTCGGGAGCTACGAGCGATTCGTTTAGATTTACAAGCCTTCCTTCCAAAAATTCGGAATTCCACAGTCCTGGTCCGTACGGACAACACTATGGCCATGCATTATGTAAACAAGCAGGGTGGAACAAGATCCAAACTTCTTTCAAGGGAGGCACAGGTGCTCTGGGAATGGGCGATTCATCATCAGATATGTCTCTCAGCAGAACATCTGCCAGATTCCCTCAATACGGAGGCGGATTCATTGAGCCGTCGAAGGTCGGTCTCTCACGAATGGGAATTGGATCAGAGAACTCTCGAAAGAATATTCTCTCATTGTGGCACTCCTCTTATAGACCTGTTCGCGACTCCAGAAAACAAGTAATGCCACTTTTACGCAAGCAGGTATCACCATCAAGGATCGTTGGGGAATGCACTTTCGATAGCCTGGTCAGGAGCATTTGTTTACGCCTTTCTACCAATTCCTCTGATTCCAAAAATACTAAGGAAACTCAAGACGGAACCCTGCACAATGATTTTAATAGCTCCAGCTTGGCCCCGCCAGTTTTGGTTCACAGAGCTCCTCCTTCTGTCTCAGGATCAACAAATTCACCTGCATCCCATTCCTACCCTGTTGACGATGTCCCAGGGCCCAGTAATGCATCCAGACCCGAGTTCTCTGCAATTGACAGCTTGGCTCCTGAGCACCAGGAGTTCAGAACTTTAGCTATCCCTCAAGCTTGCAAAGAAATTTTAGCTCAAGCTCGGGCCCCAAGTACAAACAGAACCTATCGAGCAAAATGAAAGCGTTTTTGTGTTTGGTGCCACAAGGAAAATCTTCATCCATTCACTTCAGCTCCTCATAGGATCTTACCGTACATTTTGTCTTTGACCAGGTCAGGTCTTCAACACTCTTCCAACAAGGTGCATCTGGCAGTGATCTCTAGGTTCAGACGAACAACCTCTGGCCCTTCTCTCTGGTCCGCGAGAGTGATCAAACAATTTCTGAAAGGTCTATTCAGGGCATTCCCTCCGGTTAGACCTCCTCCTCCAATATGGCAACTCAACCTGGTCCTTGTCCATCTCATGAGGGCTCCTTTTGAAACTATACATAAAGCGGACATAACATTTTTGTCATGGAAGATTGCTTTTCTTCTGGCTATAACATCAGCCAGGAGGGTTGGAGAACTTCAAGCTCTCACAATTGTTGAACCTTTCTTACAGTTCAAAAATGACTCTTTGATTTTGAGGACAAATCCGAAATTTATCCCAAAAGTTCCTTTGGATTTTCACCTGAATGAACCTGTAGTACTAAGGTCTTTCTTTTCTCGGCCTTCAACTCTGGCTGAAAGATCTCTCCACACTTTGAAAATCCAAAGATGCCTAAAGTTCTATCTCCAACGCACGAAAGATTTCAGAAAGACTTCTCAACTTTTTGTCGCTTTTAGCTCTCCAAGGAAAGGCATGCCCCTATCAAAGCAGGGGATATCACGTTGGATTGCCAGCACAATCCACTTCTGTCATCAAGTGGCAGGAAAGCCACTGAAAGGACGAATCAAAGCTCATTCTACGAGATCAGTTTCATCTTCTACGGCTCTGTTCTCTGGTGTTCCTTTCAAGGACATTTGTAGGGCGGCTACATGGAGCAGTGCCCATTCATTCACGAAGCACTACTGTTTGGAATCTTCCACAAGGAGTGAGGCAGCAGTTGGACAAGCAGTCCTGAGGAACGTCTTCCAATAAGCGGTGAGCTTTCCCTTCTATCCCTCCTTCCTATATTGCACATTTTGTATCTGATAATGTTTTCTATCTATGGTTGCAAAGGGTATCTACTATCTATGATAATACTTATACTGTAATATGCTAATATACATGTAGCAAAATATGCATTTATTGCTTAATGCTAGCTACTCTGATACAAAGCATGGGAATCTATGAAAGTCCAATACTGGGGCAAGAAAACAAGTTACTTACCTGTAACATTGGTTCCGCGGTATTGGTAACTTTCATAGATTCCCATGCGCCCACCCGCCTCCCCTGGGAAAGCTCAGCCTTCAGCAGAGGTGGTTACTGTTACCCAACGGCTATGAAAATCTGAGGCTCTGAGGGTTCTATGGGGTGAGGCTGACCTGCTTGGTTGTTGCAGTTTTTTGTTCTCTTTTACAAAAAGAGGGCGATATGCTACAAAATGAGATGAGGCCTAGGCCTTTCTTTCTCTTTTGTAACTACTGCTATGGTATTTTCTGTTTTCCAAAACTCCCATTCCGACGACGGGGGAATGATACAAAGCATGGGAATCTATGAAAGTTACCAATACTGGGGAACCAAAATTACAGGTAAGTAACTTGTTTTCTTTTCAGGTTCCCATGTTTCCTCTAAAGCAATAATGTGATGTGTTCTAAGAAACTGTTCCCAAACAATGTTACCCTGTTTAGACCTAAGGCCTGCAATATTCCAGGACAATACTTTCACAGTAGGATCTACAGAATTAACCAGGGTAGAAGTGAGTGTAGATACATTATTCAGCAGTGGTAAAGGGGGAGGTGTGGGCACAAAAACACATGGGTTAGTTGAGGTGTTTAATAACAGCTGCATGCCTGGGGTATTTATAACCACAGGGGATAGTCAGTCATTTTCATCAAGGCTCGCCGGGCAATCTAAAGGTCAAAAAACAGTTTGTCAAAAATAACCCGGAGTTCGCATTTCTTTGTTGATGGGGATTGAATGGACACTGCCAATCGGAATTTCTTGGGGGCAGTTTAGGGGTTAAAAAGATAATAAAGAGGCTATTCTAATTCGGGACTTAGTACCATCCCTGACTTGACAGCCTACCATTGCTCTTGGCTGTATTAGATTCTTAAAATTGACAATAATACAGTCTCCCTCCACAGTTTTCCTAGTCCCATGGCCTACCCACCCCACCCTTCTGGCCATAATGATGTCAGCAATGAACTGTGGGTCATTTTCTACATTGTTATTACACCAATGAGCCATCTTGTACATGAGATCTAGAGTTGTTTCCTTGGTACAAGGGGTAAGTGTGGGCACCCCTGTTAAGATGGCTACTAGAGGCGCTGATTCGGGGGAAAGGTCGATGGTACTAACATTTTTGGCTGTGGCCATGTTTGGGGCTGAGGAGGGATGTGTGGATGATGGGCCCACCTTACTTTTTACTTGATCTTCCGTGTGGGCCGTGGGCGTAGCAGTGGCAGTCTCCCCAACTTTCTAGTTGATGTAGTTAATGCTAGGTTTGCTAATTAGAGATGGTGCAGTGTTATGTTGGTAGACGTTCCTCTGCGGCACTTGGATTACACCACCAGGTTCTGAACAGGTGTTGCCCCTCCCACTTGTATTTATATTACTAACAGGGGACATGGTTTATGCATGGAGATAAAAGAATTACATTTCAGCTCCATTTCATCCATTTTTTAAAGTATGGGCGTCAACAAGTCCTTAGTCAAAGACCCCAGCTTAGTAGTAAGATTGTTCAGCAACAATTCAATTTTACATTCACAGGTACAAGCAACAGGGGGTTTGAGAGTTTGAGACTGCAGTGATTTCCTCAAAATTCTTCTGCCGCCTTTTCTCTTTCGTTTGGGAGGTGGGCTGCCCGAGTCCTCACCCAAAGTTAAGACTGCAAGGGAAATGCAGCTCGGTGCTCCCTTCTCCTCGCATTGACCTGCTGTTGATGTTGTTCCAGACATTGGCAGTGAAATCATTCCACTAATAGTCAGCCTTTCATCTTCCCTCGCTGATGCCAGAACTAATTTCTCAGATTCCATAGATAACCTTTTTTCAGTAAGGGCTATTTCCTTTGTAATAACATTAGCAGCTTTCGTCAGAAAGGAATCTATAGTCCCACTTGAGCCAGCTACATTAGACCTCTGCGAGCCCCCCTGTCTGTTAGGTAGCTTCCTTTTGCTCATGGCTGATCAATAAAAGAACACTTTAGAATATAAAATCCTAGTTACCGATAAGCTGATCTTAAAATGTCTTGGTTCTGTGATTTTAGAATCAATCTGACCAGGGAATGTTCCCATACAGCTGGATCTGTTTGAGATGAGTCAAAGGGTATGGCCCAGCCTCTACCGGCCACGGACGGGCGCAGACGGGCACGCCCTTGGCCCGGGCTTGGCGTATTGTTGCGTAACTGTAGCAGTGCTTTTGTCGCACCTCCTGGCGCAGCTGCAGTGTCACTGAGAGCCGTACACCTCACGGCGCTGGATTGAGGCGATGGAAAGCCGTTCTCCTCACGGCAGGAGTGATGGACAAGGTGGCCGTTCCTCTCACCGCAGGAGTGATGGACAAGGTGGCCGTTCCCCTCACCGCAGCAGTGCTGTGCTGCAAAAATCTTTTAAAAAGTTCTCCTCAGACACAATTGAAACACGAAAGCAGACGAAAAATGTAGTTAGGCGGTGCTGCTTCCGGAATAAACGGAAGTGACTTATCACATCCACAGCCAACCATAAGCCTGCTAAGAAGAGGTGTGCTATCGAGAAGAGGTGTGGCGCCGCGGCCAGGGCGATTGACTCCGGAATCTGGGGATCACGGTTCGATCCCCGGCACCGGCGGCAGATTAGCCCAGCACCATGTGACTCTGGGCAATAGCTTGCTTAATCTTCCCGACGGCCCCCAGCGCCTAGAGACCCTTACGGGTGATTGTGCGCTTTACAAATGTGGATTTATTATTTATTAAGAGCAGTGCCACTGTTAACAAATGGCAAGCGGCAGGAGAAATTACCCGGGAGTTTCACCCCTGATACAGATTATTAGAAGTCTCGGAGAGACAGCGCTTGCGCGCTGTTTAGGCAAGACCTAAAAACGAGGCTGAGCCTGGAGCTGAGCCTCCGGAGCCCAGACCTTGTGTGTCAGAGGACTTAATAAAGTGTTATCTCAGGGTCCTGGGCCCCAGAGACCTCTCTCAAACACCATCTGAAATCAGTCTTCGAAGAGGAGAGCTCTCCTTGGCAAACATGGTTAGCAACGGAAATTAGCAGCTTGAAGATCAGGGCACACAGCTTGCATACCCAATAAATTCCATTCTCAGCCTCGAAAAAAGCTTTGAATAGGCAGGTTAATAACCTTGTTTAAATGGGACATCAAAAGACTTTGTGGCAGCCCCACTACTGAGACGTTAGATTCATCTTACACCCGGGGAAGGCGCATACCTATTTTCAACATGCTCTCTCAGGCAAGGCTTGCAGGAAAATCCTCTAAATTAGGCTTATTGCTTTACCAATATCAGACTTCCCTCCCATGAGGAGGCAATCTCATGCAGGCTATCCAACTACCCCAAAGAATCCTGGCTTTGCTTGCTGTGTTGCTGCCCCAAACAGGCAGACGAGCGATGCCATCTGCTTCTCCCTTTGTTTCGGTGTAACTGCATCAGGCGCTGCAAGGAATACGTCAAGGACCCTAGCTAGACTGGAAACATTTACTAACTCTATCTGACTTTCACTCACTGAAGTCGCTACAGGAGGACATTAGCCCATGGCTGCACACCACACGTTCGGCACTCAGCTTTCAGGAGAGCAGTCAACTAGCATTGACAACTCCAAGGGCTATACGCAGCACTCCCAATGGCATGCGGCCCCATGCTCTGCAGGTTGCCAGCCTTGCACCTTCTAGCCTCTGGCACCATTTTGGTAATCCTCACCTAGTGGCAGCCGGGGCGTCCATCAGTCCATCCTGATGTGCCCATCTGCTAAGCAGTCTAAACCCCAAGCAGCGCGATGCCCCACTAGTTTACACTCTTCACTTTATTCCTCTCCTCCTCCAATCCTGGATGCTCTCTTTCTTGCTTGAAGGTGTTAAAACTATCTGAACTAACTTTTGCCTTCTCTTAATTTTTTCTTTTAACTTGGCTTAGAGGGCGCCATGACACTATCCATGAAATATTATTGACTGCATTAAAAAAAAAAAAAGACTTATTAACAATGCACCAGTCGTATTAACTGTTGTTTTCTGTTTTCTGTTACATGTAACTGCAACGTAGAGTTTTTAGACATGCAATGATTGTAATTAATCGAACATTAATTAATTACTTACTTACCTACTTGTCATCCAGAGTAGTTGAAATAAATTTAATGTTGAATCCCGGGACAAGCAAATTAATTTTTTGAACACAATAAGTACCCTAATCTTTCTCGGAAGACCGTTTCAGAGACAAGGTATACTATTTAAAAGAAATATGCATTTTTATTTTTGCTATAGAGATTTATGTTTGCAGTGTGGAAAACCACAGGCATATTTTGGCATGCTGCTTAAAAATATACACACTTCTAAATACAATTATAGACAGAAAGAGTGGTTAGAGGTATATTACTATGACAGGTACAGATGTACCCACCCTGTTATACATGGTCACCATGTAAAACACAGAAATGCCGTAGGGTGGAGGGGTAGCTATATGTTTCCCTGTTTGAAAGGCGAATATTGCATTTTCTGACCACTTGGTGCTCACTTCCTCAGTCCTCCATGGTTAGAACAGTCACATCAGTTTATAAACGTAAATTGTTCTACAGTATTGATTATCTATCTCTGTATACACTGAGCTACTACCTGGCATCACATTGACACAGTTTTTCTTGAGCACTCGATGTTACCTATCATCAATGTCTACATTGCCACTTGACCATTATATGGTAATACACATTAAGATACAGGTTGTTGACTACTCTTTTAAAGCCCTGAGGAAGTATTGGATAAAGACGAAATACATGTTGGCTGTGCCCGGATAAATTGACACATTGTTAATGATGTGGCTGGACTGAACAACACATTATCAACATCTGTATTTCCTTTATGTAGAATGCATTGGGCACTGTTCTGATTGTATTTATATTTCCAAATGTGATACTCTCTTTCTATTAGTATATTCCTGCAATAAATCTTTCACGCCAAATAAATTAGTATTTGCAATACAATCTCTGACTAAAGAAAATGACAATTTTTTAATCATCTTGTATATGGCACCGTGTTTGGACTTTGACCATGATTGCACTTCTTTGCAGCAGGATTGCTGTCTATTGGACTTGGTCCATGATTGCGCTTCTTTGAAGCAGGAGTGCTGTCTATTGGACTGTGTCCATGATTGCACTTCTTTGCAGCAGGATTGCTGTCTATTGGACTTGGTCCATGATTGCGCTTCTTTGAAGCAGGAGTGCTGTCTATTGGACTGTGTCCATGATTGCACTTCTTTGCAGCAGGATTGCTGTCCATTGGACTATGTCCATGATTGTGTTTCTTTGCAGCAGGAGTGGCAGCAGGAGTGCTGTCTATTGGACTATGTCCATGATTGTGTTTCTTTGCAGCAGGAGTGGCAGCAGGAGTGCTGTCTATTGGACTATGTCCATGATTGTGTTTCTTTGCAGCAGGAGTGGCAGCAGGAGTGTTGTCTATTGGACTATGTCCATGATTGTGTTTCTTTGCAGCAGGAGTGGCAGCAGGAGTGTTGTCTATTGGACTATGTCCATGATTGTGTTTCTTTGCAGCAGGAGTGGCAGCAGGAGTGCTGTCTATTGGACTATGTCCATGATTGTGTTTCTTTGCAGCAGGAGTGGCAGCAGGAGTGCTGTCTATTGGACTATGTCTGTGATTGTGTTTCTTTGCAGCAGGAGTGGCAGCAGGAGTGCTGCCTACTGGACTTTGTCTGTGATTGCGCTTCTTTTGCAGCAGGAGTGGCAGCAGGAGTGTTGTCTATTGGACTATGTCCATGATTGTGTTTCTTTGCAGCAGGAGTGGCAGCAGGAGTGCTGTCTATTGGACTATGTCCATGATTGTGTTTCTTTGCAGCAGGAGTGGCAGCAGGAGTGCTGTCTATTGGACTATGTCCATGATTGTGTTTCTTTGCAGCAGGAGTGGCAGCAGGAGTGCTGCCTACTGGACTTTGTCTGTGATTGCGCTTCTTTTGCAGCAGGAGAGCTATCTATTGGACTTTGCCCGTCATTGCAATTCTGTGCTGCAGGAGGGTTGTCTATTGGACTTTGTCCATGATTGCACTTTGCAGCAGGAGTGCTGTCTATTGTAGCACATGATAAGTTCACTTACTGACCACAATTTGTGGGGGTTTCAGTGCTGGTTGCAGTGCCCCACTTCTGCATTTTGTAATAGTTATACCTTGTGCTTTTCCCCCCGGAGCTTCACAAGACTTTACAGCGAATTGTGTCTTTGACGTATTGTTCTTTAATGTTTTTTATTTTTGTATTGGACTTGACTATTTCTTTTACATTGCTACTGCAAGGTGTGCGTTTTATTTTTAGGTTTAAGTAATTAATTTTCGTGAATAACTCCACAGAGATAGAGCACTGTCTTCTCTGAAAGCCAGAAGTTTGGTCCCTAGAGTAATACCAAGTCAAGACTAGCAAGCATCACGGGCTTTCTCAAGGTAAGATAAAAAGTTAAATGTTGATAGCAAGATGTTTGGCATTACGCACACTAAAAATAAAGAAGTGGTAAAACACCATTACAAAAATAATACTAACAAGGAGAGACTACATTGGTAGAACCATTTGCCTACACGATCTCTGAGAGTTTGAAGGTGTTTCTGCAGATTTGTATCATTTGTAGTCTCTGCTACAGACAGTTGTAGCTATCTGTTGACAGATGTATTGTTTACAATACATTGTATATATGGAGTAGAGAGGCTTTGGGTCAGCTTCTTGCTCATGAGTGGATGCTTTTGTTGTTTACCTCAGTTTTCCCCCCCTCCTTATTCTTGCTTTTATCCCTCCAGTCTCACATTGCTCTGATTGGATGAGTTGTATCCTTCCATGGCTGAAGTCAGGGAACCCTTTTTTAGGTCTTGCCTTCGCAGCGCGCATGCGCTACAAGGCAAAAATACCTTTTCCCGTCGCTTTGGCTTTTTAGCCAAGCACGTGCACGCGTGACTTCAATGACAACGCATGCACATCAGGAGATTCACTCGCAGGAGCGCGCGCCACCATCTGTCAGCAATTATCACTCCCGCGAGTGAATCGCACCCGGCACCCTCCTCTCCCCCCCCCCCCCACCGCGCGAGGCGCGCATGTTTGTGCTTGTTGTTTCTGCGCTTCTTTTCAAGGTTCCAACTATTGCAATCGGCAAACCCATCCCAATGGCGACTGCAGCCATTTCTGCTACCCCATGCCTAACATGCACAGGGTGTGTGGCTGCCCATACAGCATGAAGCTGGGCTCCAATCAATTGACGTGTGTTGATGATCCATCAAGCGAGCCACCCGCCATGCAGTGCGGCTCCTATTCTTTCCCGTGCTCTAATGGGAAATGCGTGCCAACATTCTTCAGATGCAATAGCGTTGACGATTGCAATGACAACAGCGATGAGCTAGGCTGTGGATCACTAAGTAAGTAGTAAAGCACAGGGCAAGCTTTGTTCCTCACAGTCACAATTGTAGCCGGGTAATATTGAAGACCGTAGACGGGGTCGGTCTGCTTTGCAGTTTTGGCACCATCCTCGCTTCTTCAGTTGCCCACGATTTTAATTCAGCAAACACCAATCACGTTTTGTGGGGTCTGAAAGACCCCAGCATGGTTAAGTAAAACATCATCCTCACTCTTTATGCACACCCACAAAATAAATCATCACTGTTGACAATGAAACATAGATTGCAATTTAAAGAAGTGAAACTTAAGTGTTTTTGTTAAAAAAATGGGTGCATGAGTACTCATTCTATTTCACAACACCTACTGTTGCACACATATATTGTTAAATCATGCTCTCACCGGTGATAGTAGAGTACAGTTATTCAAGCCATTGTGCTTACGCTATTTAAGGTGATGTCTTAGTGATGTGTATCATTCTGTATTCAGCTATTTAGTTTGAATTCATTACTCTCGTTGCAAATAACATTTTTAGGCACAGCTCACAAGTGGAAAAAAAACATACTTTTTAAAAAGAGGATAATAAATAAATCCATGGAATATATGCAGGGCAACTGAAATTATGCGATAGTGTGAACGCAGTTTTTTTTGCATAATTATAGATTTGCAACATTTGCCGCACAATCCATATTCTGCTGCATAATCTGCAGACTTTAACAAAAAAAGTTTCTAGCTGAACCATTTCAAAGGTTGCTAAAAAAAATGCAGCAACACGTGTTGATGCGCAGTGGAAGGCCCCTTGCAAAGGTTGACTGATCACCTTTCTGTTGTTTATTGCAGTCATTGAGTGCTTAACAGATACTAATGAGGTGCAACCTATGCTCAGGCAGTGTTAACAAGTGTTGACATGACAAAACAATGAAGTAACACTACCACAAAATTTGCTGCATTACACCGCATAATTTGCCTTTTATTGCCATATAATTTAGTCCGCTCTGACTTTCAATTTGGCCGTTCCCTGCTGCATAATTCCAGTGGCACTGAATATGTGGAATTTAAATGTTCCCAAAGTATCTCTTCATATATTCTACTTGCACAGCAGTGTAACAAGTGTGATATACACCTGCCTGCCTATATAGATTTCATTTTGTTTGTTTGGGGGCAATTCTGGATGAAAATGCCAAATTCCAAAGTTGAATTTAATTCATCATAGTCTCCCCCATGTTGAGGAATTCAGCCTTTGTATTCTATACTATACTATAAATTCTTATATAGCGCACGGCTGCCCCAGCGAAGGGGCGTCCCGGCGCTCATCAAGAAGAAGGAAGAAGACAGACCGGGTGATTGAACAGGAAGGAACAACATAGCCCCGCAATCAACAGAAGAGATGTGTTTTAATTGCTTTTCTGAAGGCCAGGAGGTCATTCAGTCCATGTATCTGGTATTCTACTGTAGATTAGATTTAGCATCTCCTCCAAAATCTGAATTTTTTAAAACTGAACTCCAAATCAGGCACTAAGCTCACTTTGATTGCTAGAATAATGTCACTAACTAGTCTAGCTATAATACGGGGTGTATCACTCATGGTATAAAAAGGCCTTAAGAGGTATACTCTCCCATCAGTGAGGAGTAAATGTGAAAATATATGTTATGTGCGCCTTGTTCCAGTATCATTATATAAGGAATATAGTAAACATGTTATTCTCAAAGGAGATGTAATAGCGAAAGAGTTTAATTTGCCTAAATGGAGAATTTCAAAAATATTTTTTCTTTTTTCTTTACCAAGTGGAAATTAGAAATATGCTTATGTGGAAGCCCTTCCAAATTATGCCCAGCAGGTAGATTGCTGGCCAAGTCGCAAGAATTAACAACATTTTTATGGCATTGGACAGAATTGCTTAGATGGGTTCTTCCCCTTAAAGCCTTGGTGATGTGCATGATTTACTAACAGTATCTGCAACTTTCTCAAAGATTGGATCCCCACTGTAGCCTTTCATCCCAAGAAATAGGTGAATCAGAAGAAAATGGATGACACTGAAATTTATCACCATCTACTATACCATGTCCATGTTCAGACACTATTGCCCACATTAACTAAAGTTTTGCAAGGGCATTCGAGTGACCCAACACAGCGCATTAAATAGTGTCAATTTACTTACTGTTCTAAACGCTTGTGTGCACATCAGTAGATTGTGGTGTGTTGCACGAGTATCTGCGCAACTTTAAATAATTTAGGCATGTCTATCTGATTCACAAATAATGTTTAGGTAAACTGAAATCTTTAGTTCATAGATGTAGATCTATGATTTGCAGAGATTTCAGACTTTCTGTTGGAATTTTTAAAAAAATGTATTTGCTTGGAAATTAACACAAATACCACATGTCCATGCTTACTCCTCTTCCTTCATACTTATTCCCATGGATTGACCATACTTCCAACTTTTTTCTCCACTTGTAAAATAGTCGTCCTGGTCAAGAAAACCATTCACTTACACTATTTTGAAATATGGAAAAATTTGAATAGAGAAATCCTACACAGCGTTCAAATATAGACATTTGGGTGTAAAAATATATGTACACAGGATCAGGAACAACATCCCCTCATCCATTAGGACCACCCCAATGCTGCTTCAGTTTAGGAAAGAGTTAAAGACGCACCTCTTTAAAGAACAGCACGTCACAAAGCAATACCTACCCTAAATCTAGCCATTTCGCCAATCACTCATTGACCTTATGCTTGTCTTTGACCGTGTATAGCACTCCAATGCTTTTTTGGCTAGGTTTGCAAGATAGAAATACCATATACATACACATATACAAATCCTTTTACATACACTCCATTGAAATATGGGGACGTTTGGGTGTTTTTGAATGTGATAAATCAGGAAGAGTAGCCAGTCTCTTCCATGTTCCCAAAAACATGTAGATCCTTCTCTCCATTCTGTATTTATTTATTTATTTTTTTTGATTTTTCAAAAACCTTTATTTGTATTCGTAATCTGTACACCGCTATTTAGCCAACAACCCGGAGGCAGGCAGCATATGTTCGTCTTTCACATAGCAAATTAGCAATAAGTGTACAGTTTGCACTGAGATAATATATTATGTACATACAACTTCTAACAGAAACACACGTGAGAGAATGTCACAGGTCAACCCAATCAGTGTCCAGTAATTGATCACGATTCTCGCCGCCAGCAGTCCCTGGTAGTCTGCATGGAGCCGTTACCCTCTCCCTCCCCACTCCCCCTCAGTAGATTACTACAGCTCCATTCTGTATTTACATGACATTATTGTCAACAAGCATTTGCAATGCAATAGGTCTCGCATTTACGCAAGTTTAAGCCATTGACATTGTAAATTACAATGCCTTTTATTTATGTTAACAAAATCAAAATAAAAGGCATTGTTATTTGCAAGTTCAATAGCTCAAACTCGTGTAAATGCGAGACCTATTGCATTGCAAATGCTTGTTATTTAAGACGCTGAGGCAAGATTTATCCCACCTCAATGTTTACAATATGACTATGCAATATTATTAAATACCTCTCTTTTATTTCTGCAAGTTAATATTTTTTTCTGTACTCAGTCTACAGTCTCCCAACCAGCTTGATGAATCTGGAGACACCAAAGAGTGGACAGTGGTTTTCCTGGGGATGGCCATCTGCATGGACTTTGTTTTGTTTGCGTTTCTGGACCGACTAAACGGACTTTCCAACCCAATGAAGAGGAATTTGTGGACTTGGAGGGGTTCTATATATAACCTTTTAGTGAAGCACCTGTTATCTACAGTCGCGGTCCATCACCAGTGTATTCTGGGTATTGTAGTTCTTAGTGTTATGTTCGGTTACTATCTAGCGTACTATGTGATTAAACAGCAAAAAGGACAGCGCAATAGTCTTTAATAAAATTAGGACATTCCAGTAACAATCTTAAAAATCTACATTTCCCCTGGCCCCGAGGCATACAGCATCTTTAAACAAGGCGGCAAGAAAATCTCTTTTCCATCGGAACTGAGATTCGGAGTACACCTTCTCAGGTAGACACCACTTCCAGTTTCTTTTCGACTTTCACAACGAAAAATTTGAGGTAGCAAGCCTGAAAGTGTCTGGCTACTTCTTGATGACGCCAATGGCATATGTGGATATCTCTATGTGTGGTGTACACGTGGGAATAGTCACTTTGAAGTAATTGACAACCGATTGTCTCAGTCAATCATGGCGTTAGCTTTTACCGCATACATTTACAGAATGTTACTGTGTCACAATAACACAGTTGATAGCTCAGTGAGTTAAGCACTCACTGCTGTGAGTAAAACTGCATGTCAACCGTTTGACCAGACCAGAGGGCTGACTCAGCATGATTTTCTTGCCGCCAAGATAATAAACTGAGTGCCAGTGATTTCGGGAAGAGTAACGTCTATTACTCGGCAGAGCTAAGGAACAGCAAAAATGAAGGCATCAGCAGGTACATTTCTGAATCAGGTTATTATTCATTAGTTATTCGAAAGGGCGCCCGAGGCCTTCAGAGGGAGGCCAGCAGTGATCTGAATACGGAGTCACACCTTTAATGCTGGCTGAGCAGTAACGCAAGGAGCCAGGCGGGCAACTAGAGCCAAATTTCGGGAAGGGGACAGGGGGTGGAGGGGGCTAGAAAATATTTCGGGGGGGGGGGGCTGATTCTTCCACCACGGACAGAGTGGCTGTAAGAAGCCTCATTTACAAGTAAATCAGCCTCATTTACAAGCTAATGGTCTTTCAAAGACCTGTTAAGTATTCGGGTGCGGCTGCAACTTGTTGCTTGCCAGCCTGCGAAGCTGTCTCCCCCCGGGCTGACACACACGACGGGGTGGGGGGGTGCTGAAGCCCCGTGAGCCCAATGGGTGTTGCGCGCCTGCAAGGAGCCCTCATCCCCCGGGTAAGCTAAGGCTTCCGCGCCGCGTGATTACCTCACTCGCAGCTGATTTTAATACTGCCTTCACGCGCTCCCTGGAGATTAACGAGGAAATCTTGTGCGAAAAGCAGCCCGGAGATGGCCTGCAAGTTGTTCCTGGCAACCAAAGAAAGAGCAATAGAACACGTAAACTATTGCAAAAAGGCTGTAACAGACCAAACCGCAATTTCCAAAATACTCAGAAAAAGTCTAGACATGTTGGAGACCAGGGCTAAAGTCTTAACAAGCAGCTCACATCCCTGTCTCAGGCTTGGGAGGCAGGGAATGCCTAAATAGAAAGGAGGCGCAGCTCCACATCCGGGCAGGGAGGAGGCGGGTACAGGTTACTTTCGCGTGTCCTGCGGCTCGCACGTGTGGCCGGTGTAGGCAGCGCAGCGCCTGTCCCCTTCCGGGGCTTCCTTGATGAAGAGGGAGCCCCGGCACCAAAGAGGAAGTGAAGTGCGGGAGCGAAGTCCCGGGAGAGCAGCAGATAGCAGTGCAGGGCTCCTTTGCCTAAGGAGGAAGCCCCGCATCGTGCTGCCAGATATTTGGAGGAGCTGGAGTGCTCCAGTACCGCGCTGCAGCCAGCCGCCACACCGGGTGAGTTTGCACGTTTCCTCTTGGCAGGGGGATTGATCACTCCTGAACGTTTCGATTCTGTTTTACCTGAGCTCCACAATTCAGAACTTCATTTAGAACAAGCATTTGCAATGCAATAGGTCTCGCATTTATGCGAGTTTGAGCTATTGGCATTGCAAATGACAATGCCTTTTATTTTATTTTTTTGTTTTTAAAACATCAATAAAAGGCATTGTCATTTACAATGCTAATAGCTTACACTTGTGTAAACGCGAGACCTATTGCATTGCAAATGCTTGTTCTTTTTGGCATGTTTGTGTACCATTTAAGTTTTAGTACTTGATGGGAGCGCATTACCTTTCTCTTTTTCTCTGTCTGTATCTGCATTTCCATGCATCCCCTGCAGCACCTGTTTCTTCTGTGTGTGTGGCCTCCTGGTTGCTTCTGTCTGTCCCTCCCTCTTTCTCCCACTAGAGTTCACATCTCACCAGGCTTATCTCTATGTACAGCCAAGACCTATTGGCTTTACCGATGCTTGTTAGCCTAACTATGAAATGTATTTCATGGCGACTTAAATGTCATTTTTATCAAATGAGCCCTGAAATCTGCTTTAGGAATAATGCTGGACCTAGCCAATTTAAAATGATAGCGTGTGAAACGGGTTCACAGCATATAAATTCAAACCATTTATTTTGTTTAATAAAAACTAACTATAAGGATATCCACTCTACACTGAAAATGAGTTCAATAACATATTAGCAACAGTTATTTCAGGCAATGGTAATTTACAAGCTATGACCAAAATTCATGTAATGAAACTATTTTTGTATATATTTGGAACCCTACAATTCCTCTAGTGCAACACGGCTTTACTAATTTTAGGTATCATTAATTTAAATGTGCTTATTATTACATAAAGCAAGTGGTAAACATATCTTACATATTAAAGAAAATTATGTATTAACATTTACAATTGTAATGTAGTTGTTAAGGGCCAGATGTAGGTAGGCTTTTACCGGGTGGTAACGGCCGAATTCGGCCGTTACCACCCGGTAAAAGCAATTTGACATGTAGGTCCCTGTAATTTACAGACTCTGTAAATTTACCGATAGGTAAATTTACCGAGTATGTAAAATACCGAGTCGGTAACATTACGGATTCCGGTAAATTGGTATGTAGGTGGGACTCTTCTGAGTCCCACAAGCAGTACAAAATCGGTATTTTACCATCAAATAATACTTGATGGTAAAATACAGATTCTGGTGTGCATGCACATGTGTGCATGCACACCTATGCCATATGACAGGCAGACCTGCCCTTAGGGCAGGTATGCCTGCCACATGGCACCCGAGTCTCTTTTGGGGGTGCCAGAGGGTGTCAAAGTGACACCCCCTGCACCCTTGTGACAGTCGGTATTTTCCGATGCGGTAAATACCGACCGGTAAATGCCCAATCAATCCTATGGGCTTCAAAGCCCATAGGAATGCATGGGCATTAACTGGTCGGTATTT
This sequence comes from Lissotriton helveticus, assembly GCF_964261635.1. Lineage (NCBI taxonomy): Eukaryota > Metazoa > Chordata > Amphibia > Caudata > Salamandridae > Lissotriton > Lissotriton helveticus. The sequence continues at coordinate 194,950,002 of NC_136069.1, forward strand.
ACCGCATCGGAAATTACCGACTGTTTCCGATTCGGTAATTGCACATCTGCAATTACCTACATCTCGGTATTTTTATTTTCCGACCTCTGAAATACCGAGTCGGTATGACTCGGTATTTAAGAGGTCGGAAAATAAAATGTACCTACATCTGGCCCTTAGTGAGGTAAAGATATTTGGTGAAGGAGTTAAATAAGGATCCTCCTTCTCAAGCTGTTCAAAATGCAATACCTTTCTTTTACTAACAAATGTACCATGTTGTTCCTCAACATCACTGGGTATGAGTGCTAAATAAACAGGACTTTCAGCTCCTTCGTCTGGAGTTTTTTGGGCCATATCACCACCCATGTCTGTCTGTGTCCATCCAGGGCAGCAGGCATAAATACGAATTTCATCCGCTTCTCTTTCTTTGTTCAACTTCCTGGCTAGAATCATGGACAGGATGTTGACCCCAATTTTGGAAACTCCATACACTGCGTCGGGCCAGCCCTCCTGGTTGTGAATTCCTTTTTTTGTGTCTTCAACAAACTTTTTCATGAGTGTTACCAGCTCGTCTTCTGTGATGGTGTCACTGCAAAACTTCTCTTGGAGATCTTTGCTGCAAGCAGCTAAAGTCTGTTGACTAACAATGCTGGACAGATTCACAACCCTCCCTGTGTGAACAAAGGAACCTATGTTTATTTAGGAAATTCATCAACAACAAAAATATTTAATACAATAACCTTAAATATAAATCCTTTGTATTCAATTAAATTTATTTGCACAATTGTTGTTAAATACAGAGATAAAGTCTGTAAAGAAAGTGGACTTGAGTTACAGTGAAAGCATACTATTCTGTACTATAAACAACTTTCATTTAGGAAATTTATAGAGCGCATGGTTACGCGCACCGGCGTGTCCCCGCGCTAAGAGTCTACAGATAAGAAGACGAGAGTTTACAGCAGTGCTTGGCGGAAGAGATGGGTCTTAAGGGCTTTACGGAATTTGGTTTCCGAGGGTTCAAGCCGTAGTTCGGAGGGCAGCATATTCCAGTTCTTGGCTGCTAGGAGCCTGAATGATCTGCCCCCCATTCGGGCTTTGTGTATTTTGGGGACAACAGCCAGACCCGTGCCCGAGGATCGGAGCATTCGCTCTGGTCTGTAAAGGGTGATGAGGCTGTTCAGAGGGCTGGGTGCTCTACCTCCAAAGATGCGATGACACATGCCTAAGGCTTTAAAAGTAATCCTTTCACGGATTGGAAGCCAGTGGAGGGACTTTAGCGCAGCTTTGGAGGGTGCTCTCCTGGGAAGCCTCAGCACCAGGCGGGCTGTGGCATTTTGCAATACCTGGAGACGATTAAGATTTTTGGCCGTAATACCTAAGTAGAGTAGGTTGGCATAATCAAGTCTCGATGTGACCAAGGCATGCACAAGCGTTTGTCTGGCACCCACTGGAAGCATATCAAGAACTTTGCGTAGGCTTTTAAGTATCCCGAAACAGATGCCAACCACCCTGTTAACTTGAGGGGTAAAAGACAGGTCAGAATCAAATAGAACCCCAAGGTTCTTAGCCTGTTGACCTGGTACGGGAACAGGACCGAGGCAGTCCGGCCACCATGCCGAGGTCCACACAGAGGGGCCCCCCCCCATCACAAGCACTTCCGTTTTGGAGCCGTTCAACTTCAGGCAGTTGTTAGACATCCAGGAGGCAAGCTCCTGCATGCAGGCACTGAAGTTGAGTGCCGCAATTTCGGGTGCCCGTGATAGAGAGATGACCAGTTGTGTGTCGTCGGCGTAAGATACCAGTTGGATGCCGTATCTTTCAACAATGGTGGCTACAGGGGAGGCGTAAAGGTTAAACAGGGTGGGGCTGAGGGCCGAGCCCTGAGGGACCCCTTGATCGAGATTACATACCCGAGAGTAGTGTTCTCCCTGTCTAACCTGAAAACCCCTCTCAGTCAGAAAGGACTGCATCCAACTGAGTGCCATCCCCTGCACTCCACCACCGTTGAGACACTGTAGCAAGGTGGAATGTGCTACAGTGTCGAATGCGGCACTTAGGTCGAGTAGAACAAGAGCCATAGTATGCCCCTCATCTGCCCCTTGCCTAATGGTTTCGGTGGCCAGGAGCATCGCAGACTCCGTAGAGTGGCGAGCACGAAAGCCAAACTGGGTAGGATGAAGAAGGTTGGCTTCCTCCACAAAAGTCATAAGTTGGCGATTGGCCACCTTTTCAGCCACCTTGGCCAAGTATGGAAGAAGAGAGATGGGCCGGAGATTGTCTAGCCGCTCCCAGCTTAGATTAGTTTTTTTTTGGAGTGGGAGCACAATTGCTTGTTTCCATTTTATAGGTACTATGCCCCAACTGTTTTCTAAACTGGAAATTGATTCTTCCCTCATGTACAATCTGTTCTACAGGTTGCCCACTCTCTACCTCCCTGGTCTATGATACTGGAGCTCCCTCTGCCTCTGCACTCTGCGCTTACTAAAATGTGCCCTCTTGCCACTGAACAGTCGACACTAGGCGCACTAATATATCTGGCCTCTTCTTTCCAATGTTTAGATGAATCGTACATGATCTGCACACCTTACCAAATCTGTCCCCTCGCTCATTACTGTAATAGCCCTCGGGAGCATGCAAAGGAATACACCACACTCGGAGCTCTAGAGTGTACGTCTTTATTCTTCAGCATACAATCACACACTGTACTTCCATTATGTCATAACGATTAATAACCACACCTTAGCACCTCCCAGCAAGTTATGTCTTGTTGTGTCTGCCCAGAACCGCAAGGGTCCTAGGGCACTTTGTCTGACAACACTACATTTCCCCTTTGTTAAATAAAAAGTACAAACAACAGTCATCATATTTCTTCAGTAAGGCGTCGAGGTGCTCGCAGTAGTTGGCCAGATTGAGTAGTATGAGATAGTAGAGATGCACTCTGTGAACCAATGGCACAGGTTCTGATACTTGATCTGGACTGTAAGGTGAGGTCACCTCATTCATGAGTGCAGGAGCTAACAACCTTTGAGGTAGGTGCTTAGAGTGTGACAAGTCCTGTGTGATGGACTTTCACAGGACGATGCGTCGTCACCATATGTCCTTTGCACATCACAACCCTCAAAGGATTGACATCAAAAAGAGTGTCTGTTTTCAACTTTCGTTTCTGCCTGACCAGGACTCAGTCATCTTCATTAAAGGGTGTTTCCTGAGCTCATCGACAATGATCAGCATGTTTTTTATCTGCCACTTCCGAGAAGTGTCCGTGACATGAACTTTCTCAGTTTTCAAGGATCGGTCTACTGTCCACTTGGGCAGTTTAGTTCCGATGGCTTTCCCAAATAGGAAGATGGAAGGACTTTCACCAGTTGTGGAGTGAGGAGTTGAATGATAGGCACAAAGGGCTTGACACAGGACTTAGTTAACTTAATTCCCTCCATTGATGCATCTTGAATTACCTGTTTGAGGGTACCCCTGAATGGTTCCACGACACCATTATCCTGGGGCCACAGAGGTATGCTCTTTTGATGCTATACATTTAGTCTGACCTGAAATTTCTTGAATTTTTGCGATTGAAGGCGTGCCATTGTCATATTTGAGAATGATGTGGATGCTCAAAGATGTCATCCAGCCGCTCAATTACCTTGTCATGGGTAGTTGATGATAACTTATCTACTAAATGAAAACATACTCATCAACAACTACCATAAGATGATGTCCATTTTCTAAAGGTCCAAAGAAATCAACTGCAGTTCTTTCCCACACATGTGCAGGAAGGTCAGACATTGTCAATGGGTGTCACCTTGGGAGAAAGGCAGTTGCCAAGGTTGGCACTCTTTTAGTTCCCTCTCCACTCGTTCATCTAGGCCCTGGAACCACACCAGGTCTCTTAGGGCTCTTTTGGTGGCTAAAATGCCACAATGTCCTTCATGGGCTAGCTCAGTGACTTTGTCTTAGGCTCTCAGGTATGACGATTCATGAGCCTCTCAATACAACACCTTCATTGGTAACTGACAGTTCATCCTGTACATTCTTGAATTTTTGAAATTCAACTTCATCAGCAAAAGGTCGAGCATGCTTCTTCCACGACGGAGTTGAAATTGTGTCTTTGAGGATAAGCATGTTCTTATCAGCATTAGTAGCAGCAATGATCTCTTAAATGGATAGGGCTGCTAATGTGCTGGACTTCACAATGAAGTTAAGGCACTCCTCAGTGATTTTGGATGTCAAACTGTACCTCTGTAAGCACACTCATGAAAAATAATCAGCAGGATTACTATCTTTACCAGACTACTGTACCATTGCATAGTCATACTCTTTTAGTCACAATCCCCACCTTCTAATGTGAGGGGGCATCTTGGCTTTCGGGTTTCCAAAAATAGAGAGTGGCGCTTGATGATCTGTAATGATAGTGAAACGTTTTCCATATAGAAACACGTGAAAATGCTTGCAGGTCCACACTACAGCCTGACTCTCTTTCTCTGGCTGTTAATAGGCACATTCTGTGTCAGACAGGCTTCACCTGGCATAGGCCACAATGTTTCTCTGAGCATTTGGATGCCCATTATGCTGAGCAAGGAATGCTCAGCATAATGGTCTCACATAGACTGGACTCACATCAGACTCACATAGACTGTGCTCTCAGTATGTAGCCCGAGGTCAAAATAGGACATCTCAGTTGTATTTTAAATTGCATGTTTTATTCTATTGAAGCTTTGATTATATTCAGCAGACCACTGGAAAGAAACATCTCGTTTTGTCAAGTTTCTCAATGGGGCACTCACACTAGCAAAGTCATAAATGTACCCTGAGTAATAATTGGCCATTCCAAAAAAGGATCGCAGCATGGTAACATCTTGTAGGGGACAGCTAGCTGACAGTGTTTACACTATATCTGTTTCAGGAGTCATCCCCCCCCATCAGAGAATATGTCCTAAGAATTTGAGGAGGTCTATTTAAACTCACACTTTGCTGCATTTAGAGGGAGTTCTGCATCAGCAAGTAACTGACACACTTGCGTAAAAGCATTCACATGCTCCTTTTTTGTTGTCCCAAATATTAGTATGTCATCCCTGTAGGTAAAAGCATGTGTTACAGATTGAATTATTCGAAGCATAATATCCTGAAATATTTCTGCAGTGGATAACACTCCAAAACTCAACCTTCTGTATCAAACCAACATGAGTCGGAAAAGTAGTGATTTACCTGCAGTTATATTCCAAATCGAGTTGATGGTATCCCTTGTTCAGGTCAAGACGGGAGAAGGCTTTGGCACAGTTCAGTTACATCATCATGTCTGCTATGTGTGGACCAGGATGTCTTTCTCTCTCAATGGCTTAGTTGGTCTGGCACATATCAACACAGATTCACACTTCACCTCCACTGCCCTTTTTTGGCACCACCACTGTGGGCGAAACCCATGGCGTAGGACCAGTAGGGCGCTCAATGATGTCATGCTGTAACAGTGTTTCTAGTTCTTTCTCAACAGCTTCTTGCAAGTGGAAAGTGACTCTGCGGTGCCGCTGGTCAACAGGGCAAATGTCCTCATTGATGTGAAGTTGTACTTTCATTTTCTTGAGCCAGCCTAGGCCATGAAATAAAGACGGAAACTGGCTCACAACTTTAGATTGAGTGTGGAGGTTGTAATTGAGAGATACCAGTCTCATGTCAGCAGCGGTGGCAAAACTAGTAAGAATGCACTGGACAAGGCACCTTGAAGAACATGAATTGGCACTTGCACTGATACGATTTTGAGTCTCATTGTCGCCAAAAATTATCCTTGACTCTGCAATGGTTTAGAAGCAGCCCATGTGTAGAGTTTCATGTTTGGCTGTTTAAAGAGTGGTACAGGAGGTAGGCTGTTGAACGTTTTGACCGGCATGTAGTTAATTGACACACCATTGTCTATGATAAAGGTTATGGGGCAACCGCTGATCTTTATTGTAATCTTACGGCAATGTCCACATGAATTCTGTTGCTTCATGTGGTGGTTCACCTTTGTCTTTTGTTCTTCATTGCAAGCAGCCAAACCAACGTGTGCCTGTCTTTCTGTGGTCGATATCATCATTGTACATCCATCTTCTTCACTGGTGCTCAATAATGATGTTGACTAGCCTTTGTTGCATGAACTCGATGACCATCGACTTAGTCTGGTTTCTACTTGTTGTAACTAATGTTGCTTTTTGGCCTTCTGGACATGGCGAGAATGCTCCTGGAACCCTCTGGTGTCTATTTTCTCTTTTCGCTGTGATGCAGTTTGGTTCTCTTTCGCTTTGCAGCCCGTTACAAAGTGGTTTTCTTTACCACAACCTGGGCCCATTTGTCCAATGGCTGGACATTTTCCTTCATGGGGAAATGAAAACCTACATTGGAAACACAGCTTTTTATTCTTTGGAGGTGTTGACTTGCAGGAATACACCTTGCTCTTGTGCTTGCTTTTCATGACCAACACTGATTCATTTTTCACTGTTCCAGCTTCCATTTCAGTGGCTTGCCAATCTGCTCTTAACTTGCAGCTATTAGCACTTTCTCTAAGTTGGGCGTCTCTCTTCTGAAAGACTGCCATCATGACACGGAGACGAATGGCTTCTTCATCATTAAATTCACTAAACTTGGAGTGTTTAATAAGCATATCAAGTCTTTCCACAAACTGATCCATCGTTTGGCCAGCTTGCTGTCATGCTTGGTTGAAAATGTACCTTATATAGTCGACACTTGGCATCGGATTGAACTTGGCTTCTAACACTTCCTTGACTTGACGGTATGACATTGTATCAACTTGTGATATTTTCTTTTTTTTTTTTTTTTTTTTTTTAAAAAGATTTTTTAACCCATTTTTACAATATACACCAAAATAGCACATAAGACAATCAATATACGGAGAGAAAAGAAGAGTAATGAAAACCAAAAAGAGAAGAGCAAATCATGCAGATCAATCTCATAAAATAAAATATTCAGTGACAAAAGAATCCAAAACAATACAAATACTCATATTCTTATGTGTTTTGATATTATCTGCATACCTTAGTACAACCTGGTGCAAACCTATCCTAAGCGTTATTTTCTGACTTTTAATCCATTTCTACTCACTCCCGCCTTGAGCCTTACTCTGCTTCCAGCGAGTTAGTGGATGCCAAATTCTTTCCCCCAGCACTCTCGCCCTCCTACCCTTTCTTTCATAAATAGCTTTTTCCAGATTGTAAGTGGAAATCAACCTTGCTATCCAGAGTTCAAACGTGGGGGGAACCTTGTCAAGCCATGCTCTCGCGATTCCAATTCGATACACCGCTGTTACCATAAACATAAATTCTATATGATGCTCCTCTATTTCGCCCACGATTCCTAAGATTATAATACCATCTGTCAGCTTTTGTGTGATTCCCAGCGAGTTTTCCAAGAAGTTCTCAATTGCCCCTTTTACTGTGTGAAGTTGTGGGCATTGAGCAAACATGTGGACAATATCCGCCTCTGATGAGTTGCAACGTGGGCATGTGATTCCATTGACCCCCCCCCCCATTGTGCAATTCTTGCTGGCGTGTGGTATAAAGAGTATATAGTTTTATAATGCTGCGATTGTAATGTTGCAGAAGATAAAACTGTGTGGCCTAACTTCAAAGATGTCTGTAAGTCCTCCATGGAGGCACCCACCTTTTCCACCCATTTAGTGGCAAATTTAACTATATCGTCGGTTTTTAATGTATACAATTCTGCATAGAGCTGTCTGATTGTGCATCTATCCGCCTTCTCTATGTACTCCATGATTCTATTCGATTCGAACCCTATTGGTCCACCTCTTTTGTCTGCTAGATAACTTCTTAGCTGTAAATATTTAAAAAAATTGTTCCCTCTTATGTCATATTTCCCCCTTAAGTCCTGAAATTGTCTAATTGTCCCCTCAATATCCATAAGATCTCCTATCTTTCTAATCCCTTTGTTATCCCATTCCTTCATAATTGAATCGCTGAATATTTCCCCTGGTAATGAATGATTATTATATAGTCGTGTGTAGTGGTTATATCTGCCGAGCCCCAGCTTCTTTGCCACCCCTCGCCAGATTTTATAAACCGCTTGTAAAGTCTTGAACTTAGTGTGTTTAAAATAGTTATAATCCACTGTTTTCAGCAGGCCATTCTTGGCTTCATCCCCAATAAGTGCTCTATATACATTTGTGTCCTGCTCCACAATACTCCCACCGCCTAACATCCCTTGTGCGTATTGCAGTGTTGCTGCCCAATAGTAAACTTGTGATATTTTCTTTATCACTTCTTTCACTCCATCACCAGCAAGATTCTTTAGGTACTTGATTATTTTCTAATCCTCTGCTTCTTACATTTTGTGTATGAAATTGTCAAGTGTTTCATTCCATGCAGTCGACCTGATGCCAATATTCTACTTCTTGGCACTTTCGAATGGCGGTGGTGGTTTCAGTAATGTGGCTGCACCATAGTACATTCTCCCTTCTGCAGCCATTGAAACATTTCACAATTTCGAAGGCCTTTCAGTGCACTGGATGCTGCTTGCTGCTGTGCATACATCGGCAGCTAAATTGGGCCTGGTTTTCACACTCGATTTGAGGTTGAGTGCCACTTCCCTCACTCTTACTGATAAGTACACTTGCACTTTCATACCGGGTTATCACTGCATTTAGCGTTTCGCTTTGTAGTGATCATGACTTTGTGTTATGATGTGGCGCAATATCTCTTCTTTTGGGTTTTCTGGTGAGCTTTTTGAATGCCCCCCCTCAGCAGGGTCTTCAAATCCTTTGACATGGGCTGGAGCGGGGCTTCGACTACATACATGCCAACGTCAAACTGCTTCTTTTCGACATGAGTGCATGTGGCACGCACAAGCATTTCACTGTAGCATTGCAAACTCTCAGGGAGAGCAGCCTTGTTTCTTTGGGGCACAGATCCCACTCTCGGCGCCAGTTGTTGCGTCCTCCCCAGCCCCTCGAGTATGCAAAGGAATATGCCACACATGGAACTCTGTATTGTATGTCTTTATTCCTCAGTATACAATCACACACTGCATTTTAATTACGTCATAACCATTAATAACCACACCTTAACACCTTAAGTTACGTAGTTGCTTATTGAGTCCGCCCAGTACCACAAGGGTCTTAGTACACATAGTCTGACAACACTACAACTACTATGTTGAGCTTTTAGTAAGAGCCCCTCACTTATTACACACTGCTGTTCATTCTGTGTCTCTTCTCCTCACTTTCGTCTCTCCTCTTATGTGTTCTATAAATCTCAAATGTCTCCGCAAGCCTAACATTTTTGTCCGGTTTCCTCTATGTGCTCTTTCTCATCTTGGCTTCCTCAGCTATGCCATTGTCTGGTCATGCATGGCCGAATACATAAGTGCTCAATTTGTAAAAAAAAAAAAAAATAAGTGCCAGGGTCCTCATCAGAAGGCTACTGCAGCTTGCACCACCTGTTGCCCCTGCCAGAGTTGCAAATGAGAGTACCAACACAACTACAAATCACACTCCTACAAATGTGACAATTCAGACAATTCCAGGCGCCCCATCACTATAAGGATGGCTTGGGTGGCAGGTATAAGCCCTTTTAATGTATATTGAATAATAAATGGCGGTTGAGGTGCTCATTTCGAAATCAGATGGACATTGCCACCATGTGGCATACTGTTATAAGTGCTGGTGTTGATAATTATGTGCTGGTGCCGAGCCCTGAAAACCACCACCTCAAATTAAGCAGTGTATCCGATGAACCATCCAGTTCATATAATTCTACCAAATAGAAGTTGGCAGGGAAGACCCATCAAGGTTGTATAAAGTACAGGAGTATATTATTCTTGCATTACTGGTTCAAGGCAGACTTTGAGTTTGGCACAGCTGAGCCTTATCATCATACCAACCACGTACTAAGACCCTAATTTTGAGTGGCCTTTTGGGGGAGGAGTTTTATACTGGGCGCGATGAAAGATGATCCCACAGGGCTCAGTATTTATTGGGCTGATAACTGCAGTCTACGGTTTTCCATGTCCAAATGGGTCATATAGCATTTGGATTTTGGTGCTTTCCTCGCAACGATCTGCATGTAGCGTAATTTACAAGACTTTACCCCTGATCATCTTCAGCAGATTTGACCTGCCGAAATTCACCTTGGGAAAACTGTAGGGGGTGTAGTAGTACTGTTGAACTCAAGGAAATACAGGCCACTCATAATCAGGGCCATAGTGACTCTATGTCAGGAACAATGCGTCGGTTTGTTCATCTTTTGTTATATTCACTATTCTGATCATGCATTTCTTCAATGGTTGGCCTCTTTTCTTGTGACAGTTACCACACTGAGTTCATCATGCAAGGAGCCCACAGCCACCCACATCACCAACTATTACTGAATGGTCAACAAGGGCTGGTTATTATTACTGCGTCATGTGTGCATCACTGCAGAACACTAGGAAACAACAAACTAACAGATGGAATGTTCTCTCTGATTAGATTTCTTTCAAACTTCTCACAAATTCCTTTAAAATGTTCCTGACTTGGGCAATGAAGCCTTAAAACAGTCATTCAGCCGTGGCCCATTAAATAAATAATTAATGTTCCCTCTGCATCGTCCCTCTGCATCGTCCCTCGAAATCACCCCTAACCCGCCCCTACCGCTGTTACCTGCACGGACAGCGCAGCAATCATGGTTAGGACATGAGATGCCTGCAAGCCCCTAACTACATATTTTTTTGGTGCAGTTTTATATAGCGCAAACTCAACCAGAAGGTATGGGAGTGCTTTACATGAGCACCAGTTCCGTTACACAAGGATACATTATTTTTCTTCAGTAGGCACAGAGAAATTAAGTGATTTGCCCTGAATCACAGGATGTTGAGCCGATGCTGAGATTTGAACTTGGTTCCCAAGTTCCACAGTCTGCAGCTTTGACTGTTACGCCCCAACCTCTTCCAAGTACAGCAGTCTCTTCATCGACAGAGTGAGAGAGGGTGGTTTAGCACACAGAGCTGACGGGGAGGTCGGATGTCACATGTCTGTGAAAAAAACATCAACACATGGAATAGGAAACAGTTGTCTGTACAGATGTACAATATAAAAAGTTTTGCCCTTACCGTGTGGCTTCATGAGTGGTAACAACTCTGTGCAGACATCCTGGTAGCAAAAAAGTTGGTTTTCAATGTCATTTCAGCTAGAGTGTGAAATGGAGTTGGATCATCAACTTTCCGATTTGCCATAACGATGAAAAAAAGAAAAAAATAGTTTAAGTTCCAACAGTGAACTAATATTTTACTGCATTTTCTATGGTGCACAGACCAACGATAACGAACCATCAAGTGGTTGTTACTTCTCCAAACCCATCTTTACCACAAGTAAATAGTTGCTGAAAATTTAAGGCCCATGAAAACAGAATAACTGTTCTAATTCATAATCAATAATTGTCCACATAAGGTTTCCTTTACTTATAGTCAATCTGTCTGATTCATCGTCCTTCTAAGTAGAATTGTAATTAGTTCCACTTCATCTATGTGCCCAAAATGTCTTTCACAAAACATGGACCATAAGTGGTTCACGCGGGTCTTGGCTTGCATAGACATTTCTCCAAATGCTTGCACACAGGACCACACTATTTCCAGAATCTATCCAGTGAAGGAAGCTTTTTTAGTAGGTAGTTCTTGTATTTCTATTGTTGTTTGGAAATTACCATCTTTTGAGTGGTTTAACTCCAAATTTTTACCTGGACCTTTTTTGAGGGCTGTTGCACTTTAAACCTGGTAACCAGGGGTAAAGTGCCTATTCTCCTCTTTCAATGTGATTTAATTGGCATACTCCTAACTTGCATATTTAGTTTACCTATTGGTGGACTTGGCCCTTTTTGCAAGGTCACTTCCAAACTTTATGCCTTCTTCCTCTGACTTTGTTTTGTTGGCTGTAGGACACTTTACCAATGCCAACCAGTGCTAAAGTGCTTGTGCTTGCTGCTCTGAACATGGTAACATTGGCTTATACCCAACTGACATATTTAGTTTACTCATAAGTCTCTAGTAGAGTGGCACTATATGTTCCCACAGCGTGTAAATTAAATGCTAGTAGTGGGCCTGCAGCACTGATTGTGTCACCTACTTAGGTATCCCTTTAAATATGTCTCAGGCCTACCATTGCAGGCCTGTGTATGGAGTTTAAACTGCTATTTCAACCTGGCAAAGTAAACCTTTTGCTAGGCCCACACCTTTGTTTTAATATGTGTAAGTCACCTCTAGGGTATGCCCTGAACAGCCCAAATGGCAGGGTGAAATGTATTTAAAAAGTAGGACTTGTACTTTTAAGTTTTACATGTCCTGGTTTTGAAAAATTCTTAAATTCGTTTTTCACTACTGCAAGGCCTATCTTTCCCATAGGATAACATTGGAGTTGCCTTATTACATTTTATAAGTGTAATTTCCAAATGAGAATAGATGACCAGTTCATGTTTGGTGTCACTGGAATCCTAATTCAAAATCCAACTGATGGTGAAGTCGAATTTTAAATTGCAATTCTAAAAATGCCACTTCTAGAAAGTTTTCTGAATGAAGGAGTTTGGTCCTGTAACATACAACCAGATCAGACCTATCAAAATTAGAACAACAATGTATCTAGCTGTCACATTCACTACGTTCTCTACATAAACAGACTGGGACCATATACTGATTTCTTTGGTCTGTAGTATTTATTTACTCATCATTATCTCTTCTTGATAAGTCATTTATCTTTTATATCAGAGCAAGGGAAAGACTTGATTGTTCCCACAATAAACAAACATATAAATCGTAATCTTAGAACAGAATATTACAAAGCACACAATACATTTGCCAGAGATGATTTGCATAAAACAATAAATTGTACTGTTAAGCCAGCCATCATTTTCCAAAAAGCAGCCCCCATTATCCTAATTAATTTTTGTTCATTTTGAGGCTGCTAAAGTTGGCATTTTCTTGTCATAGATAATTGGTGCCTGCACCCTGTCTTCGCATGACTGGGTATGGGTGACAATTGGGCTTTGTTTGCTCTTTCTAGACAGCCTCACACAATAGGAGTCTTAGGTGTGAATGGCTGGATCATCACTGACCGGATGGGAGGGAGGCACTGAACCCAGCCCCACTTACACTTGAATAGGCTGTGTTCTGTCTCCACACAAAGGCCTTCCCACCCCCTGTAGTTAGTCCGGAGTCAGGGCCATGGAGGCAGGGCACCTATGCACTTCAAAGGCATGCCTCTAGAAGTTTCTCCACACTTCAAAGGGGCAACTAGGTATAAATTCTGGACCACAGACACCACCACTTCTGTACACTTCTGGACCTGTGGATGCTCTGCCAGAAAGTAGGACTGATGTGGTGCAACAAACACTTCCACTGTGTTGGACTGCTGCTCTGATAAAACTGTTGCTGCTATGCTGACCTGCTGCCCTCCTGCCTGGGTGAGAAGAACTGGACCTGCATCTTTTGAACCTAGAGTGACTCTAAGAGCTAGTTGGCTGGCCTTTTGATCTGAAGCCTTAGGCACATAACATGCTTCCAACAACCTTGCATCTGTAATTGGACTCTGCCTTATGTGAGTCTACCCTGCAGCTGCGGTCTGTGCAGGTAACAGCGGTGGGGCTGGGTAAAGGGGGGTTTCGAGGGACAATGCAGAGGGGAAATTAATTATTTATTTAATTTTCCCTCTGCATTGTCCCATGAAATCCCCCTTACGCGGCCTCACCGCTGTTACCTACACGGACCGTGGCTGCTACCCTGCCAAGTGGTTCTACCCCAGTCCTGGAACCTTGGAGGTGGGCTTAAGGTGCTCTGCCAGTCTCTGTGGAGCCAGTGAAACTGACACATCTCCTTGTTGCATGGTGCAAACCAGAGCAGAACCAACACATCTCCGCTGCTGCGTAGATTGGGCCCCTCACAAAGATCTGTATTGCCGCCATAGTCCATCGTAACCACCACTGAGTGACGCATCCTCAGTGCAGGCCCTCGCATACCTCGTCAACGGAAGCCTCGACGACGGACTCTGCATCGTAGCCTTGCAACTCTTCGGAACTGAGGCATCTCCCCGACTGCACACTGCATCCTCAATGCCGGACTTTGCATTGCAAGCCCTGTGGACGGGATCCTCAACGACGCAGGCTCTTACTCCTCAGCCTCACCACATCTTGGAACCAACGTATCGCTATTGTTGCATGACGCACCTTCGACACGGATCCTCAAAGCGTTCCGCAACTCAGGATTTAAGGTACTTTGTTTATCAGGACTAACTGGGTCCCTATAGCCGGTCCGTGCTCCATTGCAGTCAGCATGAACTTGTGACTTTGTCCCGGTCTGGCACTACCATATGTCCATAGTTGGGACTTTCTGCTTTTTGGTGCTATTTTTACCAAAATTATTAAAACTGCATAGTTTGTATTCTATTGATTTGAGGTTTGTATTTTGGTTTAGTTTTATTTATTATAGGAAGTTCTTTTGTTCTAACTTGGTGTGGGATCCTTTTTGTGTGGTGTTATCACTTTATTCCGGTTTATTTATTTATTTTATTTTATTTGCAAAGTTTTATATAGCGTTGGCTAGACCCGGAGGTATCAGAGCGCTTTACATGCATAACAGTTTTGCATAGTTACTTTAGTTACAGTTGCATAGTATAACATAAAATACAAGTCCCCATAGAGGATAAAAAGTAATGGGGAAGAGGGGTAAAGACAGGGGGTTGGGAGGCAGATTAGATCTGGAAGAAATAACATCATGTGGCCCAAAATAGTTAGAAGTAAACTATCCCACAAACCGGTAGGAGTCACAAAGTCACAATGTCCAGTGCAAAATTCACTCACTGCGTCGAGGTCACCTTCTCAATGTGGCGGGACCACAAGGAGGGGGTGAAATAAGGGTGCCTAAAAGCGACCATTAATGACTAGAGGGTGAAAGGCGTCCAGTCAGTCAGTCAAATTCACTTTATTTGGTTAATTAAAACCATAAAAGCATACTACAAAAAAATACATAAAATATTACAATTACACATCAACAAGGTACAAAAAAAATATGATGTGATCATATACAAAACACATCATGATAAAAAGTTTAAAATTTCTTGGGGTTAAAAATGATCTAATTCATAATAATCCTTTTTTCTTTATTCTGAACATGCTGTCAGAAAACTAGCAATGTTAATAATTTCCCACACATTCGTCAGCATCTGTAAATACATAAAAGCAGGTCTAAAAATCCTTTGCCCCTTAAAATAGGTAAAATGAACTGCCTCAGAATATGGCTAAAATGTTCACAAAATAAGGTAAAATGTATTGAGTCCTGGGTCGAAAAACTATCACATGAACAAACACCCAGGTCCTCAATCTTTTTCCATCCCTTCGGCTCGGCCAGGAGTAAATGTAGTTGATTGAATCTAAATCTTACTGAAAGGAAACGTTGATGCTGATTTGTAACTAAAATTTAAATAGGGTTCCATGGTACTTGAAGTGGACAATAACTGATGTCTCAATGCCAACGTTTTTTAAATCTCACTGGCCTCCCTATCCATCTATAGGTGCAACCTATAAAAACATTTTTTTTACCCAAATTAAATTTTCTTTAATCAAGTTTTCTGGGGAATTAAACATTTCTGGCCTTCCTAGATGGTAGCGAGCTTTTTTATGTGGCTCAGCCAATGGATACTGCTTGAATAATCAAGTGTTAAACAATCGCAAATAATTTCACGATTTATCCCTAGCTCTGGGTTTGTCCAAATGCCTATCCACTTTAATAAGGGTGCCATGCTGATTAGGTCAGATACAAAGCCTAACCCAGTTTTTTGATTGTTCAAGTTTTTATTATTATGCGTAGTTAATTAAAACCGTTGCATACATAAATTTTAACAGTAAAATCAGTCACATTACATTAATATGATAAACTATGTAAAAGTTTAAAATAACACATTTATGTACGCGTGAAACTTTTAAGATAATGCCAATAAGGCATATGACCCTAGCACAAACAGCAGTGAGTCTATTAAAGGCAGCTCAATAGGAAATGTCTTTTTAAACTGGTGAAATGATCCCTTATGGCAAATCGGCAACCTGTTTCTGATATTTATAGCGTTCGATTCCGTTGTGAGAGGGTTGTATTACAAGGTGCGCAAACAGTTCCCAAAGATGTAACTTTTGCAGGTAGGCTTTTCAGCTTTGTCGCAGTCAATGCAAAACATTTTATGAGGCGGTAGTTTAGCTGTACTAAGGTTGGATAGAAGCACAGCATTACTGCCTGCCTACAAGACCTGACACCATACTGAGTGAAGAATGGCTTTAGTAGCATTTTCCGTAGATCTTTTAACTTCTCACAGAGGCATATGATGTGAACAAGGTTCTCCATGCTTCTAGCACATAATTGACAGGGCTGCTCTCCACCCCTACTTTCCCAAGGTGGTAGAAGCGAGTTAATTATTACGACTCCCAGGCGGAGCAGATGTTGACTGTGAGACAGACAACAAGTTTCTAAGAAATTTATTTTCAACAATTTGAATGTCCCTAGAATTCTTTTATCCCCATATGTCAGACCCATAACATGCTATGGTAATACATTTGGCCCTATAGATGTTTAACATTGCTTGCATAGGCTTTGCCCCCAATCTGCGGGCAAAGTCAAAAACCGCTAAGGTGGATCTGGCCATAACCCTTCTTTTAGCTTTAATATTTGGGATCCACGATCCCCTTTCATCAAATAAAACCCCTAAATAAGTAAACGAATTAACCCAAGATATCACATTGTTTTCACAAACAAGAGTCTTTAGTTTCCTTGGTTTACGCTCTAAGATCATTGTATGCGATTTAGAAAAATTAACATCCGGGTCTAATGACTTCATAAAATTGGCAAAGGAAGTTTAAAGGTGCTGGAGGCCAATTGCAGTTCTAGCTATCAAGGAAGCATCATCCGCCTATAGGAGAGCCGGGATTAACCGCTCTCCTACATGTGGGATGTCCTTGCTTGCTCCTATTAAGACCGACTCCTAATTATTAATATATAAAATGAATAGGAGTGGAATGCATCCCTGTCTCACACCTTTAACAATACGGATGCTACTGGTAAGGTGGTCTTTTTGGTCAAATCTAACTGTGACGGATAGTTCTGTGTGTAAATCAGCCAGAAAATGTACAATATTCTTATCTAGACCGAGTTTTAATAACAACTGCCAGAGTTTTGATCTATTTACTCTATCGAAGGCAAAATAAAGTTTTAGAAAGGCCAGATAGAGTGAACCTTTCTTCGCGATCGAATATTTCCCGGCCAGTAAAGATACATTTAAACTCTGGTCCATGGTTCCTCTTCCTTTCCTAAACCCATACTGTAGGCTTGAGAGGATATTCCAATCATTTAAACAGTCAGTGAGTTTACCAAGGACAGCTCTACCTAAAACTTTCACAGCAGAGTCTATCAATGAGATAGGCCTATACCATCGAGGGTCTCCTCTATTTCCCTTTTTAAAGACCGGGACTATAATTGACCGAGACCAAGATTGTGGTAGTCCAAACGTACATGCCGACGAAAAAAACATTTGCAAGTATATTAGACCATAATAGAACATTAGTTTTAAAAAGATCCACCGGAACACCATCCGGACCAGGTGCTTTATTACTTGACATCTGGTCAATAGCCGCGACTACTTCCTTAGCAGTAAACACTAGGGTGTAGTTCTCCACGACATAAGGTGTGCTTTGGGGCCCCTTATCCCCTTGATCCCCTTGAATATGTTTAAAGTGGTTGAGCCACTCCTCTTCTGGGATGTTGCAATCTAACACGCCGCTCTTATTATTTAATAAGAACAGCTTGTTGACAACATGCCAGAACTTGGCAATATATATATATATTTTTATTAAGAACAATAATAAGGCATCTGATAGACAATTGATACATACAGCATGAAAGGCAATTCAATGTAAGAGGCAGTATCAGTACAATTTGTAAAATATTCAAATAACATCGCTCCAAATCCATTGGCACACTCCCTAGCCCCCCACCCCCTCCCGTCTAAAATTCAGAATCACTTTCTTCATCCGGCCTCGGTGGATCATACAGATGCCCTCTGTATTCGTTCCAGGCACCCCAAATCTTATCCCATTTTCGGGTACAACCCCGGTGTAGGTATACCACTCTCTCTGCCATCATGGCCGCATCTAAATCCGTGCACCAGTCTCTCAACGTGGGTACCTCCTCAGCGCCCCAGTATTTGGCGATATTGCGTTTGGCAAACATTATACCCAACGTCACCCAGTCCTGAGCAGGGTGGGTAAGGTCGTTCGAGTCCCAGACGTTTAATAAACAACACCGCGGCTCAGGTAACACAGATGCATTCACTACCTGCGACATCGTCCTTATGACCTTGGCCCAGTATGTAGCAACCCGGGGGCATTCCCATATGGTTTGGAGGAATGTTCCCTCCTCCCCGCAACCCCTTAGACAAAAACGGTGTGTGGCGCGTCCTATAGCGTGCAGAGTGGTCCTAGTGTAGTATACAGGATGGAGTATTTTTAACTGTATCAGGCGGAGCCTAGAGGGTATGGCCACTTCTCTCGGGGAAGATAGCGCTGTCTGCCAGTCTGCCTCGTCAAACTCCCCCAAGTCTCCAGACCAACTGTGCCTTAATTTCAGGGTGGGATCTGGTAAATTATTAACTAGCTTGCGATACGTAAATGACGTCGCTTTTTTATGCATGTGCTCCGTAAGTAACCTGTCTTCCAGAGGAGTTGATTCAGGCAGATCAGTATTTGGTGGGATAACCGACCGCAGGGTATGGCGGACCTGCAAATATCTAAATCTTTCAGTGGGCGCTAAGTCGTATTGGGTTTGAAGCTGGTCAAATGGTATGATTGCACCCCTCTTCCATAGGTCGCCTACCGTGGAGATTCCTATCAGGTCCCATTCTCTAAACCCTTTACTGTTGCAGAGTTTACCCAGTCTGCGTGTATACCTGCACTCTTGGCTGCTGCCTCCCGGGAGTGCAGGTATACCGCGGGGAGCCGCGAGTGCCGAAATAGTCACCGCGTGAAGGGAACCCGCGCTGTCCTCACCGAAGGGGCGTGTCCTCGTCTCTTGCGAAGTTTCTAGGTTATTCCTGCAAATCGCAGTGGATAACGACGGAGACTGTCGTGTGAATCCTCACACAAAATAAAGAATTTTTCACATACAGAGCCTCACAATAGGGTGTGCCTTAGCGCGCGCACACCACCGGAGGACTTTTTGCTAGGTCCTGACGAATGCTGAGCAAATTGCAACTTAAAACAGCAGAAACATGTTGACCATTTTGTATATTCAACAGGACTCCGGTCCCCTACCTCAGAACCTTGTGTAGTCCGTTCACTTTGTTTTTAATCCAATGCAGGTTGGCCATTATTAAAGATTTTTGTAAAGGCTACAACCTTCGCATTTTTTAACACACTGGCACGCTCACTTATAGTCACTCCTATTTGGGCACTGTTACACTCACCACATCCCGCTCCGCTGTAATCAGGCGTTGTAGCACGCTGGGGGGACATTCGGTCACCCCAGCGGGGACCCAATGATGAAGCATGTCACCAACTAGTGGTGAGTGAGGGTCCTTCATAAAGAAAAGAATTCCCTCTCCCTTACGTTAGTCTTGGGTGAGTTTTGCACCCGATGGGTTTTGTCCTAGTAGGGTACCTCATTGGGTATTCACAGGGGGACAGAGATTGGACACCATGTACATGTGTTTGTGGGAGTAACAACCGCATTCACAGTACAGAGTGAATAAACAAACTTCACTGCTTAGGTTTCGCCCTGGGCGTTGCAACTGCATAGCAGTTGCTCCGCCCATGGCGAAACCTCATGATCCTACATATGTACTTTGGTTCAGCCTCTGTCTACCATTGGCTAGCTCCATAAATGGAGGCTAGCCATTGGGAGACAGAGGCTGTCAGTCACGCTTTCTCTTGAAAACGCGATTCGGGGGCATTTCGCGGTGGTTTTTTAAGCCCCGCCCCTTTGTCCCGGGCCGCGCTGTGATTGGCTGCCGGCCCGGGACACCCCCGTGACGTCATTCCCGGGCCGCGCTGTGATTGGCTGGCCGGCCCGGGACCTGACTTGTTTTTAAATTGCCTCGCGTTTGAATTATGGGTTTTAAAATAAGGTGATAAAGTAACGAAATATCAAAATGTTAGATAAAACTTGGGGTGTCTTCACCTCACACATGCAGCACTGGTATGTTGCCCCGGATCCCTAACTTGAAAAGTCTAACGGGGGGGCTATGAACCGCTAGAGTCGCTTGGAGACGGTGGGGTACGGCGGCTGAATGCCTGTGCTGGAGTATGTCTATGCTATTGTAGTAACTGTGCGTCCGCCGTTCGTCTAGTGACTGGTCTGGCAGCGCTGTGAGCTGTGGCAGGGGCGGGCGGGCGTTCGGCTGTCGGTGTCTGGTTTCTCCCCTCCCTCCAGTGCTGCAGCTTGGCAGCTGGTTGCTAGGATGACGTCATCGCTTCCGCCCCACTTCCTCTCCTCGGCGGTGAGAATCCAACATGGACTGAGGCTGCAGCCATGGGGCTCGGACGGGGCCCCCGCCAGCCTCACTCCCAGCTCCCCACTCGGCGCCTGTAAGCAGGGGCTCGCCGCAGAGGCGCTCTGACATGGCCGAGCTGCGCAGCTCTCTCTGGGACGGCCCTTATTTTGCAGTTACACCTTGGTTTTCGTTAACTTTGGGACAACCCCCCCTCGACTTATCACGGATAACTATTGAAACATAATAAAAAGTTGAGGAAGGTCCGAGAATGTGACCAAGAAGATGTGGAGCGCGGAGCCGCAGGGCGCTGCTGCGGGCCGCCGCTGAGGAGGAAAATGAACGAGGAAGAACAGCCGGACGAGTGAGTTGGGGGCTCGGGCAGGAATGGGTTGTGTGTTATGGGTGGGGGTAGGTGGTTGGTGCATGGGATTTCAGCCTGAGGGGCTCACGCGAGCTGCTGCACGCCCCCCTGCAGCCGTGTTTACTTCTGCAGGGCTCGCGCTGGCGGCCACACGTCAGTTGCTACCCAGGACTTAACGGGGTTGCACCGGTCTCGGCAGGGACACCCTCCCCTGGCACGGACCATTTGGGGGGGTGCTTTAGATTTTAGGTGTCAACAGCGTTCCCTTACACTTTGGAGTTTCTGAGCCTTCCCCGCCCCCCTGCATTGTCGAGCGTGCGGCGGCCGAGGCTCGGGACATCCCCCCTCCCCCACCCCGCGTCAAATGGAAGCGCAAGCGTCGGCCATTTTTTTCCTAGAGTCGTCTTCATTTGCATACAGCGTTTTCCATTCATAAAAAAAAGAGCTGGCGTGCGCCGGTGTGAGGGAGGAGTGTGCGCTCTGTGGAGGAGTCCGCGGTCTGGCCCAGCCGTTGGGCAGAGAGGCCTGGCTAGGTGAGGGGGAGTTGCCAGCCGCCTATAGTATGAGCAGATGGCCTCTCTTCCTGCGCGCTCCGTCTCTTGGTAGGCAGGGTGAGGCCCAAGACTGCGCAGCCCCGAGCAGGCCTCCTAGTAGCTGCTGCGTGGGCCGCCTCGCTCTGAGCAGTCCTTGGAAATGTACTAGTTCACAATGCCCTTTAAAGCTCATAGGACGAGAACTGACCACTCTGCTTCCACGCGAGCCCTCCAGCTTTCGCTGCGCCCCATGTTCCTTCTTAGTGAGATTTGGATAGCCATGAAATCCCTTTATGTCAGTCTAAAGTGGGGCAGTAGGGTTTAACTCCTATGTACTTTGTTTTTTCTAGATTCTTACACTTTGAGAACGAGCTGTATTGCTGGACTTTCTGTTAAAAATCACAAAACTTTACATTGGTTTCTCAGAGTTTTAAACTGCTGCTCGGCCTTGGGTCTGTTGCTCTTAAAGTGTCTGACGTATTTAAGGCTGCAATATGCTTTTAATGCACATGTTAAGGTAAACAAAATTAAGAAAGGTATTTTAAAAGCTATAAAAGTAGCAACATTAAAGTCTCTGTAGTTTAGTACAAAGTAAGTGTGAAATGTGTATTGCTGAGAGAACTTTTCATGCATATTGTGCCATCCTCCTCATAGAACGTTAGAAAGTGAATTTCAATCCCCAAGTAAAGTGCATTGAGGAAACTGATTTCTGAACTATTGGGAGAGCAAAGCAATAAGTAAACAGTCATGCATTCCAGTCTTCCTTGAGGAGGGGAGGGAGTCCTAATGGTAATATAACATGACGATCTATGTGGAACTATCAAATCCTCAGTAGCGTTATTAAAGCTACCATTTTCTTTAAATACTATGGAAGAACTCAACCAAAGGTTATGTCGATACAGTAGCAATCTAGTAGGATATGTTTTTTGTTTATTTTTAATAAACTTTTTTGGTCCACGCTGCCGTAAAGCATTTTCTGAAAACACAGATTAGATCTGTTTTGCTGCTTAAGCCTTTTTCCGGACGCCCTTGTTCTGTCGCTGTAATGTTAACCAACGCCAATGATGGGCTATTGAGGTATTGACATGTACATTCGCATGGCTATGTGATGCCCCTATTGAATGTAATGTCACTTTACAAGGTCTTTTTTTGTTTGTTCTCTAGTCTGTCCACCTTCATGTGAACTCCTGGCGATTGCATAGTTAAGTTATTACATTACTTGGTTATTCTTTTGTGCAGATGTGTTGACTTATTTCAATACCGAGGTTATGTTTATGGAATTAGTGGCAGTATAAGGAATCAAGTTTGGAGACACATTTAATAATCGTTGAAAAATAAGCTGTCGTACATGGAATAGTTGGATCTATTTTTGATCAGACTTTACTTCAAAAGGTGGCAGTGTGTTATGGCCACGTCAAGGAGTAGTGATTAACTTGTTATGCCTGCTCTTTTGACATCCCATGGCATGTTTTCAAAAGTATGTAAAATAACTAACTGCAAAACCACAGGATACTCAAAGCGGGTTTTACTGACATAGTGGCGCCTTTTTAGGTTGAAGTACAGTACAGTGCTAAAACCTGGACCTCCCCAACAACACTAATTTTTAAAGGCCCCATCACATACAAGACTAGATCACTTTACTAGGCTATCTGCTGCATTTATTCAACAGATTCTAAAAGGAGAATCAGTGCGAGCTTCCAAGAACGTGTTTTAATAAGATCCAAGTTAATAATGCTTAGATCTCCAACATATGAAGCATGAATGGATGGTTGGAGACAGCTGGAATCCTAACCTACAGACTCCAGGTTACACATAGAGCTCCCTGATGGGTGCATTAATCCACCAAGCTACATCACCGGCTTTTCTGGGTATGTTCTACTAATGAATGCATTACGGGCTTACTTCAAGTGTCCTTTAACAGTGTTATCAGAGGTGGGATCGCAAAGGTAAAAACAGAGGCTGCCCCTGGTAATTTTCACTGGCGACCTCTGAGTGACCTCTTAAAGCTGTGTGGGTGTGTGTGTGGCTCTGGGTGTGTGTGTGGCTCTGGGTGTGTGGGTGTGTGTGTGGCTCTGGGTGTGTGGGTGTGTGTGTGGCTCTGGGTGTGTGGGTGTGTGTGGCTCTGGGTGTGTGGGGCTCTGGGTGTGTGGGGGTGTGTGTGGCTCTGGGTGTGTGTGTGTGTGTGGCTCTGGGTGTGTGTGTGTGGTAGTAATTGCTGTCTGATAAGCTTGTCCAGTAGAGTACAATAGGTCTTACATTTGCGAGAGATTAAGCTGTTGGCAATGTAAATGACAATGCCATTTATTTATCTGTTTTCAAAACCAACACATAAATAAAAATTTTGTCATTTACAATGCCAATAGCTCTAACTTTTGCAAAGGCGAAACCGTTGCATTGTAAATGCTTGTTTGTTTATGGCAGCAGCTTTCTTCTTTTCCTTTTTCACTGAGTCACTCCTCTGTTGTTATTTGCGACTTTGTTTGGGGTATAGGAGTGTCTACTCATGCTCTCTCTCACTTGTTGGTATTAACTAAACTATCTGTAACCTGGCAATTTTTTGGGCATAAATGAATATTAAAATCACCCAAAGTTATTACCGAATAAAGTGTGACTTGTTTCTCCTTATAGGATTCCAGAAACAATTTAAGGCTAGATAAATGCTCTATAGCATTAGATCTATCAAATGAATTATAAAAGTTCACAACTAAAATCCTAGTTGCATTGATGGGAACAATTTCAAAAGCTAGACAGTTCGATAAACCAAGATCCAGTTTACGATGGCTTCCTGCAACCTTTAATGAGATCATAGTTATAAGACCACCTTTGGATCTGCCCGCTATAGAGAGCCTTGCTGGCTCAACATATGTCGCGTACCCATCCAGCCAAAAAATATTGTCAACTTCCCAAGTTTCTTGAAGCCCGATGACATCATAATCCCTTAGTAAATCATTCCATAAGGATCATCCATTTTATTTCTCATTCCTGCTATGTTCCAACTTAGTATTTTAACTTGACTTGGCACTTTTGGCCCATTTCTATTGGGCAGAATGTTTGGATCCACCCTCTGAGTATCTAGAACGTGCCCCTGTATGGGGTAGCCACCAATCAGTCAATCATTCCCGTCCATCTGGCTCAGTGGCCAAAATCGACTTGTTAGTTTTAGCCTGTGGTTGGCAGAGCTTACTCCTACATCTCTCCCCAAGATTAGGAGAGCAGCAGGATTACCACCTAATCCCTCTTGAAAGTGATGGTCACCCCTGGCCTAGAACTAATGTCCAGTTCATGCCTATGTGTGTCTAGTTGCCAGTTAAACTGGGGAGTGAGGTTGTATGGTCGATCAACAGTTTTGGGTGGGTGAAAGTAGCCTAATGGAATAATTCTCTCTTTGTCCCCATGGTTGTTACCTTGAAAAAGCAAACCCACAATATCCCTCTGGTCAAAATTATTAACAACACAATCACCCTTCTTCTGTTTGGGGCAGGGACCTACCCACCCGGACCGTCTAGCCGTAATAACGTAAAGATGCATTAAATCCTCCTTCAGAGTTCGAAGTACACCAGAATTTAACTTTACAAATCAACTCATCAGGTGCTTCCACAACATTTTCCTTCAGAGGGGGTACCCCGGTTAAGACTGCCAATAACAGGGTGGCTTCAGGTGGCAGTTGGCCTTTGATCTTATTTCCGACTTCCAAGGTATTCCACCCTGATTATCACTCATTTCGACTTCTTGGGGGGACCTTCCCGGCGTAATCCCTGAGTGAGGCACGATTGCACCGCCATCCCCCATGGGAGTCCACTGGTAGAATGTATGGTATTCTTGTTACAAAGCGTTTTGCTACATTGTATATTACTATTCAACTCCCTGGTAATGGCATGAGGACATGACACACCCTCCCATTTTCTTTCTAGACAAGCTAGTTTCTTCATGATCCCCACAGTCCCAAATTTCATACAGTTAATTATCTCAACTCTTAGTGTGTCGAAGAGAGTGTCAATATTGGTTAGAACTAATACCATGTTCATAGTACTGTTTACAGGATGGCTGGGCGGCTGCTCTTCCACAGTCAATCGACTTCTTCCCACCTCCTGCGTTACCAGCTCCTTATTGTTCAAAGCCAGCTTGGTGCCCTTCTTTCTCTTTTTCTTTACGGGGGCCAAACAGGCTCCTTAAATAGGATTTTGTCTGTACTATCAACATCTCTACTTGTTCAGGTAAACAATTATTGCACCTCAGCACTAAAATATTAGTGATACAAAGAAGAAAATGCTTCTATGGGCAATAGTTTCCCGTCCTGACCTTCTTAGGGAGTCACGACTTTTGATACATCAAATGCACATTCAATAAAAAATTGTATATAGAGAACATCCAAAACATGAAATGGCTTTGCTGTTTTAATATCGAATTTTACACATTCATTGTCTATACAATCCCATATCATTGATAAAAGTTATACGGCTTGTTGTTAGAAGTTCTTCTGTGCTTGTATCCCAGAAAGAAACACAACAGGCAGCCAACACGTGTTTTGTTACTAAAAAGTAACTTCCTCAAGCCCTTTATTATTTTCTAGTTGGGATGCATCGTGTATAGCTTAAAATATCTTGAAAGTGAAAGAATTTGATGAACCGGCACTTAGTCTTTATCTCTGACAAAAGAGCTCTCATAGGGTCTTGAAAAACCGCCGCATGTCGCGCAGAACCAAGTTGTCTTGAAAGAGGAATAATCGGAATTGTGTCCGATTATTCCTCCTTCAAGACAACTTGGTTCTGCGCGACATGCATCAGTTTTTCAAGAGCCTATCAGAGCTCTTTTGTCAGAGGGGGCCTCTTCGGTGAGCCTTTTGTGAAGGAACTGAGGAAGTTTGGGCCTTGTCCAATGACGTGAAGGTGGCCACAATCTAATATCAAGAGGGTTTTTCAAACGCATTTCTCCCAAGGGGCCGGTCGCGGTAGGGGGCCGCGCGCCCGGCCGTGGAGGCCAGCAATCTGTCAACAGGGACATGACTCCGGTAGAGGGCAATATAACTCCTCAGCAAACTTCAACACCTTCTACCCTACCCGAGGGCAGCGGTTCCGAGGACGTGGCGGCTTCAAAAACAACGCCGGGAAGGGGTCAAACAGGCGGTAAGTGTCATGCCTGCGGAGCAGGTTCTTATCGGGGGTCGTTTGGCGGCCTTTCAGGACGTTTGGGCACAGCTTACGTCAGATGCGTGGGTCTTGCAGACGGTGAGAGGGATTCACATAGAGTTTTACGACCATCCTTTTCAGGTAGAACTCCCATGACCCATCTCCTTTGCAGTTCCCGACGCCCAGCTGATTGACGAGGAGGTGTCCGCTCTTCTCAAGAAAGGAGCCATCTGTCGATCCGCTCGGCATCCCAACGGTTTCCTCAGCAACGTCTTTTTAGTGGAAAAGACAGACGGGGGACGGCGCCCGGTAATCAACCTGAAAGAGTTCAATGGTTGGTTGGTTGGTTTACCGCCACTTCAAAATGGAGGGCATACACCTTCTTCGGGATGTCCTCTTGCCGCGCGATTCGATGGTCCGGTTGGACCTCAAGGATGCGTACTTGGTAGTTCTGGTCCATCCTCCCCATCGACGCTTCCTCCAGTTCCTTTGGCGGGGTCAGGAGTTTTTGAGAGGTCAGGGGATAAGAATGATTGTGTACCTGGACGACATTCTTCTCATGGCGCAGTGTCCGCAGAGGCTGACTGCTCAATTGCAACAGACGGTGTCCCTCTTAGAAAGCCTAGGGTTTGTCATCAATGAGCCAAAGTCGGTACTCTGCCCAACTCAGAGTCTGGTTTTTCTCGGTTTCGTCGTCGACTCGTTCAGGCTTCCTTGAGTCTTCCATCTCACAAGATGGCCAAAATCCGTCACGTCCTGAGACAGACCATATCCAGGCCCCGGACGTCCCTTCTGCAGATTGCCCGGGTGGTGGGTCTCCTGTCGTACTCCATTCAGGCAATCTTCCCAGGTCCGTTGCATTATCGGGCCTTGCAGCGGTTAAAGGCACACCACCTCAGGAAAGGGTTGACTTACGATCAGACGGTTCCTCTGTCGAAGGAGGCGAAGGAGGAGATGGCTTGGTGGTTGGCACACATGGAGGCCTGGAACGGGCGTGCAATTTTCGGTTCTACTCCAGACTTGGTCATAGAATCGGAAGCCAGCCGGTCAGGATGGGGTGCCCGTTGCGGGGAATTCTCCACAGGCGGCGTTTGGTCATTAGAGGAGCAGGGACTGCATATCAATTACCTAGAGCTCCTGGCGGGTTCATTCGCCGTACGCTGCTGGACGAGACAGCAAGCGAGTTCATGCGTCCTGCTGAAGATGGACAAGATATCGGCAGTGCGCTATGTCAATCGCCTGGGGGGCCTGCGGTCTCGGGCTTTGGCGGACCTCCCCAAGGAGTTTTGGGAATATTGTCTGGCACACCAGGTCTCGGTAATGGCAGAATACTTTCCGGGCCAAGCCAACCAAGTAGCAGATTGGCACTCGAGGCACCTAAGGGATTTCAGTCTGTGGAAGCTGGATGTTCTGGTCTTCAGATGGCTGGACGGTCACTGGGGTCCGTTTTCGGTGGACCTCTTTGTGTCCCGTCTCGATCATCAGCTCCCGCGCTTCTTCAGCTGGAGACCCGACCCCCTAGCGGAGGCCACGGATGCTTTCCTTCAGGATTGGAGTCAGGAGAAGGGTTATGCCCTTCCTCGATGGTGGTGAGATTGGCAGCCCGGGTCCGGCTTCTGGGGGCAGAGGTGGTGGTGGTTATGCCATTTGGAGGTCTCAAGTGTGGTTTCCGCTTCTTCTGGAACTTTCTTGGGATTTTTCAATCCTACTCCCCCCGCTTCCTCGTCTTCTTCTGAATCCGGACAGGGAGCAACACCACCTCATTTGCCAAGGTTCTCTCCGCCTCATGGCATGGAGGCTTTCAGGAGATGCTGGGCGCTCCCAGGCCTTTCGGGATCGGCTCAGTGTCTCTTGTCAAAGGCCTGGGCAGACAGTACATCGAAGCGGTATCAGTCCGCTTGGACCAAGTGGTCTCGTTGGTGTCTTCAACGGGACTTGGATCCCATGGTCGCAGGCGTCGTTCCCTTCCTCAATTTCCTGGCGGATCTGGCTACCGAGGGCCTGGCTTACCGCTCCATTAATGTGATCTGTTCAGCGATTTCATCCACTCATTGCCCGGTGGATGGAGCCCCGATTGGGGAACATCCATTCGTCTGTCGCCTTTTGCGGGGTATCCTCCTGTCTCTGCCCCCAGAACCTCGGTACTCTGTCCTCTGGGATGTTAATTTGGTCTTAAATCTGTTCTTATCTTGGCAGCCGAATAGGTATCTTTCTTTGAAGGATCTTTCGGCCAAGCTAGCCATGCTGTTATGTCTCGTCTCCTGCCGCAGGGTTTCTGACATCCGGGCTTTGGACGTTACAGCGGGAGTTTTTTCCACGGAAGGGATTATCTTCACAGTAGGTCGTCGTACTAAGTCGGATTCTCGCACAATTTCATATTCTGCCTTCGCGGATGTGCTCAAGCTGTGTGTGGTGGACTGTCTGAAATCCTACCAGGATAGGACTATGGAATTGCGCCCGCTGGGCGAACGACAACTTCTTATTGCATTACGTAAACCGCACAAAGCTGTCTCTTCGCACACTATAGCCAGATGGGTGAGGTGGGTCATGCAAGAGGCAGGTATTGACATGAAACACTGCAGTTTGGGGCACATTCGGCTAGGGGTGCATTGGCTTCTAAGGCTTTCTCTCAGGGAGCTCGATTGGAAGACCATATGCGCGCAGCGGATTGGTCTTCTGATTCCACAATTAAGAGGTTTTATTTTAAACCGGTGGTGGATGTGGCACGGTTGGTGGTGAGTAAGCTTTGAACTAGCATAATCGGGCCTCCAGTCCTGACATAGAATCGAATTTTGCCTAGCATAAGTGACGGTAAGTTTCAATTCTATTAAGGACGCGGAGGCGAGGATTATCCCTCTCGTGCACGGTTAGTGCGAACCCACCCGTATGGACGTAAGTAAACTGTCTTCTTAAAGGTTGTTCGGTGGTGGGAGTACACTGACGTTGATAGTGAATGGCGAGATGTCTTGAACTTGGAAATAGTAACTCCTCGTGTTTTTTCATTATGTTGCAGGACATGATGGTGCAAAACAGGACCAATAGGATTCAGGCGTGACTTGCGCGAAGAAAGAGGAAGGCTTCACATAATGGAGGACCTTCCAGAAGAGTGCATGGACAATGAGGAAGGACTATGTTATGGTGTTCCCCCATGGATTGATGGGAGTTGATGTTCTTGGAACTATACGGTATTTGTTTTTGTTAGGACTAAATGATGATTTTCTTGATTTGTGAGAAAAATACATCTTTATTGCTTTTCTGGCTGCTGGGGTTTGAGTATAGAGAATAAAGCAAAGGAAGAAAATCATAATCCTCGCCTCCGCGTCCTTAATAGAATTGAAACGTACCGTCACTTATGCTAAGCAAATTTCGATTCCCCTTCATTTACTTCTTTTTGTTTTTTCCAAATTCTTCTTCTGACTGTGTGTCTGAAACCACACCTGCAAGGATGGAATTTGAGCTGTCCAACATGGATGCCTACAGTGCGGCCCAGTTCAAGGAGTTCTGGAAAGAGAAGTGATTTCCAGCAAAGAGCACCACCAGGAAGGTGAAGCTACAAGCGGTTCTAAGAGACTGTCCCCAGAGGAGCTGTCTGAAAGGAAGGAGGAGAGAGAGCTCAGGCTGGAGATGGAGAGACTCAGTATGGAAAAAAGAAACTGGGCATGGAGGCAGAACAAATGCTGATTGAGGCTGAGAGAGCTTTTGCACAGGAGAAGGCTTAGAGAGCCTTGTAGGAGAGATGATTAGCAATGGAGGTTTGAAGGATGGCCCATGAGCTAAGTCTCAGAAAGCTGGACATCAGAACTATGCAGGTGGAGGCCAGCAATAATGGTGGCAGCCTACCTACAGTGCCCTCTATAGACAAAAGGTCTGGTGCCTGACTTTATGTGGGATGACACTGACAAGTGGTTCTGACTTATGAGATTGCTTTACAGATCCACAGGATCCCTGAACAGGATTG
Source organism: Lissotriton helveticus (assembly GCF_964261635.1). Lineage (NCBI taxonomy): Eukaryota > Metazoa > Chordata > Amphibia > Caudata > Salamandridae > Lissotriton > Lissotriton helveticus. The sequence goes on from NC_136069.1 coordinate 194,980,441, forward strand.
GGAGGCTGGTCTGTGGAAGCATATCCCTAGAGAAGGGAGGGACACCCTATTGGCCCAAGAGAAGGGGGAGAGGACGAGGTATTCCCCAATGTACGAAGCCCTTTTCAGGATGTATGGCATTACCCTAGACGGTGAGCCACTGCTGTGCCAGAGGCTTTTTGGCCTGCTAGTTAGAAAGTCGAATTTCACCCAGATTGTCTCTATGTGAGTTCTCTTCAATTGCCTGGGGAATTCCTATTCCATCTTTGTACTTTATAGACAGGCATTTAGTTAAAATCACATATATAAGTTTCAAGGTGATTTGTGACTTTTCCATTTTCACCTGCTTCAAGGTAACTGCCACTGTCTGGGAGCTCTACTGTGTTTTGATTTTCATCGTGTTCTAGGTCATCTGTTCCAGTGGTTTTGAAGGCTGGAAATGTTGTACTGTGCATCGTTCTCCACCAAATCTTGTACTGCTCATTCATTTAATTGTGGCTTTCCTGAAGAAGGCACTTCTGTGCAGAAACACATGTAGATCTAAAGATGGAAGATTAGCATTTGTAAGCCACATTGCGATTTGAGTTCTGTATATAGTATTTAGTAGTTCCACATTTTGAGAGAAATATTATTCATTGTATATCAACAGATAACAAATATATTTGTATTCTTTTTGGGTGTGTATAGTATGACTGTAGATAGGAATGAAGTATGAAAGTGTAGGTGCCAATTTATGGAATATTAATATTGTTTTTTTTCTTTTTTATATTGTGGAAAGTATTATGTTATCTCAATTTAAACATGAATAAACATCAGTGTTGATAGTGACACCTCTTCTCTATTATTTGTCATGTTTATAGCTGTTATTTGTTGATCTTTAAGAGTTGCCATAGGTCTTCGCAAGCTGATTGGCTTACCCCAGAGACGTACATGACAGAACTTTAGGGACAGCCAGAAACTGGCCCAACAGACATGGCTGGAATGTTTGGATTCCTTTTCCAAAGCACTGGCTGGTTGGGTGAAGGGCAGTGAAGTAAAGGATAATCAGGGGCTGTACAATTTGATTGCAAAGGAGCACATGTTCAGTCTTTGTTTTGCAGATCTGCGCTAACACCCGATTGCTAGTTAGCTTACTGACTCCAGGGAGCTTGCGAAAGAAGTGGACCGCTGGGTCAGCATCAAAGTCCACAAGAAGGTATCCGGAGGGGGATCATCCTAAGGGTGGACAGGGTTCTCACCAGTAAAAGGAGGGGGGAGCCAAAATGAAATTTGGGGAACACATTGTCCCAGTTACTCTGGGAAACAACTTAGAGGTTCCTCTAGTGTCCCTGGGTGACAAAGAGATGGTGCAGAGAACTCACATGCCTAGTATGACTAGGAAATTCAGGCAGAGGTTCACCATCAATGGACAGTAGGTGGAGGCTCTGAAAGAAACTGGAGCCTGGATGATGACCATCAGATGTCAGCTGGTTAAATCAGAGCAGGTAATCCCTAATGTATTCCACCTAGGTGTTGCAGCTGACAATCATGAGAGTCACTAGCCAGTGTCTCTGGTTCCCTTGAGTGGGGTGTCTTAGGCTCTTTAAGGGGAGCTGTGAGTCAGTCCATGCCTGTGGATTGTCCGTTTGGAAATGACCTGGAGCACACCATCTGGAAGGAGGTGGAGCTCAGGTCGCAGTTGGAGATGTTAGGGTTGCCAGAGTGGGTGTGTCTGACCACATGGTCCATGGCCACCCGAGAGGGTAGTCAGAAAGACCTGAAGCCTGTAAGAATGAAACAGGCCCCTGCCAAAAAGAGGAAGGGCAAAGGGTGCGAAAACCCGCTCCTGAAACTCCTATGGTCCAGGAAGAGGCTGAACCTGAGGGGAATGCCCCAGTGTCTACAGGAGAGGAGGTTGCCACCCTGCGGAACTACATGAGCTGGCCAACTTGCGGCAGGAAGGGGTCTCACCAGGAAGGAAGGAGTTCCGCAAGGCACAGAAGTAGTGCCCCACTCTTGAGGGCCTACGGTGACAGGTTGAGGCACAGGAAGCTGGCGACACCTTTGGTGATTACCAGATCTACTGGGAGAACGGTCTCCTGTATAGCGAGTCTAAGGTTCCTGGGGCAACACTTGTTTTGGTGGTCCCTCAGTGCTGCAAGGCTTTTGTACTGGAGCTGGCTCGTGGCAGGTTATTTAGGGGCAGGACAAGACCTTTGACAGTCTTGTCCCCCAGCTTTATTTGCCTCAAATGAGAAGTACCTCAGACGCGTTCTGCAGGTCCTGTCTTACCTGCGAGGCAAGTGGCAACTCAGGAGGCAAGCGCAAGGTAACCCTCCAACCATTTCCTGTCATTGCCATCCCCTTTAAAAGTATGGGCATCAACATTTTTGGGTCTCTGAACCCCAAGACAGGCATTGGTAACAGGTTCATCCTAGTCTTTGTGGACCATGGCACCAGCTATACGGAGGCTATTCTTCTGTGAACGGTGACTGCGCCTGCAGTGGTCAGCGCACTTATGGGGATATTTCCCCTTATGAAATTTCCCAAGGAGGTGATGTCTTACCATGGTTTGTGTAGATATAGTCCATTGAAAATTCAATTTTCCAACTTAGAATTCTACGCATCACACAATGATAAACTGCTATCACAGGTGGATCATAATGCATTTAAGATTGTTTACCCACTTAACCTATCGAAAAATGCTACTAAGAACTTCAAACATAATCTAATCAAATGGTACCTCGAAACGCTTGTCTGATGCCTACTTTTGCACTTCAAAATATGTTGTGGTTAACAACCTAATCTCCTTCACTAACAGAAGAGCGCAATGGAGAAGAGTCTTAACTTCCATATTCCGATCCAAACCAATTTGGAAAACTCCTCACGGTTTCCAAATAACCATAATACTTAATCACTGGACTGAAATCTAGTACAGTTGACAAAATCTTTATGAAGATTACAAATACATTAGATAACACTGTACCATATGCTCTGCCAAATCAAAGTCTCTCCTCTGCTTTGAAACCTCACGCCACCTCTACTACTGCCTCCATCTCTGCCTCACTTACTCTGACTCAGCATAACCAGTTCCCTTGCATCAACGATGAAACCATGGTTGATGCACCAAGGCCTTGTATTACAATTAAAGACTACCCGAGTACCAACATGGGGGACTTGCCTGCTCCATTACTCACATGACATTGAAACGCAATGCACAACCCCCTAAAGCTTTCAACACAATTTGGGGAACTTCAGATCTATTAACTACTCTTCCTCTACATCACTTTCACCCAAATATGTGTCTCGCTCCTCCACTGTGTTTCCCAACCCATGGGTTTGAACAGCCCTACAACACAAAAGGTCTATCGATGAAACTAATCTGACAGCTCTCCCTACCCCTCTTCCACTCTCCACTTCCAGTTTCCCACCCACAAGCCTGCAACTTCCTGTCACCCCCAACTACTTACCTCTTTACCTAAGAGGAATCCACACTGTCTACCACCAATCCCTCTTCTGAGGGGTCTCATTTACTATCTACCCCTAGCCATCATCCCTCCATTGAGGATAAGCTGGCAGACCTCAAGCGTGATCTTCAACTAATTAAAGATGACCCTCAGAACATATTAAGCTTCTCGATGGAGAAGCTTTGGAATCCCAACATGACCTCTGACACTAATCAACCCAGCCTTCATGCAATGGTTAAACACCACTGGACAAAACCTTTGTCCATGGAAAACCTGTTGAATCTGATCTCGAACTCATTGCCACATTTTAATCACAACTCCAGGCCACAAAGGATTACTGACTATCGGCATCTCCATCGTGTCATACGCGGATGACACGCAATTAGTCTTCTCAATCTCAGACACCCTTAACTCTGATAATCGACAGCTTGTTCCCTGCCTTGAGAAAATTGGATCTTGGATGGCGGACTGTAAACGTAAGTTAAATGGCGACAAAACAGAACTGATGATTCTGGGAAACACACTCAATACCCGAACGGAAGTTCCTTGCCAAATCAGTTGGGGACCACCGCCTTCCCTCAAACCTGCCATAAAAAATCTTGGCATGTGGATAGATCAGAATCTCACAATGGAGACACAGGCCAAAAAGCTATCTGGCACCTGCTTTGGGACACTACGTCTGCTTAGGAAGATTATGTCCTTACTCCCGGAAGACGCAAGGAGCACAGTGGTTCAGGCCCTGGTGATCTCGAGGCTGGTCTACGGTAACTCCCTCTTCTTGGGCTCTCCCAAGTATGTAATCAACCGTCTTCAAATTGTTCAAAAAGCAGCAGCACGACTACTATTGAACGTACCCAGACGTCAATCAATTAAATCAAGACTGAAGGAACTGCACTGGCTTCCGGTTCAAGCCAGAATTAAGTTTAAATGCCTCAATCTGGCTCATTGTGCCATGCACGGAAGGGGTCCGGCACTCATTCAAAACCTGATTACTCACTACACACCCCAACGACAGCTCAGGTCAAGCTCAAAATTTCTCATGAAGGATACCGTAACAAAAAGAGCCAGATGGGGTGGAAGGTCTTTTTCCGATCTGATACCTATGCTCTGGGACAGCCTAGATTCAGACATCCGATCCACCCAAGAAGAAGCACAGTTCAGGAAAAAACTTAAGACCTGGCTCTTTGCACAGGATTAATACCTACTCCCGCTAAAACTGCCTCATTAGCGCTGAGATGCCCAAGGGTAGTCACGCGCTCCATAAATCCTATAAACATCAACATAAACATATTTGTTGATGCTAACATTCACTCCCTTCTACTATCTTACAACACTTATTGTAGTGATTCATCACCCTCACTATTAAATATCCAAACTATTCCCTCCAACCAGTTAGAGAATCCAATGTCAGTCTCAGAACAATGAACAAGGATAATTAATTCATCAGCTGTCCCCACATCACACCTAGAAGACGTAGTAACTAAATCTCACATTAAATTGACACTTCTTAACTGCAGGTCAGCGGTAAGGCACGCAGCTGATATTGCTGATCTCATACTTACACAAGAACTGGACTTCCTGATCTTAATAGAAACTTTGCTCAATTATACCTCCTCACCAATTTTGGACATTTTGTTCCCCCCAAATATGACATCATCAGACCTGTTAAAGTTGGGGGAGACATAGCATGCAACTTTCGCTCAATTCTCACCCTGAGACATACAAACTGCCTCAATGTCCACCTTATGAACACCTGGGCATCGAAATCTGGAACAATGACAAGATAGTTTGTACACTCCACATGCTCTATCACTCCCAGGTTATAATCTACATTTCATTGAACAAATAATGGAGACCATATCCTCTAGCTCTGACCAATTCCCTAACCATATCGTCCTTCGGGATTTCAACTTACACTGGAACAACACAAATGATCCCTTACTGTAAACCTTCAAGGCTTTCATCTCCAACCAAAACTTCACCCAGTCCTGCAATGGACCTACCCACAGCAAGGGCTCCACTATCGATGTAACCATTTTCTCATCTTGGAAAGGGTGCTGATTAGACAAGGACAACCTCGTTAGACTGGACAATGATCTTGAGATCTGAGAAACATCAACGTAAATGATCTAATCTACATTAGTAATAAACTACTTCCTCTGCCCCCTAACATGACAAATCTGGATGGCCTTACTGGACATTACATCCACTCCATGACAGATATATTCGACTCATTTGCCCCAAAGCAACTCCAAAGGATTACCAGCAAACATTCCAAACCCTGGTTCAATTGCTCCCTTAACGATGAACGACTCAAACCAAGGCTGGCAGAGAGATCATGCAGAAACGCTCCTTCCATAATAAACCTCAAGCAGATGAGGATGACAAGAAGTGCGTATAACAAACATATCTGTAGCGCCAAAGCTGATCACTTTAGGTCACAGCTTGATAATGCCAAAAACAGACCAAAAAAAGCTTCAAAATCATCAAACAACAAGCTAAACACTCAACTAACCAACACTCTGCACTCAAAGACTCTTTCCCTAGCGGTGAGAAGTTCTATGCACACTTCATTGAAAAGACAAGAAAGATTGAATTAGAACTGCAACTCACCTCACCAAGGGGCCCATTAGTATGTCGGCCGGATCGCCACCACTTGCATGGCGGTGGCAACCCGCCCGACATTTCCTCCTGCCCGCATGCAAATTCCCCCGCCATATTACTATAGCTTGGGGGACCCCAGCGGTCGGAAAGACCGTCAGCCGATTATCCGCCCGGTCGATGAGTCGACTGGGCAGAAAAGCTGTTAATATGGTGGCCGTGTCTGGTAGACATCGGCATCCATATTAAGATACATACGGGTTTTGCCATTTCCACCATGGAAAGGCATGCGGTTTTCAACATTGGGGGCCCTTAGCGGGCCACCAGGTATTCTGGGGAGTGCATATGGGGGTACCTATGGTTCCCCCCTGCATTTTAATGTACAACGTGGCGGGCACCGCGCGAAGCCTGTCATGTTGCGCATTGAAATGCACATCTTACATTTTTGGTATTGCGGCGGGCGGTGCTTTTAGCACCCCCGCCACAATGTTAAACATGCTAGTCGAGGGACTGCCGTATGCTTTGCGGGCGGCCCCATTTCCCAGGGCGATGGCGGGTGGACTTTGTCCGCCCGCCATACTAATGAGCCCCCAAATGTGCAAAAAATGAATCGTGGAATACCTTTATACTACCAGAAGATGCTGAGGTACTCAAAATTATAACTTCATTAAAACCTTCAAATCATTTCATTGATCCTCTTCTCGCCAAGTTCTGCAAAGGGGTTAGATCTTACATTCTCACACTCTGGTCTAAGATTGTCCATGAAGCTCTCATGCAGGGTATGATTCCTGATGGACTCAAAATAGCACAAGTCACCTCCATTCCAAAGAAGCCAAATGCAGACTTTTCTGATCCTAACAACTTCGAATCAATTTTATATGTCATGACATTAGACAAACTACTTGAGAAATGGGTACACACACAACTCTGTAATCACATCAAACACTATTGAATTTCCCTCAGGATGATGGGGGACAGAATAATGCAAAGCAACACCGGGTTGCCCATAGTATCTCGGTAAGCCTTAGAGGCAAAAGCCGGTACCTGATCTGAGTGGAATGCTGCTTCTGCATAAGTACCAATAATGACTTGCACATTTTTAATAACAGTTTAAGCGTCAGGTTATCACTGTGACCACACCCATATCAACAGAGAACAAGAATCAACTGCCACTAAGATATATTCAAAGGTATCAACTAAATAGAGTGGTCTGGAATTATCTAAAAAGACACATTGTAATGGCTTATTGGAAACAAAAAGAGGTGTCGGTGGTGGGCTTGCAATGGTGGAACTTTTATTTTGTTGACAGATGTCGGAACTAATGATAACATTTTTAATCTATTTATAAAGACCCTGTCACCAGTAACATTTTAATAGTAAAGAAACTGTGTCCGGAACACCAGTATGGGTAGATGTTAATCCCTCATGAGCAGCTATTATTATCTCTATCATGTGGTCCCTACTGGTATCACTCGATTACCCACCTTGGGAATGAGGGCACCAGGTATATTTTGTGGACTCAATAGATAGGAGCATTTTGCTGAATAGCCTTTAGTTAAGGGCTCATTAATAGTCGAAGCAGTGACCACAACCATTATGTCATCTTCGATCCTTATATGTGAACAAGTAAATGCAGCTACAAAACAGTCTGAACAGCCTCCTTGGATTATCCCTCCCGTGCACGGTTAGTGCGAACCCACCCGTATGGACGTAAGTAAACTGTCTTCCTAAAGGTTGTTCGGTGATGGGAGTACACTGACGTTGATAGTGAATGGCGAGATGTCTTGAACTTGGAAATAGTAACTCCTCATGTTTTTTCATTATGTTGCAGGACATGATGGTGCAAAACAGGACCAATAGGATTCAGGCGTGACTTGCGCGAAGAAAGAGAAGGCTTCACATAATGGAGGACCTTTTAGAAGAGTGCATGGACAACGTAGAAGGACTATGTTATGGTGTTCCCCCATGGATTGATGGGAGTTGATGTTCTTGGAACTATACGGTATTTGTTTTTGTTAGGACTAAATGATGATTTTCTTGATTTGTGAGAAAAATACATCTTTATTGCTTTTCTGGCTGCTGTGGTTTGAGTATAGAGAAATAGCGAAGGAAGACAATCATAATCCTCGCCTCCGCGTCCTTAATAGAATTGAAACGTACCGTCACTTATGCTAGGCAAATTTCGATTCCCCTTAATTTACTTCTTTTTGTTTTTTCCAAATTCTTCTTCTGACTGTTGTCTGAAACCACACCTGCAAGGATGGAATTTGAGCTGTCCAACATGGATGCCTACAGTGCGGCCCAGTTCAAGGAGTTCTGGAAAGAGAAGTGATTTCCAGCAAAGAGCACCACCAGGAAGGTGAAGCTACAAGCGGTTCTAAGAGACTGTCCCCAGAGGAGCTGTCTGGTGTAAGAAAGATAATACTAAGCTCACTAGACACTTCTTGGAGAAAGCACACACGGAGTGTGACCTGAAATGGACAGTTTTGGAGGTCCTAAATAAAAAAGAGACTAACCAAGTTCATGCTCTACATGTAAGAGAGCAACGGTGGGTGTATAGACTCAATACTGCAAAAACTGGCCTTAATGATGACATTCCCTGGCTTCAAATGAATTGAGAAAATTATATATAAATCACCCACAGTTCTTCAAGGTCTCTTGTTTTGAGAATCAAATCGAGTTCCAATAATGAGCATGGGTACCATTGTGAAAATATGTACATCGACTTATAATATCTACACCTGGGGTTTAGTACCGCGTGGTCCATTGGGACTACAATCTGGTTGTTGATAAATCCATTTTCCAAAAAAGAACACTCTATGTGCCCTCATCAGCAACGTGAAAATTTGAAACTACCCCTGTGCATCTCTCAAAATGTCAGTTCCGAGTATAAATATGATTGGTAGCGCTATTTCGGTGGGTGTTAACACAATAAATAAATAACAAATTAATCCACCGAGCACTCTAAAATCAAATTCAGTCCACAGGAAGTATATCCTTCTTCAGTCTTTTCTTTATTCAAAAACTCTTCTTCATCCAAATTAAATTTCAGCAGACAGCCTACACGTGTTTCGTCTAAGTCCGTCTTGGACAAGAGACTTCTTCAGGGCTGTAGGATTACAATATTTACAACTTAGGTGTGATCATTTTCATATACAGAAATAGGTTATTCTCATTTTAAAGAGAAAACCACCGAGTTTGTGTATAGTATAGTAAAGACATCTCATATAGACCCTAATGCCAAGCATAAAACAAAAGTCACCAAGTGCAAAAGTAGAAAAAAGTCAGTATAAATTAAGGATGACCAGTAGAAAAATCCTAAAGAGTTTTATAAAAACAGACTTATGATGTGTTATCATTATTACACATACCAGTTCAGATTCAAATTGTCAATGAGAGATCTATCCACCAGTTCGGTCTAGCGTTAAAGCTGTAACAACATATAAACAACAATTTTCCTGTCACGAGCCACATCCCATGTCTTTAGTATCATCATTTAGCCTTACGATTGTCACCATAGTTCTTAAAGCTCACCTCATTAAGCTCACCTCGTATTTAGAAGTAGTAATTCTGTAGCACGATATCATAAATGTATGTAGGTTTCCCTTTTCCCTTTTCAGTATTCGTTCTGCTACAATGGTAATTTATGATAACAGTATAAGTAACCATTTGATTGTTATAGTTTGCACAGTACACAATCTCTCGTTATTAGACAATAGGGAGCCCTTATTTAGTACTTAAGTCAATAGCTCACCTCATTAAGCTCTCCTCGTATTGAGAGGTAGTAATTCTGTAGCATATATGCATGTAGGTTTCCCTTTTCCCTTTTCCAGTATTCGTTCTGCTACAATAGTAATTTATGATAACAGTATAAGTATCCATTAAGTTGTTATAGTTTGCACAGTACACAATATCTCATTATTAAACAGTTGAGTGCCCCTATTTAGTACTTTCGGTCAATAGCGGTAAAAGGGTATAGTTATTAGAGTTCTATCGTATTAAATTATTTTTATCACGAATCTCAGTAGCAATCAATTAATATCTACAACAGAATGTATATGTAATGAGATTAGTGATATAGCCCATACCGTAAAGCTGTGAGTATGCCGCTACGTTATCAACATCCTCATCCTCGTTCTTGTAATCGATTATCCCAGTCTTTAGTTCTACAAAATAAATTCAATCTGGCTTAGTATCCCTGATTATTAGTGCTTTATGATTAATCAACATGCTGCCCATTGCACTCACCGTAACTACTTCTGTCATCTCCGTATTTTCTCGCGTGCTACGCGAGCGCCATCTTGTAGTGGCCTTTTATAAGTACAAGTGCAGATCAAGTACGGGCGCCATCTTTGCCTAGTATTTTCTCGCGTGCTACGCGAGCGCCATCTTGTAGTGGCCTTTTATAAGTACAAGTGCAGATCAAGTACGGGCGCCATCTTTGCCTAGTCATTATCGTTATTAAGTCCTATATTATAAGATTCTTACATTTATTTTTATCAAATCGAAATTATTTGTTTAACGTAACGTAAGCTAGGCATATTATTATGTTGTCCAGAAAGTATTTAAATAATCATATTTTAGCGAGCCGTTTACAGGCGCCATCTTTGCCTAGTCTAAGTTACTCTTGGATCTCGTTTCTATAGTTTGCAAAGATGCCCATCACTAAAAGTTCCCTAGGGACTTTAGTTTAGGTGTATAAACACATCATAGTTGATCCTTATCAACATTCATCCTACTATCCTAATTTATTTTAAACTCTACATTCACTATTGTTAAGTGTATATATATTTTTTACTCAGGGATATATCGAGACCAGATTGAGCTATTTTTAACGTGACAATTACCCCTATACCTCATTCTTATCTCGTGTACCTCTAACATCATGGGTTGCAGTTCGTGACATGATCATGTGTTCTAAGTTCTAGATTACATAGATTACAGTAAAAAGGCAGATAGATTCAGGTAAGAATCGAGAATAACATTGTAGTCTAGGTTTCATAAGGTTCTAGTTACCATAGAATATCGTAGTTAGGAAGATAGGTTCAGGCAGTATGAATAGGGAATAATATTGCATAGTTAAAATACAGTCTCAGTAATGCACAATTTCAACATACATAGAAGGGGTATACTTCAATCTTGGCCTAAATAATATTCAAATTCATTATCTATATTTAGGCCGAGTTCTACCGCTTTAAGTTTCATTAGCCACATAACTTCTCTGCGTCGTAGTTGAATCGTTCTGTTGCCACCTCTAGGGTCTCTTTTAACATGATCAATACCATGGTAGCTAAATGTATGTTTCTCTTTGTCACCATGGTTTCTAACCATATGCGAAGCTACCGGGTAACGTGTATCTCCTGTTTTCAGTGCCCTGAAATGCTCCACCATTCTTTCTTTCAGTTTTCTAATCGTGCTACCCACATAAATCTTTTTGCAGGTGCACGCAATTACATAAACAACAAATGTTGTATCACTGTTGATAAAGTGGTCAATGATATGTTCACCAGTATCATTATAGTTAAATGACTTAACTTTCTTCATGGCCCATCTGCAAGAGCTAAATTTTCCACATTTGTGAAATCCTTTTCTGCTGGTAGTCAGCCAGTCAGGTTCTGATGTACTTATAGGGTAACTCGGGCTTACATAATTAGAGATTGTACGTCCTTTTCTAAATGTTACTCCTGGCGTCTTTCCTACATATTGGAGAAGGTCTTTATCCAGGCTCAGTAAGTGCCAGTGTCTCTTCAGTATACTAAACAGGTGTGCACTCTCAGAGCTGTAATTTGTAATCATTCTTACTCTAGTTTGTTTCGGGGTTTCATTACTGGATTTAATACTAAGTATTTTATTCCTTGTCAGTTTCCTAGCCCTCTCAATAGATTTCGTTATAACTTTATTCTGATAACCTCGTTTCAGAAATCTATTTGAGAGGTCTACCAGATTATCCTCAAAATCAATTTAATTGGTGCAATTTCGCCTTGCTCTTACCATCTCCCCGTAAGGGATAGCATTCTTTTGACTATTGGGGTGGCAGCTTTTGGCATGCAGTACAGCATTGCAGCTAGTTGGCTTCCTAAACATACGACTGCATAATTTTCCATTACTTGTGAACAGCTCTATATCTAAAAAGGTTATATTATTTACACTATAGTTAGTTGTAAATTCAAGATTCAAGCCGTTGTCATTAATATACTCAAAGAATTCTTTCAATTTATTTTCAGAGCCTGTCCATATTAACAGACAATCGTCTATATATCTTCCCCAGTAATGGATGTACTGTATCCATTTTTCACCAGATGGGCCCCAGATTCTCTCCGCCTCGAACCTCCCCATGAAGAGGTTCGCAAAGGAAGGAGCGAATCTGGAACCCATCGCAGTACCAAGACGTTGTCTGAACCATTGTCCATCGAATAGAAAAACATTATTGTGTAATACCATCTCTGTCATTTTAAGTACCATCTGTGTATGATCGTATAATTCGGCTGGTCTTCTACTTAAAAAATAGTCAAGAGCTTTTATTCCCAGATCATGGTCTATATTCGAATACAGAGACACTACATCTAGTGTCACTAGAATCATCCTTTCATCCCACACCAGGTCTTGTAGTAGATTCAATACATGCTTGGTATCCTCAATGAAGGATGGTAAATTGCGGACATACATTTGTAAAAATGTATCTACATATGGGATAGCCGTTCTGTAGGGCCCCCTATCCCTGAAATAATAGGCCTTCCTGGGGGGTTGTCTCTGCATTTATGTATCTTGGGTAGAGTATACATACATGGGGCCCTTGGTGCAGTGACCCTCAGGTATGTGTACTCGTCATGATCTAATAACGTTAAATCATACCAGATTTTGAGTTGATCATTAATTGCCTTTGTCAAGAATACTAAGGGATTACTAGTTATTTTTTCATAGTATTTGGCATCATTCAGTTGTAACATTACTCCCCTTTTGTAGTCAACAGTATTAAGTATAACTACATTTCCTCCCTTATCGGCTCTGCGTATGGTTATCTCTGGATTGCAAGTAAGTTCCTTAAGTGCAGACCTTTCCCCTTTTGTTAGATTATCCTTGTATTTTACATAATGCTTGCGATCGATCTCTTTATCAATGTCTGAGTTAACAGTTCTATAGAATGCTTCTATAGTACTACCAGATGTAATAGTTGGTGTCCACTTTGATTTTTCCTTCAGTCCACTCTTCTCACTGAGAAACCTATCTAATTCTAAATCCTCCAACAGTTTAATCATAGTAACGGGATCATCTTCTTTCTCAGTGATGGAGAGTAGTAATTGAGTCTCTTTCAATTCTTGGATTGTGATATTACTCAAAGGTTTTATTCTTACATCTTTTGGTTTTTCTTGTACAGTAGCAAAATACTTCTTGAGTTTTAATTTTCTTACAAATCTGAACAGGTCTATTTTCGTCATATACCAATCAGAGTTAGCCATAGGACAGAGAAACCCATACCTTTGCTAAGTAAACAAATCATATCATCAGATAGTTCCATGGACGACAGATTAACAATCTCAATATCTCCAATATCTTTGACATCAGTTTGAATTATGGTTTCCACGATCTTGTTCTCATCCCTACTCTTTCTGCCTGATCTCCTACCACCCCTCCCACCTCTCTTTGTTTTTTTACATTTGTATCTCTGTTCCTCTCCAAGTCCCTGTTCCCTCGTCTCAGTCTGTGAACCTCGTCTAAAAAAGTTGTCTCTGGTGTAGAGGAAGTTGTTGGTTCTAAGTTATCTTCATTCTCACTACTTGATACATTACTAGACTCTGGTTCTATCTCACTAGATGATGGGGTGCCGCTCTTTCGTTTGGTGATAGATGCACTCTTCATTAAGTAATCAAATCTTTTAGCGAAAGTGTAAATGCGACCAGATGTATAATCTTTTTCGCCGCGTTTAAGCTTTCTTGCTTTCCTTTGTTTAATCTCATTCTGCAGCTCACTCAATATCTCATCTAAGATGGTATAGTTTTTTATTGTTGCTTCTGGAAGGTTTAATTCTTTGATCTCTTCTTCTATTTTAGAGATCTCAACGAGCAACTTCGCAATTTTCCTTTCCGCATTTTCAATCAAAATGGCAATAAGGTTTCTAGAGTTAGAGTTAAGTTCTTTCTCCCAGGCTATATATAGATCAGGTTCTAGATCTTCATATGTTGGTATGATTTGCGATCTTAATCCTCGAGGGATTCTATTCAGTTTTAAATACTGCTTTAAAGTTGCAGCATCCCACCATTTATTGAGTTCGGTTCGTTTAAGTGACTCCAGTTTAGTGAACTTGGCTCTAAGGCCTACCTTACTAGTCTGTTTAGATGGTCTCATAGCGTTGCCTATAGATCCGCCTGAGACTAAGTTTTCAAAGAGTTGTTCTGCTTCCTTATCTCTATTCATATTCCTCTGCGGCTGCTCCTAAGTTTTTACAAACATAAGCAATTGACAACAACTTCTTGGAGCGCACAGCAAATTAAGGACAATTTTTGTCAAACAAAGTAAGTTCGGTGCTCCAGGTAGATGTGAGCCTGTTGCCTCGACTCCAAACAAGACCACAAAGTGATCCGACAAATCACAAATTAATCCACCGAGCACTCTAAAATCAAATTCAGTCCACAGGAAGTATATCCTTCTTCAGTCTTTTCTTTATTCAAAAACTCTTCTTCATCCAAATTAAATTTCAGCAGACAGCCTACACGTGTTTCGTCTAAGTCCGTCTTGGACAAGAGACTTCTTCAGGGCTGTAGGATTACAATATTTACAACTTAGGTGTGATCATTTTCATATACAGAAATAGGTTATTCTCATTTTAAAGAGAAAACCACCGAGTTTGTGTATAGTATAGTAAAGACATCTCATATAGACCCTAATGCCAAGCATAAAACAAAAGTCACCAAGTGCAAAAGTAGAAAAAAGTCAGTATAAATTAAGGATGACCAGTAGAAAAATCCTAAAGAGTTTTATAAAAACAGACTTATGATGTGTTATCATTATTACACATACCAGTTCAGATTCAAATTGTCAATGAGAGATCTATCCACCAGTTCGGTCTAGCGTTAAAGCTGTAACAACATATAAACAACAATTTTCCTGTCACGAGCCACATCCCATGTCTTTAGTATCATCATTTAGCCTTACGATTGTCACCATAGTTCTTAAAGCTCGCGAGAAAATACTAGGCAAAGATGGCGCCCGTACTTGATCTGCACTTGTACTTATAAAAGGCCACTACAAGATGGCGCTCGCGTAGCACGCGAGAAAATACGGAGATGACAGAAGTAGTTACGGTGAGTGCAATGGGCAGCATGTTGATTAATCATAAAGCACTAATAATCAGGGATACTAAGCCAGATTGAATTTATTTTGTAGAACTAAAGACTGGGATAATCGATTACAAGAACGAGGATGAGGATGTTGATAACGTAGCGGCATACTCACAGCTTTACGGTATGGGCTATATCACTAATCTCATTACATATACATTCTGTTGTAGATATTAATTGATTGCTACTGAGATTCGTGATAAAAATAATTTAATACGATAGAACTCTAATAACTATACCCTTTTACCGCTATTGACCGAAAGTACTAAATAGGGGCACTCAACTGTTTAATAATGAGATATTGTGTACTGTGCAAACTATAACAACTTAATGGATACTTATACTGTTATCATAAATTACTATTGTAGCAGAACGAATACTGGAAAAGGGAAAAGGGAAACCTACATGCATATATGCTACAGAATTACTACCTCTAAATACGAGGAGAGCTTAATGAGGTGAGCTATTGACTTAAGTACTAAATAAGGGCTCCCTATTGTCTAATAACGAGAGATTGTGTACTGTGCAAACTATAACAATCAAATGGTTACTTATACTGTTATCATAAATTACCATTGTAGCAGAACAAATACTGAAAAGGGAAACCTACATACATTTATGATATCGTGCTACAGAATTACTACTTCTAAATACGAGGTGAGCTTAATGAGGTGAGCTTTAAGAACTATGGTGACAATCGTAAGGCTAAATGATGATACTAAAGACATGGGATGTGGCTCGTGACAGGAAAATTGTTGTTTATATGTTGTTACAGCTTTAACGCTAGACCGAACTGGTGGATAGATCTCTCATTGACAATTTGAATCTGAACTGGTATGTGTAATAATGATAACACATCATAAGTCTGTTTTTATAAAACTCTTTAGGATTTTTCTACTGGTCATCCTTCATTTATACTGACTTTTTTCTACTTTTGCACTTGGTGACTTTTGTTTTATGCTTGGCATTAGGGTCTATATGAGATGTCTTTACTATACTATACACAAACTCGGTGGTTTTCTCTTTAAAATGAGAATAACCTATTTCTGTATATGAAAATGATCACACCTAAGTTGTAAATATTGTAATCCTACAGCCCTGAAGAAGTCTCTTGTCCAAGACGGACTTAGACGAAACACGTGTAGGCTGTCTGCTGAAATTTAATTTGGATGAAGAAGAGTTTTTGAATAAAGAAAAGACTGAAGAAGGATATACTTCCTGTGGACTGAATTTGATTTTAGAGTGCTCGGTGGATTAATTTGTGATTTGTCGGATCACTTTGTGGTCTTGTTTGGAGTCGAGGCAACAGGCTCACATCTACCTGGAGCACCGAACTTACTTTGTTTGACAAAAATTGTCCTTAATTTGCTGTGCGCTCCAAGAAGTTGTTGTCAATTGCTTACGACAATAAATAAATACACCTTCTTCGAACGAAAGGTACACGGATATAAATTTAAATACAGCATAAAACATTTGCCAGATAGAGATCCACTCTAACTCGCTTTGAATTCTACTTGGGAAGAATATCACGAGTGTTACTATGCTGACGAAATGCAGTCCGTGTTGTGCGTCTCTCTAATCTAGCACACCCCAAAACCATTTTTAGCCTATCACACTAGGGCATTGGGTTTCCTAGCTACCGTGTACAAACATATAGGCATGAGCATTATCGTGCAGGACCAACTGACCTATCACAGCCACGGTGTGCGTCACCACGTACGACAGGCACACGCGGCTGTGACTCCGGATGCCGGGAACGTCATAACATGACGACGGAGCACTTACAACGGGCTCTTGCACACACCCGGGGTCAGTCATGATCGGCTACTCTCCGACCGGCTTCACTTCCCAGACACAGGAAACCCTACGTCAGAGACGTGCGCCCGTACACAGGTGCAGCTCGTTTCTGAGTAATGGCTCGGCAGCCCTGCCCAGAACGCAACTATATAAACGGAAGGTTCACAGAGCCATTTCATCCACGGGGAGGAGGTGAGGCGCACGCTGTAGGTGAACCTACGAGAGCTACACTGACTTATGGTGAGTCCTTGCCCTTTTAGGCCAGCAACGATCTCTCAGACCGCATTAATGTGGCACTGTGAATCATTTTCTCTAGCTTACGTTAGTTGTTTGTTTCTTCTTTCTCCTCGACATAGTGTGGTCACAGGCACTTCCTGAGGACATCGCTTCCCCCTCCCATGGGGCAAGTTAACCCTCTTTAAGGGTAAGACATACAATTTTTGCTACCTACGCAGTTCTCAACATTGTTTTGAGTACTGGTACATCCACTATTCCATAATTTAGTATATGGATGACACTAGCTACAGACCTTATTCACAAAATTGTGATTAGTCATTTTAACATGCACTTCTCTCTCTTTTATATATCACACACAGGTCCATGGACCCATCTAGTGGATAATGATACTGATCCTACCCACGGAGTGGCACTGCCAAAACGTTTGGTAAGATTGGAGCCCCTGTTGTATTTGGTCCTGACGAATGCCATGTACCCATAAGGACAAATTGGCAGAAACATGTTGACCACCTCTTAAAAAACCTCACAGCGGTGATGGGATAATAGTGTCCTTATTCACCGCATCACTTGTTTTTAAATCCACACAGTCTCCCGTTGAATAAAGGATGTATGGGTGCACTGTGATGGCTTTTTAAATCATTCCTCACTCTGGGCCCCCACTCACTTAGAAGTGCATCCCTGTCTCCAGGTGCATGCCCGTCCTCCATCAAACGCGGTTTTTGGAGGGCGAGGACTGGCAGATGATGAAGCATGACTCCGGGTGGAGTGTGATGCCAGTCTATCACTTTTTGTGAGATGCCCAATAACTAGTGGGCAACTCACCCTTTATGACTTAGGTCTTATCCTGGGAACGGTCTCTATTGTGTATATCAGATTTGTTTGGAGGCTGACCGTCTTCCAGCACCCTACTGCCTCTTGTTCCCTCCTCAGGCTACCGCCTGAGAAACTCTTGTGATTTCTGCCTACAGTGCGGCCCAGTTCAAGGAGTTCTGGAAAGAGAAGTGATTTCTAGCAAAGAGCACCACCGGGAAGGTGAAGCTACAAGAGGTTCTAGGAGACTGTCCAAAGAGGAGCTGTCTGAAAGGAAGGAGGAGAGAGAGCTCAGGCTGGAGATGGAGAGACTCAGTATGGAAAAAAGAAACTGGGCATGGAGGCAGAACAAATGCTGATTGAGGCTGAGAGAGCTTTTGCACGGAAGAAGGCTTAGAGAGCATTGTAGGAGAGATGATTAGCAATGGAGGTTTGAAGGATGGCCCATGAGCTAAGTCTCAGAAAGCTGGACATCAGAGCTATGCAGGTGGAGTCCAGCAATAATGGTGGGAGCATACCTACAGTGCCCTCTATAGACAAAAGGTCTGGTGCCTGACTTTGTTATGTGGGATGACACTGACAAATGGTTCTGACTTATGAGATTGCTTTACAGATCCACAGGATCCCTGAACAGGATTGGGAGGCTAGTCTGTGGAAGCATATACCTAGAGAAGGGATGGACACCCTATTGGCCCAAGAGAAGGGGGAGAGGACGAGGTATTCCCCATTGTAGGAAGCCCTTTTCAAGATGTATGGCATTACCCTAGACGGTGAGCCACTGCTGTGCCAGAGGCTTTTTGGCCTGCTAGTTAGAAAGTCGAATTTCACCCAGATTGTCTCTATATGAGTTCTCTTCAATTGCCTGGGGAATTCCTATTCCATCTTTGTACTTTATAGACGGGCGTTTAGTTAAAATCACACACATTCATAAGGTGCCGCATACCGTTGCTGTGGTACATATAGCTTCCCAATTTCTCACTATATATAAGTTTCAAGGTGATTTGTGACTTTTCCATTTTCACCTGCTTCAAGGTAACTGCCACTGTCTGGGAGCTCTACTGTTTTTTGATTTTCATCGTGTTCTAGGTCATCTGTTCCAGTGGTTTTGAAGGATTGAAATGTTGTACTGTGCATCGTTCTCCATCAAATCTTGTACTGCTCATTCATTTAATTGTGGCTTTCCTGAAGAAGGCACTTCTGGGCAGAAACACATGTAGATCTAAAGATTGAAGATTGGCATTTGTAAGCCACATTGCGATTTGAGTTCTGTATATAGTATTTAGTAGTTCCACATTTTGAGAGAAATATTATTCATTGTATATCAACAGATAACAAATATATTTGTATTCTTTTTGGGTGTGTATAGTATGACTGTAGATATGAATGAAGTATGAAAGTGTGGGTGGCAATTTATGGAATAATAATAACGTTTTTTTTCTTTTTTATATTGTGGAAAGTATTATGTTATCTCAATTTAAACATGAACAAACATCAGTGTTGACAGTGACACCTCTTCTCTATTATTTGTCATGTTTATAGCTGTTATTGGTTGATCTTGGAGTTGCCATAGGTCTTCGCAAGCTGATTGGCTTACCCCAGAGACGTACATGGCAGAACTTTAGGGACAGACAAAAACTGGCCCAACAGACATGGGTGGAATGTTAGGATTCCTTTTCCAAAGCACTGGCTGGTTGGGTGAAGGGCAGTGAAGTATAGGATAATCAGGGGCTGTACAATTTGATTGCAAAGGAGCACATGTTCAGTCTTTATTTTGCAGATATGCGCCAACACCTGATTGCTAGTTAGCTCACTGACTCCAGGGAGCTTGCGTAAGAAGTGGACCACTGTGTCAGCATCAAAGTCCACAAGAAGGTATCTGGCGGGGGATCACCCTAAGGGTGGACAGGGTTCTCACCAGTAGAAGGAGGGGGGATCCAAAAATAAAACTTGGGGAAGACATTGTCCCAGTTACTGTGGAGAACAATATAGAGGTTCCTCTAGTGTCCCTGGGTGACAAAGAAATGGTGCAGAGAACTCGCATGCCTAGTAAGACTAGGACATTCAGGCAGAGGGTCACCATCAATGGACAGTAGGTGGAGGCTCTGAAAGAAACTGGAGCCTGGATGATGACCATCAGATGTCAGCTGGTTAAATAAGAGCAGGTAATCCCTAATGTATTCCACCTAGGTGTTGCAGCTGACAATCATGAGAGTCACTAGCCAGTGTCTCTGGTACCCTTGAGTGGGGTGTCTTAGGCTCTTTAAGGGGAGCTGTGAGTCAGTCCATGCCTGTGGATTGTCTGTTTGGAAATGACCTGGAGCACACCATCTGGAAGGAGGTGGAGCTCAGGTCGCAGTTAGAGATGTTAGGGTTGCCAGAGTGGGTGTGTCTGACCACATGGTCCATGGCCACCCGAGAGGGTAGTCAGAAAGACCTGAAGCCTGTAAGAATGAAACAGGCCTCTGCCAAAAAGAAGAAAGGCAAAGGGTGTGAAAACCCGCTCCTGAAACTCCTATGGTCCAGGAAGAGGCTGAACCTGAGGGGAATGCCCCAGTGTCTACAGGGGAGGAGGTTGCCACCCTGGGGAAACTACATGAGCTGGCCAACTTGTGGCAGGAAGGGGTCTCACCAGGAAGGAAGGAGTTCCGCAAGGCACAGAAGTAGTGCCCCACTCTTGAGGGCCTACGGTGACAGGTTGAGGCCCAGGCAGCTGGCGACACCTTTGGTGATTACCAGATCTACTGGGAGAACGGTCTCCTGTATAGCGAGTCTAAGGTTCCTGGGGCAACACTTGTTTTGGTGGTCCCTCAGTGCTGCAAGGCTTTTGTACTGGAGTTGGCTTGTGGCAGGTTATTTAGGGGCAGGACAAGACCATTGACAGGCTTGTCACCCAGCTTTATTTGCCTCAAATGAGGAGTACCTCAGACGCGTTCTGCAGGTCCTGTCTTACCTGCGAGGCAAGTGGCAACTCAGGAGGCAAGCGCAAGGTAACCCTCCAACATTTCCTGTCATTGCCATCCCCTTTAAAAGTTTGGGCATCAACATTTTTGGGTCTCTGAACCCCAAGACAGCCATGGGAAACAGGTTCATCCTGGTGTTGGTGGACCATGGCACCCGCTATGCGGAGGCTATTCCTCTGTGAACGGTGACTGCGCCTGCAGTGGCCAGCGCACTTATGGGGATATTTCCCCTTATGAAATTTCCCAAGGAGGTGGTGTCTTACCATGGTTTGTGTAGATATAGTACATTGAAAATTCAATTTTCCAACTTAGAATTCTACGCATCACAGAATGATAAAACTGCTTTTACAGGTGGATCACAATGCATTTAAGATTGTTTACCCACTTAACCTATCGAAAAATTGTACTAAGAACTTCAAACATAATCTAATCAAATGATACCTTGAAACGCTTGTCTGATGCCTACTTTTGCACCTCAAAATATGTCGTGGTTAACAACCTAATCTCCTTCACTAACAGAAGAGCCCAATGGAGAAGAGTCTTAACTTCCATATTCCGATCCAAACCAATTTGGAAAACTCCTCACGGTTTCCAAATAACCATAATACTTAATCACTGGACTGAAATCTAGTACAGTTTGACAAAATCTTTATGAAGTTACAAATACATTAGATAACACTGTACCATATGCTCTGCCAAATCAAAGTCTCTCCTCTGCTTTGAAACCTCACGCCACCTCTACTACTACCTCCATCTCTGCCTCACTTACTCTGACTCAGCATAACCAGTTCCCTTGCATCAACGATGAAACCATGGTTGATGCACCAAGGCCTTGTATTACAATTAAAGACTACCCGAGTACCAACATGGGGGACTTGCCTGCTCCATTACTCACATGACATTGAAACACAATGCACACCCCCCCTAAAGCTTTCAACACAATTTGGGGAACTTAAGATCTATTAACTACTCTTCCTCTACATCACTTTCACCCAAATATGTGTCTCACTCATCCACTGTGTTCCCCAACCCATGGGTTTGAACAGCCCTACAACACAAAAGGTCTTTCGATGAAACTAATCTGACAGCTCTCCCTACCCCTCTTCCACTCTCCACTTCCAGTTTCCCACCCACAAGCCCGCAACTTCCTGTCACCCCCGACTACTTACCTCCTTACCTAAGAGGAATCCACACTGTCTACCACCAATCCCTCTTCTGAGGGGTCTCATTTACTATCTACCCCTAGCCATCATCCCTCCATTGAGGATGAGCTGGCAGACCTCAAGCATGATCTTCAACTAATTAAAGATGACCCTCAGAACCTATTAAACTTCTCGATGGAGAAGCTTTGGAATCCCAACATGACCTCTGAGACTAATCAACCCAGCCTTCATGCAATGGTTAAACACCACTGGACAAAACCTTAGTCCATGGAAAACCTGTTGAAGCTGATCTCGAACTCACTGCCATATTTTAATCACAACTCCAGGCCACAAAGGATTACTGACTATCGGCATCTCCATCGTGTCATACGCGGATGACACGCAATTAGTCTTCTCAATCTCAGACACCCTTAACTCTGATCATTGACAGCTTGTTCCCTGCCTTGAGAAAATCGGATCTTGGATGGCGGACTGTAAACATAAGTTAAATGGCGACAAAACAGAACTGATGATTCTGGGAAACACACTCAATCCCCGAACGGAAGTTCCTTGCCCAATCAGTTGGGGACCACCGCCTTCCCCCAAACCTGCCATAAAAAAATCTTGGCATGTGGCTAGATCAGAATCTCACAATGGAGACACAGGCCAAAAAGCTATCTGGCACCTGCTTTGGGACACTACGTCTGCTTAGGAAGGTTATGTCCTTACTCCCGGAAGACGCAAGGAGCACAGTGGTTCAGGCCCTGGTGATCTCGAGGCTGGACTACGGTAACTCCCTCATCTTGGGCTCTCCCAAGTATGTAATCAACCGTCTTCAAATTGTTCAAAACGCAGCAGCACGACTACTATTGAACGCATCCAGACGTCAATCAATTAAATCAAGACTGAAGGAACTGCACTGGCTTCCGGTTCAAGCCAGAATTAAGTTTAAATCCCTCAATCTGGCTCATCGTGCCATGCACGGAAGGGGTCCGGCACTCATTCAAAACCTGATCACTCACTACACACCCCAACGACAGCTCAGGTCAAGCTCAAAATTTCTCATGAAGGATACCGTAACAAAAAGAGCCAGATGGGGTGGAAGGACTTTTTCCCATCTGATACCTATGCTCTGGAACAGCCTAGATTCAGACATCCGATCCACCCAAGAAGAAGCACAGTTCAGAAAAAAACTTAAGACCTGGCTCTTTCCACAGGATTAATACCTACTCCCTCTAACTGCCTCATTAGCGCTGAGATGCCCAAGGGTAGTCACGCGCTCTATAAATCCTATAAACATAAACATAAAAATATTTGTTGATGCTAACATTCACTCCCTTCTACTATCTTACAACACTTATTGTAGTGATTCATCACCCTCACTATTAAATATCCAAACTATTCCCTCCAACCAGTTAGATAATCCAATGTCAGTCTCAGAACAATGAACAAGGATTATTAATTCATCAGCTGTCCCTACATCACACCTAGAAGCCGTAGTAACTAAATCTCACATTAAATTGACGCTTCTTAACTGCAGGTCAGCGGTAAGGCACGCAGCTGATATTGCTGATCTCATACTTACACAAGAACTGGACTTCCTGACCTTAATAGAAACTTTGCTCAATTATACCTCCTCACCAATTTTGGACATTTTGTTCCCCCCAAATATGACAACATCAGACCTGTTAAAGTTGGGGGAGACATAGCATGCAACTTTCGCTCAATTCTCACCCTGAGACATACAAACTGCCTTGATGTCCACCTGTGAACACCTGGGCATCGAAATCTGGAACAATGACAAGATAGTTTGTACACTCCACATGCTCTATCACCCCCAGGTGATAATCTACTTTTCATTGAACAAATAATGGAGACCATATCCTCTAACTCTGACCAATACCCTAACCATATCGTCCTTCGGGATTTCAACTTACACTGAAACAACACAAATGATCCCTTACTGTACACCTTCAAGGCTTTCATCTCCAACCAAAACTTCACCCAGTCCTGCAATGGACCTACCCACAGCAAGGGCTCCACTATCGATTTAACCATTTTCTCATCTTAGAAAGGGTGCTGATTAGACAAGGACAACCTCGTTAGACTGGACAATGATCTTGAGATCTGAGAAACATCAACGTAAATGATCTAACCTACATTAGTAATAAACTACTTCCTCTGCCCCCTAACATGACAAATGTGGATGACCTTACTGGACATTACATCCACTCCATGACAGATATATTCGACACATTTGCCCCAAAGCAACTCCAAATGATTACCAGCAAACATTCCAAACCCTGGTTCAATTGCTCCCTTAACGATGAACGACTCAAACCAAGGCTGGCAGAGAGATCATGCAGAAACGCTCCCTCCATAACAAACCTCAAGCAGATGAGGATGACAAGAAGTGCGTATAACAAACATATCTGTAGCGCCAAAGCTGATCACTTTAGGTCACAGCTTGATAATGCCAAAAACAGACCAAAAAAAGCTTCAAAATCATCAAACAACAAGCTAAACACTCAACTAACCAACACTCTGCACTCAAAGACTCTTTCCCTAGCGGTGAGAAGTTCTATGCACACTTTATTGAAAAGACAAGAAAGATTGAATTAGTACTGCAACTCACCTCACCAAGGGGACCATTAGTATGTCGGGCGGATCGCCACCACTTGCATGGCGGTGACGACCCGCCCAACATTTCCTCCTGCCCGCATGCAAATTCCCCTGCCATATTACTATAGCTTGGGGGACCCCAGCGGTTGGAAAGACCGTCAGCCGATTATCCGCCCGGTCGATGAGTCGACTGGGCAGAAAAGCTGTTAATATGGTAGCCGTGCCTGGTAGACATATTAAGATACATACGGGTTTTGCCATTGCCACCATGGAAAGGCATGCGGTTTTCAACATTGGGGGCCCTTAGCGGGCCACCAGGTATTCTGGGGAGTGCATATGGGGGTACCTATGGTTCCCCCCTGCATTTCAATGTACAACGTGGCAGGCACCGCGCAAAGCTTGTCATGTTGCGCATTGAAATGCACATCTTGCATCATGGAATACCTTTATACTACCAGACGATGCTGAGGTACTCAAAATTATAACTTCATTAAAACCTTCAAATCATTTCATTGATCCTCTTCTCGCCAAGTTCTGCAAAGGGGTTAGATCTTACATTCTCACACTCTGGGCTAAGATTTTTCATAAAGCTCTCATGCAGGGTATGATTCCTGATGGACTAAAAATAGCACAAGTCACCTCCATTACAAAGAAGCCAAATGCAGACTTTTCTGATCCTAACAACTTCCAATCAATTTTTTATCTCATGACATTAGACAAACTACTTGAGAAATGGGTACACACACAACTCTGTAATCACATCAAACACTATTGAATTTCCCTCAGGGTGATGGGGGACAGAATAATGCAAAGCAACACCGGGTTGCCCATAATATCTCAGTAAGCCTTAGAGGCGAAAGCCGGTACCTGCTCTGAGTGGAATGCTGCTTCTGCATAAGTACCAATCATGACTTGCACATTTTTAATAACAGTTTAAGCGTCAGGTTATCACTGTGACCACACCCATATCAATAGAGAGCAAGAATCAACAGCCACTAAGATATATTCAAAGGTATCAACTAAATAGAGTGGTCTGGAATTATCTAAAAAGACACATTGTAATGGCTTATTGGAAACAAAAAGAGGTGTCGGTGGTGGGCTTGCAATGGTGGAACTTTTAATTTGTTGACAGATGTCGGAACTAATGATAACATTTTTAATCTATTTATAAAGACCCTGTCACCAGTAGCATTTTAATAGTAAAGAAACTGTGTCCGGAACACCAGTATGGGAAGACGTTAATCCCTCACAAGCAGCTATTATTATCTCTATCATGTGGTCCCTATTGGTATCACTCGATTACCCACCTTGGGAATGCGGGCACCAGGTATATTTTGTGGACTCAATAGATAGGAGCATTTTCCTGAATAGCCTTTAGGTAAGGGCTCATTAATAGTCGAAGCAGTGACCACAACCATTATGTCATCTTCCATCCTTAAATGTGAACAAGTAAATGCAGCTACAAAACAGTCTGAACAGCCTCCTTGGCAGCTTCATCAGCCAATGAATACCCTGCAATGTGCACACCAGCATGTTGATGACTCCATATATTAATTACATGAGCCTATGGCATAGAATCCTTTAGTGCCACCACCATTCCCCACAAACATTTATGCATTGCCGCCTTTCGTTTAAAATCAACAAACCCATTCAAGCACCAATAAGTTAAATTATCATTAAAGGCCTGGATACAGTAATAGGAAACACATACTGTAATTAAGGGGAGTTCTGAATCTGTATTCTGCAAAGCCAGAACCAAAGCTTTCAATTCAGCCAGCTGAGCAGTACAGGCACCTAAAGTTTCTGTACATGTTTTTGGGCCTGAAATACACCATATTTCATGACACATTCAATTGCAGCACATGCAGCCGAGTACTTGTACTGAATCATCAGTTTAGATTATGACAGCATAGTGATCTAGAGGCAAAATTTCACACGAGGTGTTCTTGTTGATACTGGGGGTATTACTGTGTTTGCAAATTAGGGTCAAATACATAATCTACATCAGTAGCTGTCAAGGAAGTGGACCACTAGATCCATCTTAGATGTAAGGCTTTCATAATAGGAGCACTGGCCTTGGTAAAAGTTGAGACAGTTGATACCACAATTACGTGTTTCCTCTGAGCCAACAAATGTTTCTTCAGACAGCTGTTTGAGCTCCAGTCAAAAAGAATTCTGTTGATGCAAAATGCATTTCCACACTGAAATATGAGTGCAAATTCTAAGCAATTGGCATGGTTTCTCCTTTATTGAATAAAACATATGTGTAAACCACTAGAACCCTCAATTATGAGGATCATTAAGTTAGTAGTATTAACACACGTATGTAAGTGTTTCCATTCAAGCATGTCTATTTGTTAGTATAGTAGGATGTTCAGTAGTCCATTGTTTATCAAAAAATGTGGACAAATTAAGTCGTACAACGGTTTCACCCATTGTGCATAATCTGGTATGTATATTCCACCAAAATTTAGAAATCCTAAAAGCGATTGAAGCTTTTGCAATGTATTTGGTGTTTTGCAGGAGAGCACATTTCTCTAAGAAATGTGGCACTAGGCTTTTTCTCTCATTTGATCATTCATTTTCTAAAAACAGGATACTTTGAAAGGCAATTGTAGATTTTGGACAATGTAATTTATAGCCATGGTCCGCAAATCCCAAAATATTGCTATCCACTCTGGGCAAATGTATTTTTCAATCATCATCTGTGAGGTAAATATCCACAACATAGGACAACGCTTCTGAGCCAATTTCTTATAGAATTGATGTTACTCAGGCAGCAAACAGACCTGGGCTGTTCTTCCACCCTTGTGGGAGCCTACAGAAACTTCTCTGCGGTCCCAATGCCGTGAATGCAGACAATTTGCAGCTTTCAGAAGCTATATTTTGACCGAAAAAGCCATTGGAAATGTCCAATGTAGTTTTGTATTTTTTACAAACAGCAGGGGTGGCTCCTCTGTTAAGGCAGAGGAGCGTCACCCCACTAAAAAAGATGGTGTCCAAAAATAGAAAAATAAAATGGTAATAAAGTCCATTTATTACCATTTTTTTTTCAAAGCTGAGCATCAGGAAGAGGGGCGGGGCTTTCTGTTTTCTGCTGCTGCTGCCAGTCAGGCCGCAGCAGAAAGCAGTGGTAGGCAGGGCACTTAAGTTTAAAGTGTGCATGTATCTCTAACCCAGCTGTCTTAAGACAGCGGGGTAAGAGGCAGCATAGGGCTCCAGTACCTTCGGGAGCGGATAGAAGGCCGCTTCTTCCAATCCTGGTGCTGCTCTCATGCAGCATGAGAGCAGCACCAGGATTAATTACTGAAGTTTCAAGGAGCCTGCCTCCACGGAGAGAAGACCCAAGGGAGAGGAAGGTGTCACACCAAGATGAAGGTAAGTGGAATTTATTTTTTCACTTTGTCCCCGCCTCACTACCCTCCTTACATGCCAGCTTCCACTGGCAAATGGTGTTGTTTATTAAGCCTGTGCTGAGTGAATTTTGTACAGTGAGCGTGACTGTTTAACTGTCTAGAGACTAAGACTATAAGATACGAATGATCTGGCCTAAGGACAGAAAATAATGGATTATTCATAGGGGAGACACCAGGCAATCATACCTTGATATTCTAACTGTGATCGAATCTCCCTAACAAGGCATTTGGCCTCATGTTTAATAGGTTATTGTGCTTGCACCTGCAGGCTGGACCTTTTAGGTATAACATAAGGTAAATGGTCAAAATATCGATTCCAAAATATAGACTAACCTAAATATCGACTCCAAAATATAGAATGGACAAAATATCGAATGGACAGAATATAGACATTAAAAATATCGTTTTGAAGGTAAGTAATGTAATATCGATTTTAAAAATATAGTCAAAATATCGAAGTACATTATATAGTTTATTAAAAATATCGAATTTTTAATAATATCGAATTTTTTTAAGTGTTTTGTATGTTAGTATATGTGTGAAAAGTGTATATATTTTTGTAATTTATTTTAAGTAATTAATTTTATGTTATTTAATTTTTGCGTAATTTAATTCTGTAGCGGGTTGTGGGTTTATAGGGGAATAGGGTGACCAGGTGACCAGAGGTCAGGTGACCGGAGAAGGAGTGGAGCAGAGCAGAGCGGAGCGGAGCGGAGCGGAGCGGAGCTGCGGGGCTGTGGGGATCGAAGCAAGCCGCGGCGGAAAAGACAAGAGCCGGCGTAGAAAGATCCGGGGGTCGAGTGGAGATCGAGTGGAGGCGGCGGCGCTCAGGACAGGGTCGAGCAGGTTGGTGCGGCTCCCCTTCCTTGCCCCCGCTTCCCTCCACTTTCCCCAGGACAGGGTCGAGCAGGTTGGTGCGGCTCCCCTTCCTTGCCCCCGCTTCCCTCCACTTTCCCCAAGCAAACTGCGGCATGTAACCCGCATCCCGCTTCTCGCGACCCGAAGAACCCCTGAAAAGACACAAGTCCGTTCCTGCCTGACCTTCACTCGCTCGGCCTATCCCACTGCCGCAGAGAAGTAGGGGAGGCAGGCAGTCTAAACAGCGGGAGCGAGCGCGCAGCGGGCAGTAACAGCTACAGAGCATACAGAGCCTGCACAGAGAGAAAGCCAGAGCAGCGCCGCCTGAAGCAAAACAGGCACGACACGACTCGACTCTGCACGGCGGAGAACTACACGAGTCCTGGAGCAGCAGGTAGCAGGCAGGGAGAACTCAGGAGCCGCCAACCCTGCAGAGCTCCAGGAAAACGAGGATCAAGAGCTGCTGAGCAGCAGGGGTCCAGCAGTGCCATCACACAGGGGACTTAGGGGGGGGCAAACCCCAGAGGAGTAAGGAGCCACAGGGGTTGAGAGGAAGCCCGAGGAACCCCCTCCCCACAAAGAACTCCCATAAGACCTTCATCTTCACAAGTGACGGTGATTGTATCACTTACTTTCGCACAGCACCCACCGCACAAGAGGGAGCAACAAGTGAAACCTGACTCATAAAGTGTGCACAAAGAGCCCACATACCTCACACACCCAGCAACCCGTCAGCCCACTGGTCCACAACAACTTCCTACCAAAAACCGTCTTCCCCAACTGAGATCAACAAACCGCAGCTCACGCAACGCGGCTAGCAGGGGGGGGCCGAGGGGCTGAGGAGGACAAAAGGGAAGGGTGCAGGATCATTCAAAACATCAGCACTCCCTTCTCAGGATGAGATCTGGGAAAATCAGAACAGACCCCACAAACAACCGGAGAAAAAGAAACCAACAGCATAGCAGCAACACAAGTGAAAGAAAAAACGACACCCGGGACGCAGACTCAACAAACGAGCAAGACAGTATTGTCAGGGCCCCCACCGGTACGATGCCACAGCCAATCTTAGGACTCAAAAACTACAAGATCACAGACTTTCTCATTTCACCCGCATCACCGGCGATCTCAGTGCTGCAAGCACATCATTCACAGTCAGTCATCGGCATCAAAAGAAAGTCCCAGTCAGCAGGCTCGCTATCAAAATCTTTGCTGCCTCGGACCGACTCATCATGTGAGATTATTCAAAGTCCAGTGAAAACTCTAACCAAAATGGGCAAC
Organism: Lissotriton helveticus; assembly: GCF_964261635.1. Lineage (NCBI taxonomy): Eukaryota > Metazoa > Chordata > Amphibia > Caudata > Salamandridae > Lissotriton > Lissotriton helveticus. The sequence continues at coordinate 195,010,922 of NC_136069.1, forward strand.
AAATTAACGGTGCAAGTACAAATAAACACAAGGGAAGCAGCAAACAACGGCAAAGCCGAGACAGAGACAGAGCCCCTGCGCGCGAAAACACCAAACGCGTCAGAAATGCGCCGATCCTTAAGCTTGGGCTCATACTTCGGCTTTGTGGCATCCGACCACGCGGGCGACAATGTGGCAGACAATTTACCAGCACCAAGTATGGTCGTCAAGGACAAATCAAACAAGGACCATGTGGCTGACAATTCGCCAGTCTCAAGAATTGACACCACGCATAAACCGGAGAAGGACCCCACAGACAAAGAAACAACGAAGCTGCAACAAGGGGGACAGATAAATACCAATACCCATACACATCCGAAAGGATCATCAAGCGCAGAGGCCTCACTAAAGTATGAAATCATCTCAAAAGAGTCCGCAAAATGGCAACAAGGGCAACTGACGAAAGTAAATGCTCACAATCACTTCAAAGGATCTTCAAGCGAAGAGGCGCTATTAAAGGATGAAATTACACCTAAATGCCCTTTTGGTGCAGAAACACTTGACCGCTTAAGTGAAAGCAGCCCATTACTTCTCCATGTGGCAAACAACCAAATATCGAATGGCCCGTCGGGGCTATTTCCCCTTCATCATACCATTTCTTCACCAATCAAAACAACTTCCCCAAAGGGCCCCGACCATAGGAAAAAAAACGGAAAATCAAACCTCTCCACCAGGATCCCACCAGGGTGGAGACCCACGAGTCTCAGTTCGGACCGAACCAGGGGATAAGGCTGGGACAAGTCCCCAAACCAGCCGCTATGATACCCCCAATTTTTCTCCAGCACAGGCCCCGTTGTGGCCGCCATTCATAAGTATCATGGAAACCATCTCCTCAGCTCTACTTCAACATTCCGACAAATTGGAATCACAAATAGACCTTATACAAATCCTTGCATCTCACGTGGCGGGTATAGATAGAACGATATCAGAGCTAAATTCCCTGATAGAACAGGTACAGAAAGACCCGCACACAATGTATCACGAATGCCAGTGCTTCGAAACAATGAATCTACTGAAAGGGCTACCGACCATCCTAACTGACATCTTGGAGGAAGTACAAATCAACACAAAGGAACGTCAAAAAATCATTGAATCCCCTGGCATGGAAACCCCTCATGAGCACTCGATAAGCTCAGTCAATGGCGACATATCAACCAGCGAGAACACAAAAGTGGACCCACTGGAAGGCAGCCCAACTAATCATACATCAACAGTTCAGATACAAACTCCTGAAAACACTACAGCCCATCACAAAGGCTCGGACGATTCAGTCATTTCCGGGAAAGAAGTTCCCGGCACACCAACCAACGGGCAACAAAAACAATCTAATCACTTAACAAAACGAGAACGCAAGAGAATGAGGAAAGCCAGACAAAAAAAACATCAAGCCAAAAAAACAACAGCGCAGCCCATCAGGCACCTTGACCAAGATCCTTCAATGGCCAGAAATCCAAAGATAGATCTGACCTTAGTAACAACATCGCTAGTACCAAAGGATAAAGAGCCAGGCATGAAGGATCACGAAGAGAAAGAGGATTTACGACAGGATCCCCCACTCGTATCCCTGGCCCAGACAGTTATAGCAACCGAACACCCCAGCAGACAAACGGCTAACAACTCATTACACGGTCACACAATCAAGCGACCGGCTGTTTGCTCACAGGTGCAGAAGCCACAAGCGGAACAAAAAAGCATTGGGCACTATTTCTCAAAAATGGTCAAGGTGCAAAAAGAAAATTCCTTGGCAAATGAGCTGCCACTAGGTGCCCCCTTTCAAGGCCCAGAGGGCCCAAGATTTCATCATCTCGCAAGCAACACCGAGCCCGCACTCCACCTTCTCAAAACAGGGCCACCAAGACAAGATACCCAAAAAAACATTCAAACTAAGTTCTCGGACCACAAAACAGAGACAGACCCAACTTACCCTCCAGGCTCATTGAAACATGAAATCATCCCGCTCTATATCTCAAGGGGGAAGCACGACATTCTTAACCGGAGCGCTATCTTAAAATTAACCAACTTGATTGAAACATTGAGATACGTGAATTCAACCCACATAGAAAGCATCGAATTCAAGCCAATACCGAATGTAGCTGGGAGAGAAATGACAGAGATCACATGGAAGGACCCCACGACAGCCAAAGAATTCTGGCTACAAAGAGAGGAATTCGCAAAATGGGGAATTGAAATCAGACCAGTAGCGGTCGAAAAATATCCTGCCCCGTTATCGCTCTTCGCAGGGGAAAGTCGTCAACCGGAGGGTGGAATTCTTCGGGGTGCAGTAGGTCGCTCAGACAGCATCAAAGGAAGATGGACCAACTTACGCATCATCCACCAAGGGTCGTCAGGAGGAGTTAGCGAGTGCCGGAAAATCATATCAACAACGCCAAGCCCCCATGCTCATATGACGGAGGAAGCATGAACACCGATCTTGAAAATATGTTCATGGAATATAAACGGACTAGGTGGCAAAACAAACGACGCAGACTTACTAGAATTCTTAAAAAGATTTGACATCATTCTACTCCAAGAAACCTGGTCGACTACATCTGACCATATAGACGGTTTGAAAGAAATCCAACAACACGCCACCAAAAGAGGCCTTTTAGGCAGGGCCGCTGGAGGCCTATCGAATTATTTGAACACCAGCATCCCCTGGTCCTACGTTACCATCGACACGGGACAAACATGGATTCAGTGCATCAGAATCAAGCCACCACCAGACCCAAGTCCAGGACCACAGGGTGCACAAGAGGCACGGTCATTAATCATCTGCAACATCTACATACATCCGGACCGTAAGAACAAATCAGAGAAAATCCTGACCGTGAAAGCACTTCTTAAATCCATACAACTCATTTACCCATTGGCAGGACTGATTGTCTCAGGTGATCTGAATATGTTTTTACTTCAAAAGGACAATGCACAGAACATCATACAAAACAAAGAGACGGGCAAATCCATTCCTCCACTAATAACTAACCATCAAAAAAAGGACAAGCACGGCCTGACGTGCGCTCAAATGTTCGCCGACATTGGAATGATCTCTCTGAACGGCCGATTTCCGCAAGACCAACCAGCATCCTCGACCAGAATCACCAAACAGGCACAAGCGGTACTAGATTACACCATAGTGGACCTAGAGGCACTAGAATCAATCGTTGCCTTTAGTATAATCCACAAATTGGAGAGCGACCACAGCCTGCAGTCAATCGAGCTCAGCTACCAACACACAAGGGCACCAACATGCAAAGCTTTGAGCGAACCTCCGAGCCTCTACAATCTCAAACGACTGCAATGGAATGGAAAGAACGTCGACGAAATTATGAAACATGCGAAAAAAGTGCACGAAGAAACCACGGGGATAAGCACCTCAGAATACCAACGCAACTGGGAAAAGATGACCTTAAGCTTAACTGAAAGCTTTGGCTATCAAACTAATAGTAATAAAAGGAACGCAAGTAAAACTCACCAGGCGCTCCTGGGCTCAATAGCTTGTAAAAAAAGGATACTAAATCGAGAAATCAGAAAGTTATTAGGAGAAGACAAGGTAAAGTGCGATGACACCAAGCGTCAAATTCACAATTTAATGCAAAAATACAAAAAAGACGTTTGGTCAGAAAAGTTAAAACACCACATACAATTTGGCAAAAACTACTAGAATCCAGTAAGTCGAATAATAACAGGAAAGTTTGGGCAGAAATTAACAAAGTGGCAAACGGAGCGGCCCAGGCCTTCAACGCAAACATATTACAAGAAGACTGGACCCGGCACCTAGAACAAACTCAAAAGAACAATTTCCAAACATGGAAATCAGACCAACTGTCCAATAAACAGTATGAAAAGCAAGAAGCGGACCAAAACTTTGACGAAAATTGGGTCACGACATTCCAGGTACGAATGGTCCTAAAGAAATTGAGGCCAAAAGGCGCACCAGGACCAAACGGTTTGCCAAACGGGCTGTTCAAACATGATCAATCATTCTGGGCAGAATATTTTACCCCAGTATTCAACAACGCCTTTCAAACAGGAAGCATACCTCCGTCATGGAGAGGGAGCATTTTGCATCCAATCTTCAAAGCAGGAGCAAGAACTGACCCATCTAATTACAGGATGATAGCCCTCATCGATGTGGAAGCTAAAATATACGCATCAAATCTCCTGAGAGCACTGGAACACTGGGTCACCTCGAATAAGATTCTTCCAATCACCCAGACAGGGTTTAGGCCCGGAACCAACACGTCATGCAATCTGCTTGCATTAAACCTCCTTGTCGACAGAGCAAAGGCAAAGTCAACAAAACTGTATACCGGTTTCGTCGACCTAAAAGCGGCGTTCGACACAGTCCCAAGGGAGAGCTTATGGCAAAAGATGGCCAATTGGGGGGATACCATCGAAGCTGCTAACGGCCATTATAAACTTATGCACATCAACCTGGATCAAAATAAAAATAGGCAATGGTGACAGAACAACAGCAAAAATCCCCACCCACGTGGGCCTCAAGCAGGGATGCGTACTGGCCCCGACCCTTTTTAATATCTTTACTGCCGACCTTGATAAGTACATCTCCAAGACAGAAACTGATCCCCCGAAGTTGGCGCAATATAAAATAAGGAGTATACAGTACGCAGATAACATCGTACTTTGCAGCCAGACCCCAGTGGGTCTACAACGTTCCATCGTAAGGCTGCACGAGTACATCAGCGTGCATGGACTGTTATTTAACTACAACAAAACGAAGATCGTCTGCTTCGGATCTCGGTCAGGGCAGCAATCATTCAAATGGCACATAGCAGGCAACACCATACAGCAAAGCCTCTCTTACAAGTACCTGGGATTAGTCGTTGATTCAAGGTGGACACTAAAAGAACAACAACAGCACAGGAAAGCCCAGTCTAATAAACTTCGGTTTGCTCTAAACTTATTAAAAACAAATTTGAAATGTCCATCCAACTCACACCTACTGAAGGTAATCGCGGCGAAGTTCTTACCATCCCTTACGTATGGCTCTGAACTATATAGAGGCAAAGACGCAAACTTTCTGAACGTACAACAGTCAGAGCTGTTTAAACACATCTTTCAGATCCCGAGGTTTGCATCTCAAGCGCAAGTACGACTCAAATTTGGGTTACTAAATCAGCCACAAGTCAGACAAGCTGCCTTACTGAAATTGAGTTGGAAACTAAGAGCAGCACAAGAGGATACGCTGACAGCTTTTTGCTGGTCTGAAATAAACCACCAAACAAATGCAAGAAAACCTTGGAAATTAGCACTTGAAGAAGCACTGATAAATCTCAATATGCAAGAGGCATGGAAAACCAACCACACATTTGCGGCTTTTAAAAAAGTAGTCAACAGCGCAGCAAAATTAAAATCTTGGACGATAGACAAAGCGCCTTAGCAAAGAAAAAACATAGCTGGACGGTGCTCGGTTCGTATGAGAAATGTGCGCCACAACCTTATTTAGTCACCCATATAACTGCAGCCGTCCAACAAACGCTCCTAAGAGTCCAGATGGGAACGTACATCTCAAAAGATCAAATCCCTGCATGGAAGCAAACATGGCCGACATCACTCTGTAGACTCTGTGGCCAATCAGATGAAACATTGACTCATATATTGTGCATCTGCCCATCTTTGGCCAACCTGAGACGTCATTACTTATTGTATATATTTCGTTTATTCCTAATCAGATCATGTCGGCCTGCAGTCATGTTAGCACTGAACAGTGACCAGTTGCAGACAGCTTGCAGGGCCACCAGATTTGTACAGAAGGCTACCCTTCTAATACAGTAAACTGACCAAATTGTGACCAATGGCACAAAATAAAAGGCATGAACCACAATTAATGGGCAAGAATACAGACTAAGCAAATTTTGCTTCTTATCTTTTCTTTTTTTCTTTTCTTTTTCTTTCAAAGTTTAAGGACATTATAAAATGTAACCGCACTTTTTACTTCAATCTTAGTCAAAAACAGTTAGAACTCATTTTTAACTCTTGTAATATTGTAAAGGTTTTGATTAACCATACACAATACATTTGTTTACCTGTTTACCTTTATAGGGGAATAGGGTGGGAAGTAATTTAATTATAATTAATTAAATATGTGAATTAATTGGTATTTATTTAGAATAAATTGTTAATTCATTTTTAATTGGAAATTATTTAATTCTTAATTGATAATGAATTGTTATTAATTGATTAATTAATAATTATGTGAATTAAACTAATTTATTTTCTGTAGCGGGTTGTGGGTTTATAGGGGAATAGGGCGGGAAGTAATTTAATTATAATTAAATATGTTAATTAATTTATTGGTATTTATTTTGAATAAATTGTTAATTTTTAATTGATAATTAATTCTTAATTGATAATTAATTTGTATTAATTGATTAATTGATAATTATGTGAATTATATTAATTTATTTTCACTAGAGTGGGAATAGTAAAATGTACCCCTATCCTATCCAACGCTTTCCCTACTGTTGCACTCTCTGGAGTGGGAATAGTAATTTTTACCCCTACACTATCCAACGCTTTCCCTACTGTTGCACTCTCTGGAGTGGGAATAGTAATTTTTACCCCTACGCTATCCAACGCTTTCCCTACTGTTGCACTCTCTGGAGTGGGAATAGTATTTTTACCCCTACGCTATCCAACGCTTTCCCTACTGTTGCACTCTCTGGCGTGGGAATAGTAATTTTTACCCCTACGCTATCCAACGCTTTCCCTACTGTTGAACTCTCTGGAGTGGGAATAGTAATTTTTACCCCTACGCTATCCAACGCTTTCCCTACTGTTGCACTCTCTGGAGTGGGAATAGTAATTTTTACCCCTACGCTATCCTACGGTAATAATATTGTGTATTTTATATTAATATTATGTTAATATATATATGTTTTAACAGATATGATTTTTTTTTTATAAGTTAAATTAGTTATTTAATAATTTTAAGGTAATTTAAGTATTTTTAAGTATATTTTAGCTATTCATTTTTAATATTTTTTTATTTTACATTATTTTTAAGAAATTCGATATTTTTACAAAGTATATATATATATATATATATATATAAACGATATTTTGGGTTCGATATTTTGGTACTTACCTGTTTGTAGATAGGAATTCGATATTTTGTCTGTCGATATTTTGGAATCTATATTTTGAGTAGTCTATATTTTGTCCCTCGATATTTAGTCACTGATCCATAACCTAATAAGGGCAGTCTTTATCTCAACCTGCCTGATTGCAATATAATTAGGCTTTCCTGTTTTCAGTTTCTATTTTTGGTAAATTCTGGTGGGGTTTTATCAGTCTTTGCAATAACTTAAAAAAACAGTGTTTACAAATTTTTGTGCAATTAAGAAAAACAGAAGTGTTTATGGAACGTTTAGCTTTTATTATTGCTTGCTTTCTGCACTGATAGTGCATGTGTATAGACAGTGTGCATACAGGATGTATGAGGCTCAAATACATTTTTAAAAATCAAACTTATTGTAGTGCACCATACAATACTTCTTTAGTGAGTCTTTGGTCATGCACACTCGCTCTTTCCTTCCCTTGTAAACATGTATCTGTGAAAAGGCCTTGAGACAGGGAGCGCCAAAACAGCCAGTACACATTTTGCTAACTCTGGCCACTGATATAGCTTTCCATGCCAATACTGGTGCACCTGAAGATTGCAATTCTCTGGGACAGTTTCTGAAAAATATGCTTTGAACTGGGTGCATTTGCCCTCAGTTATTGAAGCAGTCAAAAATGATGCAGTTCTTTACAAAGTCTGGAGAAAATTCCCATTTACGGAATAGATCTATAACTTGTACCGAGTACCTCTGTGAGGCTTCATTGACTTCAAATGCCATGGTTGGTGAAGGGGCATGTCTATTCATCATTGCCAGCCATTTCTCATGCACTGTCAAATGAAATTTCCTGAACTTCTCCTCAACAGTTCTTTGCTTACCAAGTGGCAAGAGTTCTAACATGGAACATGTTGCAGTGCCAAAGTCACTAAAAGTGTCGCCTAGCCAACTCACATGGAGATGTTTCACATCTACACTAATTACGCTGAACACTTGGTAGACAATGGTGTTTTCAGACTCTAGTCTTTTTATTATGTTCACTACAGTAATCATGTTTTCCTGTAAAAATCTAAGAATGCAGTAGCGTGCACTTCTTTTCACATCAGTATAAATATGCGACCAAAGATCCTCACATTTCTTGACTTTTGGCTTCATCACTAAGCAGAAATTCTGTAAACGTTCGCTATATGGCTAATAACAGCATTCACAGCCTCTGGGACTAAGAATCACCGGCTAAATGACACAGTTGGGATTACTCTTTCATTGATGCTACACAAAGCTCAAAATGAGAAATATTTGCTTTTAAGTTACCGTGCATAGTAAAACAGTGCACCAGAATGGTCTACAAAGTCAATAGCATTCTTCATTAACTCTGAAGATTGTAAAGATGCTTTCAGCATACTATCTAGTAGGTGGCAAGGATCTCTTACAGGGAAGCACTTCAGCTCAGGTATTGATTTTGACAAGTCATCACACAACGTTTTCGTATACTTATTATTGCAAATACAAACAATATTCTCAAATCTTTGTTGAACTTAGTACGAACGTTTAGCAGCAGCATTCTAAGTGACAGTGCGGTCCATGTTTCCAAACATGTGGTGTCATGTTTTCCCATCTATCCCAGATGATTGGTGACAGCATTCCTTTCACATATACCTGTCACAACACCTTGCATTGAATGTTCAAAGCCTAGGGTGTTTGGCAATTCACCTATCAATAATGACTCGCTAGAAAAGGGGCTGATGTATCAAAGGGTTTAACCTATTTGTCTCTGGGTAAAAGTAATGGTACATATTGGGAAAGATGTGTCTAAAACCAACCATTTTACCTATCAGTGAAAGAATCAAATGTATTTCCTGATTCTCTACAGTTTATAAAGTAATTAAATAAGACCTACAAAATGCTTCTAAACAGCGCATCATTAGACCAAAGACCACAAAACCGGAAAAAACAAAAGGAGGAAGAAATAATATTTTAGTGACATCCCTAAACAACAAAACTCAAGCAAGGGTTTCCGTGATGGCCGCGTGAGCACAGTGCTCTCCGGACCCCCGCCACTCCCGGCATGATATCCTGAACATATCCTGATTAATTACAAGGACTCTTGTAGAGGAACCTGGGCTGATCTTAATGCCGTTTTTGGATTTCGGATTGAACCGGGGGCACCGAAGATACGTCGACTCGAACTTTCGGGGCCCGCCCCGGTGGTGCGCCCGGGTCTTGGTGAGGCTCTGTTGCCGTGTCTGAGTTGAACAACAGCGGCAGGGGGATTCGACTTGTGGGTCCCCCTCTTAACTTTTGGTTTCGATTTTGCCTCAGACTACGTCTTCCGGCAGAGGTGTCTGGCCGTTGTTGGATCCAGCGGCGCGAGGTTGCTGTTACACCTTTTGCCTGCTTCGCATCCTTCCAGACCGGTTCACACCTCGATGTGCCCTCGCTGCTGATTTTTGGCTCCGGCGCCCTGTCCTCCTGCGGCCATTTTCACCAGGTCGCGTGGGTCCCTCGGGGACGCGGTCTCCATCATGTCTGGCAGAGGGGACCAAGAGAGGCGGAAGACCAAGACGCCCCTGCGCGGGGGCCCGGTCCAGTCTAACATCATGGACCGGTACACACAATCGAAGGGGTCCCCTGGAGCCGCCTTGCCTGGCCCGAGTGCAGTTGGGCACCCTTTGGAGGCTTCGGCGGAGCCGTCCCTGCAGGACATCATGGGCGCCATTTCTGGCATGAGAGAAACCATTGGCCAACAGTATGAAGCTCTGGCCCACAAAATAGATACTGTGGCCATCGATGTGAACTTGATTCGGGCCGACCTATCTAAAACCAATGAGAAGGTGAAGTCATTGGATCTCAAGTCATCTAGCCTCACGGCCGACGTCTCGGAGATACAGACGGAGATTGGCAACCTCAGAAAGGTGAATGATTTCATGACTCGGCGCTTGGAGGATTTTGAAAACAGAGCACGGCGTTGCAACGTGCGTGTGGTTGGCGTTCCGGAAAATCCTAACCCACATTCTGTTGATCTCCTGGTTGAGGACTTGATACAAAACTACCTTTCTCCATCTGGATTGAGCAAGTTCTTTGCGGTGGAACGTGCCCATCGTGTTCCAGGTGGCCAGGGCAAGCCGGGCGCCCCGCCAAGGCCCATTGTTGCAAAACTCTTTCATTATAGGGACCGAGACGCTATCCTGCAGGCCTCGCGAGTTAAGGGCCCAGTGGCCTTCGAGAATGCCACGGTGAACTTTTACCCGGACTTCTCACAGCTTGTGCAGAGACAACGTATGGGCTTCCGTGGAGTCAAGAAGCGTCTTCGGGACTTGGGACTGCGATACGCCATGCTTTTTCCTACCAGGCTGCGAGTTGAGTACAATGAACGGACCCTTTTCTTTGATCGGCCTGATTCGGTAAATGACTGGCTGGACTCTCTGCCGGAACGGCCTAACTGGACTGAGCCCACCGAACACCCGGGTGGTGCCGAGGGTGGTGTAGAGAGCTGAACTTATTGTCTATGCCCCTGTCTCCGTGCCATGTGAATTCTTCCGGGGTTCCATACTTGTGTGCCTCTATTTTCTGTGTGTTCTCTTCTCCCTTTATCTCTGTCGGGGTGGCGGGTGGGACAGGGCCTTTCCTCCTCCTGGGTCTTTTTGTAGAACGGGGATTTTTGGGCGACAGGCACACTGCATGTTGGGGTGGCTTTTTAGCTTACTGCAGGGGTGCAGGGTGGGGGTGTTTTCTTGGATGTTGGGGGGTGGGTTGGTGGGGTGTTTGAGGTTCGTGTTTTGTTTTTTCAAGGCGACTCTATCTTGCTAATGGAATTTTCAATGTCATGCTCATTGGGGGATGGTTCCTGCATCACTCTGTGGGATGGGGGGTAGCGGGTTGAGGTTTCTTTCGTGGAATGTCAATGGTCTAGGGGATCGTATAAAACGGGGGTGGTGTTGCTATGCCTGCGACGTTTGTCTCCCGATATTGTTTTTCTGCAGGAGACCCATCTAGTGGGTAATACTTGTCGTGCAATGAATAGGTCGGGCTATCGCCTTGTCGCGCACTCAGGGTTTACTACGGGTTCCAGGGGGGTGGGCATCCTTGTCCGGGCTTCCCTTCCCCTTGCGATAGATGATGTGATCCTTGATGATCGGGGGCGTTATTCCATCCTCGTGGGACGATATGAGGGCCGGACCCTTTCTCTGTTCGCCGTCTACGTGCCCCCCGGCCTGCAGACCTCTACCTTCTCCGATTTGGGCCGAGTGCTGTTGGGCCTCCCTGATGGTGCTCTTTTCATGGCTGGTGACTTTAACTCTGTGTTCTCCGGTCTGAGTGATCGTTACCCCCCTAGGGACACTCCTTCGGCCCAACTGTGGCTGGGTGGTTTTTTGGATACTTTTGGTTTGGTGGACTGTTGGAGACTTATGCACCCCACTCAGCTTCAATATACTTTCCATTCTGGGGCCCATGGGAGTCTGTCTAGACTGGATTACTTCCTAATGCCAGCTGCACAGTCATCGGCTGTCCGGGAGATTAGACACCTTCCCCGGGGCATCTCGGACCATTCTCCGCTCTGGCTTTGTTTTGATGTGGGGGTGGAGGCGGCGGGCCGGGTGGCTCCTATCAACCCTTGGTACCTGACCTCCCCTGAGACCCGTGGTCTATTGATTAAGTCCCTGGACAATTATTTTCTAGACAACGAGGGGTCCGTCTCCTCTGCGGTGTCCCCATGGGAGGCTTTTAAGACAGTGATTCGTGGGCAGGCCCTGTCTCTCATTGCTGAAACCAAAAAGGCGAGGAATCGGGAGGTGGTGGATCTTGAGATGGAGGCTGACCTGGAATCGACTGTTACTCCTGACAAACTCCATGCCTTGGGTCTGAAGCAGTTTGCCTATAAGTCTCTGGTCACAGATGCGGCTAAAATGATGTTTCGAGAGCAACAGGGTCGTTTGTATGATGTTGGGGACAAAGCGGGTAAGTTGCTTGCCTGGTTGGATAAGAAGGAGAGGGCGAATCGAGTGGTGCCGGTGATTCAGACTTCGAATGGTGTGAGAGTGAAGGACCCAGTTGAAATAGTGGAATGTTTTGCGGACTACTTTCGTGCGGTTTATTCCCCTGTGTCAGAACGGGATGCAGACGACTCTCGCCTCTTGCTGCGTGATATAGCTTTGCCCTGCCTCTCCGATTTGGAGCAGGTCTCTATGGAGGCCCCGTTCTCTACGGACGAAATAGCGACTGCCATTCGCTCTCTCCGTTCGGGCAAGGCTTTGGGCCCGAACGGATTGCCAATCGAGTTGTACAAACTGCGTCCTGATAAGATTGCGCCCTATCTTCGAACAATGTTTTTGGAGTCCCGTGAGCGGGGTGCTCTCCCCTATGACCAGCGCCTGGCTACGATCGTTGTAATTCCTAAAGAGGGTAAGCCCCGGGATCTTTGTTCGTCATATAGACCCATCTCCCTGTTAAATGTTGAGCCCAAGGTTCTTGCCAAGCTCTTGGCTACTCGCCTCCTGACGGTCATTAGTGACTTGATTCATCCGGACCAATCCGGATTTATCCCGCACCGTAACACAGCTCTTAATCTGCGTCGCCTCCACGGAGCCATTGCGAGGGCGGGGCTTCTGACGGAGCCGGCCATTTTGGCTTCGTTGGACGCCTCGATGGCTTTTGATACGATAGAGTGGCCCTATCTTTGGGCAGCTCTTGAGAAGTTTGGTTTTGGCCCGGGGTTTATTGGATGGGTGAAGCTGCTATACACCGACCCCCTGGCGCAGGTTGTGGTTAATGGTCGAGTTTCTATTCCCTTTTCCATCGGTAGGGGGACCAGACAGGGGTGCCCCTTGTCTCCGCTACTTTTTGCTCTCGCGTTAGAGCCGCTGGCTGCGTGGCTTCGATGGGAGCCTTCTCTCAAGGGGATACGTTGGTCCCCAGATTTTGAGGACCGCGTTTCGCTTTACGCGGACGACATTCTTCTTTACCTTACTTCCCCGCGTAAATCTTTGAATGTTTTATTCGACGTTCTTACCTCGTTTGGTAAAAATTCTGGTTTGATTATCAACTGGGCTAAGTCCTGTGTATATGTTCTCTCGGGTGTTCTGCCCCCGTTGCCGAATAGATTTCCTATCCAGGTTGTTCAGTCTGGCTTCAAATATCTGGGGATCTTTATTACACTTGATTCGTCGCTCCGGTTTGAACGTAATCTCCTTCCCCCGCTTCTTAGACTGAGGCTGGACGTGGCTCGCTGGCGTAAATTACCTCTATCTCCGCTGGGCAGAGCTGCCCTTTTCAAGATGATGTCCTTGCCGCGATTCCTGTACGCACTCCAGAATTCCTATGATGACATCCCCGCTACCTATTTTCGAGAGGTCGAGAGTCTACAAAGGCAACTGATTTGGGACGGGCGTCCACGTATCGCCCTTGCGAAGCTTACCATCCCTTGGTATGACGGGGGCATGGCACTTCCTGATATCAGGAGATATTATTGGGCTACCCAACTGTCTGCCATTAACCACTCGTTGTATTCCCCGGGTCGGGATCCGGCCTTTGAAATGGATAGACTCCAACTGCCGGGAGGGGACTTTAATAGAGCGCTTTACTCCAGGTCGGCTGGGCGCCATCTTACGGGACCGACCAGGATTGCGGTTAGTGTGTGGCGCGCTGCGAATGTAAGTCTGGGATGGGAGGATCGAATGACACTGGCGACTCCGCTTTATGCATCCGAGCGTCTGGGATGTCTTTGGACGACGAAGGGTTTTGACCGCTGGGATATGATTGGAATAAGTAGAGTGGGTGACGTATGTACGAATGGAGCGGTGAAGTCCTTCGAGGCCCTTCGGAATGATTATGACTTGAGTGATAGGGAATTTTTTAGATATTTGCAGGTCCGCCATGCCCTTGCTTCTGTTCTGACTTCTGGCGCCGCCATCCCTGAGTCCTCCCCCCTCGAAGATCGTATCCTGGATGGCCACCTCCCCGATAGCACTATCTCCTTGATTTACAAGAAGCTGATTCATAATCGCGCTGACTTGCTTGTCCGACTTAGGGAGGCTTGGGTCGGCGACGGGCTGGAATTGGATGACGAGGATTGGCAGTCGGCACTTTCTTCTCCGAAAGAGGTCGCCATTCCTGCCCGTCTCCGTCTGGTTCAGCTCAAGATCCTCCACCGGGTGTATGTTACTGGTCCTCGTTTGGTTGTGATGGGTTTTTCCCCGGATGGTTTATGCAAGCGTGGATGCGGGATGAGTGCTACATTTCTTCACATTATCTGGGAGTGCCCGAGGGTGGCTGCCTACTGGACTGAGGTACTTGCGGTGATGGCTGATGTGACTGGAATTGCCCTAGTGCCTGAGGCCCGGAGATGCCTGTTGAACGTGTGGGAACCTACCGACTATTCGGTGGCCCAGACCAGATGGGTGACCCTGGGATATATGGTTGCGAAGCGGGACATAGCGCAACTCTGGGGCTCGTACAGGCCCCCCACTGCCTCTGTGTGGGAGGAAAACATGGACTGGTCTATGTTCCGCGAAAAGACGGTCTATACAGCCAGGGGCAGACCTAGGGCATGGACGAAGATCTGGAGTCAGTGGAACGCCTATCGCGGAGATATTTGTGCTCCTCCATTGGTTGAACCCCCCGATGTTACCTTATCTCCCTAGGCTAGCGTTCCTGAAATTTCGTATACTGTCCTTTGATTTGCCTGTCCTCCCCGCTGTCCCCCCCACCCTGCCTTGTCCTACTGATTATGATTTCATATTCCTGATTAGTGGGTTTCCCCTCCTCCTCCTGGGCTGACTCCGTTTATTATGCATTCGCCTTTCTTGTTGTTTGTTGTTTTTCGGTGTGTATAAAAAAGAAAAGTGCCTTATCTTGTTTTATACTTTGGGCGACATTTTGTATCCGATTTGTGCCTGACCGCCGGAGTGGCCGCAAGTGTTTTTCTCACGTTGTGCCTTGATTTTAGCGGCCAGCCCGTGAGGTTGTAGGCCCATCTCTGTAACCCTGATTTTGTTGCTCAATAAAAGTTTTTAATCAAAAAAAAAAAAAAAACAAGCAAAAATAATGTTAGCCCAGCCTTTCTTGCTGCTGTCTTATGTAACAAAGTTACATTGTATTGACCCCTTCAGGAAGAAATAGAAATGACGCTTTCACTCACCTTTTCCTTTCTTTGAATGGCATTTAGTTTGTGGTTGCAAAGGTATTTTTTCAGTTTTTATATGTTTACACTGGTGAGGGCTATTTTCCTTTTGGTGGGTTTTATCAGTAATTATAGGTTTAAACCTAAAACCAGATAGCCCAAATATAATACTGTTGCTTATGCAAGGGCCTATGTTGTAGCATATGCTGCTTTAACTTCCTCGAGAACAAGAACGCAAAAGGAAGGTGGGATCACCTCTTCCCTTTGTGGGGCTTTTCTAACAAAATCAGGTGGCCAATCAATCTCAGCCAAGAGGATGTCATATTAATTAGTTAAGTTACCATAAAATGGAAAATCAATAAAAATTATTTTAAAAAAAAGTTACCACAATATTACTTTAATAGCTCGCAGTATGTCAAACAGTGATTGAAGGAGTACCAGACTAATAGTGTAGAGCGCAGCAAATATAGTACCACATGTATTACACTCCTCTACTGGGGAATCATACCAAGTGGTAGACACATAGTGAGAATTCTAAATTTATCTTGGGGCCCGTATGGGGAAACACTGCCTCAAGCTGATTTGTTTTTTGTCCATTCCAAAGTGGAGTTCCATCACGTTTGGTAGGGACGTTACCCATAATGACAATAATAGTGATAGACCTATTTGCAGGCACGGCTAACTGAGCCTGAACAACTTGAGGAGCCCCTGCTGGGGTAGTAGTTATTGTACACATAATAAACAGCATCAGATGTTGATAAAGACTAGTCAAATGGTTTAAGAGAGCAACCGTATCACGCTGGGTTAATGCCTGTGCATTAGGATAAGGCTAAGACTAACCAGGTTACCCCTTCATTACTGAGGGGACCCAGTCAGACATTTTGAACTGTATGAGGGAGGGAGCCTTGGGACTAATTATGATGTTCCTGGTAAGTCACTGGTATTTCTAAATATTCATAAGGTCTATTTACAGCTGGAACAGCAGCCTCCGTTTATATGTGAAATGTGCATGAATTGGCATCGACTGCAGGAAAGTCGACCCAGGAATTTATAACTTCAAATGTATACGCTTTGTGAGCCTTAACCACGAAGGTAACTTCTGCACTGCCATTGGAAAGCCCATGTCTAGTTAAGTGAGCAGTTACTGGAATGGAATTTAAAGAAAGGAAAACACTGTAGGGGACAATCCCTTTAAACAATTAAGCTTGACTAACCTATAGACATAAATAGGTGCTTGCTATTATGCTGAAGGAGGATAAACCCTTATCACCATGGATGTCTCTGAATAAAGGGAATAAAGAATCCTGGGGCACGCTCAAGAAAACTACTCAGGAGACCCATTAAATTGGCACCAGACCGTAAATGTTGGTGGCTCCATGTTATATGGTTCTGACAAATCTAATAGGACTGTTTATGTGGATCAACAAAACTTATACAGATACAGAGTCTTCTTATTTAATCAGTGAATCCTGGTTTCGTTGGCTAGCTCACAGTATCGCATCCAAACCCCTAACCTTACAGAGTTATAGATATTTTTGGTAACCTTGAACATGACCACTCAAATTCCACATGAATTCTCACAAACAGATCTAACTCTTTCATTTGTTACTTTTACATGCCCAAGGTGTTCACAAAGAAAAGCATTTTCAAATGGTTATTGAAAAGCTCTCATCCTTGTACATGAAACATGAACTGCGATAACCGATTGCTATAAGCATTATTAGAATGGTAAAAACCACAAACAATTCAATTATGTTAATTATATTACTAAGACTACTCCTATCAACTACTAGTTACTCAATGCTGAAGAGAGCATTTTGAGAGTACCTCTCTACCAGGACTATTGGAACGGCCTAACCCCATACCGCTGTATTGTATGTTAGGAAGTCAGCCATAGTGCAATAACAAATGTACTCCAGTCTGATTGTGCAACCCTATACACTCCTCTGGCACAGCTGTCTTTCTTCTCATTAGGAAGGTAGGGTAGAGGGAAACTGCATCTCAGAAGTGAACCTCTCGATGACTTCAGAAGGGACGCTGTTTAAATAATAAAAAAGCAAGCTTATCATACTGGGCAAGAGGTGCAGAACAACTTCTTTAATTATTCTGAGGAGAAATAGTCCAATATGAGCAAAAATAAAACAAGGCATAGTATTCAACATTTTGTGACCCTGGAACTAAATATGCAGGCTGCAGGTTGACAATGTCTATCTGAACTAAATGTTTGTTTGGCACATTCTCGCATTAGGAAAAACATGCGCAAACCACCACTAGAACGAACTGCAAAGTCAAAACGAGAATCTAAAATGGAGGATATATGTAAGCTCTACAACACCTCCTTGCGCTTCGCTTCTGGCCACCCTCTTCTTCCAGTGGCTCGCTTCCCATATGGATTTGTGTGTGTGGAGAAAGAAACACACTGAAATATTTAAAGGCAAATAAAATGGTATAACAATACATATTTTGATTTTTTTATTGGTGTCATCAGAGCAGCAAGAGTTTTCCTGGCCAGTCATACAAACACTTTTACAAAGTATATATATATTTATATGTTGAGCCATTGTTTAAAGCATAATGTTTTTTTTTCTTCAATGGGGAGTTATTTCTCCAAAGACAAGGCACAGCAATGGGGATGTCATTTGCTCCAACTTATGTAAATCTATTTATGGCGGTCTGAGAGGAGGGTATTCTACAGAGCAAGTACAAGTCGAACATCAAATCTTGGATGAGATATATCGACGATTTATTCGTACTATGGGAAGGAGATCTGTCGAGTCTTGAAGAATTCATCCAAAGCTTGGACCAAAATGATTACAATCTATAGTTCACATTCACCTGTAGTAAAACACAAGTGATCTATCTGGATGTAGAAGTGTTTGTTCAAAAACAGACGCTCTGTACTAAAATCCATAGGAAACCGACTGCCACGAACAGTATCCTCCACGCAAACAGCGGACATCCACAACATCTGAAGTGGACGCCCATTAAATTTTCGCCTACCTTGACTGAGCTCCTTTACTCTTGCCGCTGCCAGCCGAGGACCTTGATTAGAGGGGATCCTTTCTGCTGCTGCACCCTCGCCGCCTTGTAAGCTCTTCTCCTCCTTGAACGCGGACCCCACACTGCCGGACCACAACACCCAGAGGGCAGGGAGGTCTCGCGAGAGGAGAGGAGGAGTCACTGGGTGCATAAGAAGTGACGGGGGCTCCCGGGGCACGGGATGCCCATTCAATTTTCATCTACCTTGACTGAGCTCCTTTGTCCTTGCTGCTGCCAGCCAAGGACCTTGATTAGAGGGGACCCTTTCTGCTGCTGCACCCTCGCTGCCTTGTAACCTGTTCTCCTCCTTAAACGCGGACCGCGCACTGCCGGACCACAACACCCAGAGGGCAGCGCGGTCTCGCGAGAGGAGAGGAGGAGTCACCGGGGGCATAAGACGTGACCGGGCACCCGCGGCACGGGACGTGCGCGGGCTTGCCAGGGCCAAGGGCGGGCCGGTCTGAGCCCGTCCGTGGCCGATTGAGGCCGGGCTGGGCTCACCCTCTTGGTTCTGTCCCCGAGAACATTGTGATCTGGCCAAGAAAAGTCAGTAAGACTTCAGTATTTTATGCTTTATCGCCCAGCCCTATCAGGAACTGTACATCCTTGGCACCGAGTTTGAATTGGGACTGAGTGTTTTTGTATTTTATTAGCATTACATCTCTTTGTGGATCTGACTGGTAGATCAAGGGCGAGGTGGGACATTAGGATAGTCTTACATCGAGACAGTTTGTTTCAGTAATGGGTAAAAGAAAAATGCCAAGCCCAGTCTAGGGGAAAAAACTTCAGCTGATTCACAACAATCTCTACTGAGCTTTCTCACTGGTGCTATGGGGGCTTTAAATAAGCAGATTTAATCTGTAGAACAATCCCTTGAGGCAGGTACCTCAAAGTCAACTACCGAATTAGATCAATTAGATGATGGGGTCTCATCAAGACAACTCACAACTCCAAAAGGTGTAATTAATGGTTGCATTCAGCATATTTCAGAGGAAATGTCAATAAGCGACTCGGATTCTTTAACGCAATCACCTCAGAAAAAACATAAGAATCCCCCCCTAGTGGAGAGTCTAAGTGCTGATAAAATCATAGGCACGGGGGGAAAAAAACCTAGAAGTCACCGTCCCTACAACAAGGAAACAGAGGACTCAAGGGAAGAAAAGGATAGGGTCACGAAAAGGTCCCTGTCGGGGTAAAGAAGAGACCAGCAGTAAACTTGATAGTAATGACAACAAGAATTTAACAACTTTAGTGGAAAGATCAGATCTCTATCTCAGAGTCAATCTGGACCAAATGAGAGCCAGATTGACTCTTATTGAAGATCTCGTCTCTGGTAAGAACCAGGGCAGTGATTCTATACCTGTAGTAAATGAGCAAGGGGTGGGGAATCAGGGTAACAACACTAATTTTAGGCATTCAAGAATCCCGGAAAGGGGCACTCTTAAAGCCAAGGACAAAGACCCCTCTGTGGTGCCTGTGTCTACTCCAAGAGTCACTGTAAATTACCCAAAGAGGGTTCATTCTCCTCAAATTAAGATGCATAATCCATCAGATACTCTAATCATTGGCGACAAGAATAGGGACAGGGAGAGGGATAAGGGCCCAACAAGGTCACTAGATGCCACAGGTTATTCTTCCCTTCCTTATACTTTCCAGACTCGCCACCTTTTAGCGTCCACCTCCATACGCCCAACCCGTATTAATCCGGGTACAGACCTTCCACCAGATGCAACATCATACCTAATCGTCCTGGCAAATGCTCCAAAAAAGGGCCTCTCAGAGGTTGAATCCTGGGAATCACTCAGAAATAAGTCACTTCATTGGTTGGGCAGGAGGACTGGTCTAACGGACCAATTGTTTAATGAGTTTAAGATGGTAAGAAGGGTCCAGTGGGTGGGAAACTCTGGGAAATCGTTACCGGGAGAATGTATTGTTCTTACATTTAGATATCTTATGCTGGTCAAGAAAATTCTATGGGGGAGTGGAAACAACTTTTTAATAGCGGGCGGGATTAACATATTGCTGCTTGGTTTTTTCTACCCTCCATGTAGCAGGTATCCGACCAGCAATATTGCATCAATGCAACCCCATCTTTATGATATTCCATCTTTTAACAGATTTAACCTGCTATCGGGTTTGGAAGGAATTGATTGAATGGCCAACTCCAACCCTAGTCATTTAGGGTCAAGGCGAGTTTCATTCAATTTAGGCAAACATCAAAATGAATGTTCATCCATCTCCAACCGGCCCCTGTGTGTAGACAACCTCACTAGCAAACCCAACACACATAATTTGATACATCAGCCCGTACAAGAGAATACACGTTTGGTCTTATTAGGGGATCAGTCGCTGAATGGAGAAGGGTCTGAAACTATGATTTCATGTGAAGGGCCCGCCAACCAAGGCTCTGTGTGTTCTAAATCCACTGGGGAACCTAGACTCAAAATCGTCTTTTGGAACATAGCAGGTTTGCGTTCCAAAGTGGTCAATGACATCTGGCTCAGGTTTGTAAGAAATTTTTATGTGCTCTGCCTCCAAGAGATATGGCCACATCACCCATACACAGTGAGGGCTATAAAACTTATTTCACTCCAGCAATTCCTTCAACCTCAGGGAGAGCTAAAGGGGGCCTGATAGTATTTATTTAAAATCTTTTAGAGTTTAAGGAAATTACCACATTCAAACTGGAACCAAACTACCAAATAATAATTCTTGAAATGAACAAATGTGACATCTACGTATTGGTGAATTTCTATAATAATTTACATCAGACTGAGCTAACAGTAACCCTAAAGGAAATTTAGTTTGCTTTACAGCAAATACAAAATAAATACACTAAAAATGTCTTAATAATATGGGGGGGGGGCGGTTTTAACCTTACTCTATGTAAGCACAATCATAATTTAAATTGTGGTCTCCAGGAAGAGAATAAAAATACCCTAACTCATTTCCCCCATACAGCTAAGTGGGGATTACTTAAATGAAATATTTTTCATCCAGGAGTTGGGTTTGGCTAATGAATTAGTGGTCCCTCCAGATCCACTCACCTATACTTTTAATGGTAGGGAAGCATTTAGTATTATAGATTTTATTTTTCTTTCATGTAATGTTGCGTCCCACATTCTGCATTTTAAAACTCATCAAAATGCCACCAGTGACCATTATCCAAATAGTATTATACTATCTTTACGGCAAAAGTCAGATGAGTGAAGCTTGGAGAGATTATACGGGCAAAGAACGTTAATTTTAGATAGTTTAAATGGGTACTTTCTCAAGTGGGATAAAGTAGATCCCACTGTGATTACAATAGAGGTAGGGAATAATTCATTAATATCTATTAAAAAGTGCCTAGATCCCGCCACTTCCAATAAAGAGATCTTGGATAGTTTCTCGGCTATAACAAGAGCAGTAAAAGCAGCCCTGTATAGGAAACTAAAGGATAGAATGGGAAAAACTAAAGGTTGGTTTAACAAAACTTGCACAAAATCATATTCAAATTTAAAAGCAGCCCTCCATAAAACAGAACGAGATAAGCAAGAAGTTGCCCATTTTAGAAGGGAGTATAATCAGGCTATAAAAGCTAGAAAAGCCGAACTAAAAAATGAATTATGGGATCAACTACATAAAAGCTGTATTATGAGGGATAACACTACCTTCTGGAAAACCATTAAGTCTCCCTTTCTTATGGAAGCTAGGGATAATTCTAAAATAGATATAGCCATTGATGAAGCAGCATAGGTTCAACATTTTGCGCGGATATTTGGTTTGTCGTCACAGGCTTATGTCGTTGAAAACTATAAGTAAACGATAAGTCCAATTTCTAGGAAATCCGTTTTCCCTATAGCACTTGAAATCACCCATTTGGAAGGGGAGCGTGATCTGCTAGCTAGTAAAGGGGAAAAGGGGCCCGGTCCCGATGGAGTCCCAGTTGACCTATTTAAATACAATCTGGAACTGTGGACCACAATACTGACCAGAGTCCTCGAAGCCTCTTGTGCTGTGGGGCTCGTAGAATCATGGTTGGATTCAATTTTGGTCCGAATTTTTAAAAAGGGGGATCGCCAGTGCCCATCTTGCTATCGGCCAATATACCTGCTAGATTCCTTAGGTAAAGTAGCGGGTCGTATTATTCTCGAGCGCCTTCAGAAATGGGCAGAAGATAAAAAGAACCTTTCAGACCTCCAATGTGGGTTCAGAGAAGGACTGGGCACCACGGAGCAAGCTCTTAGTTTGACCCTCCTTATGGGTAAATAAGTCAACGCAAAGGGTGGGAACCTGTACATGGTTTATGTTGATCTAACCGCAGCCTTTGACTGCGTGAGTCACTCTAAATTATGGTCTATTCTATAAGATATGGGGGTAGACCCTCTTCTGGTCAACTCCCTATGGGAACTGTATTCCAACACTACGGCCAGGCTGAGATATGGGTTATTGGGAGAATTCACTACGTCATGCGGAGTGGAGAGGGGGGTACGGCAGGGCTGTGTCCTGGCACCCTTTCTGTTCACACTCTATACAAATGGTTTGGAGTATGCGATGTTGGAAGGGTGCCAGGACTTACCCCTTATTAAAAAACGCCCAATACCCACCCTACTCTATGGCGATGACGCTGTGATTCTAGCCCGAACCCCCCTAGAACTCCAGCGTGCTCTGAAGAGGTACCATAACTTCATGGTAAATCTAGATCTTAGAATTAACATAAAAAAACAATGTAATGTCCATTGGTCCCATACACAAGAAAACCATGGATACCTTTATTGAAGACACGAAACTTGAGAACACAAAGACGTACCCCTATCTAGGAATTTTAATGGATAATAAATGTTCGTGGAGGCAGGCAATTGAGGCGAGAAAATTGATTTTTATGAGGGCAACAACGGCTCTAGCCAATTTTGCACGAACTCTAGGAAAAAGATCACCTATGGAACTGATTCAAATGTATCAGGCAAAATGTATAAGCATTGTGACTTATGGTGCAGGGGTGTGGGGTTATGGTAAGGTGGATGCCCTACAAAAAGTAGAGAATAGTTTTTTGAGATTCCTCCTTGCTGTCCCCCGAAGTTCCTCTAGCTATAGTTGCCACCTGGAACTTGGCCTGTCGTATGTTACCGACATAGTCAAGCTCCAGACAATTCTTTTGTGGCACCGCCTTTGGTCATCCACTAAAACCACCCTAAGCCAAGAACTTATTCAGGATTGCCTCTCTCTTGAAAATGGCGATAAGATTGGTTGGCTCAATGACATCAAAAATGTTCTCAATGACCTGGGACTTGTAAGATATTATTATACTCCCATAACAATCTCAGAATTATCCAAAAAAGGCCTTAAAAAATCATGTTTGACCCATCTGGAACAACTGCGGTTGGCCAATGAGTCAAGCAAAACTTCAGTTCAACACATGGTAACCATTCAAACTACCTTGTCCATACAGCCATACCTTACTTTTAATCTGAGTGGCCATGAAAGGTTTTTGCTAACACGATTTAGGCTGGACATATTCCATTGTTTGTTGACCTTCCAGAAAGTAAACGACTGGTCAACAAAATTATTACCTTGCCAATGTGATGAATCTTCTACCCAATCAACAATTCACGTGGTCTTATTTTGCACATTTTATAAAGAACCGAGGAAGCATTGGTTGATTCCGATATTAAAAATCATGGGCTTTCGTAGATGTCGTCCAGCCTACCTCGTCTTGCAATTTTTAGAGGAACCATGTGTTGCTAAAAGCATTGCACAATTTTTGAAGTTTTGCATAGGCATAGGCCAAACCTAGGGTAGGTGATGACCTGTATAGATCGAGTAAGAATGAAGCCATCCCCCATCTTTATGCACTCATAGGTAGCCTTAGATTTCCCATTTACAATAAGCTTGCACTTCAGCACTTTATTTCCTGGTGGTATTGCCAATGTTTTTAACTCTTGATCTTTTTAAAGGATGGATTTTAATTACTGGTTTTATGTAAATTACTGAATGTACTTTTATGGTTTTTCTAAATTCAGAAAACCGAATAAAGGACTTTTTGATTTGATTTGAAGTGGAGCCTTCCGTATGGAGAGATGCTCCTCGCCAAGAGGAACTGCTCAGAAGACAGTGATATTGAGCAACATCTAGAAGATACTTGTACTAGATTTCTAGCAAGAGGCTACCCATTGGATGTTATTGAAGGTGCCAAGAGTAGAGTGATGGAGAAACCGAGATCAGAACTACTAAATAAGCAAGAAGAACTGGAAAATGATGACACAACCCGGATTATCCTAGATCTCAATGTGGAAAATAAGTGCCTCAGAAACATCATAAAAAAGCACTGGAGCATATTAGTGCTCATTATGAGTCATTAAAGAAGAAGTTGCCATCAACTCCAAAAATAACATATAGCAAGACAGCCTCGTTGGGCGATCTCTTGACACACAGTCACTTGGAAACAACTAAAATAGAAAAAGAAACATGGCTAACAACTCCCGGATTTTGGAAATGTTCCAAATGTAAAGCCTGTGAACATGGATGTAACACACAATCATATCTATTGTCAAACGGAAAGAACGAAAGGATCACAGCACATATCACGAGTGAATCTAAATATGTGGTATATGTCTTAGAATGTCCTTGCAAGAAACTCTATTTTGGGAGTACCATTAACAAATTAAGGCTACGGATTTCACAGCATCTCCGAGCGATAAAAAACAAAGATCTTGCATATCCAATGGCAAAGCATTTCTCAGGGAAATGTCCAAGGACTGAGATACTTCGGAGCAGGAGTTCTTAATTGGTACTGCTGGGAGGTGGGCGGAGAGAAAAGTTGATAAAAGAACACACTACAGAGGAGAAGACTGACAGCCAAAAAACGTATAAATAACTACTAAGTGTAAAAATTAAGGACTCAATAAGAATAATCGCGGTAAATTAAGGAATGCCCCAAATGAATTCGGTTGAAATTACATTAAATTTTCTCCACTTTGAGTATTATAAAATTCTGGAGAGAGACGTACTTGAATTGCGACTTTGCATAATATATTTGCACAATGCACTCGTCACTTTCTTTTCTTGACTTTGAATAATATCTCTCGAGAATTACGAACTTTTGGAGACAAGTTCTTGGAATTCTAATTTGCACAATGCACTTGTCACTTTCTCCCCGGACCTTTAAAAATATCTCATGAGATTTTTAAGATGGACTCTTGAAACCTGACTATGTATAATATATTTTGCATCAAGCACATCACTTTACTCTCCATATAAAAATGGAAACGTAGGATTTCCTTGGGGCTATTTATTTAACTTCAGGTGCCTTGATCTTTAGCTGCATCTTGCTTTTAGTCTGTCTTCCTTTTGGTATGTATAGAATCTGGATTTTTAAGATCGCATGTATAAGGTACTTTACCGAGATGAGAATTATCTTTTTTTTATCCAGAAACACCCTTAACTTCTTCTCCCATCATGAATAGATAAGATCTCCACCAGCCTTGTAAAAAACTCCACTCCCCTTTTTCCTTCCCCCCTCCCTACCCTCCCTACCCTCCTTTTTATTTTTTTTCCTTCCTCTTAACTATTTTTACAATCCTTATTTCCCTTGCTTCTCTCTTATCCTACCTTCTTTCCTGATACAGTAGAATAGAGAAACAGGTAGTTAGAAAAATTTTAATCGAGTTTCTAGTATCAATTCTAGTACTGTACTGGTAATGTCGCAAAAAAATGTTTAAAACCATGGAAAAAATGAATATGCGTGAAAATGTAAAAAGTCAAAATGGCATCTACTATAAGCCAAAGATTACCATCTTTTGACTGTGGGTTAATGGGTCTATTTTTTTTAACGGAAACAAACAGGGGATCTCTGCACTTAGTCACTTTAAATAGACAGTCTAGACGGTGGGACTCTATGGTCCAGTTGAAGGCATCTGCCGAAACGCGTCGACCGTCCTTTTTGTGTTGAACATGGTGTTAAAGGAATAATTTTTAGAAAGTACCTCAAGCAAACTGCTGTGGACTCCCTCTGTGCCGTGGATACTCTGGTGGGACCTTGCTAAGTTGTTTTGAAGATATATATGTATTTTTTTTTTCTTGACCGCAAAACCAGTGCCCCTGTGCTTTTTCATTGCCACCCCATCTCACAACTACATGAGAGTCCACTGACTGGTCCTATTTGGGTCTCGCTCCAACCCCTATCCCACCCTCCTGAGCAAGCAAAAGCTGTTGGTGTATCCCAGAGTCCTCTATGTACCCACACAAGCAGCCTGCAAGACCAAAACGGTAACGGGGTTATGGCATGCAATTTTTTACAAGGGTTTGCTTAATGTGGAATGTACTTAAGAATTCTCTTAAGTGTTTCAGAAGCTAGTAAGCAAATTACGGTGAACAGCATGGGGAAATGCCTGTTTATTATGAGTTAATTTCTTTACTGTAAAATTCATCCTCACCCAATGACTTGTTTTTCAGCCCATTTCCTTTAAAAAAACAACAACAAAACTAAAACAATAGGCTTTGCCAATGCTTGTTCCATTTCTAGTCAGTGTTTTTATGTGCCAAAAGTAAATCAGTGACTATGAATGTGAAAAAAATCCTTTAAGGGTTGAACTGGTATCATAAGCAGTCCGAGTTCTTTGTAACATAAATAGTTGCACAAGATCAACATAAATGCAGTTGTTTTGGAATACCACTAGAAATGGTCACAGTATGTACAGTATCTTGCAACTTTCAATGAGAGCTCACTCTGGCAAAAATCTCTGACTTTTTTTTCTCAACAAGTCATGACGTTTCCAGAGTTTACAACGAAAGCGAGGCAATCAAAGAATCATGTTTCTGTCCCAAAATCACAATTTAGACCAGATTACAAAACCTAGTGAGTACGTGCACGGTGACAATTATTTTACGTGCACAAGTGTTGCTCCGTTAAGATTTTGCACTAATAGCACATGCCTTGGGCATGGCAGGTGCATCTTTCAGCACATCCCTAGCTGTCTGAGGGGTGATGGAATGTGCACCTTATATTACCCTCTGGTTACACTGCAAGAGAAGGCTGACTCAGGAGAGAAAAGTGTCCCCTTTTTGCATCTCACGCCTACAATAGACATCTCATGTGTTACATGAGCACTGGAGACCCGAGTTACATTCTTATGCATAAAGTAGAGCTCAAAATGTAAATCTAACCATTGACAGAAAGGGGCCTTCAAAGGCAGTAACTATCAGTTCTACTTATGAGTGATGTGGGTGTGTGACATTGAGCCTCCGTCATCAGATGTCAGCATGCCCATGCTCATGGGGGAAGCAATATATAAGAGAGTTGTGCACGGAGGGCTGGAGGTGGAATGTCAGCTTATCATTTGATGAAACCCTGCTTTTGCTCTCAAGAACTCAAACTGTCCACACGTCTGGATCAGCTGGCAAATAAAATGTGGCAACACCACTGTGAGGGACATCCTGGCAGTGATAACGGCGTGCTCTCATGTTTGTGAAGCTGGGCCATCATGCCATGGCAGGTAAGAACCTTGGGTGGCATGGGCACAAACCAACAATTTACCCACGCTTCTTTCTTAGCAGATCAGTGTTAACACTGACATGGAATTCTAATGTTTATAGCACAAATATGCAATGTAGTCCTATTCTCTGAAATATCTGATGATTGGTCTAGCTTAGAGGACATGCAAACAAGTACAGACTTAATCAACCGCAATTTACCTCTGAAAGCAATTCCTGCGTTATTGATCAGAATGTCTGTTCCTCCATACTCTTTCTTCAAGAAGTCTCTCAGCCTGGTGATACTCTGCAGGTCGGTGATGTCCAGCTGGTGGAAATGAGAAGTCAGGCCCTCCTCCTCTTTAAGCTTTTTCACAGACGCTTCACCCAGCTTGGGGTCTCGGGCTGTCAGGTACACGTCCCCTTTAAAGCGCTTGCAGAGAGCCCGCACAATTGCCAGCCCGATGCCTTTATTAGCTCCAGTCACCACTGCTACTTTGCTGTTGGCCATATTTGGACTTCCAGGCACTAAAGAGAGTAGAAAAGGTAAAAAGATATAGCATCAAAAAGAGCAATGTGTACTTTCAAATGTGAGTAAGAAAAGGCCCTCTAAAAGAGGGGGCAACAAATAAAACAATATTTTCCAATAGTAAGAGCTTGTCATAAGAAAAGATTTTCTAAAAATGTGGTGTTCCAGTTCTCTCCTGTGTAAGCCAAAGACGTAACTAGGTTTGTGGTGTCAATTTGATGAATAAAATGGAATGAAGGGGTAACTAATAATGGAAAGCAAGTGCTGAAGAATGCAGTTGCCCCTGGAAAGCAGCTGAGCATGCTGGGACGTGCGCCCCTGTGAAAGACGCTGGCTTGAGATAGGATCCTGATGATGGAACAGGAGTTGAGGACAATCTAGACAGCTGGAACAGACAAGCGGTTCAGACAAGCAGGTCGCCAGTGCCAGCATCCATGTAGACCAGTAATGCTCCAGGCAGTCCCTTCCCATTAGCTGAAGGAGGAAGCAATGTTACCTGTCTTGGCAGTTTGCCAAGGGAAAGCTCAGATGTGACAGGGTTGAACTGATAGGTAGTCCAAACATTAAGACAGTTGCCATATTAAACCAAACATTTCCAACAACTCTCCTGCAGGACTGCATCATTCCACCTAGATTGGGGTGAGCCCATAGGGCAGGAAGACGGATGCATATGAACAAAGGAGCCCTAGAGAGCCAGGAATAAGGGAAATAAGTGGGAACGTGATAGTCAGATTTCCTCAGATAGACACTGTAGCTAGTAAGGCAAAATGACAACCGTGTAATCATCTGAGTTATTTTAGGATATACCATTGTGCGGTAAAGTCTAGTGGGAGTAATGACGTTTTTTCTTTCTACTGTGTTTCCCATAAGAGACTGCAAAGGGTACCCAAAGAGTCTATTTCCATAATAAAAGAGTTGGAACATATGATTGGGTAAGCAGTATTTGGGGAGGATGATGCCAGGTTTTAGAGCATGCAGTACTCCTAAATGTCATTCCAGAATTGAAGGAAATCAAATATAGGATCCTGCACCTGGATTGGAAAATCACTACACAAAGGTACTTAATTATATTGTGGGTATAAAAGACTCTTCACTGGGGGATCTCTATGTTGAACACACCTACACGCAGGCTGTCAGCCGACTCCTGTTAGGACACCTCTGGTTATGCAGAAGCTACTCTTTGCCCATGATCCTCACTCCACTTAAGAGAAATGTATGGCATCATGAACCGCACGGGTGAAGGAACAGGACCGACAAATAACTGGATGAAATGATATTGAGAAATAGATGCAGAACAGACAGGAAACAGCTGGCAGAGAGAAAAGGCCAAACAGGCTGCAATTTTGTTGAGGTTGTAGACATACTAAATAGGGTAGAAAAATGTTGTGCTAAAATGTGAGAAATTCAATTTGTGAGAAACAAATATTTAGAATTAGATATTAAACAGGGTTCATCCTCCAAATATGAGATTTTGAAGGATTTCAGCTTCTTGTCTACCTTTTTTTTTAAAAAAAACAGATTTGATTTGTCAGAGTAGTACCTACAATGCAGATCCTTGAGTCCCAGAGACAACTGCCGCATATAAGATACAAAAAATGATTTACACATAGATGCAAAGGAGAATATGAAAGGCAATGCAAATAAAATCAATCCCAGCAAAACAACCAATATCCCCCCTCCCTCCCCACCCCAAAGCGAACCGTCTCCCTATTCCTGAACAATATATCACTGACCCAGACTGCCATTGATCTACACAAGAGTTTAACGTCCACAATACCATTTCCCACCAAGGACCTTCAAGCAACACATGGGAAAAACGTAAGGTACGGGGGAGGCCAACAGGTTACTCCGGTTCCCGGCTCGACCCCCTCGCGGCGGCTCTAGCTGCAGACCCCGATAATCCAACCAGCGCCTCCAGATCTTGTAGTGTTTCCTGGGCCATCTCTAGCTTCATAGATGGAGACTTCAAGGCCCATACAGAAGTCCATCCCATTTTCCAAGTTGAAACTGAAGGGGCAACCACTGCCTTCCAGGCTCTAGCTATATCACTCTTCGCTAAAGTAAAACCTAGGAGCATGAGATGTCTCTTATAAATATTGCCCCCGATCCCTTCCATCTCATGCAGGAGGGCAAGCTTTGGCGAACTAGGGAGCTTCCACCCCAGTACTTCAGAGAGACAAGCCAGAACGCCCCTCCAGAATCGTGCTAGGGCTGTACAGTGCCATATAGTGTGTAACAGAGTCCCCTCCTCGTGCCCACAACGGGGACAAAACGGGAAAGCCACTAGGCCCACCCTCCAGAGCCTAACCCTGGTGAAATGGACCAGGTGGAGGTATTTAAATCAAATCAACCGCAGGCTCATTGCAATAGCTGCCCCTCGCGGGGAAGCCAAGGCTTCCGTCCAGTCCTCTTCCTCCATCTCACCTACATCTCCCTCCCAGGCCTCCCGCAAACGCTGCAATGACGGGGAACAGTGCGTGACCAGGGACTGATAGATTTTAAAGATCTTATGGTCAAGGAGGTCCCCCATAAATACCTTAGCCTCTATTGGGCTGAACTCCGGCAGCGAGTCCAGACCCTCCAAGCTGGGGGAGATAGCATGCCTAAATTGCAAATATTTAAAGAATTGCATCTTTGGCATCTGGTAATCACTCTTGATGTCCTGAAAGGATTTTAAAATTCTGCCCTGCATAACATACCCCAAAGTAGATATCCCAATGCTGTCCCAGTCGCGAAACCTAGAGAGGCGCAGCAACTGCGGAAAGTGGCTTTTGTGCCAAAATGGGGTCTCCCGAGTCAATCTGTTCCACCAGCCCATCCGCGCAACGCCTGCCTCCAAAGCTGAAAAACAATCCGCGTGGAAGACTGAAGGGGACGCCGCAACAGAGCCGAATAAAGAAGACCGGTCACCCATGGAGCGTCGTTCCACGGCATATGCAGGGTCCGCTCTGTCCCCATACCACCACTTGTTTAAGAGGAGTAGATGCGATGCTACATAATAAGACCAAATATCGGAGGTTCCCAGCCCCCCGCAATCTGTGGATAGAGAGCACGTCCGGATTGCCACCCTCACCATGCCGTCATCCCAAAGAAACTGTCCCAGAACAGAATTCACCTGCCGGAACCACCTTGGGGGAATCGGGTAGGGATGATTCTGTAGTTGATACAAAAGTCGCGGGAGTGCTACCATCTTAAAAATGGCTCACTGGCAGTAGATGGACAGGGGCATGTGGGACCAGGTCTTAATATCCTCACACACCCGCTCCCAGACTGGTGCAAGGTTCCGCTCCCATGCCGTGGCGGGGGAGTTGCGAAAACACCCCAAGTATTTCATGCCCCCATACACCACCTGTACCTACGATGCCCAAGAACCGAGTTCGACCGCGACCTCCCAATACAATATAGGGTGGATTTCCTAGGGTTCATATAAAGACCTGATGTTTCACCAAAAATCTGAGATCAGAGAGTCCGTACGCCCATTCAAAATCGTACACCTGAGCGTCGCACCGCACCCAAGCTGCCAAGGGTTCCATTGCTAGAGCGAAACGATATGGGGACAGTGGACACCCCTGTCTGGTGCCCCGTCCAATGGAAAAAGCAGAGGAGACAAAGCCCTTGACTCACACTGATGCCGCCAAATCAGTGTATAGCAGGGTCAGGTAGGACAAGAAACATGGTCCAAGATTCAGCGGCCGCAGGAGCACGTATAGATAGACCCAACTCAAGGAATCAAACACCTTATCCGTATCCGCCAACAAGAGCGCTGCCCGTTCCCCCAATCCCTGCACCGTCGCGACAGCCACATGCGCCCGCCTAATATTGTGACGGGTTGCATGCTGGGCAATAAACCCAGCCTGGTCTGGATGTACTAGTAGGGCTATATGGGGGTGGCGGCAATTCGCTAATGCCTTAGCTAATATCTTGGCCTCCACGTTCAGGAGGGAAATAGGGCGGTACGATGCGTGATGTTCAGGCGGTCTACCAGGCTTATAAAAGACCACTATTTCCACATGTCTCCAATCACTGGGCAGACACCACAAGTCCCTGGCCTCCTCCACTACCCTGCGGTAATGGGGTCCCAGCTGCTGAAAATGTTTGTTAAAAAATTTGCACGAAAAGCCATTAGGGCCTGGAGCCTTGCCCGCGTTCAGATCTCCCAGGGCCGCCCTCGATTCCTTTTCAGTAAGTGGGCCATCTAGTTCTTCCCTGACGTCATCTGGCAGCGCCCTCGGCGGGAGATCGGCCAAGAAACGATCAATGACTTCCGGTGAGAGGCATTCTGTGGGGGCATATAACTGAGCATAATACTCTGCAAAACTACGTGTGATAGCCGGCGTGCCAGACAAAAGGAGTCCATCTAACCCCCCCAACGCCCGGGAGGGCCTAGGAGCGGAGCGAACCCTGACACAATCGATGTAACATTTTACCTGATTCGTCGCCCCATTGAAAAATCCTACTACGAGTAGCCAGCCAAGCCTGGCGTGCCTCGTCTAAAAGGATGTGTGAGTATTCCTGTTGCGCTAACAACAACTGATGCCGAGCTAGTCGTCCCCCCTCTTCCCGGCCGCATGTCTCCAACTCAAGAATAGTAGCTTCTGCATGGACCAGGACACTTCTCAGGACCAAAGTCTCGCCACCCACGGTGCCCTGCACAAACATATGCCTGCCCTAAATATCCCCCCAGGTCTTGACGTGTATGTGCAACTCTACGGTGTATTAAAATAGCAACCACTCTGGAACCCCTCACGAATCCGGAATGAAAGACCTGTGTAAATCCAAAGCGCTGGAAACATAATGACTTAGTCCCCATGAGGTGAGTCTCCTGTAACAACACATCTGCACGGGCGCGCTTGGCCGACTTCAGGATAGCCCCCTGTTTGATTTTGTCGAGTGCCCCACTAACATTCCAATTAAGGACTCTAAAAAGACCAGAGGCCTGCCGTGTGCTAACCGACATTCCTACGTCGTGCAGGTCCCATACAGTACAACTGCAGCATCAGTAATCTTGCACATAACACAACAGAGTCCAGAACCTCTGAAGACAGCGCAGCAGCCCCACAAAACCCTCCCCAAAAACACAACCCAACAACACCCCCCCGCCCCACCCTGTACCACCAAAAACAGTGAAGTACCTGTCGCGGCAGGCAGAGCAGGCTGAACCCAACAGAAGGTCCCACCCCTCACCCGCCAATGGATCCCCAATTCGCAGTCCATTGCCTACTGGCCTCCTCTCCTTCCGTGGAGCCCCATGGAGAGACCGGCCACGCTTACACACGCTTCTACGGTCAATAAGGACCACTATTTCCGCATGTCTCCAATCACTGGGCAGACACCACAAGTCCCTGGCCTCCTCCACTACCCTGTGGTAGTGGGGTCCCAGCTGCTGAAAATGTTTGTTAAAAAATTTGCACGGAAAGCCATTAGGGCCTGGAGCCTTGCCCGCGTTCAGATCTCCCAGGGACGCCCTCGATTGCTTTTCAGTAAATGGGCCGTCTAGTTCTTCTCTGACTTCATCTGGCAGCGCCCTCGGCGGGAGATCAGCCAAGAAACAATCAATGACTTCCGGTGAGAGGCATTCCGTGGGGGCATATAACTGAGCATTATACTCTGCAAAACTACGTGCGATAGCCGGCACGCCAGACAAAAGGAGTCCATCTAACCCCCCCAACGCCCGGGAGGGCCTGGGAGCGGAGCGTACCCTGACACAATCGATGTAACATTTTCCCTGATTTGTCGCCCCATTGAAAGATCCTACTACGAGTAGCCAGCCAAGCCTGGCGTGCCTCGTCTAAAAGGATGTGTGAGTATTCCTGTTGCGCTAACAGCAACTGATGCCGAACGAGTCGTCCCCCCTCTTCCCGGCCGCATGTCTCCAACTCAAGAATAGTAGCTTCTGCACGGACCAGGACACTTCTCAGGACCAAAATCTCGCCACCCACGGTGCCCTGCACAAACATATACCTGCCCTAAATATCCCCCCAGGTTTTTACAAATATATGCAACTCTACGGTGTATTAAAATAGCAACCACTCTGGAACCCCTCTCAAATCTGGAATGAAAGACCTGTGTAAATCCAAAGCGCTAGAAACATAATGCCTTAGTCCCCATGAAGTGAGTCTCCTGTAACAACACATCTGCTCGGGCGCGCTTGGCCGACTTTAGGATAGCCCCCTGTTTGATTCTGTCGAGTGCCCCTCTAACATTCCAACTAAGGACTCTAATAAGACCAGAGGCCTCCCGTGTGCTAACCGACACTCCTACGTCCTGCAGGTCCCATACAGTACAACTGCAGCATCAGTAATCTTGCACATAACACAACAGAGTCCAGAACCTCTGTAGACAGCGCAGTAGCCTGACAAAACCCTCCCCAAAAACAGAACCCAACAACACCCCCCCACCCCACCTTGTACCACCAAAAACAGTGAAGTACCTGTCGCGGCAGGCAGAGCAGGCTGAAGCCAATAGAAGGTCCCACCCTTCACCAGCCAATGGATCCCCAATTCACAGTCCATTGCCTACTGGCCTCCTCTCCTTCCGTGGAGCCCCACGGAGAGACCGGCCACGCTTACACACACTTCTCCGGTCAATAAGGATCATTCAGATTCGGAAAGATTCTTGGTCATCCTGGGTTCAGCCGGCCGAAACACGTGGCAAAGAAACGGACCCCTCTCGAGCCATGGCACCTGCAGACTATGAGCCTGGACTTTGAGTGCCTTCTTCCTCTCCCCCTCGGCCTGTGCTGATTCCGGGCAGGCCCACCCGAAGAAGACTCGTATTCCCTTTACAGGGGAGAGTGAGGATGTAGCTGCACAGTTTCATCTGTCCAGTGGAATACCTCCTCTGGTGTATCAAAGAAGTGGGTGCGGGACCGATACACCACACGCTGCCTGGCAGGATAAATCAAAGCGTAGAGGAGCTTGAATTCACGTAGGCGGGCCTTAGCGGCACCGAACGACTGCCGTCACTGATTTACAAGCTTAGTGTAGTTAGGAAGGAAAGATTAAGATGCGTGAGTTCTCTAACAGTAGGGGTTCCCTAGCCCAACCCTGTTTCGGAATTGTGTCCCTGTCTTGATAATTGAGAAGCTTGGCGATGACAGGCCGCGGACGGGCCCCTGAGGGGGGCTTCTGCATCAGGGCCCATGTGTACGCTCCACCACGAAGCAAGCCGATAATTCCCCAGGGGGGAGCCATCCCCCAAGCCAATCCGTAAGAAACCGCTCCATATTCCCCTTGTCACAGTCTTCCCGGAAACTAACAAAGCGCAGGTTATTGTGTCGCACCCTTCCCTCCGCGTCCTCCACTCTCGATGCCAGGCTCCGTTGTGTAGTCTAGAGGGACGCTACTTTCTGCTGGAGCGTAGCGACCACATCCTCCATGCCCCTTGTCCTCATCTCCGTCTCTGTAATGCGGGAAACCGCATTCCTCAGGTCTTGGTGCAGAAGCATTAAGTTGGAGCCGACCACCCCAATCTTGGCTTCTAGGGTGTCTCTGGATTGAGTAATGGCGACCATGAGGGCCGCATTGTCAGGTTCAGCACTCTGAGACCTCCCGGCCAGTGCTGCCGGAGCCCCTGGCCTGTGAACTTGTCCATAGTGCTCTGTTTAGTCGAGCCACCGCCTGGCTTGTCCCTGGTCATAGTGGCCCAGTCGCTGTCCCTAACCCCGGCTGAGAGACCCCCAGGGGACGGAGATGCAGTCGCTCCAACGGAGGTCAGGGTCCCACTCCCAACGGCATCCCGATGGAGGCGGGCCGCCTCACAAGCCTCCCCTCGGCCAGCCGGCCCTGCAGAGCCCCCCAGAGGCAACCTGGGTACGCGGCCCCCGCCCAGCAACCCGACACGACCGCCGAACCTCTCCTGTCACCACCCCTGAAGAAATTGAGGCGGGGGGCAAGGCGGAAAGGAAAAGGAAGCACAGGGGCCCCAATGATGGACCTAGGGGTGCTACCCACTGTGACCCGACTCGGCCGCTGAGGTTCCAGATAGTCCCCACCTGCCGTGCCAAACAATTGCCCCCAATTAAGTCCCCTGCTCTGTCCGCCTGACAGCCGGCCGAGATGGCTAGGTAGTCTGTGGGTGAAACGAGGGAGCCCAGCGGATAACTCTAACCTCATGTACCCACCGGTGGGCTGCTACTCAGGGTCTTCCTCCTAGTAATGCCACTCACACCAGATCACCATATGGCTGCACGCTCCCCACGTGTGGCCCGACAAGACCACCGGGCTCCCAGTGGGCACTAACACTCTGAGGAGAGGGGGGGGGAGAGATGATGAGGCAAGAGGCACGGGCTATCACTGCGCAGCTGTACTCACGCGCTGGGCGCCCAAGCTGACGAAACTCCGGCAGACCCAGGCTCCACCTGTCTGCAAGGGATGAATTTGCGGCACCAAGATGGCGTGCAGCCCGCCGCGCGTCCCAGACTCTCTCTGCTTCACTGCACTGCACCGCGGCCCGATCAGGCCGCCGACATCTGTACCTCTGCGGGGGACCGGAGGGCCGCCAGTATCTCAGGGGGCGAGCCCCACTCAGCGCATGTCTGCCGAGACACAGTACGCCGTCCACACGAGGCGCACCTCCGTCACCGCCGTGGCTGCCAGGCAATTCAGCAGGAAGCTATGCAACACCGCGGCTCCAATGGGGTTGTGTCGCAAGCAGGCCGCAGAGGTCGTTGATCGCCGTACCTCCGCCCGTAAACCAGCTGCGGCTCCCAAATCTGGCTCCGGGGGCTGCCCTCAGCAGTAAACCGTGGCGAGACAGACCAGGGACCGCATCTGACACCGGAGAGGCAGGATAAATCAAGAATTATGATGTGGCTGGAAGGAGTGCGCTCAGCTCACGTCCGCCATGCTGGCCCACCAAGCAACGCCCTCCTTGTCTACCTTTTTGAACAAAGTTTATTCTCTATATTTGAGGTTTGTTTCTCTTTAATTAAGGCCCTATGTGCAGACACAGGGTCATTCAAAATCTGCAGCAATCCCCCAGCAGGGTAATAGCTTTACGCAATAGAGAGGTGAAAGATTACTGCTTGCGTTCTAGTTATTTGCCCATACATAGGAATTGACATGCTGTTATAATGTTGCCCACTGTTAATATCAGCCTCTTGACAACAGTTACTGGCTACCACTTTTTGTGATACTTCATTATACTTAGTTCTTCAGCTTTACCCCAAGGATAAGGTCGCTGCTTCTTTTAGTCTAAAATGATTTATTTTAAGTTATTTTTGTAACATTTTGAGTTATCACGATAAATATTAACTGAATTCTTAACTAAAATCCCATCTATACAGTTAAAAAAGTACCTTCAATTTATATATCCCAACGTTAGACTAAACCTTATAATGAAGATAATGTAGTGCCTGAAATATCAGTAGCATTTTAACATTTTATTCCAGTCTATAGGAAAAGAAAACAAAAAAGGGAACACAGGAAAACACTGTCAATAAATATATAAATAAACAAAATTCAAGAGTATTGAGTAGTGCAACAATACATGTACAACAACACACCCTGTCAATAAAATACCCAACCATATCATATAATTAAATTCAATTAACTATTTAAGTCAACACCTTTTCTGACTCATGCCTTCCAGCATCTCCTGCCCTATATGTTTATTCTCACTCCGTGATCCCCCCCCATCTACTCAGACCTCTTGTACAGAACCTAGGCCTCCTTACACAGTGGCCCTCATTAATGCTCGATCTCTACCAAGGCACAGTTTGGAAATTCGGGAATTAATCACTAATTTAAATCTAGATATTCTGTTCGTCACAGAAACTTGGGGAGATGCTGCTTCTGGACCAGATTTTTGCTCAGCCACCCCCGAGGGCTTTCTAGTATCCAAAATGGACAGACCCATAGGCAGGGGTGGGGGACTTGCCATAGTCCACAAAGCCAAGTTTTGCTTAAAAACTGATTCTACTCCAACCTTGAGCAGTGAGACCCTTAAATTTTCCATCACACTTAACACCAACCAAGTTTTTAGGGGCTGTCTCCTTTATCGGCCACCAGGCACACGCACTCAGTTTCTCTCCAATCTTGCCGAAATTGTACAAATGTGCGTAGACTCATTGGACTATACAGTCCTGGGAGATTTTAATTTTCATCTCGAATCACCCGTGGACAGAGACACCATCCAACTCATTGCAGATTTAGAAGCGTTAGGATTACACCAACTAGTTACAGTCCCGACACATCAAGCCGGCCACACTTTGGACGGACTATTTACTAATAATCCTGCTACCTCATTTACTAAGGTGCTACCTCAGACTTGGTCAGACCATTATGCGGTCATCTTTAGTATCAAAGCATACAGTCCGAATCCACCACAATTGAAATCTAAAACCTCACAGAGTATTCGTGATTGGAGAAATTTGGACCTCTCCCTGCTTACCCAATTACTTACAACGCCCCACTTTGAGATTCCTGTTGATCCAGATCAATCATCTGCCAAATTTCATGAATGGCTTGTGAACGCACTCCATTTAGCGACTCCCTCTAAAGTTATCTTTTCAAACCGTTCTACCAAATCTGCGGGTTGGTTCTCTGAGGAACTTAGACTGCAGAGGCAGCACTGCAGGAACCTTGAGAGACATTGGCGAAGACATTATATTCTGCACGACAAACAAAGTTATAAAGCTGCCATAGCCATTTACAAACGTGCCATAATCTCTCATAAAAGGGCGTACTATCTATCTCAAATAGAGTCCGCACAAAATTCCTCCAGGAAACTGTTTCAAATAGTCAATCTGTTATCCACCCCTCCTTCTGTCCCTGTAGTTGAGCCATCCCAAGACCTTTGTAACTCCCTAGCTGACTATTTCTCTAGCAAAGTCACTAGCATCTATGCCACCTTTACTACATTAGTTCAATACAAAGGCTCTGATTCTCAACCCACCTCAAGTCTTGTCACTGGTCCCACTTTCTCTTTATTTCACCCTGTTCCTGCGGAAACAATTAATAAATACATTGTCACCACTACCTCAGGTTCACCCCTGGACCCGTGCCCTCCATCGGTACTCAATCAACTAAGTGAACATATCACACTTCCTCTTACCAAGATTTGCAATTCTATGTTCCTCACAGGCGAGTACCCTAAGATCTGGAAGAAAACCATATTTAAACCTTTGTTGAAAAAACCTTCTCTGGACCCTTCAGAACCAGCTAGCTATGAACCCATAGCCTCTCTTCCCTTCCCAGCAAAAATCTGTGAAGCAATCATGAACTACCAACTGTCTGACTTCATTGAACAACATCACTTGCTGGATGATACCCAATTTGGTTTCAGAAGGAACCATGGGACGGAAACAGCGCTGATAAAGGCGGCTGATGAGATCAGAGCTATTTTAGATCATAATGGGGCAGCTGCGCTCATTTTGCTCGATCTCTCCGCCGCCTTTGACACGGTCGATCACTCCATCTTGATCGACCGTGTCTTAGCATTGGGGGTTAATCATCGAGCCAGAGACCTAATAGCCTCCTTTTTGGTTAACCGTTCCCAAGCTGTGAAACTTGGTACTTTTTACTCGCCCACTTCCACATTACCTTGTGGAGAACCCCAGGGATCCTCGCTAAGTCCGACACTATTCAACATCTATGTGTCGGACTTGGCGAGGGTCATAAAAACTTATGGGCTGAATCTGACCAACTATGCAGACGACACCCAATTGGTGTTGGCGGTCCATAAGAATGGTTTGGCAGTTGCCTCAAGATTCCAGGAGGCTTTACTAGCCATAGGTTCCTGGATGTTGGGGAACTGCCTTAAACTAAATTCGAATAAGACTGAGGTGATGACCTTTGGCAACCAGTCTCCGGTATGTAAAATACAAATTTGGAGAAAAAATAGACAAATTGACCCAATTGTAAGAGCATATACCATTCCACTTCGCTTTATTGGAATGCTTTTTTGTTTCCTTCGAATTTGTTGTAATATGTTGGAATGCAATTGCTAAGAGTAAATCATATTTTATTCTTGATTGGAAGTGTCTTTCAATCTGAGACCAAGATACCCATAGCAATATTTTAGAATGAAAGATAAGTGCTAGTTTTCATAATCCCATTAATTAAAGTCTAAACCTGGAACCAAAACTGAT
The DNA here is from genome assembly GCF_964261635.1 of Lissotriton helveticus. Taxonomy (NCBI): domain Eukaryota; kingdom Metazoa; phylum Chordata; class Amphibia; order Caudata; family Salamandridae; genus Lissotriton; species Lissotriton helveticus. The sequence goes on from NC_136069.1 coordinate 195,051,265, forward strand.
ATACCAACGGTCAATTATAAATCATGCGTAAGAAATCTTGTTTAACACAAACGCATGACCATCAATGTTAACTAAACATCTTTTTGGATTTATGTAATAGATGTGGCATCAGAAACTGTTCTTGTTCTTCTGCGAAGAAAAGGGAATATTTGTGTTATACTGGCTGCACAAGATATGGAATGAATCCATGAATATACAGAATCCAATATTTGAATATAGATTATAAATCAAAGTAACCCTTGGAGGGTGTAAACGCATTTTCAACAACGCAGAAATACTGCAGCCTGCAATACAGGTTCAAGGCTAATTTTCGATCCCTGTGCAAACCTTTGTTTGCATTGGGATGGGACTTAAACGTTGTGTGTTATTTCTCAAATCCTAGCAATTTCCCCCGGATAGATTCAGCCAGATCAAACCTGCCTCATTTTATATTAAAAAAACGAGTCATGAAAAAGGTTACATTTACAATTTAATATGTTAAATACCAATCCTGCATGTTATACCTCATTTACAAGTTAAGAACTCGAAATAGGAGGTATTTATGCCATGCTATAAACACCTCACCCTATTCTGCCTAACTTGTCTTGAGGGTCTAAGTTGGGAGTTAAGTAAAAGTAAGAGAGGTACCCCTTAACTAAAATCAAGGGAAGTAGGGTTAACAAACCAATATAAAAGAACAATTCCCTTGAATAAGGTCATTCACATAAACATCATAGTAAAGGAATAACAGTAACTATAACAACTGAATAAAGGTTAACAAATTTGTCAAATTTTATTGTATACAATAAGGTTAAAAAAAGCAGAAAACAAGATTGACTGCTAGACACAAATTAAAACATGATAAAAGTAACAATCCGTTTCAATATTGACCAGCAATATTGCTGAAAGACAGAAACAACAGTAAGACATACAAATTATGCAATACACAGTATGTGTTCTAATGTTCTATTTTTGAAACAACGGCGTTGTGCAGATAGAATATTATTCTGTCAACAGCGATGTATGAACCATGAATCACACTGTACTGGGGCGTCGACGCGTTTCGGTGGTTGATTGCAATTTTATCCACCTTTATCAAGACAAAGATTCTATTTCTGTCGTACTTTACAAGTCTTCCTAAAGGATAGATACACAGTAAAATTAATAACATGGCAGTAGACTCGATATTAGTTTAAGCTACTTAACATTTTCAACCGGACTAAGTTGTTCACATGGGTGGTTCAATCAATACATTGTATCACTAAGTGCACATTTCATGACAACATAAGGGGGCTACAAAATCATGTCATATTATATTATTCAAATTTAACATGAGCTTTTCACATAAAGGAGCTGTCTTTTATACTGGTTCTGTGGACAGACTGCAGGTTTAAAAGAAGGCCCAGGGATCTTGTATACTAGGGGCTGTGGGGGTATAAAAAGTTACCCGTTAATTGTTCCACGATTATTCATATTACCCTATATCTAGGCAGGACTGTGTGGAGGTTAGAGCTACTGATTTGACCAGCCTAATAAATGGGGGACATGTACGGAATACCCTTTGTTTCCTTAGAAGAGTTACTTAAACTCATTGTTTAAAAATAGTTATCGCCTCTGTTTATATCAACGGTAAAAAGAGATGATTTTCATATACCAAAAGTGCAAAAACGTATAAATTTTACCTCTATAATGTGGGTGATGGTGTAGAATATTAGTACGGTCATCCACTGTAAGGGCGTTCTTGCTTAGGCCGTGGTTTATTCATAAAGGATTTTCAGGCTTTGATTTTTGTGAATAGCCCTGATAGGAGGATACACATAATGGTATTCACGAGTAAGAAACAGATTACCCTGTTACTATATCATGGCTATAAATTATTTTGCTTATGCTTCAATAATTCTATTTGAATTTTTTAGTATTTTTTACCTTGTCTTGGGTTTGTTTGTAGTTTGTAGCAGAGTTGATCAAATTTGGTATCAGATAGCGATCCTTCTGCCTTCGTTAAAAACAACTTCTATTCTAATGAAGATATTGAGTCAGCCTGCAATTCAATGCCATAAGGTCAATATATTATTTCCTACACTGTATGCTATTCAGTCTATCTGGTTTGTGCTGTATAATGTATCTCTATACCTGTTATGTAAATAAACAAGGTGATGCCCGACTTCTTTGAAGTACAACGCTTTATATTCTGGCGCGTTGAATCTGACCAGAGGCGCCTAAGTCTTGCCACAGGGACGTGAGTAATGATTCTCTGTAAAGTATGGGACAAGAAAATAAAAGAAAAAAGGAAAATTATTTGATGAATATCCTAGGTGGTCTTAAAGTCTAAGATTCGAGGTGCCGGGGTGTTGTCTGGCTAGAAAGCTTACCTCTCCGTCTGCTGTCGGCTGCACGCTTCTCTGGTCGTTTCCATTTGATCTAAACCAGATAGCGATTCGCCGTAGTTATACCGTCAGAGCTCACCAGTCATTGGTTCTTATAATCAGCCAATGGGAGCTTAGGGTAAAAAGCTCTGCAATTTACATAACCTGGCTCGAGATTCCTCTTTCTGATTGGTTCTTATAATCAGCCAATGGGAGCTTAGGGTAAAAAGCTCTGCAATTTACATAACCTGGCTCGAGATTCCTCTTTATTTATTTTATTTTATTTTTATTTTGAAAGTTTTATATAGCGCGAACAAGATCTTTGCAGATATCAGAGCGCTTTACAAAGCCGTGAATACCAACAGGAGAGTGAAATTAAACATAATAAGTGGGAAGGGTAGGAACGTGAGGGAGCAAATTAATACAGGTACATCAATAATATACATATTACAGATAAATGTGTGCATAGATAGTCAGTAACGTCAATAATACAGGTGGAATACATAGTCATAGAGTTCGAGCAGAATAAAACAGATCGGTGTAGAGTCTTTACAGATCCACGCTAATAGGTCAAGTGTATTTGGCCATAAGGATAGCTTTTACTTCTTTCTTAAAAAGTGTGGTGGAGGAGATGAGCCTGGTTTCAGGAGGGAGTGAGTTCCAAATCCTGGGTGCCATTCCTGAAAAAGAGCGTTTATAGGTTTTTTCCTTCCGGAATCTTCGAGGTTTTAACAAAAGATTGTTTGTGCCTCTAGTGTTTCTAGAGCCGCCAGAAATTGACAGTTTCTGAGTGAGGTATCGGGGAGAGCCCAGGTGTAGAGCCTTGTGTGTCATGCAGGCGATTTTCAGATGTATTCTGGCTTCAAAAGGCAACCAGTCCAGTGATTTCAAGTCAGGGGAGATATGCGAGTATTTTTTTGATCCAGTGATGAGTCTCGCTGCAGCGTTTAGAGAGGCTCTTAGGGGTGCAGTAGTGGTTAACGGGAGACCGCAGAGGGCGGTGCTGCCGTATTCAATTCGCGGGATTACTAGTGCTTGTACTGCATTTTGGAAGTCTTTGGTTGGTAGGAAGGGTTTAAGTTTCCTCAGGGTATTGATTTGGAAGTTCGCTCCCTTAGTCGCCTTGCTGATATGATGCTGCATGTTGAGATTGGAGTCGAGAGTTATACCTAGGGATTTCGCTGAATCCACTATGGTGGGTTGGACATTGAGTGCAGTTAGCTGTTTAAGCCAGGTTTGAGTGGTAGCGATCTTCGCGGGAGGCGAGATCAACAGGAATTCTGTTTTCAGAGCATTGAGTTTGAGGTGATTGTCAGCAAGCCAGGATTGGGTGCTTCTGATCGTTGAGTTCAGGAGTGAGATGTCATTGGGGGATTGTATTTTAAGATATAGTTGAGTGTCATCTGCGTACATGTGAAAAAGTACATTGGATGCTTGTAGCAAGGTGGTGAGAGGTTCCATAACTAGGTTGAACAGAGTTGGTGATAGGGAGGATCCTTGGGGGACGCCTAACGAAACAGGTATTGGAGAGGACAACAGGTTGTTACTCTTGAATTTCTGCGAAGGAGGTGAACCATTTGAGAACAGTCCCAGACAGACCCATTCTTGTGTTCAAAAGATCGAGTAACTTTTCATGTTTAACAGTGTCGAATGCTGAAGAGAGATCAAGAAGGATGAGGAGGCAGGTATCACCCTGATCTAGGATTTGCAGGGCGTCGTCAATTATGTGAGTCATAGCCGTTTCAGTGCTGTGTCCTGCTCGGAAGCCTGATTGATGGGGGTTGAGGAGATCAAACCGATCAATGTGTTTAGTCAGTTGTAGTTGTGCGCATTTTTCCAATAATTTGGCAAGAGTGGGAATATTGGTAATGGGACGGTAGTTGTTTAGGTCGGATGGGTCGGCAGTAGGTTTCTTTAGCAAAGGTGTGACTTGTCCAACTTTGAGGGAGTCGGGGATGGTTCCTTCTTGGAGCGAGCTGTTGATAATTTTAGTCCAGAGTGGAAGGAGCATTGGGGTGAAATCTTTGACAGCGTTAGCAGGGAGGGGATCCGTGAGGTGATTGGAGGGTTTCAAGGTGCTGAGCAGTTTGCCTATTTCTTCTTCTGAGTAGGTTTCAAAGGTCGACCATGTTGCATTGTTTTTAGGTTCGGTGGGTGTTATGCAGTTGAGTGTGGTGTGGAGTCTTGCGTCAGTGCGGAGATCATTCTTTATGTTGTCAGTTTTTTGGGTAAAGAAAGCGGCGAAGTCTTCACAGGCGGGTGCTTCGTGCAGGATACTGAGAGGTTGGGGTTGTTCCTTGGATTGTGTTCTGATTAATTCAAACAGTTTTCTTGGGCGGTTTTTTGCTTGGTCAAGCTGGAGGCTGAAGAAGTTTGCTTTTGAGCGCTTTATTTTCCTGAAGTAGGCGTTTCTCTTTTTCTTCAGCGTTTTCAGGTGCAGTGCAGAGGGAGCTGATCTCCAGGTGCGCTCTGCCATTCGCATGGCTCGTCTATCTTCATTGAGACTCCCGTCGTACCATGGATTGGAGATTTTAGCGGAGACTCTTTTTAACTGCATGGGAGCAGCCTCATTAATTTTTGAGGTCATGGTGTTGAGATAGTGGTCAGTCAGGGATTGGACATCTGTTGCGCCCATAGGCGGGAGTAGGAGGTCTCGGCTGTTCGGGGGTATGGAGAATGGGTTGAGTTTTTTCAGGTCTCTTTTCCAGACTTTAGGTCTGAAGGTTTGAGCCGAGTTGAGTTTGACTTTTTCGTTGATGTGGAATGTGACAATATGATGGTCTGACCAGTCACAGGGTTGGATAGACTCAAGTTGAGTAGCGTCCTTTTTGGCGATGATAAGGTCGAGGATAGAACCTTTCTTGTGAGTCGGGCTGTTGCATAATTGTGTGAGGTCCAGGGCGCTGAGGAAGCTTTTAAGACTATTTACCACCGCATCATTGGGATCGTTCCAATGGAGGTTGAAGTCACCAAGGTATATTTGGGTGAGCTGTCGTCCAGCGTTGGTTGAAATCATGTCCATGATTTGTTGGACGAAGATGAGGTTGTCTCTGGGGGGGTGGTAAATGCCATGAAGAGAACATATTGGTTTGCCATCACTGATGATATCGAGGCACATGTATTCGTAGGATGTTGGAGAGGGTAGGGAAGGCTCGGAGATTTTCAGAACAGAGAGGCTGTTCCTGTATATGCATGCGATTCCGCCCCCTATCTTGCCAGACCTATCAAGCCTACTGATGAGGTAGTTGGGGGGAACCAGAATGTCCATAATAGGTGTAGAAGATTCGGTTAGCCAAGTTTCAGTCAGGATAATTAGGTCAAGGTCCAATTGTAGTAAGAGGTCGGCGATGGCGGAGGAGTGTCTAGAAGCCGATCTGCAGTTTAGGAGGGTGCATTTGAGACGTGGTGTGTCCGGGGAGGAAGAGGGTATTAGGGAGAGGGGGACTTTTCTAAGGTTATTCGGGACGGAGATTCTGTTGTTTGGATTTGGGGGTCTGCGGGGGTTTGAGTGTATCGTGGGAATGGGGAGGTGCGAGGCGGTTGTGGGGTTTATCGGAGCTGGGTCGTAGGAGCAGAGGAGGGAGAGAGTGTCGAGATCCGAAAGAGGGTTGCATGTGCGACGGGGGCGGTTGTTGCGATTGTGGGAAGGGATCGCGGTCCAGTGAGTGTGGCGGGTTCGGTAGTTGCGATTGTGGGTCTGGATCGTGGTCCTGTGTGAGGGACGTGGCTTAGGAGCGAAGTCAGGACGGGAGAAGAGCAAGTTGAGAGGTGGGGTGGTGGTAAGTGAGGCGAGTCTAGGGGGTGCGGTGAGTCGCTCTTTGATGGTGTGCATGTCTTCTTTGATGGTGTGAATTTCTTCTTTGAGTTGTAGGAGGGAGGACATAATGTTTTCCAGCGTGGGATAAGTGTTAGTGCTGGGGGTGGAGGTCATGGGTGAGTGACTGACCTGTGGCCTATCATGCGAGTGGGGGGGAGGGTTGGTGTTCATGCGGGGCTCCGTGATGTCGTCGCTTGGGTTGGTTTTAGGGAGGAGAGAGGGTAAGGGGGCGATGGGAGTGAATGAAGAACGGAGGAAGTTGGTGGCGTGGAGGAGGGAATTTGTGGCAGGCGGAGAGATCGGGGTGGAAGTGGAGTGTATGATGGTGGGGGAGCCTGAAGGGTAGTGAGGGCTGAGAGTGGGGAGGGAGATGGGGTTGGAGTTAGAGATGGTCCTGTCGTGGAGAGGGGGAGTTAAGATAGTAGATGTGGAGAACTCTGCATGGTTAGTTAGCGTGTGGGAGTGGGGGCTGAGAGTGGGGGGGGACAGAGGGTGGGATTTGTTGCTATGTGTGTCGAACTGGAGCTGTGCTAGGTTAGAGGCGTTGTGGGTGGGGTCTGTGATGTCAGGGGGGAGAGGATGAGTGGGAGTGTTTTGAGTGGGGGTCCCGGGTATGTAGGTGTGGGGGCGGCTGGTGTGAGGGCGGCTGGTGTATGAGGGGGAGAAGTTTGTGTCTGTGATTGAGGAATGTGGGGTGGTTATAGCAGGTGGGTGAGTGACTGGTGTGATGGGGGAAGTGAGGGGATGCATGTCGTTCTGGTGCTGAGCTGGGTTAGAAGGGTTGTCGGTGGGGGCTGTGAAGTCCGGAGTGATATTACTGGAGGGGATGTGAGTGGAGGTCCGCAGACTTCCACTCTTGGAGAGGTTCTCTTTGAAAGTGGGGAACAGGTTGTCTAGAAGTTCCAGGTTCCTATCTGATGATTGAATTAGGACAATCCCGTTATTGTAAATATTAATGGTGGTTCTGCCTAGGAAGAGTTGGGATGGTGTGATGGAGAGAGTTAAGCCATGAGCAGATTTCCTGGTGGTGGAGACAGTGAGTAAGGTGATGAACGTTTTTCTCCATTGGGCTCTGCGAGTGGTGTGGAAGATGATATCGATGTTCATAGATCCATTGACCGGTGAGAAGTAGGTGTCAACAAAGGGGATTTCAGAGTGAGACCTCAGGAAGTTGTGTTTAAAGCGTTTAGCGGCTTTTTTGGTGAGCGTGGGTGGGTAGTTGATTTTATATGTGTGCTTGCCGATGGGCTCCATGTTAGGGTGGCGGTATAGGTCGGTGTGACGGTAAGGTGGGTATAGGAGGTTGGACGATAGTGGTGCACATGGGCCAAGAACAATGCAGACAGTAGGTTACAGGGTACACAGGTGACACTAGTGGGTAACAAAAATAGCCAACATATAAAGGTAGCAATCTGTGCAAGGTGTAAGGCGCTATGTCGACAGTAAGTTACATGGTACACAAGTGACACTAGTGAGTAACAAAATAACCAAAGTATCGAGGTAGCAATCTGTGCAAAGTATCGAGGTAACAATCTGTGCAAATCAAAAATAAACAGTGAGAATTGAGAATTGGTGCAACTTACACAATGTACACAAATGGATAAATATATATGAGGTAGCAGTCGTAAGTAGGACAGTAAGTTACATGGTACACAAGTGACACTAGTGAGTAACAAACAACCAAAGTATCGAGGTAGCAATCTGTGCAAACCAAAAATAAACAGTGAGAGTTGAGAATTGGTGTAACTTACACAATGTGCACAGATGGATAACTATATATGAGGTAGCTGATGGCAATATAATACTGCAATATAAGTAGACACTTAATCATACGAATGTTTAGATACACAAGGTAGATGTAAGTAAAAAATGTACAAAATGCAAATAAAGGTATAATACTGCAATATAATACTGCAATATAAGTAGACACTTAATCACACGAATGTTTAAATAAACAAAGTAGATGTAAGTAAACAATGTACAAAAATACAAATAAAGGTGTAGTACTGCAAAAAATAGGCAGGCACTTAATCCCACGAGGGTTTGAATAGATGTAAAGTGCGCTATCTGAAAAAGGCCAGATCTTAGTGAGTGGTCAGATAATGGGAATGACTAGTCCATGATGGCCGCCAAAGAGAGAGAGGAACCAGTCTAAAATGGCCGCCCAATATGGGAAGATGGAGATGGTAGTCCTCTGTCTGTTGTGGTGCTTTGAGAACATAGAAGTACAGTTTCAGTTTCTATTTGAGCAAGCCCAGGTCCTGGCTTGCTGGGAGGGAGTCTTATCTCTGCAATGGAGGTCTTGTGTGGGGGAGTTAGGTTGAGGAGCCTCGTGAGCAACAGAGGTATAGGAGGGGATTTATTACTACATCTTTATGGCCCCGGCCATTTTGAACAAAGGAGGTTTTCAAATATGTGAACGGGCAAGTGGGGTGAATAAATACCTTCCTTGTGAGCTCTGTTCCAAAAGTGCGCCGGAGTTGATAGCAAGGTTGTTCAGCGATGGTCCAGTCAGTGTACACAGCTGTTATGTGTAACGATCTCTGGCAAGTCGCTGGGCACTGTTTATGGTCAGAACATCAGGGCTGCCCTCACCATCTCCTCGGTGACTGCTGCAGTGTGCCACCCAATGACTATCTCCCCATCTTGCATTTCCCTGTGCACCTCCATCCGCCCCAGAGCTCACCCAGGCATCCCCTCCCCCCCCGCGGTGTCACCTCCAGCTCCAGCTCTCGGCAAGTGAAGGCTCCCGTTGACCGTCGACCACACTGATCCCGCCTGCCTCCAGGCTCCTCACCGGCAGCTCCCCGGGCGGCGGCGCCACTCCTTGGATCGTTCCCAGCACTCGGCACAGACGGGGCAAGCTCCTGTAGCCCGTCAACGCCCCTCCGGCTCCCGCACGCCTCAGGGCACCGATCCAGGAGCGCGCCTATGCCCCGAGCCAGAAGCACCTCTGCATAGCCGCCATCAAGCGCTCCACCGGCTTCCCCGTTTTTGTTCCCGATCTTTGTTCCTATGTCTGCAGGCGCGGGTCGCGTAGACTGGGGGTTGGCGCTCCGGCGGAGGGTTCCCGACCTCCGTGGCCCCGGCAGTACCCGCCGCCTCCACCGTCAGCAACTCCCGCAGACCCTTCGCTCTACAGGCTCTTTCTGATTGGTTTAGCGCGATTGTAGTTCTAAATAGCATAAATTTACATAGCGTGACTAGAGATGAGTCTTTCTGATTGGGAGAGCGCGATAATGATTCTAAATACCAGCTAAAACATACGAAGCGTTGTGCAGCGTAAATACGCTTATTATTATGTCATAATTCACGATCCTCTCATGGGAAGTTACCACAAAGGACATTGTTATGACCAGATTTAATTTTCCACGCGGTTATGTGAAAGGTAGAGCTGTATTTTCTCAAAGTCGCTGTAATACCATATTAAGGGGACCTGACGGGTTGAGCGAAATGTGTCTTAATGTGTGCTCTATGGTCTGATGCGGGGCAGATGAAAGACTTTATCTGGAAACATTGGGAACCTACTCCTAGAGCACAAATCGAAGGTTACATTTGTGGGAAAAACCAATATGTATGTGATTGAGTAGGATATTCAGCCTCTAGGAGGAAGTATATATTACATATTCTGAATATTGGACTGAGTCTAAAGACAGAACTGATTAGAAGGAGAGATGCCCGTTGGTGTCTCCACTAGGGAGGATAGTTAGTACTTTGGGAAGATATTTTTAAATATATTTAGTCCAGTCCTCCCTGGTGTTAAGCCCTTTGTCAATGGTATTGAGATGGCAAAAATACCATTGTTCTCTCATTTTCCTAAGTTTATCAATGTCCCCACCGCGCCTAGTGGTTCTAATTTTCTCCAGAATAAACCAGCGCACGTCCTCACATGAGTGATTGTGCTGTCTGTAATGTTCCGTGAGGGGAGCATTACATTTATTCGTGCGAATGGCTGATTTGTGCTCGAGAACTCTCACTCTGAGTTCTCTACTCGTTTCGCCCACGTAACCAAGGTTGCATGGGCAAATTAACAGATAAACAACATTCTGGCTTCTGCAGTTGTTGAATGTTTTCGGGGTCAAGGATTTGCCATTGTACGTGAGGGAGGTCTCTGAGATGCAATGTGGGCAAATTGAACAGGTCCCACACCTATAGTTACCTGTAGCCAATCCTCCAGTAAGGGTTTGTTGGGATTCCCCAGGAGGTTTGTAGGTGTGTACTAGACAGTTGCGAAGGGTTTTGTTTCTTCTGTAGGAAAATAGGGGTTTATTTAGTTGTTTGTCACTGTTGTAATTTACAATCCGCCAATTTCTGTTAATGATGTTCTTAATCTGGTTACTAGCCTGGGAGAATTGGGTCACGAAAACTATCTTGTCGAGATCATTATTGGTTCTACTTTTATTCTGATCTAGGAGACTGTCCCGGTCGTAGAAACATGCTCGCTTAAAGGAGTGTTTAATTAATTTGTTAGGATAGCCTCTTTCTTTCAGTTTCCTTTTTGTGTTCTCTGAGTGTTTATAGAAATCTTCCAAGTTCGAGCAATTTCTTCTAAGTCTAAGGAATTCTCCGAAAGTCACGTTGTCTCTCTGTGCTTTCGGATGGTTGCTTGAATAATGGAGGAGGGTATTTTTGTCAGTTGGTTTAGTAAACAATTCAACTTTTAAAATACCATCCTCGTCTTTGATCACTATATCAAGGAATTCCACACTGGAATTGCTTTGGTGACCTGTACATTTTAAATTGGGGTCCCCCACGTTTAACCACTCTAGAAAACAAAGTAAGTCCTCGCTGGCACCGCTCCAGATAAATATGATGTCATCTATATAGCGGTGCCAACAGGAAATGTTTTTTTTTAAAAAAGGGTGCGGCCTCATTAAAAATATGTTTTAATTCAAAATTTCCCACATACAGGCAAGCCAGGCTTGGGGCACATGTGGCCCCCATGCTGGTCCCCTTAATTTGTAGGAACAAATCTTCCCTAAATAAAAAAAGGTTTCTTTTTAAAATAAGATGGATACATGACATAATGAAGTTACTTTCCCCGCCTTTTAGGTCCTCTGTTTCTAAGATTGAGGATATAACATTGATAGTGTCGTTTTGGGGGATATTTGTGTAGAGAGCTTCAATGTCCAGGGTGACCCAGAACTTGGTCACCCTGTTGAAGCCCCTACCCTCAAACACCGAAATTGCGTGTGAGGTAACCTTCAGGTAAGATCTTTGTTTCTTTACAATAGGTTGCAGGAAGAAGTCTACATACCGACTTAGCGGTTCCAAGATAGAGCCTATTCCACTAATTATAGGCCTCATTGGTGGATCCATGAGGTTCTTGTGGATCTTGGGGAGTCCATACATGGCTGGAGTCACTGGATGTTGATTGAGTAGGAAATTGTATTCACTATCACTTATGGCCCCCCTATCTTTGCCCTCTCTCAAGAGGTGAGTTACCTCATTCTTGAGTTTGCTCAATTCCTGAAATTTTGATTTTGTATAGTGCTCCTTAACGCTGAGGAGTTCTCTCATCTTAGAGTTGTACTTGTCTGTGTCAAAAACTACCACCCCCCCCGCCTTTGTCGGCGGGTTTGATAGTTAGATCCTCATTGTTCTGCAAGTTGGTTAAGGCATTTCTCTGGTCTTTTGAGAAATTGTTATGGCCTAACATTTGTTTAGAGAGAAGATTTTTTATTTCAATCTCCACTACCCTCTCAAAGACTTCCACATTTTTATCAACTTGATGTATGCTGGGAAAGAAGGTAGATTTTGGTTTGAGCACTCAGTACTATAGAACAAACAGTTCTTCAGAAAGGGTTTAGTTTTGCCCCAACCAATGCTCCATCTAAATTTAATATAGAAAGTGATCTCAAATCCTTTTTCAGAAAAATACGTCTCAATCGGTTCTTTGAAAACCGAGACTACAATCCCCCTCCAAGTGTAACAGGGCTCAAACCAAAATCTACCTTCTTTCCCAGCATACATCAAGTTGATAAAAATGTGGAAGTCTTTGAGAGGGTAGTGGAGATTGAAATAAAAAATCTTCTCTCTAAACAAATGTTAGGCCATAACAATTTCTCAAAAGACCAGAGAAATGCCTTAACCAACTTGCAGAACAATGAGGATCTAACTATCAAACCCGCCGACAAAGGCGGGGGGGTGGTAGTTTTTGACACAGACAAGTACAACTCTAAGATGAGAGAACTCCTCAGCGTTAAGGAGCACTATACAAAATCAAAATTTCAGGAATTGAGCAAACTCAAGAATGAGGTAACTCACCTCTTGAGAGAGGGCAAAGATAGGGGGGCCATAAGTGATAGTGAATACAATTTCCTACTCAATCAACATCCAGTGACTCCAGCCATGTATGGTCTCCCCAAGATCCACAAGAACCTCATGGATCCACCAATGAGGCCTATAATTAGTGGAATAGGCTCTATCTTGGAACCGCTAAGTCGGTATGTAGACTTCTTCCTGCAACCTATTGTAAAGAAACAAAGATCTTACCTGAAGGTTACCTCACACGCAATTTCGGTGTTTGAGGGTAGGGGCTTCAACAGGGTGACCAAGTTCTGGGTCACCCTGGACATTGAAGCTCTCTACACAAATATCCCCCAAAACGACACTATCAATGTTATATCCTCAATCTTAGAAACAGAGGACCTAAAAGGCGGGGAAAGTAACTTCATTATGTCATGTATCCATCTTATTTTAAAAAGAAACCTTTTTTTATTTAGGGAAGATTTGTTCCTACAAATTAAGGGGACCAGCATGGGGGCCACATGTGCCCCAAGCCTGGCTTGCCTGTATGTGGGAAATTTTGAATTAAAACATATTTTTAATGAGGCCGCACCCTTTTTAGAAAACATTTCCTGCTGGCACCGCTATATAGATGACATCATATTTATCTGGAGCGGTGCCAGCGAGGACTTACTTTGTTTTCTAGAGTGGTTAAACTTGGGGGACCCCAATTTAAAATTTACAGGTCACCAAAGCAATTCCAGTGTGGAATTCCTTGATATAGTGATCAAAGACGAGGATGATATTTTAGAAGTTGAATTGTTTACTAAACCAACTGACAAAAATACCCTCCTCCATTATTCAAGCAACCATCCGAAAGCACAGAGAGACAACGTGCCTTTCGGAGAATTCCTTAGACTTAGAAGAAATTGCTCGAACTTGGAAGATTTCTATAAACACTCAGAGAACACAAAAAGGAAACTGAAAGAAAGAGGCTATCCTAACAAATTAATTAAACACTCCTTTAAGCGAGCACGTTTCTACGACCGGGACAGTCTCCTAGATCAGAATAAAAGTAGAACCAATAATGATCTCGACAAGATAGTTTTCGTGACCCAATTCTCCCAGGCTAGTAACCAGATTAAGAACATCATTAACAGAAATTGGCGGATTTTAAATTACAACAGTGACAAACAACTAAATAAACCCCTATTTTCCTACAGAAGAAACAAAACCCTTCGCAACTGTCTAGTACACACCTACAAACCTCCTGGGGAATCCCAACAAACCCTTACTGGAGGTTTGGCTACAGGTAACTATAGGTGTGGGACCTGTTCAATTTGCCCACATTGCATCTCAGAGACCTCCCTCACGTACAATGGCAAATCCTTGACCCCGAAAACATTCAACAACTGCAGAAGCCAGAATGTTGTTTATCTGTTAATTTGCCCATGCAACCTTGGTTACGTGGGCGAAACGAGTAGAGAACTCAGAGTGAGAGTTCTCGAGCACAAATCAGCCATTCGCACGAATAAATGTAATGCTCCCCTCACGGAACATTACAGACAGCACAATCACTCATGTGAGGACGTGCGCTGGTTTATTCTGGAGAAAATTAGAACCACTAGGCGCGGTGGGGACATTGATAATCTTAGGAAAATGAGAGAACAATGGTATTTTTGCCATCTCAATACCATTGACAAAGGGCTTAACACCAGGGAGGACTGGACTAAATGTATTTAAAAATATCTTCCCAAAGTACTAACTATCCTCCCTAGTGGAGACACCAACGGGCATCTCTCCTTCTAATCAGTTCTGTCTTTAGACTCAGTCCAATATTCAGAATATGTAATATATACTTCCTCCTAGAGGCTGAATATCCTACTCAATCACATACATATTGGTTTTTCCCACAAATGTAACCTTCGATTTGTGCTCTAGGAGTAGGTTCCCAATGTTTCCAGATAAAGTCTTTCATCTGCCCCGCATCAGACCATAGAGCACACATTAAGACACATTTCGCTCAACCCGTCAGGTCCCCTTAATATGGTATTACAGCGACTTTGAGAAAATACAGCTCTACCTTTCACATAACCGCATGGAAAATTAAATCTGGTCATAACAATGTCCTTTGTGGTAACTTCCCATGAGAGGATCGTGAATTATGACATAATAATAAGCGTATTTACGCTGCGCAACGCTTCGTATGTTTTAGCTGGTATTTAGAATCATTATCGCGCTCTCCCAATCAGAAAGACTCATCTCTAGTCACGCTATGTAAATTTATGCTATTTAGAACTACAATCGCGCTAAACCAATCAGAAAGAGGAATCTCGAGCCAGGTTATGTAAATTGCAGAGCTTTTTACCCTAAGCTCCCATTGGCTGATTATAAGAACCAATCAGAAAGAGGAATCTCGAGCCTGGTTATGTAAATTGCAGAGCTTTTTACCCTAAGCTCCCATTGGCTGATTATAAGAACCAATGACTGGTGAGCTCTGACGGTATAACTACGGCGAATCGCTATCTGGTTTAGATCAAATGGAAACGACCAGAGAAGCGTGCAGCCGACAGCAGACGGAGAGGTAAGCTTTCTAGCCAGACAACACCCCGGCACCTCGAATCTTAGACTTTAAGACCACCTAGGATATTCATCAAATAATTTTCCTTTTTTCTTTTATTTTCTTGTCCCATACTTTACAGGGAATCCTTACTCACGTCCCTGTGGCAAGACTTAGGCGCCTCTGGTCAGATTCAACGCGCCACAATATAAAGCGTTGTACTTCAAAGAAGTCGGGCATCACCTTGTTTATTTACATAACAGGTATAGAGATACATTATACAGCACAAACCAGATAGACTGAATAGCATACAGTGTAGGAAATAATATATTGACCTTATGGCATTGAATTGCAGGCTGACTCAATATCTTCATTAGAATAGAAGTCGTTTTTAACGAAGGCAGAAGGATCGCTATCTGATACCAAATTTGATCAACTCTGCTACAAACTACAAACAAACCCAAGACAAGGTAAAAAATACTCAAAAAGTCAAATAGAATTATTGAAGCATAAGCAAAATAATTTATAGCCACGATATAGTAACAGGGTAATCTGTTTCTTACTCGTGAATACCATTATGTGTATCCTCCTATCAGGGCTATTCACAAAAATCAAAGCCTGAAAATCTTTTATGAATAAACCACGGCCTAAGCAAGAACGCCCTTACAGTGGATGACCGTACTAATATTCTACACCATCACCCACATTATAGAGGTAACATTTATACGTTTTTGCACTTTTGGTATATGAAAATCATCTCTTTTTACCGTTGATATAAACAGAGGCGATAACTATTTTTAAACAATGAGTTTAAGTAACTCTTCTAAGGAAACAAAGGGTATTCCGTACATGTCCCCCATTTATTAGGCTGGTCAAATCAGTAGCTCTAACCTCCACACAGTCCTGCCTAGATATAGGGTAATATGAATAATCGTGGAACAATTAACGGGTAACTTTTTATACCCCCACAGCCCCTAGTATACAAGATCCCTGGGCCTTCTCTTAAACCTGCAGTCTGTCCACAGAACCAGTATAAAAGACAGCTCCTTTATGTGAAAAGCTCATGTTAAATTTGAATAATATAATATGACATGATTTTGTAGCCCCCTTATGTTGTCATGAAATGTGCACTTAGTGATACAATGTATTGATTGAACCACCCATGTGAACAACTTAGTCCGGTTGAAAATGTTAAGTAGCTTAAACTAATATCGAGTCTACTGCCATGTTATTAATTTTACTGTGTATCTATCCTTTAGGAAGACTTGTAAAGTACGACAGAAATAGAATCTTTGTCTTGATAAAGGTGGATAAAATTGCAATCAACCACCGAAACGCGCCGACGCCCCAGTACAGTGTGATTCATGGTTCATACATCGCTGTTGACAGAATAATATTCTATCTGCACAACACCGTTGTTTCAAAAATAGAACATTAGAACACATACCGTGTATTGCATAATTTGTATGTCTTACTGTTGTTTCTGTCTTTCAGCAATATTGCTGGTCAATATTGAAACGGATTGTTACTTTTATCATGTTTTAATTTGTGTCTAGCAGTCAATCTTGTTTTCTGCTTTTTTTAACCTTATTGTATACAATAAAATTTGACAAATTTTTTAACCTTTATTCAGTTGTTATAGTTACTGTTATTCCTTTACTATGATGTTTATGTGAATGACCTTATTCAAGGGAATTGTTCTTTTATATTGCTAAGTTGGGAGTTACCAGAGGTATCACTCAAATCCACATGCTAATAAATGAACATAGTGCTCAAGAAAGGAACCAGGCAGATTGTATATATCCGTTAATTTAAAAACGGGAATAGGGAATCATCATCAAAATGTTGCCTAATATATTTAGAGCCATTGGACTTTTGTTTGGACCAGTGGAAGACTCTATGAATAATCTTTATTTCTTATTAAACAGTGCTTGATATTTTAGACTTGATAGCTTTTTCACTGTGCACTATCTGCAAAACGAACACCCGTTCAAAATGTGTAACTATGAGTATTATATGCACACTATAATATTACTATTGAACTAGATTGTTTGTGTTTGCCTTTGCTAGATCCATATGTTCAAATGTATGACAGATCTATGAATGGAGTTCTCATTTGGGATCAATCGATTCACCATTTACCACAATATATTCAAAGGACAGAAGTATCAAGTATTGCAGTATAATATATTATAATATTTAAATAAATCCTTGAGAACCATTGTTTTGGTTTTATCCACTGTACCCAGGCTTGTCTAGATTTAGTGGATGAACCTGGCTTCATTGTTTTTTTAAACAAAACCTTGCACTTTGTGAAGCTTGCAATGTTTTTTTGGGAAATTATGCTAAGTTGCAAGTCATCCAAATGTGCAACTTTACATGACCCGAGTTAAAATGTCATGGTAGATCAACAAAGCAGAATGCTACATAGTTTGCATTTTTAATCACATATTATGCAGCACAATTTGACTTTTGCTGTGGCATTTTGTTGTACTCAATTACACTTATTTCTTGTGGCCTTTAGTGTAAAGTCCAATATGCATCATTATTATCACATAGCAATGATTAAAGCACAACATATCGGCCTGTTATTATCAATAAACAATTATTTAAAATTAGAACACAATTCTAGTGAAACACACTTTTCTCTGAAGTACACTGGATAGCAAAGAAAACTCATGTAATATTTAAATAGTGTTCTTTGTGTACTATTCAGCAAATCATTCAGAATTAATCAGAAAGATTCAAATTAACGTAAAGTGAAAATGGTGAACATGCTCTTGAAATAATTAATAAATAATTCTAAAATTATCAGAAACAATCTCATCTTGTGACATAATAAGATACTCCTTTTCAAGTCACCTCAAATCCTCAGGAATAATCTAATTTTGAGAAGTAATTAAATAATCATTTTCAAGTCATTCTGAAATCATCTGGCACCGTTTCTAAACTCTACTGATGACATCAACAGCTTGATGATGTCTGATGATGAGATAAATTACTTCTTGGATGATCGTCCAATGACTGTGATGACTTCTCAAGTAATCCTGTTTGTCATGAGATTGTAACACTTTGAAAAGGTTGAAGTGAAAACTTTGGGGAGTGAGGAAGGGAGCCAAAGTTGATTTCCCCCGGGCGCTATCTTAATGAAGGCAGGCTCTGCCTGCTTAGCTGCCCAGTTTCAAGGTCCATGTGTTAAATGCTGATCCAGTCTAGGTTTTTTAGCTGCTTTTTGTGACTTATAGTCATGTTTTATATTGGAATTAACATGCCTTCAAATTCCAAAATTCAAAGAAAAAACCTGGACTAGAGTAGCACATCATAAATGGACTTGGGAAACTTAGAAGGGCTGTGCCTGGTACCCAGCCATAAACGTTGTTGTCATCATGCTTGGTAAAGGATTTGGAATAAGAGAGGGGAAAACTCTCTTAAACAAGATAGATGAGTTAAGAGGTAGGAATTGTAGAATCAATTTCAGGTGTTGGTAAAAAATGTTACAACTTAAAAGGGGTCACATTTCTCTGCTCCTAAAAAAATATTCTCTGGATCCTGATGATCATAGTAACTTCGCCCAGTATCCACTCTGCATCTCCTAGACAAAGTGAGTGAAAGTTGTATTGCCTCACAACTGTCATCCCACATACAGGACAACAACTTCCTTGACACCCTTTAATCCAGATCCACCAGGGTCATTGCGCTGATGCTGCAGTGCTGCAATTCTGCAGATTGTGGATGATGCCCTCAGCATCTTCAACACTGGTAACGCCTATCTACTTCTGCTCCTCGACCTCTCCACTGCATTCGACACAGTCAACCACCAACCTTTGTTAGACACCCTGATGCATCGATGGAGTATTGATGCTGTTGTCCTTAAGTGGTTGATTCACCTTGCTGGAAATGGCCCTATTTGTAGGGTAATCCTCAAACTTTTTGCCTCAGAATTTCTGGATTTGACTGTGTGCAACATTTCGTTTTTGTTGGTCTTAGGACTCTAGACACTGCTGACCAGTGCTAAAGTGCAAGTGCTCCCTGTGTGAAATGTACTGATAGTTGGTTTCTCCAGTATTAGGGGTGTCTTTCATAGATTCACATGCTTGAATATTCCCCGTCGTCGAAGTGGGAGTCCCACGGTACATAAAATAGTAGTAAAATATACATATATATACATACAGAAAAATATATAATTATACATATACATATAAAATGTAATACATATAAAATATAGAAATAAAGTTAAAAGTACCATAGAACTAAAAAGGCCCACAGAAGCCTTAAAGGGAGAATTCACTTTAGTAACATATCAGAGTCATTATAATAGTCTATATTCCAGCCAATCAGGCAGCAGCACCCTCTAGAACCTTCTCCTCAGAAGCTCAGGAATTCAGATTTTCTACCGCATGTCGTGTGAAGGGAGTCTCCCTGAGCTCTGCTCAGTTTTTTCTACTTCTATTGCTTACTTCAACTCTTAAGATGTCTTCAACTAAAAAATCTTTATTCAGGCCATGTTCTTCTTGTGGAAATCTTCGCCTTTTTCATGAAGATCCTCACAGTAAGTGCATTTACTGCCTTTACCCAGATCATGAGGTAAGGAACTGCAAGTTTTGCAGGACTTTCTCTTCAAAGTCTTTGAAAGATGGAGAGTCCCATCTCCTTCTGTGGCTACAGAAGTTGAAGACTTCAGAAAATCCAGCTTCTGATATGGAGAGCGTGTCTTCTTTCCATTCTAAGGCCTCTCTTAAGCGTGGGTCGGAGACAGAGATGCCTTCTCCTTTCCTGAAGAGAAAGAAGCTCCTCGACGTCTCTAAAACTGTCTCCCCACGGGATCTGCCAGCCTCTACGCCTACGGGACCTGGTTCTCTGGCGTCGCAGTCCCAAGCTGTGCCCTCGTCATCAAAAACGGGCGCCGGCTCATCGACGGGCTCGTCGATGCGTCCGTCGACGACTACGAGATCCGTCGACGCTGTACCAACCATGACGACGACATGTTCAATGTCAACGAAGACAACGACGACGACGTCTACCTCGTCGACGACGCTTCAAGAGATGAGACCAATCTCCTCCATTGTTAAAATCTCTTCGATGACCGTCAAACCTGGCTTCGTCGACGCGTTCCTCGTCGACGACGGTCCCATCTTCGTCGACGACAACATCCTCGTCGACGGTGACCAGCCCGTCGACAGAAACATCCTCGTCGACGGTGCCGTCTACGCCGACGATACCACCTTCGCCGACGACTACCTCGTCGACGGCGAAACCAATGATGACGGCATCCTCTTCGGCGACGACGCGGTCGACGGCGTGAAAATCTACGTCGACGAAAGCTAAGGGGAAAACATTGTCACCGTCGACGGCTCCAAAACCTTTGTCAGTGGGTCCCACTTTGACAATACCATCTACAACCACCTCGTCGGCGGGATCGTCGACGACGCACCATTCACTTGCTACTGCAACTACTTTCACAGTGGTAACAGCTTCAGTGGTCAAACGCCCGGCTCCGCTACACTTGAATCCTATTACCAGTGGTGCTGGTCTTCCAGCACAGTTATTTGAGTCCGCAGAGGAGAACTCCAATGATGGTTCTTATGTGGATGACGTTTTTCGTCCTGCGTCCAGTCCCTCTGAACTCAATATAAAGTGCCAAGAAGATGAGGATGAGGATGAGGAGGAGGGGAGTGCTCTCTTTCCCGTCCATGACGATCAGTTTGATGCACCTCAGGAGGAACCAATGACTCAAATACCGTTCTCCTTGGTGTCCAACCTGCAACATATGCTGGACGATTACAATCGCAGATTCCCTCCATCTTCGCCAACTTCACCTGCTCCTCAACCTTCGGCGCCAGCACCATTACCTGCTGTAACGCTGAGGTCACCGGTTCGTCCACAGCCGGATACAGATAATGTTTAGGATGTGCACCAGGACACAGATCAGGATGACGATGATGTCCTCGCGGATTGGGATAACTATAGGGCCCAAACGCCGTCTACACCACCGATATCGCCCTTGGCTTCCCCGTCAGTGGACATTCGAAGTTTCCACAGTCTATTGGTACGTGCTGCCAAGCATTTCCATTTAACCCAGGAGGTGCAACAACAAGATTGCTTCCTCTATGATTTCAAGGACCAGCCTCTAAAGCAGACCCATACCATACCAATTATTGATTTTATTTGGCAAGGGGGTCTTAAACTTCTGGAGCGGCCAAATTCCATCTCAGATGTACTACCACGTCTTGACAAGAAATACAAGGTGCCTGCAGACTCACCAGCATGCCTGGTTTCACATCCTAAGGTGGACTCAGTCATCACACAGGCGGCCTAGAAGCGGTCGCGTAATCCTGCCACTCCGCTAACTTCTCCTCCGGACCAGGAAGGGCGCCGATTAGACTCTATCGGAAAGAAATTCACCACCATGGCTGCCACAACGGTCAGAGAGGCCAACTCCCTGGCCATCCTCGGAAGATATGACCGTCAAATGTGGTCAGAAATTGCAGCTTTGGTTACCCAGCTTCCAGATTCCATCCGAGCCGAGGCCCAGACAATTATCCAAGACGGAGAGAAGATCTCCTCGGAGATTATTGATTGTGCTGTTGACATTTCTTCAACAGGATTCAGGCAACTTGCTGGAGCTGCTGTTTTAAGACGCCAAGGCTGGCTCAAATCTACAACTTTTCGCCCTGAAATACCGGCGAGAGTTCTTGACTTGCCATACGGTGGTGATTCCCTTTTTGGCAAGCATGTCGACGATGCCCTGGAATCCATCAAAAAAGACAGGGATACTGCTCGTGCCTTAGGAACCCTCCAATACAGGAAGAGGCCTTTTCGGGGAGCACGTGGCAGGGTCAACTCTTCAAATTTTTGTGGCTCCATCCAGTATCGTTCCTATGGCGACAACAAGCAGAGATAAAATTACCAGTCTCAAAATCACCAATCCGATTCAAGACCTTATCGGAGGAAAACTAACTACAGAGGTGGTACCACCTCTAAAAAGCAGTGACTTCCCCAGGATACAGTGTTCTCCGACTCTGAAAATTGTAGGACGAATCTCCCAAAACTTCTACAATTGGTCACATATCATTTCTGGTCGTTGGGTCCTAGATGTCATCTTAAAGGGACACGTTCTCGAATTTACAAAATTTCCCCCCACCCGCCAACCCCCTGGCCCACCCCCAGCTCATCTAAAAGAACTGTTGGCTCAAGTCAAGATCATGATACAAAAAGGGGCTGTCGAAGTGGTTCCTCGAGTACAACAGGGCAAGGGCTTTTATTCCCGCTTCTTTTTAATCAAGAAAAAGTCGGGAGAGTGGTGCCCCATTCTGGACTTACGAGCCCTCAACAAGTTCATTAAATCACAAACATTTTGTATGTTAACCTTACTGGAAATTTTACAGTACTTCAATCCCGGGGAGTTCCTCTCCACTATCGACCTCCAAGATGCATATTTTCATGTGCCAATACATCACAAACACAGAAAATATCTTCGCTTCACTGTCGGATCGAAGCACTTCCAGTTCAAGGTGCTGCCATTCGGCCTTCGTTCAGCGCCGAGAGTTTTTACAAAGATCATGGCTCCGGTCGCAGCTTTCCTTCGCCTGCAGGGCATTCAATTTTACCCTTATTTAGACGATTGTCTGATAAAGGCTCAGACATGTCAAGCAGCAAGGCAAGACAGTCAGACTTGCCTGTCACTTTTTCAGACCTTGGGCCTTTCTATCAGTCAGGAAAAGTCTCATCTTCGCCCATCACAACAGAGAATCTTTCTAGGAGCCTTGATCGATTCTCGTCTGGCACAGGTGTTTGTCTCACCGGAGCGACAAGTTCGCATACTCAAGATGGTCGCTTTTCTAAGATTAAAAAGGTCCGTTTCTTTCCGGATGTTGAAATCCTTTCTGGGCATGGCCTCCTCTTGCATCCATCTGATTCCACACTGCAGACTTCATATGAGAGTCATACAAGAGGAGTTGGACAAACAATGGAAACAAATCTCGGTGTCGTTCAACGACAAACTCTACCTGACCCCTCGCATTCAAACAGCATTGGAATGGTGGGCTCACCTTCCAAACATCACCGTCGGGCGGCCCTTCCAGGATACAGCTCCTACGCTTACCCTCACAACGGACGCATCCTTGGAGGGTTTGGGGGCACACCTCGACGGGATGTCGGTCAAGGGCAAATGGACTGCCGTTCAACGCACATGGCATATAAATCGCCTAGAACTCTTGGCCATGTTCCTTGCCCTAAAATCTTTCCGGAGGCTGATACAAGGCCAATCGCTGCTGGTGCGGACAGACAACACCACCAGCATGCACTACCTCAACAAACAGGGAGGTACGAGGTCTCTTCTGCTTTCCAAGCAGGCGCAAGAAATCTGGGAATGGGCGATTCACCATCAGGTCCACCTGACAGCAGTTCACCTGCCGGGTGTCTCCAATGCCCTTGCCGACTCTCTCAGCAGATCACTTGCAGACAGTCACGAGTGGGAACTCCACCAACCAACTCTGGAGTACATCTTTCGTCATTGGGGCCAACCACAGATGGATCTGTTTGCGACTCCGACCAACCGCAAATGCCTATGGCATCCCCACAGAGAGTCGAGCGGGAATGCGTTTTCGATCAATTGGTCAAACAAATTAGTTTACGCTTTTCCTCCGCTCCCTCTAGTCCTGCGCCTGTTGCACAGGATGAGGCTTCAACCCTGTCACATCATACTGATTGCGCCCAGGTGGCCACGTCGCCCATGGTTCACAGATATCCTCCTCTTCTCCCAGTACGATCTGATTCTTCTTCGCCTTCTGCCTCACCTGCTCACCATGAACCAGGGACGGATTTGCCATCCGGATCCGGCATATCTCCAACTGCATGCTTGGAACCTGAGCACAATCAGTTCTCACGTTTGAATATTGCTCCGGAGTGCAGGGAATTGCTGGCTCATGCACGCGCTCCTTCCACCATTAAGACATATCAATTGAAATGGAAGCGGTTTTGTGTCTGGTGTCACAAGGAAGCCCTTGATCTGATGCACACCAAGCCAGAGCAAATCCTGCCTTTTTTCCTATCTCTAGCGAAGTCAGGACTTTCTCATTCCACTCTTAAAGTTTTTCTGGCAGCGATTTCTCGCTTTCGTCATGATGGTTCCACATCACTGTATTCCTCTCGGATCATCCGGCAGTTCTTCAGGGGCCTCTTTCGAATGTATCCGCCCATACGTCATCCGCCGCCTGCTTGGCGCCTGAATCTGGTTTTATATCAGCTCCTCCTACTTCCTTTTGAGCCCATCCATTCAGCGGACTTAAAAGTCCTCACGTGGAAGGTTGCTCTCCTACTCGCGCTTACATCCTCCAGGCGAGTAAGTGACATTCAAGCATTCACAATTCAACCTCCATTTCTTCAATTTTCCAAGGACGCTGTTACTGTGCGTACAAATCCAAAATTTATCCCCAAGGTTCCTACGGATTTCCATCTTAATGAGCCTGTCATTCTCAAGACTTTCTTCCCAAATCCTCAGTCTCCCGCTGAGCGTTCTCTACATTCCTTGGATTTAAACCGTTGCCTGAAATTCTACATTCAGCGCACCGCTCCTTTTCGAAAATCAGACCAGCTCTTTGTGGCCTATGGCTGAATGTGCAAAGGACAACCAGTCACTAAACCATCCATTACTAGATGGATTTCTTCTGCCATCTCCTTCTGCCATCAACGGGCTGGAAAGCCTCTTTCTGCTCCGGTGCGAGCACACTCGACAAGGGTTGTGGCATCATCTACCGCCCTCTTTGCTGGAGTGCCTCTGCGCCAGATCTGCAGAGCTGCAACGTGGTCGAGCAGACACACGTTTACGAGGCACTACTGTCTGGAGTCAGCGGACGCTGCAGCCGCTGCTGTGGGCCAGGCAGTGCTATGAAATCTTTTCAACTAAGGTGAGCCTCTGTTGCTTCCCGCCTCCTGTCATAAAAGGTTTTGCCATATGTCTAAATGTATGCTATGTTCATATGTGCACTGACTTTACTTATTTTGGTTTTCACTGCCTTTTATGACTCATGTCTTGGTTTACTGCTTTCTATTCTTATTCAAGCATGTGAATCTATGAAAGGCACCTCTAATACTGGAGAAGAACATTAGTTACTTACCTGTAAACTGTGGTTCTCCAGTATTGGTGTCTTTCATAGATTCACATGAGACCCACCCTTCCTCCCCTCAGAGGCTCTCTTCTCCTCATGCACTAAGGCTCACTTTGGTGCTACGAAAATCTGAGGGCCTGAACTTCTGAGGAGAAGGTTCTAGAGGGTGCTGCTGCCTGATTGGCTGGAATGTGGACTATTATAATGACTCTGATATGCTACTAAAGTGAATTCTCCCTTTAAGGCTTCTATTGGCCTTTTTAGTTCTATGGTACTTTTAACTTTGTTTCTATATTTTCTATGTATTACATTTTATATGTATATGTATAATTATATATTTTTCTATATATATAAAATAGTAGTTAATTTTTCATTTTTGGCACCCACCTTCTGGAACTCCCTCCCCGACCATCTGCGGTCGACTAAACACTACTTCCTCTTCCGTAAGGGCTTGAAAACTTTTTTGTTCAATCAGGCTTTCCCGCACTAATCCATTCATTGCTTTGCTTCTGCTTACTGTGCCTTCAAAGCGCCAAGAAACCGTCTGGTGAACGCTGCGCTCTATAAGTATTTTAAATTCAAATTATATATATATATATATATATATATTGCCGCTCTCCACTCCCAGACAGAAATTAATCCAAGGAATAAAGCACTCGCGGGGGCCGTTTGAATCTATTTATTTTGAAACAAACACAGCAACAAGCAAACAGACGCGTTTCGGTCGTAACCTTCGTCTATGTTTACCGAAGCATCACACAAATCACAATTTAAGGAGGGACTGTGGAAATAGACATAGGACAAACGATACTTCCTATAAAAGGGAAAGGCATGGGCGCCATCTTAACATGCCTAAACCTCTAGTTGGATATGAAAAAATGTTGACACATGGGGCTAATTACATAAAGAGCACCTACTTCCAACAATATAGATCACGTGATCATGATACAGTCAATCAAGCCCACAGATGGGCACAACCTTGGGAACAGAAGAATATGTTCCTATTCCACAGTCAAAACTCCTAATAAACTTGGAAAGAAGCGTATACATCAATACTCAGGGAAAGCAGAAATACATATGTACAAAAATATATATATGTATCCAATTATCAAAATACAGTGCATAAGACTACTCACTAAATAAGCATGTTAATTCCACATAACTATTTAGCGACAGAAAAATGTATACTAATATATACAGAACAGATCACAGTTTCATAATAGTTAAGACAGTTATTCTCCTAGGTGTACTGCAAGTTCTTCGTGCATATTGAGCCCCCCAGGTACCTTTGTTTGTAGATCAATTATATACCTGGACTCCAATCTGCGAAGCCTGGTGAGTCTATCCCCCCTCTAGGATTATTGGGAACATGGTCTAAACCAAAATAGCCTAAAAGATCTCTGTTGCGTTGATGAACTTGGTTAAAATGACGCGCAACAGGATATGCCTCGTCAAAATTAGCAATCGCTCTCATGTGTTCCAATATCCTGATTTTCATGGGATGAACCGTACTCCCTACATATCGTAGGCCACAGGGACAGTAAAGGCAGTACACACTATAAGGTGTGGTGCAAGTGAGGAACTTGTTAATCTTTCTCCGCAGGCCTGCCTTGGGAATGTCATAGGATAACACCCTTTTGCTGGATTTGCAGGCCTTGCATTTCCCGCATGGGAAAAACCCTTGCATCGCACCAAATGGAGATTTGGGGATATCTGTCTGGTAACTTTGGACCAACTCATTTTTTATGGATCTCGCCTTCCTAAAAGTAATTAAAGGATTGGAAGGGAGATCGGCTGCCAAACACTCATCCGTCTTGAGAATATGCCAGCTTCTCCTCAAAGTAGTTTTAAGAAAAGAAGCATTCCTGGAATAGGAAGTAATAAATCGGAACCTGTTCTTAGAATTTTGATTGTTGTTCCTATCTTTCTTTTTGAACAGATTCTCCCGCTTAATGATGTTAGCTCTTTTGTAGGCATTCGATAAAATGCCTGGGCTATATCCCCTTGTTTTGAAACGTTCAATACTTTGTGTTGCAGCGATTTGAAATTCCTCATCATCAGTGCAATTCCTTTTAATCCTTAGGAGCTCCCCGTAGGGGATGCTCCGAATAAGATTAGAAGGATGACTACTGTTCGCTACCAGTACGGAATTGCCGGCCGTGGCCTTGCGGAATAACTTACTTTTAAGTTTCCCGCCCTCAATGTAGATGTTCACATCCAGATAATTCACCGATGTTTCACTTACATCTCCTGAAAATTCCAGATTGACCTCATTCTGATTAAGAATCTCAATGTATTTCCTAGCTGAATCAGGAGTGCCGTTCCAAATGATAAATAAATCGTCTATAAAACGATACCAACTTATCACTTTCTCAGACCAGGGTGCATGATTGGCCCCCCAGGCCACCTGCTCCTCCCACCAGCCAACGAACAAGTTCGCATAGCTGGGGGCGAAGCAGGTGCCCATTGCCGTGCCCGACAGTTGTTTGTATAGCTGAGACTGTAGTCAGACTTTCTAGAGAAACTGTCATTTCTGGAATGGAAAGAAGGCTACACGATGTTGGTATTAGACATTAAAAGTCTGTACACATCGATAAAACATGAGGATGGCCTGAAAGCCATGAAACATTTTTTGGACCAACGTTCTTTGAAATTTACCTTACACAGTACTATGTTACTAGAGTTTGCCCATTTCTGCCTATCCAATAACATCTTTCTTTTTCAGTCTCAGCTATACAAACAACTGTCGGGCACGGCAATGGGCACCTGCTTCGCCCCCAGCTATGCGAACTTGTTCGTTGGCTGGTGGGAGGAGCAGGTGGCCTGGGGGGCCAATCATGCACCCTGGTCTGAGAAAGTGATAAGTTGGTATCGTTTTATAGACGATTTATTTATCATTTGGAACGGCACTCCTGATTCAGCTAGGGAATACATTGAGATTCTTAATCAGAATGAGGTCAATCTGGAATTTTCAGGAGATGTAAGCGAAACATCGGTGAATTATCTGGATGTGAACATCTACATTGAGGGCGGGAAACTTAAAAGTAAGTTATTCCGCAAGGCCACGGCCGGCAATTCCGTACTGGTAGCGAACAGTAGTCATCCTTCTAATCTTATTCGGAGCATCCCCTACGGGGAGCTCCTAAGGATTAAAAGGAATTGCACTGATGATGAGGAATTTCAAATCGCTGCAACACAAAGTATTGAACGTTTCAAAACAAGGGGATATAGCCCAGGCATTTTATCGAATGCCTACAAAAGAGCTAACACCATTAAGCGGGAGAATCTGTTCAAAAAGAAAGATAGGAACAACAATCAAAATTCTAAGAACAGGTTCCGATTTATTACTTCCTATTCCAGGAATGCTTCTTTTCTTAAAACTACTTTGAGGAGAAGCTGGCATATTCTCAAGACGGATGAGTGTTTGGCAGCCGATCTCCCTTCCAATCCTGTAATTACTTTTAGGAAGGCGAGATCCATAAAAAATGAGTTGGTCCAAAGTTACCAGACAGATATCCCCAAATCTCCATTTGGTGCGATGCAAGGGTTTTTCCCATGCGGGAAATGCAAGGCCTGCAAATCCAGCAAAAGGGTGTTATCCTATGACATTCCCAAGGCAGGCTTGCGGAGAAAGATTAACAAGTTCCTCACTTGCACCACACCTTATAGTGTGTACTGCCTTTACTGTCCCTGTGGCCTACGATATGTAGGGAGTACGGTTCATCCCATGAAAATCAGGATATTGGAACACATGAGAGCGATTGCTAATTTTGACGAGGCATATCCTGTTGCGCGTCATTTTAACCAAGTTCATCAACGCAACAGAGATCTTTTAGGCTATTTTGGTTTAGACCATGTTCCCAATAATCCTAGAGGGGGGGATAGACTCACCAGGCTTCGCAGATTGGAGTCCAGGTATATAATTGATCTACAAACAAAGGTACCTGGGGGGCTCAATATGCACGAAGAACTTGCAGTACACCTAGGAGAATAACTGTCTTAACTATTATGAAACTGTGATCTGCTCTGTATATATTAGTATACATTTTTCTGTCGCTAAATAGTTATGTGGAATTAACATGCTTATTTAGTGAGTAGTCTTATGCACTGTATTTTGATAATTGGATACATATATATATTTTTGTACATATGTATTTCTGTTTTCCCTGAGTATTGATGTATACGCTTCTTTCCAAGTTTATTAGGAGTTTTGACTGTGGAATAGGAACATATTCTTCTGTTCCCAAGGTTGTGCCCATCTGTGGGCTGGATTGACTGTATCAGGATCACGTGATCTATATTGTTGGAAGTAGGTGCTTTTTATGTAATTAGCCCTATGTGTCAACATTTTTTCATATCCAACTAGAGGTTTAGGCATGTTAAGATGGCGCCCATGCCATTCCCTTTTATAGGAAGTATCGTTTGTCCTATGTCTATTTCCACAGTCCCTCCTTAAATTGTGATTTGTGTGATGCTTCGGTAAACATAGACGAAGGTTACGACCGAAACGCGTCTGTTTGCTTGTTGCTGTGTTTGTTTCAAAATAAATAGATTCAAACGGCCCCCACGAGTGCTTTATTCCTTGGATTAATTTCTGTCTGGGAGTGGAGAGCGGCAATAGAATTGCGAGTGCACCCTCGCATAGTCAGCACCCGCCTGCGAGTGCCGCGCAAAGGTGTGTGGTGAGCGGCAATATATATATATATATATATAACTACTATTTTATGTACCGTGGGACTCCCACTTCGACGACGGGGAATATTCAAGCATGAGAATCTATGAAAGACACCAATACTGGAGAACCACAGTTTACAGGTAAGTAGCTAATGTTCTTCTCCGTGATTTGCATATTTGATTTACTTGAAAGTCGCTAGTACAGTGCACTGCGGGTGCCCAGGGCCTGTACGCCAAATGCTACTAGTGGGCTTGCTGCACTGAATGGGCCACCCACAAGAGTAGCCCTGCAACCATGCCTCAGGCCTGCCACTGCAGTGTCTGTGCAGTTTTAAACTGCCATTAAACTGCCATTTCGACCTAGCAAGTGTACCCACTTGCCAGGTCCAAACCTTCTCTTTTGTTACATGTAAGGCACCCTAAGGTAGGCCCAAGGTATTGAAAATGTAGGATATGTACAGCTGTGTTTTACGTGTCTTGGTACTGAAGCACTGCTAAATTTGTCTTTCACTACAGCAAGTCCTTTCTCTACCATAAGGTAGCATTGGAGCTATCTTACAAGTGTATCTTCCAATTGGGAGCTGATAGTAAATTTGAGTTTGGAGTCCCTGGAGTCACAATTTAAAAATACATCTTTTAGTAAAGGTGGTGTATAAATTGCAGGTCTGAAAATGCCACTTTTAGAATGTTAGCATTTTTTTTACTTTAACCATTCTGTGCCTCTGCCTGTCTACTGGGTTCGGATGAAAGTTGGGCTATTTGTGCATTCACTCTAGACAGTCACACACAGGGAGCTGAGGTATGCCCTGCATATCCTGCTGGCTCATTATTAGGCTGATGGGCCTTCCTGAGCTAGAGTGGTGGGAGGAGTGGTCAGTGACACCTCAATTGTGCTGTGCCTGTCCTCACACAAGACATTCTGAACCCCCCCCTAGAGTGTGTCTGGAGCCAGAGCAGGGGAAGGAAGGGTCTTATGCACTACAAAGACCTTCCTTTGAGGTTTGCCTACTTCAAAGTCTGAAATTGGTATATGTACTGGACCTTTGACACCATATACTCAGAACACTTCTTGGCTGAGGACATTCTGCGAGGAAGAGCTAGATAAGCTGTCACGAGGGACTGCCACTTAGCTGTTTGCTTTGCGGTGTTGGCCTGATGCTTGTTGCTTCTGTCTTGGGAGTGAAAGGACTGGACTTTGCTTTCTGTATCCTGCTTCCAAGGTTCCTCAAGGACTTGAGTTGTGCTTGCCACCTGAAGTCTCAGGGCCATCAAAGACTTCACCTGCCAGTTTCTGGGCTCTTCTGCGGAGATTCCTGACTTGCCAAGTGGTGCCAAATCCAGTTCCTAGGCCCTTGAAAGAGAATTCTGGTGATTTCAAAGAGAAAATCCACGCACCGACTCCCAGTGTCAGCCTGAATCGACGCTGTGCTGCAAAAATGCCTCACCACTGCCAGCACGCAAGCGTGGTCCCTGCTTGACACAATGACTGCAGCTTACAACGCAGGCATGCAGACCCCAGATTTTCCATTGTAGCCCGTCTGAAGAACTGCCGCTGTGTGAGTTTCAAGCACTGCATCATAGACATCCGTGACGCACCGATCCGACTCCACGCATGCTTCTCCGCTGTGGAATGGACGGAGCGTGACTGGATTTTTGAAACATCGTCCCTGGGCACCTATTTCTTCATCGACACAACACAGCAGTAAGGAACCGATGCCTCGTGTCCGCAAACGACGACTCACCTCCCCTGCACAGTAAGGAACCGAAGCATCACCTCCCCTGCCTAGCAGTGAACAACCAATTCCTCACCTCCACTGTAGACGTAAGGAACCGATGCATCACCTGCTTTTCGAAGAATCACCTCTCTAGCGCTTTGCCTTGTCTTTGATTTATGATGCATCTAAGCTACTTTGGCCTACAACAACCACATACGTTGATCTCTATGGACCAAACTTGCTGAACCTTATAAAAGTGATATTTTCAGTGGTCTATGTTTGTCGTTTTGATCTTGGTTTTTTTCAGATAAATATTGACAATTTTTTTTAACTGGTGTGGACTCCTTTTTAGGTCTCGCCCTGGCGAAAAGCGCGCGAAGCGCGCTCTCGCCGCGAGACCTATAGCCTTCCACTCTGCTTCCAAGGAGACAAGAGATGGTCACGCGCAGCACGCCGGAATCGGATCAGGTCGCGCGCGCGTTCACCATCTCCTATCTCCCTTGAAAGCACACACAGAGGCACGCACGCACGCACACACACACACACAGAGACACACGCA
This sequence comes from Lissotriton helveticus, assembly GCF_964261635.1. NCBI lineage: Eukaryota > Metazoa > Chordata > Amphibia > Caudata > Salamandridae > Lissotriton > Lissotriton helveticus. The sequence goes on from NC_136069.1 coordinate 195,083,269, forward strand.
CGCACACACACAAGCGCACATACACGCACGCACACACACACAACTCCTGAATCCCCAGCTCTCCTTGCACCCCCTCCAGTGTCAGCCAGCCATGCGCCATCTGCCAACAGATACTCTCTCCCCGCATTCCTTACCGTCATTCCGCCATGCTACAGCGTGATGCCCTGCAGCGTGTCCCCAGAGCTCACAGGGTGCTTGGTGTACTTCTCAGCCCAGGCGGCCGCCGTCACGCTGTCCGTGCTGCCTTAGGAGCGGGCCAGGCTCAAACACAGTTCAGCCTCCAATACAGACTCAAAGCCTCAGGGCAGGTAAACGCCGTGTCTTCTCCGGCGATCCTCAGCTTGCGCCGGGACAGCCGATGTCCACGCTCACATCGTCTCGTGCGCTCTCACCGCGCTTTCAGTTTTGCGCGCTGAGGGACGTTCTCGCGCCTCCCATAGTCACTCCAACGTACTGACCGAGCAAGCTACCTTTCTTCGTCCCTCGACCTCCTAGAATTATGCAAGAAACTGTTACCCCGTGCATTGACCTCATTACCCGGAGTTCCTGCCCCTTCCCTATCTTAATCGGCACTTACATGTTGATCCTATTTAAGCGGTGGAATTGCCCTCTGCCCATAACCTTCTCGATCCCTTGAAACCGCACTTTTGCTGCTGCATCGGCGCTCGCCCTACACCCATCCACCTTTTGTCACCTGCCGAGCCTTCCCTCCAAAAACAGAGCCCCCACCAATTCGAAAGCCGCCCCCCCCCCCGCCGACGGATGCCCACCTCTCCACGCATCTGAAGTTCAAGTTCAGGAATTTGTATAGCGCACTACTCACCCAGAGGGTCTCAAGGCGCTTGGGGAGGGGGGGTACATTACTTATCAAATATCCAAGTTTTTAGTTGCTTTCTGAAGGAGAGGTGGTTCTGTGTAAGGCGGAGGTGGGTGGGGAGAGAATTCCATGTTTTGGCCGCTAAGTAGGAGAAGGATCTTCCCCCCATGGTGGATCTATGGATGCGCGGAATGGCGGCGAGGGCTTGATTGGACGATCTTAGTTGGCGGGTGGGGGTGTAGAAGGACAGTCGCGTGTTGAGGCATTCGGGTCCTAGGTTGTAGAGGGCTTTGTGTGCGTGGGTGAGGAGACGGAACGTTATTCTCTTGTTGACGGGGAGCCAGTGGAGGTCTTTCAGGTGGCCGGAAATGTGAGCTAGGCGGGGGATGTCTAGGATGAGTCTGGCTGATGCGTTCTGGATGCGTTGGAGTTTTTTCTGTATTTTGGCTGTGGTTCCGGAGTAAAGGGTGTTTCCGTAATCCAGTCGGCTTGTGACCAGTGCGTGGGTGACCGTCTTTCTAGTTTCGGTGGGGATCCAGAGGAAGATTTTTTTGAGCATGCGTAGGGTGTTGAAGCATGATGATGAGACGGCGTTGACTTGTCTGGTCATCGAGAGGGAGGAGTCCAGGATGAAGCCCAAGTTACGTGCGTGGTCCGTAGGTATGGGTGCGGTTCTCAGGGCCGATGGCCACCATGAGTTGTCCCAGGCAGCGGGGGATGAACCTAAGATGAGGACTTCCGTTTTGTCCGAGTTTAGTTTTAAACGGCTGTTCTTCATCCACTCGGCTACTTCTTTCATTCCTTCGTGTAAGTTGGTTTTGGCGGTGTTTGGGTCTTTGGTGAGGGAGAGGATCAGCTGGGTGTCGTCTGCGTAGGAGATGATGTTGAGGTTGTGTTGGCGTGCGATGGATGCGAGGGGACTCATGTATATGTTGAAGAGGGTGGGACTGAGTGATGATCCTTGTGGTACGCCGCAGATGACTTCGGTAGCCTCTGATCTGAAAGGGGGGAGGCGGACTTACTGGGTTCTTCCGGAGAGGAACGAGATGATCCAGTCCAATGCTTTTCCTTGTATTCCGACGTTGCTGAGGCGTTGTATAAGGGTGCTATGACAGACTGTGTCGAATGCTGCGGAGAGGTCCAGTAGGATGAGGGCCGCTGTTTCTCCGTTGTCCAGTAGAGTTCGAATGTCGTCTGTTGCTGCGATGAGGGCGGTTTCGGTGCTGTGTTTGGCTCGGAAGCCGGTCTGTGAGGGGTCGAGGGATTTGTTGGATTCGAGGAAGGCGGCAAGCTGACTGTTGACGGCTTTCTCAATGACTTTGGCAGGGAATGGGAGGAGCGAGATGGGGCGGTAGTTCTTAAGTTCAGTGGGGTCTGCTGTGGGTTTCTTCAGAAGGGTGCTGAGTTCGCCATGTTTCCAGCTTTCCGGGAAGGTAGCGGAGTTGAAGGAGCAGTTGATGACGTCACGGAGATGGGGTGCGATAATGGAGTCTGCTTTGTTGAAGATGTGATGGGGACATGGGTCGGTTGGCGATCACGAGTGAATGGAGTTCATCAGGCTGACGGTGTCTTCAGTGGTCATTGGGTTACAGGCGCAAAGGTTGTTAGAGGGCGGATTTGGTTCGGAGTTGGGTGGAGAGGACTGGTCTTCGAACTGGATTCCAAAGCTGTTATGTATGTCGGCGATTTTGTTGTGGAAGAATGAGGCCAGGGAGTCGCAAAGGTCTTGGGAGGGAGTGATGTTGTTGGAGCTGGCGGTGGGGTTGCTAAATTCTTTGACGATGTTGAATAGTTCCTTGCTGTTTTGGGCGTTGTTGTCAAGGCGATCCTTGATAGCTAGTTTCTTGGTGGAACGGATCAGTTGGTGGTGTTTGCGGGTGGCGTTCTTGAAGGTGGCCAGGTTCTCAGTGGTTGGGTTTTTTCTCCAGGTTTTCTCGAGGGTACGACAGAGCTTCTTGGATTTCTTAAGATCATCGTTGAACCAGGGGGCTTTTTTGCTACCTTCCTTGATATGATGGTTTTTCAAGGGTGCTAGTTTGTCAGCGCTGTGGGTGATCCATTGTGTGAGGTTAGTGGCTGCTTGGTTTGGGTCCGATGATTTGGCGGGAGGGTTTTGGTGAAGCGATGTGAAGAGCTGGTCGGTAGTAATTTTGTTCCAGTTTCTTCGAGGAATAGGTTGTGAGGGCTTGTGGGTCGTGATCTTTTTGTAGTTGAAGTGAACGCAGCTGTGGTCCATCCAGTGGAGAGCTGTGGTGTGATTGAAGGATATGTGCTTGCTGGAGGTGAAGATTGGGTCGAGCGTGTGTCCGGCATAGTGGGTGGGGGTATTGACAAGTTGTTCGAGTCCGAGGTTGTCCAGGTTGTCCAGGAGGGTGGTGGTGTTGCTGTCATTTTTCTTTTTCAGGTGGAAGTTGAGGTCTCCCAGTAGAATGTAGTCCTCGGAGGGGAGGGCGTGTGGGCTGATGAAGTCGGTGATGTCTTCGCTAAATTGTGTGCGGGGTCCTGGTGGTCTGTAGATGAGGGTGCCTCTGAGTGTGGTCTTGGGGTCAGTGTGGATCTGGAAGTGAATGTGTTCGGCGGTAGCGAGGTAATCGTTGGAACTGGTCGTGATGCGGATGGTGTTCTTATGGATGATGGCGATGCCTCCTCCTGTTTGGTTGGTGCGGTCCTTTCGGATGATCTTGTAGCCGTCCGGGATGGCTATGGCGATGTCGGGAGCTGATGAGGCGTTCATCCAGGTTTCTGTAAGGAAGGCGACGTCCGGCGATGTAGTGTCGAGTAGGTTCCAGAGTTCAATGGCGTGTCTGTGGACCGAGCGGGTGTTGAGCAGGATGCACTTGAGGTGGTTAGTGTCGGAGCTCTGTTTGGAGTTAGTGGATTTGGTGTGGGTCTTGATGCAGTCTAATTTGCAGGAGTGGCAGGTGAAGGGTCCATGGGTGTGTCCTGGGGCGGCTTGGTAGCAGTTTGGGAGCCGGCCGGGGTTAAGGGCTGAGAGGGTTGCGGCGTCGTATGTTATGCGGTTGGAGTGGGTTTTGCGGGGGGCAGGGGGTTTGGCGCTGGGCGCGGTCTAGGCGCGGACGGGCGTAGACGGGCTTACCTTTGGCGCACCTTCGGCGCGCATAGGGCGCGACCGCTGCGCGTGACCGCTGCGTGTAAAGGCATCTGTCATATGTAGATGGTGGTGGGGGGAGGGGCGAGGGAGGAGCAGCTGGGAGGCGGGATCGGGGCGGAGAGCCGGGCAGGGTGGCACAATAACAAACAACAACAAAATGGCTGCAAGCCAAAAGCGAACCAGGATTGGGGCTCTATGTGAATAAACGCGATGAAAACGACAGGCACAGATGATTAATTCAGGCAAGGCAGCACAGCACAATGGAAATATCGTCAAAGCGCTCTTAGGCAATATAGCGCTACAATACAAATATACTAAGCGAACTGGCACTAATATTTGGCAGTATAGCGCTACAATATAAATATGCAGGCGATCAGGCACTAATATTTGTGGGAGCAATGCGAGCAAGCACACAGCAATTTCGGCAGTACAGCGCTACGATACCCCAAGCGCCAAACAGAGCAGGGAACAGCGTGAGGAGCAGCCGCCTCTGAAGGGATCAGGACGGTCACAGCGCTGCAATTGGAGACAAGAGGCTCAACTATCAGTGGGAGGGAGGAGCAGCTGGGAGGCGGGATCGGGGCGGAGAGCCGGGCAGGGTGGCACAATAACAAACAACAACAAAACGGCTGCAAGCCAAAAGCGAACCAGGATTGGGGCACTATGTGAATAAACGCGATGAAAACGGCAGGCACAGATGATTAATTCAGGCAAGGCAGCACAGCACAATGGAAATATCGTCAAAGCGCTCTTAGGCAATATAGCGCTACAATACAAATATACTAAGCGAACTGGCACTAATATTTGTGGGAGCAATGCGAGCAAGCACACAGCAATTTCGGCAGTACAGCGCTACGATACCCCAAGCGCCAAACAGAGCAGGGAACAGCGTGAGGAGCAGCCGCCTCTGAAGGGATCAGGACGGTCTCCAGCAAACTTGACTCCCCCCGTGTCCAGCGTGCCCAACCTGCAGTGCCAACTTGCACCACCTGGCCCGCATCACTATCCACCCCCTTATTTCCTTGAGTCCCCGCCCCGGGCGCAACCCAACCCGTGACAGAGCACACCCCTACTCCTGGTTGCCCTGACCTCGCACTCTCAGTGTCGCTTTAAATATATTCATACCCTTATTATGGAGGGAAACCGGCACCCCCGCACCCATCACCCTTGCGTCGGCAGTTCCGCATACGTCCCACCCACAACCCCCACCGAACACCCCTCCCCACTGTCATGGCAAGCCCCCATGTGCTCCCGACCCCCACCACGCATCCACAAGCCTCCTCTAAGCCCCCACAATTTACAACCTGCCACCCTTTCCCAAACGCCCATCCCTGCGCCCAAGTCCTCCCGAGTGCCCGTCTATCCCCATTCTGACGCACGCCACTGTCCCGCAAGACGCCGTCTCGTCCTCCCCTGTATCCTATACCTTTGTCACAATCACTAGCAAACTCCACGATGTACTTGCCTGCGTGCGGCACGAGACCTCCAGCCCCTCAGACAGCACCGCCATTCCAGCCGCAAAGAGCCTTGCATTCCCAATACGGGAAATAATCAAATTTAAGTCCCTGTGTATAATGCACAAATCACTTCAGGGCAAGGGCCCCCCCCATCCTGAGAGGTCTGATCACCCCCTACAAAGCCAACAGAGCACTAAGATCTGATCACCTTTACCTTGCAATATCTATAAAGTAAAGAAGGCACAAACAGGCGGACGTCTCTTCCCTTTCAACGCCGCAAAACTCTGGAACTCCCTCCCCCTCAATATCTGGATAGAATCCAATCTTTTGAAGTTCCGCAAGCTCCTGAAAACTTTCCTTTTTCCCTAAAGCTTCTGTTCCTCTGCCGAAATCTATACGCCCACGGGTAGCCATGCGCTCTACAAATCCAATTCCATTCCCTTCCATTCCATTCTATTCGCCCGCATGCCTCCCTCCTCACCTTGACCCTTAGGCCGCCCAGAAACCAACGCCACACTTGCCCATGTCTGACCCCCCACCCGTCCTGAGCCTGAAAGCCAGCAAACCAAGGACCCCAGCCGCTCCCCCCATCCTCCGCCCCCCCCTGCACTGTCAATGGTCGGCTGATATTGTGGGGAGTAGTGACTAACAACTGTCCTCTCCCTTCCGCCATCGATGCTTCCTATCCCACCCACTCTTAACATTTACTTGCATTGTCCAACTACCCCCTCTCATTCTGCCTTCTTTTCCGCACCCCAGCCCCAGCCACCCCACCTGCTGCCCCGTGCCCTTTGCCCACCCGTTCTCTCCTATACCCACTAAACTGCAGCCCCCCCCAAGCCCAGCCCCTCCCCCACCTCACCTCGCACTTTCTCGACGCCGCACCTCTTCTCCTGACCCAATTCCCCGGATCCCTCGTAGACTGTGCTGGGTCTGCCCCTCCTGAAACTGAAACTGACCAACACAGTCACCACGCAGTCTCTTCTCTCTATCTTATGATGTCTGCCCTGCCACCATTTACTTCGGACCCTCATACCTCCACACCCTCACACACCCTCTCACCCTCACTCACCCTCACACCCTCACCCACCATCACTCACCCTCACCCACCCTCACTCACCCTCACTCACACCTCCTCACCCTCATATCCCCTCACCCTCACACACCCTCACCCTCCATCACTCACACTCACCCACCCTCACTCACACCTGCTCACCCTCACACCCCCTCCCCCTCACCCTCACACACCCTCACCCTCACACACCCTCACCCAATCACCCTCACCCCGTCACCCTCACACTCCCTCACACTCACACACGCTCGCTCACCCTCACACACCCTCACTCGCCCTTACAGCCTCACACCCCTCACCCTCACAACCCTCTCACCCTCACTCACCCTCACACCCTCACCCTCACACACCACATCACTCAGGGACACCACCACATCACTCAGAGACACCACTCAGGGGTACCACCACGTCACTCAGGGGCACCACCACATCACTCAGGAACACCATCACATCACTCAGGAACACCACCACATCACTCAGGCCACATCACTCTGGAACACCACCACATCACTCTGGGACACCACCACATCACTCTGGAACACCACCACATCACTCAGGGACACCACCACATAACTCGGGAACACCACCACATCACACGGGGACACCACCACATCACTCGGGGGCACCACCAGATCACTCGGGGACACCACCACATCACTCGGGGACACCACCACATCACTCGGGGGCACCGCCACATCACTCGGGGACACCGCCACATCACTCGGGGACACCTCCACATCACTCTGGGACACCACCACATCGCTCTAATACATCAGCACATCACTCTAATACACCACCACATCACTCAGCCCAACCACATCATCACTCAGCACCACAACAGCACTGTCCTTGTTTGTTTTTACCTGTCGCCTGCCCAAGATCAGGAAGCAGGCACACTGAACCAGCACCTCCTCACCACTTCTTGTCAGCCAATAGCAACCCCCTTGCCCAGCATACACAGAGAACTACACTGCTATGGCACAGCACTACCAACTGCCTGCCTTCCTACCCCTACACTGTTACCCCGCGGTGCAGCCACAGGACAGTGGCTACATTGCCCGTGTCTGCCCCACAACACGTTGTTCCTGCCATGGAGGTTTCCCACAACCGGGTGCAGTTAATAAGTACAGGGACCCAAAGATATGTGGCATCGCAGAATAAGAACGGACGTAGTACAGGTAGGCTTTTTTAAATTTATTTATTAGTTTTCATTTTTATATAGCGCAAACTTTACCCGCAGGTATCAGAGCACTTTAAATCAGAATGCTTATAACAAGCAAGACTAGCACTCTATATTACTTCCAACTTGGTTAGCATAAGCAACAGCTAACCATTCACAAACAATGTTTATATACCAATTGCAAATAAAAAAATAAATAATTAATGCAAAGCATTGTCATTTACAATGCCAGTAACTCAAACTTTAATGCTGCGAGACCTATTGCATTGTAAATGCTTGTTGTAATGTTTTCACTGTGTTAATGTGTGTATGTGTGTGTGTACAAATGCTTTACACATTGCCTCTAAGATAAGCCTGATTGCTCATGCCAAGCTACCAAGGGGGTGAGCAGGGGTTATCTTATGTGTGTAATCCCCTTTCTCTGACTAAAGTGAGATTCCCTACTTGGACAGGGTGCAAACCACTGCCAACTAGAGGCTCCATTTCTATATACCTAACAAACCCCTTCCAAATAGTGAAAAATGGGAATACTGTCCCAGGTCCAGTCAGCCTGCACAAGGTTTCCTGCAAGGTTCGTTCCTCTCCCCAACCCTTTTCAACCTCTACCTTGAACCCCTCTGCATGATCCTGAGGAGTCCTCTTCCACCTATACGCCGATGACATTCAAATCCACCTGAAGAGCTCATAACCCCCTTTCGAAATCCCTGGAAATAATTCAAGCTTAGATGGCAAACAACCACCTCAAACTTAACCCAACAAACACAGAATTTCTTCTCATCTCTCCAAAGAAAGCTTACTTTTCAATCCAACACTGGATAGAACTTCTCCTGGACTTTGACTTTCAGAATGCCAAATCTCTTTGATCAACCTGCAACAGATATCTTAAAATCCAGAGCCATACGTCTTCCATTTCTAAAAGTGCATGGTTCCAGCTAAGAATGCTTTGGGGAATCAGGAACTTCGTCCCGCACAAGACTTTAAATCTATTGTCCAGGTGCTCGTGCTCCACAGGCTCGACTGTGGAATTGCTCTTCTGTCTGGCATTCTTAAAGTCTTCCTATGTCCATTCAGAGCAGTCCTACATTTGGCAGCCCTCTTTGTGACACGGCACAAGAAATTCGCTCCCCATAAAAATGAGAGCTAAATTTAAAACTTTCTGCACCACTCACAAAGCTCTTCTCTCCTCTTTACCCTCATACCTGTCGGACAAAGTGAAAATCTGAGGTGCTGACTGAAATTCAAGACATGCTCAATTACTTCTCCTCGTACATCCCCACACTTTTAAAAATGAGCAATAAATGAATCAATCCTTCTATGGAAGTAGCACAACAACCTGGAACTCACTCCCAAGAGCTTCTATCTGACCAGCACATGCCATGTCACCTTCAAAAAAGACCTCAAAACTCTTCTCTATGGACGGCACCTGGCCTAAAATGTTCCTACCTCCTCATGCTCCCTCCAATCACATACCAACATTCAACCTGTAGGAACTATTGATAATCCTCACAGGGTACTCTACATGTTCATTCCATCTTTATGCACTTGTATATTTGCGATCTGTTACTGATATGTTCCAACTTCATTGTGACGTGCTCTGTTGCCTTTTGTACATGTATATTTGTGTTCTGTTTCTGATATGCTCTGGCTTTATTGTAAACTGGTCTGATGCCCACAAACAACTGATTGTCTCAGGTGCAGCAGTTTAGAGTGCGAGACACGGCAATGCTCCTTTTTTAGGTCAAGCATTCGAGACCTCTTGTATATACTTTAGTATATACTTATATGTGTATGTACTTGGCGGGCTCTGGAGATCAGCCCTTCGACTTGTCTTCTTCTGCTTGAGGGACTTTTTTTTCTATTCAATTGCCTCTATTTAACTGTCTTGATAGAAAACGACCAGTAGAGGTCAGTAAAATACCAGAATTGCTTTCTGCTGAGGGACTTTCTTTTTTTTCTGGCAACTGCCTCTATTTAACTTTCTTGGTAGAAAACGACCAGCAGAGGTCAGTAAAATACCAGAATCACTTTAGCATTCTCTAGATCCGAGTCCATAGAAATTGTCTTACACAAGCACCCGTAGACAATAATCTTTTTTTCATATCTTGTATTTTTAGTGATGTGAACACAGAAGACCCTGATTTTATATTAAAAACAGAGCTTTGGATTATACCATTTCCTGCTGAAAGGCAATATTTCTCTCAATGTGTTCCTATACAGGGCATGGTCCACAGTTTGGTGCTTACTTTCCACTGTCCTACCCCACTGAATTTGGACGAACACATCAAATCATAATAAACTCTGTGCACAGTGTCCAAAACCCGTTCTTCCTCATGAATTATCATCTACCCCAGACACAGACCTATTGATGAGGGCTTTACATTCAAAGAAGGGAAGGATCCATAAAATGTGATAGATAGGGCTCTTCAACAATGTCAGGACAAACATTTAGATGTCCTAGGCCCTTTGACTTGAATCATGGGGATTTCTGAGGCTGCAGCTCTCACTGGAACTCCTGTTAACCTGCTGTGCTTAGAGGCTGAAGCGAGCACACTATTTGCCTCCTACGTAACGCTAATGTTGCATTATCAGTGGAGAAGGGGAAAACCATCCTGATAAGGACTGATCCTAAGCTGGCTAAAATGGCAGACAAAGAATTAGGAGACGAGACTGAAGGCCATTTCTTTGGGGATCATTCCATCAAGGACATTTTTGTTTACGTCCAAACGTACTTCTTTAAACAAAGCTGAGGCAAACTTAAAGAAGTTTTTCGCCTCGTGTTTTTCATAAAGCTGGACGAGGAACAGCTTGCTCCTTCAGCAACCCTCAACAGAGCTCCTATCAACCATCCTATCATGCGCCCAGAGGCGGGCATACTCATAGCTCCAGCTACAAACCTGTGATTTTCTCCTTTCTACCAGAAGAAACAAGCATTTGCAATGGAATAGGTCTCGCATTAGGAAAGATTGAGCTATTGGTATTGTAAATGACCATTTTGTATTTATGTGTTGGTTTTGAAAATAGCTAAATTATTAGCTTTGTCATTTACAATGCCAATAGTTTTAACTTTCGCAAATGTGACACCTATAGCATTTGTAATGCAATATCTGTTGTATTTATGTGACTTAGATGTATTGATATTACAAATAACAATGGCTTTTATTTTTTGTCAATAATTAATACTTAAATAAAAGTTATTGTAATTTATAATGGCAATAGCTTAAACTTTTGTAAATAACTTTTGTGAAGATTATGTTCAGTGTATTTTATTGTGACGAAAATCCAAGAACAGAAGTGAAATATTAACATATTTTTGTGACATTTGTAATGAAGCTTGAAACATTGAGAGAACATATCTGAACCAGTTGTTGTTGAATGGTTGCACAGATTGATGCTGTGATGGTGATGTTGTGGTGGCGAACGAGTGATGCTGTGGCGTTCAGTGATGATGTGGTAGCGCATAATGATGTTGTGGTACCCCTGAGTGATGCTGTGGTGCTGCTGAGTGATGCTGTATGCTATGCTATGTTTTGTTTTGCTATCCTATGTTTTGTTTTGTTATGCTATGCTATGTTTTACTATCCTATGCTTTGATTTGTTATGCTATGCTATGTTTTGTTATGCTATGCTATGTTTTGCTATGGTATGCTTTGCTATGCTATGTTTTGTTTTGCTATGCTATGTTTTGTTATGCTATGTTTTGTTATGCTATGCTATGTTTTGTTGTGTTTTATTATGCTATGCTTTATTTTGCTATGCTATGTTTTGTTATGCCATGCTATGCTTTCTTATGCTATGTTTTGTTATGCTTTGCTTTGTTTTGTTATGCTATGTTTTGTGACGCAATGCTATGTTTTGTTGTGTTTTGTTATGCTATGCAATGTTTTGTTATGCTATGCTGTTTTGTTATGCTATGTTTTGTTGTGCTATGTTTTTTGTGTTGTGTTATGCTATGCTATGTTTTGTTATGCTATGCTATGTTTTGTTATGCTATGCTATGTTTTGTTGTGTTTGGTATGCTATGCTTTGTTTTGCTATGCTAGGTTTTGTTATGCTATGCTATGTTTTGTTATGCTATGCTATGCTTTGTTATGCTATGCTTTGTTATGCTATGCTATGCTTCGTTATGCTATGCTATGTTTCGTTATGCTATGCTATGTTTTGTTATGCTATGCTTTGTTTTGCTATGTTTTGTTATGCTTTGTTTTGTTATGCTATGCTATGGTATGTTTTGTGACGCTATCCTGGTGTGTGTGTGGGTGTGGTTGTGTGTGTGTGGGGTTGTGTGTATGGGGTTGTGTGTGTGGGGTTGTGTTTCCAGCCCTCAAGCAATGCAGGCGCGAAGGCATTAATAACGGACACAAGGCGGGTGACGAGGATGCCGCTCGCGCGCACACATACCGCCCGGCTAGGCGCAGTTTTCTAATGTATAGCTTTGGAAATCCTTGGACCTTTGGTAATGCCAATAAAGCATTATTGCATAGCATTGCATTGTATTGTTGACTGTTTACATTCCTGGCCTACGTACATTATGCAACGTTTCTTTGAAGTTACCAGTCCGGACAGTTGTTGTTGTTTGTAATGGCTGCTTATCACCTTAATAACTCTCACTATCTCCACCAGCCCCCTCCTTCCCGGACCCCGCAGGTCCTCCTCCCCTTTTTGTCAGGGCCCACCGAGCTGCCACATGGCCACTGATTAGAGTGATGGATGGGCTGTGGCTGGCTCCACTGGGTCCAGTGCTCGGCTGGGAGAATCTTAGTGCACCGGTGGCCAGGAGTCTGGCAGTGTGAGAGGAGGAGAGAGAGGGAGGGCGGGGGGGGGGGTGGAGGGATGCGATTGAAAGAAGCAGGGCAGGGAGGGTGGTGTTGATCAGGGCAGTCTTAGAGGGAGATGAGAAGCGTGAGGGAGGGAGTGAGGAATCTGGAAAAGAAAGGATTTAAAGGAAGAATAACGGATGGAAAAGAGGAGAGACCAGTGGTATATAGAGGAAAGAGACGTTGGAGGCAAGAGTAGAATGGAGGAGAGAATGGAGGGAAGGAAAAGAGAGGGTTTAGATTAGGGAGGGAGGGAAAGAAGGAGAGGGCGGAGGAAGGGAGCACAACAGAGGGTGGACACAGGGAAAGAAACTGGGAGGACAGGAAAGGAGGAAGTGACTTTGTCTCACTGGAGAAGTAACAGCTGCAGGAATGTCTCAGAGGACAAACAAAACAAAAACAAGAGCTGAGAGAAGCCCTTGGGAGACCAGAGGGTTTAAACAGAAAGGGCAGATTTAGCCAAGGGTCACAAGGGCATGTGGCTAGTACTAAGAATTGTTGAGCTGGGGAGGGAATATGGCAAACCTGTTGTTTGTGAGCCTGTGCAATATAAGAAAACAGTGACCTTTCAAGTGGGAAACTGGTGGAGTACAGGAGGGTAAGAAGAGTTTGGTGTTACCCATCCAGGAAGGCATGAAGGGGAGCCAGAGCGCCCCGACTGATTTGGCTGATTGGGAGTTTAAAGAGACATTGTTGAGGTGTAAGTTGAATCAGGGTTCACTGTGAAAAAGGAGTTTCCCAGTCGAGTGCTGTGCGCCTGTGAGGGTCTAGTTGAAAGATGCATGGGTCCTGGTTTAATTGGAATTTGAGGCCCTCGTCTGAGTAACTGTTCTCAGAATGACCGCAAAATAGACAGTTTTTTAGGTAAAAATAAGTGAGGAAAAAAACCTTACAACAGTGGTTCCATCAGAAGTGGGATAATCTTTCCTTTGAAATACGTCCCTGTACTTTCTTTTATTTTTGGTATTCCCTTCTGCCAGGCTTCCATAGTTTTTATGTAATTTATTTTGCCATATTGCACCTTTTTTCCATCCTTCGGATATCACTTCATTAAGATGTGTTGCATTCCCTCAGACAATATGCAGAATTTGATGCATTCTAGGGGCCCACTATACATTTAATATTGAATTGCAAAATTACCCTTCACTTAATCACTTGAAAGATATCTTTTAGTTTGCTAATGCAACTACATGTGCATGACAATTGTAAGACCAGGATGTGAGGCGAGCAAGTAAGATACCAAATGTAAGTATATCGGGGGAGAGGGAGTTGGGAAGCAGGAGGGGGGTTATTCAACCAAATTTGGGGTATTTTCTACTGGCAGATTACTTGCTGCCATGTTCATCTAAGTTGTCCTGCTTCCTCGACTAGCTCATGTGACTGACCAACGGAGGGGGCCGGGTTTCTGGCCGCTTGTGGAAATCCCCAGTTACCCATTATCAGAGTAAATCTTGGCTGCAGGTATCAGAGTTCTGAACCTAGTGTCCAGTGTGTTAGATTATAGCTTAAAAAAGTACACATACATAAAAGCAACGTTAAGGTCCTGCAGCGAAAAAAAAAGCATTTTTAAGAAATATATTTAATACACGTTGGAGCGTGTCTGATTAAAATAGGCTAAACGGAAACCTTCAGAAAAAAAACACTGGATTACTCTAAAACGTGATGAGAGCTGGCAGGTCCACTAATCCACGCGAACCTCCCGGGCCCAGCCTTTAAACTCCCAGAGCCCAGAAGGCATGCTACCTCTGAATGCCTGTGCTGTGCAGAGCATGACTGAGAGGTTAAGTACACACCGAGGAATAGTTTGGCTCTGTTTGTGTCTGTGCATAGCGTGACTACTGACTCTGAGGTTTTGTACTCGCCAAGCAATAGTTGGTGTGTGGGTCTGTTGTTTTGAGGTGGTGTTTCCCTGAAATTATGTTAAAATCGAGGGGTAAAAAACTGTTGGGTAATAATTGCCAACTACTCACGCATGAATACAAGTGAAAGAATGTAAGCAAAGGGGAAACAAGAAAATGGAAGTGTGTGAGAGAGAGAGCGAGAGACAAAAGAGAGTGTGTGAGAGAGAGCGAGAGACAGAAGAGAGCGTGTGAGAGAGAGCGAGAGACAGAAGAGAGTGTGTGAGACAGAGCGAGAGACAGAAGAGAGTGTGTGAGAGAGAGCGAGAGACAGAAGAGAGTGTGTGCGAGAGAGAGAGAAGACATGATGTGAGAGAGAACGCGAAGCCAGAAGATATGACTTGAAGAGGGGGCGTGTTTGAGAGTGAAGGGGGTCAAAGAGTGAAAGAAAGGGAGGAAGCGGATGCCGGGATGGGGTGCGCACAGAGGCGAGGACTAAGAGAGAGAGGGTGAGGCTGAACAGACAGAAGCGTGGTTAGAGAAAATGAAGCATAGCAGCAAGTTAGCAGAGCTGGATAGAAAGGAGAATTCTGCATGAGGGACAAAAGTGAGTAGAGTATGGAATGCTGGAGTTGGGGCGAGGCAGTGGGGAAAAGGGACAGCAAGTGAGAGCAACCATGCCAGCATTCCGATTCACAAGCAGATGATCCTGTTTATGACCTGCGGAGCGCGTGAAGTGGCTGGTGGCAAATGGAATCAGAGCGGCCGCGGTCGCTTTGATGTTCTTGTCTTGTCTTGCTTTGTGGGAGGGGTAGGGGGAGCGAACTCCAGTGCACGCGCCTAGCTCACATGAACTGTACGCGATCCGCAGTGGGTAGACTTTTCGAAACGCTTACTATAAATCTTGCCTACCATCCCTACGGGATGGAATAGACGAGACCTAAGAAGGAAATTACTACAGAGGTCGATTGCAATGAGGAAGAGGTAGATCCCGTGCCAATACACGTAGGCCATATTGTTTCAAATCTTTTTTTCCTGAGAAAGCTGGGTGGCTCTCAGTCTGAAGAACTGGAGACTAATTACATCAGACTATTGAAAGCAATCCAAGGGTTTCATATAGAATTGTATTTCCCTCCACTATAGCTGATTCTGCCCGACCAATAGTATTTAGTGTCTGGAATCCAAACAGATCTTGCAAGGGATTCAAGTGTTAGTATTCAAAGTAGCAATTCATGAGGTCCTGCTCGAATCCCATGCTTATTTCAGCAAACTCTTTCTTGTAGCGCAGGCAGGCCTGTAAATAAATCTCAGTTCTCTGAATGGTTTTGTTTTGTACAGATTTTCCAAATAGAAGGACTATATTGCCTCACAGATTCCCTTCAAAAAGACGATTGGATGGTAAAAATAGATCTCATGTGTAGGAAAGTGGAGTATTTTATAGAGACTAGTTAAGCTTCAATATGCAATACTCTCACAATTCCCCAAAGATAAGTCCTTTGGATTCACTCTAATAAATACCTACCTTAGTCCTGGTAGTGTGGCACAAAGCAGTCAGGCTTTACTAAAGGAACATGCTTTAAGCGTTTCAGAGTACCAACATGCACGATAATAAATTGACACAACTCTAAAGAAATACTAAACCAATTTATAAAAAAAAAGAGCTGAAGTTTATAGAAATTTAGATACCAAAACGAACACATTCAGACCAGAGTTATGGGTTTTAGAAGCCAAACTAAATAATTGCAATTCACTATAGCAAAACTTTGACGTTGCGGTTATTGGAGAAAACAACAAGTGACAATCGGTCACTTGCATGTCAAGTCCAGCGGAAACCACAGGGGGTAAGGTGATGCAAGACCCAGGACCAAGCCACGATAGCCGATTCAATTTTACCTGGCTCGAGAGGCCTGGGTAAAGAGTTGGCCTGGCTGTCCTTTGTGCTGCAGTGGGAGCCGCAATGGTGCTGGTGTTACCACTTAGACGGTGCTGGGGAGGAAACGGATGCAAAAACTCAACAGCGGGGCAACTGAGGTGACATGGAAAAGGTGCTCTGGAGTTCCTTGTAGGCACAGTGTTGAACAAATGTAGGGGTATCCAGATGCAGTAGCAATAACCCTTGGGAGCGGTAAGCTCACCATTGGCTACTTCAATGCCCTGAAGTCTGGAGGAAAACGGTAGCTGCCTGAAGGTCGCTGGAAATCAGGACTACATTTGACACAATGTACTGGACCATTTACTTTTGGGCAATCCCTCTGCGGGCCTGATGAGCAGTGATTCTTTGGTTCCAGGACCGTGCTTTAACCTGCGGGCTGCAGGGGACTAGTACCTATAGCCCAAGGGAGTTCTGGAGTTGCCTTTGGTGCTCAGAGGCTCCTCATAACTTTGGAGCCGGTCTCTGGTCCAGGACGAGTCACAATTGCAAGGTGGTTGCCATAGGTGCAGAGTATCGTGCTTTTGCTTTGTGCAGGGTCTGGAGTTGCAGATTCGGGCCTCTTCTTTGTCATTTTTTCAAAGATGTTACAGGTCAGAGGTTCTGGTGCAAGGAGTGCCCCTTAAATCCTAGATTAAGGGGCATTCGGGGTGTGGGTGCAGCAAATGGGCTACTAGCCCCAGCAGCTAATCGGCCCCTGAGGTGACTACAACGGGGGGTGCCACCTTTGCTGCCCATTACTCTCTATTCTACCCAATTTGAAAAATGGCAGAAACTTTCCTTGGTTGTACAGACCAAGTAGCCCATACTAGGGGTGTAGCTTGCCTTCTGGAGGTGCACACCTTCTGACTATCTAATTCCCCACCTTCCTGGAAGCACATGTGCCTGGGGCAGGGGGAGGAGTGTTTCTTCCTTTGGGAGGAAGCCTGCTTGCATATCAGAGACAGTGCTTGCTTTGAAGCTTATCGCCTTGATGTGCCACTTCCCTCACAATCCTATCAGGGAGGGAGGTGTCCTTATTTCTGACTACTGAGAGTGTTCACACCTCCAGGCACGGGGTCAGATCCCTTTCTTGGCAGTAGAAGCTGCAGACTGCCCGCCGGGGCACAGAAAAGGTTGGAAAAACCAGGTGGCCACCCTCTTAGGTAGCCACCTGAGTGCATGTCACATTAAACCTGACTTTAGGATAAAGTTAAGTTTAATGAGACAAGTTGTCCGATTCTGTACATGACACTTTTCAGTTGGACCTGGCAACCGTGGGGTGCCTGATTGCTAGACCATGTTACCCTCTGCCCCCCTGAACTCTTTAGTAGCTCTTATATGTCCACACCTTTAATACACACCCTGTCTCCTGGGCTCAGGAGGCCTACATGTGGGGTGACTGACATATATTAAAAATAGTGCTTTGACCTTGTCACTCATGGTGAGGCAAAGTTGAGTTGGAACAGTTTGTACTGTCCCTGCATTCCGCAATGGCAGGTCTGCGGTCATCTGTTTACTTTGGTCATTTAGGGTGGCACAAGCAGCGCTTCCAGCCCTGGTGACCCCTTTAACTCCTGTGCTCTGGGTACCCTTGGTACCACTTACCAGGGACATAGGAGGAGGTTACGGTCCTTGTAAATCGGAGTACCCAATTTACTAACATAATTTTTAGGGAGAGAGCACTGGCACTGGGGCCAAGGCAGCAGGCTCCAGTGCACTTTTAGAGTCATAACCATCAGCCTTGGGGGAAAAATACAATCCGCTCTGTGTTGGCTTGTTTTAACAGATAAACACGGGACATGAAACGAATGCCAGACTGAGCGTCCACGCGGCACGCCAACTCTTCAAACAGAGTGAGTGCTTTAAGACTGACCGCTTGAACTTTTTTGTTTCTGTGGCCTTGATAGCTTCTGAGAGGGGGCTGTCAGGACTCGGATTTTAATGGGCTCAAAATCCGGTGTTTTTAAGCGTGAAAATAACTACATTGATGTATAGTTTAAAGGAATACTTTTACTTTACAAAAAACGACATAATATGAGTCATAAGTCTGTAGCTCAAAAACTATTTGATATAACAGGTCAAAAAACTGATATAGATACATGATTCAATTAACATAGATACACCTAAAATGTTTGTGTTTTTTATGTTATAGATGGTATCCAGGCAAATTGCAGGATTATCGAGTGCGGGTAAAACCGTGAATTAACCGAGGAGAGTTACAAAAAATGTTGATTTGTTCCTCTACCGTCCTAACGGTGTGGACACTCCTTAGCGTGGGTGGACCCCCGGAGGACGTATTTTTCTATTGTTAATTTTGGTCCTGAAGAAAGCTGAGCTTAGATAGCATATAACACAGCAGAAACATGTTGACCACCTACACTAGGTCACCAGGGTTTTAATTTCAACCTTGTAGTGATCTCACTATTTTAATGTGAACAATTGGCCCTTTAAATAAAGTTGTTGGGGTTCAGTTGGGATCCTTTATTGTCACCACATATTCACTAATTTCACACACTTCACTGCTGACATACCTGCTCCGCTGCAACTGCAGGCGTTGAAGCACACAGGGGGATATTCGGTCCCTCCTGTGACGAACCCCATGATGAAGCATGTCACCACTAGGGTGAGTGAGGGTTCTTTTAGAAAATAATTTTTTCTCCCTGTCCCTTTAGTTTTTTGACCACCCATTGTATTTAATTCAGTCACTGTGTGTTTCGTCACTTAGACATAGCGTCTTTATAGAAATTCACAATAATAGGCTCTCTTTTGTTGTTAAGAATTGTGATTAAGGGGTAGGAGAGTAGCCCTTTATACCCTTCCTCTCTGGTTGTATTTACAGCTTTAAAGTTATCATAATCGAGCCTCTGGAAGACTCACAGGTGAAGACTCTCCCTCCCACCTCTTCCAGAGGTTCTAAGGATATATATCCCTTTCCGCTTGACTTCAGCTTAATACACCTATAACAGAGCATGGCTGGGAAATATGGTTTCTTTTGTAGAGGAGGGCAGAATAAATGCCCAACCTACTCCAGAAAAACTGACATAGCTGCCAAGGTTTCAGATTGCAATGTGTGTCATTTCAATAATTTCAGTATAATTATGAGTGACATTCCAACGACTATGAGTGACACTTTCTCTCCAGAAAAATCAAGCAATGAATACGGAGGAAACATATAAATATCAGCATTACACCCATTTGAGCAACGAAAACCTCTAAGATCTTAAAACGGCTGCAAAGCACCTGAAGTGGAGGGGCACTAACCTTGTGCCTTGTGAAAAAAACTGTAACTCACTGAGCTGATCCACATAAAATACAGTTATGTGATATGCTGGTGGTGGTGTGAGCTACTTATGGTCAGAACTGCCACTAGAGAAGACTCTGATCTCTCTTCAGCAGGAACATTAATCATCAGAGTTATCCATGACATTTTTAATATTGCCTGGAAATTGCTGGACACATAAATAGCAGGTGCTTGTAAACCCACAGTTTAATTCTAAGCACAGCACTCCAACCCAGCTCAGCTCCGGATGCGGCTGAACCACAAGTAATATAAGGATGTCTTTGACAAAAGCAGGAACCCACGGAGCTATGTTAAGTCAAACCTGCCACTAGACAAAAGCGGGAATATTAATCATCAGAGTTTTCTTTGACTTACCAACTCATTCAGTCAGGGGCACCCCGTGTAAAAGTAATGCCGGCCTCGGGCTGCTGCTGTCGCTCCAGCAGTCTGGGGACTCCACACACTCACAGCTGCTCATGTCAGTTTCTGCTGGAGATAGAAGTGAGAGTTTCTGGCCTGGAGTGAGGGCCAGCTGGCACAGGGATGATGCTCCTCTCTCAGTCTGCAGTACTGTAGAATGTATGGTGAGAGCTCATGTCTTGGCACGCTGACATGTTGTCCAGACGTGGGTCCCATGCTCTCCATGCCATTGGAATCAAGCTATCCTGGCTGATGAGGGGTGAAACCCCAAAACGGGTCCTAGAATGATTGTGTCCGGTCCAGGGCGGACCTGGCCTGGCAGTTCGGGCTGGACTGTTCCCATTGGGCACAGGGTCAAGACTGATTTGCATATGGCTGGGGTCAAATTGGAATGGCATGATAAGCAAAGAAGAAATGGATTTAGGCACGGATCTCTGTACTGGGATGAATGTATGACATTGTTCAGCATTCTGTCCATCAATTGCTGTTTTTGGAAGTTCATAGCAGGCCTGGCTATGTCATGTGCCTTTTAAAGACACAGTAAGCTCTCACCGACCACCGGGCAAGCAGCTGACTCCTCACCCCCCAACACACACATACACACAGAAGCAGGACAGCACGTGTCGAGAAGGACAAGACTTGAGATGTTCATTGGCATTCCGGCTGGCAGGGCCTAGCAGCAGCAATTCCTTCCTGGGCCGACAGTAATGTCACATGGCCCATGGGGACATTGTTCTTTTCACTAAATTGACATGAGCTTGCTGTTGCTTGCCCGCTGCTTTGCACACGTTACTATATGAATTAATTTTTGCAAAGACTTTGTTCGTACTTTTCAAATGTGAACCAACTGCTGTGTTCACTCTCGGCCAGTTCCTGGGATTTAGTCTGAACATTGTGAGCAAGTTTGATAAACAATGCCCCATGTTATTTTGTTCTGGCCAGGTCTCCGCACCTAGACAAAACATACCGATGCAGCTGTTGTTTGAAACAACGTACTTTGAATTTTATTGGGATACACAAATAGGTAGCGATTACACTTGGGAGAGGGACCTTTCCAGGGAGAAGAGCGAGACAGCACCTGTGATGTAGATCTACTCTCTATAGGCTAAGTTATGGGGTCTGCTGACAAAGCCCAGAGATTTTCTAATATACAATAATACTGCTTCTTAGCAAGGGGCGGGAGGTTAGGCTCTATTGTCTTTTCATGATGACATCTTCCTTCATGATTTATGGACTAGGTGCTATGCTGACTGTATTTGTATTATGCATTTTTCTGCTTGTTGTGGCACGTATACTGCACGTTAGGGAACGTTAGTTAAAATAAATATTTTAAACTGTTTTGTGTCTCTGTCTGATCTTATTGGGGACAATGTTGGACTTGGCCCTGCTTGCAGGGTCATCCCGGAACATTTTACCTTCCCTAGTTTTTTTCCTGATATAGAATTAGTGGTTTGAAATGAGACACAATAAATATGTATGTTTGGTGGTTGCACTAGAAATAATACATGCTGCGCAATGGTGTGCAGAGGTTTATCTTCACCATGGAAAAAATGTCACTTTTAAAATGGACGCCATTGCTGTGTGCTTTGTGCCGCCTGGCTGAGGAGGGTTGGCGGTCTAGTGTTCGGAGTGACAGGGTGGCCTACACCTCCCCCACGGTGACAGTTGGGACTGGAACTGCCATCAGCCTTCTAGAACTTTCTGCCCTTTCTGGTAAGGGGGTATATATAGGGGGGAGGTGCCTCCATGTGCTCAGACTGTGCGTGGACTTTGACTGGGGGGGGACTCTCTGCCAGGAGGTACCGCCGCAAGGGCCTGTGTGCTGGCCCCTGAGCCCATCTGTACCCCTCTGCTGGAGTGAAGACTGCGGTGCCAGGTGGAGTGCCACTGGATGGGGGATGACAGTTCCTAGGAACTGCTGTCCTGTCTTGATGAGTCCCCCCTGCCTGCTGCCCTTGCAAAGTATTGCCTGCCTGCTCTCCTGCCCTAGCACATTGTGAGTGCTACAGCTTTATTTTGTGGGACCTAGCGCCTTGGGAGTGCTATATTGGGCTTGACTGTACTCCCAGGAGGTGAGGAGCGTGGACGCTACTTTCATGTGGGGGACTGTGTGCCCCTGGCCCCCTAGCACCTCGTGAGCGCTACATGTGAAGTGCCGGGAGAAGAGGAGCGCTATCATTTGCTGGCCTGTACTTTAAGGAGAAGAGAAGTGCTCTATAGCCCTTTCCAAAGAGAAGAGGAGCGCTGCCTTGTGGCCCCGAAGCTCCTGGTGGGACCTAGAGCCTTGTGAGCACTGTAAGCAAGTGGCCAGTGAAGAAAGAGCGTGGATACTGCAGTGCTGAGGCTGCAACGTGCCTTGGGGGATTCCCCTCTGTGCTCCGGAAATCGGCGGAAGCCCACCCCGCATTTATGCTCCCTGCGGGATATTTGAACTGAGCGGGTGCCCACCCCGCATGCTGCCCGGGGGAGCGGCAGATTTAAAAATACAGCGGGAGCCTACCCCGCGCTACTGTTGTGTGGCGGGAGCCCACCCAGCACGTCTAAATTGCAAGGGATCACCGCTGCGGAGAAATAGTGCTGGCCCGAGCAGAAAGCCAGGCACCTCTGCCTGACTGTGAGCAGGGCTGGAAGGATCGCCTTGTGGAGGTTCCGGCCCACTGAAGAAGAAGTGCAGGAGGACGGGAGCCAATCCAACCTCCCCAAGCGACAAACCGGAAGTCCCGGGCCCCACGAGGGGTGGCCCGGGTGAAGTGAGGTGCCCGGTGGGGCTCTCGTGTGCTGCTGAGGGCCCCACGAGTCAGGAATAGGACCGGAGGAAGTCCGGCGGCCGAGGAGGAGCAGCGCCAGGAGTCCCCAGGAGCTCCGGTGAGTGTGGAGTTCCCCGGGTGTAGCGTCGGTGCTCCAGGGGGCATAGGGACACCGAGCCAGCTGCTTTTGGCGCCAGCAAACTGCGCCGGCGGCAGACTCACCTGCCCAGCCCCCAACGAGTGGTGAGTGGGGCTGGGCTCTGGCTATTGCAGCCCGGACCGGGCCACAGTGCCCCGGGTGCTAAACAGCAGTGCCGCAGTTGCGGGCCGCTGCAACATTTTTCTTTTGGGGCATAATCTTACTTTAGAGCCCCCGGGAGGGAGGGCTCCAACTTTCCCTCGGACTGGTCGAGGTCGCGTCACAGCTATACCGCAGTTCACCTCTAGCGTTCCCAAGAGGAACTCCCACGAGAACGGTGCTTTGTTGGCCCTAAGTACCCCAGCTGCATCGCGGGAAAGAGCGGGCAGCTGCCACGTAGCGCACATTTGTTGGAGGGCCCTGGGGAGGGGCTCAAGAAGTTTCAGAACGGCCAGTGCCTCCATGCTAGAGTGTTGAGGCCTAACGCTCTTCTCCAGTGTCATCCCTGGGTTATGCCCACAGGCTTTATGTTATGTTCATGACTCATGCTTAATCTAATGGGACTTACTCCAATAAGATTCATAATACTTTTTCCCTAATGCCTACACAGCTGGTCTAGGCCTGAGGTTGATACCAAATGTTCTGGTTTTATCGGCCAGAGGAAAGAGATTTTCATCAACAATCGCATCTATATTGGCTGGTATATTTACACCAAGGTACCCTGCATTTTTCACCACTCTGGGATCCAAGATATTTTCTAATTGATGATAATTTGCGTTTTATCTTTATTTAGGGAGTACCCAGACACATTCCCACACTTTAGTGCCTCTGCTTCAACCGCTTTGATTGAGATCTCTGGGTTTGGGGTAACCAACACAATGTCACAAGCGTTGGCCATAATTTTCGTATCATGACATTGCATACATATTGAGTGAATACTTAAATTATGTTCTAGTCTCTTGATAAAAGGATCAATATACAGCGTGAATAGCAAAGGGGAACAGGGGCAAGCCTGCCGAGTCCCCCGCGAGATCTTAAATTGTCTAGTCATTTCCCCATTTATCAGTATACTGGCAGTGGGTTTAACATATAATGCCTGTACAGCCTGTGTGAAGCCGGAGCCTATCCCCCTTCTCTGCAAAACAGCCCAAAGATAAAGCCAGGAGACCCTATCAAAAGCCTTCTCTGCATTAAGCAGAAATAAGGCCATAGTGTCTCCTGTAATTTGTGTTGCATCAAACAGAGAAATAGCTTTTCTTATATGATCTATTGTGCCTCGCCCGGGAATAAACCCATGCTGCCATTTAGAAACCAATTTGCCGATCACTTGTGACAAGCGTGAGGTTAGAATTTTTTTATACAATTTTGAATCCCAATTGATTAGGGTAATCGGGCGATACTAGCCAAGATCCTGAATAGGTTTATTCTTTTTAGGGAATACAATGATTTTGGCAAGCGACCAGGAGTTAGGGAGGCAGCACCTTTAAATGTTTGCTCAAAAAGGGTTTTTATAAGCTCCTTAAGTTGACCCGAGAATGTTTTGTAGAATTTGGTGGGTATATGATCAGTGCCTGTGGCCTTCCCCTCTGGTAGACTGGTCATAGCAAGAAGAATCTCCTCCCAAGAGAGGGGCCCTATAAGTAGCTCTTGTTCCTCCCCAGTCAATTGAGTCAAAGGAATTGAATCAAGATACTCATACATAGCCTTCTGCATAGAGTGGGCATCTCTATCTGTGATCTCGGTATATAAAGCCTGGTAGTATTTCTGAAAAGATACCCTTATCCTATCAGGCTCTGTTACCACCACATCTGTTGGATCCTTATAGCCCGTATCTCATTGTTTGAGGTTTGCTGCCTTGTTCTCATTGCCAGGTGATGTCCTATTGTTTTGCTGCATTCATAAACTTCTCCCTGTGTGCAGCCAGTTTGGATGCTGTTTTCTTAGCGAAAATCTCCCTAATTGCTACTTTGGTGGTCGCTACCTCCATTTGGGCCACATCCACTTCATTCCCATGTTGAACAGCAGTTATGAGTATCTCTTCTGCCGTAGCCAAATTATTTAGCAATTACTGTAATAGGCATTTTTCCCCTTCTTTAAGGAAAACTGAAGAGTTTCGCCCTGGATACATGCTATGAGTGTATCCCAAACCACTCCTATTGGCGCAGTGGCAATATTCCGTGGCAAAAATTCTCGGATCCACCACTTCATATATTTACGATAATCCTCATTATACAGCAAAGCTCTTTCAAAGCTGCAAGCAGAGACCCTCTTTGTAAACTCTCCCATTCTAATCTCTAAGATTAGTGGATTATGATCAGACAAAATCTGAGGGTGAAGCTCAATATAAGCATCCTGAATAAAAGAAGAGAATACAAAAAAGTAATTAAATGAGCATGAGGCTAATGTGGAGCGGAATAATAGGTGTACCTATACTCGGTAGGTTTCAAGCTTCACCATACAATAATAAGCCCATGGTCGCGAACTAAATTCCTAAAAGCTTGGAAAATCTTTTGTTGTTCTTCCTGTGTATCTCTGACATTCATCCATGACCCAGTTACAAGGTAGGTTAGTATTCAAATCTCTGCACATATCGATTGGCATGGGCCAGGGCACTAGCTTGTTAGAAAGCCAATCAAAAACCCCAGGATCATCCGGGATACTACCATACACTGAGCATAGGGTAAAAGGGGTATAGGCTAAAGGTTGACATTCAGTAATAACCCACCTCCCATGCGGGTCCTCCCGATTTTGACTAAACTTTATAGTTATTACGCCCTAAAATTGCCAACCCACGCATGTGCACACTTTGAGAAGTCCCCCCGATTAATCCATAACAGAGTTTTTAACACATCCTTCCGTGTGTCTTCAATATGGGTCTCTTGTAGGCAGACAATATCCGCACACAAAAGTGGCAGTCCTTGAGAGAGACTGTCTTTTCCGAGCATCATTTAATCCACAAATATTAAGAGTAGCAATCCGCAGCTTCCCTTTACCTAGCATTAGGATGACCTAGTTTTCACCCTCTCCATATCACACCTATGTTTATTACACAGATGACTAATCTTGTCAGCAAAAGAGAAAAAGCTAACCAAAAAGCACTTCACCTTCAGCATGCATCTTTCCCTGTGAGGACCCCACCTACCCCTACTCCCACCCTCAGCCCCCAAACCAACCCCATACACCCACCCTTTCCAAAAACCAAGCAATCAAGACATGCCTGAATGATGTACGTTTAACCAGCAAGCCCACCACCCATCCCTCCCGTGCCAAAACAAAATGTAAATACCAACTCGAATTCGGCCACACCAAACCGCTTTCTGTTCAGTTCTGCTTTTAAGCCCAGATTATTATTTTTTTCTCCCTGTCGAACTGCATTTTAAAAACGACCCACACGACTCCATTTTGTGTTGCCATGCTCTCGGCAACCTGGTGAAGAATTGCTTTCCACGTCCCTGTTAAGACTTGCCCAACCCTCCTTGCTCCTTGTGGTCAAGCCGATTCCGAGAAGCTGCCTGTGTGCCTCGTCCCCCCAACTGTCCCGTGACCACACCAACTGATAGAGGAAGCACGAGGCGGTGTACTGTGACTACACCAACTAATAAAGGAAGCACGAGGCTGTGCCCCATGACCACACCAGTTTGGCAAGGAAGCACGAGGCTGCGTATATTGTGCAATTGGAGACAGATGTCACCCGGCCCGATTGCACCACACGAGACTGACGAAGAACTTGTCAGATGAGGAACTTAACTGAATAACGGAACTTGTGTTGTGCAAATGGGCGTGGCTAGCGCTATAAATATGTGTAATGCTGTAAAGTAAAGCAGCAGTCTCAGTAAAATTGTCTTTGTACCATTCTGGGCCCTGTCCTTAGCTCGAGCTAATAAATAACTTACTTCCCTCCATGGCTGGCTGTCCTGGTCTCTTTGGTAATGTATGATTTATGCAAGAATAACCTGTAGATTCTAAGGTGTCCCCTGCACCGCTGGCTTTGACTCTCCTAGTGGGGAGGGGTCTCCAAAAGCCGGTTCTACAATTGGGCGCCCAATGTGGGGCTTCTTCGGTGGTCGTCATCGAGCCTGGTGGTCGTGAGGGGTCCGTGATCGAACGCTAAGGGAGGCGCGCCACTACACTGGCTGAAAATTGTCTTTGTGGTCCTGAGGTCTCCGATTGCGTGATTCCTCCCTCCAGTGGGCTACCCGACTGCGGCCCCGATTGACACCCCAGTTCTGGTTCCTAGTTTTGGAGATCAAGATCTTTGTGACACCGGCCGTGCGATGGAAGATTAATGGTCAGGTAAGAGTGGGATAGGCCCACTTCTTTGGTGATTTGTATCTTTGTTTTGGGTGTTGTTCGACTTTTGCAAAAGCCGAAAACCAAAGGGTAAGTACAGTTATATGCTGTAAACATTAGATTTCACCCTTTGACGTTTTGAACCAGGAAACACGTCTAAAGATGCCTGGATTTAGTAAGTTTCGAAAATGGTGTTGTTGTTATTGTACACAGGACTCCGCATTGGAGGAATCTTGTCCGATTCCTCCTTTGGGGACCCCTAATCATGAAGTTTACGCTAAACATGTTGTCGGCCCGATTATGTTCTGCTCACTTTGGCACAAATACACGAAGGGTAATGCTGAGTTACAATGGCCAATATACGGTCGTTTTGAAACTCCTGTGCTAGATAATTTAGAAGAGAACTTGTTTCAGAGAAAAGCAAGACCTGCGTTGTTTGGTTCCTTTTGGGTTTGGCGGAAGGAGTCCAAACAGAAAGAAATTAAACTCAAAAAGAACGAAGCTAAAATAATGTGTATGAATGTGATCCAGAAAGCCCAGAATCACGATAGTCAGAGAATAGAAGAGGATATAATAATACATGACAGATTACATCGAATGCAGATAGATGGATGTTACATTACAAAGAAGGTTCCCGAAAAGGCCTGGGACAAGGAGGATGACCCTCTCATGTCCGCTATGTTGAGCACCCCTCCACCCTATACCCCCGCCATGTATCCGGCCATTGATCCCGCACAATTGACTCCTGCCACTGCTCCAGTTGTTGCCCCTGCCCATGCCCTTGTTTGTCCGTTTCCTCAGCCATTTGTTCCCAACGCCCCGACTGTTCAGGACACTGTACCAATGCAAGTACACCCTTCCCTTCCCCTTGTGGCACCTTCCACTGGTTCCGTACCTGCCCCTTCAAATCCTGTCGCAACTAACCCGTTCCTTGTTGACAGTCGTCTGACACCTTCCCCCAGTGCAGGGCTATTAGCGAATGCTTGGTCAGTGGTCCGTGATTACATCCCTTATGTAACTCCGCCTAGGCCACCCACTCCCAGACGACGCACTTTGCGCAGACTGGTAGGGAATACACAGGAACAACTAGTTATGAGTCAACAGGCTCGTAGGTGAATGGAAAGTAACACTATGTACACCACTCAGGATATATGGATGACGATGGATCAGTGGACATGCATTGAACAGATTGATAATTTTTGTGAAATGTGTGACATACTGATCCAAATGTGGGAGGATTTTGTAGAATTAGGTCCACCCCCAGGTCTGTTTGACCTTCGCCATAAGGTTGAAAAAGGGGACATACAGGGCCCAGCACTATTATGCGATCTGATCACGCTAGTAGCCTACAGAGACTCTTTATCTGGTGTTATGTTAAATAAGGGTTTTCCAATGAGGGAGGTACAGCCTGTCTGGAGAGATCGCATTGTTGGTGTAGATAGCGACCCTGATACTCCGGCAGGTTTTAGACAAATGTGGGTTCATGTCCCTTGGAAAAGGTCTGACGCCCTCCAACTTAATAGACAATTGCCTGACCCACGTAAAAATCCAGCAGGTTACTACAAGGAATTAACTCAGACACTCCAATCTTGCGTAATGACTTTAGCAGATATGGACATGTTAATGTGACAAGTAGTACCGACTGAGGTATGGTCAAAAATACGCCATAATGATCAGGCAGAATTTGGCCATACGTGGAAAGATTTTGAGGAAGCTGACAGAGCTCGAACTGGTGGTGAGAAGCCTGATCCCATGATCCTAGCCCTTCCGGTCCAGATACTTACCACCATGAAAAAGACGTTGACACCTCACCGTATTAATTGGGACAGATTAGCAGCTTGCAGGCAAAAGAAAGATGAAAGTGTATCTGACTTTTTCACACGATTCGAAAGCACCTTCACCGACTATAGTGGACAGGACATGACTTCAGAGGGGGGACAGCGACTGTTTGTGGATACATTTGTGTCCAATCTGTTACCGGAACTTGGGACTAAGCTCAAAATGTCAGAAAGTGCATGGCCCATCTCCACCCCATCTGACATTTTGACAATGACCCAGTACTATGAGAATAGGGAAAATGAAGAGCGAGACAGAACGGATAAAAAAACTAAAGACTTAAAGACGAAGGTCTTACTGCAACAGGCATACCCGACCCCGACCCAAAATAGAGGTGCACCTAAGTTTCAGCGAATAGTTCAGAGACCTGCCCCTGTGACTCCTCGCCCGCCGCTGGGACCCAACCAGTGCGCTTATTGTTGCCAGGAGGGTCATTGGGGCGATGAGTGTCCCTTGTTGGCTCAAAATAACTCTGCCTCTGCTGACCGCTTCACAGGCCAACGTCCCCAGTTACGAGGGCGAGGCGGACCAAGACCACAGGTACAGGACAGGCGCACCCTTATGCAAGAGAATAGATTTGATAGCGCTAACAATGAAGACCGTAATTATTTTACTGATGATTATGAGCCTGAAGAAGGAACGGGATTCCTGTCCCGCTTGGATTGCCAAGGACAAGAGAAGGTACCCGTGCCTGTTCCTGTTGACCAGAAGGGACCGTATGTCCATGTTAAAACACTGGGCTCCACGGAGAAATTCTTGGTCGGCACTGGCGCAACAAAAAGTTCTATTGCTAGGTCTAAAGTCCCTGGGGCCCCCTTGTTTGGCGCAAATAACATTTCTGTGGGATTTTCTGGTACCCCAGTATTCAGCCCCGTTTCACAACCACTGGAACTAATTATAGGACCCTACACAGTTGATTCCCCTTTAGTTTTGGCCTCCACATGTGGCAAAAATTTGTTGAGTCTAGGTCTGTTAAAAAGATTACATGCAACCATATACTGTTCTCCTGACGGGGTTTACATCACTATGGGTCCCCCTACCACACATCCAGTATATTTAGCCACCCCAGATCAAATTCCCTAAGAACTTCAGAATGTCCCTCCTACTCTTTGGGCCCGAGATGATACTGACATCGGCCTTTTGTCCATACCCCCATTTTCAGTTACCCTGAAGGAAAATGCTCGCCTTCCCCGACTTCCCCAATACAAGATACCCAAAGAAGGAGAAAGGGCATTACTCCAGATCATTTCTGAGCTTGTCAACAAGGGTGTGGTTGAAGAGACAAGAGGAAATGTGTGCAATAGCCCAATTTTACCTGTCCTGAAACAAAATAGTAGTTCCCCAGTTTCCTGTGGTCCCAGATATCACCACCCTACTTACTATGGTTCCCCCGTCTGCATGTTTTTTCTCTGTCATCGACTTGAAAAACGCCTTTTCAGCATACCAGTCGATGAACAGAGTAGAGATCTTTTGGGATTCTCATTGGCAGGACGAAGCTTTCGGTTCTGCAGAGCTCCACAAGGATATACAGAGAGCCCCTCGATTTACAGTCAGGCCCTCAAGGGCCAACTTGATTCCCTGACCCTACCCCAAGGTACCGCATTACTCCAGTACGTTGATGATCTGCTTATAGCGGCAGACACCGAGGCATTATGTAAAGAAGCTACAATGAAATTGCTCCTGCATCTGGCACAGTTCAATCACAAAGTTTCCCTCTCCAAACTCCAATATTGTCGACATGAGGTGACCTACTTAGGTCATCTCCTGTCGAAGGAGGGACACCGCCTCACCCCTGAACGAATACAAACAATCAGTAAAATGCTCACACCAAAAACGCAGAAAGAGGTACGTGCTTTTATTAGTATCACCTCCTAATGCCGCCAGTGGATACCCAATTTTTCTTTACTCATTAAATCTTTATCGAGCCTCACACTTAAAGACGTTCCCCACCCACTCCCTTGGACAAACGAGTGCCAGCATCCGTTTGAAGAATTGAAAACAGCCTTGTGTTCGGCCCCAGTGCTAGACACCCCTAATTATCAGAAACCCTTCACTCTTTTTGTACACATAATGGTTGCGCATTGTCAGTACTAACACAGTATTTTGGTGACAGACAACGCCCCTGTGCATATTTTTCTGCAGTACTAGACCCCGTGGCCCGTGTACTACCCAGATGCTTGAGAGCAGCAGCTGCCATATCCATCCGTCAATCTGCTGGCCTGGTCCTGGATACTGCACTTACAGTTATGGTTCCTCACGCAGTTGACACTTTATTAAAAAGGACAAAAACTCAACGTCTCACTAGTGCATGTTTGTCGGATATGAATTGACTCTCTTAGCCAGTCATATCACCATCCGCCGCTGCACTGCGCTAAATCCAGCCACATTGTTACCCTTTGTCGATAGTGACACTAATTCTGATCCACATGATTGCGTCCTACGGATGGAGGAAGAAACTAAAGGCCGTGTGGATTTGACTGACATACCCCTCACTGACCCTGATGGTACCCTGTATGTGGATGGCTCTTGCTTTAAACTTCCTGATGGTAGCACAACTGCTGCCTATGCTATCACCATGTTAGGGACAGTAATGGAGAGTGAGAGAATACCTTACCAATCAGCACAGGCCGCTGAGTTAGTAGCACTAATAAGAGCGTGTGAACTGAGTACAGGGATGGCCGTCAACATCTACACTGACAGCCAGTACGCCTTTGGCGTGGCCCATAATTTTGGGCACGTTTGGGCTGAGAGGGGATTTTTTTACTTCTCACGGTAGTAAAATACAGCATGGTCATCTGGTCAGCAGATTGTTAGAAGCATTGACTCTTCCTTCAAAATAGCTGTGATCAAATGTAGCGCCCATAAGAAAGTGACCGATGACATAGGAAGGGGTAATGCATTCGCTAACCAGACTGCAAAGGAAACAGCTAAAGATGTCTCTATCCGTATGTATGTAGCGGGTCCCTCAAACTGGGTGAATGAAATACAGGCAGAGGCAACTAGAGAGGACAAGGCTCTCTGGGAAGAGCAAACAGGCCTGTTAAATGAGAATGGCTGTTGGACGGATCTGTCTGAACAACAGCGATGGTTGTTACCCGATGCCTATGTTTTGCCAGTGGTCACTATGGCTCATGGCCCGGCCCACATTAGTGCGAGGTATTTGAAAATTGCTAGCTCCAGTATGGCAAAACAAACACATCCCAAAATATGCTGAGAGATTAGTCAAAAATTGCATGATTTGTTTGATGCATAACCCGGGAAAAGGCACACCAACACCTGGTGGGAATTTTGCACCCCCATCTTACCCCTTCGAAGTGCTCCAAATAGATTACATACAGATGGAAAGATGCAACATTCTCCGATATGTCCTGGCAGTTGTGTGTGCCTTTAGTAAGTGGATTGAGGCCTACCCCCTTAAGGACAACACTGCCATAAGCACCGCATAAATACTGTTGAAAGAATTTTTTCCAGGATTTGGAATGCCCAGAATTATCTGGAGCAACAACGGAAGCCACTTTACAGGGGAGATAATGAAGAAAGTCTATGTAGGGATGGGGATCAGACAGAAGTTCCATGCCGCCAATCACCCCCAATCAGCGGGTTTGGTTGAACGCCACAATGAAACACTAAAATTGAAAATGGCAAAAGTCCAGGCTGACACAGGACTGTTTTGGCCGGATGCCCTGCCCCTTGCCCTCCTATCAACAAGAGCCACAGCACATTCTCGTACCGGACTATCTCCGTACGAAATAGTGTTTGGTCGGCCAGCAAATGTTTGGGGAGTACCCCGCCCAAAAAGATATTCTGACATTGATTACCCGTTGTTGATTGATTTCTTGCATGAATTGACCACTAACTTACGTCTCATTCATCGTCAGGTACAAGATATCCTGCCACCCAAACCCAAGGGTCCTGGTCATACCATCCTACCTGGCGACTGGGTGTGTGCAACTTCCAGAGAACTAAGAACTTGGAGCCGAGGTGGAAACCGCCCCAGCAAGTGTTGCTGGCTACCAGGTCTGCAGTGAAGGTGGCAGGAAGAAAAAAACTGGGTTCACGGACTACACTGCAAAAAGGTGCCCCTACCACTACCATATGACCAGTAGGTCAAGGAAGGCCTGGGAGACGACGGATGTGAGAAAGTCCCGCGCTTTGCACCCTTCAGTGACGCCAACATTGCCTGGGCTTCATCTGAATGAGAGGACGACGACATCCTGCAATCTGCCGTTCCTCCGCATCTGAGGTTGCGGGACACTCAACAGCCAGAGCCTTTGTTTGCTGACCAAACAATGCCCAGGTCCATTTTCAGACCGAAACCATCAATAATATGTTATAACATTCCTTCCAAACCTTGTGTTTCATTTCTCTTCATTTGATACCTTTACTCCTTTCACCTTTCTTTTCCCCAAAATCCAAGATGGGTAAGCCCGCTCCAAACTTACCCACCCCAAAACAAACACCACCCAGGAAAACCAAAGAGTTTTCCTGGACCGCACATACTTCATAAATCAAGATTTTATTAACCCCTTCCTGTGCACCATAAATTTACTTGAAGCTCTTTTGCCAAAAAATCTCGCAGCTCAAGCAAAAAATATGCCAAACCCAATTCCGACAAGTGCACCCCATCATTCCGAAACAGGTTATGTTATGTTAATTTCGATTTATATAGCGCCAAATCACCGACAGGTCTCTTAGCGCTTGCTTTTGGGAACCCGTCCTGGCTTTCCCTGCGATATTACCCCTACTGGGCATCCCCAAGTTGAAGACAAGGCATCCAGCCGCGGGGGGGCCGTAGTGGAGATTAAGCAAGCTATTGCCCAGAGCTGCAGAGTGTGAACCCATGATTCGAGTAGGCACCGAGGCGAGAATTATTGAGTCCGTGGACATTTGGTCTCAAGACCCTGCTGCGTCGGGAATTGAACCCTGGTCCCGGGTCTGACCTCTGCATCAGGGTCTGCCTCCTCTAACCAGTGAGCCACACTTCTCCGCCTTCTCTGCTATTAATGTTCTCATGGCAAATGTAACGTATATCCATTCCAGCACAAAAAACCCTCATAGCCCTGTTCAACTTCCTTCGAGCCTTGTCCATTGCCGAATGGTCCCTAGCGTTCCTCCAGTGTTGTCTGTAGATGAATTCAGTCCACACGGTACAAGTGCCCAACCAATTGTCTTTCAGAACTGCCAAATCTAGTTGCATACTTTTTATTAATGTTAAACCTGACAGGGGCACCAAGTCATTTTCACCAAGATGGATTACTAAAAGCGCTGGCACACCTCTGTCATACCTCATCTTGGCGATAGTAGGGAATAGCTCATCCCACCTCATACCACCTTTCCCGCGCCACTGCAGTTCATGTCCTTCGCTGGGAATGCCGAGGCTCCGCCCATAAATTTACCGTTCAGCAAAGATGGCTGCCCATTTGACAAACGAATGCCCGACAATTCAGATTTGCTTTTTCCCAGCTACACCGCGAATGTCACCTATATAGAAAAAACAATTAGCAAAAACGAGCAAAACAGTGATCAAGCCATCATTTGCGCACATAACGGGCACAGCAACCTGATTTCCATCTCCCTATCTTTTTGAAGGCCTCCCATCCCAAGCCCAACCTTGCCGCCTCCGTGGCTGCTCCGATCCTAAACGAGTGAGTCCCGTATGCTGCCGGGTTTTCCCCAATGATGAGCAAGGTCTTCCTTAAGACCACCAACAAATGTGAGCTTGATATGTGAACTCCAGACTTATGGACAAAAATATCCCCTCCCTTAAAGTTCATGAGCAACTGAAATTCTTCCCACTCTAAAACTGGGCAACAACTTTTAAAACCACTATTACTCGGAAAAACCCAAACCCCCCTGCCCAACTGGTCAGTTTTGGAGCGTTTCAACCAGATACGAATCCTGTTGCCCTCTAATACCACGTCCTCAGAACTTAGACTCTCCTTACCCCTCACTCCCAACAGTTCCGAAACTCGAAACGCTCCAAAAAATAACCATATCATTCAAAGTTGGAATGAAGCCACTTCTTGTGCATTGTAACAACAATCAGGTAGGGTAGATAAAATCTTTTGTAACAAGTGAAAAGTAATGGGAGCACGGGGCATGGGGACTCTTCTTGTCTCTTTACTCAAGCCCTTTAACATCCTTGTGACCAGGAAGCTATCAACTGGATCAACGCCCCAATGCAAACGGCTATAAAACGAAACCCCTCTTATTGTGTCAGGCGATAAACTCTTGGTAGACAAAAAAAATGAAATCCAAAATAATGGGAATCCCGTACGGTCGAGGTAGATGGAGATGTCCCCATTCACACCACCCAAAAACCGATAATCTCCCCCCATCTAGTTCTATCCTGGAATGTGGCAGGTCTGGCAAATAAACTTGGACAACAGTCGTGGCGGGACCTAGTTGAAAATTATGCCATCCTTTCCTTTCAGGAAACTTGGGCTTTAGACCCTGCTCACCTACTGGGGTTTCAGACTTTTCATTCTCCAGCCTCGCCAAACCCTCAGGGTAGAAACAACGGAGGCTTGTGTACGTATGTCAGCATTGTTTGCGGACTTACAGTTTTAATACATTTGCACACTGAACATTATCAGATTCTAGTGTTTACATGGGGCAAATCTATTAACATGATTTTAATTAATTTTTATAACTATGTGCCCATTGATAATTTGGAAAGAGTTGCAAACAAACTGATTCACAGTGTTACCCCACTAAAGGAATCGATAGGTGGGGAGATCTTCCTGGCCTGGGTGGGTGATTTTAATTGTAACGTCTGTCAGAATGGCCCGAAGGGCATATGCGGCCTCGGGAACCCTACTGACGACAATCCGAGCCACTTCACCTACACTAGGCCGGGTGATATATTGAACAACTTGTTGTTTTATTTTAACCTGTCTTACATTAACGAGCTATGCTCACCACCCATACAGTTCCAGCCAACCTATCACGGGAGGGGGTGTAACTCCATAATAGACTTTACCCTCTTCTCTAGAACACATGCCCACCTAGTAACATCATGGGAAACTTTAGATGATATTTACGGTGACCACTATCCAATCTCATTTTCGATAATAAAGACCGAGCAAGAGCGGCCCCGGAGGGATAACAGTTTTTTATATCAACAAACGATCACCCTTGCCTGCAATAACGGTTATACCCTCAAATGGGATAAGGTTGATCCTGCGGGACTTTTAGTAAATCTAATCTCGACAATGAGGGAAGATATTTATATCTGCCTGTCTCCCACTGAAGAGCCATCCAACATCTTGGGCTCCTTTTTGAAGATACAAGGAACTTTAAAACAGCTACTGACCAGACAGTATCGCTCAGATTTAAACCGCCCCAAAAGGCTGGTTCGATAATAATTGCACCACTGCATTAAAAACCCTAAAGAATGCACTCCATGCTTCACCTAGATCCCCGGGTGGGATTCGACAAGCGAGACACTTTTATCGCCTAGCACTTAAAAATAGGGGAAAAGTATTGAAGCAAGAGGCATGGCAGGCTTTGATTACTGCCTCCAAAAATAGGGATTCAACCGCCTTTTGGAAGGTGGTCAATGGCCCCTTTTTTCGGAATAATAACTCGGCGGAGATAGATATTGCCATTAACGGGGAAACATGGGCCACTCATTTTCAACATCTTTATGACAAGGCAATTCTTACTGACCCTGTAACTTCCCCATTTGCTACCATGCCTGACGAAAAAGGAAGCTCTTGCCTGGGAGCTTTCCCACTGGGTATTTCTTTTACTTGCGACGAGGTTATCGTGGCAGTAAGGGAGAGCCCTTCAGGCAAGGCGCCTGGCCCAGATGGAATTCCAATTGATGTTTTTAAAAATTAAATCCATCTCTGGACCCCTCTACTAACTAACGTCATGAATAGTGCTAACTCTTTTGGGCTTATACCAACCTGGACAGAGGCCATAGTGGTCCCTATCTTTAAAAAGGGGAACAGACAAGATCCAACCTGCTACCGGCCAATTTCACTTCTTGATGCCTTAATGAAGGTAGCAGGCCGTATAATTCTAAAGCGAATCCAACTCTGGGCTGAGGAGGGTAACATTATATCTAACCTCCAGTATGGTTTCCGTACTGGTATGGGAACTATCGAGCAGAGTTTAAACCTGTATCTTTTAATATCTAAGTATACCCAGGCCAGGAAAGGGAATCTTTTTATTACCTTTATCGACCTGAGTTCTGCCTTCGACTGTGTGGACCACAACCAACTATGGTCCACACTATCTGATCTGGGCATTGATGAAACAATACTCAACTTCATCAAGGAATTATATAGGGGTGCTGGGGCCATGGTGCGCTTTGGTCAACGAGGTGAGTGTTCGTCAAAATTTTCCATCAAGAGGGGCGTGAGACAGAGGTGCATTTTAGCTCCCCTACTCTTCACCCTATATATTAACTCTATTGGCGACCACCTTAAGGGCTTACAGTTTGACTACCCCTCGTTTCAGGGCCACCCTGTCCCCATTCTTCTATACGCTGACGACGCTGCCATCATGTCGCAAACCAGGCTAGGTCTGCAGAGGGCAGTCTCAACATTCTCAAATTATATGAAAGATAAAGGATTAAAAGTCAACATCACTAAAACATACACTATGGCTTGTGGGCACGGTACCAAGAAAGCACCATGTCCTATATTCCTTGAAGGTAGGAGGATAGAGTCAACGGACCAATTCCCCTATCTCGGAATATCATTTGATAGGAAATGTATTTGGCATACGGCAGTAAAAAACAGAAAACTAGCTTTCTCTAGGGCGGTTGGAGCATTGCACAATTTTGCAGCAAAACTTGGGGGCAGACCCGTTAAGGAACTGATCTCAATATATAAGGCCAAATGTATATCCACGGCCATTTATGGATCAGGTATCTGGGGTATTGAAAATATAACATCGATTCAACTAATTGAAAATCAATACCTCAGATACTTGCTGGGGGTCCCCAAATCTTCAGCAAGCTACCTTACTCACATTGAATTGCGTCTACCCTTTATATCAGATATCATAAAGATTGCGCCTATTCTGTTATGGCATAAGGTGTGGGTCACCCCAGAGACAGCTTTTAATTGTAAACTAATCTCTGACTGTCTTACTCTTGATGGTGTCAGGAACATTAAATGGCTGTCTTATGTGGAAATCTTGATGACCGAGATTGGCCATCCTGAGTATTTTACGAGTCCGTCCAATATGGAAGTGATCCCTAGGAAAATATTGAACAAACTGGCAATGGATCACCTAGCCAATAAAAGTTGGGCCATAGAAAAACTCAAAAACTCAGTCTTGGCCTTTCAGCAAAACACCATTAAGCCAGGGCCCCAACTGTACCCTGTAAGCGATTTAAACTGCTATTCGAGAATGTTAATATCACGTTTCAGGTTTGGAACTTTTTTCGTATAATCACCTTTCCAACTTGTAATAACTGGTCGAGGGAAATGCCCACCTGCCCCTGTGACGATTCATCTCCCCAATCCAATTTACACTGTATTTTATTTTGTAAATTTTACGCTGTTCCGAGGAGGATTATCCTGAAACCAATCCTCAAAGCGTGGGGCCACCGCTCATGCAGAATAGCTTTTGTTAGACTGCAACAGCTAGAAAATGACATTGTGGCACACGCTATATCCAGCTTTTTAGGTCTCGCA
Organism: Lissotriton helveticus; assembly: GCF_964261635.1. Taxonomy (NCBI): domain Eukaryota; kingdom Metazoa; phylum Chordata; class Amphibia; order Caudata; family Salamandridae; genus Lissotriton; species Lissotriton helveticus. Next base: position 195,121,839 of record NC_136069.1, read on the forward strand.
GAGAGACCTAATGCCACCCATCCACAAAACTGACTTTTTACTTCCCGGATTTGTAAAAGTGCACGTGCTCGTGACCGCGCTTCTATCCCCTGCCTTGCTCTTCAAAGGCTCCCCTTACCATTTGCTCCTGCCTCCCCGCCCACTGGTTCACACTTCACAGCCGCCACTCGCATTTTTTTTTCTCTGTGCCCTCCCCTCTCCAACCCCTCCCTGCTCGCCGTGCTTCTTGCTTCCAGCCCAGGCCAAACTCATGCCTTCAAAACGTGACAGCATTGTACAGCCTGGCCGCCTTTTGGTCTCCATCATTGTGTTAAAGTCTGTCGACACCTGGTGTTCTGCTTTCTTTCCTGTGGAGCGCCATCGGCTCCGTTAAATGTATCTTTCCTCCCTCTCTCTATCTGTCTCACTCCTGGGCAGACTGTCTCCCTCCCACGTCTCCCTGTCTGTTCTCCTTTTCTCCACCACTCGTCCCTTGCTGCACTCTTTGCCTCTCCATTTACCTCCTCCACCTTCTCTGCTTCGTCCTGTATTTCTTCTCTCTACCGCCCTCTGTTCCCATCTTCCTTCACTTTCCTGCTGCCTGCCCAGCCTCTTCCCCCACCATAGCCTCCCAGGCGCACACCACTGCTCGCAAACCACTCCATTTCACATTCTCTCGGTGACAATTCACACTTCGTTCAAATGCTGTGAAAATGCTGCCTGTCTGGCCCTGTTGCGATTCTTGGCCTGGCAGACCGCCCCGGGCCAGGCAGACCCACAGATGTCCCTGTGCCTGTTTCCCGGGCCTTGCTCCGCTGACTTTCATCCTTCCGTCAGCGTTTCCGCACGGATTTCAGATACTATCTGCCGTCACCATGTGTGCTCTTGGAGTTTGCATCAAGTATGCGCTCCAGGGACGTCTCCAAATCCGTCTCGTCTACGGATTACATCCCGCCTGTCGTCATCTCTGTATGAAAGCACTTTGTCTGCCAACCAGCACTGTGCCTCCGGCTAACATATGTTTTAGTTGAAAAACAGATTTATCAACAAAGAATGCAATTGAAGAAAGTATTTTTCAACGCATTATTATTGTAGATTCATGCAAGACATTGAAGGCGCTACTCAATACCACCCGTATGCTCATTTATTCTCAGAGGTGGGTTTCACGGTATTGAGTCACTTCACATTCTCCAGTTAGGTTGCAGATAAGGAGGAACGGCTCATTGTTTGAACGTAACACTTAGGAGAGTGTCTCAAGGATTCCATGCCTTTCATCTTCATAAGGGCACGAACATTTAGTTGGAATGTATTTTCTGCAGTCTAATATTTAACGCCCCACCTGAAAGTCTTTATCCTGCAGGCATCTGAACGAGCCGCCTGCCTCGCATCATTGCATCGGACCCGCCAGCACAAATGCAGAGAGCTTCACTTCAAAGGGATCCGCTCCCCCCCTGCTTCACACTTTGCCGAGAACATTTCCCGGCAGCTTTTAATTTCATTTCGTGGCCACTTTGCGCGCGATTGGCCCGTTCCCTCCCACTCGCTCGCATCCCGCCGCCAGGGGCCCCCCCCCCACCAGGCTCACGCTTCTCCAGCGCGCGCTTGTTTCTCCTTATTCTTTCTTTATAGCATTCTATCATTCCAATGCCTGGCTTAAGTTATATCTTTTCCCTACTGTCCATTCTCTGGGGCTTTTCTCTTTGTGCATGTTTAAATATGCTCCTACAGCCCCTTTTCTGTATTCATTGCAATGCCTTCTCAAAGTCCTTATCACTTTTGTCACAATTTGCATAACCCCAATGTTACACGTTATGCCACTTTACATTTTGCTTCTCTTCATACGCTTATTTATACATTACATCATGTCCGCCGTTATAGGCACTGTTTCTGATGGAATTTACCCTTACGTCCTCACGTCAACTGGATGTGCTTTTTTTTTTTGCTTTTTACCCGGCATTGGTCCAGCGTCTTCTCCATGTGAGACCGCGTCCGGCTGCCCCGCTCACATGATCCTCTCACCTGCTTAGTCACGCCCTTAGTCATCACCTACATCAATTCTCACTCCCCCGTGTGTCATACACATTTGTCTTTAATTCTACAAAGATGGACGCTAAAGCACAGACTTTTTACATCCCCTTTGCAGATATCTGTCTTCACCATTGATTACCGTTTAACACTTGTGGCATTGCCACGTGCATCCTCCGACTTATGCCCAGTCGGTCGGTAGATGTACGATTGTCCCTTTTATTTTGGCTCCACATATCTTAAAAGCAGCCATGGTTACACCATTGTATTTCGGCTAGGTATCCCCTAGGGCACGTGTCCCTGCTCATTTGCGTTCATATTTCTACATACATTCATGGCTTGGTTGGTTGTTTTTCTGACGTTTTGTCTTATCCATCCTTGGACACACATCCATCTAGCCATCTTGTAACTGCGGGTCGGGCCCACATAGGTAATACCTAGCCTACTTGTTATTTTATTGGTATCCCACCCAGAGGCAGGATCCCGTCGGGAAGCGTGCCGGCCATCTGCCGCCATCCGCCCTCATCTGCTCGCCGCAATTACAAGCAACAGTGAGGAGACAGCGGGGCGTGTCCCGAACAGACGAGCAAATAACTGCTTGCTCCTTAGGGCACACGTGCCCATTTATGACTTGATGGTAAATAAAATGTTGAGTTTTAATTGTCTCTTCCACCGGATGTGGCCCAGCGGCCAGAGCTGCTGACTTTGGAGCTGCGAAATAGGTTTGTGTCCCTGATTCTGGGCAAATCACTTAATCTCTCTCTGCCTACCAAAAAATGAATGTCTCCTTGCATAATGTAAGTGGTGCTCATTTAAAGTGCTCCAATACCTTTGGGTCGAATTCGCGCTGTAAAAAAATGTAAACAATTTTTTTTTGATCACAGAATTGCCGTAAGTATCCGTTACCTCATGCGCCCTACCTAGCGCTCCGATTTATAGTTGATTCCAAGTACATAGGTTATATCTTTTTACAGTCCTAGGCTTTCATTGCACTAATTACTACTTTCTGTGAGTTTCACTCCTGCTTCACTTAAACTGAACCAATCGGACAAATGCGTCGAATTATAATAATAGCTTCTTAGAGGAAAGGCCATGACTGAAAACATGGTGTCTTGGTCTAACAACCATACCTCTCTATCCACCATGGCCCTTTCATTCAATATGCAACCATATAAAAGGTCAAATGTCCTCTACCCCCTTTACAGCACCTATCGCAATTATGTGTTTTGTGACAAGCGATATTAGTCCGAGAAAAACATATCCCAGCATTGAAAAGCCTGTGCCTTTATAGTTGTCAATTGAGAACAGGCGGGTAAGATGCAAATTACTGGTAGAATCCATCAAGGGTGCACTCAATGCAACATACACTTCAAATACCACTCAGTGCCACATAATTACACGCCACATAATTACACTGCACTCAATGCAACATACACTCCAAAGCCCACTCAGTGCCACATAATTACACGCCACATAATTACACAGCACTCAATGCTACATATACTCCAAATAACACTCAGTGCCACATAATTACACTCCCCATAATTACACAGCACTCAATGCAACATACACTCCAAATACCACTCAGTGCCACATAATTACACGCCACATAATTACACTGCACTCAATGCAACATACATTCCAAATACCACTCAGTGCCACATAATTACACGCCACATAATTACACTGCACTCAATGCAACATACACTCCAAATAACACTTAGTGCCACATAATTACATGCCACATAATTAAACTGCATTCAATGCAACATACACTCCTCATAATACCACTCAGTGCCACATAATTACACGCCACATAATTACACTGCACTCAATACAACATACACTCAAAATACCACTCAGTGCCACATAATTACACGCCACATAATTACACTGCACTTAGTGCAACATACACTCCAAACAATACCACTCAGTGCCACATAAATACACGCCACACAATTACACTCTACTGAATACAACATACACTCCTCATAATACCACTCAGAGCCACATAAATACACGCAACATAATTACACTTTACTCAATGCAACATAAATACACTCCACATAATACCACACAGTGCCACATAATTATATGCTACATAATTACATGGCACTCAATGCAACATACACTCCAAATAATACCACTCAGAGCCTCATAATTACACGCAACATAATTACACTCTACTCAATGCAACATAAATACACTCCACATAATACCACACAGTACCACATAATTATATGCTACATAATTACACGGCACTCAATGCAACATACACTCCAAATAATACCACTCAGTGCCACATAATTACACGCCACACAATTACACTCTACTGAATACAACATAACCTCCCCATACCACTCAGTGCCACATAATTATATGCAAAAATAACATAATAAAATAAAATAATAACATAATTACACTGCACTCAATGCAACATACACTCCAAATACCACTCAGTGCCAGATAATTACACACCACATAATTACACTCTGCTGAATGCAACACACTCCGCACAATACCACTCAGTGCCACATAATGATATGCTACATAAATAAAATGCACTCAATGCAACATACACCCCAAACAATACCACTCCGTGCATTATAATTATATGCTACATAATTACACTGCACTCAATGCAACATACACTCCAAATACCACTCAGTGCAACATAATTACACGCACAAAATTACACTCTACTGAATACAACATACACTCTCCATATTACAACTCAGTGCCACATAATTACACGCCACATAATTACACTCTTCTCAATGCAACGTAAATACACTCCACATAATACCACTCAGTGCCTTATTATTACACACCTCATACTTACACTCTACTCAATGCAACATAAATACACTTTATCTATCTGTCTATCTATCGCCCTCACTCTATCTATCGCCATCACTCTATCTATCTTTTGATCGCCCTCACTCTATCAGTCTATCTATTGCCCTCACTCTATCTATTGATCGCCCTCACTCTATCTATCAGTGTATCTATTGCCCTCCCTCTAGCTATCTATCGCCCTCCCTCTATCTATCTATCGCCCTCACTCTATCTATCTATCGCCCTCTCTCTGTCTATCTATCGCACTCACTCTATCTATCGCATCACCACAGCATCACTCAGCACCACCACAGCATCACTCAGGGGCACCACAACATCACTATGCGCTAGCACAGCATCACTGAACGCCACAGCATCACTCGTCACCACTACAACATCACTCAGCGCCACCACAGCATCAATCTGTGCAACCATTCAACAACAACTGGTTCAAATATGATCTCTCAATGTTTCAAGCTTTATTGAAAATGTCACCAAAAGATGTTAATATTTCACTTCTGTTCTTGGATTTTCGTCACAATAAAATAAAATGAACATAATCTTCACAAAAGTTATTTACAAAAGCTATTGCCATTATAAATTACAATAACTTTTATTTCAGTATTCATTATTACAAAAATTAAAAGCCATTTTTATTTGTAATATCAATACATCTAAGTCACGTAAATACAACACATATTGCATTACAAATGCTATAGGTGTCACTTTAGCGAAAGTTAAAACTATTGGCATTGTAAATGACAAAGCTATTAATTTCGCAATTTTCAAAACCAACACATAAATAAAAAATGTGTCATTTACAATACCAATAGCTCAAACTTTCCTAATGCGAGACCTATTGCATTGCAAATGCTTGTTGAAATTACTGATTAAGTTTAGGAACTCAATGTAATAAACTCTTTGTAAATATCTGTATTTTAGAATTTTTAACAACTAGCTTTATTAACTTGGAATCTTCTCTGATTGTAATAACACTGCTTTTTAACATTCTGAATGCATTGGGCACTTTTTGATTGTATGTTCTTTTTAACCTGTATGCTTTTATGAATTCTCTCTGAAATCGAATAAAGCTTTTTTTTAATTTGAATTTGAATCAATACTTGTGTGTTGCTGCTGGGATGAACATACTGCACATAACTGATGAACTCCGCCCATGCTTGTCTGTAATTCCTCTTAGTAGTCTAAGCCAAAGAGTTCTCTATCAGTTGAGTAACTCTCATTCTCCGAGGGCCAAAATTTTGTCTAGGATGAGAGTTTTGCTGGCCTCTGCCCCTGGCGCCAAAGCATGAAAACGCTGCCAATTGAAACGAGACAGGGCATCAGCAATGCAGTTATTAACTCCATGGATGTATTTTGCTTTAAAGACAATGTTCAATCTCAAACTGATCAGCATAAATTCCCTGAGCAGTCCCAAAACCCTCAGATCCTTAACTTTTTGATGGTTGATTAGATTCACTACTGCCATGTTATCTACAAGAACAAGCATTGGAAATGCAATAGGTCTCGGATTTATTTGAGTTATAGCTAATGGCATTGTAAATGGCAATGTCTTTTAGCCATGTGTTATGGAGTGTATGCATGTGGTGTGTAATGAAATTATGTGGTTTGGATTGGAATTGTTCACCCTGCACTTTCACAAACTGTTCACCTTGCACACTCACAAACTGTTCACCCTGCACACTCACACACTGTTCACCTTGCACGCTCACACAATGTTCACCCTGCACGCTCACACACTGCTCACCCTGCACACTCAGACTGTTAACCCTGCACGCTCACACACTGCTCACCCTACACACTCACACACTTCACACTCTGCACTCACACTGTGCACTCAAAACTCTGCACTCGCACTCTGCACTCACAACTCTGCACTCGCACTCTGCACACTCACTCTGCACACTCACTCTGCACACTCACTTTGCACACTCACTCTGCACTCACTACTCTGCACTCACTACTCTGCACTCACTACTCTGCACTTCCTACTCTGCACTCACTACTCTGCACTCACTACTCTGCACTCACTACTCTGCACTCACTACTCTGCACTCACTACTCTGCACTCACTACTCTGCACTCTGCACTCACCACTCTGCACTCACCACTCTGCACTCACCACTCACTACTCGGCACTCGCACTCTCACACTCACTCTGCACACTCACTCTGCACACTCACTTTGCACACTCACTCTGCACTCACCACTCTGCACTCACCACTCTACACTCACCACTCTACACTCACCACTCTGCACTCACCACTCTACACTCACTACTCTGCACTCACTACTCACTACTCTGCACTCACTACTCATTACTCTGCACTCACTACTCACTACTCTGCACGCACTACGCTGCACTCACTACTCACTACTCTGCACTCACTACTCTGCACTCACTACTCTGCATTCACTACTCACTACTCGGCACTCACTACTCACTACTCTGCACTCACTACTCGGCACTCACTACTCGGCACTCACTACTCGGCACTCACTACTCTGCACTCACTACTCTGCACTCACTACTCTGCACTCACTACTCACTACTCTGCACTAACTACTCACTACTCGGCACTCACTACTCTGCACTCACTACTCACTACTCTGCACTCACTACTCACTACTCTGCACTCACTACTCACTACTCTGCACTCACTACTCTGCACTCACCACTCTGCACTCACTACTCTGCACTCACTACTCTGCACTCACTACTCACTACTCTGCACTCACTACTCACTACTCTGCCCTCACTACTCACTACTCTGCACTCACTACTCTGCACTCACTACTCTGCACTCACTACTCTGCACTCACTACTCTGCACTCACTACTCTGCACTCACTACTTTGCACTCACTACTCTGCACTCACTACTCTGCACTCACCACTCTGCACTCACTACTATGCACTCACTACTCACTACTCACTACTCTGCACTCACTACTCTGCACTCACAACTCTGCACTCACTACTCACTACTCTGCACTCACTACTCACTACTCACTACTCTGCCCTCACTACTCTGCACTCACTACTCACTACTCTGCACTCACTACTCTGCACTCACTACTCTGCACTCACTACTCTGCACTCACTACTCTGCACTCACTACTCTGCACTCACTACTCTGCACTCACTACTCTCTACTCTCTACTCTCTACTCACTACTCACTACTCTGCACTCACTACTCTGCACTCACTACTGACTACTCTGCACTCACTACTCTGCACTCACTACTCTGCACTCACTACTCACTACTCTGCATTCACTACTCTGCACTCACTACTCTGCACTCACTACTCTGCACTCACTACTCACTACTCTGCACTCACTACTCACTACTCTGCACTCACTACTCTGCACTCACTACTCTGCACTCACTACTCTGCACTCACTACTCTGCACTCACTACTCACTACTCTGCACTCACTACTCACTACTCTGCACTCACTACTCTGCACTCACTACTCACTACTCTGCACTCACTACTCTGCACTCACTACTCACTACTCTCTACTCACTACTCACTACTCTCTACTCACTACTCACTACTCTGCACTCACTACTCTGCACTCACTACTCTGCACTCACTACTCACTACTCTCTACTCACTACTCTCTACTCACTACTCACTACTCTCTACTCACTACTCACTACTCTGCACTCACTACTCTGCACTCACTACTCACTACTCTGCACTAACTACTCACTACTCTGCACTCACTACTCTGCACTTACTACTCTGCACTCACTACTCACTACTCTGCACTCACTACTCACTACTCTGCACTCACTACTCTGCACTCACTTCTCTCCACTCACTACTCTGCACTCACTACTTTGCACTCACTACTCTGCACTCACTACTCTGCACTCACTACTCTGCACTCACTACTCACTACTCTGCACTCACTACTCTGCACCCACTACTCACTACTCTGCACTCACTACTCACTACTCTGCACTCACCACTCTGCACTCACCACTCGGCACTCACTACTCGGCACTCACTACTCTGCACTCACTACTCTGCACTCACTACTCACTACTCTGCACTCACTACTCTGCACTCACTACTAACTACTCTGCACTCACTACTCACTACTCTGCACTCACTACTCTGCACTCACTACTCTGCACTCACTACTCTGCACTCACTACTTTGCACTCACTACTCTGCACTCACTACTCTGCACTCACCACTCTGCACTCACTACTATGCACTCACTACTCACTACTCACTACTCTGCACTCACTACTCTGCACTCACAACTCTGCACTCACTACTCACTACTCTGCACTCACTACTCACTACTCACTACTCTGCCCTCACTACTCTGCACTCACTACTCACTACTCTGCACTCACTACTCTGCACTCACTACTCTGCACTCACTACTCTGCACTCACTACTCTGCACTCACTACTCTGCACTCACTACTCTGCACTCACTACTCTCTACTCTCTACTCTCTACTCACTACTCACTACTCTGCACTCACTACTCTGCACTCACTACTGACTACTCTGCACTCACTACTCTGCACTCACTACTCTGCACTCACTACTCACTACTCTGCATTCACTACTCTGCACTCACTACTCTGCACTCACTACTCTGCACTCACTACTCACTACTCTGCACTCACTACTCACTACTCTGCACTCACTACTCTGCACTCACTACTCTGCACTCACTACTCTGCACTCACTACTCACTACTCTGCACTCACTACTCACTACTCTGCACTCACTACTCTGCACTCACTACTCACTACTCTGCACTCACTACTCTGCACTCACTACTCACTACTCTCTACTCACTACTCACTACTCTCTACTCACTACTCACTACTCTGCACTCACTACTCTGCACTCACTACTCTGCACTCACTACTCACTACTCTCTACTCACTACTCTCTACTCACTACTCTCTACTCACTACTCACTACTCTGCACTCACTACTCTGCACTCACTACTCACTACTCTGCACTAACTACTCACTACTCTGCACTCACTACTCTGCACTCACTACTCTGCACTCACTACTCACTACTCTGCACTCACTACTCACTACTCTGCACTCACTACTCTGCACTCACTTCTCTCCACTCACTACTCTGCACTCACTACTTTGCACTCACTACTCTGCACTCACTACTCTGCACTCACTACTCTGCACTCACTACTCACTACTCTGCACTCACTACTCTGCACTCACTACTCACTACTCTGCACTCACTACTCTGCACTCACTACTCACTACTCACTACTCTGCACTCACCACTCTGCACTCACCACTCGGCACTCACTACTCGGCACTCACTACTCGGCACTCACTACTCTGCACTCACTACTCTGCACTCACTACTCACTACTCTGCACTCACTACTCTGCACTCACTACTCTGCACTCACTACTAACTACTCTGCACTCACTACTCACTATTCTGCACTCACTACTCACTACTCTGCACTCACTACTCAATACTCTGCACTCACTACTCTGCACTCACTACTCTGCACTCACTACTCACTACTCTCTACTCACTACTCTCTACTCACTACTCTCTACTCACTAGTCACTACTCTCTACTCACTACTCTCTACTCACTACTCTGCACTCACTACTCTGCACTCACTACTCTACTCACTACTCTCTACTCACTACTCACTACTCTCTACTCACTACTCTACTCACTACTCTCTACTCACTACTCACTACTCTGCACTCACTACTCACTACTCTGCACTCACTACTCACTACTCTGCACTCACTACTCTGCACTCACTACCTACTACTCACTACTCTGCACTCACTTCTCACTACTTTGCACTCACTACTCTGCACTCACTATTCACTACCCACTACTCACTACTCTGCACTCACTACTCTGCACTCACTACTCACTACTCTGCACTCACTACTCTGCACTCACCACTCTGCACTCACCACTCTGCACTCACTACTCACTACTCTACACTCACTACTCACTACTCTGCACTCACTACTCACAACTCACTACTCACTACTCTGCACTCACTACTCTGCACTCACTACTCTGCACTCACTACTCTGCACTCACTACTCACTACTCTGCACTCACTACTCTGCACTCACTACTCACTACTCTGCACTCACTACTCACTACTCACTACTCTGCACTCACTACTCACTACTTTGCACTCACTACTCACTACTCTGCACTCACTACTCTGCACTCACTACTCACTACTCTGCACTCACTACTCACTACTCTGACCTCACTACTCACTACTCTGCACTCACTACTCACTACTTACTACTCTGCACTCACTACTCACTACTCTGCCTCACTACTCTGCACTCACTACTCTGCACTCACTACTCTGCACTCACCACTCTGCACTCACCACTCTGCACTCACCACTCTGCACTCACTACTCTGCACTCACTACTCTGCACTCACCACTCTGCACTCACCACTCTGCACTCACCACTCTGCACTCACTACTCACTACTCTGCACTCATTACTCACTACTCACTACTCTGCACTCACTACTCACTACTGACTACTCACTACTCTCTACTCACTACTCTCTACTCACTACTCTCTAGTCACTACTCTGCACTCACTACTCTGCACTCATTACTCACTACTCTCTACTCACTACTCACTACTCTGCACTCACTATTCACCACTCACTACTCTGCACTCACTACTCTGCACTCACTACTCTGCACTCACTACTCAGCACTCACTACTCACTATTCTGCACTCACTACTCACTACTCTGCACTCACTACTCTGCACTCACTACTCACTACTTACTACTCTGCACTCACTACTTACTACTCTGCACTCACTACTCTGCACTCACTACTCTGCACTCACTACTCTGCACTCACTACTCTGCACTCACCACTCTGCACTCACTACTCTGCACTCACCACTCTGCACTCACCACTCTGTACTCACCACTCTGCACTCACTACTCACTACTCTGCACTCATTACTCACTACTCACTACTCTGCACTCACTACTCACTACTCTGCAATCACTACTCACTACTCTGCACTCATTACTCTGCACTCACTACTCTGCACTCACTACTCTGCACTCACTACTCACTACTGACTACTCACTACTCTCTACTCACTACTCACTACTCTCTACTCACTACTCACTACTCTGCACTCACTACTCTGCACTCACTACTCACTACTCTCTACTCACTACTCTACTCACTACTCACTACTCTCTACTCACTACTCTGCACTCACTACTCACTACTCTGCACTCACTACTCTGCACTCACTACTCACTACTCACTACTCTGCACTCACTTCTCACTATTCTGCACTCACTACTCTGCACTCACTACTCACTACTCTCTACTCACTACTCTCTACTCACTACTCTCTACTCACTACCCTCTACTCACTACTCTGCACTCACTACTCTGCACTCACTACTCTGCACTCACTACTCACTACTCACTACTCACTACCCTCTACTCTGCACTCACTACTCTGCACTCACTACTCTGCACTCACTACTCTGCACTCACTACTCACTATTCTCTACTCACTACTCTCTACTCACTACTCTCTACTCACTACTTTCTACTCACTACTCTCTACTCTCTACTCACTACTCTCTACTCACTACTCTCTACTCACTACTCACTACTCTCTACTCACTACTCACTACTCTGCACTCACTACTCTGCACTCACTACTCTCTACTCACTACTCTCTACTCACTACTCACTACTCACTACCCTCTACTCTGCACTCACTACTCTGCACTCACTACTCTGCACTCACTACTCTGCACTCACTACTCACTATTCTCTACTCACTACTCTCTACTCACTACTCTCTACTCACTACTTTCTACTCACTACTCTCTACTCTCTACTCACTACTCTCTACTCTCTACTCACTACTCTCTACTCACTACTCTGCACTCACTACTCACTACTCACTACTCTGCACTCACTACTCACTACTCTGCACTCACTACTCTGCACTCACTACTCTGCACTAAATACTCACTACTCTGCACTCGCTACTCACTACTCTGCACTCACTACTCTGCACTCACTACTCACTACTCTGCACTCACTACTCACTACTATACACTCACTACTCTGAACTCACTACTCACTACTCTGCACTTACTACTCACTACTCTGCACTCACTACTCTGCACTCACTACTCACTACCCACTACTCACTACTCTGCACTCACTACACTCTGCACTCACCACTCTGCTCTCACCACTCTGCTCTCACCACTCACTACTCACTACTCTCAACTCTCTACTCACTACTCACTACTCTGCACTCACTACTCACTACTTACTACTCTGCACTTAATACTCTGCACTCACTACTCTGCACTCACTACTCTGCACTCACTACTCACCACTCTGCACTCACCACTCTGCACTCACTACTCTGTACTCACTACTCTGCACTCACTACTCTGCACTCACTACTCTGCACTCACTACTCACTACTCTGCACTCACTACTCACTACTCACCACTCTGCACTCACCACTCACTACTCCCTACTCTGCACTCATCACTCTGTACTCACCACTCTGCACTCACCACTCTGCACTCACCACTCACTACTCACCACTCACCACTCTGCACTCACCACTCACTACTCTGCACTCACTACTCTGCACTCACTATTCTGCACTCACTACTCACTACTCTCTACTCACTACTCACTACTCTCTACTCACTACTCACTACTCTCTAGTCACTACTCTCTAGTCACTACTCACTACTCTCTAGTCACTACTCACTACTCTGCACTCACTACTCTGCACTCACTACTCTCTACTCACTACTCTCTACTCACTACTCTCTACTCTCTAGTCACTACTCACTACTCTGCACTCACTACTCTGCACTCACTAATCTGCCCTCACTACTCACTACTCTGCACTCACTGCTCTGCACTCACTACTCACTACTCTGCACTCACTGCTCTGCACTCACTACTCTGCACTCACTACTCACTACTCTGCACTCACTACTCTGCACTCACTACTCACTACTCTGCACTCACTACTCTGCACTCACTACTCACTACTCTGCACTCACTAATCTGCCCTCACTACTCACTACTCTGCACTCACTGCTCTGCACTCACTACTCACTACTCTGCACTCACTGCTCTGCACTCACTACTCTGCACTCACTACTCACTACTCTGCACTCACTACTCTGCACTCACTACTCACTACTCTGCACTCACCACTCTGCACTCACCACTCTGCACTCACCACTCTGCACTCACCACTCACTACTCTGCACTCACTACTCTGCACTCACTACTCACTACTCTGCACTCACTACTCACTACTCTGCACTCACTACTCTGCACTCACCACTCTGCACTCACCACTCTGCACTCACCACTCACTACTCCGCACTCACCACTCTGCACTCACCACTCACTACTCACTACTCTGCACTCACTACCCGTCACTTAGCACTCTACACTCACCACTCTGCACTCACCACTCTGCACTCACCTCTCACTACTCCCCACTCTGCACTCACCACTCTGCACTCACCACTCTGCTCTCACCACTCTGCACTCACCACTCACTACTCCCTACTCTGCACTCACCACTCTGCACTCACCACTTACCACTCTGCACTCACCACTCACTACTCACTACTCTGCACTCACCAGTCTGCACTCACCACTCACCATTCACTACTCACTACTCACTACTTACCACTCTGCACTCACCACTCTGCACTAACCACTCTGCACTCACCACTCACTACTCACTACTCTGCACTCACTACTCTGCACTCACTACTCACTACTCTCTACTCTTTACTCACTACTCACTACTCTCAACTCTCTACTCACTACTCACTACTCTGCACTCACTACTCACTACTCTGCACTCACTACTCACTACTTACTACTCTGCACTTAATACTCTGCACTCACTACTCTGCACTCACTACTCTGCACTCACTACTCACTACTCACTACTCACCACTCTGCACTCACCACTCTGCACTCACTACTCTGCACTCACTACTCTGCACTCACTACTCTGCACTCACTACTCACTACTCTGCACTCACTACTCACCACTCTGCACTCACCACTCACTACTCCCTACTCTGCACTCACCACTCTGCACTCACCACTCTGCACCCACCACTCACTACTCACTACTCACCACTCTGCACTCACCACTCTGCACTCACCACTCACTACTCTGCACTCACTACTCTGCACTCACTACTCTGCACTCACTACTCACTACTCTCTACTCACTACTCTCTACTCACTACTCTCTACTCACTACTCACTACTCTCTAGTCACTACTCACTACTCTGCACTCACTACTCTGCACTCACTACTCTGCACTCACTACTCTGCACTCACTACTCTGCACTCACTACTCACTACTCTCTACTCACTACTCTCTACTCACTACTCTCTACTCACTACTCACTACTCTCTAGTCACTACTCACTACTCTGCACTCACTACTCTGCACTCACTACTCTGCACTCACTACTCTGCACTCACTACTCTGCACTCACTACTCACTACTCTCTACTCACTACTCTCTACTCACTACTCTCTACTCACTACTCACTACTCTCTACTCACTACTCACTACTCTGCACTCACTACTCTGCACTCACTACTCACTACTCTGCACTCACTACTCACTACTCCCTACTCTGCACTCACCACTCTGCACTCACTACTCACTACTCTGCACTCACTACTCTGCACTCACTACTCACTACTCACCACTCTGCACTCACCACTCTGCACTCACCACTCTACACTCACTACTCACTACTCTGCACTCACTACTCTGCACTCACTACTCACTACTCACCACTCTGCACTCACCACTCTGCACTCACCACTCACTCAAGTCCATGCAATTAGAGGACATAACATTCTGAACAAGCACCTACCTCTCAGTGCCCTCACTGCCTTGCGAAACTTCTCGATGCCGGCCAGGAAGTGAGCAGTGATCGGCGCGCGCGGCGGGGACGCTGGCGCCGAGAGCGTGCGCGCGACTGAATCCGCGCGTGGCCAGCACTTGTCGCTCCCTCTCCCATTAGGATTGCTGGGCGCGTGCCCAGCTCTTGTCTCTTTTTGTCGGCTCTGGCGGCTGACATGATTACAATAGTTCTCTGCCGAGAACGCGCTTCGCGCGTCTCTAGGCCGAGACCTAAAAAGGACCGACCTGTTCTTAAATTCTATGCCCCATACCATGAGTGCAGCAATAAGGGGAAATAGTCTAAAAAGGCTATACTCCTCCCTTGTGTCTTCCAATTCTTCGGCCAATGCTCAGCGCACCATCTTCCGTCCCAAAAAATGCCAAAACCTTTGGAGCCCGCTGCATCAGAATACAGTTGCATCTGCCACACCAATTGCTCCTCTATGAAATGCAATGAGACCCCGTTAAACTCTTGCAAAAAGGTCAACCAAACCTTCAAATCTTCTTTCACCTGTCTAGAAATGCGCAACCTATGATGAGGTAGCCAAGCACCTGACATAGCCATGCCCAGAGTTCTACAAAAGGTATGGCCTGCTCTGATGACTCTGCATGCGAAATTCAGATAACCTAGTAAACGCTGCGCCCGATTCACAGAATGAACTTAAGACTCAATCCTAAACTTACTACTATTTTGGTATTCACAGAATCCACTTACTACTTTTGGCATTCACAGAATGAACTTACTACTTTTGGTATTCACAGAAGTTAGGATTTTGTCTTAAGTTTGTCTTAAGTCTGTCTTAAGTCTGTCTTAAGTTTGTCTTAAGTCTGTCTTAAGTTTGTCTTAAGTTTGTCTTAAGACAAACTTAAGACAAAATCCTAACTTCTGCGAATACCAATACTAGTAAGTTCATTCTGTGAATGCCAAAAGTAGTAAGTACATTCTGTGAATACCAAAATAGTAGTAAGTTTAGGATTGAGTCTTAAGTTCATTTTGTGAATCGGGCCCGCTGTACCTGTCTAAGCTCCAGCTTTGCTTGTCCCAATGCATTTGTCACACACACTTTAATCTCCTGCAATTTGTCTTGCAGCAACTTTGCTAGCATTTCCACTGTGTCGATCTCAATGCAAAGAAAAGTTAACCTTGTAATAGGACCTCCCGTCTTTTCCGGCGCTAATGGCACACCCAAGTCCTCCGCCAATTTCTGAAATTTATCAAATGCAACCTGACAGTCCTGTGTCCGCCCTTTGCCCATGAAAAGAAAATCGTCCAAATAGTGACATGCGTCACCCTGCTGACAATTCTGAGCAAACACCCAATGTAAAAAGGTGCTAAAGATCTCGAATAGCGCACATGACACTGCACAACCCATGGGAAGCATTTTGTCTACGTAGTACAATCCATCAAAAAACATACCCAACAACTCAAAGTCTGACGGGTGTATCGGTAATAACCTAAAGGCAGATTGAATATCGCACTTGGCCAACTCCGTGCCTTTTCCCAAATAATTAACCATTTTCAGGGCATAATCAACTGACGTGTACGAAACCGTTGTATCTATGGGAGAAAGGAAATCGTTGACTGATTGGCCCTCCGGCCATGACAAATGCTGGATCATTCTAAACTCACCAGCTGTCTTCTTAGGAATAACTCCCAATGGTGACACAATCAGGTTAGGCAAGGGACACGTCTCGAAGGGGCCTGCTACTCTGGCTAAGGACACTTCCTCAGCTAATTTCTTTCGCATTATTTCAGGAAATTCTTTAGCTGACTTTAGATTTTCTGCCCACCGTCGTACTCTAGGGCCCTGATAACTGATCTTAAAACCTTCAAGAAATCCCCAATACAATTTGTTCGCTGCTTGCCAGTCCGGGTAAATTTCCAACCATGCTAGCATAGCTTCTAACTTAATTGGCGTATCCGCCTTTTTGAACAATTGGGAATGGAGCCCCCCTACCTCTCGCACCAAAACCTGCTTCTGGTACTCTTTGTCCTCCCGCCCCTGATAGCACTGCAACACATTGGGTAATAGCGTGATGGCCTCCACAATGGGAACATTCATGTCTGAAACTGCAGACTGGCCGGTTGCAATAACCTCTGTTAAAACTCCAACATTTTCCAAACCCTGCCATCTGACCTCTCCCTGTGGTCCCCGCCCTGGCTGAGCGGGACGCGTCAGAAAGGGCCGATAAACAACTGGTACACCGCTGGCAGTATGCGTTGTCGCTGGCGGACATCCATTGCAGCCACAATTCTGCATCTACGTCCCCCCAAGGTTTCTCTGGGCATATACTCATTCTGGCTCTAAATTCCTCTTCATAATTAAGCCATGAATAGCCCCCAAAATGCATCTGCGCTTTCCGCACCACATCCATGTATTTAAAAAGGGAAACCGCCCTCTCTGGGTATTTTTCAGTGTATATGCTGGCAAAGATGAGAAATGCTGATGTCCAATTCTCAATATTGCGGGGGACCCTAGGACGCCACGCTAACTCCCACTCCTCTTCCTTTGACCCTTCTTTGGCCTGCACCTCTCTATGCAGCAATTTAAAAACGTCTACATACTCATGGTCCCAAATTCTTTGTTTCGTTTTCAATGATAAATGCGTACCCAATGGCATCGCCAAACCCATGTATGGAAGCCTTTTCCTTCTGTTTACCTCAGCAACTTGCGTATTTTTAACTAACTGGTGCTTATCCTGCTGCTGAGCCTCATCACTCCCCCCCATTGCAACGATGGCTTCCTCCAAGGTATCAGGCAAATTACAAGTCTTCAGAACACCTGACAGTACCTGCTCGTCCTGTCCCCCTAAACCTCCCCCCACCCGTTTGCCTAAAGTATGAAAAGTGGAATCCCATGCAGACCACCATTGTTGCCTACCTCTAGGAATTTGCTCCAATCTGTCTTGAAATTCCCGTAGGACAATCTGCTGTTTACGCCGTTGTAGCTTCTCTGTAGTTGTCAGGTCCGCTCTTGACTTCTGCAACGATTGAGAACAAAAGCTTGCCCCCCTCCCTGACCCGCACAAATCCCTTCCTTCCCCAACCCACACATCATTATCCTGCACATCACATAATTCGCCTTCCTCCAAAGTATTGTTGTCCACATCAAAATTAAAATCTGGATCTCCCCCACCAGACCGCTTAGTACTACTGCTAGGGCATTCACCATCACCTATACCTCCGTCAAATTGAGTCCAGTCTCTGACAGACCTCGGCTCTGTCTGCCCGCTTGAAGGGAATCCGCACGTGACCATTCAACCACCACAGTACTTTTGGCAACCGCAAAATGCGCCGCTGGCCGTGGCTTTCCAACTACTTGGCCCGCATGTGTAGCTGCGACAAAATTATTCTTCCTCACCCTTTTACCTGACGAAGACCGAGGGGAATGGGTCCTGCCTTGCTCTTGACCCAAAACTTGCAAAGCATTCTCCTTATCACAACCGTGTTTCTTGCCATGGGAAACCCACACCCACTGGCCTTCCTCCTCCCACATAACCTGAGCGTGCCTGTTAGACCTCGGCCCGGAGGGTACCTGGCCCGAGGGAAAATGTACTCGGTGTTATAACGGCTCAGTGGCTCCCTAACATTACACACCTGTCCTTCAAAACCCGGGGGAAAAGAGTGCTTTTGGGCCCTCACCTCCACTGTATCAAGATCACAATCCATTGCCTGAGATAGGTAATCGCCATCAAGCACATTCCGCAGTTCGGGCTCTACACTGGTGTGCAAATTGCCAGCACCACCTGCAAACTTGCTCTGAGAACCAACATTACTATTGTGCTGCGACCTGTCACTGCCAGGTTCATTTAAATATGAAAACCTCTCTGTGTTTACCGAGAGCTCCTTGTCATGTCTTGACTTCAATAATGACAGACAAATATCTGTTCTTAACAGGAGCTTTATTATCTGCTTCCTATCGTGTCCCTGTCCATACTCTAACTGCCTTCCCATTCCGGTTCCCTGCTCCTCCCACGAATCTATCCCAAACACTAGACTGCTGCACACGATACTTCATATCCCCCTTTCTTAACAAAATAGAATTAACTTCAAACATGTTTATAGTTCCTTGACTGGCCGCACAGGTCTGCGGATTGTCCGCATGGGTCATAGACACGTTGCCGTTCCAGGCTTAAACTCAGTCAGCTCCCCAGGCGTTGGCAAGGTATAGTCTGTTGGAGACACTGCATTGTTCGAGCTGTTGGCCGCCTTGACAAAAGTATCGTTGACTGTGGCAGTGCGCCTTTGAAAAGGCGAGACATTGTGTGTAATCCTCTGGTTCTCAGATTCGTTGCGATTTCCATTAATCTTCCTAGTCATCCACTCATTTACAGATTCTGACGCAATCGTGGTTGCCTTTTGTGAAGTGACAGTTGATAGCTCAGCCCGATGACGGCAATCTGTCTTTCTTGGTAGTCCTCGTTCGACTGATGCTCGATCTCCTTCAAGAGTGGACGGTGTTCTGGTTCTCTTTCGAACATCTGCATGAGTTTTTGCTTCCTTTTGTCTCTTCTGGTCGGGGGGAGCAATGTCCTCTTGTTCCGAGTCGTGCATACCAGGCAGTAAGGCACTATCTGACATGGGTGGCTCGGTTTGGTCTTGGGACTCATTTGTTGACCCTGTTTGTCTGACCCACTTCCATTCGCATTTGGGACTGGTGGACTCTTTAATCATCCGGGCATGTGTATGTTTCTTCCTTATCCACCCATTTTGCCTTCCTTGCTGAGTGGCAGGATAGTCCTTTCTCACCCGGTGGGTGCTGTCCCGTATATCTGGTTTCCTTCTGCAAGCGCGTTGAGTCAGCCTCGCTGACCCCTTCAGGGGTGCCGATATATTTTTTATGTCTTGAAATAATTGTGACTGACATGACGTGTTGTATTGTGGGGTGATCAAGTATTCTGAGTCATTGGCGTGAGATATGCTGCTCTGGACGGGGAGAATGTTCTCTGATTCTATTGTGCATTTTGGTGATAGGTGCCATGAGCATTGTAAGGACCTTGACTCGGTTGACCGGAATGACCGTACAGACATGTTTTCTGAATTGGAGGAGCCTTTTGCTGATTTCCTCTGAGAACGTTTCTTTGAGAGCGTTTTGACTGATACATTTCTTGAGCTGGTAGTCTGTGATTACATGCTCCTGGAGTCGGAGTCATCTGTGAGACATTTTTGTGAGTGTAGCTTTTGAGGTGTCTTTTGTGTTTTTGCTGTGGATAGGTTATTTGCTAGCCACGCACTTATATTTTTGGTCTGGTCGTGGAGCATTTGGTCACTGTCCCTCTCACATGACATTGACTGTCTCTCCCCAGTTTTCTCATTGTCGTGGATGTCTTTAGTGCACATGCCTATCCCTTTCCGCTGCCTGAGTGGCTTACCACTCCTCATGTGATTTGTTTCTTCTTCTCGTTTGTTGGGTGCACTAACGGCAGTGACACTTGTGTAATGTGTCTTCCTGCTTGGTGCTTCTTCAGAAGTGTCTACAACATTTGATGGGCAGTGGGTTGCTCGAGTGTGTCCGTATACCGGTGTCCAGAGTTGGCGTGACTTATCCACTCGTCTGTATTTGGTCCTTTCCACATATCCAATGAGCAGACTGTCATCTGTCTCCTTTGTGTGGTCTGTCTCACTTGATGCTTCATCCGAATAGTTTGTGATGTCTGTTGAATGATTCAATGAAGACGTGTCAGTGAGGCTGTCGTAATCATCCTTCACTGCCTTTTGTATTGTTAACTCAGGGTGTTTCACGTCACTTGGTTCCTTCCGCTGTCTTGTCTCTATTCTGCCTTCGCCTTCCCTCTTTCTGGTTTCGTTTGTTACTTGGGCTTTCTCCACAGACATTAGAGATGTCTCCATTCTTTTATCTTCGTGACTTGCATTCGGGTGCAGATCTTTTGCTGATTGTCTTGCTTTAACCCGCTCTCCAACGTCAGCCCTCCTGATGATTTCTTGTAGCGAGAACTGCCCTTAAAGGATCTTGCATTTTGTTTCAGGTTTTGAGCAACCTTCAATTACCCGGAGTCGAACTGCTTCCTCATCTGTAAATGTGTTAAAATGGCAGTGGTGCACTAGACTTTGTAGCCTTGTTATGAAGTTTGGTAATGATTCTCCGGGTTCCTGCCGTGCCGCGTTGAAGGCGATGCGTTCATGATCCACATCGTCCTTTGTGTCGAAGTGAGCGCGTAGCGTCTCATTGAGTTTTCCATATGTCTCTGTGTCTTTTGCTGAAAATGTTCTGATTAAGCGTCGGCCTTCGTGACCTACGAGCTGAAGTAGCAATAGTAGATGTTTTTCACCTCTTCGCTCTCCGGTTATGTCAAGAAATGCATCCAGTGATTCTAACCACCGGTTCCATTTGGGACTCAAACTCTGGTTGCCTGTCCGTGTCACTGGGGGTGGCACTCCAATGCAGGGGTTAGATGTATGTGTTTCTTCTCTCACCAACATGATGGTGGAATGTGGTGACATGACAATGTCACAGGACTGTTCCCTTTGCTTCCTGTCTTTTTCTGCCGACCCTCCTCGGCCGATAGTCTTTGTTTGGTCGTTTCCTTTGATTTTGGTAAGATTCACCGCTCCCGGGTGACTATTGTATGTTGTCCGCCCCTGGCACGACTGTCTAGGTATGCTTCAGTGAGTTCCTGAGTGATCTCCTGAGGTCAACTGGCCACCATTCAGCTGCACCATGCGTGACTCGTGTCTCAGCAAATTCCCGCTTTCTTTGGTGTTGCGTGCTAACTGCAGGTAGTCGGTGGGGCTGTCGCAACGATATGTGGCACCGTTGACATCTTCTTCTTGCGTTTTGTTCCAGACTAGTGCAGGTTGTCCAGCCACTTGGTTGATGAGAGAAGGCTTCTTTGATGTTTGTTTACTCCTGCTTCTGGATTATTTGTTTTCTTCGCTTCTGTTACTTTTACTTGTCTGTCTTCATGTAGTGCTGAACGCTTAGTCTGGCACCTGTTTTGCTCGTGCTCATTACATTCCGGATCTGCATGTGCTTGGTGCATTCAGGATGTGCACTTGCTTGTGCTTGCTGACTTCAGAACCTGTGTTCATCTGGGCTTGTTTATATTCTTTTCTGTGCCTTCTGTAATTCCGCCCTCTTTTGGGGTCTCCTACAGGACTGCCCTCTTCGGGGTCTTCTGCAGGACTGCCCTCTTCGGGGTCTTCTGCTCTTCTGCCCTCTTCGGGGTCTTCTGCAGAACTGCCCTCTTCGGGGTCTTCTGCACTTTTGCCCTCTTCGGGGTCGTCCTCAGAATCACTGGAATAAAGGACCAGTGATGGGGTCTGCTGTGAGGTTGCAGACTTAGAAAGTACAAGGGTAACATTTTCGGGCATTCCTGCACTCTCCGGCAATGCCTGCTTTAGCGCTTCAGGCCGTATATCTTCTGCAGGTCGCGCATCACCACTAACCTGCCCCCCTCGCCTCCCTCCACGCAGGCTGTGTCCTTTGAAAGACGCCTTGTGCAAACTAAAAAACGCCCTCAACCTCACCCTGATTAGCACTACCTTCTACGTGTGCCAACCACTCACCAAAATCTTCCCTTAATGCAGAGCGGTCCTCAGGTGCCCCAACTGGAGACAAGGAGTGGGCCTGCCGCTTCGTCAATGGGCGCGCTGTGCTCTTGGCTCCACAAACGCTGGCTGGTCTTCTCTTAGCCAAGCGCGAAGCTCCCCACCCCCTCACTGAGCTCTGGGGCAAACAGGCAGCCACAGCGCGCTGTACCCCGGTCACCGCCTGCCTTCGCAGCCTGCCAGGGGAATGCTGAGTCGCTCTACGGGCCTCAGCCGATAATAAATCGGCCCGACCCGCCTCCTGGATAACGCGGAGAGCCTCAAGCAGCTCTGCTTTTACCGACATGTTGGGCAAACAATTATCACTCGAATAAACACAAGGCTCGCCACGGGAACCACTCGGGGAAAAAACACGTTGCACTTACTAAACAAACACCTCCCGCCACCCAGCTGCCGCCTCAATACTTCCCTCAGCGCACACTGCAACGTTCCACAGCGCGCGCCCCTGCTTAATACTCACCTGCCTATCGCTGCTCTCAGTCTGATCCATTGGGCGAAAGATCCCAGGGGGAGACCGCTCACGCTCTGCTCCCCCTGGGGCCCCCCTAGTACACTAACAAACTAATCAATTAAAGGTCAGTCCTGCTATCGAATGTATAGGTTTTGCCTGTTTTAAGAAGTAGATACTCTACCACCTTGTGGACGCTAGTGGAAACTGCTTCCACAATCATATCTGTGCTGTGATTATAATGTTAGGGAGTAGTGGAACAATAACAATGGGTGCTTTAAGACGATAAAGATAGTATACATCAAGTGGTGATTTAAATATTCATAAGATACAGTTTCATTCCATTTCATATATATAGGAGTTTATGCACAAGAAGGTTCAGGGAGTTTAGCAGAATCACCTGGTTTGCAGTCAAATGCTAAATAAAGCCCGGATTAGAATCCAGGTCTCCAGGTTTTAGAGTTGACAGTCTAAGCCACAAAGCTACATCTACTGCGTGAATGCGCCGTTAATGCCACAAAACCACATCTGCTAGGAAGAATGCACATAGCTGCCAAGGTTTCGATTGTTATGTGTGACATTTCAAAGACTATCAACAATTTCTCGCGAGGAAAACCAAGCAATGAAGTCCACGGGAACAGATAAATATGACAAATTATACCCTTTTGAGCTGCGAGCAACTCTAAAAAGATCTTGAAACTACTGCAGAGCACCCTAAATGAAATGTCACTATTGATCACAAGACGTTTGTTTTTCATAACTAGGTGTACTTTGTATTCTGGGATTTGTATGCCCATTAATTATTATAGGAAAAGATAAAACTATTCATCTCAGCATGCAAAGTGTTTAGGATTAAAAAATAAGGATTCACAGTGTTACAATTCACAAGAAGCACACAACAGGAAGCAACTAGGGATCAACCACATTACAGAACTTGGTGACGTGACAGAGAGCCACCCTCTGACACAAACATCACCTCACAAGTACTTTAAAGCCTTCCCCCACCACAATAATAAAAAGCTCCAACCAGGCCTGGACTGGCCCAGAAGCAGCAGCAATTGCTGCTCAGTGTGCACATTTGCTCTCATACCAATAAGAGCCTGACCGGGGCTGTACTGGCCTGTTTGGATTATTGCCTTCACTATTGCTCACTGTTACTGCAGATCACAGGTAGGTCATACAGTACTAGCCACCTACCTTTAGGGTTACCACCAGGTTGTTATTTTACTGGCCTTACCAGTATTTTATTGTCCTGGCTAGTTCACAAACTGTGAGAAGCCTCCAAAACCGATATTTCCCCCCTCATCTATGCATACTTTAAACAGTACAAATATGAAATCTTTGAAATATTATGGAGCTGCGAAGTTAATGATAACTGGCTGATAAATAAAGACAAAGTCCATTGTAAAATGTGTACACTTTACAAAGACAAATTTTTTTTTTTTTTGATTTCAAGAATGTTTTATTGAGAAAGAAAATTATACAAATAGTAAAACCAGATACAATATAAGTGATACAATCAGTCACAAGCTGAAAAAATGCCTACCGGAGCCCAACTTGATAAGTAAGAACAATATTTGCGAATAAGATACAAAAGAAATCGATGAGAAATAAAGGATCTGATCCAATATAGGGCTTCCGTGAACAAAAACAAACCGTATCACTATCTGATTTAGGAATGGGGACAAGGGAGGGAACAGAAGAAAAGAAAGAGAAGTAGAAAGGCAAAGAAAATAGTAGCAAGAAAAGATGAAAGGGAAGAGAGGACAGGAAAGCAGAAACAAGAAAAAGAAGGATTCCCACAGGACTAACACAATCTAGAGCAAAGAACAGAGAATAATTAGACAGACAGAGCAACAGGGAACTGGGGGACTAACCCTTTCGAGGAAAGTTCCATATAATCATCCAAAGCAGTCCAACCCCCTTTAGAAATGGAAGGCGTAAGGTGTGCTAGATCGACCGAGGTGTGGGCACTACGTAAAAAGGATATCCACGCCCACCACGTATGGTAAGATACAGACGAAAAGGATTTCCATTCCATAAGAATGATTTTAACCGCAACAGTCAAAAGAAGATCCAGTAGCTGCAATTCCAAAGGGTCCAAAGGAAGAGGGGTAGGAGCAGCCAAGGGACCTAATAAAACTAAGGGAAAGGAGAGATGAAGCTCAATGTTAAAAATAAGAGATAAGTGTTTCTGTATGAGATCCCAAAAAGGTTTAAGTAAGGAGCAGTGATAAAACATATGGGGAAAATCCCCAGCCTCCAAACCGCAGCTCCAGCATAGATCATCCTCTTTAAGGTTGAGCGAGTGAAGACGTACAGGCGTCCAGTGGAGGAGATTGATCGAGAAAAACTTGGATTGCATAAGGGAGGGAGCTATTTTATTACGAAGAGATAGTTTACCAATGGATTGCCAAGCTTCGGATGAGATATGGTCCGTGATATTATGATCAAAATGACGTAACCATTTTTGTTGGACAATCGTCTGATCAGGAAGCGAAGTAGCAGACAAAAATTTATATATTTTAGAGGCAACATGCCCAGATTTGATCCAGATGTGGAACATCGAAATGGTGGAGGAAGAGGGGTGCAGACGGACTTTAGAGACGGCAACCTTAATTTTAAGAAAGGTATAAAAGTCGAGATTTGTCAAAGAGTGTGTGTGCGCCAAGGAAGAAAACGGTAAGGGGTCCCCGGAGGCACTATACAGATGCTGAACAAGAGAGATACCCTTTGCTTCCCAATATGCCATGAGGGTGGGAGAAATATTTAGTTTGATTTTGGAATTTCTCCAAATAGAAGACCATCTAGTTTTATGTAGAGGAATGGCCATCTTCCTATCTAATTTCTTGACCGCAGCAATTGTATCAAGAATAATAGACCGTGAAAACAGAATATGCAAAGACGATGTAGTACAAAAAGAGGCAAGAGGTAAAGGTGATGCCAAATCTTGTTCGACGAGCAACCAAGAGGGAACATGACGAGATGGAAGAGCAAACCACAACGCTCCTTGAGAAGCCAAGAAGGCTGTTTGGTACTTCTCCCAATCAGGAAAATTACAACCTCCCATATCACAAGGTCGACGCAAATATTTGTATGCTAAACGAGCTCGTTTGCCATTCCATAGGAATTTAGATGTTATAGCATCAATTTCCCGAAAGAAGGAAACAGACAATTTAAGCGGGAGCATGGAGGAGACAAAATTAATGATCGGCGTGATCATCATTTTCAGAGTTTGTAGGCGACCCCACCATGAGATATGTTTTGGAGACCATGTATCCAACAGACTACGGACCTTGAGGAGAGTCTGAGATTCATTATAAGCCACAGTGGCATGAAGAGTAGAGCAGAAATAAATTCCCAGATATTTGAGATGCTTAGATTGCCATTTAAAACCAGCCAAACCCATATGGGCAGGAAAACAATAGGCATTTAAAGGGAACATCTCCGTCTTATCTTTATTGAGGGTGTAACCCGAGACCTTTGAAAACAAGGAGATGGTGTCAGAGATAGCAGGGATGGCCAAGGCGATATCGTCCGAGAAAATTAGAACATCGTCCGCGTAAGCGGCAGTTTTAAGACAATGAGGGCCAAAAGAAAAACCTTTTACATCAGGGTGTAAGTTAATCAGCCGGAGAAGAGGATCAATAGATAATAAAAATAAGAGAGGGGACAAGGGACATCCCTGTCTCGTGCCTTGACGAAGATTAAAAAACGAAGACGTAGCACCATTAACTCTAATATTAGCTTTAGGTTGGGAATATAGGGACATTACCATATTAATGAAAGAGTCTCCGAGGTTATGAGCGCATAAAACAGCTCGAAGGAATGGCCAAGACACCTTGTCGAAGGCCTTTTCCGCATCAAGGGCCAAGGCCGCAGCAGGGAGATGCGATCGCTTGGCAGCACCGATAATATGACAAAAAGTGCGTATATTATCCCTGGCCAGACGACCTTTTACAAAACCAGTTTGGGAAGGATGCACCAGATGGGGAATAAAGGATTCTAACCGTTTAGCTAGGATTTTAGCAAAAATCTTTGCTTCCATGTTTAGGAGGGAAATAGGACGAAAGTTTTTAGGATCCGAATGATCTTTCCCCTCTTTTGGGATCACAACAATGGTGGCTTCAGCAGCCGAACCAGAAACAGAACCATTCTGAACAAAAGAATTAAAAACCGATTGTAACTTAGGTACAAGCGAAGGAAGAAATGTTTTATAAAATAATATGGGATAGCCATCAGGGCCAGGGGCTTTACCAGAACGTGTGGCCTTAATAGCAGTCACTATTTCTTCAGACGAGATAGGGTCATTTAGAATAGAGCGATCTTCCTCAGAGACTGACTGAATCGGAATTGATTTTAAAAAATCTTGACATTGGGCAAAAGAGGATTGATTAGAAGGAGTATACAATTTATTATAGAAGTCGCGAAAAACTTCAAGTATTTCTTCTGTTTGGAATTTTTTAGATCCGGTGTGGTCCGTAATAGAAGAGATTTGTGAGGACTTAAAGGAACTATCTTGAAATTTTAACGTAGCAGCTAGAAGTTTCCCAGCCCTATTCTTTAATAGCAGCTTCTTGGACTTTTGTGCTTGGACACCAATATGAGCCCTTTTAGTAACAATTGTATTATATTTGTACTTGAGGAATTTTAATTGTTGTAAGCAAATATAAATCTGTAAGTTCGTTTTTAATCGATGAGTTACGCTTGGACATACATTTAATAACCTGACCCCGGAACGTGCATTTAAAAGAGTCCCATAAAACGATCGGAGAAGAGACAGAACCTTCATTTTCACGGAAAAAAGTATCTATTGCTGTAGAAAATTCAGCAACCTGGGAAGAATCATATAGGACTTCAGTATTTAATCTCCATGAACGAGAACGTGGTTTAGGGGCAAAAGATGAAAGCGTAAAACTGACCGCGGCATGATCAGAGACCACAATAGGATGTATAAGCGGAGCGGAAGAAGATGAGAGAAGAGAAGAATGAACTAGGAGATAATCAATACGAGAGAAGGAAGAGTGAGGCGAAGAGAAGAAAGAAAAATCACTACCAGTGGGATTATGAAGGCGCCAGATATCCTGAAGATGAGAGATGGAACACATGTTAAGCATTTGTTTATGGGATTTTGGAGGCCGAAACTGAACTGAAGAATTCCTATCTAAGAGAGGATCCATTGGTAAATTAAAATCGCCACCAACAATGAGGTTACCAGCATGCGGGGTGTTATTCAAGATGTTGGTAATGGCTTTCCAAAAAGCGGGATCATCAACATTCGGAGCATAGATATTCATAACATATAAATCGTGCTGACCATCCGACAATTTAGACAACAACCACCGACCCTCAGAATCATGAGTAGAAGAAATTATTGATAAGCCAGAGGTCTTCGAGATTAAAGTAACAACCCCATTCCGTTTGCCGGAGGCATCAGAACAAGAAACATCTGAAACCCAATCCTTCTTTAGAAACAAAGCTTCTCTAATAGTGATCTTGGACTCTTGAAAAAGAACCAAATCTGCAGAGAGAGACTTACAATAGTCCAAAATTTTTGACCTCTTCACCGGATGATTCAACCCCTTAACATTAAGGGATAACACATTTAAGCCTGGCATGAAGAAAGAGAGGGGTAAACAGAAGACGACACTGATAGCAGAAAGAGAAAATACGTCATAAAGACAAGGGACCAACCAAGAAACAAAAGAAAGACAGTGAGGGCGTGTCTGTGGGAGGACCAGGAGAAACAAAGAGAAAGAAGAGATGATAAGAGAATAGAAAGGAGAGAGAAAAGATGTAGGAGGGAAGGTCTAAAAAAGACCCACATCATGCAAGGGAGAACGTGGAAAAAGCGAGCAAAGGCCCCGAACAAGGAGCAATATTGGGTAAAAACAGTAGCCCAATTCTAAAATATAACAGCTGATAGCAGGAAAAACAGAGCAGGTAATAAGGAACAAATACTGTCGAAAAAACATAGTTACAATGTAAAGAATAAAATTGATAATGAAAAAGTGCTACATTGCAATATAAGGTAAAAGAACCAGCTAGCGAAGGGGCTAGCTAGGGTATGTCACAGTAATATAATAAATAGCAACCAAAAACTCATAGGAGAAAAAGCCAGAATCGTATAAACCTTGACGTGAATAAAATACAAATCGTAAAAGTGAACCACATATTTAAAGAGCAAAGTCTAACAACATATGTCATTACTATGAAGTTGAATTATAAAAGAAAAAAAGAGATGTATGAAAAAGAAACTAGTAAAAGATAGCACCGTAAACGAGTAGAGAGAGAAAGAATAGAAATAAAGGAACCAGAGAGAGAAATATCAAACCTAATACTGAAGAGAACTATACCAAATACAATATACTAATATCTTAGCAGTATAAATATGTGTAAAGAATAAGATTAGTAGGAGAAGTAAGAACACAGTAAATATAGAAGATACATCCGAACCATTAGATAAATGCAAGGCATATAATATACTCATATGAAAAAAAAAATCACATCATAAATGAGAAAGAGGCATAACTGTATAGGATAAGAGTAAGAACGTCAGATATATAAGGAAGAAAGTAGGACTGTAAGGTAGCAGAGAAGGAGAAAAAGAGGAAAAATGATAGATAAAAAGAAAGAGAAAAAAGACACGTACTAGAAAAAGGAAAGAAATGTTAGAGAAGTGGAAAGGAGGGACAGAGAAGGACGACAGCAAGAACCAACAAAGCTAGAATGTGGATATGAGTACAATACAAGATAAGAAAACATTTGAGAGCCAAAAAGTGTTCACATAGAAAAAGAAACATACGAAGAAGAGAGAAAATCAAGAATAACATGAAGAAAAAGAAGAACCGAGTGAGCACAAACAAAGCAAGAAGGAGAGACCGGCCAAGAAGCCAACTGGAGAGAGATCAGAAGCAGGCTTTCAGACAGAAACAACCAGAAACAAACAAGAAACAGTTCAAGTTCCCGAAGAACCAGGAGACTGCGAAGTTGCTCTTTGGATTTCCATCTCTATCTCCAACTGGTTGTCCAGGAATGTAGCCAAGTCCGCTGGTTCATCGAAGATTCTAGTGCGACCTTTATGAGTGATGCGAAATTTTGAAGGACCAGCAAAAGAAAAAGGAATTCCCATTTCAGACAGACGTTTCCGCAGATTTAGGAAGCCTTTCCTCCTTATAACTGTGTCTCTGGCAAAGTCTTGTGAAATGGAGATGCGATGACCATCCCAGCTGACTTGTTTAACTTTCCGCATATGAGAGAGAATCAACTCAGTGTGCTGATGACGTAAAGGCTTAAAAATAATTACTCTTGGCTGGGTTGCTGCCTTAAGTCGAAACGTTGGAACACGGTGTGCTCTTTCAATCTCAAACTCTCTGTGGAAGGAGATTTGTAAAGTGTCCGGGATCCACTGAGATAAAAACTCTATCATAGAAGAAGCAGCCTTCTCCGAATCCTCCGGAACACCAAAAATACGCAGATTAGATCTACGATTACGGTCCTCCTGCTCAGTGAGATCTCTGCGCAATGCCGCCATTGAGCGCTCCAAGTGGGTGAGAGATCTGGACTGCTTGTGCATACCATCCTCAGCAGAACTAATTCGTGATTCTGTGGCTGACACACGAAGAGAAAGGGCTTTAAAGTCATTTCTGATAGCAGAGACCTCCACTTGTAACAAGTCTGTGTTAGTTTTAGTTGACTGCGCAATATCATGTACCTCGTTAAGGCGCGCCAAAATGGTATCCAACGTGGAAGCAGTGTCTGCCTGAGGAGACTCGGGTGACGGAGAGAGTGACTTGAGTCTTGTCAACGACGAGCCCACATCTTTTAAGTCTTTGGCGGTCGTAGACCGATTCATAGTTGCAGTTGTGAGGTAAAATACTACAAGAGTACCACTTAAGAGAAAAAGGTACACAGGAATTGCGCAGAATGACACAGAGAATACTAAATAGGCGCCCACGCCAACGTGTGCCAGGATATTTTAGCAGCGAAGGAATGCACAGAGCAGGGAAACACAATAGTAGAATAGCAGGAAAAAAATATCAACACCTTGTATGACAGAAGCGCACTGAAAAAAAAACAGCACGTCAGCAGCTTAAAAAACCAGCCAAGCAGCAATGAAATAATGAAAAGAAAAAAACAAAAGATATAAATGTTACCAGTAATAAGCCTCATGAAAGGAACGCATTAGGAAGCCAGGCGGCACTGCAAAATTGTATCCATAGCGGCGCCTCTGAGGTAGAATGACAGGAACGTCAATAGCGGGAAAATGGCGGCCGCTCGTCAGGAATGCGAGCGCTTGTGAAGAGTGCGGCGGAATTCATAGAGCCGGTGATCCAACACACAGGAAAACAGCCTCAAGCAACTCTCCTCATGTTCCGCTGGAGAGGTGTGCCTTTTCCGCGAAGAAGGGCAGCCAGAAGCGGAGAAAATCGCTCAAAGGGCCGAACTCGCTACGGAGCTCAAGCGCAACCCGCCATGTAGAAGCGGCGCGCAAGCCACGCCCCCCTACAAAGACAATTTTTTATAAATTTCTGTCAAGCTTAAATCGACATGAACAAATGGCCAGTATTAGCGACCTCCCTTACCAGAGGGAAATGCTGGTTGTGTCTTAATGTGACTTGTTGTATCCATTCAATGCGGCTGGCATCCATCGCAATGAAGGCAGGTGCACTGGAAGGAGCTCTCTCTCGGGCAGCTGGAAGTCGACCAGCCGGAAGTCAGGCATCAGTCCAGTTTTTCACAAGTTAGTGGCCTCGATGGTACTGGATAGCTGCTTCAGGGAGAGGCTCTCTTGACACTGGGGCAGAGAAGTCAGAGTGCACAGCACAGACTGCTGACAGCATGCAATGCTGGACTCGGCTGCAGAGCTGAGTCCAGTCTGCGCAATGCTGTCTTTTAAAGATAGCACTGTGGTGCGGTGTCACAGCGTGACCGTAAAGGTGTGCCCCAGCACCGGATGGGCGGGGAGGAAAACAATTAACAGATCCTGACTTGGCCATCCTTTGCCCACTGGGCCCCTCTGGCTTCTCCCAGTCAATCAGTCAGATACAAAGCAAATGTGGACTGTAGGCCTCTCTTACACACATAGGACGCGGTCCAAACAGCTGACTCGCTGACTCGACATTAAAGCCTCAGGCTGAGGCACAAGACACACAGGTTACAGCCAGCCAGGATGCACGCTGTAGTAACTAATTCAGATATAACTAAGGAACTTACAAAGAAGTGGCAGAGTGAGGCGTTAGCCGTCATGGCTTAACGCCTCACTCCGCCACTTCAGAAATGTAAGGCTGCACCATATTTACAAGGATATGGTGTAGCCTTGCGTTAGCCGTCATGGCTTAACGCCTCACTCCGCCACTTCAGAAATGCAAGGCTGCACCATATCTACAAGGATATGGTGCAGCCTTGCATTTCCCCCTGCCCTGGGGCTACACTTAGCAGAGTAGTGCCAACGCAGGCACACTTGCACCATAGTACAAGGGTGTCTGCGTGCAGGGTAAGATTGTTTATGTACAGAAAGGTCCCCCTTCCTGCACATAAACAATCTTGAAATGGAATTTTCTCACTTCTGTGTGTGCTGCTTAATGCAGCAAACATGGAAGGGACAACATTTTTTTTTATTTTTTATTTCTTTTTTACGGATTGTGTATATGCAGGAAGGGAGACCTTCCTGTACATAAACAATCCAAGGCATTTTGCTTTTTTCCATGTGTGCTGCACAAGGCATCACACATGGAAAATATGAAAACGAAGAGAAATAAAGCATTCTTCCTCGTTTTGCCAAGTTAAGACCAGGTTTTCCCTGGTCCTAATTTTGGTTCTGCCTCCTAAATACGCTGGCCTTGTAAATTGGGGTCAGAGTTAAAATCAACGGGTGTTGCGGTGGAATGCCTACCACAACACCCACTGCCCACCCCTTTCACGCTAAGTATAGGGTGAAAGGGGCCTTATTTGCAAGTCAGCGTTAAGCCGCATTAAGTGGCTTAACGCTGCCTTGTAAATAAGGCAAAGCCCCCATCACCACAGAAACGTCACAATAAGTGTCTTTCCTGTAGCGATAGGGGCTTGTACATATGCCCAAGAATGTTATTACCCCAAACGGTCCACCCCACCCCGCCCTTTTCAGCACACTGCTACCTGCCCAATCCCACAGCTAGCGGCACAGATCATCATACCACCAGCAGGGCTGTCACAAAGCTAGACCAGGCTCTGACACTACATCGCTGAAATTAATTAGACCGGCACCGCACCGCCATCCCAGGCTCAGTCACACTGGCTCACCCCTACCGTCCCAATTCGAGAATGTTGCACCTGAAAATGCGGCTAACCGCGGCACACACCGTGTGCCCTTTTAAGAGGCAGTCACCTTAGTGCCAATATCGGCCCGCACACCATCCCACCAACAATACATGTTGCACATCATAAATAAGTAGACAAGACAACTTGTTGTTGGGAAAAAGTAGCTGCAGGTTTATTAGCATAAAATGCCAAAACATGGTGGGTTATCTTACAGATGATCCAAAGGCAAGCCGCCCCTCGCAGCTTGCCACCTGATAGGCCAAGTAGCCCGCGGCCGTGGCCAGACGGTGCTTAGCGGTTGTGGTGAGAGGATAGCCCCTCACCTGTCCGGCGAACCATTGGTCCACCCTCTAGCTCACTCCCCTCTCCCCTACGAGGAGCGGAGCGTTCAAGCGACCCCCGGTTGTCCAGGTAACCAACGTAGGACAACGGGGCGCCGTCGCAACCCCAGGGTCCACCGCACAGATCTCCCAGGGATATTGGGCCTCAGCACCCTTTACGCTTCTGTATAGGGTACTCCTGAGTACCTTTCACCTCTGGATCATCCTGTAACTCCTCCACAGCCGTGGATGTGGCGACCGTCACAGACAGGGCCCCCCACCAGAGCTAACCTCCTAGATACATCCTGCTGAGAGAAGGGCTTCCTGAATGTCCAACAGGAATAAATCCATGCCTACTTTGGAAAGGTGGACTCCTTCTTCGTCAAGGCAGCCAGTGGCTTTGGCGTGCAGTTCCCCATGGCGAATGAAGCCGAAACCCATCAGCTCTGCGAACTTCCGCATTGCGCAATTAACCTTCCTGCGCGCCACTTCTATCGCTTGCCCAGAGCGAGCACCTAGCCAAACCCGGCGTGGTGTGATCTCAGACCACCATAGTTCGCAAGGTCCTAATAAATTGCTGATCTTGGTAATGTTCGCTTTCATGTCCCTCAGTAGGAACCTTTTACCTAGGATAGGCAAGTCATTCCCTCCCAGGTGCAGGATAAGCACGTCTGGGGGGTGGGCGTTCCCTTGTAATTCTCGTGTAAGCAAGCCCAGCACCCCGCTCCACCGCAAGCCAGCAATTCCTCGCCATACAAACTGAGTTTTACTAAACCCATGATTCCACTTCCTGCTTTCTGCCCACAGGGCCAACTTGGAGACCCCTTCGTGGCCCAGCACCCAGACCGTTGATCCTGGTAAATAAAGAGAAGTGTTGTATGTAACTTATTTATTCAAAAATGCAATAAAACACACTGGTAAAATCACCACACTGCAAAACCAACACAGCAAAACACAGTTCGTGGGACAGGGCCAGGAGGGCCCAACATTCAGTTGCTGCTACACGTCCCAGAAATAAAACTTAACACATATCCTGTGCTCGCTGAGGACTACCTGCTGCTGTTTGGTCTGATGTACCTTTTGTAACAGTCAGAAGACCATCTCCCCAATTGTTTGATGACCTCTACACGTACCCCTTCAGAGGATGCAGTTGTGGCTGCACCTATGCGGAAAGAGTGGGTGCTGAATTTTTTGCTTAGAGTTGAGATACCTGCCGAAAACAAGCAAGCGTGCAAGATATGTTCCACTTGGTATTTAGTAAGCGGTGACCCATCTGAATGTAAGAGGAGGTAACCCTCACTGGGAGGACGGATAGTCAGGTAGGCAGTCAGGAGGCTCACGGGGCAAAACTGGGGCGAGCCTAGGCTTTGTAACCAAAGTTCGATCCCCCTTCCCCTCTGATCAGTTTTAGATTGGCGCAGGGTGATCTTGAGCGTGTCCCCCAATACCAAAACATCCTGCCGGGACAATGCTACACCTGACGTGTCATTCTTGGATTTGGCAACCAGCTCAGAGATCCCAAAAGCACCAAAAAATGCTAAACTGAAAGCGGCTGCAAACAAGGCAGACTCGTGGGTGGAGGAAGTGACCTGAGGTAAACACAAGATCATTCTCTGGAGTGTTATAAAATAAATAGGAGATCTGTTGTCGGGTACTTTGGGTTCACCTCTAGCCCACCCTTTTAAAGCTGCTCTAATGACAAATGCCCTGGTAGGGTCCGCCTGTCCTTTCAACTTGGCCTTGTGACTAATGGCTGCTAGGTGGCCTGAAATCCAAGAATGGCTCTTTTGGTTATCTTTTGCCCACAGGATGAAGGCCTGGACTTTCAATTCTGCTGCCTCCCTAGAGTCTTCCCAAGGCCCAACAGTGGCACAAATGTTTTTAACACCAGCGTTGTATCTATTGTTAGTGTTCGGCGCCAGTGACATCTCCCCCAGGGCCCTCATCCCGTTCACTACTTCAGAAGGTACCAGAGGTGCGCTGGGAATGGGGTGGCTTCCTCTCTCGCTCTCGGCCAAGCTTCTCGGAACCGTTGCCAATGAAAACGAGAGAGAGCGTCAGCAGCGATGTTCTTGATACCCTGAATGTGACGCGCCCTGCATTCAACATTGTTATAAAGGCAAGTACACACCAGCTCGCGCAGCAGACATATGACCAGGGGGCAGCTAGCAG
Organism: Lissotriton helveticus; assembly: GCF_964261635.1. Taxonomy (NCBI): domain Eukaryota; kingdom Metazoa; phylum Chordata; class Amphibia; order Caudata; family Salamandridae; genus Lissotriton; species Lissotriton helveticus. The sequence continues at coordinate 195,158,522 of NC_136069.1, forward strand.
AGTGAGAGTTGATGGCCTGTACTACTGCTAAGTCGTCAGACCACAGCAGGACCCTTTTGGCGGACAGGATAGCAGTGTGGAAAATTAGTACGGTTTGGTAAACATTATCTGCGCCATCTTGCCTTTTCCCCTGATGCCACACTTTTTGTCGTGCGCACCCGCCATTTTAGGTACCTCGATCAGAGCCACCCTCTGCACGCCACTGGCCCCCAGCATAGCCCTTCGCCCTCCCAAAGCCCGCACGCTGACAACCCCCCCGCTCGCACATGCCTTGGGTCATAAACCCCTCTTCAGCGCAGCTCTGCCTCAGAACCCCATCCTGTTCCCAGCGCGACACCTCCCTTCATTCCTTTCATGGTCCCAGGCCCTTTGATACAAACCCCCTTTCCTGTGTGCCCGTTTGTCTTCCTCGCTCCCAGGCCGCCACCTAGCTCTGCGGATACTGTTTATTGCCCCCCGTACTATAGGAAGCTTCCCTCATTAAAGGACCCTCGAGTTGATCAAAGCCCCCACCCTATGAGATCCGATCAAACCTCCCACATTCCGTGAATCGGCTGAATGTCCAGCTGCGCGATAATCATCACCTGTTGTGACCGGGGTGGGGACTTCAACTGTAAATGTGTGTGGGAACGGGCCTGAAGGGGAGATTCAGAGGATGTCCTTTCATACTTCAAAGCATTTCAAGAATGTGTTACCTGCAATAAAGATCATGAAAATGTGTATAAGAGGCCAGGCCTCAGAGATGCGGTTAGAGCACCTCGTGACGATACTTGCTGTCCGAACTGATGTGTTCTCCTCCGGAGAGAATAAAACCCTTGTTTCCTGCCTTCCAGTCTCCAGCGCCTGCCTTTTCATTGATTAATATCTTGTGGGTTTAAGAGGCGACACCGCCGGGCAATACTTAAGGGTCTTTTATTCTGGTTGGTAGCCTGACCTTTTTACAATTGGCGTCCCAAACGTGGGGCCCATCAGTGACTCGTGGATCCAGTGGGAGAGGTCCTGACGACAGAGTGAACGACTGCAACGATCGGGAAGTGCACCTGTCCGATAGACCCTCGTCTGACAGCCGATCATCCGAACTTCACTGGTTCCGAACAGACCTCTCTCGAGTGATCTACGGTCCTGACTGGGAACCATCAGGAGTGCCGCGAGGATTACGAAGAAAAGAGGACGATCGGGCGCTGGATTCGGAAGACAAGAAACTGTCCATGCGGTCCGGGTAAGGTCGTGTAAACACGACGAATTGCGAAATGATTATTTGAATTGTTTAGAAAATACTAGTATTACTCTTTGTTAATTTATTTGGAGATCCACTGTCTGCAAACGGAGAAACAACAGGCTCTCTTTGCAAGCAGTGGAGGATAGGCCATACAGCCGTCGTGCCTATCTTTCTCCCCCACTGATTAATTATTTGAAACTGAACTATTGTTCGCAGACTGTTTTCTGGAGATTCTCTGTCTGCAAACAGGAAAGAGCCCCCCTCCCCCCTTTTTACAGATAGTGAAAGGGTAGGTAACGCAGACCTTTGCGGGCCTACCTATTCTCCCCACTGAATTGTTTTTTTTGACCGAACGTTGACTATTTGATATTGGTTCATGAGGTATTCACTGCCTGCAAACAACGTAGAATAGGAATATTCTGTCTAGTCTTTGCACGCAGTGATAAGATAGGCAGTGCTGACTTTTGTCCCGTTGTGCTCCGTCATGTCTGTCTTCTCCCCACTGATTGGTAGCCTGTTTAGCCCGGACCGCTTATTAGAGATGAACCATCCGGCTCCACTGGAAGGCACCCCTAATAAGGACATGTTCATGAAGCATGGATTGATCGCTATAGCCTATAACAAACTGTGGCATAAATATACGAAAAAGGATCGAGAAAGTCACCTTCTGGACATTCACTGCGCACTGCATTGCGCGTCTGCAGCTTATTGTCATCAGCGCTGCCCTTTCGGCGCGATCACGTGACCACTCGTGACACCCGCCATCTTGAGCAGGGAAGGGCTGCGCTCCAGTCGATCGAACGCTCCCTCCCTTCCCGCCCCTTCATGTACAAAAAGAAAGGTACTTCCCGTCCGCGCAGCGGGCGGGCGCAGCGGGCGCGCCGGCGGCGCGCCGGAGGCGCGCCAGAGGCAAGCCCGTCTGCGCCCGTCCGCGTCGGGACCGGGCCCAGGGCCACAAATCCTGCCAAAAATTTATCGGCAAGTATCATAACCTACTCCAGTCATGATCTAATTGCCTCATGTCCTCGTGACTCGTCCAAATGTCTAAAAAGGAACCTCTCAGATATTCACAAAGACACGACTATAGCCTGTCCTCACTGTCTCTACTCCATCCCCCTGCTTCCTCCCCTTCAATTCACGGGCACTCCTATCAACTATGATGCAGGTTATACTACTTCTATGGCTCTTATCAATGCACGTTCTCTTGGCAAGCACAGGCAGGAAATATTTGATCTTATTACTGACTATTCTCTTGATATTTTGTTCATCACGGAAACGTGGACAGATGAATCCTCACAGCCAGATCTGATCATCGCTGTGCCACCAGGATTTAAGGCCTACTGTCAGGATAGGCCCAAACAAAGAGGGGGTGGGCTGGCCATAATCGCCAGAGACACTTACCCTGTGAAAACAACCGTCATTCCTTCCACCGCCTGTGAGGCCATGCAATTCTCTATCAACATCTCCCCCTTATTCAACTTTAAGGGAATGTTAATATATCGGCCCCCGGGATCAAAAACTACTTTTCTGTCCAGCTTAAACTCCATAATGGAATCTGTAGCTACAGAAACCAGCCTCACAGTTCTCGGTGACCTGAATTTCCATTTGGATCTTGATCACCTAGCTGATTCCGTTGCCCTCATCTCTGACCTAGGCAATCTAGGATTAAAACAGCTTGTTAGGTCCCCCACTCACCAAGCGGGCCACATTCTGGACCCTATTTTTTCCAATTTAGAAGGACTCCAAATCACCAACATTCTGCCCATGCAGTGGACAGATCACTTTGCAATCTTTGCGAACATTGCTTCTCACAATGATTATTATAACAATTCCCAATCGGTCCCTAAACTACCGTTTAAAGATTGGAAAAATATAAATCTAGAAAATTTCAAGTCTACACTTATACTATCCTGTCCAGAGTTCGTTGCCGACCCCAATATAGCTCTCCAGCAATTATATGACTGGATTGGTCAGGCATCCCACCAATCAGCCCCTTCCAAGGAACACTCTAGCAACCGACTTAAACCCTCCGCTCCTTGGTACGATGACAAACTTAGGACACAAAAACAGATAAACCGCAGCAAGGAGAGAATCTGGAGGAAAGACTATGATGCTGTCAGTAAGTCTGCCTATAGGGAAGCTGTTGCCCTATATAAAAATATGATAGCGCAAGCTAAAAGAGAATACTATACTGACCAAATCGAGCAGGCCAGGAACTCTAGTAAACAACTATTCTCTATTACCAAAGCTTTATCAGGAAATTCCCCTGACCTCACGCCTCCCCCGTCACAATCTCTGTGTGACGCTCTTGCATCTTTTTTCTACACCAAAGTAGACGACATCTACCAAGCATTCTCTTCCAAATCACCTCCGGTCGCCACATCTTCCGTTATCCCCTCTTCAGTTAATGTCTTTCCGTGTTTTCAACCAGTTACCCAGGAGCAAATAAAAAACACACTACTGACCATTAAATCAGGTTCACTCCTCGACCCTTGCCCCTTATCTGTCCTCAGACCAGCTTTAGAAGTCATCCTGCCAGCTCTCACACAGGTCTGTAACCTGATACTGCGGTCAGGCCAATACCCTAAGTCGCTCAAAAATACGCTACTAAAGCCTTTGCTAAAAAAACCTTCGCTCGATAAAAATGAGCTGAAAAACTACCGACCTATTGCCAGCTTACCGTTCATTGCTAAGACCATTGAAAAGATCATGAACACCCAGATCTCTGAGTTCATCGAGGTTCACCAGCTCCTGGACGATACACAGTTTGGGTTTCGAAAATTTCACGGGACCGAGACCGCCTTGATTAAAGCCGCGGATGACATCAGGGAGATTAGGGACCAAGGTGGCACTGCCATATTGGTGCTGCTAGATCTATCAGCGGCTTTTGACACGGTCGACCACAACATCTTGGTCGACCGTGTCCAAGGATTTGGCATTTGTCACTCTGCCAAAAACTTAATAGCCTCCTTTCTTGCCAATAGAACGCAGGCGGTCATCCTAGGACCATTTCAATCAGCACAACTCTCCGCCCCCTGTGGTGTCCCTCAAGGCTCATCCCTTAGTCCGACACTTTTTAACATCTATGTGTCGGACCTAGCTAAGACCATCAAAGCTCATGGGATGAGCCTTACCTCGTACGCCGACGACACCCAACTAGTGTTGGCGATCAAGGGTGACGGAGAGCAAGTAGCTGAAAAATTTAAGAAAGGGCTCCTAGACATAGGAGACTGGATGGAATCCAACTGTTTAAAGCTAAACTCAGAGAAAACTGAGGTGCTTATCTTCGGTCCACTGTCTCCAGCCTGGTCCACCAGTTGGTGGCCAGAAACCTTTGGTACCCCTCCCACACCGACCTCGAAGGTCAGGAATCTGGGGATTATCTTCGACGATGGACTGAATTTCATGGATCATGCCAATAAGACAGCATCCACAGCGCACCTAAAACTAAAAATGATTCGCAAAATTCGTCCTTTTCTACCCGATTCTGCGATAAAGACACTGGTCTCGGCTCTTGTCCTCTCATCCCTGGATTACTGTAACGGCTTATTTCTCAATGCGCAATCTCGAGTCACCACAAAACTTCAAACTATACAGAATGCAGCAGCCCGTCTCATTACCGGCAAAACAAAGTTCGAACCTATTGCCCAAAATATAAAAGACCTTCACTGGCTGACTGTACAAAAAAGGATCCACTTCAAGGCTCTCTGTATAGTTTTTAAATCAGTTAATAATCGAGGACCACATTTTTTGAGAGACAAACTTCAATTTTACAAACCGACAAGAGCTTTACGCTCAGCCACTCTTAATCAACTGTCTGTCCCACGCACCAAAACAGTGTCCTGGGGAGACCGTCGCTTTCTGGTGGCGGCCCCCAGACTTTGGAACGCCTTGCCTCTCAACATCAGACGAAGTGCTACGCTGTTTCAGTTTCGTAAACTCTTGAAAACCTGGCTGTTCTCTCATTAACCATGTTCAGCTGTCATTCTGTTTACTCTGCTCTCCCACTTTTTCAATAATGGTTTTTAGCGCCTTGACGCCTAAGGGTATAAGTAGCGCTATACAAGTGTCAAAAATAAATAAATAAATAAATAAATAAATAAGTGGCCACTGATAGGATCCTTTGATGATGACAAAATAAACGCGCTAGAAGCAGCCCTTGTAGTAATAAGACAACGCCTATTATGCTCGACAGTCTCGGTATGTGGCGCAAAGAAGCAACGCAACGAAAGAAAAGAGACGAAGTCAGAGTAGGTAAAGGAATATATCGACAGGACAACCCCAAGACACAACGACCCGAAAGTAATCCCCCGACACTACGCACAGGACGACCAGACTTAGGGCAAAACCAATGTGCTTTTTGTAAATGTTCCGGGCACTGGAAAGCCCAATGCCCGACTCTACTGAACGAGGGTAGGAGCAGAGGGCCGACAGGAATAACAGGCCGGCAGAAAGGGAAAAGGCGCGAGAAAAAGATGAATCAGACTGACATGGACAGGCCAGATAGAACCACCACGTTTGATTATGCCCGATGGCACAGATTTCGCCAGACCGATTTCAGCGACATGTTCGAGTCCTCATAGATCGAACAACGCTAAGACAAGAAACCCAGTCTAGCTCTAAGTTACCCGGTGACGAACCCCGTACTACCGCTACTGTTCCCTAACACAAAAAAAGGCCACCCTTTTCGGATAACTTACAGAAACAATACACAGAGTAGTCTCGGACAGATTAGTATACATTCCATTAATGAACTCAAACTTCGAGTACAATGGGACTGATTACTCTCTGTTGCTCCCCCACTCTGTGAAAGAAAGCAATTACAGGCCTGCATAGACAACCCCTGTTAGACGGGGACCTGGAGGGTCGGCCGAGCACAAGGGAGAGGCCTCCAGTGAGGACCGTCTCCAGCGATCGCACAGACAGGTAACTTCCCCCCCACAGATGGACACCACACGAAGATCAGGGTAACACCTTTTATAGGCAATTCTTTGAGTAGGGTGGTACGATACAAGGCGATCAGGACACGATGATCCTCTCAATTCTAGTCTCTAGTAGGGGAAGGGGGTAGCGGGACAGTCTTGGTACCCACAGGTACTGAGGTGTAATGGTGGTAGCTCACAATCCTCGAGCTCGGTGTGCGGAGGAGTCAGATCGCGGCAGCGCCAGCAGGTCCCGAAGAGGTCGTAGGTGGCAACTGGCCGCGGCAGCGCCAGCAGGTCCCAACGAGGATGAAGGTTACGACGGGCCGCGGCAGCGCCAGCAGGTCCCACGAGGATGAAGGTTGCAGAGGGCCGCGGCAGCGCCAGCAGGTCCCGAAGAGGTCGTAGGTGGCAACGGGCCGCGGCAGCGCCAGCAGGTCCCAACGAGGATGAAGGTTGCAGAGGGCCGCGGCAGCGCCAGCAGGCAGGACAATAGTTCACAAGGCAGGGCTGTGGCAGCGCCAGCAGTCCGTCAAGGATGAGTTTGTCGCGGTGTCTCTCGACTCCAGGATACAACTGCCTTCCTGTCCTGGGGCTGCCTCAGTTATAGGTCTGGCGCCCTTTGATGTCCGGACCCTCGCTCTTGGAGGTCGGGAGGTCTGGGATGAGGGAGTCCAGACACCCAGCAGGGGGGTGGAGCCAGCGCCCGAGGAGGCTGGGGGTGATCGGCACCTGGCGGGGGAGAACCATCGACACTTCTTACTCCCATTGACCTGCCAAGTGGTCCGTTCACCTCCTGGGTGGATGGTGGTGCCGGGATGTCGGGGCCTGGCCAGGCCCAGGGTCGGGGTCGGGCTGAGGCCGCGCGGCCGCGTGGTGCCGTGTCCAAGATGGCGGCTGGGCCGGGCAATGGTGCTGACGGTGGCCCGGGCCCGGGACACAGGGACATCCGGGAGCAGGCGTCCCATGGGGGACGGGTTGCGGGTTTGTTCTGTGGGTAGTACCTGGAAGGCCGGGACCCGGGCCCCGTCCTGCGGGGAGGGAGCGAGCCCTTCATGGGGCCTGTCCAACATGCGTCCCCCCCAGCTGAAGGCGGGGAGAGTCACCCATCTTCTTGGGGACTTTCCTCGTCGAGGCGGAAAAAGCGGGACAGGCCGTCCGCGTTGGCGTGGTCTTGACCAGGGCGATGCTCCACAGTGAAGTCCATCCCTTGCAGGGAGATGGACCATCGCAATAGTTTGGGGTTCTCCCCCGCATCTGCATGAGCCATTGCAGGGGCCGATGATCTGTCTGTACCCGGAAATGGGTTCCGAAGAGGTACGGCCGGAGCTTCTTGAGGGCCCATACCACTGCGAAGGCCTCTCGCTCAATGGTGCTCCAGCGCTGTTCTCGGGGCAGTAGGCGTCTGCTGATGAAGGCCACTGGTTGGTCCACTCCTTCGGGGTTCAGTTGGGAGAGGACGGCCCCAATACCATGGTCGGAGGCATCGGTCTGCACGATGAACTCGAGGCTGTAGTCGGGGGCCTGGAGCACAGGAGCGGTGCACATGGCGGCCTTCAGCGTCTCGAAGGCCGCTTGACAGTCGGGAGTCCAGTTGACCCTTTTTGGGTGGTTCTTAGACGTGAGTTCCGTGAGGGGCCCCACAATGCTGCCATAGTCCCTTACAAACCGCCGGTAGTATCCGGTGAGCCCCAGGAAGGCTCGGACCTCGGTTTGTGTTTCGGGGGGTTGCCAGGACTGAATGGCAGCTACCTTGAGTTGGAGGGGGGCCACCAGACCGCTCCCCACTTGGTGTCCGAGGTAGGTCACGGACCCCTGGCCGATTTGGCACTTGCTGGCCTTTATGGTGAGGCCGGCCTGTTGGAGGGCCTGCAGGACCTCTCTGAGGTGGTGGAGGTGGTCTGTCCAGTGGCGGCTGTATACCGCGATGTCGTCCAGGTAGGCGGCGCTGAATTCTTCGAGGCCCGCCAATACCTGGTTCACCAGTCTTTGAAAAGTGGCTGGAGCGTTCTTCATGCCGAAGGGCATCACTCTGAAATGGTAGTGCCCATCCGGGGTGGAGAAAGCGGAACGTTCTTGGGCCCTGGGGGTGAGGCCGATCTGCCAGTAGCCCGCTGTCAGGTCGAAGATGCTTAGGTAGCGGGCTGCCCCCATGCGGTCGACTAGTTCATCTGCTCGGGGGATAGGGTGAGCGTCGGTTCGGGTGACCGCGTTCAGACCCCGATAGTCGATGCAGAATCGGAGCTCCGGTGTAGTGCCCGGGGCCGCGGCCTTGGGGACCAGGACGACCGGGCTGGCCCAGGGACTGTCCGAAGGTTCGATGACCCCGAGGGCGAGCATCTTGGAGACTTCTTCTTGGATGCATGTACGTACCCGATCCGGTACTCGGTACGCCCGGTGTCGAACAGGAGGACTGTCCCCCGTGTCCACGTCGTGCAGGCACCAGGAGGTGACTCCGGGTGCGAGGGAGAACAGGTTTGCGAACGGCAGCAGGAGGGCCCGGCAATCTTGACGCTGCTCTGGGGTCAGGGCCTCGGAGAGTCGGACCCCGTCCACCGAACCATCTCTTTCCCGGGTCCTCAGTAGGTCAGGGAGGGGCTCGGAGTCTCCTTCTGTGCCACTGTCGGTAGCCATCAGCAGGCTGAGCTCTGAGCGCACGAAGTGGGGTTTGAGTCTGTTGGCGTGGAGGACCCGGAGGGGGTTCCGGGGGGACTCCAGGTCGATGAGATAGGTGACGGGACTCTTGCGCTCGATCACCTTGAAGGGCCCCGTCCATTTGTCCTGCAAGGCACACGGTTCGATGGGGGACATCACCCATACCTGCTGACCCGGTTCAAACTCGATGGAGGAGGCATGTTGGTCGTACCACTTCTTCATGTCCTCTTGACTGGCCTCCAGATTGGCTTTAGCGATCTCCCTGAATTTCCGGGTCTGATTGCGGAGGGTCAGGAGGTATTTGTAGACGTCTGGAGGGGTTTTTAGGGGGGCCATTTCCCATTCCTCCTTCACTAGGCTGAGAGGCCCGCGAACGGGGTGTCCGTACAGGAGTTCGAAGGGGCTGAAGCCGAGGGACTTCTGGGGGACTTCTCGGTAGGCGAAGAGGAGGCACGGTAGTAGCACGTCCCACTGGCGGCGTAGGGGTTCTTCCAGCCCCATAATCATCCCCTTGAGAGTGCGGTTGAACCGCTCGACCAGTCCGTTCCCCTGGGGGTGATAGGGTGTTGTGAATCGGTAAGTGACCCCGCACTGCTGCCAGAGGGATTTCATATACTTTGAAATAAAGTTCGTACCCCTGTCGCTGACGACTTCCCGGGGGAAGCCCACTCGAGAGAAGATCCCCATTAAGGCTCGACCCACTACCGGGGCTGTTATAGTACGAAGGGGGACCGCCTCAGGATAGCGGGTAGCGTGGTCCACCAGGACCAGGATGAAGCGATGCCCCTGTGCTGTTCGGGGGTCCAGGGGCCCCACAATGTCTATTCCCACCCTTTCGAACGGGGTGGTCACCACGGGGAAGGGTTGCAGGGGTGCCTTGAGTTTGCGGCCGCTCTTCCCGCTGGCCTGGCAGGTCGGGCAGGACCGGCAGTGGTTGGAGACGTCATTTCTCATTTTGGGCCAAAAAGTCACCAGGCGGTGGTAGGTCTTGTCTTGCCCCAGGTGCCCAGCCAGGGGGACATCATGGGCCAGGTTCAACAGGAAGTCTCTGAAGTGGAGGGGCACCACCAGCACTCGCCCGGCCCCCAGTTCTGCGATTCTCTGCTCGCTGTACAAGAGATCATTGTCCCAATAAACCCAGTGGGCCCCGGTGGTGTCTCCTTGGCCCTGGGCGAGCGCTTGCTGTCGCAATCCCTCGAGGGAGGGGCAGGTCTTTTGCTCCTGCCGGAATTGTTCTTGGGTGGGCCCCCCTTCTTGTCGCCACTGAGCCAGGTCGGGAAGCTCGGGGGGCTGTGTGGACCCCTCTGTGGTGGGGTCTGGGTGGTCGGTCTGGAGGAAGCCCTCTTCTGGAGCGATCAAGGGCGGAGGTGCTGCCCAGTCGGGTTCTTCGGGCCCAGGGATGGTGCGGGTGGTCACGCACGCCCAGTCCGGGAGACCCAACATCCCCAGATGCTCTCTTCTTTCAACAGCTGCCCACGGGGAGCTCTCAAGATCGTTCCCCAGGAGGCAGTCCACGGGGGCATCGTCGCGGACAGTTACTTTCAGCATGCCGGACACCCCTCCCCATTCGAAGGGGACGCAGGCCATCCGACACAGGCTCTCCGAATTATCTGCCGATCGGACGGGGCAAAGCACGTTTGGCAGGATTTGTTCTGGGGTTACCAGGTGACAACGGACGGCCGTCACACTGGCCCCGGTGTCGCGCAGGGCCTCGGCCTTGCGCCCATTTATGCTCACCCATTGGCTGTACTTCCGAGTGTTGGCGGGCAGGGGGGTCCGCGGGACCATGTCTCTTCCTCCTAGGCATGCCAGGGTCATGGCGGCGGGTTCCCACTCGAACTGCTCCGACTCGTAGGCCTCAGAGTCTTCGGAGACTTGTTCTTCTCCTAGGGCGGCGGCCGCCACCTGGCGGCGCCCGGGAACCTGGTTCTTCGGGCAGGTCGGGTCACTGGCATAGTGGCCGACTCGCTGGCATCGATGACACGTCACGTTGGCTCGGAACCCCGGGCGCATCGGGGGGTTTCCCCGGCCCGCTGGGGGCGGGGTGGCGTTAGCGGGAGCGGCTGGGACCGCGTCTCTGCCCCGGCCCTGTCCTCCACCTCCTCCCCGGGGGCGATGATGACCTTGGTTGGTTCTGTTCTGCTCGTTCGGCCCACTCCGGGCCACTCGGGTGCTCTCCCACCGGTCAGCCTCGGTGGCGTGCTGCCGTGGGTCAGTCAATTTACTGTCGAGGAGGTGCTGCCTGAGCTCGACGAAGCAGTTGTTGGAGAGGTGCTCCCACACAATGAGATTGAAGAGTTGTTCGTAAGTGGTTACATTGTTACCCTTGATCCATCCCTCGAAGGCCCGGCTGAAATAGTTCACGTATTCCAACCACGTTGTACCTGGGATCCGGGTGCAGTTGCGGAACCTCTGGCGGTACATTTCGGGCGTAAGCCCATATCGACTGAGGAGGGCGGCCTTCATGTGGTCATAGGACGTCATTTGATGGTCCGGAAGCTGCAGCAGGGCATCACGGCCCTCATTGACGAATCTCCCCCATAGACCGGCTCCCCAGTCACTTCGAGCGACCCGGTGGGCAGTCATGGCGATCTCATAGGCCTTGAACCACTGCTGTATGTCGTCGTTTCGGTGATATTCTCGGACCACATCCTTGGGGATGTGGACCTTCTGCTCGGTAGTACCCGGGGAGCGCGGTGGCTCGGGCACCCCTAGGTTTTTGTTCAGTTTGCGCATTTCTATCTCCGCTAGTTTGCACTCGTGCTCGTATGCCAGTCTTTTTTCTTCGAGATCCCTCTGTCTCTGTTTTTCCTCTCGCTCTTCTCTGAGCCGTAAGTGTTCTAAGTTTATTTTTTGTTCCGCCAGCTTCAATTCTCCGTCTAATTTGAGTCGTGCCAAGTCTAACTCGTGTAATCTATTTTTTTCCCGCTCCTGGATCTCTTCTCGGGAGGGGCCTGTTCTCCGTCCTTCCGTCAGGGTGGTGTTGACTTCCGGGGCTACGGGGTCCCGGGGGGTTGCGGTATTAGTCGTTTTCCAGGCCTCTAGGGCGTTTTTGAAGTCTTCTTTTGTGCTTAGCCCGGTGGTAGCAATGCCTAAGTCCATGCAAAATTGTTTGAGCTCTCGGTGGTTGTATTCTTCCAGCCTTTCCATCTGGAACTTCTCTGCCGATCCGCTCTCTTTGGTCGTCATTGTGGTTTTAGTCGTAGGGTGAGTTACTGTCTGTACGGTACGCGTTGGTTCGGATCGCGCCGCTGGCCACCAATGTTAGACGGGGACCTGGAGGGTCGGCCGAGCACAAGGGAGAGGCCTCCAGTGAGGACAGTCTCCAGCGATCGCACAGACAGGTAACTTCCCCCCCACAGATGGACACCACACGAAGATCAGGGTAACACCTTTTATAGGCAATTCTTTGAGTAGGGTGGTACGATACAAGGCGATCAGGACACGATGATCCTCTCAATTCTAGTCTCTAGTAGGGGAAGGGGGTAGCGGGACAGTCTTGGTACCCACAGGTACTGAGGTGTAATGGTGGTAGCTCACAATCCTCGAGCTCGGTGTGCGGAGGAGTCAGACCGCGGCAGCGCCAGCAGGTCCCGAAGAGGTCGTAGGTGGCAACGGGCCGCGGCAGCGCCAGCAGGTCCCAACGAGGATGAAGGTTACGACGGGCCGCGGCAGCGCCAGCAGGTCCCACGAGGATGAAGGTTGCAGAGGGCCGCGGCAGCGCCAGCAGGTCCCGAAGAGGTCGTAGGTGGCAACGGGCCGCGGCAGCGCCAGCAGGTCCCAACGAGGATGAAGGTTGCAGAGGGCCGCGGCAGCGCCAGCAGGCAGGACAATAGTTCACAAGGCAGGGCTGTGGCAGCGCCAGCAGTCCGTCAAGGATGAGTTCGTCGCGGTGTCTCTCGACTCCAGGATACAACTGCCTTCCTGTCCTGGGGCTGCCTCAGTTATAGGTCTGGCGCCCTTTGATGTCCGGACCCTCGCTCTTGGAGGTCGGGAGGTCTGGGATGAGGGAGTCCAGACACCCAGCAGGGGGGTGGAGCCAGCGCCCGAGGAGGCTGGGGGTGATCGGCACCTGGCGGGGGAGAACCATCGACACTTCTTACTCCCATTGACCTGCCAAGTGGTCCGTTCACCTCCTGGGTGGATGGTGGTGCCGGGATGTCGGGGCCTGGCCAGGCCCAGGGTCGGGGTCGGGCTGAGGCCGCGCGGCCGCGTGGTGCCGTGTCCAAGATGGCGGCTGGGCCGGGCAATGGTGCTGACGGTGGCCCGGGCCCGGGACACAGGGACATCCGGGAGCAGGCGTCCCATGGGGGACGGGTTGCGGGTTTGTTCTGTGGGTAGTACCTGGAAGGCCGGGACCCGGGCCCCGTCCTGCGGGGAGGGAGCGAGCCCTTCATGGGGCCTGTCCAACAACCCCCCATTACCCAGACATGCCTGTCCAAACAAAATACCTACCCCCACTCCGGCAGTTCCCGAAATGCAGCAGGTCACCAGTCACGCCCATCCGGAAGGTGAAACACACAGCACGTGTGGGGCGGGGCCTGCTGACAGCCATCGATCGAATCGCCAGTGGGATGTCCAGGAGGCACCACGGGCCCGGCATGAAATGGCTGTCCCATCCTCTTCTTCGCAGAGTGGGCTGGGAGGGAGAGGCGACGCGGACGGGCCTTTCCCACCTCCTCGGATAGGAGGTTTCCCAGCCCCAGTCCGGCCATCACAAATACCTCCGCTGAAATTGGTCCAGGTTGGGCTGGGAGGGAGAGGCGACGCGAACGGGCCTTTCCCACCTCCCTGGATAGGAGGTTTCCCAGCCCCCGGCCCGGCACTGAAGTCCTCCAGCCAGGCGGCGCCCATACTTGCGCAGCACCGAACATGCAACGGCGGCGCCCATATTTGCGCAGCACCGAACATGCAACGGCGGCGCCCATATTTCCGCAGCACAGGACATACGCCCCAGGTGGCCATACTTCCGCAGCACAGGACATGCGCCGCAGGTGGTCATACTTCCGCAGCACTGGACATGGGACTTGTGGAGCACGGGATGTGGAGTGGCCATCATGTATGTCCGTGAGAAGGGGCGGCGTGGGGTGCACTGGGAGAGGGAGGCGGCGCGAACGAGTCTCCCTCGCCCCCCCAGGTGGGGGCGCCACAGCTGCACCCTAGCCGAATGTCCTGCTCCCACGACACGAAGTTCCATTTTTTCACCCCAAAAGGTCTCTTCCACTCTCGCAGACTCGACGAAGGGCGGCTGCTGCAGGGCCTCAAAATGGCGTCTGGGCCCCCCTGGAAGGCGGGTCTAGGCCGCTAGAGTAACTTTGACCAGCAATGTAACTCGGACGCTTGCCCACCGGGGCACGAGCCCCCACCTCCGACAGCATCCCCACAGCCTTGAAGATTCTACAAAAAGTCCCGGGAGCCCTCGGCCCCTGCCGGCTTCCAGTGAGGAACAACTGCCTTGGTCGCTAACGAAATAACCACGACATAGCCACCCCTTCTGTTAGCATGAATTTTTGAACTGCCGAAAAGGACTCTGGTCCAACCGCCGGTTGTAGGAAACATTTTTCCCTGATGCTACTTCCGGACTAACCCGGCCCCGCCCAAAATGGCGGCGGTATCAATGAGAACTTACGAACACCTCGTGGTGTTTTTAGCTAAAAAGACTCGATGTTCTGAGATATATATATATATATATATATGATCCTTTGTACACTTGACGAAAACGAGGGAGGGTTCACTCGACGAACATGTAAAAGGACCCCGTGAAAAATGTTGTTTTCAATGTACGATTTATTATGATATTATTGTAGCCGATACATCACCTCGCTGGTGACACACGCCCACGGTATGCATATAGGAAATTTGATTACAACTAGCCTGACTGTGCTTCCAATTATGAAATGAATGCTCCTTGATCCCCCACCTATTGATACACCTTTTTAGTTTCCTGCAAATGACTAAATAAACCCTTTTTAATGTTTTTAATGCTGCAAAATACCCCCCCTTACTGTACGTGCTTCAGCCGTCGCCATGTCCGGCCAAATACGATTACACTCTCATATCTACATGCTGAACGATTGTGCAAATAAAGGTTTTCCAAACTATGAACAGGTATTGCATGCTTTTTTTTAAAATGTGGGATCAGCGGGAGAGTTTTTCTGTGCACCCTGCTTTGTTCTCTTTTTAAGGTTATTAGAAGATGGTTGCTCAGCCTCAGATGGAGGATCGAATCTAAGACACGATACTCTGCCTCCAAGTATGCGACTGGCTCAGGAACTAACGCATGGAGAAGGACCTCGACTTCTGAGGATGGGTAAAGCGAAGCGGTGTAAATGATAGAATGTTGAGGATGGGTAAAGTGAAACTGTGTAAATGATAGAATGTTATAAAGGTACGGCACTCAAAGGTACTAGGGAACAGAGTTGGCCGAAGAGCTGATATGCCTTAGAACATCACAGCGTTGGAAAAGACTTAAGGACCCCGATAGCTAGATACATCTACAAACTAGATACCTCGCACTAAGCGCCTCTGATTTTTTAACGTTTCCCTATACACGGCCTATAAGGACACACTCCCCCCCCCCCCTGGCTTCAGAAACCAAGACCCCAGGGATTCTACCCCGAGGAGATAAGACGAGTATGAGGTAAGTAAAGGACTTTCGTGCCCATGCATTTGATATGCTCGAATGTTGTCCCCCTCCCTTCCCCTCTTTTCCTCCCTCTACAGGTTACATTGGAATCACGACCAAGGTATGGTGAAGATCTGAAGCCTCGCCATGTCTGATACATGAAGCGGACTAACGCTGCAAGGTGGCACCTAAGCACACCCACAAACTGCTCTTGTAACGAAAGAGCCAATAAGTTGTATGATATGACGAAACACGGTCACCCCTAATCCGTGTTGCGTGAATGGGCACGTGTCACATATGTCTGAAACTATGAGAAAATGTTTTTGTGCGACTGAGGCGCTGACTTGACTGGTCAAAGGACCGAGAGTGCGAGAAGTGCGATACAATGGTGTCTTTTACTCAATGCATGTCCCCTGTACCCGGCCTAATGCTCGTCCGTCCCAAACTGCATGCTTTCGAAATCCTAACACAGGCTCGTAATGTCTCATGTTGTGTAATGCGCTGAATAGCCTATCTTAATACACGGCCACTCCCCATGTCGCACGTGTACTATTTAGCCTATTGTTGCACATCTCTCTCTCTCTCTCTCTCTCTCTCTCTCTTTCTCTCTCTCTCTCTCTCTCTCTCCTCCACACTCTCACTCTTCCGAACGACCAGCACCTAATTGGCAAACCGCCACCCCTGGTGCACCACCCAATTGGCTCCAAATACCGCAAGTATTTGCACAAAATTTGTCCTAAATAAAATCACCCTGACGCCGTGTCACTACCTCTCCTTTCTGCTAAAAAAATTGATGAAACCTAGAATTGGCCAAAAGGGAAAGGACAGGTAAGACGACTGAGGTTCCCTAATCTGACCCGTAATAAGGGAACTACGTGTCAGTGGCTTCTATGATAAAAAAATGCCTCAGATAACGCGACCTTCCCCGTCCCGAATTGTCGCAATACCCAAACAGTAAAGGTGATCGAAACATCCCCATCTTCCCAGAACGCCCCCAGTTTTGTATCAGCTGCCCCGGACGAGAGTTTTAAAACTGTCCCTCACCCCCGGTTGTAAGAGATGGGTCGACTTACGACTAACACAGACCAGCCGTTGTTCCGAGAAATGATTTGTTGATAAGCAAGCTACAGAGTTTAGAATTCGAGAAATGTCACTGAACGCTTACCAACTGAACTGTGGCCTTCTGCTAGATAACGCCCTCATGACACAAAGCAAGACGATAGTCCCTCACCACAGTTTGCTACGTCCTTAGTTGTTTTCCATAAGACCCCGGTTTTCAATGAAGTAGTCAGGTTGTAAGAGGCTATGTAGGAATTAGAATTATGTTTGCAAAGTTAGGATTAGACCGAAATGAAGAAATTGTTGCAATAAACCCTGTTGAAAGAAAATGTTTAGCTGAAAGGTAGGATGCATTGATAGAATCGAAAATTGTTTAGCCTATGTTCGTCCCTCAGAAAGATACCTATCAGACCATGGTGATAGCACGTTGCACTTTTTCGTAAAATATAAAGCCCTGGAGGACGGTATAGCTTCGTAAGGCTCGTATTAGGGAAGTGGGTCTCTGCCAGAAGAACTGACGTAACTGTAATAAACAAAATGCAATGAATAGGTACCAGATCTCGTACCACGACAATGAATGTAACACCAACAAACACCAAAGAAATAGTTACGAAGGAAAGTTATAGTAAATCCAGCAAGCCCATCATCAATTATTTATATGTTGGTTGTGAACCCCAATGTAACGGATGTTTCTCATTTGCTTGGAGCTGGGAGAGAAATAGACTTATGTGATTACCTTCCTCTGCCAATTCTCTAAAGACTGTCTTTTCAAACTCATTTAAGGGTACCACTGTCGGAGGAGAGAGAGACCGGATGTGGGAGCACACGGCCTGACTTCAGATCGTGGAACATCTGCGACATTGGCCAAGGCGAGACCGCAACAGTAAGGAGTCGCAGGACGAGGCACTGTTTCCGACAAAATGAGAGGAAAGGGCTGACCTGATGCCCCTGCTCGATGTTCAACGTGTGCCGAAAAGTCCCCGCTCTCTGAACTCGGTCATGAGCCCGCCTACCTGAAGTTTTCCGTCCCCCTGGTCTGTTCCCGATCTGGCCCTGCTCCATCCCCCTTTTTCTCCGACCTATCCTAAGGACTACTCACACACACACTTCTTCCACCTGAACTTTTTGACAATCGACTCAAAAGGACACAGGGCGAAAAGGACCTTTTTGACCAGAAAAGCGAGGAAAAGGTCATGCCCTGCAACGCGGGACCTAGAATAGAGCTGGACCCATAGCTCCACCGCCGGTGCTCCACAGTGCCAACAGAAGACGACAAAGAATGCTGAGAACTCACTAATAATGGTCCATGGCAATAGGACTTCCCCTTCGAACAATGACACCCTTGATTATCGTTTTTACTACGTCTCATTTCTCTCCCAGCCACCGTTGTATTGATTATGCTCCAACCAAATATGAACAGAACTTACATATGTAATAACCTATCAGTTCACATTCCGAATGACTATAAGTATCTATGAAATGTACTCAATGCTCTCACTACAGAATCGTTTTTGTCCGATATTGCATTACTATGACTTTCCTGCAAACGAGTTTATCGATAGACCCGCCTCCTAAGACGAAAGATTTTAAATGTAATGTTTATAGCTCCTTCACCTGGGTTCCTACTTCTTTACTTATGACCACCACAGTAGACATGGATAGGAAATAGGCCAGCAAGATGTCTTGGATATGTTAAAGGGAGGACTGTGGAAAATTAGTACGGTTTGGTAAACATTATCTGCGCCATCTTGCCTTTTCCCCTGATGCCACACTTTTTGTCGTGCGCACCCGCCATTTTAGGTACCTCGATCAGAGCCACCCTCTGCACGCCACTGGCCCCCAGCATAGCCCTTCGCCCTCCCAAAGCCCGCACGCTGACAACCCCCCCGCTCGCACATGCCTTGGGTCATAAACCCCTCTTCAGCGCAGCTCTGCCTCAGAACCCCATCCTGTTCCCAGCGCGACACCTCCCTTCATTCCTTTCATGGTCCCAGGCCCTTTGATACAAACCCCCTTTCCTGTGTGCCCGTTTGTCTTCCTCGCTCCCAGGCCGCCACCTAGCTCTGCGGATACTGTTTATTGCCCCCCCCGTACAGTAGGAAGCTTCCCTCATTAAAGGACCCTCGAGTTGATCAAAGCCCCCACCCTATGAGATCCGATCAAACCTCCCACATTCCGTGAATCGGCAGAATGTCCAGCTGCGCGATAATCATCACCTGTTGTGACCGGGGTGGGGACTTCAACTGTAAATGTGTGTGGGAACGGGCCTGAAGGGGAGATTCAGAGGATGTCCTTTCATACTTCAAAGCATTTCAAGAATGTGTTACCTGCAATAAAGATCATGAAAATGTGTATAAGAGGCCAGGCCTCAGAGATGCGGTTAGAGCACCTCGTGACGATACTTGCTGTCCGAACTGATGTGTTCTCCTCCGGAGAGAATAAAACCCTTGTTTCCTGCCTTCCAGTCTCCAGCGCCTGCCTCTTCATTGATTAATATCTTGTGGGTTTAAGAGGCGACACCGCCGGGCAATACTTAAGGGTCTTTTATTCTGGTTGGTAGCCTGACCTTTTTACAGCAGGCCATAAGTGGAAGGCCACCACGATTGGGAAGAGCTCAAGAACTGTGATCTTAGAGGTAACCTTTTTCTTAATCCAGGCGTTGGGCCATTTCTCAGCGCACCATTCCCTGTCTAAGATGGCCCCAAAGCCGTGCCTGCCTGAGGAGTCTGTGTACAGGGCAAGGTCAGGGCTACCCGCCCAGGGGGCCCTCCAAATCACTGCCCCATTGAAATTGCGCAAGAACTCATCCCACATGGCCAGATCTTGTTGTATACCTTTGCTCAGTTTCATCATGTGGTGTTTCTTAGTAATGTTGGCAGTGGCACTTGCTGGTCTCCTGGCGAAGACCCTACCTGCTGGGATGATTCTGGCAGCAAAATTGAGCAGGCCTAGGAGGCCCTGGATGCACCCCAAGGAGGCTTTGTCCAGCCCTACCAGCGCTTGAATCTTGTTGGCCAGATCGTGCACCTTCTCCTCTGGTAATCTGGACTCCCCTGCCACCGTGTCAATCTCTATTCCCAGGAAAGTCAGGATTTGAGCTGGCCCCACTGTCTTACCAGGGGCAAGGGGGACCCCCAGGTGGTCTGTAAGGAGAACAAAATCTGCCAGGGCCTGTGAGCACAGCTGTGTCCCGTCCCTCCCGATAAACAAAAAGTCATCCAAGTAATGAGTCACCCCCTCTACACCGTATGTGTCTTGGAGCGCCCATTGCAGGAAACAACTGAAAGCTTCGAAGTACGCACAGGACACAGTGCAACCCATGGGCATGCATTTGTCAAAGTAAAACATGCCGTCGAGCTTGAAACCTAGCAGGTGGTAGCTGCTCGGGTGGACTGGTAGTAACCTAAAAGCTGATTCAATGTCTGCTTTGGCTAACCAGGCCCCTCTGCCGCTCTCCTGACTAGATCCAATGCTACATCCAGCGTGGCATAAGACACAGAGCATGCTCCCACTTCTAGCCCGCCGTTGACCGAAGTCCCTTTAGGGTAGGAAAGGTGGAGGATAAGTCTAAAGGCACCTGGTTCTTTTTTGGGCACGACCCCCAGGGGGGATACAACAAAATTCTCTAGAGGGGGGTGCAGGAAAGGGCCACCTATCCTGTTCAGCGATCTCTCTTTTTCGCCCTCACCACTTCTGGTTGTTCCTTGGCAGACCTTTGCTTTCTGTCTTTTTCTGCCGACCCTCCTCGGCCGATAGTCTTTGTTTGGTCGTTTCCTTTGATTTTGGTAAGATTCACCGCTCCCGGGTGACTATTGTATGTTGTCCGCCCCTGGCACGACTGTCTAGGTATGCCTCAGTCAGTTCCTGAGTGATCTCCTGAGGTCAACTGGCCACCATTCAGCTGCACCATGCGCGACTCGTGTCTCCGCGAATTCCCGCTTTCTTTGGTGTTGCGTGCTAACTGCAGGTAGTCGT
This sequence comes from Lissotriton helveticus, assembly GCF_964261635.1. NCBI lineage: Eukaryota > Metazoa > Chordata > Amphibia > Caudata > Salamandridae > Lissotriton > Lissotriton helveticus. The sequence goes on from NC_136069.1 coordinate 195,178,977, forward strand.
GGGGCTGTCGCAACGATATGTGGCACCGTTGACATCTTCTTCTTGCGTTTTGTTCCAGACTAGTGCAGGTTGTCCAGCCACTTGGTTGATGAGAGAAGGCTTCTTTGATGTTTGTTTACTCCTGCTTCTGGATTATTTGTTTTCTTCGCTTCTGTTACTTTTACTTGTCTGTCTTCATGTAGTGCTGAACGCTTAGTCTGGCACCTGTTTTGCTCGTGCTCATTACATTCGGGATCTGCATGTGCTTGGTGCATTCAGGATGTGCACTTGCTTGTGCTTGCTGACTTCAGAACCTGTGTTCATCCGGGCTTGTTTATATTCTTTTCTGGGCCTTCTGTAATTCCGCCCTCTTTTGGGGTCTCCTACAGGACTGCCCTCTTCGGGGTCTTCTGCAGGACTGCCCTCTTCGGGGTCTTCTGCTCTTCTGCCCTCTTCGGGGTCTTCTGCAGAACTGCCCTCTTCGGGGTCTTCTGCACTTCTGCCCTCTTGCCCTCTTCGGGGTCGTCCTCAGAATCACTAGAATAAAGGACCAGTGATGGGGTCTGCTGTGAGGTTGCAGACTTAGAAAATACAAGGGCAACATTTTCGGGCATTCCTGCACTCTCCGGCAATGCCTGCTTTAGCGCTTCAGGCCGTATATCTACTGCAGGTCGCGCATCACCACTAACCTACCCCCTCGCCTCCCTCCATGCAGGCTGTGTCCTTTGAAAGACGCCTTGTGCAAACTAAAAAACGCCCTCAACCTCACCCTGATTAGCACTACCTTCTACGTGTGCCAACCACTCACCAAAATCTTCCCTTAATGCAGAGCGGTCCTCAGGTGCCCCAACTGGAGACAAAGAGTGGGCCTGCCGCTTCGTCAATGGGCGCGCTGTGCGCTTGGCTCCACAAACGCTGGCTGGCCTTCTCTTAGCCAAGCGCGAAGCTCCCCGCCCCCTCACTGAGCTCTGGTGCAAACAGGCAGCCACAGCGCGCTGTACCTGTGGTTCTGAAAATTCTGGACTCGTATCAACATTCTAGACTCGAGAATTAAACTTCGTCGTAACATGACGAATTTGGTATCAAAAGACCGAGAATGGCTAGTACACTATGTACAAGCATTTTCGTCATATTCGAGTGACGATTTCGCCTCGAATTCGTCATTTTCGTTCTGAACCCTTGGCTTCCATTTTGTGTATGGCAGCCATTTTGTGAGTTGCTCTCACACAGGCAAATGGATCAAGCCAAATTCGATTCCAAAAGACACGTACACCTTGATTGACTTTTCTCTGACCTAGGCAAGTTGGAACCATTGCCGCAGGCCGACCCTGTTTGGTCAGTTCCTCTCCCAATGGCCGAACGAGATAGCATCAAGGCAGGACAGGCCATAAACCTTCTCATCGCACACAAGCCCTGCCGAATTTTTCTCACACCTGTCCCCGCTCTTTTCTCTCTCGCTTGCTTTATGATGGGGAGGTGCCCGTTTTATTGGGGGTCCACCGGTATCTGATGGAAATGCTGGACCTTGCCGGGTAATTTGTTATGGGTTTGACAAACAGAAATGTAGGCTGTCATCATGCCTCTGCTTTTTCTTTGTATTGGAAACATTTTTATGGTATAAGTAAAATGTGGAGAATGTTTGCCGAAAGCACAATATTTCGTATAAGAAGAGAAGCCTGACTTTGTGAATTTGAGCAGTCTCCTGAGAATATACATCCTGTGTGTTGTACTTCTAGGACCTGTTACTTGGTTGCAGCCAATAAAATCGATCCTTGACTTCACCTAGAAGACTCTGAGTCTCTGTGGTCTGAATCAGGAAAGTACCCGAGGTCTTTGGGTGTACCCTGGCACCGCTGGGTTACCGGTTCAGTACCGGTTCTGAAAAACCCAGTACCTCAGTTGGCGCCCAACGTTTGGGGCGATTCCAGCGGTACCGGTCCAGCCAGAGGTTCGTGAGGAGCTTCGTGTGAAAATTCTGGAGGAAGGCCTGCCACTTCATCGACCCCTGCATGTCGACGTCGTCCGAAAGTCTTTGCTGCGAGGTTCCCCTCTTCCCGACGGCTACGAAGGACTGCTGCCCTGGCTATCGCCCTGATTTGGACCCTTGAAGTTTGGTAGAGCGAAACGATAAGACGAGTCTTCTGGTGACGTCATCGATATCTCAGTTAAGTATAAGTGGAGCGTCTCCCAGTCCTTAGTTGGTTCTTAGTTTGGGTATCCTTTGGGATTAATTTGGAACTTGCAAGTGCCAAAGCCGAAGGACTCGTGTATTCACGAGAAATATCGTAATCGATAATCCTTTGATGTTTGGAGCTAGACTAGAGAACGAAGATGCCTGGTCTTAGACTTGGAAATTTGTTTTGTCTTGGTTGTAATAATAGGGATTCCCGATTGGAGGACTCGTGTCCGGTTCCTCCGATTGGAACTCCAACTTATGAATTATATGTGAAACATGGAGTAGGCCCCATCACATATAACGAAGTGTGGATCAAATACACCAGAAAAGACAGTGTTTTAAAATGGCCCCAATACGGTAGTTTTGATACCGAAATCCTAGATAATCTTGAAGTTAAACTTTTCAAGAAGAAAGCCCGGCCGGCGATGTTTGACTCTTTCCCCCTATGGCGTAAGGAGGCCAAACAGAAAGAAATTAAATTAGCAAAGAAAAATAAGAGAGAAGGGGGTACTTCAATAATGCGAGCTGCTATGCAGTTTAAAGACAATGAAGAAGAACAGATGAGTGAGCAGTTGCACAGGCAACGTAAAATGGTAATAGATAAATGCTATCCAGTTTTACCGCGTCTTCAGCAAGATGCAGCAAAAGAGCTTGAAAAAGATCCGTTAATGTCACATCTGTTAAGTTCGCCACCCCCCTATGCGCAAAATGCTACGGCACCTCCGCAACCTTTAGTTGTGCAACCTGTGATTGCATTGCCTCCTGCTCCTCCACAACACCCACCAGCTATTCTTCAGCTGGCTCCTGCTCCTTCGGTGCAGCCTCCTCAGGGCCCACCGATCACATCTGCTTCACCTGTGCTTTCTACGACTTTGCCCAGTGCACCTTCTATTTCTCCTAATGATCCCTCTGCTCTTGCCTCTGCTACAGCCTTATCTCACCATGTTTCTCTGCCCGTTCTTCCGTCAGTTTCTCCTTCCGTTCGACAAAGAATGGCCAACACTGTTACTAATCTTTTCTCACCTTTCTTCGGGTCGCCTAATATGACCCCTAACCCGGAACGAAGACAGTTGCGGAGTCAACTGCCTGACTATCAAGAGAGAGATTTACTGAATCGTTTAGCGCATAAATGGGTTCTCGACGCTGTAAGGTATGATGTAGAGTCTGTCATGGAAGTCTTCCGTCAATGGGAAGCACCGAAGCAGAGATACGTTTTTGAACAAATGTGTGTTTTTCTCTGTGAAGATTTGGAAGACAATGATCTGGAATGCAACCCGCCCGAGTTGTGTCGTGTGCGGTTCGACTTCGCAGAGGGCATGATCGTAGGTTTCGATGTTGAGAAAGCAGTTGAGATATTGTTGTCGTATCGGAGTAAGGGGGGCACTTCTCGATCACTATTTGAGCACGACGCATCCGGTAGGAAAAAGGCGCGACAGTACCCCATGAGAGAAGTTCCTCCGGTTTGGAAGGAAAAAGTAGCAGTTGGTCCTGGTAATATTCCACCACTTCTGCCAGCACACTTTCAGCGTGTGTGGGTACATGTTCCTTGGAAGCGAACTGAAGTTTTAGCCCTTAAACAGACATTGCCAGATCCCCGTAAAAATCCCGCAGGGTATTACAAAGAGTTGTCACAGACTGCTGGGTCATGTATAATGAATTTAGCAGACATAGACATGTTGTTTGGGAACGTTGTTCCACAGCCTTTATGGGGAAAGATTCGTCATGTAGATCATGATCAGGAGTTAGGTGACTCATGGGCTAATATTACTGCTGCAGATGCCAGACAAGTTGGTGGTGCTAAGCCTGAGCCTTTAATAGCTGAACTTCCTGGTAAAATAATTGATTAGATGAAAACGATAATGCCTGCGATACGTGTAAACTGGGATAAGTTGTCTGCATGTAAGCAGAAGAAAGAAGAAACGGTGTCTGATTTCTTCACCAGGTTCGAAGAAACGTTTGTCGACCACAGTGGTCAAGATATGAGCACAGAAGGTGGTCAGCGACTGTTCGTCGATAAATTTGTGCACAATCTGCTTCCGGAGTTGTGTAAAAAGTTGAAAGATTCAGAGAGTTCTTGGGCAGTTTCCTCTTCAGCACAGATATTGGCTACTGCACAATATTACGAAAATCGAGACAAAGACGAGAAAGATAGAGCAGAAAAGAAAACTAAAGAGCTGAAAACTAAGGTTTTGTTACAGCAAGCATATCCGCCACGTGGTGGTGGTAGCCAGAATTATGGTGGTCAGAATAACTATCAGAATAATTATCAGCAGCCTCAACAGTATCAGAGGAACTCGCAAAGAGTCGAGTATACTCAGCCATGTGTCCCTGTAGGTCCCAATCAGTGTTCGTATTGCAAGGAAGAGGGTCATTTTAAGTATAGTTGCCCTATTCTGTTACAATGCGCGAACGGTGGTTCAAACACAAGAGCTAGAGGTGCTCAGCAAGCACCTAGAGGTAGAGGACGTGGAAACGTCCCCCAGAACGCACGTCCCCTTCCACCTCAAAATTCTATGAATATTTTCGATCAGCAGAATAACGCATCTGGTAGGACAGCTCAGTACTATACTGATGATTATTATACAGAAGAAGAGCAGTGGGAAAGTAAAGATTGCTAGGACAGCCATAGACAAAGAGAGGGAGTTGTTTCAGTTCCAGTAGATCAGAGTGGACCATACGTTGAGGTGATTACATCAGGTGTGTCAGAGCCTTTTCTGTTGGATACTGGTGCTACAAATAGTTCTATTATGCACTCCAAACTCCCTGGCGCACCTTTGTCTGGCGAAACGAATGTTTCTGTAGGTTTTTCTGGCGCCCCGGTTAGAAATCCGATTTCTGACCCTTTGTCTCTTTCTGTTGGTCCTTGCGAATTAGAAGCACCCCTCATTCTGACAACAGGTTGTGGTGAAAATTTGTTGGGATTAGATCTGTTAAAAAGATTGCAGGTAAGAAAGTGGTTTCTCCGATGTATGTGTCAAGGGATAAACTTCCAACGGAATTGTCGTTTCTGCCTGATATTCTTTGGGCTACTGGTCCTAATGATGTGGGTCTCTTGGAAATACCGCCATATGTTATAACATTGAAAGCCAATGTTAAATTGCCACGAATTCCCCAATACAAAATATCTAGTGAAGGTGAAAAAGCTTTGCTAGCGATCGTTTACGATCTGATTGAAAAGGATGTGATTGAAGAGACTAGAGGCAATGTTTGCAATAGTCCTGTTCTGCCTGTTTTGAAACGAACCGATCCTTCTCAGTCACCTGTTTACAGATTTGTGATTGATCTGAGAGAGGTCAATAAAGTAGTTGTGCCACAATTTCCAGTTGTCCCCGACATTACTGCCCTATTGACTATGATTCCAGCTTCTGCAACATGGTTTTCGGTGATTGACTTGAAGAATGCTTTCTTCAGCATCCCGATTGCCGAAGAGAGCAGGGACATTTTCGGCTTCAGTTTAGGAGGACGAAGCTTCCGCTTTAAACGAGCTCCACAGGGCTACTGTGAAAGTCCATCAATATATAGTCAAGCTTTAAAGACACAGCTTGATACGATTGTTTTTCCCGAAGGCGCTACTCTTGTACAGTACGTTGATGACTTGCTTGTGGCTGCAAATACAGAGGAAATATGTAAGAAAGCCACGTTGTTATTGTTGCGTCATCTGTGTGATTTGCATCACAAGATGTCACTTTCCAAACTACAATATTGTCGACAAGAAGTGACCTACTTAGGTCATCTCTTATCGAAGGAGGGAAGGAAACTGACCCCAGAAAGAATTCAGGCAATAGCGAAATTGAGTGTGCCAAGAACACAGAGAGAAGTGCGTGCTTTCTTGGGTATTACATCGTACTGTAGGCAAAGGATACCAAATTTTTCGTTATTGGCCAAACCTTTGGTGGCATTAACATGTAAAGATACACCCAATCCCGTCCCTTGGTCTCAAGAGTGTCAGAAGAGTTTTTCTGAATTGCATGATGCATTATGTTCGGCTCCTGTGTTAGGTACCCCCAACTACAGTAAGCCCTTTACATTGTATGTCCATGAGAAACAAGGTTGTGCATTATCAGTACTGACACAGTTGTTTGGAAACAAACAGCGTCCATGTGCATATTTTTCGTCGACTTTGGATCCGGTAGCTAAAGCATTGCCAAGTTGTTTAAGAGCAACAGCGGCAGCAGCTGTTTCTATTCGACAGTCTGCTGGTTTAGTGATGAATAACACCTTGATCGTCATGGTTCCGCATGCAGTAGACACGTTGTTAAACAGAACCAAGACACAGCACTTAACTAGTGCTCGATTGTCAGGTTACGAATTAACATTGTTAGCGAGTCATGTGCACATAAAAAGATGCAACACACTTAACCCAGCTACGTTGTTGCCAATTGTAGAAGAATTAGATGCTTCAGAACAGCATGATTGTTTCCTTAAAACAGAAGAAGAAACGAAAGGGAGAATAGACCTCCTAGACACTCCTCTTGCTGAATGTGATGGTACATTATGGGTTATGTTATGTTATGTTATGTTATTTTTTCTTTTGTATAGCGCAACGGATACTCAAAAAGAGTGTCCCGGCGCTTTTAGGTAAGGAGAGCTGCGTCGCCATAACATAACACACTTAAAATGAGAAAACAAGACAAATATGGTAAAAAGGGCTACTGAGAGGCCTACTGGGTAAACAGCCAGGTTTTAAGACCTCTCCTAAAAGCAAGAAGACTGGTGGCCCCCCGGAGTGAGAGCGGAAGCGAATTCCACATCTGTGGAGCCAGCAAACCGAAGGAGCGGCCACCCAGGCGCGCTCTCTTCACTCGCGGAACAGCCACCAGGAATAAAGATTCTGACCTCAACGAGCGAGCCGGATGGTAGAAGGCCAGTCTCTTTTGGAGGTACTTTGCTCCCACCGCATGGAGAGCCTTGTAGGCCAGAGTCATTGCCTTAAAGGCGATCCGTTTGCGGATGGGTAGCCAATGCAGCGTCAGCAATAGACCCGAAGCGCTGGCTCGTCTATTTAGACCGAAGATGGCCCGAGCCGCCGCATTCTGCGCGACTTGAAGCCGCTGCAGCAAGTACTCTGGTAGGCCCAGGTAAAGAACGTTAGCATAATCTAACCTGGAACCGACCAGAGCCTGCACGGTCAGCTTCCTGTGTTCCTCAGACAGCAGAGGTAAAAACCTCCGCAACATCTTTAGCAGGCCGAAGCAGGTGCCAGTCACCCCAAGGATCTGGGCTTTCATCGTTAGCCCCTTGTCCATCTTGACTCCCAAGTTCTTAGCCATTGGGGAAGAACAAGACGGGGGGAACATATCGATGGGCCACCAGGCCTGCCAGATTGGCTCCGTGTCGCACCCAAAGAAGAGTACCTCGGACTTATCGGAATTGCACTTGAGGCTGTTCAGTTGGAACCATTTAAAAACAGCCCCAAGGCAATCCCGGATACTCTCCCCATCAAAGTCTCCACCTCTCTCGCAGGAGAAGAGGAGCTGGGTGTCGTTGGCGTAAGATACGATCCGGGCACCAAACGACTCCGCCAACGCCGCCAGAGGGGTCATGAAGATGTTAAAGAGGGTCGGGCTCAGTATAGAGCCCTGAGGGACCCCAACTCCCAGAGGCGGCATCACGGCGGTGTCTGGAGATGCCCAGACCGTTTGCCGGCGACCAGCTAGAAAGGAAGAAAACCAGCTGAGCACCGTCCCCCGAAGGCCGATCTCATAGAGTCTTGCGAGAAGGCCACCATGGGGGACGGTGTCAAAGGCCGCCGACAAGTCCAACAACACCAGCATGACTTTGCCCCCGGTATCCAGCACCCCTTTAATGGTTTCAGAAACCTCGAGGAGCGCGGTCTCGGTGCTAAGGTTTGAACGGAAGCCAGACTGGGTGGCATGCAGGATCTCGTGAGTCTCCAAGAAGTTGGAGAGCACCGTCTGAACGTGCTTCTCTAAAATTTTTGCGAGAGCCGGCAGCAAAGAAATAGGCCTGTAGTTGACTGGGGCCTTCGGATCGAGACCAGGTTTTTTAAGCAGCGGGATGACCATTGCCTGCTTCCAGGCCGACGGGACCACTCCCTGGCTCAACGAGCGATTCAGCAGAGGGTTCGCCAATGGATTGATCACTTCCGCGAACTTACCCAGAAATTTGGCTGGGCAAGGGTCCAATGGCGACCCAGATTTCAGATTGCCCATAAGCACTAAGGAGGCAGGGGCTGCCAAAGATGGAAACACAGCCAATGTAGCGCCGTGCGAGGCCGGAGGGAACAAGTCAACCTCAGGTTTAAACGGCCCTGCAGGTGCTCCAGGTGGAAAAGAGTCCTGTATGAGTTTTATCTTGTTTGTAAAAAAACAAGCAAGATCCGCCGCCCAGGAATCTGAAGGCACCTCTTTGGATGTAATGGACCGAGGGGAGATGAATTCTCTCAACATAGTGAAAATCTCCTTGCAGGAGTTGGAGGCCGCTTCTATCCTCCCTGCCAGGTAGGCTTTTTTTCCAAGGCGAATGTCCCGGTGATAGGCCTTAACCGCCGCCTTGTAGGTCAGCCTGTCCACACTATCATAGTGTGCCCGCCAGGCCCTTTCGGCTACCTTGCACTGCTGCCGCATAGCCCACAGTGCAGTGGTAAACCAGGGGGCCGAAACCCGTTTCGATGTCAAGCGGGGGGGCAGCACCGGGGCTAGATCGTTAAGCCTATCGGAGAGCCATGCTTGCAGGGACTCCAGATCTTTCTCCAGATCGCCTGAGAGAAGACAGGGATGATCAAGGGCGGCCTGAGCCAACATCTCAGGAGTCACTCTATTAAACGCTCTAGACCCTCGGCCCCGCTGCTGTGGGACAGAGATGGACGGCCCGGCAGTGCCTCTGATCGCATATTTGGCAAGCCGATGATCAGACCACAGCACCGGGAGAATCTCCTTCACCACAAGAGCGGATGTAGAGAAGACCTGGTCGAGAGTGGATGGTTCATGTTTCAAGCTCCCGAATGGTGACACGACTGCAGCATATGCTGTCACGACTTTGCATACGATTGTTGAAACTACACGTATTCCACATAATTCAGCTCAAGCAGCAGAATTGATTGCACTCACGAGAGCATGTGTGTTGTCGAAAGGAATGAAAGTGACTGTCTACACCGACAGTCAGTACGCTTTTGGTGTGGCTCACAGTTTTGGAAGATTGTGGAAAGAACGTGGGTTCCTGACTTCGCATGGAGCTAAGATTCAGCATGGGCAGTTGGTGAATGAGCTTCTTGAATCACTGACCTTGCCTCTGCAAGTGGCGATTGTGAAATGTAGTGCTCACAAGAAGGTGACTGATGATGTTGGTCGTGGAAATGCATTTGCTGACGAAATAGCGAAAGAAACTGCAAGGAATGTGATGAGCCGAATGTATGTTGCAGGCCCTGCAAGATGGGTTGGTGATGTTGGTATGTGTGAAGACACGATAGAGAGTGTGAAGTCTATTCAAGCTGAGGCTACAGAGAAAGAGTTGAACATGTGGAGAGAAAGTACGGGTAGAATGGATGCAAATGGTTGTTGGATTGAATTATCAGAGCATCAGAGATGGTTGTTACCCGATGCATATGTGCTTGCAGTGGTCACAATGGCTCATGGAATGGCTCATATCAGTGTGAAAGGGATTTGCAAGTTGTTGGCTCCAGTATGGCAAAATTCAGGAATTCCCAAGTGTGCAGAGAATGTTGTCAAGAATTGCATGGTGTGTCTGAAACACAATCCTGGTAGGGGAACCCCAACTCCAGCTGGTCATTTTGCACCTCCTACGTATCCGTTTGAGGTTTTGCAGCTAGATTTCATCCACATGGAGAGGTGCAACAATTTAAAATATGTGCTCGTTGTTGTTTGCGCCTTCTCAAGATGGGTGGAAGCATACCCCCTAAAAAGACAATACTGCCTTGTCTACAGCGAAAGCCCTTGTGAAAGAGTTCTTCCCTAGATTTGGAATGCCTAGAATGGTCTGGAGTGATAACGGAAGTGAATTTGTGGGTCGTGTGATGAAGAATGTATGTGAAGGGCTAGGCATTCGGCAGAAGTTCCACGCTGCAAATCACCCCCAATCAGCTGGATTAGTAGAATGTTACAATGGCACGCTTAAGTTAAAATTAGCCAAAATTCGAGCACATGTCTTAAATGGCCCGACGCTCTCCCTTTAGCACTCCTATCCACCAGAATGACTGTGCATTCGCGAGTGAAACTTAGCCCCTATGAGATAGTCTTCGGACGCCCGGCCAACATATGGGGAGTGCCAAGGCCCACAAAGTTCAGCGAACTAGAACACCCTGTTTTGCTTGATTACCTGTACGAATTGACGGCTAAATTGCGTGTTTTGCATCAACAGGTTCACGACACCCTGCCTCCGGTCTCTGAAACTCCAGGTCACCCAATCGACCCTGGATCCTGGGTCCTTGTCAAGAATTTCCAACGAACAAAGAACGACCAGCCCAGGTGGACCGGACCGCACCTCGTCCTTCTTTCCACGAGATCAGCTTTTCGAGTGGAGGGGAAGGCAAACTGGATCCACGGGATCCACTGTAAATGGATCCCTTTACCCCTGCCGTATGACCAGTGGGTCCAGAAGGGTGTCGCTGACTCAGAAACTGACACTGTGCCACGTTTTCTGCACGTGTAAAAGGAACTAACTCTGAACGTGAAAGTGAGAACATTTTGCAAGAAACTGTGCCGCCATCAAAGTGACTGAACACTACAGAACCTGAACTCTTGTTTCAGGATCAAACAGTACCTGGAAAAAAACGTTATAATTTGAGACCGAGACCTATGGACTAATAAAAACCTTTTTCCTTCCAAGTACTATTTTTGAAAGTGCAGCTCTCCCATCTGAGAAACTTGCTTATTTTTGTTTTTCGAACCGCCATCCGGGTTCCGCTGCTAGGGCCGCGATTGCTTAAAGTCTTTGGGGTGCAGCTGACGACGTTAGGTCGGCAGTTCTGGTTGGTCCAAGCTAGTTGCCCTAGACTGACAGAAGCATTCCTTAGCAGAATCAACCTCCCATCGCGGGCAGCACTTTAGAGAGGATGGAGTTTGTCGAGATGGAGAGACCTGCCAAGGAAATGAACTTCAAACACAGATTATGTGAAAGAATGACAAAGAAAAGCTTTTTGATATTGTGCATTTTTATGTTATTCAGTGTGATGACATTTTTTATAGGTTATGTTTTATTCTCTTTTCGAGTAACATTTGCACCCACAGCATCGCCCATACCTCCCCCTACTGTTTCCTCTCATTCTTTTCAACCCCTTCCTGAACACGAATCAGCTAGGAGATTAGAGTTCATTAATAACTCCTTTGTTCAGCTCTTACACCAACACCAACTTGTAATGAACACAACTAACTGCTGGGTGTGTGGTCTTATGCCTCACACAACGGATAAAGGTATCCCTTATCTGGTCCTGCCTTTCAGCCACAACGGTTCTGTGTGGGCATACAGAACAATGTTCATATATGCACATGAGATCTACCCCCTACGTTCTGTAACAGACAATCTAAAGAATAGTGCTCTAGTTAAGGGTATAGTCGACATGATTAAGGAAGGTATTTCTTATGAGACTATCCCGAGAGACGAGACACAAGTTTACATAGGATGGAATGTGACTGGATATGGAGCTACCCTGAGTGAGAAACAGCAAGCTAAGAGATCTTCCCCGATCTGGATTGTACCCCATCAGGGTCACCTGTGTCTGCAAGGTATTGGCAAGAATCCCAGAGCTCAGTTAGGGAAGAGTATCTGTAATAAAACGTATGTTTTTGCAGCCCAGACTTCCCCTTCGTTTTTAGCAGCTAAGGGTACCTATTTTATCTGCCATGATAGAGCCTATACATGGTTGCCCCCTGACTTCTCGGGCACATGTTTTGTTTCGTTCCTGCTGCCTCCCACTTACACAGCAGCGGCAGATTACCACAAGACAAGGATAGTTAGAGGTGTCTTGAGTAAAGAAGACACTGCAGGTCAAGAATCTGGGGACTTCGTAAAGGGTTTTCTGCCGTTCTGGGGACCCATGGTTAACAGCAGGAACATAAGGCAATTGACAAGGGTAGTTGAATCCACCGTAGTTGAAACTGCTGGTGCCCTTAGTAACTTGACTGCTGAGCTCCAGTCGGATCGTCTTATGACCCTTCAGAACAGGGTTGCTTTAGATGTCATACTTGCAGACCGAGGTGGAGTATGTAAATTGATCCAATCGAGTTGCTGTGTTTTCATCCCAGATAACGCTCCAACAGTGTACCAGGCCATCTCCAAACTACATAAGATTTCCGAATCTATTCATGTGGATAAAGGAGATTGGTCACTAATGGGATGGTTCTGGGAACTGATATCCGGCTGGGGATGGAAAATTCTGATGGTCATTGGGATGGTCTTAGCCATTCTTTTCCTGTTCTGTCTGTGCGTGCAGTGTGCTCCTGCAATATGTGGCCTCTGTGCTACATCATGTGTAAGGAAACCTGTATCAAGAGACGAACTAAGTACTAGAATGATGTTACAGCAACATCTCAATGACTTTAGGAATATAGACCTGGACTCAGATTAGCATGAGATTAGGTTAAATTGCCTATGTAAGGGCAAAAGGAGGGTTTGTGGTTCTGAAAATTCTGGACTCGTATCAACATTCTAGACTCGAGAATTAAACTTCGTCGTAACATGACGAATTTGGTATCAAAAGACCGAGAATGGCTAGTACACTATGTACAAGCATTTTCGTCATATTCGAGTGAAGATTTCGCCTCGAATTCGTCATTTTCGTTCTGAACCCTTGGCTTCCATTTTGTGTATGGCAGCCATTTTGTGAGTTGCCCTCACACAGGCAAATGGATCAAGCCAAATTCGATTCCAAAAGACACGTACACCTTGATTGACTTTTCTCTGACCTAGGCAAGTTGGAACCATTGCCCCAGGCCGACCCTGTTTGGTCAGTTCCTCTCCCAATGGCCGAACGAGATAGCATCAAGGCAGGACAGGCCATAAACCTTCTCATCGCACACACGCCCTGCCCAATCTTGCTCACACCTGTCCCCGCTCTTTTCTCTCTCGCTTGCTTTATGATGGGGAGGTGCCCGTTTTATTGGGGGTCCACCGGTATCTGATGGAAATGCTGGACCTTGCCGGGTAATTTGTTACGGGTTTGACAAACAGAAATGTGGGCTTTCATCATGCCTCTGCTTTTTCTTTGTATTGGAAATTTTTTTATGGTATAAGTAAAATGTGGAGAATGTTTGCCTAAAGCACAATATTTCGTATAAGAAGAGAAGCCTGACTTTGTGAATTTGAGCAGTCTCCTGAGAATATACATCCCGTGTGTTGTACTTCTAGGACCTGTTACTTGGTTGCAGCCAATAAAATCGATCCTTGACTTCACCTAGAAGACTCTGAGTTTCTGTGGTCTGAATCAGGAAAGTACCCGAGGTCTTTGGGTGTACCCTGGCACCGCTGGGTTACCGGTTCAGTACCGGTTCTGAAAAACCCAGTACCTCATACCCCGGTAACCGCCTGCCTTCGCAGCCTGCCAGGGGAATGCTGAGTCGCTCTACGGGCCTCGGCCGATAATAAATCGGCCCGACACGCCTCCTGGATAACGCGGAGAGCCTCGAGCAGCTCTGCTTTTACCGACATGTTGGGCAAACAATTATCACTCGAATAAACACAAGGCTCGCCACGGGAACCACTCGGGAAAAAACACGTTGCACTTACTAAACAAACACCTCCCGCCACCCAGCTGCCGCCTCACGACTTCCCTCAGTGCACACTGCAAGGTTCCACAGCGCGCGCCCCTGCTTAATACTCACCTGCCTATTGCTGCTCTCAGTCTGATCCATTGGGCGAAAGATCCCAGGGGGAGACCGCTCACGCTCTGCTCCCCCTGGGGCCCCCACAGTACACTAACAAACTAATCAATTAAAGGTCAGTCCTGCTATCGAATATATAGGTTTTGCCTGTTTTAAGAAGTAGATACTCTGCCACCTTGTGGACGCTAGTGGAAACTGCTTCCACAATCATATCTGTGCTGTGATTATAATGTTAGGGAGTAGTGGAACAATAACAATGGGTGCTTTAAGACGATAAAGATAGTATACATCAAGTGGTGATTTAAATATTCATAAGATACAGTTTCATTCTTTTTCATATATATAGGAGTTTATGCACAAGAAGGTTCAGGGAGTTTACCAGAATCACCTGGTTTGCAGTCAAATGCTAAATAAAGCCCGGATTAGAACCCAGGTCTCCAGGTTTTAGAGTTGACAGTCTAAGCCACAAAGCTACATCTACTGCGTGAATGCGCCGTTAATGCCACAAACCCATATCTGCTAGGAAGAATGCACATAGCTGCCAAGGTTTCAATTGTTATGTGTGACATTTCAAAGACTATCAACAATTTCTCGCGAGCAAAACCAAGCAATGAAGTCCACGGGAACAAATAAATATGACAAATTATACCTTTTTGAGCTGCGAGCAACTCTAAAAAGATCTTGAAACTACTGCAGAGCACCCTAAATGAAATGTCACTATTGATCACAAGACGTTTGTTTTTCATAACTAGGTGTACTTTGTATTCTGGGATTTGTATGCCCATTAATTGTTATAGGAAAAGATAAAACTATTCATCTCAGCATGCAAAGTGTTTAGGATTAATAAATAAGGATTCACAGTGTTACAATTCACAAGAAGCACACAACAGGAAGCAACTAGGGATCAACCACATTACAGAACTTGGTGACGTGACAGAGAGCCACCCTCTGACACAAACATCACCTCACAAGTACTTTAAAGCCTTCCCCCACCACAATAATAAAAAGCTCCAACCAGGCCTGGACTGGCCCAGAAGCAGCAGCAATTGCTGCTCAGTGTGCACATTTGCTCTCATACCAATAAGAGCCTGACCGGGGCTGTACTGGCCTGTTTGGATTATTGCCTTCACTATTGCTCACTGTTACTGCAGATCACAGGTAGGTCATACAGTACTAGCCACCTACCTCTAGGGTTACCACCAGGTTGTTATTTTACTGGCCTTACCAGTATTTTATTGTCCTGGCTAGTGAGAAGCCTCCAAAACCGATATTTCCCCCCTCATCTATGCATACTTTAAACAGTACAAATATGAAATCTTTGAAATATTATGGAGCTGCGAAGTTAATGATAACTGGCTGATAAATAAAGACAAAGTCCATTGTAAAATGTGTACACTTTACAAAGACAATTTTTTATAAATTTCTGTCATGCTTAAATCGACATGAACAAATGGCCAGTATTAGCGACCTCCCTTACCAGAGGGAAATGCTGGTTGTGTCTTAATGTGACTTGTTGTATCCATTCAATGCGGCTGGCATCCATCGCAATGAAGGCAGGGGCACTGGAAGGAGCTCTCTCTCGGGCAGCTGGAAGTCGACCAGCCGGAAGTCAGGCATCAGTCCAGTTTTTCACAAGTTAGTGGCCTCGATGGTACTGGATAGCTGCTTCAGGGAGAGGCTCTCTTGACACTGGGGCAGAGAAGTCAGAGTGCACAGCACAGACTGCTGACAGCATGCAATGCTGGACTCGGCTGCAGAGCTGAGTCCAGTCTGCGCAATGCTGTCTTTTAAAGATCAAATAACAACCCAAGAGCTGGCTCTAATCAGAGAGGCTGAGCACTAATATCAATATAACAAAAACCATATGCCTACGCTGATAAATAATTTGACTCAAACAGAAGAACAAACTGTTTCAACTGGAGTTTTTTTTAGCTATTTAATAGCTTTTTTACTTCTCTAGAAATAGAAACACGGAAATATTTACATTTTACAAGAAAATTATTTACATTTCAAAAACAAGAAAACATTGGACACAATCAATTCCAAAAGAAGAATATACACTCAATCACTCTATTCGGACATATCACAGTCAATCAAGATAAACCCACTCATACAAAGCCTGACACACTCGTGGATCCCGGTGTGTCAGTGTGCAGGGGAAGGAAAAAAGGGGAAAATAGAAATTGCTCTGAGATTTAGCACATTGAAATAACAATCAGTGTAGCACAACAAAATATATTCATTACACTTTTCTACTTTCAACAAAGTCTAGACATAAATATGTACAATATCAAGCACTGAAGAGTGAAGATATGTTTTGAATCACTCTACGTTTTTACGTTTCATAACAGAGCAATTACTAAGGTGAGGGCCTACGCGTTTCGAATCCCCGTAGCTCGAAAGGGAGGGATTCTCATCAGGGCCAGCAAAAATCTAAAACAGACAAAGAAATGATAGCCGCTTGTCAGCATGAACCATCATAATTACAAGAACACAAGTGAGTGAACCACCACCAAGCCTCTCAGCTTACCTTACTCACAAATGAGACGTGTTTCTGGAAGGTGAGAAGGAGAATTATCTGTACAGGTTGAATGAAAGTGAGGGAACTGTTTAGTACCAGAGTAATCGTGGGTGGTCGGGTATCAAAGGCTTGAACACACATAAACTGGATACCTGTCCAGGAAGACGCAGGGTCACATGTGGATCAGCGTTGTCTTTAAGCATCCAGGATGCCGGGGAGTCTTTTAAAAGCCCAGCCGTGGAAAATTAATTTCTGGCTAAACAAAGAAAAGAACTGGCATGTTAGAAGAGTCCTGTCGTTGTTTCGCTTATTAATTAAAACACCATAGAGTAGGGGCGAACGGTTACTATGAACATGCAATTTAACATCTCACAGAGAACCGTCGGCGGAAGTACCTGTTTCACAGAAATCCAGGGACTGGAGTGGGAGCTTGGCACAATAGCCGGTTTCGTTTTCAGAGGTATTTAGCTCACAGAGGAGGAATCTGAAAAAGAGAATCACACGCTTTCCTGTTAACGAAAGGAGGCGCTTAGGTTTGTTTCAGCCCTGACCCCACACGCCCGATTCTCTTTTTCAGATTCCTCCTCTGTGAGCTAAATACCTCTGAAAACGAAACCGGCTATTGTGGCAAGCTCCCACTCCAGTCCCTGGATTTCTGTGAAACAGGTACTTCCGCCGACGGTTCTCTGTGAGATGTTAAATTGCATGTTCATAGTAACCGTTCGCCCCTACTCTATGGTGTTTTAATTAATAAGCGAAACAACGCACCCTGTGACTTTAGACACACGTTTCCGCTTCTATCGAGTGTCCCCCACAAGTCCACATTTTAGTAACGCTGTATTGATTATTCCACCGCTGGAAAGAAGTCCTACAGGACTCTTCTAACATGCCAGTTCTTTTCTTTGTTTAGCCAGAAATTCATTTTCCACGGCTGGGCTTTTAAAAGACTCCCCGGCATCCTGGATGCTTAAAGACAACGCTGATCCACATGTGACCCTACGTCTTCCTGGACAGGTATCCAGTTTATGTGTGTTCAAGCCTTTGATACCCGACCACCCACGATTACTCTGGTACTAAACAGTTCCCTCACTTTCATTCAACCCGTACAGATAATTCTCCTTCTCACCTTCCAGAAACACGTCTCATTTGTGAGTAAGGTAAGCTGAGAGGCTTGGTGGTGGTTCACTCACTTGTGTTCTTGTAATTATGATGGTTCATGCTGACAAGCGGCTATCATTTCTTTGTCTGTTTTAGATTTTTGCTGGCCCTGATGAGAATCCCTCCCTTTCGAGCTACGGGGATTCGAAACGCGTAGGCCCTCACCTTAGTAATTGCTCTGTTATGAAACGTAAAAACGTAGAGTGATTCAAAACATTTCTTCACTCTTCAGTGCTTGATATTGTACATATTTATGTCTAGACTTTGTTGAAAGTAGAAAAGTGTAATGAATATATTTTGTTGTGCTACACTGATTGTTATTTCAATGTGCTAAATCTCAGAGCAATTTCTATTTTCCCCTTTTTTCCTTCCCCTGCACACTGACACACCGGGATCCACGAGTGTGTCAGGCTTTGTATGAGTGGGTTTATCTTGATTGACTGTGATATGTCTGAATAGAGTGATTGAGTGTATATTCTTCTTTTGGAATTGATTGTGTCCAATGTTTTCTTGTTTTTGAAATGTAAATAATTTTCTTGTAAAATGTAAATATTTCCGTGTTTCTATTTCTAGAGAAGTAAAAAAGCTATTAAATAGCTAAAAAAACTCCAGTTGAAACAGTTTGTTCTTCTGTTTGAGTCAAATTATTTATCAGCGTAGGCATATTGTCATTTAAAGATAGCACTGTGGTGCGGTGTCACAGCGTGACCGTAAAGGTGTGCCCCAGCACCGGATGGGCGGGCAGGAAAACAATTAACAGATCCTGACTTGGCCATCCTTTGCCCACTGGGCCCCTCTGGCTTCTCCCAGTCAATCAGTCAGATACAAAGCAAATGTGGACTGTAGGCCTCTCTTACACACATAGGACGCGGTTCAAACAGCTGACTCGCTGACTCGACATTAAAGCCTCAGGCTGAGGCACAAGACACACAGGTTACAGCCAGCCAGGATGCACGCTGTGGTAACTAATTCAGATATAACTAAGGAACTTACAAAGAAGTGGCAGAGTGAGGCGTTAGCCGTCATGGCTTAACACCTCACTCTGCCACTTCAGAAATGTAAGGCTGCACCATATCTACAAGGATATGGTGCAGCCTTGCATTTGCCCCTGCCCTGGGGCTACACTTAGCAGTGTAGTGCCAACGCACGCACCCTTGCACCATAGTACAAGGGTGTCTGCGTGCAGGGTAAGATTGTTTATGTACAGAAAGGTCCCCCTTCCTGCACATAAACAATCTTGAAATGCAATGTTCTCACTTCTGTGTGTGCTGCTTAATGCAGCAAACATGAAAGGGACATTTTTTTATTTTTTTTTTAATTAAAATTTTTTTATTTTTTTTACGGATTGTTTATGAGCAGGAAGGGAGACCTTCCTGTACATAAACAATCCAAGGCATTTTGCTTTTTTCCATGTGTGCTGCACAAGGCATCACACATGGAAAAAACGAAAACGAAGAGAAATAAAGCATTCTTCCTCGTTTTGCCAAGTTAAGACCAGGTTTTCCCTGGTCTTAATTTTGGTACTGCCTCCTAAATACGCTGGCCTTGTAAATTGGGGTCAGAGTTAAAATCAACGGGTGTTGCGGTGGAATGCCTACCACAACACCCACTGCCCACCCCTTTCACGCTAAGTATAGCGTGAAAGGGGCCTTATTTACAAGTCAGCGTTAAGCCGCATTAAGTGGCTTAACGCTGCCTTGTAAATAAGGCAAAGCCCCCATCACCACAGAAACGTCACAATAAGTGTCTTTCCTGTAGCGATAGGGGCTTGTACATATGCCCAAGAATGTTATTACCCCGAACGGTCCACCCCACCCCGCCCTTTTCAGCACACTGCTACCTGCCCAATCACACGGCTAGCGGCACAGATCATCATACCACCAGCAGGGCTGTGAAAAAGCTAGACCAGGCTCTGACACTACATCGCTGAAATTAATTAGACCGGCACCGCACCGCCATCCCAGGCTCAGTCACACTGGCTCACCCCTACCGTCCCAATTCGAGAATGTTGCACCTGAAAATGCGGCTACCCGCGGCACACACCGTGTGCCCTTTTAAGAGGGCAGCCACCTTAGTGCCAATATCGGCCCGCACACCATCCCACCAACAATACATGTTGCACATCATAAATAAGTAGACAAGACAACTTGTTGTTGGGAAAAAGTAGCTGCAGGTTTATTAGCATAAAATGCCAAAACATGGTGGGTTATCTTACAGATGATCCAAAGGCAAGCCGCCCCTAGCAGCTTGCCACCTGATAGGCCAAGTAGCCCGCGGCCGTGGCCAGACGGTGCTTAGCGGTTGTGGTGAGAGGATAGCCCCTCACCTGTCCGGAGAACCATTGGTCCACCCTCTAGCTCACCCCCCTCCCCCCTACGAGGGGCGGAGCGTTCAAGCGACCCCCGGTTGTCCAGGTAACCAACCGCCCGTAGGATAACAGGGCGCCATCGCAACCCCAGGGTCCACCGCACAGATCTCCCAGGGATATTGGGCCTCAGCACCCTTTGTGCTTCTGTATAGGGTAATCCTGAGTGCCTTTCACCTCTGGATCATCCTGTAACTCCTCCACAGCCCTGGATGTGGCGACCGTCACAGACAGGGCCCCCCACCAGAGCTAACCTCCTAGATACATCCTGCGGAGAGAAGGGCTTCCTGAATGTCCAACAGGAATAAATCCATGCCTACTTTGGAAAGGTGGACTCCTTCTTCATCAAGGCAGCCAGTGGCTTTGGCGTGCAGTTCCCCATGGCGAATGAAGCCAAAACCCATCAGCTCTGCGAATTTCCGCATTGCGCAATTAACCTTCCCGCGCGCCACTTCTATCGCTTGCCCAGAGCGAGCACCTAGCCAAACCCAAAGGTCCTAATAAATTGCTGATCTTGGTAATGTTCGCTTTCATGTCCCTCAGTAGGAACCTTTTACCTAGGATAGGCAAGTCATTCCCTCCCAGGTGCAGGATAAGCACGTCTGGGGGGTGGGCGTTCCCTTGTAATTCTCGTGTAAGCAAGCCCAGCACCCCGCTCCCCCGCAAGCCAGCAATTCCTCGCCATACAAACTGAGTTTTACTAAACCCATGATTCCACTTCCTGCTTTCTGCCCACAGGGCCAACTTGGAGACCCCCTCGTGGCCCAGCACCCAGACCGTTGATCCTGGTAAATAAAGAGAAGTGTTGTATGTAACTTATTTATTCAAAAATGCAATAAAACACACTGGTAAAATCACCACACTGCAAAACCAACACAGCAAATCACAGTTCGTGGGACAGGGCCAGGAGGGCCCAACATTCAGTTGCTGCTACACGTCCCAGAAATAAAACTTAACACATATCCTGTGCTCGCTGAGCACTACCTGCTGCTGTCTGGTCTGATGTACCTTTTGTAACAGTCAGAAGACCATCTCCCCAATTGTTTGATGACCTCTACACGTACCCCTTCAGAGGATGCAGTTGTGGCTGCACCTATGCGGAAAGAGTGGGTGCTGAATTTTTTGCCTAGAGTTGAGATACCTGCCGAAAACAAGCAAGCGTGCAAGATATGTTCCACTTGGTATTTAGTAAGCGGTGACCCATCTGAATGTAAGAGGAGGTAACCCTCACTGGGAGGACGGATAGTCAGGTAGGCAGTCAGGAGGCTCACGGGGCAAAACTTGGGCGAGCCTAGGCTTTGTAACCAAAGTTCGATCCCCCTTCCCCTCTGATCAGTTTTAGATTGGCGCAGGGTGATCTTGAGCGTGTCCCCCAATACCAAAACATCCTGCCGGGACAATGCTACACCTGACGTGTCATTCTTGGATTTGGCAACCAGCTCAGAGATCCTAAAAGCACCAAAAAATGCTAAACTGAAAGCGGCTGCAAACAAGGCAGACTCGTGGGTGGAGGAAGTGACCTGAGGTAAACACAAGATCATTCTCTGGAGTGTTATAAAATCAATAGGAGATCTGTTGTCGGGTACTTTGGGTTCACCTCTAGCCCACCCTTTTAAAGCTGCTCTAATGACAAATGCCCTGGTAGGGTCCGCCTGTCCTTTCAACTTGGCCTTGTGACTAATGGCTGCTAGGTGGCCTGAAATCCAAGAATGGCTCTTTTGGTTATCTTTTGCCCACAGGATGAAGGCCTGGACTTTCAATTCTGCTGCCTCCCTAGAGACTTCCCAAGGCCCCACAGTGGCACAAATGTTTTTAACACCAGCGTTGTATCTATTGTTAGTGTTCGGCGCCAGTGACATCTCCCCCAGGGCCCTCATCCCGTTCACCACTTCAGAAGGTATCAGAGGTGCGCTGGGAAGGGGGTGGCTTCCTCTCTCGCTCTCGGCCAAGCTTCTCGGAACCGTTGCCACTGAAAACGAGAGAGAGCGTCAGCAGCGATGTTCTTGATACCCTGAATGTGACGCGCCCTGCATTCAACATTGCTATAAAGGCAAGTACGCACCAGCTCGCGCAGCAGACATAGCACCAGGGGGCAGCTAGCAGAGTGAGAGTTGATGGCCTGTACTACTGCTAAGTTGTCAGACCACAGCAGGACCCTTTTGGCGGACAGGATAGCAGGCCATAAGTGGAAGGCCACCACGATTGGGAAGAGCTCAAGAACTGTGATCTTAGAGGTAACCTTTTTCTTAATCCAGGCGTTGGGCCATTTCTCAGCGCACCATTCCCTGTCTAAGATGGCCCCAAAGTCGTGCCTGCCTGAGGAGTCTGTGTACAGGGCAAGGTCAGGGCTACCCGCCCAGGGGGCCCTCCAAATCACTGCCCCATTGAAATTGCGCAAGAACTCATCCCACATGGCCAGATCTTGTTGTATACCTTTGCTCAGTTTCACCATGTGGTGTTTTTTAGTAATGTTGGCAGTGGCACTTGCTAGTTTCCTGGCGAAGACCCTACCTGCTGGAATGATTCTGGCAGCAAAATTGAGCAGGCCTAGGAGGCCCTGGATGCACCCCAAGGAGGCTTTGTCCAGCCCTACCAGCGCTTGAATCTTGTTGGCCAGATTGCGCACCTTCTCCTCTGGTAAACTGGACTCCCCCGCCACCGTGTCAATCTCTATTCCCAGGAAAGTCAGGATTTGAGTTGGCCCCACTGTCTTACCAGGGGCAAGGGGGACCCCCAGGTGGTCTGTAAGGAGAACACAATCTGCCAGGGGCTGTGAGCACAGCTGTGTCCCGTCCCTCCCGATAAACAAAAAGTCATCCAAGTAATGAGTCACCCCCTCTACACCGTATGTGTCTTGGAGCGCCCATTGCAGGAAACAACTGAAAGCTTCGAAGTACGCACAGGACACAGTGCAACCCATGGGCATGCATTTGTCAAAGTAAAACATGCCGTCGAGCTTGAAACCTAGCAGGTGATAGCTGCTCGGGTGGACTGGTAGTAACCTAAAAGCTGATTCAATGTCTGCTTTGGCTAACCAGGCCCCTCTGCCGCTCTCCTGACTAGATCCAATGCTACATCCAGCGTGGCATAAGACACAGAGCATGCTCCCTCTTCTAGCCCGTCGTTGACCGAAGTCCCTTTAGGGTAGGAAAGGTGGTGGATAAGTCTAAAGGCACCTGGTTCTTTTTTGGGCACGACCCCCAGGGGGGATACAACAAAATTCTCTAGAGGGGGGTGCAGGAAAGGGCCACCTATCCTGTTCAGCGATCTCTCTTTTTCGCCCTCACCACTTCTGGTTGTTCCTTGGCAGACCTTTGCTTCCTGTCTTTTTCTGCCGACCCTCCTCGGCCGATAGTCTTTGTTTGGTCGTTTCCTTTGATTTTGATAAGATTCACCGCTCCCGGGTGACTATTGTATGTTGTCCGCCCCTGGCACGACTGTCTAGGTATGCTTCAGTGAGTTCCTGAGTGATCTCCTGAGGTCAACTGGCCACCATTCAGCTGCACCATGCGCGACTCGTGTCTCCGCGAATTCCCGCTTTCTTTGGTGTTGCGTGCTAACTGCAGGTAGTCGGTGGGGCTGTCGCAACGATATGTGGCACCGTTGATATCTTCTTCTTGCATTTTGTTCCAGACTAGTGCAGGTTGTCCAGCCACTTGGTTGATGAGAGAAGGCTTCTTTGATGTTTGTTTACTCCTGCTTCTGGATTATTTGTTTTCTTCGCTTCTGTTACTTTTACTTGTCTGTCTTCATGTAGTGCTGAACGCTTAGTCTGGCACCTGTTTTGCTCGTGCTCATTACATTCGGGATCTGCATGTGCTTGGTGCATTCAGGATGTGCACTTGCTTGTGCTTGCTGACTTCAGAACCTGTGTTCATCCGGGCTTGTTTATATTCTTTTCTGGGCCTTCTGTAATTCCGCCCTCTTTTGGGGTCTCCTACAGGACTGCCCTCTTCGGGGTCTTCTGCAGGACTGCCCTCTTCGGGGTCTTCTGCGCTTCTGCCCTCTTCGGGGTCTTCTGCAGAACTGCCCTCTTCAGGGTCTTCTGCACTTCTGCCCTCTTGCCCTCTTCGGGGTCGTCCTCAGAATCACTGGAATAAAGGACCAGTGATGGGGTCTGCTGTGAGGTTGCAGACTTAGAAAATACAAGGGCAACATTTTCGGGCATTCCTGCACTCTCTGGCAATGCCTGCTTTAGCGCTTCAGGCCGTATATCTACTGCAGGTTGCACATCACCACTAACCTGCCCCCCTCACCTCCCTCCATGCAGGCTGTGTCCTTTGAAAGACGCCTTGTGCAAACTAAAAAACGCCCTCAACCTCACCCTGATTAGCACTACCTTCTACGTGTGCCAACCACTCACCAAAATCTTCCCTTAATGCAGAGCGGTCCTCAGGTGCCCCAACTGGAGACTAGGAGTGGGCCTGCCGCTTCGTCAATGGGCGCGCTGTGCGCTTGGCTCCACAAACGCTGGCTGGTCTTCTCTTAGCCAAGCGCGAAGCTCCCCGCCCCCTCACTGAGCTCTGGGGCAAACAGGCAGCCACAGCGCGCTGTACCCCGGTCACCGCCTGCCTTCGCAGCCTGCCAGGGGAATGCTGAGTCGCTCTACGGGCCTCGGCCGATAATAAATCGGCCCGACCCGCCTCCTGGATAACGCGGAGAGCCTCGAGCAGCTATGCTTTTACCGACATGTTGGGCAAACAATTATCACTCGAATAAACACAAGGCTCGCCACGGGAACCACTCAGGAAAAAACACGTTGCACTTACTAAACAAACACCTCCCGTCACCCAGCTGCCGCCTCACGACTTCCCTCAGCGTACACTGCAACGTTCCACAGCGCGCGCCCCTGCTTAATACTCACCTGCCTATCGCTGCTCTCAGTCTGATCCATTGGGCGAAAGATCCCAGGGGAGACCGCTCACGCTCTGCTCCCTCTGGGGCCCCCATAGTACACTAACAAACTAATCAATTAAAGGTCAGTCCTGCTATCGAATGTATAGGTTTTGCCTGTTTTAAGAAGTAGATACTCTGCCACCTTGTGGACGCTAGTGGAAACTGCTTCCACAATCATATCTGTGCTGTGATTATAATGTTAGGGAGTAGTGGAACAATAACAATGGGTGCTTTAAGACGATAAAGATAGTATACATCAAGTGGTGATTTAAATATTCATAAGATACAGTTTCATTCCATTTCATATATATAGGAGTTTATGCACAAGAGGGTTCAGGGAGTTTAGCAGAATCACCTGGTTTGCAGTCAAATGCTAAATAAAGCCCGGATTAGAACCCAGGTCTCCAGGTTTTAGAGTTGACAGTCTAAGCCACAAAGCTACATCTACTGCGTGAATGCGCCGTTAATGCCACAAAACCACATCTGCTAGGAAGAATGCACATAGCTGCCAAGGTTTCAATTGTTATGTGTGACATTTCAAAGACTATCAACAATTTCTCGCGAGCAAAACCAAGCAATGAAGTCCACGGGAACAGATAAATATGACAAATTATACCCTTTTGAGCTGCAAGCAACTCTAAAAAGATCTTGAAACTACTGCAGAGCACCCTAAATGAAATGTCACTATTGATCACAAGACGTTTTCATAACTAGGTGTACTTTGTATTCTGGGATTTGTATGCCCATTAATTATTATAGGAAAAGATAAAACTATTCATCTCAGCATGCAAAGTGTTTAGGATTAAAAAATAAGGATTCACAGTGTTACAATTCACAAGAAGCACACAACAGGAAGCAACTAGGGATCAACCACATTACAGAACTTGGTGACGTGACAGAGAGCCACCCTCTGACACAAACATCACCTCACAAGTACTTTAAAGCCTTCCCCCACCACAATAATAAAAAGCTCCAACCAGGCCTGGACTGGCCCAGAAGCAGCAGCAATTGCTGCTCAGTGTGCACATTTGCTCTCATACCAATAAGAGCCTGACCGGGGCTGTACTGGCCTGTTTGGATTATTGCCTTCACTATTGCTCACTGTTACTGCAGATCACAGGTAGGTCATACAGTACTAGCTGTAAAAAAGGGTCACGAACAACCAATAAACACAGATCCTTAAGTATTGCCCGGCGGTGTCGCCTCTTTAACCCACAAAATATTAATCAATGAAGAGGCAGGCGCTGGAGACTGGAAGGCAGGAAACAAGGGTTTATTCTCTCCGGAGGAGAACACATCAGTTCGGACAGCAAGTATCTTCACCAGGTGCTCTAACCGCATCTCTGAGGCCTGGCCTCTTATACACAGGTTTATGATCTTTATTGCAGGTAACACATTCTTGCAATGCTTTGAAGTATGAAAGGACATCCTTGGAATCTCCCCTTCAGGCCCGTTCCCACACACATTTACAGTTGAAGTCCCCACCCCGGTCACAACAGGTGATGATTATCGCGCAGCTGGACATTCCGCCGATTCACGGAATGTGTGGGATTGATCGGATCTCATAGGGTGGGGGCTTTGATCAATTCGAGGGTCCTTTAATGGGGGAAGCTTCCTACTGTACGGGGGGGGGCAATAAACAGTATCCGCAGAGCCAGGTGGCGGCCTGGGAACGAGGAAGACAAACGGGCACACAGGAAAAGGGGGTTTGTATCAAAGGGCCTGGGACCATGAAAGGAATGAAGGGAGGTGTCGCGCTGGGCACGGGATGGGACTCCGAGGCAGAGCTGCGCTGAAGAGGGGTTTACGACCCAAGGCATGTGAGAGCGGGGGGGTTGTCAGCGTGCGGGGGGATGCCTGCGAGGTTGAGAGAGAGAGACGCGCTGGCTATCAGCGAGGGGCAGGGAGGCCATGGTGCTCAAAATGGCCGCCGCTTACGTGCACGAATGGGTTCAAGAAGAGCAAGATGGCGCCGATAATGTTGATGTTTTCAGCCTAACTTTTAACAGTCCTCCCTTTTCAACATATCTAGCCAACTTGCCTACTCAATGTCAATCTTCATCAAATTCCTAACCTCGGAATCATATAATGCTCCCATGCGTTCGTTTCCAAAGTCCACAGTCTTAGGGCAAATACAATTTGTACATAATGAACACAGAGGTGGCAGACATTGAATTCCTAAGCATAGACCGCATATTACAACTACAGGAATCAGGACAATGGTGAACAGTCTCCAGCCCCAGTTCTTAACGGTGTTCCAGAACCAACCACCAAGCGACCATTCTTCCTGATCCTGGTGGACTTCTGAAGAGAGTCTGTGAAGATGTTCGATGGCTTTGTACACTGAGGGTGAGTTGTCCGGTATGTATGTACAGCAGCTGGACCCAATAATGTGGCATGCTCCACCACGGTCCGCAAGAACCACATCTAGGACAAGGCGGTTCTGGAGGGCCACCAAGCGGACCGCTTGAAGCTCGGCGGTGTTGTTAGCAAAGATACCAGCTGTGATGTTCATTGTTGTCTCAACTGCCTGAGTCAGATGTCGGATGGCACGGCTGTTTGCCATCGGGCCCCAGAGGGGAACAAGTCCCTTCATAGCATCGAGGAACTGCGCTCCTGTTGAGTCGGCTTGTTCAATGTCCTTGGCTCGTTTTTGTCTATGATGATTCGCTGGGGCCACATAAGTCGGAGGAAGGATGAAGGAGATGAAACAAGTGCCCCCCCAGCCTTTGGGGAGCCAGGTGTAGGCCTTTGTGCCGCAGACGAAATACATGTTTGGGGACGACACAAAGGAAGGTGGATCCGTGGAGTCCAAAGTTCTGGTAAAACGGCAAGCACTGCGGCCCACCAGCTGTGTCCCACGTCCTTCTATGCACATGTGGCCTGTGACGTTGATGACTGACAGGGCCACAGTCAGAGTGGCAGCCGTTCGTTTCCGCAGGTAGGAGAAGGTGGGTCTGGTTGGATTGTTGAATACCTGCATTTCAATTCGTTCTTTAGCAGGGATGTCCATGTGGATTGAGTCGTTGGAGGTCTGCGGGCAGAAGTGTGTCTTTGTTTTGTTTCGCCAGACCCCGTGGAAGAAATGCGTTACGGTTTTGCTGGAGGTGGCATTGTCCTTATAGCTTTCTTGCAGGAGGATCAGCCAAGCAAGGCAGGAGCCATGAACTGAGAAGGGTGAAGGGATGAATGGTATCGAGTGTCCAGTGGCGTGGGGTAGCAACCCGCAGATCCAACAGTTGGTGGCATTGGTGGCGAGATTGTGCTGGTGAAGTAGCTGTACGAAAGAGTTATTCCAAAACTCCTTTCGCCTCTCTTTGAGTTGAGGAGAGAGCGAAATCAGATAATGTTCCTTCATGGTGGTAGGCTGAGCAGTGGTCAGGAATGTTTCGTGAGCAGGTGCATTTTCTTCCATAATCCAGAGTGTGGTCATGAGGAGAAAGCAGAAAAGGATTGTGATGAAGAGTGCAATTGTCTTTGAGCTGTGGAGTCTGTCTGTTCTTGGGTTTCTGTAGTGGGTATTTCCTGTTGCTTCCATCATCTTTTTATTTGGAGCTTCCATCATCTTCTTATCTGGCGCTTCCATCATCTTCAAGGTGCTCGGTAGCGGGCAGAACCACAGACTTCGTCTAGCTTCTCTCCGGGTGACCCTTGGTGGTGTTTAGGTCACCGTCCTGAGATTTAACTTAGTCCGTGGTCTACTTAGCCGAAGCTCCCTCCTTTCGACGCAGGAAATACCCTTCTCTGGATGGCACAGTGGGATCAGAGAATTTTGAAAGTTCAAGTGCTTCGGTATCAGGATAGCAGGTTAGTGACGGTCGGTCCTTGTTCAGGAGCTCTTCTTGGTTGTCGATGTTTTCTGTCGTGGCCAGGGTCGAGGAGACCTTCTTACAGTGGTGTGCGTGCAGCCCGTGCCGTTTCCCCTCCACACGAAGAGCCGTCCGGGTGGTGATTAACACTTGCCAGGGGCCCGTCCACCGGGGTTCCAAACTCTTCGACCGCTGAAAGTTTCGGATCAGCTCGAAATCTCCTGGTTGGATGGAGTGACCCGGACCCCTGGAAGCATCGGGGATGGCCTGCTGCACCTGCTGATGAATGACAGACAGAGTTTCAGTCAATTTATACAGATAATCAGACATTAGGACGTCCGGGACGTCATGAATGGAAGTTGGTTTCGGTGCTGACCAGACACTCATGGGTCGGCCGAAAACAACTTCATAAGGTGTTAAGTGATGTTTGGTGGGGGTGGAACGCATCGATTGCAATGCCAGTGGGAGGGCGTCTGGCCATTTCAGACCCGTGGTAGCCACTATCTTGGCCAGTTTAAGCTTTAGTGTGGCATTGTGTCGCTCAACAAGTCCAGCAGACTGGGGGTGGAAGACTGCGTGGAACTTCTGCTTGATGCCCAACCCCTTTAAGATGAGCTGGATGACTTCGGCTATGAAGTGGGGGCCATTATCGCTCCATAAAATACGACAAAGGCCGTAACGGGGGAAAAACTCCTTTAACAGTACTTTTGCAGTGGCCATAGCAGTGTTGTCACGGGTTGGGTATGCTTCCACCCATTTGCTAAATGCGCATACCACAACAAGTACATATTTCAGGCCTTGGCATCTGTCTAGCTGGATGTAGTCCATCTGCAGGACTTCAAACGGGTGATTTGGGACCCCAAATCCTCCCCGGGGTACTACAGTTCCTTTCCCGGGGTTGTGTTGCAGGCATTTCAAGCATTGTTGGACCAGACGTTTGGCGGAGTCTGTGATTTTATCATTGTGCCAAACTCTGGAGACAAGTTCAATCATGGGGGCTGATCCTATGTGGGCAGGGGAGTGTGCCATAGTCAGTATGGGAATCAGGTACGAGTCAGGTAGCAACCATTTGTTGTGTCTCTTGTCCGCCAGCAGCCTTCGTCATCTTTTAATCCCACCCGTGTCCATTCAGTCAGTTCGTGCTGTGTGCTAGCCATTTGAATGTCTCTAATAGTGTCCCTAGCGTCAGTCCATTTTTCTGCTTGTGACCTGGTCACGTACATATGTGTTGTCGTCCTATTTTCAGCTGTCGTTCGGGCAGTGATGTCGGCTAGTGCATTTCCCTGCCCAATAATGTCTGTCACCTTTTTGTGTGCCTGGCATTTGACGACTGCAAGCTTTTTGGGGAGAAGGACAGCTTCGATCAAGGCGGAGACTAGATCCCCGTGCAAAATGGGGGTGCCGTGTGAGGTCAAGAATCCCCTTTCCCTCCAAAGGAGCCCAAAATGGTGAACCACCCCGAAGGCATACTGGCTGTCGGTGTAAATGTTCGCTGTGGTTCCTGCTGCCAGAATGCAGGCTCGTGTCAGGGCAATCAGTTCCGCTGCCTGGGCAGATCGTTGCGTGATGCGGGCTGTCTCGACTACAGTTCGAGCCGTGGTAACTGCATAGGCAGCGGAAGTGGTGCCATCGGGGAGTTTGATGCAAGAACCGTCCACCCACAGCTCTCCGTCAGGGTCAGGAAAAGCCGTGTCTCTGAGGTCAACCCTACTTCTAGTCTGTTCGTCCGTAAGAGTCACGCAGTCATGTACAGGGTGCACATTGGGATCGTTCTCTGGTAAGGGTAACAGAGTTGCCGGGTTCAGTGTGGTGCATCTTTTCAGGGTGATATGGGGTGCAAGCAAAGTCAGTTCGTACCCAGTCAGTCGTGCACTCGTCAGGTGTTGCGTCTTGGTTTGGTTCAGGAGGGTGTCAACTGCATGGGGTACCGGTACCGTGAGGGAATTCGAGAGCACGATCCCCTCACTCTGTCGGATAGAGATTGCAGCAGCAGCTACAGCTCGAAGGCAGGCAGGCAAGGCTCTGGCTACAGGGTCAAGAGTGGCAGAGAAGTAAGCACACGGTCGTTGCTTTGGGCCAATGGACTGGGTCAGGACAGATAAAGCGCACCCCTCCCTTTCGTGAGTGTAAAGGGAGAAGGGCTTTGTGTAATCGGGGGTACCTAGGACAGGGGCCGAACAAAGGGCATCTCGTAATTCCGTGAAGGAGGTTTGACACTCAGGGGTCCAAGGGAGTGGGAAGGGGACGTCTTTAGCTAGCAGAGAAAGCAGTGGTTTCACAATGAGGCTAAAGTTTGGTAACCACTGTCGGCAGAAGGAGGTGAGGCCTAGTAGGGAGCGAACCTGTTTCTGGGTTTTAGGGACAGGAGTTTCGAGAATGGTTTGGATCCGGTCGGGAGTGAGTTTCCTTCCTTCTTTGGACAAAAGGTGGCCTAGGTAAGTGACCTGGGGTTGGCAGAATTGCAACTTCTTTTTGGAGACCTTGTGGCCATTTTCCGCAAGGAAGTGAAGGAGTTGAATGGTGGCTGTAACTGCTAATGGAGTGGTGTCGGCTGCCAAAAGGATGTCATCGACATATTGCACTAACACCACTCCATCGGGTAACTGGACTTGATCCAGTTGTCTCTTGAGGGCCTGGCTGTAGATGCTAGGGCTTTCTGTGTAACCCTGGGGTGCTCGGCAGAACCTATATGAGCGGGCTTTTAGGGTGAAGCCAAAGAGATATCGGCTGTCTGGGTGGATGGGGATGGAAAAGAATGCGTTTTTGAGGTCAATGACAGTGAAGGTGGTGGCAGTAGAAGGAATCAAAGTCAGGATGGTGGTGATGTCTGAGACCACGGGGTACTGGGGTACCACCACTTTGTTGATCTCTCGAAGGTCAATGATAAAACGGTATGCTTTCTCATCTCCCTCTCCCTGTTTCTTGATGATGGGCAAGATAGGGCTGTTGCAAACGTTGCTAACCACTTCCTCTACCACTCCTGCGTCTATCAGCGACTGAATAATCTTTGCCAATGCCTTCTCGCCCTCGGGCGATATCCGATATTGTGGAAGTTTTGGGAGTGTTGCGTCTGGTCGGACAGTAATGTGCACTGGGTCAATCAACATGCGCCCTACGTCCGAATCCGCCTTGGCCCACAGATACGGAGGCAGAGTGTCAAGCAGGGATGTGTCAGCGTCGGTGATGGAAAACATGCGTCGGGGAGGGCAATGTCTAAGCAGAACGGGGTTGTCGTAAAGGAAAACTCGAACTCCGTCTTGAGAACATCTGATTGTCGCTCGGAAGTGTTTCAATAAGTCAAGTCCCATAATGGCGTCAGGGCTATTGGAGGAAAGCAAAAACGTGGTGTCAGTGGTGTTGTTTTCTAAGTCGAAGAGGATCGGGGCGGACAAAGGGTTAGTGGAGGGCGTTCCATCGAAACCTGTCGATGTTATAAGTGAGCCAGACAAGGGTGCCCTTGGAATCAGTCGTTTAGATAACGCACTACGTGTTGCTCCAGTGTCTACCAGAAATGGAGACTTTGTACCCAGGACCTTAGCAGTGACGTAAGGGCCTTGCTGGTCAACATAGAGCTCGACTGGATCCCTCCCTTGCCCATGGCAGTCCTATGCAAAGTTGTGGGCGTCATCGTAGTCAGATTGCTGGCATTGGTTTTGTCTGGGTCGATCAAATGTATTTGGTCTGCCTGATCTGTCGTTAGTCGCGTCATTTGGGGACCCTCGCTGTTGTCCCTTATTTCTCAGTCCACTTGCTATGTCCTTGGGGTCTTTGTTTCTGATTATTTCCAGAAGAACTGGGCACTGGGATTTCCAATGGCCAGTTCCTTTACAGAAAGCACACTGGTCCTCTCTAATGTCTGTACGTCCAATGTGGGGAGTCAGAGTGCGGTCCTGGGGAAGTGCAGTCTTAGGGACGTTCGTCTGATAGTTTCCCCGGTATTGGTCTCGTCCTATAGTCACCCCTTGCAGTTGGGCAATCATCACCCTCTCTTTCAAGTCCTTCTTCTTTTTCTCTGTTGCTCTATCGTTTTCATTTTTCTGATGTTCGTAATATTGGGCCATCTGGAGGATAGCCGTAGGTTTGGAGGCTGCCCAACTACTCTCGCTAGCCTGCAGTTTCTGGGAGACCTCCGGTGACAGACCCTTAACATAATTCTGGACAAACAGATGGTGTCCGGTTGCAGTGGTCATGTCCTGGCCGCTGTAATCGGAGAACACCGTTTCAAACCGGGAGAAGTAGTCCGATACATCCTCCTGGGGTTTCTGGCGACAGGCCGTTACTATCGACCAGTCCACTTTCTTTTCTGGAATCAGGGTTTTTAATTTCTGTACGATTTTATCTGGAAGGTCTAGAATGGATTTCAAAGGCTTTTGTCCAGGTCCTCGTTGTTTATCAATGTCATCGAGTTGTGACCAGGTATGTCCAAACAGCTCAAGGTGGTCGACTTTCCGGATTTGCTTCCACACATCAGCTGGTAGACATAACCCGAAAAACAAGTTGATGTCAGCCAGGGTCATAATCGTTGAACCTAGGGCTGTACCCAATTCAGTATAGAAGGCAGTGGGGTTTTTACGTAGGTCAGGCAGAGATTTCCGGAATGTCAGAATCTCTTGCCGGTCCCATGGCTGGTAGACCCAGTTGTACATTACCCTTCCTTTTGCATCTTGGTGGTTTGCATCATCGTTAGTCCCTTCACCTCGTGGAGGAACCCAGTAAGGGGCAGCCTCTCGTATCGGCATCATGGTGTTAGATTGCTCAGTTTGTGGTTCGGTCGCTATGGATGTCGTGGGTTTAGTTCCCGATTCTCGTTCAGTGAGGTGGCGGAAAACCTCAAGCGTACGCGTAAGGAGGTCCGTCATATCACACTCGCCCTCATCCCCGATATCGACCTTCCGGTACAGAGTCGTTAGGCTCTCGGGACCTTTGTCTCGATATCGGTCCTCGTATGCGTTCAAGACATGGTAACACAGTCGTACGGTAAAATGTCGTCTGTGACTCCCTGTATACGAGTTAAACATATCCGTGATGTACTCTTCATCTTCCTTCCTTTCTACCAGTGTCCGAGCTATCTTGTCGATCCCTGCTCGCTCATCTTTGCTTAGTCTGCTTGTTCTTGCAGAACCAACCCTTCGGGTCTCAGGGTCGCCTAACGTTGTCGTTTGCGTAGTATTTAATACAAGGAGTTCGGCCGGCACAGAGGCCATGGGGGCCGAAGCTGTGGCGCTACCCTCGTTTGTACCTGGGGGTGGTGGGTGCTGTGCTAAGGGTTGGGAAGGGGCATATGGAGGGGGCATGTAGATGATCGGAGGACCTAACAGCAGATCATCGTTGGCTCGTTGTTTCGAGGGTAAATCAGGGTAGAGCATGGAGGACGTTCTAACCGGACACTGGCTTGATGTCTCCATTTCTAGTTTCTGTTTGGCTTTCTCTCTTTCCTTTATCTCTTCTTCTAGTTTCTGAGCAGCTAGGTGGGCTGCTTTTCGCAGCTCTTTTCCCAACCTACTCTCAGTTTTCTTTTTACGTTGTTCAGTTTCTTTGCGCCACCTGCCGAAACTATCAAGCATAGTGGGCGTTGTCTTGTTTTTACCAAGGGCTGTTTCTAGCGCGTTTATTTTGTCATCATCGAAGGATCCTATCAGTGGCCACTGACTTTCTCGATCCTTTTTCGTATATTTATGCCACAGCTTGTTATAGGCTATAGCGATCAATCCATGCTTCATGAATATGTCCTTATTAGGGGTGCCTTCCAGTGGAGCCGGATGGTTCATCTCTAATAAGCGGTCCGGGCTAAACAGGCTACCAATCAGTGGGGAGAAGACAGGCATGACGGATCACAACGGGGACAAAAGTCAGCACTGCCTATCTTATCACTGCGTGCAAAGACTAGACAGAATATTTCTATTCTACGTTGTTTGCAGGTAGTGAATACCTCATGAACCAATATCGAATAGTCAACGTTCGGTCAATCAAACAATTCAGTGGGGAGAATAAGTAGGCCCGCAAAGGTCTGCGTTACCTACCCTTTCACTATCTGTAAAGGGGGGCTGCTCTTTCCTGTTTGCAGACAGAGAATCTCCAGAAAACAATCCGTGAACAGTAGTTCGGGTTCAAATAATTAATCAGTGGGGGAGAAAGATAGGCACGACGGCTGCGTTACCTATCCTTCACTGCTTGCAAAGAGAGAGCCTGTTGTTTCTCCGTTTGCAGACAGCGAATCTCCAGACAAATCAACAAAGAGTAATACTAGTATTTTCCAAACAATCAAACAATCATTTCGCAATTCGTCGTGTTTACACGACCTTACCCGGACCGCATGGACAGTTTCTTGTCTTCCGAATCCAGCGCCCGATCGTCCTCTTTTCTTCGTAATCCTCGCGGCACTCCTGATGGTTCCCAGTCAGGACCGTAGATCACTCGAGAGAGGTCTGTTCGGAACCAGTGAAGTTCGGATGATCGGCTGTCAGACGAGGGTCTATCGGACAGGTGCACTCCCGATCGTTGCAGTCATTCACTCTGTCGTCAGGACCTCTCCCACTGGATCCACGAGTCACTGATGGGCCCCACGTTTGGGACGCCAATTGTAAAAAAGGGTCACAAACAACCAATAAACACAGATCCTTAAGTATTGCCCGGCGGTGTCGCCTCTTTAACCCACAAAATATTAATCAATGAAGAGGCAGGCGCTGGAGACTGGAAGGCAGGAAACAAGGGTTTATTCTCTCCGGAGGAGAACACATCAGTTCGGACAGCAAGTATCGTCACGAGGTGCTCTAACCGCATCTCTGAGGCCTGGCCTCTTATACACAGGTTTATGATCTTTATTGCAGGTAACACATTCTTGCAATGCTTTGAAGTATGAAAGGACATCCTCGGAATCTCCCCTTCAGGCCCGTTCCCACACACATTTACAGTTGAAGTCCCCACCCCGGTCACAACAGGTGATGATTATCGCGCAGCTGGACATTCCGCCGATTCACGGAATGTGTGGGATTGATCGGATCTCATAGGGTGGGGGCTTTGATCAATTCGAGGGTCCTTTAATGGGGGAAGCTTCCTACTGTACGGGGGGGGGCAATAAACAGTATCTGCAGAGCCAGGTGGCGGCCTGGGAACGAGGAAGACAAACGGGCACACAGGAAAAGGGGGTTTGTATCAAAGGGCCTGGGACCATGAAAGGAATGAAGGGAGGTGTCGCGCTGGGAACGGGATGGGATTCCGAGGCAGAGCTGCGCTGAAGAGGGGTTTACGACCCAAGGCATGTGAGAGCGGGGGGGTTGTCAGCGTGCGGGGGGATGCCTGCGAGGTTGAGAGAGAGAGAGAGAGACGCGCTGGCTATCAGCGAGGGGCAGGGAGGCCATGGTGCTCAAAATGGCCGCCGCTTACGTGCACGAATGGGTTCAAGAAGAGCAAGATGGCGCCGATAATGTTGATGTTTTCAGCCTAACTTTTAACATAGCCACCTACCTTTAGGGTTACCACCAGGTTGTTATTTTACTGGCCTTACCAGTATTTTATTGTCCTGGCTAGTTCACAAACTGTGAGAAGCCTCCAAAACCGATATTTCCCCCCTCATCTATGCATACTTTAAACAGTACAAATATGAAATCTTTGAAATATTATGGAGCTGCGAAGTTAATGATAACTGGCTGATAAATAAAGACAAAGTCCATTGTAAAATGTGTACACTTTACAAAGACAATTTTTTATAAATTTCTGTCAAGCTTAAATCGACATGAACAAATGGCCAGTATTAGCGACCTCCCTTACCAGAGGGAAATGCTGGTTGTGTCTTAATGTGACTTGTTGTATCCATTCAATGCGGCTGGCATCCATCGCAATGAAGGCAGGGGCACTGGAAGGAGCTCTCTCTCGGGCAGCTGGAAGTCGACCAGCCGGAAGTCAGGCATCAGTCCAGTTTTTCACAAGTTAGTGGCCTCGATGGTACTGGATAGCTGCTTCAGGGAGAGGCTCTCTTGACACTGGGGCAGAGAAGTCAGAGTGCACAGCACAGACTGCTGACAGCATGCAATGCTGGACTCGGCTGCAGAGCTGAGTCCAGTCTGCGCAATGCTGTCTTTTAAAGATAGCACTGTGGTGCGGTGTCACAGCGTGACCATAAAGGTGTGCCCCAGCACCGGATGGGCGGGCAGGAAAACAATTAACAGATCCTGACTTGGCCATCCTTTGCCCACTGGGCCCCTCTGGCTTCTCCCAGTCAATCAGTCAGATACAAAGCAAATGTGGACTGTAGGCCTCTCTTACACACATAGGACGCGGTCCAAACAGCTGACTCTCTGACTCGACATTAAAGCCTCAGGCTGAGGCACAAGACACACAGGTTACAGCCAGCCAGGATGCACGCTGTGGTAACTAATTCAGATATAACTAAGGAACTTAAAAAGAAGTGGCAGAGTGAGGCGTTAGCCGTCATGGCTTAACACCTCCCTCTGCCACTTAAGAAATGTAAGGCTGCACCATATTTACAAGGATATGGTGCAGCCTTGCGTTAGCCGTCATGGCTTAACGCCTCACTCCGCCACTTCAGAAATGCAAGGCTGCACCATATCTACAAGGATATGGTGCAGCCTTGCATTTCCCCCTGCCCTGGGCTACACTTAGCAGAGTAGTGCCAACGCAGGCACCCTTGCACCATAGTACAAGGGTGTCTGCGTGCAGGGTAAGATTGTTTATGTACAGAAAGGTCCCCCCCTTCCTGCACATAAACAATCTTGAAATGCAATTTTCTCACTTCTGTGTGTGCTGCTTAATGCAGCAAACATGGAAGGGACAACATTTTTTTTTACGGATTGTTTATGTGCAGGAAGGGAGACCTTCCTGTACATAAACAATCCAAGGCATTTTGCTTTTTTCCATGTGTGCTGTACAAGGCATCACACATGGAAAAAACGAAAACCAAGAGAAATAAAGCATTCTTCCTCGTTTTTCCAAGTTAAGACCAGGTTTTCCCTGGTCTTAATTTTGGTACTGCCTCCTAAATACGCTGGCCTTGAAAAATTGGGGTCAGAGTTAAAATCAACGGGTGTTGCGGTGGAATGCCTACCACAACACCCACTGCCCACCCCTTTCATGCTAAGTATAGCGTGAAAGGGGCCTTATTTACAAGTCAGCGTTAAGCCGCATTAAGTGGCTTAACGCTGCCTTGTAAATAAGGCAAAGCCCCCATCACCACAGAAACGTCACAATAAGTGTCTTTCCTGTAGCGATAGGGGCTTGTACATATGCCCAAGAATGTTATTACCCCGAACGGTCCACCCCACCCCGCCCTTTTCAGCACACTGCTACCTGCCCAATCCCACAGCTAGCGGCAGAGATCATCATACCACCAGCAGGGCTGTCACAAAGCTAGACCAGGCTCTGACACTACATCGCTGAAATTAATTAGACCGGCACCGCACCGCCATCCCAGGCTCAGTCACACTGGCTCACCCCTACCGTCCCAATTCGAGAATGTTGCACCTGAAAATGCGGCTACCCGCGGCACACACCGTGTGCCCTTTTAAGAGGGCAGCCACCTAAGTGCCAATATCGGCCCGCACACCATCCCACCAACAATACATGTTGCACATCATAAATAAGTAGACAAGACAACTTGGTGTTGGGAAAAAGTAGCTGCAGGTTTATTAGCATAAAATGCCAAAACATGGTGGGTTATCTTACAGATGATCCAAAGGCAAGCCGCCCCTCGCAGCTTGCCACCTGTTAGGCCATGTAGCCCGCGGCCTTGGCCAGACGGTGCTTAGCGGTTGTGGTGAGAGGATAGCCCCTCACCTGTCCGGCAAACCATTGGTCCACCCTCTAGCTCACACTGCCCCCCTACGAGGGGCGGGGCGTTCAAGCGACCCCCGGTTGTCCAGGTAACCAACCGCCCGTAGGATAACGGGGCACCGTCGCACCCCCAGGGTCCACCGCACAGATCTCCCAGGCATATTGGGCCTCAGCACCCTTTGTGCTTCTGCATAGGGTACTCCTGAGTACCTTTTGCCTCTGGATCATCCTGTAACTCCTCCACAGCCCTGGATGTGGCGACCGTCACAGACAGGGCCCCCCACCAGAGCTAACCTCCTAGATACATCCTGCTGAGAGAAGGGCTTCCTGAATGTCCAACAGGAATAAATCCATGCCTACTTTGGAAAGGTGGACTCCTTCTTCGTCAAGGCAGCCAGTGGCTTTGGCGTGCAGTTCCCCATGGCGAATGAAGCCGAAACCCATCAGCTCTGCGAACTTCCACATTGCGCAATTAACCTTCCTGCGCGACACTTTTATCGCTTGACCAGAGCGAGCACCTAGCCAAACCCGGCGTGGTGTGATCTCAGACCACCATAGTTCGCAAGGTCCTGATAAATTGCTGACCTTGGTAATGTTCGCTTTCATGTCCCTCAGTAGGAACCTTTTACCTAGGATAGGCAAGTCATTCCCTCCCAGGTGCAGGATAAGCACGTCTGGGGGGTGGGCGTTCCCTTGTAATTCTCATGTAAGCAAGCCCAGCACCCCGCTCCACCGCAAGCCAGCAATTCCTCGCCATACAAACTGAGTTTTACTAAACCCATGATTCCACTTCCTGCTTTCTGCCCACAGGGCCAACTTGGAGACCCCCTCGTGGCCCAGCACCCAGACCGTTGATCCTGGTAAATAAAGAGAAGTGTTGTATGTAACTTATTTATTCAAAAATGCAATAAAACACACTGGTAAAATCACCACACTGCAAAACCAACACAGCAAAACACAGTTCGTGGGACAGGGCCAGGAGGGCCCAACATTCAGTTGCTGCTACACGTCCCAGAAATAAAACTTAACACGTATCCTGTGCTCGCTGAGCACGACCTGCTGTTGTCTGGTCTGATGTACCTTTTGTAACAGTCAGAAGACCATCTCCCCAATTGTTTGATGACCTCTACACGTACCCCTTCAGAGGATGCAGTTGTGGCTGCACCTATGCGGAAAGAGTGGGTGCTGAATTTTTTGCCTAGAGTTGAGATACCTGCCGAAAACAAGCAAGCGTGCAAGATATGTTCCACTTGGTATTTAGTAAGCGGTGACCCATCTGAATGTAAGAGGAGGTAACCCTCACTGGGAGGACGGATAGTCAGGTAGGCAGTCAGGAGGCTCACGGGGCAAAACTGGGGCGAGCCTAGGCTTCGTAACCAAAGTTCGATTCCCCTTCCCCTCTGATCAGTTTTAGATTGGCGCAGGGTGATCTTGAGCGTGTCCCTCAATACCAAAACAACCTCCCGGGACAATGCTACACCTGACGTGTCATTCTTGGATTTGGCCACCAGCTCAGAGATCCTAAAAGCACCAAAAAATGCTAAACTGAAAGCGGCTGCAAACAAGGCAGACTCGTGGGTGGAGGAAGTGACCTGAGGTAAACACAAGATCATTCTCTGGAGTGTTATAAAATCAATAGGAGATCTGTTGTCGGGTACTTTGGGTTCACCTCTAGCCCACCCTTTTAAAGCTGCTCTAATGACAAATGCCCTGGTAGGGTCCGCCTGTCCTTTCAACTTGGCCTTGTGACTAATGGCTGCTAGGTGGCCTGAAATCCAAGAATGGCTCTTTTGGTTATCTTTTGCCCACAGGATGAAGGCCTGGACTTTCAATTCTGCTGCCTCCCTAGAGTCTTCCCAAGGCCCCACAATTTTTTTTAACACAAGCGTTGTATCTATTGTTAGTGTTCGGCGCCAGTGACATCTCCCCCAGGGCCCTCATCCCGTTCACCACTTCAGAAGGTACCAGAGGTGCGCTGGGAAGGGGGTGGCTTCCTCTCTCGCCCTCGGCCAAGCTTCTCGGAACCGTTGCCACTGAAAACGAGAGAGAGCATCAGCAGCGATGTTCTTGATACCCTGAATGTGACGCGCCCTGCATTCAACATTGTTATAAAGGCAAGTACACACCAGCTCGCGCAGCAGACATAGCACCAGGGGGCAGCTAGCAGAGTGGGAGTTGATGGCCTGTACTACTGCTAAGTTGTCAGACCACAGCAGGACCCTTTTGGCGGACAGGATAGCAGGCCATAAGTGGAAGGCCACCACGATTGGGAAGAGCTCAAGAACTGTGATCTTAGAGGTAACCTTTTTCTTAATCCAGGCGTTGGGCCATTTCTCAGCGCACCATTCCCTGTCTAAGATGGCCCCAAAGCGGTGCCTGCCTGAGGAGTCTGTGTACAGGGCAAGGTCAGGGCTACCCGCCAAGGGGGCCCTCCAAATCACTGCCCCATTGAAATTGCGCAAGAACTCATCCCACATGGCCAGATCTTGTTGTATACCTTTGCTCAGTTTCACCATGTGGTGTTTCTTAGTAATGTTGGCAGTGGCACTTGCTAGTCTCCTGGCGAAGACCCTACCTGCTGGAATGATTCTGGCAGCAAAATTGAGCAGGCCTAGGAGGCCCTGGATGCACCCCAGGGAGGCTTTGTCCAGCCCTACCAGCGCTTGAATCTTGTTGGCCAGATCGCGCACCTTCTCCTCTGGTAATCTGGACTCCCCCGCCACCGTGTCAATCTCTATTCCCAGGAAAGTCAGGATTTGAGCTGGCCCCACTGTCTTACCAGGGGCAAGGGGGACCCCCAGGTGGCCTGTAAGGAGAACAAAATCTGCCAGGGCCTGTGAGCACAGCTGTGTCCCGTCCCTCCCGATAAACAAAAAGTCATTCAAGTAATGAGTCACCCCCTCTACATCGTATGTGTCTTGGAGCGCCCATTGCAGGAAACAACTGAAAGCTTCGAAGTACGCACAGGACACAGTGCAACCCATGGGCATGCATTTGTCAAAGTAAAACATGCCGTCGAGCTTGAAACCTAGCAGGTGATAGCTGCTCGGGTGGACTGGTAGTAACCTAAAAGCTGATTCAATGTCTGCTTTGGCTAACCAGGCCCCTCTGCCCGCTCTCCTGATTAAATCCAATGCTACATCAAGCGTGGCATAAGACACAGAGCATGCTCCTTCTTCTAGCCCGTCATTGACCGAAGTCCCTTTAGGGTAGGAAAGGTGGTGGATAAGTCCAAAGGCACCTGGTTCTTTTTTGGGCACGACCCCCAGGGGGGATACAACAAAATTCTCTAGAGGGGGGTGCAGGAAAGGGCCACCTATCCTGTTCAGCGATCTCTCTTTTTCGCCCTCACCACTTCTGGTTGTTCCTTGGCAGACCTAAGGTTGTCAGCATCCCTGCTTCCCAGAGCACCCGTGAAAGGGATCCTAAAACCTTTGTGAAAACTAAATAAAAGCAAGTGGCTGTCTGCCTCAAAGGGATAACGCCTGAGCAAAGGAGTGATGTTTTCAAGGATCACAGGGGACCCTCCCAGAGGTGGTAGCCGGAGTACAGTTGGTGAATGAGAGGATGGGTCTGGAGAAAGAGAGCGCCCAGAAAGATCGCTAAACTGCACCAGGGGAGGGACTGAGAACGTGACTGGAGAAGCCCGACCCGGGGACCTGTTGCCTGTCCCTCACTTACTGTCCCCCCTTGGTAGCTGGCTGGGAGTTCTGTTTGGAGTGGCAAGAGGCTGAGGTTGCGGGGTGGGGTCCTCCACAGTTGTTACAGGCATGTACGAATTTACATGTCTTCCCCCAGGAGCAAGACCCATTGTTGAAGAGGTGACAAGTGCCATGGGGAGAACGCTTAAAGCCACCTCTGGCTCCACCTCCTCTACGGCCTCCTCGAAAGGAATGTTTACCCTTGCCCCGAAAATAGGAGGATCCCCCCGTAGAAGACTGCCCACTGGGAGAACTGCTTGTTGATCCAACTGCAAGCTGGCCCCGTGCTCCCATGTGTTCCATCCAGAGCTGCACCTCCTTTTGGTCCCAGTTCATCTCTGGGCACTGGGACATTTTCCTTCTGAACTCCCTATCATAGTTGATCCATCCATTACCACCCCATTTCAAGGCCTCAGTGTGGATGATCCTGGAATATTGTACCAGGCCTGGGCCTTGTTCAGGAAAACGTTCCATGATGACAGCTGCTAAAATGGAGAAAGCTTCTAGCCAATTTGCAATGTTCTTCTCAGGCCAAGGCTGATACTTTACCTTTTTATCGTCCTCTTTTGCCCCAAACTTTCTAACATCCATGCTTTCCTGTCCTAACA
The DNA here is from genome assembly GCF_964261635.1 of Lissotriton helveticus. NCBI lineage: Eukaryota > Metazoa > Chordata > Amphibia > Caudata > Salamandridae > Lissotriton > Lissotriton helveticus. Next base: position 195,221,771 of record NC_136069.1, read on the forward strand.
TGAGAAGGGTAAAGATATCGATAAACTCCCTTTTCCAAATGCCCTCCTTGGCAGCTTGGGGTACCTGCCAAGCCATGGAGCATCGCCCCAAGAGGAGCGGTGCAGTGGAGATCGCGGGGACAGCTGCAGGCACGGGGACAAGCAAAGGGCTGGTAGCAAGAGGCACCCCCGAGGGAGCGCTTGGGGCGACAGGGGGTGTGATAGGGACCAGTGCAATGGCCGCAGGAGGCGCGGCGGGGGAGCTCCCCAGTGATGCCCCGCTCGGCGCCCCATTCGACATAGTGGGAGCCAAAGGTGTAGTTGCAATAAGTGCTGAATCCCCCTGCTTAGCAGCCTGCACCGATGACCAAACAGTGGAGGCTGCCGGAACAGGACTCCCGCTAACCACGCTACTACCTCCAGCTTGTGGTGAGCTAGTAGGAGCGAACCCCCCTTGGAAGCGTCCCATAAAATTGTTCAAAGTGTCCACTACTTTAGTCAGATCGTCTATGGTGGCGATGTTACTTTGGGCAGCCAGATTGTCCTTGGAGGGGACCGGAGGCGGTGGCGTACCACTAGCCCCCTGTGACGGGACCTCACGGGGGTTCGCCACCGATTTGCTTCGTGTCAGCTGCAAAGATTCCAGGGGGAAATCCCTAACAGTGGGCTTTCTGATTCGCTTGGGCCTGGAGGGAGCGGCATCGATACTGTTCTGGGTGTCGGACGAAGGGGATTCCGCCGGGAAACCAGAATCCTCCGGCTCTGGCGTGTTCAACAAGTTCTGTGCCCAAGCAAGGCCTTTCAGCTTTGCCAGTTCCATAAAGTCAGCCCACACTGCGACCTGGGAGGTGCCCGGCAACGAGTCCTCCACCTGGGTATTTTCTTGAAAGAGGGGAGGGGAACTTTGGCTGTCCATTCTCACTTCAATACGCTCACACGGTATCTGGGGATAAAAATTTAGGATCAGCCACAGCACACACATGGAGAAAGAACCTGGCCGTCTTGAAATCAACAGGTGCGTGTCCCAGACCCCTCAATACTTACAACACAGTGGTGCGATAAGCGGAACGAGAATATTCGATCGATTCGGAGAGACTCCGCGAGTGAGAGAGAGAAGGGGCTATGGAGGTAAAAAAGGGGACGTTAGTAGACGCACTACAGGTGACAAATTTCTAGACAAAACGCATTGCCGTGTTCCCTCTCGCATTCAGAGTGTATGCGCCCCCCTTCTGTGTCCACACCAACGACTGTTCCTTCCCATATACCTGTCTCTGTCCCCACAGTATGCCACCTGTGTCACCTCCTTGTCCTTTGCGTTGATTATTCTGAAAAATTTAAAGAAATTGTCACAACGTTCCTTCCATTATTTACAATGAGCTCATAATTCGTCGTTCTTTCTCTGCTTCCGGTGTAATCCAGCTTCCTTTAACCAGTCCGTGCAGTTGTATCCGTACTCTCCAGAAAGTACACGCATGTTAGTGATACCTTAAAAATAACATGTAACAGCCCTGCTTGTCCTCATAATTCTTATTCAAACAAACCCCCAGGGCCCATGGTGTCAATACCACACTCACACTAACTTGCTGCGAGACCTGTTGCATTGCCAAAGCTTGTTGCCGCCGCTGCGTAGAAGATCGCGCACTGGACCAGGCAGGGTCGGGTAGGGGTGCGCACCACTATCACTGCTCGGGCAAGGAACAGACAACGTGACTAAAAGCAGGGGAAGGGAGAATGCCTGGTAACACCGGGCGTTGGGCGCGGTGGGCGGAGCTCGGTGCAGAGCTCCGATTCTGAGGCCGAGCCCTCCGTGGGGGCCAGCCTGTCTCCCGGATGCCGCAGGCCCGATGGATGGCAAGAACTGAGGCAGGGCGAGCTCGCAGACCCGCTGCCTCTCGAAACTAGGCGTAACACTACAACATGAGCTAGTTCTATCCGAAGGAGGGGAGCCTCGGAGGGACTGGGACAAGTAGCCCGAGGCCTAAAGAACCAATATCGCCCTCACGGCAGCGTGAGGGGGGGGCGCCAGGGTGCGCAGACCCGGCCCGCATGAGCAACTTTTGCACGTTCGGCCAGGTTGGGCGGCAGGGTATGAGCAGCTGTAAACTCCCCGCACGGGTGCATTGCCGTGCCAGGCGAGGGGAAGACATTCGCGCCCGGGGACCCCGACAGGCCGCGCGGCACCTCCCCCGTATGGAAGATAGGACGAAATAAAAAAACAGATGTGAATAAAAGTGTGCCACCATCCCGCCTCGCGATTGCGGGAGACAACCCCTGCCGCAAGCCGTGGACACCAAGGAGAGAGGGAGAGGCGGACCGACAATGCAAGGCTCCCTAAAGCAGCCCGCGCAAGGACTGCTAGGGCTAATCGAACCCTGCCCAACTGAACGAATGAAACATGCCCAAAATAAACCCACCAAGACACGAAGCCCCCACACGTGAATGGCGAAAGCCCCGAAGGGAACGCGCTAGCGCTCATAAAAGGGGGGGGGTAGAAGTTGTCCAGCGAAACTCCTGACCAGGCACGACAACTGTCTCCGCCGGAACGGCGCAAACGGGAGAATGTCTCGAGCAGACTCGACAAAGAAAATGCAGGGGTAAAATTAAATTAAATGGCAAATAACCCGCTGGCCTGCGCTCCAACAAGAGGCACAAGCTGTGCCCGCATAGCCCCAAAATGGGGAAGAGGAACTCCAAGGCATGTCGGAAGGACGGGTGCCGAAACCATGAGACAAGCATAGTAGCCCCTCATACACTCCGGCCCCTGCACAACGAGGTGGCATGGTACAAAGGTGACCCAAAATGGCCACACACCCACGCCCCTCCCCCGTGGATCCGAAGGGCCGATTCCCACTGAAAATGGCCGCTCGGGCGCCCTGACCCACGTGGCCGGACAATCGCGCCCCCTCAAAATGGCCACTGTCGCTAATGGAGGTCCAGGGGCACCGCAAGCCTGCCCTCCCTAGAAGAAACCCCCGCAGAGTTGACCGACCCCACGAGAGAGGATAGGCAGGCGACTGCATGTGCGAAATGGACTGAGAGCCCTTGTGGGACTGGGGAGAGTACCACCTTGCAAAGCATGTGGGCTGCCTGCTGCTCCTCGGGGTTGCACGCTAGCTGACTAGCTAAACTGGCTAAGGCTGGTGGGTGCTGAAGAAGCTCACGCTGACTCCGGACACGGGAGAGATCCTGGTGTAAACTACAAACCAGGACAGGGGACCTCCCCGACCCCTGATACACAACAGAAAGCACACAAGCTCCCCCAGGCCAATAACACCGAGTGGCCCTGATCACCAAAGGAAAGGACCCTGGCCCACCAGGCCCGGAGGCGATCGCGCAGCTAAGAGAGCAACTTTCACTGCCCAGAAACAAAACTGTCCCACGTGAACCTGCCCCGTAGGAAAGGAGATAAAACAAAGCAATATACCTCCAAAAGGCATTAACAGATACACCATGAGATATTCCGATACCCACGTGAAAGAACCCCCCCCCCAGTGCCCAGCCACCCCGAGAACAAAACTACCAAATAATACTAAAACAGACTCGCCTCCCACTGCCCAGAGGAGCAACTATCCCACGAGAACCCGCCCCACAGGAGATGGGGAAAACCAAGCAAAATACTTGAAACCAAGAATAACAGATGCACCAGGGGCAGGACGATACCCAGCGGCAAAAGAAACCCCCCCCAGTGCCCAGCCCCCCCCCGAGAACAAAACCACACAAATAAAAAATGTACATCAGTAACGACAGAAAAAAGCCCAGCTTCAGCGGCCCAATACTAAGAAGGCCGCCCGGCCCATCTCAACCCCCCTAATGGGGGGAGCGAGCACGAAGGGGGAGAAGCCTCTCACCTTAGATCCTGTTGATCCTGGGCACCAACAACATCGAGGGCAGCAAGAGCACAAAGAGACCGCTCGGAGGGAGGGGGAAGCCTAAATACCCCAACCCCCCCCCTCCCCCAGCGGTAGTGACGTCACAGCAACGGTCCCCAGCCGCTGGACACCAGAAGGCTGGTGCGCCTGCCATCTTGTGGCACTACGGTGTCCGCCCTCTTATGAGGGTCACCTGCGGCGACGAGTCGGGCGGCCTGCATAGTGCCGCCTTCTGGCACATCCACCGCGCTCCACTTACTGTGACCCCCCCATGTCCAGCGCCTTTGCCGGGCCATTTCCAGTGCACAAAGGGCGCGGGTCAGGTACTTATACCTGCCCCCACTCACTGGCCGTCCTCTTGGTTCCCCTTCTGGGCATGCTGTCGATGTGTGCCATCTCCGCGGTGCAACACCAGACTGCGTCGTGCCATTTGGCCAGGGAGCAGTGTTGGTGGTTTCTCTTGTCCCTGGGGGGTCATTGGTTTGTAGTGAGCGGACGGCACCATTTGGACCTATTGGTGCTGCCCCGGGTGTTTTTGAGGGACGCCTGGTCTGGCGTTGTAATGTCGAACAGTGTGAGTGGCGCGGCTCTGTAGCTGTAGCTCCAGAGCAGGGTTTGTGCATTTTAAGGTGCGGGTGCGTAGTCATCGCTTTGTGTGGCTTTGGGAGTATGCAGCCTCACACAACGGGATTCATTGGGATTTGCATTTGCCTCTAGTCTTTAGCATTTCATTCGTATGTGCGGTATATGGAAGTAATTATACTCCGTCCAAGAATACACATTGCAGCGTGTTTGCTCTTGGTTCCCTGCTGGGTACGCTGTCCTCAAGTGCCAACCACGGTGTACTGTGCCACGTTACATCGAGCTATGTGCCAGGAGGCAGCGTTGGTGATTTCGGTTGATCTCTCGGTGAGTGTGGGCGCCTCTATGGCGGTTTCTCTAGTCCCCTGGTGAAGCCTTTTAGGGCAGGCTGTCCCTGCCTCCTGGTATTTTGAAGCATACCTGGCCTGGCACTATGGTCTGGAGGAACAAATTGAGTGGCACATTTTCTGCATGGGAGCTGCAGCTCCAACGCAGGGTTGTTAAGCAGTAGCCAAATGGTATTGCGCTCGTGGAGCTCTGTGTTTTCGTTGTATGGTATACATGCTTACTCAGCGGGTGAAAATGTGCTAATGGTTTGGTGTAAATACCTGTCCCTAACCGCACAGAGTGAGTTAGCCTAAATTGTCCTCGGAGGGTTCCAGCTGGTTGTAATCACATGAACGTTTGTAAAAATTGAGTGTCAAAGCATATATTTTATGCCTCTTTCCCAAAGAAATTTTCTAAACATCTGCAAGTTTGATAGGCATTTTGAAAGGATACTCTTTTTTTTTTAAACAAATGTTATTTGTCAATTCACATATAACGTGCAGAGCCCTGCACACCAGAGTCATCTGCCAAAGCATACCCAATACATCCATGACAGCGAACGACTTTCGTTCCCCCCTCCCCCCGCGAACAACAATGCAATACATAGGAGCATTAAACGAAAGCTCACCCCACTCCCAACTCCCCCCCTCCCATAGATCGCACTAGTCCATACCACCATGTCCATAGCAATAAAAGGAAGATACGCAGAAGTCCTGATCCAGGCCTGCCACCCCCTTACTCCTCCCCCCCACCCCCATATGGGATCCTCAGCTTAAACCGGCAGCAAAGGCTTCTCTATCGCCGGGGGTTCCAGCCAGAGGCCCCGATACTCTGCCCATCGGTTCCATATTTTATAGTGTTTGCACGTGCACCCCCTGGCCACAAAGATGAATTGCTCCAGGCCCATGCAAAAGTCCAGGCCATTTTTCCAAGGCGCCACCGATGGAGCTCTCGTTGCCTTCCAGGTTTTAGCAATGTCTTGTTTTGCCAGGGTGAGGCCAAGGAGAAGAGGGTGTCGTTTATAGGCATTGCCCCCACCCTCTCCATAATGTGTAGTAGGGCCAGTTGTGGTGTGCAGGTGAGCTCCCTGCCCAGAGCTTCGAAGAGACAAGCAAAGACCCCCCCCCCTCCAGAAACGATCCAGTGATGTGCACTGCCAAACTGTATAAATAAATGTACCCTCCGCCTGGCCACAGTGCAGACATTCCGGGGAGACTATCATCCCCGCACGCCACAATCGCGTCCTAGTAAAGTAGACCCTATGAAGGTATTTGAATTGGACTAGGCGGAGCCGCATTGCTGTGGCCGCCCCAGCAGGGTTGCCAGGGCCTCCGTCCAGTCCTCTTCTTCTAGCCCACCCACATCTGCCTCCCAGTCCCCACGGAGCTTCTGTAGTGTAGAGGAGCAGTGTATGACCAACGACTGATAAATATGTGAAATCTCTTTTTTCTTTTAAGTCCCCCATAAAGATTGTAGCTTCAATGGGGCTGAACTCTGGAATGGACTCCAGACCCTGCAGGTTGGGAGATAGCGCATGACGCAGATGTAGGTATCGATAGAATTGTGTCTGGGGCATATGGAACTCCTCCTGGAGATCCCGAAAGGATTTAAGTGTCGTGTCCCGCAATACATCGCCCAGGGTGGAGATACCAATGGTGTCCCATCCCCGAACCCCCGGAAGGGCCACCAAGTGGGGCAAGCGCCCAGTGTTGCACAGTGGAGTCTCCCGGGTCAGGACGCCCCACCAGCCCATGCGCCGCAGCGCCTGCCCCCAAGCCATGAACACCACCCGTGTGGCTGGCAGCAGTACGTTCCGCAGCCTCGCCGAATACAAAATTGTGTGCAGTGTGTGGTAACCCATAAGGTAACGTCCCAGTGCATATGCCGGGTCCTTCCTATCCCCATACCATCGCTCATTGATGACTAGTAGGTGCGAGGCCTGATAATATGAGAGGAGATCCGGGGATGCCAGCCCCCCGCAATAGGTGGATAAGAAGCATGTACGTATGGCCACCCACAGCCGACTGAACCGCAGTCGCCATTGCGCCCACCCTCGTCTGTCCACTCAGGGCACATATTGTGGATTTGCAGGGATTCATGTAAAGACCCGACGTTTCCCTGAAGATCTGCATTATCCGCAGAAGCCCTGGCCCCGTTGTGTCTACTGCGGTCAGGAAGAAGAGAACGTTGTGCGCATACAACACTATTCTTTTAGAGAGGCCCGTGGCCTATTAAAACCCCCGTACTTGTGCGTAAATGCGCACCCAGGCCGCAAAGGGCTCCAGGGCCAAGGCGAACGGATACGGCAATAGGGGACAACCCTGCTGCACGCCCCACCGAATAGCATAAACCCCGCCTGATCGGGGTGCACCATCGACGCAATATGGGGTAGCAGTCGGTTGGCCAGCGCCTTTGCCAGAATTTTGGCCTCCACATTTAAGAGGGAGATAGGGCGATAAGAGGTGTGGTGCTCCGAGGGACTCCCAGGCTTATGCAACACCACCACTTCCACGTGCCTCCAATCAGGGAAAAGCACACCCCTGTCCTGAGCCTCCTCCAACACAGGCCGGTAGTGTTGGGCCAATTGCACGTTGTATCGATGAAAAAAGTCGCTCAGAAACCCGTTGGGTCTGGGCGCCTTCCCGGGATTCAGTTCTCCCAGGGCTGCGCCCAGTTCCTCGTCCGACAAGGGGGCCTCCAACTGGTCTCGCTGTTCCTCCAACATCACTTTAGGTGGCAAATCTGCAATAAATTTTCTACTGTGGCAGCCGACAGACATTCCCGGGGGCATAGAGATCCGCAAAATATGTAGCGAAACTCTCAGCAATGGCAGGAGGATCCATAATCGGGGTCCCCAGCTGATCCAATATTCCCGGTAGGGCCTGGGCGTGAAAAGTGCCCTGACAAAGGCGATGTAACATCTTACTTGACTTGTCCCCCCATTGGTACACTGTACTGCGCGTTGCTAGCCAGACCTGATGTACCTCATTCATTAGCATAGCTACACATTCCTTTTTTCTTTTTTTTCAACAAGACCTTTATTGACTCAGTAGACGGTTGACACAGCAAGGTGCCTACATCCCAACGGGCCGGCAATGCGTTTTAATCGGGTCTTCAATAGATAGGGTATGTGGATAAACACAGCAAGCCACCTACAACCCATCGGGCCGGCCGCGTAAGGAGAGCAAGCATGGCATTCAGTCAACTTTCCAGGTCTCTAACCAACACCAAAAATCCAACAGCGAGAAAAGATCACATATTCCTTGCCATCTACTGACATCTGGGATAACCACCCCTACCTTGATCATCAGCCTTGTAACTTCATTCCACATCATCCCGTCTGCCCAATTCCCAAAGTGTCTGGTGCCCATTGTTCCACCTCTTCCAGCGTTCATGACTCAACCCCTTCTGAGTGTCCCACCGCCTCCCGCCCACCCCATCCTCCCCGTGTACTGGTCAGGGTGTGTATCATCGGAGTCAGTGTGCTTCAGGAGGTATGTTTGCAAAGGTCCCCAGATGTCTCGTGGATGGGAATTAGGTGGCATAAGTTCAGCATAAGTGTGTAACTGGTCCTGAAAGAGTATAAGATTGTCCAACCACTCCTTAAATTTCGGAGCTCTTCCCCTTCCCCAACGGCATGCGATCCTTCTTTTTGCTAACAAAAGGGCCATTGATACGTATTTTCGACCATAGCAGGCACTTGCTCAGTGTATCCCAAGAGGACCACAAGGGGGTGTCAGGAACTTGTGTCTCTGTCATCTCCTCTAGTGCGCTAAGTACTTCCCTCTAGTATTTCCGAATCAATGGGCAGTCCCAGGCCAAGTGCCCAAACCCCGCTCCTTCCGCTCCGCACCGGCTACACTGGTCAGTATCACGCAGTCGGAGGCGGTGCAGTCGAACTGGTGTAAAATAAAGTTGGTGCAAGTATCTATAATGTATTAGTCGTAACCTGCTATTAGCCAAGATTTCCCCAGTCTGCCTACAGTAGAACGCCCATTGTTCATCCATGAGGGGGTGTCCCATGTCCCCTTCCCATCTGGCCCGGGCCGGGGCGGGATCCCTCTCCTATTCCTTCTGTGTAGTGGAGTATAGCCTGGAGACTACATGCTCCGGAGTTTCCTGCTGCAGCAAGGCGTGCAGGGGGGCCATGATGGGCGGTTCGAGTGGGAAACTGGGCGTAAGAGTCCTAATGTCATGCCTGAGTCGCACGTAGTAGAAGCGTTCCAGCCGGGTGGGGAAGGCGGCCCCAAAGAACTCGTCACTGGTGCAAAAAGTCCCTTTAATATATAATCGTCCCCAAGTAATCCGAGAGAATTTCCGCAACATCCTACAACAGCCTCCCTCTTGTGTGACAGGGATATCCTGTCGTCCCAGCAGGGGTGCTAGCGGTGAATACAACAGGGGGTTCCGAAGCCGCTACGCCAGGTCCTGCCAAGCGCGAGTAGTACATTGTACTGTATTGAAGGCCAGGTGTCTAGGCACCGTGAGAGCGCTCAGATATGCCGAATGAGGAGTGGGCGCCATGTGTCCATCCTCCACCGCCAGATGAGGTATGTACAGGGGGGAGATATCCAGTATGCTGCAAACTGAGCCTGAGCGCAGATAAAATATAGTTCAATGCCTGGGATTTCCAGACCCCCAGCTTCAAAAGGGTGCATGAGGATCTCCCAAGCCAGTCTGGGCTGTTCCCGCCCCATGTCAATCTGATCAGTTGTGATTTGATACGGTTAAAGAAATGTCGGCTTGGAGCATAGGGGATGTTCGTAAATAAGTAAAGAAGTTTAGGTAAGATCACCATTTTAATCAACGACACTCTAGCGGCCATAGACAAGGGCATCGCACTCCACCTGGCTATTTTATCCGTCAGTTGATCCAGCACCCGGCCATAATTATCTCTCATCAGTTCCTCCCGGCATCGGGAGATACGAATTCCCAAGTATGTAACCGAGTCCGCGCACCAAGCCAGTGGATAGTCAGGCTCAAAACGCGGTGACAATTTAGTTAAAGGGAATAGCTGGGATTTCCCCCAATTCACCTTTATTCCTGACAATCTACCAAACAGTATTAGCACACGCAGAATTGGATTAAGGCTTACATTCGGGTCTCTCAACTATAGCGTCAAGTCGTCAGCATATAGTGGAATTAGAATTTGCCTCTCCGGATAGACCAGGGCGTGTTCCCTATGGTGATGTCTGAGTTTTGCTGCCAGCAGTTCAATGGCAATAGCAAATAGCAGGGGTGATAAGGGGCACCCCTGTCGGGTACCTCTGGTGATCGCGAAAGGGGCCGATCATACCCCATTAATTATAATCCGTGCCTGCAATCCTGAGTACAGGAGATTGATCCAGGCCAGAAAAGGGGGAGGAAACCCCATGCGTTGTAACACGTAGGCCAGATAATCCCATTCCAGGGAGTCAAGCGTCTTAGTGGCGTCTAAAAAAAGAGCTGCAGCATTTATCGCCGGGTCCATATCTTGCAGGAACGCGAACAGTGTACGCAGGTTGTGGGACGTGCCCCTAGTGGGGATAAAGCCCGATTGGTCCAGGAGGACCAATGCGGTCATCAGAGGGCTAATACGGTTGGCTACTAATTTAGCTAGGATCTTCGCATCTACGTTTATTAAGGAGAGGGGCCTGTACGAGTCACAATATTTAGCGTCTTTCCCTGGCTTGGATATAGAGATAATGTGCGCTTCTCTCATAGAGGGGGGGAAGATTCCAGACTCCCTAGCCTCTTCGAATACGTGGCGCAAGACCGGGATAAGCAGGTGATGGAAGGTTTTATAGAATTACGCCAGGAGGTCATCTCGTCCCGGTGTCTTCCCAGAGGAAAGCTGCATTTTAGCCGTAACAATCTCTTTATCCTCGTGATGCCGCAGAAGGAACTTCCTTTGGCCGTCTCCCAACCACGCTATCGCCGTTCCCTCAAAAAAGGAGTCAAACTCAGTGTAGTGATCCCTTTGAGTCTTGTATAATTGTTTATAGAAGCTGCACAAGGTTGCCACTATGTCCCCCGTATCTCTGTGGGTCTGACCATCCTCATCCTCCACTTCTAAGATCACGTTTGAGAACAGCGGCGATCAGATTAGGGATGCCAACGCCCTGCCCGGTCTATCTCCCACTCCATATTGTCGCGCTCTATAGTACTTTCCCCTGAATTTACATTCGCTCTCAGCAGTGTCTTGGTACTCATCCAGTGTACTCCTAAATTGCACCTGTAGCTCAGGTGTCGAGGCTGTCTGTAGCCGATGTTCAGTTTGTTTAAGGTCACCTTCCAGTCTGCTCAATCTGGCCCTAATGTCTCTCAAGATTCCCCCGCTCTTAGCAATGCATAGATTGATTGATTGATTTTAGGGATTTATAAAGCGCACTACCACTCCAAGGAGCATCTTGGCACCTAGATTCATATGCTGAAGATGGTAGCATTTGCTGTTCTCAATCATCAGGTAAGGGTTTTAAACAAGTGTTTTACAGACTGAGTCTGCCAGGCTATAGATCCATGTTTTAAGGGATTTCCTAAACTCCTGTTCAGTGGTGGTTGCACGAAGTTGATGGGGCAGTTTGTTCCACGCCTTTGCCCCTATTACTGCCAAGGATTTTCCTCCTTTTGTTGCCAGTCTGAATTTTGGAACAATCATCAGATTGGCTGTAGCGGATCTAAGTGTTCGGGTGGGATGGTATCGGTTAAAATTTTTATACAAGTACCGTGGGCCATACTTGTGAAAGGCCCTAAAGACGATCGTTAGGACCTTAAACAAGATGCGCTTCTGAATAGGAAGCCAATGGAGCGCTGCCAACGCAGCAGAGGCCGAAGATTTTCTTGGCCATCTGAGTACCAGTCTTGCTGCCGCGTGCTGGACCATCTGCAGTCTATGCAGAGCTGATTTATTTGCCCCTGCATATAAGCTGTTACAATAATCCAGTCTGGATGTAATCAGTGCCACTGCGACAGTACGTCTGGCTGATAAGGGCAGGAGATCGAAAAATTTCCTAAGGCCCTTTATGATGTTAAAGCATGAGCCAGCAACTTCCCTTGCCTGCTGTTTAAAAGAGAGAGTCTCATCAAATTTAATTCCTAAGTTTCATGCTGCCATGATGGTATTGGGTGGTGCTTCTGCCTCTCTTGGCCAACACATATGAGGGGAAAAATTTTTTTTTGCCCAAACAGCAAAATTTCCGTTTTGGCAGTATTACATTTAAGGTGGCTGTTATTCATCCAGGCAAAGGTCGCCGTCAAACACTCATTCAGGGACTGTTCGGCTTTTCCCGAATCTTCATCTAAAACTAGAACTAATTGAGTGTCGTCGGCATACGCTATTGTGCTGATGTTAAAAGAGGAGATAAGTTCAATCAAGGGGACCATGTACAGGTTGAATAAGGTAGGGCTCAAACTAGAGCCCTGAGGTACCCCTGACCGGACCATCTTCTCTTCGGAACAGAACTGACCCAACATAATAATCTGCCGTCTGTGCATCAGAAAGTTCTTAAACCACTTTAAGACGGTGCCCTCTATGCCTGCACTAGCCAGGCGATGTAGTAAGATAACATGGGACACCGTGTCAAACGCTGCAGATAGATCTAATAGGATCAGGACTGTCCTCTTGCCCTGATCCAGTGCAGCTCTTATGGTCTCTGTAGTAAACAGAAGTGCAGATTCTGTAGAATGATGGGCTCTAAAGCCAGCTTGATTTGGATGAAGAATATTTTTCTCCTCCAAATAAGCCGTAAGCTGCTTATTGACACAGGCTTCTGCCAGTTTACATACAGCTGGGAGAAGCGAAATGGGCCGTAAATTAGATAGGACTGTGGGGTCCCGTAGTACTTTTTTGGTGGAGGCCTAATAGCTGCGACTTTCCAGCATGCTGGGATCTCCCCTGTTTGGAGTGATGAATTAAGAATTGAATTGATCACAGGGTTGACCTCCTCTTTTATAGCTTTTAACAGCACAGGGGGGCAAGGATCAAACGGTGATCCTGACTTAATTGTGGATATGGCTTGGGGAGACTCCTCCAGACTGATCACAGCAAAGGTTTCCCAGCCTGCTGAGTGGGGCTCTTTGTTTTGAATATTATGTATTGCCTCTAAACCCCCCAGGATAACTTGAGGGAAATCTTTAGTAAGATTGATTATTTTCTGTTCAAAGAAAGTTGCTATCTCGTTGCAGAAGGTCTGGGATGGCGGAATTTCCTGAGAGAATATTTTAGGGTTCCTAAAACTATTAACAATTTGGAAAATGTCCTTATGCTTATTTTTTGTGGCTTCTATCAAATTAGTATAGTAAGTCGCTTTAGCACATTTAATTGATGCATGATAGTTCCTCCTAGCCAGTTTATAAGCCTTCTGATCATTACTATTGTAATGGCGACGCCATCTCCGCTCAAATAGTCTCACTTCTCCTAGTGTTTCTTTTAATAAACTTGTAAACCAAGGAGCAGATTTTTTTCCTTGTCTAGATTTAGACTTTGTCCCCCGAGATTTCATCCTTTCCCCGATAGTTCTCATCTACCCCTCATAGCTCTAGTTGTCAATATTCACGTTCCTTAACAGTGATGGCCTACTCTCAATCACCCAACTGTTAAGATCTGGATGCTCTATGATTTTTCCCCAACGTGGGAAAGGCATCCCATTTCCTGATATAACCGTCTTTGTCGGCTTTTTGTCATCAATTTTCAGGCTGAACTCAATAAATTTGTGATCCGACCAAGTTTGAGTCAGAGGGGATTCAACCTTAATCGTGTCCAGATTAGAACTGATGCAGTCTAAAATATGCCCCGCTTTATGTGTAGGTTCCACTGTTAGTACCGTCAGCCCCAAAACGTGTAGAATCTCTTTAAGACATAACACGTTGGGATCACTGATACTATCCAGATGAAGATTTAAATCACCCAATAGAGTGAAATTGGCAAATCTAAGAGTCAGATTAGTCAAGGCTTCACCCACACTTTCTAAAAACTGAGACGCTTGTCCAGGGTGTCGATATATTAGCGCCCCAGCAAAGGTGAATGAGTCGTGGGCCTGAAAGCTAAAGCCAAGGCATTCTGCTCCTTTAATATCCGAAAGTTCAGTAGTAATACATTTAAGGGTGTCTCGATGGATAATTGCCAGCCCTCCTCCTCGCTGAAGAGGTCTGTCTAATCTCTGTATTAAGAAGCCAGGAGGCAAAGCCTGAACTATATCAGGATTGGACCAATCTCTAAGCCATGTTTCTGTAAATAATAAACAGTCTAAATCTTTTTCTAGCATAGGCCGCAAATGGTAACTTTAAATGCCTCCCAGATCGTGGCATATTGCTCAACCGAGCCTTCATTTCGTGGGACGAAGTCCGTAATCTCTTGTTCAAGCTCCTGTTTAAAGACTGGATCAAGCAAAGAAAGTGGATTAAGTCGCCAGGACATATATGGAGAGCTGACCTGCGGGGGGTGGCACTAATGAGTACCGAGGAGTGATCAGAATAAGTGCGAGGCAGATGAAGAGCCTGCGACACCCACGGAGTAAGCCCTTTAGTGATCAGCCACATATCTATTCTCGACCAGGAGGCCGTAGCCGTGGTGAAGCAGGTCCCCTCTCTCAGCATGGGATGCTTATATCGCCATGCATCTACAATCTCATGGTCATCAATAATCAGTTTTAAAGTGGATTGGGAAGTGGACCAGTGGTGTGGTTGCGGGTGTGAGCGGTCAAGAACAGGATCGATGGTGACATTTAAGTCCCCTCCCCATAGTAGATGCGTGGATCCTATTTCCAGGATTTTACCCCAGAGTACTCTGAAAAACTCTGGGTCATCAGAGTTCGGCCCATAGCAGGAGACGAGAGTGAAGGTCTGTGTAGCTAATCTACCGCAGGCAATGGAGTATCCGCCCTGTTTATCCGTCAGACATCCTATAGGAGTGTATGGGAGATTTTTCCTCACCAGAATGCACGTCCCCCGGGCATATGATGAGTAGGAAGAAAAGCAGGTTTGGCTGGCCCACCGAGATGCAAATGAGGGGGTAGCAGTAGGATTAAAATACGTTTCTTGCAGCAGCGCGCAGCGTATGTTGTGGAGGTCTAGATAAGCTAGTATGTGTCGGAGCTTGCGCGGGTCTCCCAGTACCCCTACATTCCAGGTGAGGAATCGGTAAGCAGGAGGGGTCAGGGAATCAGTCACAGCGGTAGACATGGTATGTCGCATGTATCAGGATTTTCGGCGGGGTTGTAATGTTGGAACTCCCAGGATCTACCGACCAGTGCAGCGTGGTAAGGTATTCACAAATAAACTTCCATTTTAACAGTAAGCTGCCCCCCTCCCCCACCCACATCAGCAGCCAAAACTTGCCGTGGCCCCCTTCCCTCTCCCCTCCCCGTCATCCCAAACCTCGAAAGACACCACAGCATCTTCCCAAACAGCAGGACTAAGGTAAAACTTCAAACATCCCTTAGTCTCCAACCCCAATCAACATATACTGACTACAGTGAGGGTTCACCTATTGGGTAGGCTCCAGAGGGCAACCAATACCTCCTCGCATGCACAAGGGCATTCGGGCAACAGTGAAGGGTCATCTTGCGTTTAGTCACAATTTAAGTCTATGGCTTACTGGGTGACCAACTCGAGGACATAGTAGTGTATCATGGTTGTGTCATTACCAGCTTGCAGGTCACAATATTAGAACTGAGAACCGGCCCCGTCTTCTCACTGGAATCACCACTTCCAGCAGCACCAATCAAGGGGGAAGGTGCTCACCAGGTGGCCATACATACCACTTGGGCAGTATGTGTGTCACAGATCTTCCCCCTGGGTGCCTCACGAACAGCTCAATGCTAAAATATCCAGCTCAAGGCAGGTTGAGGCGGCGAGGTCCCATCTATCGTCCAGTTAGCAGCGCAGAGCCAGTCCAGGATGAACTTACTCTACGTCAGAAGTTTCGTCTTTATCCTCCGTGGGGAGGGGAGGCGCGAGCCGTCGGCTGCTTCGATAAGTTTTTAAGAAATTCCTGCGCCTGCTGTGGGGTATTAAAGAACTTCTGCTTCCCCGAGTGCATAATTTTGAGTCGTGCCAGGAAGAGCATAGCGTAGGGCAGATTTAGCTCCTGCAATTTCTTCTTTACTGGTATAAACTTTCTCCTTTGTTCCTGCACCGCCATGGTAAAATCAGGGTAGAGGGAGATCCCCATACCCTCAAAATGGAGCTGTCTCTGCTCCCTGGACAGGCGAAGGGCAGTGTCCCGATCTCGGTAATTCAGGATTCTAGCTATAATCGGTCGGGGAGTGGCTCCGGGGAACGGTCACGCAGAAAGAGAACGGTGTGCCATATCCACCACAAGGACAGGCGAGAAGGCATCCCTCCTGAACAACGTTATAAGGAGCCACTAAACAAAGTCCTCCATTCGCCCAGTAGCGGTCGATTCCGAGACGCCAAGGATCCGGAGGTTGTTGCGTCGAGAGCGAGATTCCAAGTCCTCATTCTTGGCTGCTATTACTTTAAGGATCCGCTCCATGTCAGATGTACGAGATGTGGTGGCAGTAGCAGTGTCTTCCAGGACCGAGATGCGACGTTCCGCTTCCGTCAGGTGGTCTTCATGTTTGTCCACTCGATGGGTATCACCGTCCAGTCTCGCATTCATGGAATCCATCTTAGACTCGATGGAGGTTAAGCTAGACTGCATAACCAGCAGGAGTTCCTTCAGGTCGGCAGTAGAGGGGGGTTGGGGTCCCGCTAGGTCTTCTTCCTGGTCCATCTGGGACCGGGTGGATTGCCGAGCCTCGAAATTCAGCTTCGGCTGGCGTCCGTCCGACTTCACCATCTTCGAGGATTGGGGTTCCCAATATTATGGCAGAGGGGGGGAGGGGGTCGTCTGCCCGTAGATGTTCAATCACTCTCTGTTCAGCCTTGCTAGTTCCGATGCGAGTAGGAGCTCCGGATTTGAAATCCACCTCCAGAATATCCCACCAATTTTGCAGTGAAAGGTCGGCGCAGTGTCTCTACAGTGGCCCTTCTGGGTGGGGCGCCCTCACATCCAGGTTATTGTGTATCAGTCGCGTGTCCACTCCCACAGCGATGTCTAGGACCAAGCGAAGTTCGATACCATCCGGCGCCTGTTTCTCGCTCAGTCCCACAGCAGTCCCAGCATCACTCTCGGGCTCAATTCTGATTCTAAAACAAAGTCCGGGCTCGCCCGTAATCAGCAGGGGTCCCTCAAGTAAGCGTCACTCGAGCTCCACAGGGCGGCGAGGGGCCTCCACCTCAGCGCAGTAAGCGTGTGCAGGTAAGCACCAACAGGACCCAGAGCCCACGGAGAGAGCGTGGCAGGCCCTCGCCAGCACCGCCCACTCTTTCCCTTCCACTACAGGGCCAGGACCGATTAAGAAGTCCTCCGTGTGCCCCCAACTAGGCAAGATAGGCCCCAGATCCTGCTGGCACCACTCAAGGGGTCGCTGCTCACTCACGCAACTCCGCTGCAGCTCAACAGTGGTGTCGGGCTAAATGTTAATATCACGCAGCCGCCCCATACGCCTTTAGGCTTCTCCGTCCAAGCCCTAGTATGGAGCCGCAATCAGTTCAGAAAGCGCCGTCGGCTCCCAGCTTCGGCGCAGGCAATAGCGTAGGGAGTTCACAAGCGGTGCGCGGCAGCGCTACAGGCTGCAGGGAGCGATGTCGCGGCTCCCTGCAGAAAATGCTGCGTCGGCCTCCCGCTGTCCCCGGTTCGGGTCTTCCTCACTCCGCCTCCCCAACAACGCAGGCAGATCAGGCGGGGCTCCGGGGCAGCTCCGCCGGGCAGTGGTGTTCGGCTCGGAGTGGCTCCACTATCCCACTACGCTTCCCGCCCCCAGGCGTCAGGGTCAGCACCGCAGCGCTCACAGCTCACCTCGACCTCGCCCGGAAAACAGTCCAGTCGCCCCTTGTAATGTCCACTTCGGAGGTAACAGCGTTTGGCAGTGTTCTAGGATGTGCAGGGCTCCCGCCGCAGAAAATGGGGATAGCTCACTTTCAGCATCCGTATTCAGGTCTTCTTAGCCGCCGCCATTTTGTAGATAATTACGCCGGGCTCAGGCAACAGAGTTCAGTCCGGTGCAGGTTGTACAGCCCCTCCGACAGTCCAAATTCAGTGCAGCCATATGGGTATTTTTTCAGCCGCAGTTCTTGCAGGATGACCAGGATAATGGGCAGATAGAGACCCGAACGGCAAGAGCCTCACATAAGTGTGGCCATCTTGCCTGGCGCCCTCTAGCGCCCCCCATGGCTGCACCTTCCTGTCGGGCCAAGATCAATTACCTCTCTCCCAGGTCGCACCCAGACTCACGGTTCCGCCGCTCAAGTATCTCTATGTTCGCCTCAGCATGAGTTAGTTCCTCCCTACGCTGCCTACGAGCCGCCGCGCACCAAGAAATGTCCACCCCTCGCAGAGTGGGCTTCAACGCCTCCCACAAGGTGGATGTACTGGACACGGATCCCACATTCCCAGTCAGATACTGAGCAATAGAATCTCCCATATGGGCAGTATATTCCGCATTCTGAAGATTCCACACCAATAGACGCCACCTGAACGGCTGCCTTCCCCTACTGGTATCCAACTCTATGAGAGACCCAGAGGCAGTATCCCCGTCGCCACCACCCTACTCGCCATTGCCCGGGGAACAAATATATAATCCAGTCTAGAGAAGGATTGTGTACTGCTGATAGGTAGGTGTAGCCCCGTGTTGCACCATGTGCCCGCCGCCATGTGTCGACCCAATCCATTCCCATCACCAGAGCATGCAATTTAGTCTGTATATCACTCCTGGGACCGTCCCCAACCTGTCCTGAGTCACCTTCATAACATCGTTCCAGTACTCGCCCACCACCGACATTGCACCGGGCATATCGTCCCTCAGGGATCGCAGCCGCTCAATTAAATTCCACTGCAAAGGGGGTGGGGCATACACACTATCCAAAATCAGGAGTTCCTCCTCGACCCTACCCTGGACAAACAAGTAACACCCCTGCATGTCGCTCCATTGCTGCTCATGCGTGTACGGGACCCGGCGATGTATCAATATGGCCACGCCACGGGACCCCCTCAGAAAGCCGGCATGAAAAACCTGTTGGAATCCATACCTCTGCAGACAAAGAGCCATCGTGCCAATAAGGTGCGACTCTTCGCGTGTTGCAGAATGGCCCCCCGCTTGACCTTGTCTAGGGCCCAATGAACATTCCAACTAATGATACGAAGACCACCCTGCATTCTATGCCCACCCTGGGGTGCTCTAGCCATTGGGGGTTGCATCGTCATTCAGCACGAATACTGAGCCTCGGTGGCGTGTCTGTATCGGACCTGTGATGGAAGTGCGACCTGAAAACTGAAACAACCCCTTCCCAACAACCCCTCCACCCCATACCTCAACCCAAACATTGAAGTATCTGTCGCGGCAGGGCTGATCCCCAACAGGGGTATGGGCACCACCCCATCCAATGGATACCCAACTCACAGTCCACAACCATCTGGCAGGGCTCCCGCCAGCTCACACCTGACGGTAACATAAGCCCAGTTCAGGACATCCCGGTACTCAATAAGTAAAGTTCCGCCGCACCACACCGGTATCCTCTGCTAAGGTTCCAATGTCTGATCTCCCAGGGACGGCCCCCCTCAGGAGGCTGTGCTGCAGGACTGTGAGCGCTGCTTGGACCTTGACCATCTGTTACCCCTCGGTCGCAGACCACGGGGCCCCCCCGAGCCGCGTTGCTCATGGATGAGTCCGACTCCCTTTCCGGTGGGGTATGAGGCCTTACCCGCACTGTTTTATCCGTCCATCGGAAGACCTCTGCTGGGCTATCAAAGAAGTAGGTGCAAGAACGAAATACCACTCAAAGACGGCCCGGAAAGAGCAGGGCATATGGAAGTTTGAGCTCTCTCAGCCGTGCCTTGGCAGCCATGAACTAATGGCGCTGCTGCTGAACTTGCCGCGTATAATCAGGGCATATCAAGATACGAGTGTTGTTGAAGAGCAAGGGTTCTTTGGCACGGGCCTGCTTCAAGATGGTGTACCTGTCCAGATAATTCAATAATTTGGCAATGACAGGCCGCGGGCGGGCCCCCACCGGACGTTTCTACATTAATGTCTGATGGGCCTGCTCCACTACAAAGCACTTGGACAGAGACTCAGGGGGGAGACCCGCCCTCCAGCTAGGTCGTGAGGAAGCTTTCCATGTTTCCCTCTTCTCAGCCCTCCGGAAACCCAACGAACCGGAGATTATTGCGTCGGGCCCGTCCTTCCGCATCTTGCGCTCTGAACGTGAGGTCCTTTTGGACAGTCTCCATCGCAGCCACTTTTCATTTAAATTCTGTGACATCGTCCTCCACCCCGGAGATAGGGGTCTCTGCTTCAGAAATACGGGCCACCGCGTTACACAAGTCCTGCGGCAGCAGCATAAAGTCCGCTCCAACTGCCCCTATTTTTCCATCCAACATGTCCCTGGATTGGGTGATAGCGGCCATGAGGGCCGCATTGTCTGGCACCGCTCCCAGCTGGCCTCCAGAGAAACCAGTCCCCGCCCCCGGCCCGGTTAACTTGTCAATCAGCCCCTGCTTTGTCGAGCAGCCACTTCCCTTGTCCCTGGTCATGGCTGTGCCTTAGGCTTCCTGGACCGGCCCAACCCAGACCAAGTGATGCCCCAACCAAGGTTACAACAGCCCCTCCTGCGGCTCGACCTGACCGCCGTATGTACACCAACACGTACAGGCCCCACAACACTGTCTCTCCAAACACTCCCGGGGCTCAGATCCACCTGGGCACGCGGACCCACGCGTATTGTTTAGCTAGCCCCCAACGCAATGATGCCACTGACCAACGGGCGAACCGCACACACCCGTGCTCCTCTCGCAAGCCCCGACTGGCACCCCCAGCAGCCAAGCCCTCACTCCTGCCGCCTGTACTGCAGACTGTCTAAAATAGCAGAGGGCCTGAGTAAATCCTGGAGCGGGTGACAAGATGCAAGTAGGCGACCCGACCCTTAGGTCCCAGCCTCGCAGCCCGACAATGCCGCCAAACCCCTCCGTCCACACCGCTCTATGGGGCGACCTCGTGGGGCACCAGGACCTCACTCCCACCGCCCCGCTGAAGGCCCGATAGGCCCAGGGTAATGCCACTAAGGTGGGTGCCACGCAGTCCTCCAGCTCTCTGGGTCCTCCGCGCCCGGCCAGGCCTCTCCCCCGCCGCAGCTAAATTTCAGCTCCACTGCGGCTCCCAGCTCCCAGATTGTGCCAGTCGATAGAGGAGCCGGTGCTGCGCCGCAAACACGGTGGTTACAGTCTTAAACAGACCGGGATGTCAGGATGAAAGCCGGATATATGGCTGGCTGGACGGAGCCGGCTCAGAGGACGGAGCCGGCTCAGAGCACGTCCGCCATGCTGGCTTACCAAGCCACGCCCTGTACTCTTTTTTTAAAATGTTTTTATTTTTGTATTGAAGATTGAACATAACATCAAACAAATTATGAATACACAATACAAGTTAGATGTCATTCCATGGTATTCTTGAAGGGCAAATATAATAGCAACATTTCCTCTGAAGGTGAGCATATAGATGGGCTCTAACACTGTATGCGTACGAGTATAGAGGGTCACATTTATGTTATTCACAGTTATCAACTGTAGGGTCAAATATTACAGTATTCAAGGCTCTTTCCCCAATCTTCCGCTATCAGTCCCCTTCCCTCATCTTCCCCCCCTACTTCCAAACCATAGTATTTTATCCAAGGAGCCAATATCTTCCGGAGTTTCTGAGGGCAACCCCTTTGAAAGGGTACTCTTTAAGTGCTTTGGGGAAATGTATTGAGAGAGGAGAGGATGTGGCGTAACAGCCAGAGGTGCCGAATTTGGAGCTGGGGACCCAGGTTCGATCTTGGTGTCGGCTCAACATCCTGTGAGTCTGGGACAATCACTTAATCTCCCCGTGCCTAGAGACCGCACAAGTGATTGATTAGTTGAGCTTCATAAATCTGAACATTATTATTGGTCTAACTGTATTCTACGTACAAAATGAGTCATTTGGTGATCTATTAAATTTGCTTTATTCTGTGTTACCACATTTTATTTGCAACCTACTACAACCTCAATGAGGTTTTCATTATACGGTGCTTGTTCGAGTGTTCTACAAGGTGGGCTAGAGAGGCCGGGTCAGGGGCGGTGTGGCTTTGGCTGGTACGTTTGCTGAGGGAACTTTATCTCCTGCAATATTGGAAAGGGCCAAACCATGTCAATTTTAGATAGTGGCGGTCAGGAGGTTTATACAAATTCCCAGGCGTGTCAGGATGTTCTGCTGTGACCGAATATATGACGTTACAACACATGCAATTACAACACATGCTTTTACAACACAGTCTTTACATTGCAACTACCATTTCATTGCTTGATTTTACAACGCATGCCATTACAACGCATTTTTTTTAAAAGTATCATTATAACGCATTCCATTACAATGCCTTCCATTACAATGCATACCATTACAACACATAATACTTTTAAGGTAACAGTAGGGTAAGTGTTGGATAGTGTAGGGGTAAAAAATGACTATCCGCACTCCAGTGAGTGCAACAGTAGGGAAAGTGTTGGATAGTGTAGGGGTAAAAATTACTATTCCCATGTACCCCAAAACCCATACCCACCTTAATAATAAAGTCATCTCAATTAAATACCTTACAATGTGTTGTAATGGCATGCGTTGTAATGGTGTGCGTTGTAATGACATGCATTGTAGTGACATGCATTGTAGTGACATGCAATGTAAAGGCAGTTGCGTTGTAACAGTTGCGTTGTAAAGGTAGGTCGTTGTAATGACTGCATTGTAATGATGTTTCCCCTGTGACCACCACTGGGCTGAGGCTTCCCTCCAGGATGAGCTATGGGCGCAGGAGCAATCTTGGCTTTGCTCACAGTGGTGGACTTGAAAGCCAGTAGAGCCTGAAGTAGAAGGCTAGCCATGTGTAGAAACAACGTGCTTTTGTAATGTACCCGGAGTAAAGTGCAAAGAAGAAAGGTCTCTTAATGGTTTGTTAGTTTGCTGGTTGGTTCCGCCATGATGCAGCAGAGGTGGGTCCCGTGGGAACAGTGCATCCACAGCCCCAATGCATGGTGCTGCTGTGCCCCATTGTGGAGATGTCGATTGCACTTTGTGGCGCAGTGGGGGTCTGGAGCTGGTTCATGTGTGGGATGGTTATTTGGTCAGACACCACAGGCTTTGTTAGAGCATGAGATTTTGGGCATTCATGGGGCCTTGGTTTGCAATGGCCAACTGAGGCAGAGTGGCCTTGGTAGGATTTCATCCTATATTTTGTGAAATGTTGTAGCCATTATTGGAGCATGGTTTGACTATATGTTTATTTCCAGTGTAAATGGTGTTCCACAGTACAAACATGGTGAAGAGAAGAGGGCATTGCTTGTGCCTGGATGGGCTGTTGATTAAATGGTTCGCATGGTGTGGTGGGTTGGCTCGAGTGACAGGTGTTTGCGGATAATTTGCAGGTTTTCTTTGGACCACAATGTGTAGAGTTGACTTGGGGGAGGTTGTTTCGAGTGAATGAATGAATACTTTATTTGTGCTGTTAATCAAAACCATTACAAAACGCATCATATTTTAAAAAGAACTGAACAAAAACCACTTTTAGAAATATAAAACAAATATTTGTTCGAAAAATTATTAAAACCTCCATTTGTTTTTGTTTATAAAATAAGACAGAAATTTGAAAAAGACCTATTATGGGCAAAGCAAGTCAAAAGTTCAGTATTGTACAAGCCTCCACAACCCGGGACCGGCTTTCTAAAGAACTCCAGAGGGTGCTCCTGACTCGGCGTGTGGAGAGTTGCCCTTCAATAGTGTGCGAGTGTGGTAAACAAATTTCCCACAGCTCGCCATGTGCTTTACAATGTCCAAAGTATAGAGTTAATGGACTGCCTCTTTTGCTGTTTGGGTGCCCAGTTGAAGGAGGATTGGTTTAAGATAAGTTCTACGAGCTGGCTGAAGGGATGGACAGCAAAATAGAATATGGGCCAAGGATTCACGTTTGTAATTGCAGAAGCGGCACTCCCTAATACTCGGCCTTGGGTTCGCGGTTGGATATAGTTCTTTTAAAGGAAGAGGGTGTAATCGGGCAGCTAAAATCCTGTGTAGGGCTTGCCTCACCTGCCTGCCTAAGGTGGAGTTTCTGACTGGACCGTGTGTGTGGGAGACTTTGGGTCTCATGAAAGCCTCTTGCTGCCAGGAATTCCATGTCCAAAGTGCGAGAGCATAGCCGCAATTGCTTTTTTATTGTTGCCTTGATGGTAGCATAGTTGGTTAAACTGGGGTCCCAATTCTCTGTGGCAAGCTGCAGAAGATCTTTGGCTACGGCAAGACAGGCAGACGATGGGTTGCTGGTTTGTAGGAAAATCGATTTTAAAACAGCCTTCATGGAGTTTATGGGGACCGCCGTTAAGAAAAAGTATTTCGAGAGAGTTGCCAGCTCCTCTAATTTTTGTTGGTTGAGATCAAATTCCAAATGAATTAAGGTGTTCCTGGTGCAAGCTGGTAGACGGAATATCTTTTTGCAGGCGGTGCAGTGTATTTTTTCCAGGTCTTGCGCAAATTTCCCTGGGAATGCCTGTTGCGCGTAATTGAGGGACGGTAAAAGTTTTTGTATGGCCGTTGTTGTTGGGCTATCCAGAGTCACGTATAATTTGCAAAGTGCATAGGTGGCCATTCTCCCCTTCTGTTGCAGTTTGTAGAGGTGCACCCGTGGGCAGCCCAATTCACTTATCCAAACCCCCAGGTAGTTGTAAGATTGGACGCATTCCAGAGTCAGCATGCCCAACCTCCACTTTGCAACCTTTTTTTTCAGATAGTGGCCAAAAATTACTATTTTTGACTTGGTTGAATTAGCGACCAGCTTGTTCTGAGCGCTGTATACCGAAAGGGCCGTAAGCGCTTTTTGAAGACCTATTTTAGTATGGTCGAGAAAAACCAGATTATCGGCATACTGCAGCAGCTGTAACTTTGTGAGGCCGATCCTGGGCGTGGCTACTGAGGCTCCATACAGTGCCTGGCCCATATCCTCAGTAGACAGATTAAAGAGCATCGGGGCCAGGACACATCCCTGCTTTAGCCCCCGGTCCGTGGTAATTTTCTCTGTAGCGGACTGACTGGTGAGTTTGACCCTTACCCAAGTACGCGAGTATAGTGATTTAATGGCTTGTTATAGGGGTGGACTGATGTTCCAGCGAGCCAGTTTCTGCCAAAGGATGGATCGGTCTACACCATCAAAGGCTGCAGAGTAGTCGATGAAGCAGGCAAAAAGCGGCAGGTTGCAATGGGACACCGCTTGATGGGCTAGATATGAGAGGGCAACAATGTTTTCCACAGTTGAGCCCCCTGGTCTAAACCCGGTCTGATAGAAGGGTAGAAGACCTTGCACCTTGACCCAGTCCACTAATTCCGCCAAAAGTGAGCTTGCATAGGCCTTGCCCTCGATGTCCAGGAGTGCGATCATTCTGTAGTTCCCAGAGTCAGTGTTTGGCCCTTTTTTATAAATTGGTTGCAGCAGTGAACCCCTCTAAGAGCCTGGGACGTCCCCCAGTCCCCCAGTAACCAGAAGTCTGTATCCTCCCTGAAAAGGGAACCTGGTAGACCACTAGGGCCGGCTGCTTCGTTCTGTCATATCTTTTTAGAATTAAACGGACCTCCCCTTTGCTTGGGAAAGTTGAAGCGGCTGGAGGGACAGCAGGCTCTGCTTGGGTGTTTCCATGTCCCCTCTCCAGATGTTAAGGCACTGTTCTGCGGAGTGCCATTCGGGTCATCGGTATACAGTCTTTTAACATGGGCTACCCATATAGCTGCATCAAGAGGATTCTCTCTGTTTGAGGTCCAGTGGAATAGTTGGTTTAGGTATTGCCAGAATTCTTGGGATTTACACAGCGCAAATAGGTCAAAAATGTTCTGCCGTTTTGCCTCAGTGAGTTCACGGTTTGTCTCCCAAACCTGTTGTGAATTATTTTTAGCGGCTAATTTGAGTTCCTTTTTGGCAGTCTCTGACCTAGTTTTTTGATAGGCCCTTCGTTTGGCCTTTAAGTATTCAGCACATTGCTTTATCGCTGGAACTTGACCCAGTACGTATGTTGGATTTCGGGGGATGCTGTTTGTGGTGTTCCCACGCAGCAGTGTGGCCAATGCATATGCAAGTTTGTCCCATTCCCCTATACGACCACAATTATTAGGGCTGGTCTGCCATCCTACCCATGATGTTTTCCATGAGGCAAATTCATTGGTTGTCTTTGCCCCCATTTAATCCTTCTAAGGAGCCTGTACTGTTCTTCACCACAGGGGGTGGCATAGCGGATGCCTGCTCTGATGGTTAAGTTCAGAGTTAAGGCTGCATGGTCACTTTCGCTCCGCGGAACCACTTCGAATTTTAGCATGTTTTTTGTAGCCTCTCACCTAGTAGGATGTAGTCTATGGTGGTCTGGTTGTTGTAAGTGGATGCGTAAGATCCCCATGGCGTAAACTTTGTAGATAAGGAGTGCGTGGTGGCCAGGTTGTATGCCCGCATAAAGGAGTAAAATCTCCCAGCGCTCCCAATGGAAAGACTTCCTGGTACATCCTCTCCTATTTTATTCATGTTGAGATCCCCGAGGATGATAGGTTCCATAGAAGCAAACTGTGTGAACAAAGTCTCAATCTGTGCAATCAGTTGAGTAAGCTTGTCCTTGGGGGCCGGCCCATGAGGGTTGTAATATACGTTGATAAAGAGAAGGGATAAGGGGCCCTCGCCCGTATTAAGACCTTTCAAGGTCCCGGACAGGAACATGTCAGAGTCGTTCTTTATATCTTTTGATATATATGGAGATGCCCCCCGCAGGTCTCCCTAATATAGTGCCTTTGATTGCAGGTTTAAAGTATTCTGCAAATTCTTCTATTGGAATGGATGTGATTGACCACGTTTCTTGAGCAGAGACTAGATCAGTCCCTGCAAGGAGCGTGATTGCCGAAGTACTTTGCAGAACCTTTGTCATCCCTGTGACATTCCAGGTCATAATGTTTAGTGATTGGATGTTGGCAGAAAGGGGCCTGGGCTGAGCAAGGCTGTTACTTCGGATGAGCCAGGCTTATGTCAATCCAGACCCCTCACTTGATGGAGCCTTGAGTTTGGTTTGCCAAGTTGGCCGCTACCCACCCCCAATAGGCCAAATTTGGAGAGGGTGGGGAGCAAAAGGGGGTGGGGGTTTTCGATGTGGGGATGACCTGTCTCCCTGCCAAGGCCCATCAACCGTGCACTGAATATTCAAGTTAGCTTGTGCAAGGCAGCCCTCCCCTCCTCAAATTCCCTTCAGTATGCTAACCATGGGGGG
Source organism: Lissotriton helveticus (assembly GCF_964261635.1). Lineage (NCBI taxonomy): Eukaryota > Metazoa > Chordata > Amphibia > Caudata > Salamandridae > Lissotriton > Lissotriton helveticus. The sequence continues at coordinate 195,248,855 of NC_136069.1, forward strand.
TTTCTTTGTGGGTGCCTGGAGGATAAATGGATAATTTCCAGTTCCAACCTCTGCACTTCGATCCCCCATTCGTCAAATTGTTCTTTTTCCGTAAGGACTTTGTCAGCAATGTCTGTGTTGGCCCAGGTTGCAATGGTTTGTTCTTTCCCTGTGTGTGAAGGCAAGGGGGCGAATTGGACCCTGACAATGTCCCCGGTTGAGATGTGGGAGAGTGTCTATGTATGTTGAAGGAGGGTCAAAACGTTTGTTCTATTGAGAGAATCATGATTGCCCTTTGAAGTATAGCTTGGAATCATACTCATTTTTGAGGAATGGGCCTCTCCCAAGGTTCCCGTGGGGGGCCTTGTTGACCCAGTGTTGAAAAGAGGCCATTGCGTAGTGAGATTTGTGCCCATGTAGGTGGATCCGGGCTCGGGGGGCTTGCAGGGGGTCTGTGGGGTCAAATTCCTTTGCTTGCTTTGATCTTGGAGACACAGTTCTGGTGGAGGCGACGTAGGTTGATGGGATTGAACTACTGGTGGACCTTGAATATTACCCGGGCAGGTTGTTAAAATGCCTCTGTGTTATTCTGGGTACTAGTGGAGGAGGTTGGAATCAGGCTGTTAGGTTGATGGAAATGTCCCATTGGTTGGCCTTGTACATTTCCCAGGCAAGTTGTTAGATAACCTCCATGTATGATGTGATTCTGGGTACTGGTGGGGGAGGTTGGCGTCCAGCCGTTGGGCTGGTGGAAATGTACTGTCAGTTGGCCTTGTACATTCCCAAGGCGAGTTGTTAAGTGCCCTCCATCCCTGATATAATTCTGGCTGACATTCAGGGTTCTGGTAGGGGGGATTGAAGTCCTGGTAGGAACCAGATGGTTCCAGAGTTCTCGTTCAACCGTCATTCTGCTGATTCGGTGCTTTGTGCACCCGACATCCCATCGTTGATGTCGTTTAACCCCTTCGGCGCTCATGACGAGCTCAGCTCGTCATGAGTTACGACGCTCGTACGCTCATGTAACGCGGCTTTTAAAAAAACGCAGCGCACAGCGGGAAAACCGCTAGCGCGCGTGCGGTTAAGTTGGAGGGGGCTGGCTGTCTGTGCAAGTCCAATGTTGGCACAAGCCCTACTATGTCAGCCCTCCCCCCCCACCCCCACGTGTGACTCCTCGACTTCTTCAGACCATCCCCTGCGGCTGCAATCTCTACTAAGGGCTGGTTAATAGTTGGCGTGTTCGATGAAATTAGGGCGGGTGAGGGCTTGCTGTTAGGCTTCTTGCAGAGTATTGGAAAAAGAGGCTGATTGTGTCCCGGCTCAGTTGTCCGATTGACTGCTGGATTTGTTTGTTCTGTGACCATTATATTGCGCTGGCGAATTCTTAGCGTTAGACTCCTGACTTGCTTCTTTTGTTTTTTGAGGCGTTTCTTCTCTCTTCGTGTTATTGGCGGGGCGACCTGGGCAACTTCCGACCGACTAGTGGCGCCTTCCGACCGGCTAGTGGACCCTAAATTGATGGAAGTGGTGTCCCCAGAGGTGTTAGTCCACCCCGTTGAGCCCTCTAAAGATCCCAGAGGGGAGGGCTGAGTGGCCGATGTTGGTCGCTGACGTGATTGTATGGGCTCTGGATTCGGGGGAGGAGAGGAAAGACGGGAGTTGTCCCTGTTTGCGGACAACGTATCTATTTTTTTGTCCATCTCTGCCATTTTCGTTGCCATGATTTGCAGGGTGTTTATTTGCAGCTTGAATTTCTCTGATTGCCATGTTAGCACGTTAATGGCAGTGGAAAGGGATATGCTGACTGATCTTAGCAAGTTGTCCTAAGCACATGAGAGCGGGAGTGGTGGTGATCTGTATAAGGAGTCCCTTGTCTCCGGATCGAGCTCCGGGGAAGATCCTACAGAGATGCGTGATCCACATTTGCTAGTATGGGCTACAATACCCGGGGTTGGAGTGGCATTGGCCGTGTCTTCTTTTGGCATTAGGCAAGTAATCTTCTGGATTTTTGAAATGTTATTCGGGCTGCAGGATCTGGTCAGAGTCAACCTGGCTGTTCCCGGGTCCAAGCCCTCTTCCCGATTTGTTGCCTGTTTTGTGATGTGTGGATCAAATAAAGCTGGAGAGGCTCCCAAATTGTGTCAAGACAGAGATCTTTTTGTCCGCCCCCTGAACAGTGTAGATGCAAAACGATGAGAGGATGACTAGTGTGCTTTGTCCCCATTGATGGGGGTGCTGGATATGTTGACCCTTCACCTGTTGTACTGGCCCTGGGGGATGTGTCTTGCAATTATGGCTCCAGGAGATGTTTTAGCTGTAGAAAGCTCTGGGCCCTTAGCAACATCATCGTAGTCATATATGAGTATGGGGGTTGTTCTGTCCATAGAGATGTCTACACGCTCGGAGGGCTGATCATTCCTGTGTCCAGCTTCCAAGTTTGTCCGCTCTAGGCTGACCGCTACAGGGACGGGGTCCTTGGTCCTTGCCCAGCTGCGCAGGTCATATGTTTTCCCACTCTTGGTGTGGCCCTTTAGCTGGTCTTTGGCCAATAATGGCCCCCCCTTAGCGCCCTTGTTGATGGACATAACCACGGCTGTGGCAACTGCCCTCCTGAAAAGGGGTGATGGTGAGGCAGAGGGGCAACGGGCGGGCAAGGGGGCACTCGGATGGAGTCTGCTGGCTATAGCTACGGGGGCCACGTTTTTGAAGTCAATAGTTGGGAAGCGGATGGGTGGTAAAGGGGAGGTGAGGGCCAATAAATGCGAGAGGGGAGGTTTGATGTCCCAGGCGGGACAAAAATGAGGTGGAGAGGAGACAAGCCGCACAGGACAGACACCGTTCGGAAACAGATTCAAGGCCGGGTGGCGGGGGCGCAAGAGCAGGGCTCGCTGGGGTGGCGTAAGCCACGCACAACCCAGTTGGGCCACCTCTGCGACACTCCCGGGATCTTCACTCTGTGGCCTCCGCTAAGGGAGGCCGAGCTCTTGCTTGGAAGCTTCACACTTGCCTGCCTAGTCCTGTCTTTAGCGTCCTGCCGCACCATTCTCCCAGACTCTTAGGCTCTCAAGCAGGACCCCCGCTGTTGCTGCTTCCAGCTGATAAGGCGTGATCCCGTACCCCCCGTCCCCCCTCCTCCCCCCCCCCCAGTGATTTTCTCTCGGGTCAGGTGAACGCAGAGCTGAGTTCGGGTCCGGGCCACTGTAGTCTGTAAATCCCCGGCTGATATGGCTGGACCTCTAATCAGTCTAATCAGACTGCCACTGCTCCAAGCCCCCAGCCTCACCTCTCAGTGCTGGTTTAGGTGGACGTACTGTATTTGCCACTGCCTGGCTTCACTGCTCCGCCTTTCTCCACTGTTGCACAGCGTTTCTTTGCTGCTCAACATTTCTCCGCTGTCCCAGCACCCTGGGGCCACTCAGTCCTGCCACACAGCTCGCCTGGCGGAGACAGCTGTCAGCATCCCGGCTACGGTCGTGGTTGGAACCGCGGCTAATCCCAAAACATACTGGATTGCCGCAGCTCCGATTTCGGCTAGTTTTGCGGACGATATGCAAAGTTTCTGGAGCTCCTGCGGTACGCGGATCGTGGTTCCCGCAGCACTTGCGGCCCCTGCTTTGGGCTCCTCCTCCTAGTGTCGGCAACAGGTATGGCAAATTGTGATCCACAACTGTCTGGGAGTACATGGCGCTGTGTAAGAGTTTCTTGGGAGGGAGGGTGAGGGGGGTTAAAGCAGACCAATGAAACTTGAATGTGGAAAAGGCCGCTTTATTTGGAACAGGTGTGCATCACAATTAAAATAAACTCGGCAAAAGCCTTCCAAAACTAAACCTCACTAAATAAATAAATAACCTTAACCCCGCCCCCCACCCCCTCCCCTAAAATTTTGATGACCCCTCCCCCACCCATACAATACAACATTTCAAAACATTACAACAACATTATAAAACATTACATCATTATTATAAAACATTACATCATCATATCAACCCCATAACTTATAAATACCAGGCCCTCCGATAACCAACTCACACGCCTGCCCGTCACCTCTGTCAAACCCCCCAAAACGTGTAATCAAACAACCAATGACCAACTTATCCTTTCCCTGCCGATAACCCAACCTGACCATTAATCAACAAAATCTGTGACAAACTGCCCCGAAACAACTAGACCCCGCACGGCACCTGCTCCAAGCGACAAATTACAACTGAAAACCCCCCTGCACCACTGCTCCAAACAAAAACCTGCCCAATAAAAAAAAACATAAACCAAAGAAGAGGGAAAAAGAGGAGAAAACTAAGAAGACAACAATAATATAACGTGAGAAGAAACAGAAACTAAACTAATGATAAAAAATTAGGAGGGAGGGAGGGACAAAAATTCCTAGCTAACCTCTCAGCCACCAGGTCACCAAACCTAAAATGGTGGCTGGGAGGCGGGGACAAGGGACCATATAAGGTTGGGCTACAAAGACCTACTAGGAAGTAGCCCAAAATGCCTTCCAGAAAGTTCTGCATCAAAAACACCCCCCCCACGACCCTCCCAAATTGCCAGAGGGGACGGACCTCCCTACGGTCGGCAGCCCCCCCCGGCCCCCTTCTTCAGTGATTCATCCTCGTCATGTGGGAGGTTGTTTCGAGTGCGTTCGGGGAGTTAGCTTCCTCGCATTCGAAGACCCCCCCCTTCCCCCGCGGGGTCATGAAGTCTCGGGCCGCAGGGTGGCACTGCTCTACTGTTCCTCTGCCTGTTTGAATTTTGATGGTTTTCAACTCACAGTTGTAAATTTTTGCGGAGCTCTTTGGGTGGGCTCCTGGTGCCTCTCTGAAGTGTTTGGCAGTGGATCTACACATGGGTTATGGAGTGGCGTCCTACGCCGGTGTATGTCCTGGTACTGTGATGTTCACGGCCCAGGCTCTGCCAGTTGTTATCTCTCAGGAGCCCTGGGGATCGTTAACTGTTTAAAAATTCTCCGGTTTGCCAGGCGCTTTTTGCTTCGGGTTTTCTCCAATCATCCCCCTGATGTCTTCTTGTCGACGCCGTCTTCATGGGCGGGCCTGGGACCCTGATTCATTTTGGCCCGTGGGCGCAGTTAGTGTTGCCACTTGCTCAGTGAGAGGTTTAAAGTAATGCACCCGCATTCGCATTTTGGGGGAATGTGGCACTGGGGCTGCACTGTCAGGAGAACAGTGGGTTATGGATCGTTACTTAGTTTACCCTCTTTGGGCCTAGGTGATAGGGGCTCGCGCTCTTATCATCTATTACCGCGCCCAGAGGTGGTCATCATATGGACATGAATGTTGCGAGAGGGCAGGGGTCAAGCGAATGCTTGGATGAATATTCTTACGGAGGATCCTAGAAGCAGCGTCGGATTGGTAACGCGGGCACTCTGCAACTCGCGAGGGGCTGGTGTCTGAGCTGTGGGCTTTTTTACATGGTCTGTGACTGCCGGCCACCCCCGCCTTAACACGCAGACTACAGTTACACATTTAACAGACCAACAACAGAATTCTTTGGAAGGCAGGGGGTCTCGAGCCCGAGACCCCCGGAGGTATTTATTAAAATATGAAACAAAATTAAAATTTAATAAAATAACATTATTTACATAATTATTAAATGCAAAATTCAGACATTAGATTTACATCCAGTTTAGACAGGTATGGTGGGCTAACCTTAACAAATGTCTAATACAGCGTGGTTCCTAACCGAATCTAACATCCTGATATCAATTTGCATTTTAATAATTTCTGGTCCTACGGCAAGGTCGCTAACCGGTGTCCGATCCTTTTACCCAGCTACGCTCTCACGTCCGAGATGCGCATGCGCGACAAGGGCCCGTTTACCCTCGTGCGCTCCGTGAACTCCATTTAACCATAACAGGAGGGCCCTTACACTCGCGCCCTTAGCGTCATAGTGCATAGTGTATGTGTGGGGTGGCTACCAGCCTGAGGAAAGCGTTGACTCCCCTCCCCCGCACCCAAGCAAGCAGATATCCTGTCCCTGAAGTTCTGGGAGAGACCAGTGGCCCCTCCCCCTGGGCGACCCCTTTCGTGAATGGGGCCGCCCCCACCTAAGGACCTTAAATTGCTGCTCACCGATTATGACCTTACCGCCAGACCCACATAATAAATACGACATTACTACACTAAGAGGGAAAAAGGGCCTAAGGAAAAAGAGTTAATGCAACCGCAATACACACCACGAAAACATACACATATTAACCTTGCCTGTAAACGTGGAAAAAGGCCTAAGGAGGAAAAACATTATTCCTACGATATTGCATAGCATCACACCGTATACCTACCAGTGTCCTTACCAGAATTCTGCTACCAGGGGATGGAGGGTGGGGAAAATTAAAACGGCCCCACGGCGGGGCGAGGAGCCAGCCTGGGAAGCGCGGGCACAAAGAGGCCGCTTCCCGCGCTCCCCAGGCTCTTAACCCCTCCTATGCCGTGGTCCCGCCCCTTGACCCGGAAGCGCAAAACTGCTTCCGGGGCAAGGGCGGGACGCGCGAACCAACCAGGTTCGGCCAATAGGGGGGGCCGGGCCCAGCCATGTGTGCGTGGGGGCCGATTGGTCCCCCCTTTTCTGCAGTCTTGGGCCAATTTAGGCGATTTCTGCTTTGATAGGATGCCGCCAGAGGGTGCCGGAGTGGCCTTTCTGGAGGCAGATGGGCGTCCATTACCTCCCTTGCATCAAGGGGCAGAAGTGTCACTCCCTTTCTCTCCCTGGGACGACCGATTAATATATGCTGATTGAGCAGGGGCAGGAGGCCTGAGCAAAAGTGGCCTCACCTGTTTCAGGTGTGGTTCAACAGTGTAAACTAATTGGTGCAAGCAAGTCAACGTGGAAAAGTAATGGAACAGGCCAAGCTCACTAACTTAAAGCACAAGAAGCAACACATAGCCCTAAAAGACAAAAAGTCACAGGTACAACCGACAGCCAGTCTTTATGCGAACATAGGTTGCATTCTGGGGCCAGCAGTGGCACTTGAACATGGTATGTATGGCCTCGAAGCAGAGCATGCATGCAGGCGTACCTGGGGGCCTTCAGCTTTAAGTACTGCCCCTACAATTTCAACAAGGATGGACAGAGCCAATACGTTTGGGCATGAGGCCATTACTGAATGCCCCTCTCGAGTCAGAAGTAACCGCAGGATATGTATAAGAAGGCTCCAGGTGTCTGAACTTTGCTAGATGTCTCTCTGGAGTCAGAGCAACTGCTTGAAATCATCACCAAAATGTGGAAGACAAATTGTTACAGCGGCCTTCCTTGAGGCACATGCAAGTGCTTTAATTGCGCCAGATGGAATACCCATGTTAAGGGCAGTGACCTGAAGCTGTAGCTCAGAGGCGATGTCTTCCAGCATTGGGTGTCACCTGTAAGGTAGGGTTCAAGTCCCAGCTGTGGTGGCAGGGCCATCTTATGAATAGCTGGCGGCAGATGCACCCAGTGGATGCTCAAGCCCCATGGTACCTGCAGCAGAGTATGCTTCCTGAGTGCCTAGGAAAAGGAGGGTTAAATAGCTTTCCCCATTCCCAGGTCCACTGGGCTTTCAGCAGAACTGCCACTGGCACGAGCAGGTTATATGGTGATTTATATTCAGTGTACGTTGAATAAATTGTCACGTACCAATAAGTACAGGGTTACTAGTAGGTATCGCAAGAAGAAGGCAGGTCTTGAATTCTGGTGGGGCGCATTTAATTCTTGGGATAAACAAACCAAACTAGGTCTAAATCATTGATTCAACAACCATGGTCACAGCTGGTTAGCAGGTTAAAAATCCATATTTGTAAAGTGCGAACTGCTCACCCTTACGGGTCTCAAGGCGCTGGGGGCCGTCATGGAAATTAAGGGCTAGATGTAGGTAAATAGGATTTACCGATTCTAAAATACCGAATTTTACAGATTCGGTATTTTAGAATTGGTAAATCCTATGTAGGTAATAATTCGGTAAAAATTACCGAATCGTTAAGATTCGGTATTTACCGAATCGGTATTTACCGATTCGGTAATTGCCATTCATTCCTATGGGCCTGGAGGCCCATAGGAATGAATGTCAATTACCGAATCGGTAAATACCGATTCGGTAAAATAGGGAAAGGGTCAAGGGTGGCAGGGTGTCACTTTGACACCCTGTTGCACCCCTAAATAGTGCTTGTGTGCACATGTGGCACACATACATGCCCTAATGGCATTTATGTCTGTCACATGGCACAGTTGATAATGCACAAATTTGCATTTTCAAAGGTATTCGTTATTTACCGCCAACTAATAGTTGGTGGTAAATAACGAATCCTTAAAGCACAGGAGCACTCTTTAAAGTGCTTCCTACATGTCATTTACCAATTCGGTAAATACCGAATCGGTAAATGATGATTCGGTAAATACCGAATCGGTAAATACTGATTCTTTATTTACCGAATCCTCCCCTACATCCCAAATGCCCAATACCGGTCGGTAACGGCCGAAATTCGGTAATTTCGGCCGTTACCGACCGGTATTGGGCCACCTACATCTGGCCCTAAGTGAGTTATTGCCCAGAGTCACATGGTGCTGAGCTGAGCTGGCGCCTGAGCCGGGGATCGAACCATGAACCCTGTGCTCTGAAGTCAGCTGCCCTGGCCGCTGGGATGACCCACAATTGGGGGCAGATGGGACTAAATTACTATGCAGATGTGTGACACAAGAGGGAACAGTGGGCATGATTTGCTGTCTAGAAGTAGTGCCGAGGCCTTCACGCCGACTAGTCAGTGGCACCTGTAGCAGTGAGTTTTGCTTGCCCACAGTGCAGCTGGTAGGATGGTTACATTACCATTTACAGGTTACACTGGGCATCCTACCGGAGATGGGGCAATCTATCTCCTATTACAGGAATCCTCGGCCGGGTGTTCCGGCTGGCACAATGTCAATCAGAAAGGAGAACTCAGCACATCTCCCAGCACTTTGACCTTCAAGAAGGCTCTCCCGAGTTGTAAGACTGGGATTGGTAACAGAACATGATAAATCACTCCTCAATAATCAATTAATCATGGTCTAATAACCCTATTGACGATTTGGGCAAGCCAGAGTATCTAAATTATTTAAAAGGAAACAACATGGGTATACACCACTTTCGTTGGCACGGGTGGGCACAAGTAAATGTAATGAAAAAAAAGGCCGGTGATATATATCCTGCCGGGTCGGCGGTCTCCTATTTTAAGGGTCCCCAATATGAACAGTGCTGTCCTTAATGTGCATAGCCCCCCTGAAGGAGGAGGCTGTGTGTATCATGCGCATCAATGCGCTATGCATTAGGCAGCAGCGCACTGTTAGTCGGCGCCATATCGCATCTTGTGCTGATATTTTTAAAACACTGTGGTGAGTGTGCTGTTTGTGTGGAGGGACGTGGCTCCGCCCTCCTCTACACATTTCCGCTACCGGGGCATATTTAACCAGGGTTTTTGACCGGCCGCGTAGCAGTAGGCAGCAGCGCATTGTTAGTCGGCGCCATATCGCATCTTGTGCTGATATTTTTAAAACACTGTGGTGAGTGTGCTGTTTGTGTGGAGGGACGTGGCTCCGCCCTCCTCTACACATTTCCGCTACCGGGGCATATTTAACCAGGGTTTTTGACCCGCCGCGTAGCAGTAGGCAGCAGCGCATTGTTAGTCGGCGCCATATCGCATCTTGTGCTGATATTTTTAAAACACTGTGGTGAGTGTGCTGTTTGTGTGGAGGGACGTGGCTCCGCCCTCCTCTACACATTTCCGCTACCGGGGCATATTTAACCAGGGTTTTTGACCGGCCGCGTAGCAGTAGGCAGCAGCGCATTGTTAGTCGGCGCCATATCGCATCTTGTGCAGATATTTTTAACACACTGTGGTATTTGTGCATTTGTTTTTAACCTTCTCACCTTCTTACTTTGGCGTGCTGCTCCCTGCACCAATTTCGCCAGTCCCCGGTCCACCGCAGAGTGTGCTGTTTGGGTGGAGGGACGTGGCTCCGCCCTCCTCTACACATTTTTGCTACGGAGCATATTTAACCAGGGTGTTTGACCGGCCGCGCAGCATTAGGCAGCAGCGCATTGTTAGTCGGTGCCATATTGCATTTTGTGCTGATATTTTTAAAACACTGTGGTATTTGTGCATTAGTTTTTAACCTTCTTACTTTGGCGTGCTGCTCTCCGCACCAATTTCGCCAGTCCCCGGTCCACCGCAGCCAGTGCTGTTTGTGTGGAGGGACGTGGCTCCGCCCTCCTCTACACATTTCCCCTACCCGGGCATATTTAAACAGCATGCTTATACGTCCACGCAGTGGATGCGCGCAGAGGGCGCGCCAAAGGCAAGCCTGTCTGCGCTAGACCCCAGATATGCTGCCAATTTTGGGAAATCTCATCTTACCTATACCCAGAAGGAGTTGCTAACAGTTAGAACATTGTCCAGGAGATGTCTAGTCCATGGGTTGGAGGCATTAGAGGGTCCCTTCAGTTGCAAACAGAGTGGGTTTACATCTATTACCCCAGAAGGCGTGCAAGATTGCCCTCCTCCCCCAGGTAAAAGTCTGACAATTTTTCACCTGAACTGCTGTTCGTTGGTCAAACATTGCGCTGATGTCTATGACCCATTTTGGGTTGTGAATGTGCCTGTTTTAAAATCACCTTTAATCCCAAGTACACTATGACTGGGCTACTGATGTATCGTCCACCGGGCACATCTAAAGCCTTTAGGGAAGCATTCATTGATACTGTTTGCACCTTGGAGGCCAATTCTTTTAATTTCACGATCCTGGGAGATCTGAATCTTCACTTTGATAACCACTCAGATGTGGATGTGGCGAATTTGATGGTGGACTTAGCGGCCTGTCAGTTGGACTAGCGGGTTTCTGGTCCTACTCACTTGGCTGGTCACCTGCTGGATCCGGTTTTTACCAACATTCTGTCCCTTACGGTTCAACCGCCGGTACCTATGGCCAGGTCGGACCATTTTTTGGTCCCTTTGTCTATTCAGGGCATAGCTTCTAAGAGTAAATTAGACAACCCCCCACTCTTTTAAACGCTCTTGGCATAAGCTAAATTGGGGTCAATTTAAAGCCCTTCTCTTGAGCTCGGCTCTGGTGTTGCCGACGGATTTTGACTAAACTTATTCAGCCTTTTCGGATTGAATCAATCAGCCGTTGGATACGCTGATTCCAGCTAAGTGGTCCCCCAATCGTATGTCAAAATCAAATCCATGGTATAACGAAAAGTTAGCTTTGTTGCGAAAAATTTGCAAAAAATGTGAAAGGTCTTGGAGGAAAGACTTTGATCCTTTATCCAGAGATCACTATCCGGATGCAGTAAAGATCTATCACAAAGCAATCCATACTGAACGTGCAGCTTTCTATGCCATGGAAATTAGTAACAGCACTAATCCCGCGTAGAGTATCTTCTCCATTGTGTCAGACCTAAAAAATCAGAAGGGGACAGCGGGCCCACTGATTACCTCGAATCAGCAATGTGAGGAACTTGCCTTGTTCTTCCCAATAAAAAGATAGAAGACATCTATAAAGGCTTTCCCATGAACGATTTTGACTGCCCTGAAGTACCTAGCAATGGCACGTTGAACATCTTAGAGGACTTCCCTCAGATTGAACAGGACCGGTTACTCGCTCTCTGTGCAAAAATTAAATCAGGATCATCGGAGGATCCTTTAAAACCTGACCAATTTAGGTAAATTTTACCTACTACCTCTCCTCTTCTTGGTCAAGTACTCAACAAATCACTCAGCTCGGCGGTTGTACCTACAGCATGGAAACAAGCCAGAGTATTGCCACTGCTTAAAAAACCTTCTCTGGATGCCAAAAAGCGGGAGAACTTCAGGCCAATCTCACTGCACTCTTGGACTGCAAAAATCGAGGAAGCATATATTAATTCCATTCTTTCAGAGCACTTGACCAGCAATAATATACTCGACCCCTTGGAAAACGGTTTTCATCCCGGCCATGGCACAGAGTCAGTGCTTCTGGCGGTAGCAGAGCATCTCTGGGCAGCGTTGGATGCAGGACAGACATCGGCACTGATCCTTTTGGATCTGATGTGCTGCGTTCGATACTGTGTCCCATGCTATCCTGTTGCGCCGTTTGGAAGAGGCGGGCATCGGTGGCCTTGCATTGAAGTGGTTAGCGTCATTTCTCTCTGGAACACGCCTTCACTCCTCAACAATCCTCCAGCGGTGGTATCAGGAACTTCCTCTGATGATTGGTCTACACTTAATGAAATGAAAAAGGAACTGATCAGGATAACGATACACGGGCGAATGATGACGGAATACCTGAGGAGCAATATAGCTCCACAGGGCCTGATTGTCAATATCATCCCTAGGCTGTTCTTAGACGACAAACGGTTTAAAGTAGACTGGTGCCAGGTCTCCTGGAAGTGCACCAAGGACCTGCTATTCCTGATTAGCCAGACTGCTATACGATTGTCTGAAGCGCTCCAAGAGAAAATCTCTGCCATCGAAACAACCATGAAAAATGCAACGTCTAAAAACAATAAACCAGCATTTACAACAAAACTTGCTGAGATCAACCAGGAGATGTCTGACCACTACGACTTTCTGCTCAAACAGAAAACTACCAAATTAGAGAAAGACATAGCCAAGTTTGCAAAGGAGAAGGTCTATCCCTACCTCAAGGATGATTTTAAAGGAAAGAAGAACACCTATTCTTCGGACGACAATTCGGGCACAGACAACAGGAGGGGCTCCACGAGTAGTGATTCTAGTGGAGGCTACCCGGCGAGAAATGCACGTCCCACACGTCCCTGGCAACAAGGATACCACCAAGGACCAGTGTTCCATGGCCCACCCAATGTACCTCCACCATGGCAATATCCATACTACCCACAGGGCCCCCCGCAATTCTACCCACTTAATCCGCCACCTTTTCACGGCAGAGGTTGGGGCAGAGGAAGAGGGCGAAAGCGAGGAGGCAACAAGGGTGTACAGTGGCAAGATCAGACCCCAGAGTCATCGGGAGTGGAAACCAGGAGTGCGACAACCAGAGGGAGAAGAGTTTGATCGTGAACCTTTCCAATAGAAATCTGACTACTATAGAGGAAACTGTCCTGGAAAAAGGACTGGGCTTTGTCCCAACACCGATACCTGACTCATTCCAGGAAATGATCGAGCTGAAGCAGTTCTTTAGAAAGATACGCCTTCGGGCTTTCTTCCACAATCGGCCCGACTTACCCTGTGAGGACACGGGACTCAGGAACCCTTCCTCCTTCACCCCCACTGATGGGATGGTTCCACCAGAGGTCCTGACTTTTGAAAGAGCAGTCCTGCAAACCATGAAGAACAAACCATCAATCAAACCCTTCAACAACCTCTCCAATGCTGAAAGACAGGCAGCCTCCTCCCTTGGCAAGGACACTTCCATTGTCATCAAACAAGCTGACAAGGGGGGAGCCACTGTCATACAGAACTATGACGACTATGATCAGGAGTGTAGACGCCAATTGGCTAATACGACCCATTACAGATTATTGACGGATGATCCAACCAACCGACTAACCACCACCGTGATGTCTCTGGTCATTGAAGCGGAAACCAACGAATGGATTAACAAAAAAGAGGCAGAATTTCTGGTGACCACTGACCCAGTCATACCATACTTCTACACCCTGCCCAAGATACACAAGGGTACCACCCCAGTCCCAGGTAGACCCATTGTGTCTGGTATTGGTTCAATTTTAGAACCCCTCTCTCAGTTCTGCGATGCCTTTCTACAACCTTTGGTCAAATCCATCCCGTCATATCTGCAGGACACGAGAGACGTGCTTCGACTTATCGACGACATGGACGGCAGGGAGGACATTGATCTTCTCTTAACTCTTGACGTGGAAGCACTGTATACAAACATACCACAACAAGCTACGCTGGAAGTCGTGGACGCCCTCCTGCGATCGGAGGAGTGGCTGTCCCCCACCCCGGTTTCATTCATAATGGAGTTGGCACATATTGCTCTGACAGAAAACTTTTTCAAATATGAGTCCAATCTATACCATCAGATCCGCGGGACATCGATGGGCTCGACCTTCGCGCCGAGCTTGGCATGCCTATACATGGCATCGTTCGAGAAAAAATGTATCTACCCCCCTGAATACAACCCATTCCGTGAAAATCTCACGTGTTGGCGCCGGTACATCGACGACATCCTGGTGTTCTGGAAGGGGGATCGGACGACATGTGAGGCCTTCTGCACATGGATAAATCAACAGGATCCCTTTCTGAAGTTCACGGGCACCATCTCCGACAAATCTATACCCTATCTGGACCTCAGTATAATCTTGGAGCCAACTACAATTAACACCAGTCTCTACACGAAGGAGACCGACAGGAACAGCCTTCTGCCGTACTCCAGTCACCACACAAAATCCCTAAGGGATAATCTCCCCTTTGGACAATTTCTCCGCCTCCGGAGAAACTGTAGTTCAACTGCAGACTACAAACGACAAGCACAAGTCCTGCAAACCAAACTCCGCGACCGGGGCTACCCCACACGACTTCTGAAGAAATCTACCAAACGAGCCCTCAACAACAACAGGGAGGCCCTACTTGAAACACACCCCAAGGAGCCAGACGATAAGACCACCTGTGTTACTTCATTCACAAGAAACTCCACATTTATCAAGAAAACTGTCAGTACCCACTGGGGTATTCTCAATTCCGCAGGCATGGAGTTACCACACCCCAGGTTTGCGTTCAAAAGGACGGCTAACCTGAAGGACACCCTTATCCATACCCGTCCAAAGAAGACCAGCACTCAATCCGTGAATACGCTCTGGGACCTCCCCCCAGTAACTGGACACTATCGCTGTGGTTCTTGTGTAGTCTGCCCTCAGACCATCCAGGGTAAGACCGTTGTACTCAATAAGAACTTCACCTGGACAATGAGCAGACACACTAACTGCAACAGCGCCAAATGCATCTATGTTTTGATCTGTCCTTGTGACTTATTGTACATCGGAATGACAATGCGTCCAGTCAAGCAACGAATAATGGAGCACAAGAGTAACATCCGATGTCACAAAACACACACAAGGCTGTACGAACACTGTAAAGACAGTAACCACTCTCCAGAGAACATTCGTTGGACTGTGATTGAGTCCTTACCGAACTTGAATCAACCAGCCTTGTTCAGATATGAACAGAGATGGATACATCGTCTTCAGAGCGACGATTTGGGACTTAATGACGGGGTGCCCTGGGCGACACTCGCCAGATAGTGACCAATCCGGACCAGTTGTCCACTTGCCAGTGTTCCTTCATGCCTTGCTAGATTTCCACATCCATCCATTGATGGACTCCGTTGTTTTATGGCTTGGGACATGTATTCTCCAGCCCAGCCTTCGCTCACCTCCGTGATTTCGAATCACGTGCCCCATGGGCGATCCTCCCGAGCCTGAACTAGTGGTCTTTTTACAATACGCCTTAAACACATGCCTTGGGAGACTCTATAACAATTCCTTTAATTGGCCTCACCACTATCCGCAGCAACCCTCTCGTTGTCTTAAACTCGCGCAGGCCAGGGCAAGACTCGCTGGAGAGTTATTACTATTTTGAATTAATTGACCATTCCCACATGCCCCTACACATGCCCTGCGAGTGTTCCAGAACCATTCCAAGATGGCCGCGGCCTTTTTGGCTTGGTCCGCGCTATCCGTAGTTAAACCCCTCATCTGTTTCTACACCCAAGCGCCGTAACCCAGCAACTGGTCTGACACACCCCTTACGCGCGCTTTACTTTTCCCTATCTACACCGGACAAGCTGCACTCCAGCGCCGGCTGTCCAGTACCAGAGTTCCAGTGGGAGGGGTAGGTGTAGAGAAGCCTGCCACCGCCGACTCTTAAGGTAAGGTGTTGATCCGAGCTCTGAGTGGCTGCCTGCACATTAGCGCCCATTTGCAGCCATTTCAGTCACGTCTCCAGGCGATCTACTAGTTAGCCTTTCCCATCGATCCCGTTAAATAAGCTACCTCCCCTATAGGTAATCCCTTATCGGTGCTGGCCCCACCTGGACAGCTCGTGAGGCTTGAAAGAGGTCTCCTAACGGGTAAGTGGAATAGTGCATTCCATACTGGCGTTTTTTCAAACGCGCACATTTAGCATGGCATGTTTACTCTTTTTACTATCTCCTCGCTGGATATTCGATCCCACTGCCAGCGTTGAATTCCCCGTTTCACAGAGTGTCAAATTACCTCTAATGGTTTGTGTGGCTTTTAATAGCGTCTGTGGGTCAATATTTGGTTTACAGATGCACGTGAAACACTTCACTGTTGGCGCCATTCACCGCTTGACTCAGTGAGGATGTGCCACTACTTCCGTGTACTATTCACACAGGCGAGAATATGACGCCTTCACGTAGATGCATGCTATAGATTTCCGTAATGGCATCATCATGCAGAGCGACTCACCCAAGCGCACTGTGGATATGTGTATATATATCTGGGTACATTTTTAAATATCTCTCACTCTCACCACCACCCGACCCTGTCACCACCTTAAAACAACGTTAGCCACTGGGCACGTTTGCTCTGACACCCAGGATATAGGCACAATTATGATGTACCCCTGTCAATCGTTATCTTGACATCATCGGTTGTTTGCTTATATTTTTTCTCATTTTTCCAGGAGGTCCCTCTGAAGGAATCATTTGAGAACGACAAAACACAGGTCGTATACCAGTGTCCTCCCAAACCGGGGGACGCTAGCAATCATATGAGCACTAGGTCCTGATGAATCGCCCTTAGGGCGTGAAACATGTTGACCGTTGTCACAATAAGGGTTGAATAAAGGTTTGGTCTCATTGTTCTCCACTCCTTAATTCCCCTTAACCTTTTTTAATAAAGCAGTGAGCCTGACCATTAAAACCTTTTCCACTTAGGACTCCACTGACTTTTTTTAAGAACACCCCACTACGCTCACTATTGCACCCCTTATAGGCCCCTCACACCCACACACCCGTTGGCCTCGGAATTGAAGATCTCCGCTAAAGTGCAGCTTCACTCGCTGCCCGACGGGCATTGCACCGCCAGCCTGCCGTAGGAGCAGGATACCAATGATGACGCTGGACGGTCATCGGCTGGGACAACAGTTGTGGTCCTGCCGTGAGCCTGTGTGAGGTATCCTTACATTCTGAAGAGGGTCTACACTCATGCACTAAACCCCCATTTTTTATTTGAGTGAGAGAAAAGAGAGGCTGAGAAAAAAAGAAAAAAAGTTTTTTCTTGATTCTCCCCTGGGGAACTCTGTACAAAACTGTTGGTTGCTGCGATTGCCCCCCGTTTTCTTCATCTACCTTTACCATCAAGCATGGAGTACCACAGGGTTCCTCTCTGAGCCCTCTGCTCTTTAATCTGTACGTACAATCTTTGGCTGTATTTGCCAAGAGCAGAGGACTGACTGTGGTTTCCTACGTCGACAACACGCAGTTGGTGGTGGTATAGAGCCACTCTAAGGACGACGACGCTAAGTTTCAAGTTGATCTTGCTGCAGTTGCCGGTTGGATGACAGCCAACTTCCTCCAGCTGAAAGCTAGCAAGTCGGAGGTGTTGCTGGTGGGAAGGGACCAAGGGTTGTGGAATGAGCATTGGTGGCCCAAGAATTTAGCCCCCGCCCCTCCTAAACAGGTTGTAAAGAACCTGGGGGTACGGATGGACTCCTCGCTCAGTTTCTAGACACAAACGAAGAAGGTAGCGGGCACCTGTTTGGGTCTCCTACACAGGCTTAAACCCATTCTAGGTTTCTTTGATGCCCAGACCAGACAGATCATTATTCAAGCATTAATTATATCTAGACATGATTATGTGAACTCCCTGTACTTAGGGGAGAACAAGGCAGAAATATTTAGGCTGCAGAGAGTACAGAACGCCGTAATTAGAGCTCTTCTGGGCTCGCGTAGAGTCTGTTCGGTGACCAGCACTATTTACCGCCTTCACTGGTTGCCCGTGGCTCAACAGATCGAGTTTAAGGCTCTCTGCATAGCCTTTAAAATTCTGAAGCTTGGATCCCCCAGCGTGTTGACGGATCTGCTCTCTTATTCTGTTCCTTCCCGTCAGCTCCGCTCCATGGGCCAACATTTGCTGTCGGTCCCCCGAGATAGGAAAACTCGGGCCGGAGGTCGTTCCTTCTGGTACAGAGTGGCGATTCTTTGGAACTCTCTGCCCCCCCCCTTCCCCCCCATTCGTGGCCTTAACAATCTCACTGATTTTAGGAAAGCTATTAAAACCTTTCTTTTTTCTACTGTGTAGGCTGCCGTCTCTGGTGATGCTGCCTTTTTGCCGTTAGCGCCGGGATGCCCCTTGGCTGGGGCAGCTGTCGCGCTCTATAAATGTTTTAAATAGAAATAGGATGAGCAGGGCTCATATTGCTGCTTTGAGTAATCAATAGGAGGATGCCAGGTGCCCCTATTATGGGAAGGGGTTTATACTAAGGAAGTTGAGAGAAACAGGTGATCGCAGATTATCAGAGGGCAATTCGTAACCAGCCCAAGGGGTATAAATCGAGCAGTGCCAGCGAATCACGTGTTTGGGGTAATTGTGGGAGGAGATTGGTATGACACCTTGGGTCCCTCAAGCTGCAACACATTTTGTGTACATAGCCATAAGTTACTGACTGAGGGAGTGTAGGAAAGTAGGAACTGCTTTTATGGTGACCCCCACTTTTTGCCTGGTGTTATGCTGTTTCTGACTAGTCTGACCCCAGTCTCTGTGCTTTCTCCCCGAAATTGGTCATGGTGAGTACCTAGGTACATCCCAGATTGGCTACTGGTGTACCCTTGTAAGTCCCTAATAATAATAATACTAATAATAATAATAAAGACATTTGTAAAACACACAGATACTCCGGTTGAGGTGTCCCGGCGCTGAAGCGGATAACAACAGAGCAAAGCCGGCGTAGAGCTTGTCCCTGCGCCTGAACAGCTAGGTCTTCAAGGCCTTTCTGAACTCAGTTCAGAGTGCATCTCACGTAGATGAAGAGGCAAGTCATACCAGCATTTGGAGGTTCCGACCATGAACGTTCTACCTCCCACCCTCTACTTAGCAAAATGGGGAACAGTGAGGTAACGTTTATGGTTGAACCTCAGAGATCTGCCATGTTGGTAAGGGCGAAGTCTCTTCCTCAAGTAATTAGGGCCTCTTCCCTGGAAAACCTGGAAAGCGAATGTAAGGGCCTTGAATTCAATTCTCTTAGCCAGAGGGAGCAAATGAAGTTGTCTGAGATGAGGGGAGATATGTTGGCGCAGTGGAACCTTACAAACCAATCTGGCAGCCGCGTTTTGCACTATCTGCAATCTTCGGATCAAGCCGCTAGGCAGGCCTAGGCAGAGTCCGTTGGCGTAGTCAAGATGTGAGGTGAGTAACGCATGCACTACTGTTTTACGCGATTCCTCTGGCAGGAAGTCAATGAATTTTCTAATAGCAGACTGCAGATACGTGCTGGACATGGGCAGACAGGGATAGGTCTTTGTCCCACCAGACTCCAAGGTTCTTGACCGTCATTGGGTACAGGAGCAGTCCCCAGTTCCGCCGGCCACCACAGACCAGCAGGTGGTGGCACTGCTTGGTTGAAAAACAGAGCCTCTGTCTTAGCATTGAGCTTTAAAAAATTGTTGCTCATCCAGACGGAAATGCTTTTGAGACAGTCTCTGACAGTCAAAGACTGATAACGAGACCTCACTGAAGGAGAATATCAATTGGGTTTCATCTGCATAGGATATCACCTTGATTCCCATGTTAGCAATGAGCTTCGCCAGTGGTGCCACATATATGTTAAAGAGTAGAGGGCTAAGGGCCGATCCTTGTGGCACCCTCATCTAAGTGGTTTAGCTGCAGAGAAGTAAGGGTGGAAAAAGACTTGTTGGTATCGGCCATGTAGGTAAGAAGCGATCCAATCCAACTCTGTCGCACGGATGCCGATTTGCTTAAGTCTCTCAAGCAAGATGGAATGAGACAACATGTCAAACGCCGACGACAGGTCGAGGAGTACCAGCATGGTCGCGGAGCCCCCATCCACCGCCCAGCGAATGGAATCAACCATCTCAATTAGTGCTGATTCAGTGCTGTAGCCAGATCGAAAGCCAGACTGAGAGTCATGTAATAGCCCATTGGTTTCAATAAAGGCAGACAGTTGCTGATTAGCTAGTTTCTCTAGGATTTTAGCGGGGGCTGAAAGAAGAGAAATGGGCCTGAAGTTACTGGCAGCTGCAGGATCAGCATTGGGTTTCTTTAGTATAGGTAGTAGGAAAGCATGTTTCCAGGCTGATGGAAAAGTCCCTTGCCTGAGTGAAGAGTTCCAGATGGAATTGAGGGGCGGATTGAGCCACTCTGTCAGTAAGCTATATTGTCTAGCTGGCCAGGGATCTCCAGGAGATCCGGATTTGCATTTCTGCAGTTCCACGAGTGAAGCCTCGATGGGAATCGTGGAGAACTCCGAGAACACCTGCTGGTTCTGATTATGGCCAAGAGAGATATCCTCCCCATTAGGGTAGGGAGATGCAGGGAAGGAGGCATAGATCTGAGAGATTTTATCCTCAATTAAGTTTGCGATGCTATTGTACAGCTCTAATGAAGGAACCGCATGGTCTGTAAGTGCCAAGGGGTTGTCTGAAGGTTTTCACGAGCCTGAAAACTTCTCTTGAGTAATTACTAGCACTGGCAATGAGGTCTGCCAGTACATCTCTTCTCTTATTATTAAGAAGTTTGTGATATTCCTTCAGAGCAACTCTATAAATCATTTTATCCTCCGTTGCATTTGCTTTCCTCCACTTGCGCTCTAATATTTTGCAGTCAAATTTTTTAGCTCTGATGTCCTCAGTGAGGCGGAGGGGATTGAGCTTGAAGAGATGACGGGCCTCAGTGGTGCAATTTTGTCAAGAGCCTCCAAGAACCAAGCATTCAAATTTACAATGCTGGCATCGAGGTTATTTGAAAGGGGGGCACGGAGTCCTTAAGAAACGGGACTAAAGACTCCGGGGAGACCCTACTCCTATTCCTCCTCAATTTCTTAGGGAGTGAGGTGACCCTGGCCTTAACTTTCTGGTGTAACTGGAAGGGGGCCATGAAATGGTGCGACCAGATCACTGAAGTGGGTTTGCCAAATATGACCTCCTGCAAATTAGAGCAGATGAGATCCAGCGTGTGGCCCGCTTTGTGTGTAGGCGAAGAGACCTGTTGGGTCAGGTTGAAACCAGATAGCAACGCTATAAAGTTTGCACTATGTGAACAAGAGGGTTCATCAACATGTAGGTTAAGGTCACCTAGGACTGTAAAATTCGAATAGCGGGTACAAACATTTGCGATGTAGTCTGCCAAAATTGGGGTGGAACTATGGCAGCAGCCCAGGGGTCTGTAAAGTAAGAACCCCGCCAGGGGGCAGAGGAGGACAGTTTATTGCAGAACGGGAGTCCCTCAATATTACCCATCTGACCAAAATTGTTAGTTGACGTCTCCAAGGCATCTTTATGGATAATCACCACGCCACCACCCGGTCTGTTGTCTCGCCTATTAGCACAAACTATGCTTTAGCCCTGAGGGAGGGCTATGGCCACTGCCGGGTTGGAGTCTTCGCGTTGCCAAATTTCGGTCAGGAACATGAGGTCCCAGTCATTGACCACAAGGGATTGGTGTATGTTGAGGGCGTGTTTGGGGAGCGATCTACAGTTAATAAGACAGGCTTTTAGCTAAACAGGCTTAGCGGGCCTGTGAGGAGTCGGATACGACTTCATCGCCACCCACGTATCGCGGCTAGAACTAAAGGTGAAGTTGCAACCAGAGCAGAAGGGTCCGTTTGTATCCCCAAGTGATGAAACCGCGTGGCCCGGGCAGGTAGAGGGCCTAAGTGCCTCTGTGTCCCAGTCATGCATGCCCTCAACTGAATTTTGAGCAGCATAACTGGACCTGGCTACGGTCCAGATGCGGATGGGCGCAGATAGGCTTGCCTTTGGCCCCACAGGCGCTCGTAGCGTGGCGCCCACTTCCTGCCCCACCGTGACCCAGGAGGAGGAGATAGGAGAAGAAAACAAGTTACTTACCTGTAACTTCAGTTATCCAGTATTGGTATCTTTCATAGATTCACATGCCTGAATCATTCCCCGTCGTCGAGGCGGGAGTCCCACGGTAAATAAAAAAGCAGTGCCAAAAGCACTTTGCAGTAGTAGGCCCTAGAAAAAAGGCCTGAGGCCTATATTATAGTAGCCTATCTACCTCCTTATGCTAAAAGACCCAAAGTCTTTGCTCCAACCAATCAGCTCACAGCACCCTCTAGAACCTTCCCTGCAGAGCCAGCTCTCCTCAGATTTTCGTAGCACAAGTGGGAACAAGTATCCCAAACTTAGAGAACTGACTCTCCGGGGAGGAGGGTGGGTTGCATGTGAATCTATGAAAGATACCAATACTGGATAACTGAAGTTACAGGTAAGTAACTTGTTTTCTTATCCAGTATTGGGGTATCTTTCATAGATTCACATGCCTGAATCAGAATAGCAAGCAGTAAGCCAGGCAAAGTCGGTTGCGGATGGTGGGAGACTTATTGCAGTGCACCCCCATGAGTGTATCGTCAACAACCAACAAACGCTTAGAGATTGAACCATTACTACATCACGTTCAAGTTCAACATTGACATTACGCATTTTCTTTCTGGAAAGAAATCTTAGGCATCATACAACAAAAACACAACATGTTAAATGCTTTCATATATATATCAATACAATCTAATAAAAGCATATACTTTAAATGAAATAAGTGAACATCAGTACCTGAACATTCTCCTTATGGAAACAGGTGACGTAAAACAGCTTGACCTACTGCCGCATCATCCTGACTTGCTGATTGTAGGCAGTAGTGTCTTGTAAACGTGTGGACATTCTTCCATGTCGCAGCACGGCAAATGTTCTCAAGCGTCACTCCTGCAAATAAAGCCGCAGACGCTGCTACAGCTCTTGTGGAGTGAGATCGAACAGACCTTGTCAATGGTCGATTAGCCTTGACGTGGCAGAATTGAATCGCGGATGCGATCCATCTTGAAATTGTGGCTTTAGTGACCGCTTTCCCCAAAGTATTTTGACCATAAGCCACAAACAATTGATCTGATCTTCTCAAAGTTTTGGTTCTCTGAAGATAGAATTTTAAGCATCTCTTGATGTCTAAAGAATGCAATGTCTTTTCAGCCTGGGTTGACGGGTTTGGAAAGAAAACTTTCAGCTTGACAGGTTCATTTAAATGAAACTGGGAAGGCACTTTCGGTATGAATGTTGGATTTGTTCGTAAAGTGACATAGTCCTGGGAGAAATGCAAAAAGGGCTCCTTTATAGTGAAAGCTTGAATTTCTCCCACTCTTCTTGCGGAAGTTAGCGCCAATAATAAAGCAACCTTCCATGTTAAGAACTTTAGGTCGGCTCTATGGATAGGCTCGAACGGATGTTTCATCAGTTGTGATAGAACCGTGTTGAGCTCCCATTCCGGTGGTGAGGGCTTGACTGGTGGATAAGCCCGGAACAGACCTCTCATAAATTGCTTGATTAGCGATGAAGAGCAGAGTGACTGAGCATTGGTCCTCTTTCTGTACCTGGATAAAGCCGCTAAGTGGACCTTTATTGATGAAAAAGAAAGGCCAGATTGCGCTAAGTGTAACAAATAGGGCAATATCTTTTCTGCCGATGCCTCTATAGGGTGCAAAGCACTAGAGATGCACCATGCGCAAAAACGCTTCCACTTGAGACGATAAGTCTTTAATGTACTCTGGGCTCTTGCCTTCTCTAGAATGTCCCGGCATTCCTGAGGAATTTGAAGATGCTCAAATTCTAAGAAGTTAGGAGCCATGCGTGCAATTTCAGTGATTGAGGATCTGGGTGAAGTACCTGACCCTCGTTGCGTGATAGTAGCTTCGGAACTACC
This sequence comes from Lissotriton helveticus, assembly GCF_964261635.1. Classification (NCBI taxonomy): domain Eukaryota; kingdom Metazoa; phylum Chordata; class Amphibia; order Caudata; family Salamandridae; genus Lissotriton; species Lissotriton helveticus. The sequence goes on from NC_136069.1 coordinate 195,272,739, forward strand.
CGCAGCTTGATCGGTGGCTCCTGAGAAAGTAGCATGAGTTCCTGAAACCAATACTGGCGAGGCCACTTGGGAGCAATGAGGAGAAGGCGACAACTCTCCACTTTCATTTTGCGTACCACTCGTGGAATCAGAGGGATCGGAGGGAAAGCGTATGCATATGTCCCTGACCATCGCATCGAAAGGGCATTCCCCCTTGACCCCTGTTGAGGATACCTGCTGGCGTAGAACCGGCATTTCTTGTTCTGTTGGGTCGCAAATAGGTCCAACCTGGGTTTGCCCCATCTCTGAAACACATAGTTCAACTGGCCGTTGTCCAGTTCCCACTCGTGGCACTCTGACAAAGTTCTGCTCAGTTTGTCTGCCAAGGTGTTGTAGAGGCCTCTGACATGCTCCACTTTGAGGGTTATGTTGTGAACTGTTAACCACCTCCATAGCTCTTGGGCTTGTTTGGATAGTGTTGCCGATCTCGTTCCTCCCTGCTTGTTGATATAAAACATGCTTGTGGTGTTGTCCGTTCTGACTAAGACCGAGGATCCCACTATCCTGGGGAGGAACGCTTGAAGAGACAGACAAATGGCTTTCAGCTCTAGGCTGTTGATGTGGCATCTCTTGTCTTGCTGAGACCATCGTCCCTGCACTTGCAGTTCCTGGAGGTGACCACCCCAACCCTCCATGGACGCATCCGTTGTAAGAATAAAATCCGGAGGATTCTGCAAGAATGGAAGCCCCTGCTCCAGATTGCTGATCTGAGACCACCATTGGAGTGCGTGTACCATCCTGTTGGTGACTGTGATGGTGTCCTCGAATGAACCTGTCGCTTGATGCCATTGACAGTTTAGCTCCTCTTGCAGCGGTCGCATCTTTAGACGCACCAATGGAATGAGGTTGATGGCTGAAGAACACATCCCCAGAAGTGATGCATATAGGCGAACTGAAAGTGACTTTCTTCTTGCCAGCTTTCTGGCTAACACCTGCAGACGGAGTTGTCTCTCTCGAGACAAGGATGCCTTGCATTCCACCGTGTCTAGGCAAGCTCCTAGGAACAACAGGCTTTGTTCCGGATGCATCTGAGACTTGGTTTTGTTGATTGTGAGGCCTAGCGATGCGAAGAGATTGCAGCATGCCGTAATGTCGGCTCTCACTTTGGCTTCTGATGGACCTTTGACTAGCCAGTCGTCCAAATACGGGAAGACCTGCACTTTTGCTGCCCGAAGAGCTGCTGCCACCGGGGCCAGGCACTTCGTGAAAATCCTTGGGGCCGACTTGAGGCCGAATGGGAGAACTTTGAATTGATAATGGGCGCCTGCCACAGTGAAACGGAGGTACTTCCGATGGTTTGGGTGGATTGGGATGTGGAAGTATGCGTCTTCCATGTCCAAGGAGGCCATGTAATCTCCCTCGTTGAGGCAACTGAGAATGTCCGAGAGGGTGACCATTCGAAATCCCTGCTTCTTGAGATATTTGTTCAGATTTCGCAGGTCTAGGATCGGTCGCCATTCCCCGGTTTTCTTTTTTATGAGGAAAAACCGGGAATAGAAACCCGTCCCTCTCTGATGGATTGGAACCTTTTCTACTGCGTTCTTGAGTAGCATAGCTTGAACCTCCTTGAACAATAAGTGAAGACGAGGGGGAGGGGGGCCCCTGGGCGGAGTTGGTGGAGGTTTGGTGATGAACTCTAGGGTGTGACCATGTTGGATCAAGTCTAACACCCACCGATCCGATGTTATATTCTGCCATTGTTGTTGAAAAGCAGATATTTTCGCGCCCACGGGAAGGTAAGGGGTTGGAGGCGGCGCCCAATTGCTCTCACTGTTTCTTGTGACTGTCTCGTCCTTGGTTGTTTGCGCGCCTTCTTCCTCCTTGACGAGAGAAACCAGCCGATCCAGATTGTCTGTAAGAAGACTGGTAGTTTTGACGGTATTGTGGTTGATACTGTCTGCCTTGTTGGTAATAACTTCCCCTGGAAGAATAACCTCGTCCTCTAGCTCCTCTGAACGAACCTCTTTTATATTGTAAGGATCCTAGCGACTTTGCGGTATCCGTGTCAGTTTTAATCGTCTGGAGAGCCTCATCGACATGTTTACCAAAGAGAGACTTTCCGTCATAAGCCATGTCCAGAATTTTCAACTGAACCTCCGGACGAAACGTAGTGGCTTTTAACCACCCTTGACGTCTCAGGACGGCTGCTCCAGCCAACTGCCTGAAGTTCGTATTCGCCATATCTAGAGCGCAGTCGATGGATTCTTCCGCTGCCCGCTCTCCTTCCATTAAAACTTTTCTGGCTTCTTGCCTTGAGTCCTCTGGCAATAGCTCTATGAACCTAGCCATCTCCGACCACATTTGGCGATCGTAGCGTCCAATAATCGCCATTGAATTTGCTATCCTGATGGATGCTGCAGCCATAGTGGAGAACTTCTTCCCAATAAGGTCTAATCTTCGTCCCTCTTTATCTGGTGGAGTAGAAATAGGGGTAGCTGGGTTCTTTGACCTTTGCTGCGCCGCTTGAGAGATTACTGAATCCGGGCGTGGATGGCCAATAAGACACGCCGGACTAGAAAGCGGGGCACGATATTTCTTTTCTATTCTGGGTAACACAGCAGGCACAGATGCGGGGTTTTCCATTATCTTTATGCCTTCCTTCCAAATAAACTCAACTATGGGAATGGCTCTAGATATCTTCCTTGTTTCCTCTTTAAAGTCATGGAGAAAACACTCCGTTTGCTCCACTGTAACAGGGAGCTTAAACCTGGTTGATGCCCTCTGCATCAGGTTGTGAAAACCACCTACATCATCAGGCGGTGAATCTGAAGGTTGTGGAGTCGGAGGGGACGGCATGGGAATAACATATTCATCCCATGGGTCCGATGAAGGAATGTTAGGCAACTCTCCATCTTCTACCTCCTCTTCTGATGATGAATCCGGAGTTTGTGGAGGCAAGACCGGTTGTGGAGTGTCCACAATTGGAGAAGCCGGTGGCTGTTGCCGAGGAGGAGCTACCGTGTCAGATTGAGGTACTTGCGGAGGAAAACGCTGTTTGTAATCCGCCAGCATAGCCTGTAAATCCTGTATCAAATTAGGCGGCAACTGAGTGACTTCCGGGACTCTAGGCCTTCTCTGATGATCCAATGAGTGAGGCACTATGATATCCTCTTGGTAATAGTGCTCAGCGTATGAATCCTCCTCATCATCATCTTGGCACTTGATGACAAGCTCGGATGGATGACGTGCCACACCAAAAGCACCCTCATCATCATCATCCTCATAGTCATCTTCTTCATCGTCCACATAGGTTTCCAGAAGATGAGAAGGCAGAAGTGGAGATATGTATGAACCTTGTTGCCTCTTAAAAGACACCAGTTGAAAGTTTTTTGTCGCCATTGGCGTACAAAAGGCCTGATTCCCAGTGGCAGGTCTTAATAAAGCTGGTTCCATCGACCTTGATGACCCCGGAGACCAAGGCGCATCCATTTGTTGAAAAGATGTCGTCGTCGACGGATTTATCGTCGACGAGATCGACGACGAGGGCATCGTCGACGATAGGCTTGCCGTCGACGGGACTGTCGTCGACGGGCTGGACGTCGACGGGACAATCGTCGATGGACTCGTCGTCGATGGAGCCACCATCGACGGGACGGTCGTCGACGAGGCAACCAATGACGGGCTCGTCGTCGACGGGATAGACGTAGATGCTTTCTTCATCGACGAGGCAGTCGTCGACGGCGGCGTCGCCGACTTCGTCGACGGGCTCTTCTTAGATGACGAGTTTTTTGATGATGACGGCGTCTTCGTCGACGAGTCGTCTACGAGAGTTCTTTTTGTCACGATACTGATTTTAGTAGACACAATAGGTGTAGTGATAGACGTAGTGGATATCATATCCATAGAAGAAGAGGTTGAAGTGGAGACAGTGGTAACTGGAGAGGAGACAGTAGAAGTCTTACTCACTGTTTTCTTTGCCGGATCGTTGGTGGCTGAGGCTCCAGAGACAGAATGTTTGGATCTCTGTGAAGAGCCTGAAGTAGAGTGGGAGGCCTTAACATGCTTTCTCCCCTCACTTATCTTATCCTCTTGAGACCTCGCCCTCTTGCTAGAGGTAGAGGCTCTGTCATCATCATCCTTGGAAGAGGATTTAAGCCACAAAAGGACTCTGGCTTCCCTATCCCTTAAGGTCTTGGCAGGGAAGGTAACACAGATCTTACAGGTCTTTGCCTCATGCTTGGGATATAGGCAATAAATGCAGTCCTTGTGTAAGTCATCCACATGGACCCTCTTCTTCTCACATGTTCTACAGGGTCTGAACAAGGCCTTCTTGTCAGACATCTTGAAGCTCTGAAGAAAAAACTGAGTCAAGACTCAGGGAGACTCCCTTCCACACGACGTGCGGTGAAAATCTGAGGAGAGCTGGCTCTGCAGGGAAGGTTCTAGAGGGTGCTGTGAGCTGATTGGTTGGAGCAAAGACTTTGGGTCTTTTAGCATAAGGAGGTAGATAGGCTACTATAATATAGGCCTCAGGCCTTTTTTCTAGGGCCTACTACTGCAAAGTGCTTTTGGCACTGCTTTTTTATTTACCGTGGGACTCCCGCCTCGACGACGGGGAATGATTCAGGCATGTGAATCTATGAAAGATACCCCAATACTGGATAACAGTAAGTGCCCCAAATTATGGAGAGTAGACAGTAAATCAGGGGTAGGTTAGGGAGAGCAAAATGCTAAGCACCCTGCAACACGCAGTGGTGCACAGCTAGTTAAAAAGCATAAAAAGTATAAAATCTGTACATTAAAAATACACAAGGTCACCCTGCAGCACCCTATTATATGGTACTGAGGTACCCAGAGCATAGGTACCCCAGGGGTCCCCCATGGGCTGAAACATGTATTATGCCACCCATGGGAGACCATTTGAACTGTTACTACAGACCTGCCATTGCAGCCTGTGTAAGCTGGTGCTAGCACCGCTTATGACAGATATAAGGCTGCTTATATCTGAGGTCACTGCACTTAAAATCTATAAGTCACCCCTAAGGCAGGCCTTTCAATCCTGAAGGGATGGTGCTGGGTTCTAAGTGTGAGGGACACCCCTACAACCTTTGGAGTCCATTCTCCTGGGTTGTAAGTGCCTCAGCCATTACGATATATAGAGTGGCCATGCTTCATTATGCGATGACCATCTTTAAACTGGCTGGAACGAACCCTGTTGTGTTTGGTATCAAACATGTTGGAATCATACCCCCACGCCATAAACGGTGTGGGAGGTATGATTCTATGCACTGTAAAGCTCCTCCGGGAGGTCCTCAGTGCTCCTGGTAACAGTCTTCTAGTCCCGGCCAGCATACTATGGCTGCTGCCGACCAGAGACACGATTCTGCCCTCCTACTGCTGCTCGAGCAGGGGAAGGCAGAACAATAGGTATCCTGTCACAGGGAGGTGTGACCACCTCCCAGACAGGACTTAATATATTAGTACAGGTTGGGGGCACTTGCCAGCACCACTCAGTCTGCTTCAAGGGCACATTTGGTGCCCTCTTTGCATACTTCAGTTCAAACATGCTCTGGTGCAAAACTGGACAAAGGACATGGGAGTATCCTCCCCACTGTCCGAACCCACTCCTGGGAGGGAACCCTGAATTGTCGCAACCATTTCCTTAGGGTACTTAAGGGCTTACCTGTGAGTGGGTCCCTAGATTCGTTATGGTACAAGATTCATATCAAGACACCACTTCATCTTCAACCGTCTGGGCATTCTGGACTTCGCTGGACTTTGATCTGAGCTTCGATACTGCAACTGGGAAGACTCCTGCTGCTCCTGGTCCAGTCTTCCTGCAAGTCTGCTGCACGGTCTGTGCCTGTGCTGCATACAGGGTCATTCTACAGCCTGAAGACATCCAAAACACCTAAAAAAGTCTCCCTTGAAGTGAAGGAGTAATTACCCTGAATCTGCAGGTGCCGCAATGCAGCTGACCGGTCTGCTGATCCTGGGCTCCCATGTACTACGAAAGGCTCAGCAACACAGGTGGTGGTTCTTCAACTACCTCAAGGCCTGCACTGTCTTCTCACTGAATTTGAGGCCAGTATCCCTCATCTGAACCACAGGAACCGAACCCCTGTGCACCGCATCAACTTGTCGTTGCCAAGGCTTGTTGGCTCCCTTCCTCAGAGATCTATGGGCTCCAAGTAGCCCCATCTTCAAACATCTCCTATGACCAAGATCTTCATCCTCACCACATCTCTTGCATCGTGAGCTGCATCTTTGGTGAGCTGCTCGAGATCCTCTTGCAACTCCCGTGCCTTTGACCTGGGGGTCCTCTCGAGGGTCTTGTTTTACTTCAGTGGGCTCCCTTGATTGCTCGGGCCTACTCTGACTCCCCTACTTGCAGTGAGCCCCTTAGATTTTCCTGGTCCAGACACTGCACCTTTTTCGCTTGCCACGTTGTTTGCGGTTCTCAAGGCTTGTTGGTGCTCCCTACGGACACCGACCCCATAACTTTCGACATCCGACGTGAGCTAGCTCATGAACGGCTCCTGGTCTTCCAGTGTTTGCCTGGTCCACACAGCTGCAGCTCCAAGGTCACTGTCAACTCTCCTGCAACACCCGACATCGGTGGGCATTCAACTCCTGTCCCTCCTGGTCACTCCTGAGTGGCATAGACTCTGTCCCCTCTACTTGCAGGTACTTCTCATCTTGAACCCACCTTTGGGTTCCACCGGACACTTTCACCTTCTTCATCAGCGGCATCTTCGTGAAGTTCTTAATTGAGTTCGACAGCGGTTTCCGACGGCACTTCGCACCTATGCACCCGAAACTGGTGGTCCGCGATATTTAAGGTGGAAAATCCCCAGATATATGGTAGCACCGATTGGGATGGCCACACTGCCGTTTGGCTCACCAGGCAGATGGGGAGCTCAGGTTACTCAGTGCTACCTGCCCTTGGATCGCCTGCATGTTAAACCACCACGTTGGCATACTTCATGTATGAAACAAACCTGCAGCATACTGTTTTCCAACAAACTTTGTGTGGCATGATTATTTATTGCAGTGTGTACTAAGTACCTTACTGTGCTTCGGGGGTGGGTTGCGATATCGGTACTATGTGCCTGCCCCTGGCACACACAAGCTGCCCATTTAAGAGGGCGGCCACCTTAGTGCCACATTCCGGCACATCGATATCCCTCCACTGACTGGGACCACCCGTGGGAGTCCCCCCACATCTGGCGCCTTCGCCGGGTCACTTCCAGTGCGCAAGGAGCAGGGGTCAGATACTTATACCTGCCCCCATCCACTGGCCGTCCTCTTGGTTCCCCTGGTAGACACGTTGTTACCCACCCTGCTGCATGCCCTGCGTGCTGGCGGGATGGCGAGGCAATGTACTGACTGTTATTTTGTTACTTTGTGTTGCAGGTGGAGTTACTGAGAAGTTCTGAGGCCGATTGGTACTAAGGGCTACCCTCTCGATGAGCACAGCAGGGGTGCTATGTGCAAAACCCCAGGATTCTTTACGGCAGGACCCTGGATGGAAACTTCAGCACCCCATTAGTCCTTCGGGCGGTTTTAAGCCTGAGCAACCTGGAGATTGCCTTGCAACGCTCCGCCGCTAAAAAGGCATGAGTAAAGTCATCGACTGGTGGTCCATGGTATTCAAGAGATGAAATCCCCAGATATATGGTAGCACTGATTGGGTTGGCCACTGTGCCGTTTGGCTCATCAGGCAGTTGGGGAGCTCAGGTTACTCAGCGCTGGCTGTCCTTGGATCGCCTGTATGTTAAACCACCAGGTTGGCATACTTCATGTATGAAATAAACCTGCAGCACACTGTTCCCAACAAACTTTGTGTGGCGTGATTATTTATTGCAGTGTGTACTAAGTACCTTACTAAGCTTGGGGGGAGGGTTGCCGATATCGGCACTATGTAGTGATCACCAGTCAGACTAAGTGTTCAGCTGTAGCACAGGCAGAGCACCCAGGTGAAGATAACCTGCACGCTAACTATTAATTTAAACCATATTTTTATTGGAGGAGTGACAGATACCTCACTCCACTGACTCACTTTAAGAGGTGAGCGGTTGCAATTTGGTACTGGCCCTGAAGCCTTGTGGCCACGACTCCGGTGGCAAACGAACGCCAAAGGGCATGACAATTCAGGGCGCAGCAGCAGAACTGTACAGTGGGGTTGTCTGGGATTTAGCGGCCACAGCGGTCCCGTCCGTGGGTTTAGGTTAGGTACACCGCCGATCATGTGGATGATCACATTTAAAAAAAGTATTATTGCCACAGCAGCACCCACAACTACTTTATCTCAGGAAGTGCAGCCACCTGCTGGAGCCACGGCGGATGGCACCAGGACGGCCCACAGGCCAGAGGTCTATTCAAATCTGTGTCACAAACAGGGCCGGACTGGCCATAATGGGCACCAGGTGTTTCCCCAGTGCGGCGCTAGGTTGGGGGCCGGTTTTGGGCCCCTGGGCGCCATTTTTGTTACCGCGGGTCGGCAACATCGGCCCCCTGTAACAAAATCAGCCGAAACCGGCCCTCGCAAACTGCTCGGCTGTACCCCCCTCACCCCAGGGGGGGCAGGCCGAGCAGTTTGCCAGGGCCAGTTTTGGTTCCCAGTCCAGGCCTGGTCACAAAAGTATACTCCGGACTTGACCAGTCACCTGGCTGATGAGTCGGTGGCAGCAATTGGCCACTCCCTCTTCTGACTTCAGTCATGTGTAAATCAGTATGCCGCGCGGTCGGAATCTAAGAACTGTTACTTTATAGCAGCTGAGCTAGACAGTTGCCTGAGCCCCCAAAGTCTGCTGGGAGCAGCGCCCTCCAACACCAACTTTTGTTGAGCATTCCGATTGGTGCTGGATTAGAAACGCTAGTACAGCTTGAGAGCTGAGGGGGCGCTATGTCTGTTGTGCGTGACTTTGTATTTCAGAGTGGTAATGCTTTAGTCTAATGCCTGATGGTGGCACTCGGCAGTGCTGATTCAACCATGAACAATGAATCTTCGTTGTGCCTAATCAAGAGTAATTATTCAGCTTTTAGAAGACAGAGCGGGTGCTTTTGAGCACAGTCCCCCTTTTTGCAGTGCCTTTCCAGGGCACACTGCCATGATTTAAGAAGTGCATGTTTCCATGCACCACAAGTCTTACTTTTTTCAGACTTGGATGCCAAACCCTTTCCAATCTGTTACCGTTGCATGACAATCTGGGGCCAATGCTTATGGAATTAAGCCCTACACACTGCTGGAATCCGCATGAGGAAGTATCCAACAAGTTACTTCCCATTACTAACTTTTTTTTGTTTATAAGTACTCTTATCTTCCTTCAGGGGCCCGAGTTGGTCCCACCTCTCCCCTTATGAGGATGTTCAATTACTTCTAAAATAAAAATTCCTAGCTTTATATTCATAGTTGGCTTTGCCTTTTTTTTATCATGACCTCTACAGAGCGTGAAAATTAAATGGAACACATTCCACCTGCAAATGTGAAGCCAATATGTAGCTTCCTGGTGTGACACCGTGGGGGATGCAATGCTTTATTTGCAGTGGTAGTGTTAGAAATGCGGTCTCTAGTTGGCAGTGGTTTTCACCCTCACTCTAGTCATGGTAAGTAAGTTACACACCTAAGATAACCCAGCTCACCCTCTTGGTAGCTTGGCCCAGAGCAGTCAGGCTCATCCCAGAGGCAATGCGTAAGGTATTTGTACACACACATATAGTTAGAGTAAAAACACTACAAAAAGACTCCACACCGGTTTCGAAAAATAGCCAATATGTATCTGAATTGTTGTTGCAAAGTCATCCTGTGCCCTGATCACTCCCAACTTTTTGCTGACTGGTACTGGTGGTAACTGACTCTGACTAACCCAGAGCCAGTGCTATGCTGAAAGACACACATTTATATTACAGCAGTGAAAACACAGACATACAGTAGTGTACACTATGGTATGGGGTACCCCTGTGATTGGCATGACCTATCCCATAGGGCCCTAGTACATTTTAGGGCAGGCGGATTGAAACTACCTATCAGTCCCTAGTATAAATAGGGCATGGCAGTTTGGAGGCCAGCAGACCTTTTTGCACTTGCATGTGTGCACTGCTGAAGCCTGAGATATTTTTTTAAGTGGCTCTGTGTGGCAGGACTATTTTTAAAAAGTAAATTGTGCCCAGACTCGACTTTTGTGTTTGGGGCACTTACAGAATGGACAACCTACAATGTTGTGGCATATTAGGAACCCCCAGGGTCGCCCCAGGATCCCCCCTAGGTATCCCAGGGGTGGGGGTCGGGTATTTATAAGGTATACCCTTATAAAACGAGTTTTATATGCCCTAGTTTAAGTGAAATTTCACATTTCATTCCCCACATTGTGGTAAAGTGCTGCCCAAATTCGACTTTGATGCCAGGAGCACTGTGAAGGGAGGATCGGCAATATTTCAACAGATGCAAAGCCCCTAAAGTCTCCCCTAGCTGTCCCTTGGGGTGAGGGTCCTGTAGATATAAGCTCATTTACCTTCTGAAGCCAGTCATCCGCCGTGGGCTGCCCGCTTAACGGTGCTCCCTGGTGGCGGCGGGCGCCATCTTGGGTTGGGTTGGTCGGCGTGCTCCACCTCCGCCACACCCCCCTCGTCACCATCCTATTTAGGATCTGCGCGTCTCCGCTCCTAGCGATCGCAAAGCTGCCCGGTGGCAGAGGGCATGCTAGCGACTGTTGGAGCGCTGCAGTAACCTTATTTTAATTCCCTACTCTACTCTGCTGACTACTAACAGTTCAATCGGTCTTTCCGACCTGTGTCCGCTGACTACAAGCAGGGACAACAAATAATTTTAAATTCCCCCCACTTCCTCCCTGCTGATTACTAGCAGGCTCATTTACCTTCTGAAGCCAGTCATCCGCCGTGGGCTGCCCGCTTAACGGTGCTCCCTGGTGGCGGCGGGCGCCATCTTGGGTTGGGTTGGTCGGCGTGCTCCACCTCCGCCACACCCCCCTCGTCACCATCCTATTTAAACATCCATTATGCGTCTGCGCAGCAGACGAGCGCAGCGGGCGCGTCGTAGGCGCGCCGGAGTTGCGCCTGAGTTAAGCCCGTCTGCGCCCGTCCGCGGCCGGCAGGGGCCAGGGGCATGTCACTCTGCCCCTTTCATCGCCTACTCCTCGGAGAGTCTGAAACATCTGCAAGGTAATTGGCCGCTACCTCTTTCCATTAGCAGCACCATCTCTGCCCTCGGTCTCACCCAGCCTCCTCTGTTGTCCTGTCCATCCCCTCCTACTCCCCCTTCTTCCCTGTCCTTCATTTTATTGAACACTAGGTCGGCTGTGAAACACCACCAAGATCTGTTTATCCTGCTTGACTCCCAGAAGCCAGATATACTGTGTCTAACTGAGACGTGGTTTTGCGAGTCCTCTTTGCCATCTCTCTTAGCTGCTCTCCCCCCTGCTTACGCGGCCCTTCGGGTCGATCGCCCGGCAGGGAAAAAAGGAGGCGGCGTGGCACTCATTGCCAGATCAGAGTATCATTTTCAACTCCTCCCTTCGACTCCTATCGACTCTATTGAGTACCTTGTGGCTCGCTCTGTCACCTTTTCCCCCCCACTTATCTGTCTGTTAACTTATCGACCACCCCAGAATACTCCCCTGTTTACATCAGCATTTCAGGATCTATTGGCCACGCTAGCGGTCAATCATGCTTCTGTCCTTATATTAGGCGATTTCAACTACTGGCCCAATGATCCGTCAGAATGCCTAGCTTCAAAGAAATTTACAGAATTGCTTCATTCATTAAATTTCATCCCCCACATCCAAGTCCCCACACATACAGGTGGACACGTGTTAGACCAAGTCTGGTCTCTTAACCACTCCATCTCTTCCATATCAGTGTCCCCTTGCCCATGGTCTGACCATGCCTTTATTTTTTTCTCTCTTCACCTTAACCTCTCAGCCAAGATCCCGCTGGTAAAAAACATTTGGGCACGGAACTGGAACCGTGCCGATCTGACTTCATTATCATCCTCCCTTCTAGTGTTGTGTATTTCTATAGGTTCTGAATCGATCCCCCTATTCCTGACCCTATTCTGGTTAAACTAACTAGCTAGTTAACTAACAGTCAGCCCATGAGGCAAGAAAGCCCCCATGATGCAGATACCGTTATCTGACGCAGTCACACTACGGCACAGGAACGTGTTATCTGATTAGGTCATAACGCTTGAGATCTAATTAGACAAGCGACATTCCTCCAGCCCCTGATAAGGCATACGACGTTCTCATAACAAATCAAACCTATGACAACCTGGACAATCCGTGCGGCCATTGTTTTGATTTCACAGAGAACTTTTGCAAAAGAATGTGCTAACGAGCAAGTCGTATGACATCTTTATTGACGTACCTATGCCCATCCTTACGTCAATCCCGGCACCTTTAAGGTATAAATATTGCCGACCTTGCCCTATGCAAACACACGCGTGGTGACAAGACGGAGCAGCCATACTTGCCGAAGCCGAGAGCAGAAGCAGACCCCGCAGGCAACAGCCCCGCCTTCCTGACGCGCTGAGAGACGCGCTGCTATCTCAAGCCGAGAGACCCAGCACCGGCGCTTCCGGGTAGCCCTCGCAGGCAGCCTGGAATATCGAGAGCAGAGAAAGAGATACCATTCCTCATCCATCCTAAATTCCAGGTACAGAACTGAATAACCCCTCCTAGAGAATTCTTTAGTTATTCACTTGGCAAAAACAAACTTAACTTAAACTGTAACTTTCTATTCCCGCCCACGCATTAGACTTAGGTCAGGTACACGGGGTAGGCGTATTTAGAAACACCAGTTGAGTACGTTTAGTCAAATGTATATGTGTATGTAAATATATTTTAATCATTTTAAACATCATATGGCTCAGAAACCATATCAATGTTTTTACAGTATTATTTTATACTATTGCTTTTAATGTATGCACTTTACTTAACTATAAGTATTGCAATAATATCGATCCATTTCTCTTGTACGAGGAAAGAGACTGATCAATAAATAACACCTTTTTATTGAACACGCCCGTCTCTTCCTTTTCTCTACATTCTGATGAGACTAAGAATGCACGTACTGACTGAGTAAAATAATTGCCTTGTGCTCACACGACTCATGAGATTGACTCTTGATTAGGGGAGAGCAAAGTTGTCATGTTCTATGGTTGTCAGAAACTAAATCCCTTCTTGTCTAATCAGGGGAGATAATTCTCTCTTGAACATTCGAGAAAGTTTCTAGCGAACTCTGAGCTTAGCTGGCAAACCCAAAAATTAAGTCTAGTATCGACAGTAGTAGACCTAGTTAACGTCTGGTCTAGGCCTTTACTGCTGTAGGTACTATTCCAATGCGCAGAGCCTATTGGGAAAATAGGAGCTACACTACATGGCGCCCAACGCGTTTGGAAAGGGCGATAAAACTAACGTAAGACATTTAGAGTAACTCAGTCGTGCTTTCTCACTCAGACCCCTTTTCCCAAATACTCCAAAGACGTCTGGAGTGGGTGAAAGGTTATTATATCCTCCAAAACCTCGCAGGAGGGAACTCCTATGTATGGTTCTTGGTCTAGTCAACGTTGAAGGATAAAACAGTTCCAGAATATTGTGCATCTAATCTCTGTTTCCATAAAGAAACCTGATCTGCAAACAAACATAATACCATCCTGTCTGTAAAATGGCAGAGAGTGATGATGAAAGAGAGGCAATTAGATTAGCCACTGAAATAGCAGATGCTGATGCTACCATGCAAACAGCAGACCCGGATATAATACTCATCCAGGTCGCCAAAAGGAGATCTATAACCTTAAAACTTATAGAAAATGGACTGACACCTAGAGGTGGCACAGTCATATTCGTAATTGAGGCACACGAATATCGGCAGACAGAGGTATACTATACATGGATACATTTTCCAGCAGCAAATGCTGTAACAAAGTACTTCCACTATTACAAAGTAGAGGAACCTCCTAATGAGTACACTCCTTTCGAGGAGGTGGAAGTACCACTCAAATTCCAAGAGCATTTGCTCTTATTTGATGGCGCCCTAAAACATAACAATCACATTACAAGGCTCGGTCCTTTAGGAAGACCAGGAGCAACGTGGCCGGTCCTAGCCGGATACACACCACATCCAGACATCGAAAGAATGCCTGCAGCAGAGCTGTTAATACAGCTAAAACAACTACTAAAAATTCACAGACAATTAGTTCAGTATGTAATGCGGACTTCAACAATTCAGCCAGCGATTAAACTACCACAGCTGACCCCTCACCAGGGGAACACAAATAAAATTACACCACAGAACATCCAATCCTGCCTAGGTAAAGTTCCAGCTAAACGGGAACAAATACCATTCTGGTTGGCACAGAAAATCACCCAAATAGAGGCGGTGTTTCCTGACACCACCCCATTAGAAAAACACAGGATTCTGACTATATGTCTCCCAATGGGAATCGCACCACACATTGAGGACTGTGACACTTGGGGTACAGTCTTTGCTTCCATCTACACAAAAACGCACGGTGTTCCATCCATTTCGGTAATACCAGATGTGCTAAAACAAATTCAAGATGAATACGGTCCAGAACCTGCTTTAACTCTTGGTATGAAATTACTGAAAGACTTCAAGCAGGTCTCGGCTATATTACTAGCCAACATAAAAGGTGAAGCAGCAAACGTGGCGATCCGCCAGAGGTTAAAAGAGACAGATATAGCAGACCAACCAGCTGAAATTGCCAGAATCATAGAAAAATCCTATGAAGAACTAGGCAGAGATAGTCTAGGTGGAATACCAGTAAAACCGCAACTGACTACAAGTCCAGAAAAAATATTTTTTAATAATAATAATTCACCAAAAAAGAACTGGGATGGAAACAAACAATCCAATCCTAAAGAAAAGAAATTCCAGTCCAGAGGAAGGTCTCCTAGGCGAAGAGAGAAATCTCCAAACCCGAGACAAAGATCACCCCAGAGTGAACCCTCTGGGAATAGATATAACCTTAGAAATAGGGATAATATTAAAAAACCTGATAGATATCAAGACATTGATACACGTCCCTCTCAATCTTTTCAGAATTCCTCGCAGAAATCGGAAAGAAGAGGACGATCAGAAGAGCACGCCAAGTCCAAAGACAAGGAACCTGCTCAACTTAAAAAGAAATCACAATTTCCAAAAAAGAAGGTAGCCAGTATCAAGGTAGTTAAAAATGCCGAAAATACTGAGGACACAACTGAAAAACGGAGAGTGGGCTCAGACAATGCTAGACAGCGCAGCAGAGGTGAGCATAGCTCGCAAAGTCCTTATGAATCATCTGGAGACAGTGGACACGAATGAATATCTTCAAGTGGAAACTGCAGATACCAGAGTTAGCAAGCCCCACAAGATATACGAGATAACATTACGTATAGAGGAAGATAAGACTAGGAAAATAAGGGGACTATTTTGGGATAACCTATCCAAAGGCTATGACATCCTTCTAGCTGAAAAAGACTGGCCACCAGAGTTTGTCAGGGAGTGCCCTCATGGCGAAGAAGTAATTATGCCTGCCTTCTCGAATCAAATACCGATTCATAAAAAATACACACTTGCTAGAAAGTGGGCAGTGGCCTTAGCACCTGCTTTATATAAAAATCATGTAGGATGGGATGAGGATTCTCCTCCTCACAAAATCCAGTTAAAATCACAACCTACTGCACAAAGGCAGTACCCAATTAAGCAAGAAGCTAAAAAACAAGTAAATGAAATACTAGATCAGCTAGAATACCAGGGGGTGATTGAAACTTGCACCTCACAAATGAACAATCCTTTGTTTCCGGTCTCCAAACCAGACAATTCATACCGTCTAGTTTTGGATTACCGACACCTTAACACATGTTGCAAAACCTTTGCAGTGCAAAACTCACACAGTGCTGCACTAATGAATAACATAGTGCGCAAAAAATACAAAACAACCTTGGACATCTCCAATGGATTCTTTTGTCAAAACATAGCACCAGAGAGCAGATATTTAACTGCATTCTCAGTAAATGGCACTCAAAAACAATTCTGTCGGTTAGCCCAGGGGTACAAGAACAGCCCGGGGGTATTCTCAGCGAGAGTAACAGAATTACTACAACTATATGATGATGAAGCATTATCTTATGTCGATGACATTTACTTAACAGATGATGACTTGGAGACTCACTTGAAAAGGGTGAACACCATAATACTTGGGTTCGCTGCAGAGGGTTACAAATTCAACTTCAAAAAGTCCAGAATTGCCCATCTGACAGTCCTATTCTTAGGATATGAGCTATCAAGTGAAGGTAAAAGCCTGGCAGACAATTTCCTAGAGAAATGTGCCGTTATCCAAGCTCCTAAAACACTAAAAAACCTACAATCAATTTTAGGCTTCCTAAATTTCGGAAGAACATACATTGCAAATTACGCAGAGAGGGTGAAACCCCTTTACGATCTAATTAAACCAGACTTTAAAAGATCCAGTTGGACTCAAACACACACAGAAATTTTGAGATCCTTACAAACAGACATGCTAATTGAGACAAAATTAGAAACCCGTGATAATACACGCAACCTTGTGATCCGAGTCATCCCAGGGAAATGCGGATTCACATACCTGACCTCTAATGAAGGAGAAAAGGTACCAATTGCATTCAAATCACACTTGTACACAGAAGCTGAACAGAAATTCAGTAATACAGAAAAAATAATTCGTGCAGTTCAAACCGCAATAGCTAGAGAAAAAGACATAGCTGACGGTAGACATATCACAGTCAGAACAGCAGAATCAGCCTTTGAAGCACTAACAACACCGTGTAATTTACCAACAACAACATTGAATCCGGAATGGATACAATGGGTGAATTCAATCACAACGGACAAAGTAAACTACTACTTTGATCCAGAACTAGAAGAATTAACAAATCTAAAATATGAAAAGACGTATCCTCTGCCAATCGACATTCTGCCTCTACGACATTACGCCTGTGTAATCTATACAGACGGACATGCTCAACCCTCCGTTTGGGGAGAACATGCATACAATCCCACATGTGAGATTACAAAAGAAGTGTGGCGCGGAGGTAAACTAAAACCTCTATTAACAAAATCACACTCAGTAGAAACTAATTCAGAACTACAAACTGAAATAATAGCTTTGAAAATGGCGCTAGATAATGCGGATCGCGAATTCCCGACACTTATAGTGTCAGATTCATATTTCTGCGTCAAAGCATATAACAAGGATTTGCAGACATGGATTCAGAACGGTTACAAAGATGACACAGATGCACCAATAAAGCAGAGACTTCTCTGGGAACAAGTAGCTCTTTTGAAGAAAGAACTACCAAAGACTCACGTGATACATACACTGAGTCACCAGCGTGATGGCGTTCACGTTGTAGGGAATTCATTGGCTGAAACAGCCGCAGCGGCAGCCAGTAAACCGGCTCCCGTAGATCGAAAAAAGCATACATTAAAATACATTGACGGTGAAACATTGCTGGCGGTGAAAACGTCATCAAAAGGCGACTGCTCAGCGTTACCGATCAACTATCCACTCAATTATACATACATAATCGATGCAAACTCCGTCCCTTTTGCTCGAATCCCTGGAGTGGGGGATAGAGTGATTCCAAACATGGACAGGAGACACTTGTTAATCGCAGACGCACACATGGGCGAGGGTCTCAGACACCTTAAATTAAAAGATTCTCTGGAAGAATTACAATCACGGTACTGGTGGCCAGGCATGAGCCTGCACTACACCATGTTTGTAAAAAACTGCCCAAACTGCAACAGAGATCGCAGTGGGGAGAGAAGCAGTTTAATACCTCGTCGTATCAAGGCAGATAATATTACCAACAAAAAGAATGGCTTGCGATTAACATACACAGGCTAGTTCCACTTATAATGTAGATCCACAGCACTCGGCTGACGTCCGGACTGTTATACAAGATTTGCGAGTCTAAATGGCATATACGCTAAGAGCATGCTACGTTCGACCATTTTTTTTTTTTCACTCAGGCAATCCAGCCTGGGGGGGGAAAGAATGGCCAAATGAGCACAGCCCAGCGGGAATCTTCTCACTTCCTTCCTGAGGGTATGGGATGGTGTAAAGAAAAAACCAAGGCAGAAAGCAATCTATAATGGAAAGGATATTAGGTTCGGGAGCTGGGTGGGTCAAACATCTAATAAGTGTCCAACGTAGTCTAAATAACTTGCCAAGAAATTCTCTGAAGGGATTCAGTCCGTAAGAATTATTATTCGGAACTAGGATGTTGATCTCTGACCTTGATAGTCAGACTTCAGTGGTAATAGAAAAAACCTTTGATCTCAAAGACCGTTTGGCTATTTTGCAGGACTTAAACAAAACAAGAAAAGACCTGAGCAACATACAGTTGAAACAACAGCCAACAACCACTGAAGAATCACCACCTGTCCCAGCAAGACCTGTCTGGATTCCAAAAGTCGGGGATCTAGTCAGGGAAAAGATCGCGGTAAAGAAGGAATTTGGGCCTTCTTACAGAAAAGCAGTTCCTGTCTTGTCTGTCAACGGAACAAG
Source organism: Lissotriton helveticus (assembly GCF_964261635.1). Lineage (NCBI taxonomy): Eukaryota > Metazoa > Chordata > Amphibia > Caudata > Salamandridae > Lissotriton > Lissotriton helveticus. Next base: position 195,291,289 of record NC_136069.1, read on the forward strand.
ATCAGTTGTACTACCGCCACTTGCTGGTAAAAAGGAGAACCGAGTTGTATCCATCGACCTGGTAAAACCACAACATGTGGCCGATAACAAACAGTAGGCCAAGTGGACTCCCAATAAGTAGCAGAACACCAAGGTTTGCTACCAGTACAGAGGTCCTATCAAAGAGGCTCATCACATTCGAAACGCCTACAGAAGAACAACAAGGACTATGCAACAATGCAATAGAACTAAGACCTCTGAAAACCCAAATAAAAACATTTAGCAGAGACACACCAATCTATACTGAAGTACCAAGTGAAAATGCAAAAAACAAAAATCCTGAACCAATTGGAACAATTGACAGAACTGCATCCGGTTACTTCATCAACTTCGATGATTCCTCTGACGGCTTCAGTGAATCAAAGACACAGCCATCATCAAAATCCTTTAAAGACAAAGCGAAGGAACTTTTAAAAGAACTGAAAGAAACATATCTGGTTTCTCCATGGATTGAATTTTGGGTGGGTTTTGGTGCATTTATCCTCATACTTTGGCTCATCATGGTATTTACTTTGGGACGCTTCATTGAGGGAAAATATGCTAAAATGGACACAGCAAGTCAGAACATCAACTTGGTCCTCAAACCACAGACATCTTCACACATCGAGAAAAGAGAACTTTCTTCAGAACTTTCTTCAGCCAACTTCACAGCAATTCCGATACCTGGTGGGGTAGCCTGGGACAACACTGACTATGAAATTTATGGTCCGGTCGAGATCCTGAAATATCCACACCAAATCAAGATCTCCTTGAGTGACTTTGCAAAACCAAACTCATTTGCTGATGATTGGGACTTTGAAAGTATAAACAATATGATGTCTGACTTAGTAATGTCTGCTAAATTTACAAAACATGATTATTTGCAAGGTTCTACAAATTATGATAGTATGTATTGCTATAACCATTATGGTAACCATTTCTTGCATAAATCTGCACAACCTAGAAATGTTTTAAATTATAATCAATGGGAACATTGTGCTACACCTCCAAAAGGGAGCTCTAGAACCGTTTATGACAAATATTCATATTTTTCAGGTTTTAACATAACTAATGCTGAAACATTTTATTACAAATTGTCAAACAAGACAGGGATGAAAACCATGATAACCAACACAAAATTGATATATTCACATTCATTCTTTGAAAAAATGAATACTTTTGGATTTGATTATTGGGACAAAAATGTTGATTTGAAAAGTGTTTGGGGTACAAAAGAATGGCAAGTACAGGGTTTAGAAGCTTTGTTTAGAGCCTGCATGATCCCAGAACAAATGATATTTTTAAATGACACTGTTCAACAAACCACCTGTCTTGGCTTAGCCAAAATCAAAGATTTAAATAACCCGTCTATTCCAAAGCCAACAATGTTTAGCAATAACTCTGATACAGATGAAGAAATAGACATAAACCATATACTTAACCAAAACAGAACACATCCTGATTGGAAACAATGGTTAATCTGGCCCACAGATACAAATCACTGTCAAGATAGATTCCTGAATAAAACACAGGGTTTCAAAATGACCAGGCCAGACCCTAGATATCCTCAAAGACATCACCCAGGGATAATAACAACCTACAGTGTGGGCAAATTATGCCTTCAATGGCTACAGACTTCCACACTGCCTGAAATTAAGCAACACCTAACTTTACTTACTGATGGTGCTGACTTGCGTGATTTCATACTGGGACCACGCAAACAGCGTCAAAAGCGTTTCATAGCAGCCTCTGTATATGCAGCATACAATGAGGCCTGGAAGGTTACTCAAATTGAAACAGCAGAGAGAATACGTGAAATTGATCGTATTAATTTGGAAAAATCACTTTCTGTAGTGGACAATGGGTTAATGACTCTGTCCTCCAGAATTTTTTCATTGGACAGCATTGTGTCTTCAGCAATCGATATATTATCGCAAGACTTACTGTTATTACAACATGGTCAGTCACAATTGCGTTCCATTGTACAGCTTGGCTGGACGTTACAAAATCTGCGTTCAGGCTATGTGCCTTGGCGTTTAATCAACACAACGTCACTATTCCAAATCTTTAACCTTACTGATAGACAAATCGGTATGGCGCAGAAGGGTGCTGATTATACAATCTTGAGCATTGAAAAACTTGAAAGATTACCAATGACAATGTCAGAACGACCTGTCAGTGAATGGATAATCCACGGAATCATAAATATTCCAATCTCAACCTTCAGGTTTCAATACTGCCAAAAATATATACAGGCTGGCATGTACGAGAAATTGGGAAAGGGGTACCTTAAAACAACTTGGAACCTGCCCTATTCACATGCATGTGTCAGTAAAAAAGGACAGAAAGTGTTTCTTAGTGGCAACAATTGTGCGATGTCACTAAGCGGCACGCTTCTGTGTAACGGTATTAGTTTGCACGGAGCCTGTGAAGGGAATTCATACAACCTTTCATGTCACCAGCAAGGCGCACCTGCAATTGAAATAGAACCATTCTTTCAAAGACTCTATAATGGGAGTTACATTCTTATTGTAGACCGCCGATGTTGCAGTCTTATGCCCGGGACTCCTTATCTAGTAACTACAACAGCGAAGTGGACGTTCTTTGTTCCCCAGCTCCTTTCCAGACAGGGAGGCGAGGGCATGGCCCAGTTTGAAAATTACTTCTATTCGAATAGATACTTTAAGCAGAATGAAAACAGTGCTTCTTCAGACGCCTACAAGGCTCACGTCATCAAAAGAAACGTATGATCTACAAGTCGCAAGGACGACTGCAGAGATACATACATTATTATCAACTAATTCCCCCGTACATTTCGCGGAAATCCTGAGCGAAATCTTAAATATGTCTGATACCACTGGGGTCTCAAAGGTATTTAAGACAGTATTTTCTATGGCATTAACACCATTCAAAGCCATACTGGGTATTTTTCCAGATTTCGTCCATTCGATTTTTGGCGGACTTCCCCTGATCCTGGGACTAATTGCAGGAATCCTATTCCTAGTCCTTATTTTTCGTTATGGCAACCCATGTCACAGATCAAACTCTCGCGACAATGGAAGATACGATCCTAGCCATTGGATACCGGGACCGGATATCAAAAATCCTGGGACTCTCCCGGCTTAGAGACCTAAACATGACTTGGTTTCTATCATTTCGACCATTGTGGGAAAGGTGTGTTTTACCTGTACTAAGGTGTCTGCTATGCGGAGAAGAATGCGTGTTAGACACCTGTCTGACGCTACAATCGGATGCGCCAGTGGATGCAGATACACTGTTGGTTCCTACCAAGGTTCACGCACTGTGCTGCCCTCAAAGGCTGCCAATTCTGATGACGGCATTCCTGGAATCTTCACCACTACGATTGAAGGGTAGTGAAGTTCAAGATGAAAGCAACATCGAACAGGTACGACCTTCTGTCAGCAACGCAAATCAGAATGTCAATGGAGACAATCATGCGCACGAATGCATGGTTACCCCTATTTCCGACTTAGAGGAACTTTCCCATGAAGCTGTTGACAGTTTTTTCGAAAGCCTGAATGATATGATGTTCTCTCCAGAACAGAAATAGAGACTTTTGAGTAAACTCGCACACGGCGTTCCCTGAATTCGGCCTTCAACTTTAAAAATAAAGTCACATGAACAATTACAATCCAGTTCACGGACAGCAACTTTTTTCAGCAAGCCCTTAAAATATTTTTCTATATATTTTTTCCCCGGGACACTGATCTTATGCTTAAAGTAAGAAACTATTCCTAGAGAACTAAGATTTCTATTTTTAGATACTTTATAGACTTTAGCTGCCCGCTGGTATGTTCACAAAATATATTATGTGATGAAATGGTTTCGACTTTTCTTTCTGTATAGCCATATTAAGAGCCATTTCATGTGTATTTCTCATATACCAACAAGCAATAATGCATAAAATGCGTGTTTACTTTTGCATTTAATTCATAGCTTAAGTGCATACAATATATATGACTGCAATTTTTCAGTATATTTGAAAATTTCGAAATGCATTTATGTATTTTGGGGTGGTAAGGTATACACTATACTCTATAGTATGTTGTACTATGTTATACTATGCATAGATTAGTAGATATGACCATAGTTAGCGTGGAGTGGGTGTCGTGTATTTCTATAGGTTCTGAATCGATCCCCCTATTCCTGACCCTATTCTGGTTAAACTAACTAGCTAGTTAACTAACAGTCAGCCCATGAGGCAAGAAAGCCCCCATGATGCAGATACCGTTATCTGACGCAGTCACACTACGGCACAGGAACGTGTTATCTGATTAGGTCATAACGCTTGAGATCTAATTAGACAAGCGACATTCCTCCAGCCCCTGATAAGGCATACGACGTTCTCATAACAAATCAAACCTATGACAACCTGGACAATCCGTGCGGCCATTGTTTTGATTTCACAGAGAACTTTTGCAAAAGAATGTGCTAACGAGCAAGTCGTATGACATCTTTATTGACGTACCTATGTCCATCCTTACGTCAATCCCGGCACCTTTAAGGTATAAATATTGCCGACCTTGCCCTATGCAAACACACGCGTGGTGACAAGACGGAGCAGCCATACTTGCCGAAGCCGAGAGCAGAAGCAGACCCCGCAGGCAACAGCCCCGCCTTCCTGACGCGCTGAGAGACGCGCTGCTATTTCAAGCCGAGAGACCCAGCACCGGCGCTTCCGGGTAGCCCTCGCAGGCAGCCTGGAATATCGAGAGCAGAGAAAGAGATACCATTCCTCATCCATCCTAAATTCCAGGTACAGAACTGAATAACCCCTCCTAGAGAATTCTTTAGTTATTCACTTGGCAAAAACAAACTTAACTTAAACTGTAACTTTCTATTCCCGCCCACGCATTAGACTTAGGTCAGGTACACGGGGTAGGCGTATTTAGAAACACCAGTTGAGTACGTTTAGTCAAATGTATATGTGTATGTAAATATATTTTAATCATTTTAAACATCATATGGCTCAGAAACCATATCAATGTTTTTACAGTATTATTTTATACTATTGCTTTTAATGTATGCACTTTACTTAACTATAAGTATTGCAATAATATCGATCCATTTCTCTTGTACGAGAAAAGAGACTGATCAATAAATAACACCTTTTTATTGAACACGCCCGTCTCTTCCTTTTCTCTACATTCTGATGAGACTAAGAATGCACGTACTGACTGAGTAAAATAATTGCCTTGTGCTCACACGACTCATGAGATTGACTCTTGATTAGGGGAGAGCAAAGTTGTCATGTTCTATGGTTGTCAGAAACTAAATCCCTTCTTGTCTAATCAGGGGAGGTAATTCTCTCTTGAACATTCGAGAAAGTTTCTAGCGAACTCTGAGCTTAGCTGGCAAACCCAAAAATTAAGTCTAGTATCGACAGTAGTAGACCTAGTTAACGTCTGGTCTAGGCCTTTACTGCTGTAGGTACTATTCCAATGCGCAGAGCCTATTGGGAAAATAGGAGCTACACTACACTAGTCTCTGCACCCGATTTAGCTGGTTTACCTTCGTCGTCACAAGCTACTGGGATTGACACCTGGCTTGCGGGAGGCTGCAATCTATCAGCCCCACTACGTCGGATATCAACCAAAAGATCTAAGGAGGCGAATCGGTGGTTTGACGAAGACTTAAAGGAAAAAAAATTGTCTCTCCGGCGTGCTGAGAGATCATGGAGAAGGGAATATTGCCCCCTACTGAAGACCTGTTATCTCACATTATTGCAGGAGTATAAAAAAGCTATTTTAGGAGCTAAAACCGCCTATATCTCATCTAAAATTCTAACAGCAGAAAATCAATCGCGAGAAATTTTTTCCATCGTTCATGAGTTAGCTTTTTCAGAGAGGAGCATGTCTAAACCTCCTCCCACTCAATCCCTGTGTGACTCTCTGAATTTTTACTTCCTTGATAAAATCTCCAATATCAAGAGCAATATCCCTCCTCCTTCTGCCATTTATGTTGACCCCCTCCCTCCTATCCTTCTGCCCTGTCTAACTTCAATCCCTCCTTTCACGGAAGAAGTGTTTCGGGAAACACTTCTCAAAGTCAAGTCAGGTTCCCCTGTTGATATTTGTCCGGCCCGCATCCTCCAACAAATCTACTCCGTCTGCACTCAGCCCCCGATCACTTTCCTTAACAGTTCCCTCTCACAAGGGGTTGTGACTCCAGCCCTTAAAGCGGCCACTATTGTGCCTATTTTGAAGAAACCAGGTGCCGATCCATCTATCTCAATCAACTATCGGCCCATCTCCTTGCTGCCCTACCTGGGCAAGGTGCTTGAGCGCCATGTTGCCTCGGTACTCAGCGCCCATGTGGAGGCTACGGGAGGTTTGGCGTCCTGTCAAGCGGGTTTCCGTCCTAAGCACTCTACTGAGTCCGTCGTGGTGTCGGTCCTGAACAACCTCAGGGAGGGCTTGGACCAAAACAAACATCAAGCCCTGTTGCTCCTCGATCTCTCCGCCGCTTTTGATATGGTGGATCATTCCATCTTGCTTTCACGTATCAGAGCGGCGGGAATCGGGGGCTCAGCACTAGTCTGGCTCTCGTCCTTCCTGCGGGATCGCACCCAGGCGGTCCGGCTGGGGGAGTTCACGGCAGCTCCACTTAAGGTCACTTGCGGTGTTCTCCAGGGCTCTTCTCTTTCCCCTTTATTGTTCAATCTCTATATCTACCCTCTTATCTTTGCACTTCAGCAGCTGGAGGTCACTGTATATAACTATGCAGATGACCTCCAGCTTGTCTTCAATCTCTCCTCTTCCCCTCACGCTATCTCCAATTTTCAAACTATTATGATTTTTATCAGGGACTGGATGAGCCACAACCATCTGAAGCTGAACCCGGATAAAATTGAGCTGGTGCTCACTGGTGGCTCTTCCAGTCCCTGGAACTCTTCTTTCTGGCCTTCCACTCTTGGTTCCTCTCCTGTCCCTTCTTCCACAGTCAAGACCCTAGGTATAAAAATCAACAATCATCTTACCCTCCACTCACAAATCAGTTCTGTTGTCTCTTCTTGCTTTCTGATGCTCCGCACTGTTCGCACTGTTTCCCGGTTTTTCTCCCCTCTGGCACTCAAACTCATCATGTCTGCCCTTGTGATCTCCCGGCTAGACTATGCCAATGCCCTGTACAACGGCATCCCGGCATATAGCCTACATAAACTCCAGCTTGTGCAGAACCAGGCAGCTCGGCTGGTGTATGGCCTCCCCCGCTTCCATCATTCTACACCATTGTTGAAGGCGCTGCACTGGTTGCCTGTTCTATAACGGTCACTCTTTAAAACTGGTTGCATGGTTTTCCAGGCACGGCAGGGAACGGCCCCTGCCTTCATCTCTTCCCTGCTAAAAGATTATGTCCCCACTAGACAGCTTCGATCATCCTCTCAATCCCTTCTACAGGTTCCTCGCTATAACAGAAAAAAATGGGGAGGTTCCAATTTTTCAGTTTTGGCTCCCATTTTTTGGAATTCCCTCCCTGACCACCTACGAGCGACCAAACAATACTCCCTCTTCCGCAAGGGCCTGAAAACTTTCTTGTTTGTTCAAGCCTTTCCACACTAACTGTCCCTTTTTAATCTTCTGTTCTCATGCCTCCAAAAGCGCCAAGAAACCGTATGGTGTACGCTGCGCTATATAAATATTTTAAATTCAAATTCAAATTCAAATAAGCGAAGTACTTATAAAATATGTTTTTATAAGCCCTAGTGTTGGAAAAATGGCCCATAATGTTTCCCATTGCAAATCCCATGCCACATAGGTTAACATGACAAGAAGATATTAACTAATAACTCCTGATAGGAGAATGATAGAACTTCCATTCAAAGACTTTCCAGAATGGTAGTGATAAATCCAACAATATCATGTTGTTGAATTTCTCCTAAAATGTACAGACAAGAAGTTATAAGACTTTCTTGTTTGTAAGTCCAGATTCAGCCTTCCAGTGGTCTGTCCTGATTGGTCAGAGTTAAGTGGATTAGCCAGGCTGCTTTAAAAAGGTGATAAAGAGCCCCTTGGGTTAACCAGCTCTGCTGGGAGGGCAGTGTGCTGCTACACAGGAATGCCAGAGCAGGGGTTGGAGTTGTAAACCATGGTCTTCAAAGAGAAGAGGACAGCCTCCGTGTCATTTACAACTTCTCTTTTGAACCAAAGCGAGAGCTAGGCTTACAGAAGGAATCCACAGATGCAGTGGGGAGAGGCTATGGAAAGTAGCCATCCTAGGGGTGTTTAGCCAGCTCTTACCTCCCTGCTGGAAAACCAGCCATTATGAATTTGGAGGATTTGGTGCACTCTAGGACAAAATAATGCCAGTTTATATCCTTGGTGAGTTGCCCTGCTCCCATTGATCAGGAGTGCCCATCTGCTTGACCCAGAGAACTTGGAATAAGTATCTGGGAGGGGCAGAGTCTCTCAGATCTGCTGCTTGCAACTTAGGAAAGCAAGACGTTGCCATGCTGAGAATTTTAAGATGCAATTTCTAAGGTCTGCCTTCTGAAGACTGCACCATCTGTAACTACAGCACTGTGGACTACCTTGCTGTAAAATAACTAAAGAGTGGGCTCCCTGCAAGCTACAGGTTAACAGAGCTCACCTGGACATCCCCACAAGGAATACCCAGCCTGAAGTACTACCAGTGGATTTGTAAGAGGTTTGTTCAAGTGGAGTGTGGAATTTAAGTCTCACACTTTCAAGGACCCTCTTGGAGATTCCAGAACCTTAGATTGTGTGTTGGATACTTTGGGACCCACAAGAATAACTTCAGGAAGGAGTTCTAACTGGACCCAGCCTGCTGGAGGGGGCAGTACAATAGAGTGGTGAGAGTTCATTCAGAACATAAATGTGTCCCTGTCAGAGCAAACAAAATCACTAATAGGGGCACTGTTGATTTCTAAGCACTAGAAAGTGACTAATCATTAAAAATTCATATCTCTGGTCCCCTAAAGTGGATTTTTTTTGTTTTGGTGTCATTTAAAAGATAAACATATTTCCTATTTTCATAAATTGGTGTTGGATTTTTATTTTGTGTTTTAATTATTTACTGAATTGGTGTTTTTAAATGCTTTACATACCTGTCTTTGAAGTTAAGCCTGCCTGCTCGCAGCCAAGGGTTGAGCATAGGAATATTTTTCAAAGACCTATTCTGACCATATACTGTGTTAGTGGCCTTATTGCCAGTGGCAGACCTACATTTGTCCCTACCAATAATCCTCTTTCCAACAATAATACAAGGTCAAAATGAGAGAAATCCAACATGCAGAATTCAAGATATGAATTTTTAAAGATTAAATGAAGTTTTAGTTCTTAAAAATCAATGGTTGCGCTTGATCAGGACAAAGTACCTGAGAGGTGTCAAAAATAAAAGCTGATGAGAGGCACAAGGGAGGTGAGGCATCGAAAAAAGCAGATGATGCGTCAGTTTCTTACTGCTAGGCAGAGGAGATGATGAGTTGTTTGGAGGTGCGATACCTCAGTTCCTTACTAGGTGCACTTTCAATGAAGACATCAGCATACAAGGACGATGTGTCAAAAGTTAAGTCACGCTGCATTGATTCCACAATGTTGAAGAAGGCGCTGCGTCAGAGTTAAGGCGGTGTGTCACGGACTACGGTGATGCAGTGCTCGAGACTCACGCAGCAGTGGTTCTTTGGATGTGCTGTGATGAAAAGCTGGGGCCTACTTTGTAAGCAGCGGTAATTGCGTCAAGTAAGGACCATGCTCCCAGTCCAGGCAGCAGCGATGCATCGAGTTTTGATCGTGCTGCGCCAGTACCGCATGACGCTTGGAGTTGATGCATGGATTTTCCTGGTTTGTATCACCAGAACTCACTTCCAAGGGCCTAGGAACTGGATTTGGCACCACTTGGCAGAGTACGACTCACAGCAGCAGTGTCCAGGTTATTGCATGTGAAGTCTTTGATGGCCCTGAGACTTCTTAACAGGAGGCAAGCTCAACTCAAGCTCTTGTAGATCCTTGGAAGCAGGATGTAGAAAGCAGTACAGTCTTTTCCCTTCCAGGACAGAAGCAGCAAGCAGCAGGCCAAAACAGCAAAGCAAGCAGCAAAGTGGCAGTCTCTCCTGACAGCAGTCCAGGTCTTCTTCCTAGCAGAATGTTCTCAACCTAGATGTGTTCTGAGTATATGGTGTCAGAGATTCATTACTTACACCCATTTCAGCCTTTGATGTAGGCAAACCTCAAAGGAAAGTCTTTGTAGTGCACAAGACCCTGCCCTGGCGCCACACATAGTACAGGGGTTGCAAACCTTTGTGTGAGGACAGGCACAGCCCTATTCAGGTGTCAGTGGTAACTCCTCCCACCTCTTTAGCTCAGGAAGGCCCATCAGTCTGGTTAAGGGCCATCAGAATATGCTGGGCACACTTCAGCTCGCTTTGTGTGACTGTCTAGTGTGAATGCACAAACAGCCCAACTGTCAACCTGACCCAGTCGTGTATTCAGAGATAGTCAGAGGCTCAGAATGATTGAAGTAAGAAAATGCCAACTGTCTAAAAGTGGCATTTTCAGACCTGCAATTTAAACACCAACTTCACTAAACGATGTATTTTTAAATTGTGAGTCCAGAGACACCAAACTCCAATTTTCTATCAGCTCCCAAATTGGAAGATACACTTTTAAGAAGTTACAAGGCAGCTCAAATGCTAATCTATGGGAGAGATAGGCCTTAGTGTAGAGAAAAACAGAGTTCACAGTATTTTACTACCAGGACACGTGAAACACAACAGTACAAGTCCTACCATTTAAAAACAATTCGCTCCCCCTGGGGCTACCTTGGGCTTAGGGGTGCCTTGCATGTGATAAAAGAGACCTGCACACACAGATACTGCAGTGCCAGGTCTGAGGCATGGTTGCAAAGCTCCTCAGGTGTGTGTCACAATCAGTGCTACAGGCCCACTAATCACACAGATGATGGACGGAATGCAGAGCAAATCGAAAATTCACCCCCAGTCAATAGATCTGGGTTAAATCCTTTGTTCTTTTTCTCACCATGCCACTCCAGTTTAGACCCAGCCACAGGCAAATCAGTCTTGACCTTGTGCCTCATGGGAACAGTCCAGCCCGAACTGCCAAGCCAGGTCCTCCCTGGACCAGAAACAAGCATCCTGGGACCGGTTTCGGGGCATCGCCCCTCATCAGCCAGGCCCACTAATAGCATGTGAGTTACAGGCCCTAGGCACACACGATGCACTGTACTAGGGACTTACCAGTAAATCAAATATGCCAATAATGGGGAAACCAAATACCAATACATTTTAGACAGGGAGCAAGTGCACTTTTGCACTGGTCAGCAGTGGTAAAGTGCCCATGGTCCTAACACCAGCAAAGACGAAATGCAGCACACTGTCAAAAACAGGAGGTCAGAGGCAAAAAGACTGAGGAAACCACGCCAAAAGATGCCAGGTCTATCAGGTAGCACCTACTTCTAGCTGAATGAAGTGCATCCAGAGTCTGATGCTGGAAGATGGTATAGATGAGGAATCTTGGAAAAAGGAGTACCTATAAAAGAAACAATACCAAAAGTAAGTAGCTTGTTTATCCTTAGAAACGCGACATCTATAGTACCGCCACCTCATCCAGTCACAAGACTTTAGACCACGCCTTCCCTATTTATAAAGGGCAAAAATGGATTGAGAAAATTGTGGAATCATCAGTGGAGCAGAAATAAGCAGCTATCGTCAGATACAATGTGGGGGTCGCACATTATGCAAACACAGGGAGATGATGTATGGAGTGCTGAAACATTTTAGACACTCACCCCCAGTAACTGATCTGGGTTGAATCCATCATCATTCTTTAGCTCACTTCACCACCCCAGTTCAGACCCAGCCAAATGCAAATCAGCCTTGACTTTTACCTCATGGGGACAGTCCAGCCCAAACTGCCCAGCAAGGTCTTTCCTGGACCGGAACAAGCAACCTGGGACCGGTTTCGGGGTAACACCCCTCATCAGCCAGGCTAGCTTGAACCCAGTGTCAAAGTGAGCAAGGGGCCCACGTCCGGGCAAACCATGCCAACTTAAGGCAAACAAAGCAAACACAAGTAGATCATGGATGGAGTGCTGAAACTTTTCAGACACTCACCCCCAGTAACAGATCTGGGTTGAATGAATCATTGTTCTTTAGCTCACTTCGCCACTCTAGTTCAGACCCAGCTATGTGCACAAGACCCTGGGGTCTTGTGTACCATGAAATTATTTCTATTATCTAATTTTCCGAAATGGAAAGACACGAAAAATACTCACTCAAGTCATTTAAACTAAAGCCTGGTTATACTCATTAATACACATCTAAATCAAGTGTTATTTACTATTAATTAAATCTATTAATTAAAAACGCTCCGACAACAGTAACCCATTTCTAGCCATAACTTCCTTCATTGATCCTACATCCATTGTACCGTCATGAGATGCTGCTCTTCTGTACTGAATTGTGTGCCCCCCCCCTTGTAGCCTGCTTTTTTCCTACTTATTGTATCTCTCTCCTTGTTTCATTTGTCTGGGAATCATGCGATTATTCATGTTGTGGATTCCATACCTCTTTTTGCATCACTCTCCCGGATTCATTTGTCTGGGAATTATGCGATTATTCCTGCGTTGTATTCTTACTTGATGCTCGATATTGGATTTATGTCCTTCCTTCCATTCTTTGTAAAGCGCTCTGATATCCTTTGGGATCTTGTTCCAGCTATCTGAAACTTTGTAAATAAATAAATACTTTCTAAAAACGAGGTAAGAAGCCTCCAAACAAAAGTGGGGACGAACAGCCCAACAGTTGGGTCAACGAGGGGGCATGGCTTATAAAACAAGGTAACGGTAACAACCAGGGACGGTTCTAGGATTTTGGGGTCCCTGGGCAGAAACGCAATGTGCAAGGCCCCTATAATTTGCATATACCTTACACATTCAGGGCTGTTTGCATCTCAGTAGATTACCCTGGTACTGAATCTTTTTTGTACAGACCCCTCTTGGTTGCAGCCCCTCACTCTCAGCAACCTCTTAGCAGCTGAGTGTGTGAAAGTTGCTTTTCATGAGAAAGGTTAAAAACTGCTGCAGGACAATGGCCGTGCCATGGTGCCTCTGAATGGGCAGCAGGGCAGGAGGACTGTTTGCAGGACAAACCTGCAAAAGGTGTCGCCTTGCAACTGGGCCAATAGGAGGGACCCCGTCCCCAAGGTCTAGCCTTGCTATACCACGGTTGTGATGAGATGGGGTCAGGAGAGGACCCGCGTGCCGTGGCCTGGTTGTGACACACTGGTGTGGGGTCCTGTGTTCGTGGGCTGAGAGCGAGGCCCTGGGCAGCTGCACACACCGCCCAAGCCTAGCACCGGCCTTGATAACAACATATTGTCAATGGCAGGTCTTTGTGGCTCTATTGTTGAATGGACTTCAGAAGATGTGATGTCCCACTCTTTTCAGTTACTCTTGATTCCAGATTGCTGATTCCACAGAGTTTGAGGAGCTGAAAAAGCAGACTGGAGCAAACTCCATCTCACCAGAGGAAAAAGATAACAGAAAAAACACACTCTTTGAGAAAAAACAGAAACAGGCTGATCAGGCAGGCAACAGAAACATACGAGCTGGAGACAAGCTAGAAAAGCAGGCACTGAAAAGGAAGAAAATGAGCAACTAGCAGAGAGCGATGTAGCTGCACACTGATTTAATTTCAAGAGTTGCTTAACTTGGAAAAAATGTCCAGAGCTGCCTAAATTGGTAAAGGTCAGTTTGGGAGGAGGCTATACAGAAAGTAAAAGGCTATATAGCTAGATTGGGAAGGCCAATACCATGGCGACGTGGAAAGCATGATTACCCAAATAATAAAGACGGCAGTGAATTGTTTGTACTCAAAAACGCAGGATCGGGATAAAAAAAAAATCCAATACCTCGGGTCAGCAACTGCAACACTTCAGGAACAGCGTCCAATTCTGAAGCCATCAAACCTTCTATTGTTCCAGCGTTTCTGCCTAAGGCGACCTTCACTGTGATGGATCACAGAGGCTGAGCGACAAAGAGAGACCCCAGGAGACAAGCAACGCTAAGCGGACAGCGTGGACCACTGAGGTAAGCAATGCCTCCAAGCACGGACTCCACGGCGCAGGCAGACCCGCCGACTGGGCGTGGCTTCTAATAGAGCGACCGGCAAGACTCCAGCTAGCAGAGCACCCTGAATCAAAGAGGGCGCGGCCAAATACAACGCCCAACATATGCAGCGAAACGATTAATGCCAATTATTCCACATTTATGCCTTGGAGAGGTGTGGGCAGGCCAAAAAAAAAACAGACACCGATCATAAACATTTGGCGTTTGCCCTATGGCCAGTTCTTGCAACAAGCATTGGCATAGCCAATAGGTCTCGCTTTTGGGACCATGTAAGTGTTTAGGCATGCGACAGTTTATGTTGTTGCAACAAGGATATTATGCTGCATAACTACTTATAAGGTCCCAAAAGCGAGACCTATTGGCTATGCCAGCCGCAGAATGAAGTGGTAGGGGGTACTTAGAGGGAGAGAGTAGAGAAAAACAAGCGCCGCCGCCGTGTAGGTTTGCATGAAAGTACAACGGGTTTGGTCTTAGGTTGTGTAGCGCTTAGTATTGAAGTGCCACGAGCCTGTCTCTGTTCCATAATAAAGTGTAGCAAAGTTTGAGAAGTCACTAAATAAAGAAATGTTCACAAGCGGAAATCTTTGTTGGGATCGAAACCCAACACCATGTGCAGATTTTGAATGGCGCACGAGCGGCCGGAGGGCTCAAGGGGGAGGGGGAAGTAAGAGCAGGGAGGGAGGGCCGGATGTGGGAGAGCGAGAGCAGGGGAAGAGAGAGACCGGGGAAAAGGCTAGTAAGATAGTGGTATTGAGAGACCCTGAGACCGGATAAAGAGGCCACAGAATGGAGTGGTAGGGGGTACTTAGAGGGAGAGAGTAGAGAAAAACAAGCGCCGCCGCCGTGTAGGTTTGCATGAAAGTACAACGGGTTTGGTCTTAGGTTGTGTAGCGCTTAGTATTGAAGTGCCACGAGCCTGTCTCTGTTCCATAATAAAGTGTAGCAAAGTTTGAGAAGTCACTAAATAAAGAAATGTTCACAAGCGGAAATCTTTGTTGGGATCGAAACCCAACACCATGTGCAGATTTTGAATGGCGCACGAGCGGCCGGAGGGCTGAAGGGGGTGGGGGAAGTAAGAGCAGGGAGGTAGGGCCGGATGTGGGAGAGCGAGAGCAGGGGAAGAGAGAGACCGGGGAAAAGGCTAGTAAGATAGTGGTATTGAGAGACCCTGAGACCGGATAAAGAGGCCGCAGAATGGAGTGGTAGGGGGTACTTAGAGGGAGAGAGTAGAGAAAAACAAGCGCCGCCGCCATGTAGGTTTGCATGAAAGTACAACGGGTTTGGTCTTAGGTTGTGTAGCGCTTAGTATTGAAGTGCCACGAGCCTGTCCCTGTTCCATAATAAAGTGTAGCAAAGTTTGAGAAGTCACTAAATAAAGAAATGTTTACAAGCGGAAATCTTTGTTGGGATCGAAACCCAACACCATGTGCAGATTTTGAATGGCACACGAGCGGCCGGAGGGCTGAAGGTGGTGGGGGAAGTAAGAGCAGGGAGGGAGGGCCGGATGTGGGAGAGCGAGAGCAGGGGAAGAGAGAGACCGGGGAAAAGGCTAGTGAGATAGTGGTATTGAGAGACCCTGAGACCGGATAAAGAGGCCGCAGAATGGAGTGGTAGGGGGTACTTAGAGGGAGAGAGTAGAGAAAAACAAGCGCTGCCGCCGTGTAGGTTTGCATGAAAGTACAACGGGTTTGGTCTTAGGTTGTGTAGCGCTTAGTATTGAAGTGCCACAAGCCTGTCCCTGTTCCATAATAAAGTGTAGCAAAGTTTGAGAAGTCACTAAATAAAGAAATGTTTACAAGCGGAAATCTTTGTTGGGATCGAAACCCAACACCATGTGCAGATTTTGAATGGCGCACGAGCAGCCGGAGGGCTGAAGGGGGTGGGGGAAGTAAGAGCAGGGAGGGAGGGCCGGATGTGGGAGAGCGAGAGCAGGGGAAGAGAGAGACCGGGGAAAAGGCTAGTAAGAAAGTGGTATTGAGAGACCCTGAGACCGGATAAAGAGGCCGCAGAATGGAGTGGTAGGGGGTACTTAGAGGGAGAGAGTAGAGAAAAACAAGCGCCGCCGCCGTGTAGGTTTGCATGAAAGTACAACGGGTTTGGTCTTAGGTTGTGTAGCGCTTAGTATTGAAGTGCCACGAGCCTGTCCCTGTTCCATAATAAAGTGTAGCAAAGTTTGAGAAGTCTGTAAAACAAAGTAAAACAACACGTACCTGATAATGCAGAGCGGCCGGGAAACTGAAAGTACGGCCGGCCTGCGGCCGGCCATGAATAATTAGGGGAGGAGAAGCCGCACAGCGCACGCTGGGAGAAGCCCTTTGATGTGCTGTGCGGCCGTGAATGCGCGTGCTTGTTTGGTCTCGTGATTCACGTGAACTTAATGAAAACCGCAGCGCAAGAAGCCCTTGGTTTGACGAGGATTTCGAGCACTTGAATTCTCGCTCCGCTCAATGCGCTTGCGTGCATTGATAGGTCGCGAGACCTAAAAACACTAACTGCAGCGACACCAAAGACTGCAAGAGAAGTTGCTGATTTATCCAACAAACTAAGAGAAACGGACTCCCCAACTAACACCATACGAAAGTGTCAGAAAGAGCAAGACATCAAAATCAAGACACAGTCTTAGAAATGACAGAAGGAACCCCATAGACTGACACCCTCACAGTTGTCACTACATACAGCACATCCTCAAATGCTATCAAGAAGGCATTCAATAAACACTAGGGCATTTTAATGTCCAGGACATTAGACTGACCGAAACCCAGATTTGCCAACAAATGAAGTAAAAATTTACGGGACCACCTTGTGCACACAAGACAAGCACCAACATGAACACAGAGGAGTACTGTATTAACAATCTGGTGTATGACACCGATAACAGGACAATTCCCCTGCGGGTCATGCTCCATCTGTCGCCTGACCAATACAACCAGAGTTCTGAAATTTTGTTGTATTCTATTCTATTTCAGTACTTGTTATAGCGCATACTGTCACCCTACGGGTATCCTGGCGCTTCCGACTGAAAAGAGAGACCAGAGTGGAAGAAAGAGGTCAGGCCGAGTGTAAAGGAGGCGGAGATCTAAGCTTTTGGGAATTCAATCAGAGTATCCGCTTGTCTAAGGTTCGAAGGAAGTTCATTCCACAGGCGGGCAGGCACCACATTGAATGCCCTCTCTCCTGACCTGGCACGTTTGAACCTGGAGACCGACAAAAAGCCGGCACTAGAGGAGCGGAGATGCCTCTTGGGTTGGTACCACCTGAACTTTTCCTGCAAAGAGATTGGACCCAGCTTGTGCACTGATTTGAAAGTCAGACATAGGGATTTAAACTGGACCCTTTCCTTAATAGGCAGCCAGTGCAGCTCTCTCAGAGCCGCGGTGGAGGATGAACTACGAGGCCTATTAAGTACTAATTTCGCTGCTGCCGACTGTACTCTCTGCAATTACTGAGTGATGTATTGTGGGGCACCCAAATACAGAGAATTGCACTAATCAAGCCTGCTTAGCACGGTGCTTCTTACCACCAGTGAGCGTGACTCAGTTGGTTACAGCGAAATTATTTTCGTAACAGCAGTATTACGGTGAAGCATACATTAGCGGTCTTACTTGCATGAGACTCCATCCGGAGGTTGTCATCAATCAAAACCGCCAGGTTGCGTACCTTCCTAACCGGCGCTATTGGTTCCTCCTCAGGAGCGATTTTAAATTCACAGAGTAGGGGTTTAGATACCTTCACAGTGGAGCAATACAGCACCTCGGTCTTTCCGCTATTAAATTGAAGACAATTTCTCCTGAGCCAACCAGCCGTGCGTTGCATGCACTGCTGGAAGGAGTCCAGGTAGATCGCATGTTCACCTTCTAAGGAGAACGCCAGCTGAGTAACATCAGCATAATTAACTAAGCTGACTCCATAGGATTTAATAATAGGAAGCAGGGGCTGTAGATATACATTAAAAAGAATAGGACTGATCACAGAACCCTGCGGCACTCCGTATATTGACCGACAGCATTAATTGGACCCTAAAATGACACACGAACTGTAACACCACACATGTAATCTACATATTTACGGATGTATGACGGTACAATGCGTACCGTTTCGACGCGTGCCTTTACAACACGTCTTTAACAACGCAAGTCGTTACAACGACTTGCGTTGTTGGGCGCGGATAGTGAATAGTATAATTTACTATTCTAACACCAGTCCCCGTGGATAGTAGGGAAGGTGTTGGAATAGTAAATATACTATTCTTTATCCTTTAGCGCCCTCCAGCGCAAGTCGTGGTTACGACTTGCGTTGTAAAGGACGCGTCGTAAAAGCACTGCGGGGTAACATCCGCGTTGAAAAGGATGTTCCCCCATATTTACCTGTCCCTGAAACCTAAAGTACATTGGCATGACTTGTCGCAAAATAAAATTGTGAATTGGAGAACACAGAAGCAACATCAGATGTGGTAAGGCAAGCACACATTTGAGCAACCAATTCCTGACGCTTAACCATACCACAAATGACATGAACTATGTAGTTCTAGAAACATCAGGGTGCAATGATGCAGAACGCCAACTTTTTGTAAAAGAACAACGCTGGGTGTACGGCCTCAGAACTTATGACCAAGGCCTCAACGATAACTTACCCTGACTCTCTTTTAATCATTGAAACTCCACATCCAATCAATCAGACATTTGTATAGCGCGATACTCACCCGGAGGGTCTCAAGGCGCTTGGGGGGGGGGGGGTCCTCTACTGTTCGAACAGCCAGGTCTTGAGTTGCTTCCTGAAGGAGAGGTGGTCTTGGGTCAGGTGGATGGGGAGGGAGCTCCATGTCTTGGCAGCCAGGTAGGAGAAGGATCTTCCTCCCGTTGAGGCTCTTCGGATGCGGGGAACGACGGCGAGGGCGTGGCTGGTCGATCGTAGTTGTCAGGTGGGGGTGTAGAAGGTCAGGCGGTCGTTGAGGTATCTGGGTCCTTGGTTGTGGAGAGCTTTATGTGCGTGGGTGAGGAGTCGGAACGTGATTATCTTGCTGACGGGGAGCCTGTGCAGGTCTCTCAGGTGTCCGGTGATGTGGCTGCGTCGGGGGATGTCCATGATGAGTCGTGCTGAGGCGTTCTGGATACGCTGGAGCCTGTTCTGGAGTTTGGCTGTGGTTCCGGCGTAGAGGGAGTTGCCGTAGTCCAGACGGCTGGTGACGAGGGCCTGGGTGACCGTCTTCCTGGTTTCGGTGGGGAACCACCGGAAGATCTTGCGTAGCAGGCGAAGGATGTTGAAGCATGACGAGGACACGGCGTTGACTTGTCTGGTCATCGAGAGGGAGGAGTCCAGGATGAAGCCCAGGTTGCGTGCGTGGTCCGTTGGTTTGGGTGCGCTGCCCAGGGCGGTGGGCCACCAGGAGTCGTCCCAGGCGGATGGTGATGATCCCAGGATGAGGACTTCCGTCTTGTCTGAGTTCAGTTTCAGGCGGCTGTTCGTCATCCACTCGGCTACGTCTTTCATCCCTTCGTGTAGGTTGGTTCTGGCGGTTGCGGGGTCATTGGTGAGGGAGAGGATCAGCTGGGTGTCGTCGGCGTAGGAGAGGATGTTGAGGTTGTGTTGGCGTGCGATGGCCGCGAGGGGGCTCATGTAGACGTTGAACAGCGTGGGGTTCAGTGATCTGCGGTACGCCGCAGATGACTTCGGTGGCCTCGGATCTGAATGGGGGGAGGCGGACTCTCTGTGTTCTTCCGGTGAGGAAGGAGGTGATCCACTCCAGTGCCTTCTCCTGGATTCCGATGTTGTTCAGGCGCTGCACTAGGGTGCGGTGGCAGACAGTGTCGAACGCTGCGGAGAGGTCCAGGAGGATGAGGGCTGCTGTTTCCCCGTTGTCTAGCAGGGCTTGGATGTCGTCAGTGGCTGCGATGAGGGCGGTCTCGGTGCTGTGGTTGGCCCAGAAGCCGGATTGTGAGTGGTCGAGGGATCCATTTGTCTCGAGGAAGGCGGCCAGCTGTCTGTTGACGGTCTTCTCAATGACTTTGGCACGAAAAGGATGAAGCGAGATGGGGCGGTAGTTTTTGAGGTCGGTGGGGTCCGCTGATGGTTTTTTCAGCAGTGCGCTGAGTTCGGCGGGCTTCCAGCTCTCTGGGAAGGTGGCGGTGTTGAAGGAGGCGTTGATGATGTCCCGGAGATGGGGTGCGATGACTGAGTCGGCTTTGTTGAAGACGTGGTGAGGGCAGGGGTCAGTTGGTGATCCGGAGTGGATGGAGTTCATCGTGCGGATGGAGTCTTCCGTGTTGACCGGGGTCCAGGTGCGGAGGGTGCTGGTGGGTGGCGTTGGTGCGGTCGTAGGGTGCGTTGGCTGTGTGCTGAAGCTGTTGTGTATGTCTGCGATCTTGCTGTGGAAGAACCAGGCGAGCGAGTTGCAGAGGTCTTGCGAGGGAGTGATGTCGTTGTTTCCGGCGCTTGGGTTCGAGAGCTCTTTGACGATGTTGAAGAGTTCCTTGCTGTTGTGGGCGTTGTTGTCCAGTCGTTCCTTGAAAGAGGTTTTCTTGGTGGTGCGGATCAGTTGGTGGTGTTTTCAGATGGCGTGCTTGAGGGTGGTCATGTTGTCTGTAGTCCCTGCTCCAGGCTTTCTCGAGGGCTCGGCAGTTCTTCTTGGAGCTCCTGAGTTCGTCGGTGAACCAGGATGCTTTCTTACAGCCGGGTCTGACGGGGGGGGGGGGGTCTTCAGTGGAGCGAGGTCGTCTGCGCAGCTGGTGATCCATCTTGTTAGGTTGTCGGCGGCTTGGTTGGGATTCGTTGAGCTGGCGGAAGGGTTGTGGCTTAGGGGTGAGGTGAGTTGGTCGGTGGTGATCTTGATCCAGCTTCTGCGGGGAACCTGTTGCGGGTGGTGGTGAGTGGTGGTCCTATTGAAGCTGAAGTGGACGCAGCTGTGGTCTGACCAGTGGAGTTCGGTGGCGTGGCTGAAGGAGATGTCGTTGCTGGAGGAGAAGACGGGGTCAAGCGTGTGGCCGGCGTAGTGAGTGGGGGTGGTCACCTGTTGTTTGAGTCCGAGGTTGGAGAGGTTGTCTAGCAGGGTGGTGGTGTTGCGGTCGTTGTTGTTCTCCAGGTGGAAGTTGAGGTCTCCTAGGAGGATGTAGTCAGCGGAGGGGAGGGCGTGCGGGCTGGATTAACTCCAGATGAACGCCTGGATACACTCACAGCAAGAGACCAAACAATGAGCAAGCCAGCACGCATCATTCACCTTAACACGCCAGGCCAAACCCCTTGCATATTTTGTTAAATTATATAAATCTCAACCAGACACATCATGAACCAACGTGAAACAATCACTTCCAGGACTGGCAAGAAGCTAGTGGATAAGCAAGAAGCAACACTACCCATCAGCAACCTTGCTCTGACCAGTCCGCTCACAAACATACGATAAATATTTGCATCATATTCCTCTTCACCCAGGAATTTTGATACCAGAGTTAGGAATCGCACATCATTTCTTTCTTGACACATCACGGCACAGCCAGGCTTCCTACCAATGCCAGTCTTACACTCAGAACGTGATAAGACCACAGGATAAACAATCAGACCTAAACTTCTCCCACTATACATATGATATAACTATTTTGACATTAAAAAAATTACAAGCTCAACTTGCTCATAATAATTGTGAAATCCCTCACACCGTTCAGAGTAATTTCACTAACCTTCCTTCTTGCCTCTTCACGGCATATTATGGACACTTTTCAACCTTCAGCAACCCGAAATATATGGCATGAAATTAAAGAATACCCCTTTCTATTTCCACTTTAAAAAAAATAAAATATACATATTTTATTGAGTTATGGTACCGCGTGGCTGTTGCCCGGAATATACCAATTTAAGACAGGATAATCGCAAAGTACCAAGCTTGGAATCATCATTGGCCACAGTTTGCATGAATAATAACAACAAGGACTTTCGCAGACATTTCCACACAACCCACATTTAAGAGCATGTTTAAGTATCTGTGTACGCCACAATGAGGAATACAATATGCAGTGTGTTATGGCCTGGGACGTCTGATGAAGACTGCTCATCTAGGGGTTTGAGAGGGAAGGGGGGAAGGTCTGTACCCTGATATTTAGCCATCTATACCAAATTTTTCTATGCTTCTGAGGGCAGCTCGCGTCTGGAAGACCACTATCTCTGCACCCATGCATTTGTCTAATTCATTTTGCCATTTCCCTATTGTCGGGTGGAAGTCCCCTTCCACTGCTGAGCAATATCACGCTTGGCAATAGTAAGGGCAAGGAAGAGCAGGTGTTTGTATCGATTACCTCCTATGTCATCAGTGCTATGGAGTAGGAACAGTCTAGGGTTGTGTGGGAGATGCCAGGACAGCACCTCTTTTAGAAAAGCCAAAACTTTACACCAGAAAGGCTAAATAGCGTTACAGCTCCATACTGTGTGGAAAAACGTCCCCTCCTCCTTATCGCAACGTAAGCACTGTGGGGATGCAATAACCCCATCTTCCAAAGACGGAGCATGTATAATAAACACGATGGACATATTTAAATTGAATGAGACGGTATCTAGAGGACACCACAGCACCCCGCGGAGTAGCTAAAGCCTCAGCCCAGTCATTATCAGTCAGATCTGGGATATCATCTTGTCATGCCTTTCTGGTCCTGTGTAGGGTCATAGTGGAATGTGTTGTCAGTGTCTGGTACATCTGTCGAATTTTGTGGGCACCCAAATCGCCCATGAGGAGGTGACCCTCTAGAGGGTGAAACTCTGGAAGGTTGTCCAAGGTAAAAAGCATAGGGATGAGATCATGATGTAATTGGAGGTATTTGTAGAACTGGGTTTTATGGAGTTGGAATTCTTCCGGCAACTGTTGGAAGGACTTTAGGGTAGGGCCCCACATAAGGTCACCAAGTGTGGATATGCCGACTAGGTCCCACTGGCGGAACCCCTTTAATGTTGTCACCTACGCAAGTACGTACCAGGCCACAGGGGTGTTGCCTGAGTCAGACGCCCATGCCACCCCATCCGCCGAACGGTATACCACCAGTGCCGATTTGTTGTTCTGCTAGCATGGGGTAGAAAATCGAGGCTCTGTGCACTGTATAATAACCGGATAAGGGAACCCCCTCCATGTCTGCATGTTCTAGAGCAAACGCCGGATCCGTAGGTGTATTGTACCACCATTCGTTAATGACCAATAGGTGAGAAGCCGCATAGTATTACAACACGTCTGCCGTAGCAATGCCACTGCAGTAGGTAGATTGCGCACAGGTCTGTAGCACCACTCTGACAGTCTCCCCCCACCCCACAGCAATTTATTATATATGGTGTTTATTTGCACGAACCATGAGCGCGGTATATGATATGGCAAGTTCTGTAGCCGCTAAAGCTCTCTGGGGAGAGAGACCATTTTAAAAATCGCTGATCGCCCATACAGCGTAAGAGGTAGAGATGCCCATATTGTTGTCTCGTCCCGGAGGCCGGCAAGAAGTGGATTAATGTTGCCGTCCATGGGATCTTTGGACAAGGACACAAATATACCCAGGTATTGGAATTCCTCTGTCGCGTGTGTTAACTGAGATGCCCATGTACTTCTACCCTGATGACCACATACTGGAAACAACACAGACTTCGAAGGGTTGGTATGGAGCCCGGTGATCTGGCCCGAAGACTCAGAGGATATGTAGGATACGTGGTCCCGAAATCCATGGATCAGTCATGAAGAGTAGGACGTCGTCCGCATATAGCGCAATGCGGTCAGGTTGTGACCTCAGCCATTCAAAGCCTCGTAGCACTGGATCCCGGCGAACCCATACCAGCAGGGGCTCCACTGCCAGGGCAAATAAGAGTGGACAACCCTGCTGTGTGCCGCGATGGATGGAAAAAAAGATGAGCGATGACCAGCAACACGCACTGAGGCCATTTATTCCGTGTAGAGTAGTCGAATGTAAGCCAGGAAGCGCGGGCCAAAATTAACCACCTCAAAAAGCTGGAAGAGATACTCCCAGCTAACAGAATCAAAGGCCTTATCAATATCAGCAAGGAGTATGGCTGCAGGGCGGCCCTGCTCTGGGGCCAATGTCATGGAATTATATACCCAGCGAATGTTATGGCGAGTGGCTCGGTGTGGCATAAAGCCAGATTGGTCTGGGTGGATCAGATCCTGGATGCAGTTCCGCAGGCAATCAGCTAGCACTTTTCCTAATAGTTTGGATTCAAAATTAATTATGGAAATAGGACGGTATGAGGATGGGTCCTCCGGTGGTCGGCCAGCCTTTAAGAAGAGAACGATCTCAGCCTGCCGCCAGTCTTGGGGTAATATTTGCAGTTCAAGGGCATCATGCATTGTCTCTAATAGGTGTGGGCCTGGTGCGGACATATATGATCAGAGTAACTCCATGGGAAACCCATTGGGGCAGGAGGCCCGCCCCGGATGCATCACAGCCAGTGTCGCCGTTAAGTCATCAACTGTAATGGGAGCATCACGTTGGTCTCTCATCTGATCCGGGGGGGAATATCCCGAAGGAACTCTGCGATAAGGGCCTCTGAGAGCTGTTCCTTCTGAGTGTATAGTGTGGAGAAGTAGCGTGCAAATTCTGCGACAACCTCCGCAGGAGAAGTACGTAAGACACCATCCATACCACAAATGATTGGGACGGTGACTGGGGATCGCTCGGATTGGCACAGTCTATGCAACATTCAGCTTGATTTGTCCCCCCACTGGTATATTCGGTGTTGTGACGCTAACCAGATTTCTTTCGCCTAATCCATGAGATGTTGTTGTAGCTGTTGTGGGGTGAGTAACGGATTTCGCTGAAGGGTGGGGCTGGGGTTGCGTATTTATTGTGTCTCTAAAGATATATGTTGGGCCTCCATCTCGGCACACTGGGCAGAATGCATAAGTTTTTCATTTGCCCGGTAACTATGTCCGCCCCCGGATTGTGGGTTTTAAGGCTTCCCAAAGGGTTTCTTTGGACGAGACCGAGCCGACGTTTATGTCTAGATACACTTGGATTGCTGTGTCCAGACACTCATGGTAACCGGGATCTCGAAGATCCCATGGAGTCATTCGCCACCTAAAGGGTGGCTTTTGAAATTATAGGAGAAGTTTCACCGTGACCATGGGAGTGAACAGATAACCCTCCAGGGAGATGGGAGACATGGGAAAACCTGTGGATATGGCTTAGTGGTGTAAACATATAATCCAGTCGGGACATGGATCAGTGAACCGTGGACATGTATTTGTAGCCTATCTCGGCGGGTGATATTCGCGCCATATGTTAGACCACCCTACTGTACCAGCAAGTAGGGATAATTTAGATGCAGCGGTGGGAGGGCTCACACCGGATCCAATATAACAATTATATTGTTCCAGTCCCCTCCCAGGAGAGTTAGGCCATCCAGAAGTTCACTCCACAAACGAGTGATGTTGTCGACAAAAGTGGTCCCCAAGGGCAGGGGTGCGTAAATGCTACCAAGGTTAATTTGTTCACCATAGAGTGTACCCGACAGGAGAACATACCTTCCCCAGAATCTACCCAATGTTTGGTATGGATGAAGGGGAACTTGGCAGTGGATGAGGATAGCTGTCCCTCCGGAACCTCTTGTGAAACCAGCATGGTATTCTGACTGATACCCAAACCTGGCCAGGCAGGGAGCTTTATTGCCCAATAAATGAGACTCCTGTAGGAGAAGAATGTCCGCTCCGTACCTCATAGCCTGTCAGAGGATAGCACCCTGTTTGATTTTGTTGAGCAGCCCCCGGACATTCCAAGTTACCACTGTCAGGTCACCCAATGGGGAGACAGTCGCCAGAGTAGCCATGTGTAGTTTGTAGGTATATCATTGGTGACAGGCCTAGTGAAAGATGGGTTGTGTGTAGAAAAAATAAACTCAGTGTAACTCTGAACCCCGAAAACACACCCCCATCCTTCCTCCCCTACCCCGATACTGCCAAAACCAAGGATTATCTGTTGCGGTGAAGGGAGCCGTAGAACCCCAACCTGGGAGCCCAGGGTCCCCCCTCAAATGGATCCCAACATTCCCATTGAACGCTATCATTGGGGTACAAGTGTCAGGGTCTGGTCAGCCACATTGCGCATTGTCCAGCCTTACTTGGTCCAGAATAGGCAGAGCAGTTTCAAATGATGGACAGTCGGCAGGGACCAAATTGCCACAGTGTAGACATCGTAGTGTTCAGGATGCCTGCTCAGGGCTGGAGAACGACGGTCAGATCCCAAGCGATGTCTCCTCTTCGAATTTGTCCTGCGTGGTCTATTTCATTGCAAGCCTCTGGAGGAGGTGGATTCCAGTGGCGGCAGGGAGTGAGGCTTCAGGTGAGTTCTCTAATCAGTCCAGGCGAAGACAGGTTCAGGCGTGTCGAAAAAATAAGTCTTAGAGTTATACACAGCACGTAACCTGGCAGGATAGAGAAGCATGTACAAAATATTGCGATCTCGCAGTCTCCGTTTTGCTGCTGTGAAGGACTGCCTTTGCTGTTGCACTAGACGGGTGTAGTCTGGAAAATTAATTGTCGGCCCGGAGTCGAAGAAGAGTTTATCCTGATGCAATCTAGTGAACTGCAACAGTGCGTCTCTGTCTGCATAGTTAAGTAACTTAGCAATGACTGGCCGCAGGTTTTCTCCTGGTGGTGGCTTTCTTGTCAGTACACGATGGGCCCTCTCAACCACAAAGCACGTGGATATCATATCAGCCGGTAGGAGATCTTTGAGCCACTGGGTCAGGAAGCGGCTCATGGAACTACCTTTGCAACCCTCCGGAAAGCCCACAAAACAAAGGTTGTTATGCCTGGCGCAGCCTTCAGTGTCTTTTACCCGGGATGCCAGCTCCTGTGAGATCATTGTTAGCTTATTGACACGCTGCTGTAAGTTTGCCACATTATCTTCCATGGAGGACACCCGTGTCTCTGCTTCGGTGATGTGGCCCACCGCTTTACTCAAGTCCTGGCGCAGAAATGAGACATCCAAAGCCACTGTACCAATCTTAGAGTCCAGCGTATCCCTGGCCTCCGTAATGGCCGCCAAGAGGGACGCATTGTCTGGTAAGGGACCAGGCATGAAGCCTGCTCCCGTCGCCGTAGTATATTGGTCCAAGATCCCTTGTTTCAAGCTCGTGGCACCATGTTTGTCTATCCCCATAGCGCCGCCACTGATTGGTCACTCCAGTAAACTTGGGGGTCAATAGCTAGGGGTTCGATGTGACACGTGGGGTTCGATGTGACACGTAGGGTCACGACAACACAGGGCCACCACTCTGGGAGGGCTTACCAGGGGGAGCACCACGAGCGGGCCCTCACGGAAACCAACTATTTCCAAGTCACAAGCCGCACCGGGCCTAGCCCAGCCGCCTCTGAAACTCGCAGCAGCCAGCCAAATAGGTCCCCCTACAGGGACCAAACTCGTCGGACCACCAGCCCGTTACGCACCACGGCCATCCCCCTCGATCACTCACGTTGACAGGAATCAGTGGTTCTCCGTGGCATGTGGGCTGTCAGGGCTTGGTGTGGGGCCACAAACCACAGCGCAGGGGAGTCACTTGGGGTGGTTCATGACTTACTGGCCCCCAGCAGTTGTAGGTACAAGGGGCCAGCACACCCCTCAGTCAGCACACCGGACGCCCAGGGGGGAAAAGGAAAGTCGCCACCAGTGTCCTAGCCTTCGACCAGCGGCCCAAACAATGTCACGGGTCTGCCTACCACGATCAGGCAAGGAATCACAGATAGCGCCCTGGGTAGGGTGACCAGGCATCCCCGTTTTGCCAGGACGGTCCCTGTTTTTAACCAGCTGTCCTAGCAAATTTCAAGAAATTTAGCTCATGTCCCGGTTTTTACAGAGGGTCGACTGAAAACGGTGGGAGGTGCTTTTATGTTTTACAAAGTAGGGAAAGTTAGCAGTTGTTTCAAGAAAGCAATTTAATTAACAGGCAAGCTACTGGGTTTAAAAATTACATTTTATGTATGTTCTTACTGCCTGGTCTGTAATTCTCTGCTGAGGAGCGCTCTCATCGCTTGAAATAAAGTTGTAGTCCTTCTTCTATTTTTGTGAAATGTCCCAGTTTTTGGCTTTAAAATTCTGGTCACCCTAGCCCCGGGGCAGATGTGGCACAGCGCTGCCGCAGGTCGGGACAGCCGCACCCATGGGCCAGGCGTGCCTCACCCACGAAGGAGCCCCATCACGGAAGAGCAGAGAGGAGGCCCCGCGGAAACAGCGTGCAGCGCAACTCACCCCCCCGGAGGCCGGGCCTGACCACCACCGGCCAGCGCCTGGACCCAGGTAGGCCCCACAACCCCAGCGGTAGGACTGGCGTGGGCCGAAGGACCCTCTGCGACCAGGGCCGCAGCCGCAGGCCGAGACGATCACCCCACAGCGAGCCCACGTGGAGACTCAGGGAGTGAGCACCGCCAGCTGTCCACGCATTGGTCCCCCCGCACTAGCCGCACTCCTCACCTCAGGACCCCGACCCTGCCCCCGCACAGGTCTCGGCAGCACCCCGCCAGGGACTGGGCGACAGACCGGTAGCGTCGGGCCCAGCCCGCGCCGCGTCCCAGGGAGCTCCAGTGTCCAAGCACGGCCCGCAGTCAGCACTCGCCTTCAGCTCCGCACAGGGCACCCCGGGCGGGCTAGCAATCCCTCCGATGAACTGCACTGAGGTGGGTTAGAGCAGGATTCCGAAGGATTATTAACGTGGACGAGCTTATTCAAGCCATGTCCGTCATGTTGGCTGACCAAGCCACACCCCTCCTTCTATTTCCACTTTTAATTGTTTTGCTTGTTTTCTGCTCAGACACTGTGAATTCACATAGACTTTCCAGAGTATGTCTCTTACCCTGGTAATTCTCCTTCAAAAACCAAGGAAACTTTATATATTGCATAACATAAAAGAATATCTCTCTATATATTCACTTTTAATTGTTATGCTGTTACTGCTCAGCCATTGTAAATTGACACAGACTTACCAGAGTATTTCTTCTACCCTGGTCATTCCCCTTTAAAAACCAAGGAAATGGTGAGGACGCACAAGCGCACGTCTTCACGCAAGACCAACTTGTCTTCAATTAAGGCCAACTCCTCTGTATTTAAGCAGGTCTCGCCCCCTCCATTTTTAGGTCTCAGCCTGCGATGGCTGGCCACATGCGCAGTCCTCGCTGGCGAGATTTAATGAGATAGAGAGAATATCACTATCGAGGTTAAGCCCCGCCCCTCTTCTCCATTGGCTGGCCTCCTAAACGGTGGCCAGACATTGGAGAAGAGGTCCCTAGTGACTTCTTCTTTCTCTTTAAGCCCCGTCCTTTTCAGATTGGCTTCTTTGACTTACTGCTGAAGTAAAAGGTTTCTTATCTTCTTTATGGGTCCAGATGGCCCCATAAAGAAGATAAGGAACCTTTTACCCCAGCAGGAAGTCATGGCGAGCGCTTGTCTCAACATCCTTTCAGCATTCGTTCGTAAAGGCGAGTTCCGGTTCGTCTACTCCATCCCGCCCCCTCCCTCCTCTAAACCTGCCTGAAATTACTTAAGTTTTCCAAAGATTGACCTAGTGGAGGGTCATAGATGCATGCTGCTTTTTAGGAGCGTGCTTAGTACTATTGAAACGTGGGTGACATTCTTCGAATGCGAATGAAGTGTGAGGTTTCTGACCCTGTTTGTTGTTTTGCCTCGGCGGCGGCTAAATCAATAAGGCAGGCTTTAATGTGATAAACAGTGACGGTGCATGCAACCCAGCTGAACATCATTTACGAACGCCTGTGTTTATAAGAGTTTGCAAATTAAACCCAGGCATAATGGCATTAATAATGCTTGTTAGCAAACAGAGTGGCTGTCTGTAGGGGTGCAATAACCTGACATTGGAAGGAGTGACAAAGTAGAAAGGAAACCTGGCCGTCCGTAAGATTTAGAAGCACAGATAACTGGAAGTTGTGACACATGGTAACACGACAAAAACTGGCCAAACGGTTCATTGTAAAATGAATGTATGTGTATGTATTTGAGCTTGTAAAGCGCACTGCTAGCCGTCCATAGGTCTCCTGGCGCTGTATAACTCTGGGGAACCCGTCCTGGCTTTCCCTGTGGGTTGGTCCCTGCTGGGAGTCCCCAAGGTGGAGCCAGGCATCCCCGGAATTGATGGGGCCGTTGTAGAGATTAGGCAAGCTAATGCCCAGAGTTGCCGAGTGGAACCCCTGATTATAGTAAGCACCGAAGCGAGAATTATCGAGTCCGCTGACCAAGGTCCACGACCCTGCCTCGTCGGGAATTGAACCCTGGTCCCGGGCCGACTTCTACTCTCGGGTCTGCTGCCTCTAACCAGTGAGCCACACTACTCCACTGTGGGAAGGCTTCGCTTTCGAAAGTCAGTGTACACAAGAAGCAGACATGCTACCAGTGTCACATGCTTTACACAGGATGTGGCAGGCTACGGTTCTACTGCCGACTGCCAATGTTTCTCACCTGTCCCAGTTCATCTAGGATGCTGCGCCTGATGGGTGTGGCCACTGTTTGTTGTTGAGTCTAAGGGCCGCCTCTTCCTGTCAGTGGGAGCAGCTGCGGGCCTTGGAGCGGCAGGTGACCATGATCCCCTCCCCTCTCAGCTCTCCTCCCTCCTTGGCGTTCTCGGTTGTTGCTACGTCTTCCGAGACTGGTAGGATCAGTGTTTGCTGGCTGAAAGCACCTTTATACAGTGAAGCCATCCCCTGTAGTTGCTGTTCTGCTGTTTAATTTGTGGCAATCGTGCCTTCTAGCTTACTATAATTTGCCCTATGATGGTAGTTTGACCGCACAAATAAAGTGAAGTGCATCTGTTCTCCATAAATTACGGCAGGCTTCTGTCAAAGTAGTAGCCAGGAGAGTATTATTAAGTAACTGGTTTTATTATCCTTTATGGGGTCGGTAGAAGCTTCCGTACTCTTTAGTTGGCAGTTGTTCTGGTTAAAAGATGGTATACATGCCTAGTGAACAGCTGCTTGTGACGGAATGTACCCCTGTCCTCTCTCGCTTGCTGATAGCACTCTGAAGCACTACAAGGCTCAGTCACTGAATAAATAGTCGGTGACTGCAGTTGAGCTTGCTCTACATTTTCCAGCCACCTTCATGCTCGTGGTTTTTGAGGGTTTGTGTTTGCGGTTCATACTTGGTGTGGTCACACCATTGCTCCAGCTGCAATGACCAGTAGCAGACTTCTTTTTCTTTTGCCTTTCACACGGACTGTTAACTTTTCTCATGTGACTGCAATTATTTAATACACTGGTGCTTGTTAATCGCAGGAAGATAACTCTCGAGGGTGGGCAGGGACGTAAAAGATTTGGTTTGAAACTTTTAGCGTTCTGCCCCTGAGGAAACAGTGGGCACATTGTTGCGGCTCTCTGTGCGTGTGGCTCTCTGTGTGTGTGTGTGTGTGTGTGTGTGTGTGTGTGGCTCTGTGTGTGGGTGGGGCTCTGTGTGTATGTGGGGCTCTGTGTGTATGTGGGGCTCTGTGTGTGTGGGACTCTGTGTGTGTGTGTGGGTATGTGTGTGTGTGGGTCTGTGTGGGTGGCTCTTTATGTGTGTGGGGGCTCAGTATGTGTGTGGTGGGCTCTGTGTGTGTGTGTGTGGGTCTGTGTGTTTGTGTGCTGCATTTGCAAGAGATTAGGCTATTGGCATTGTAAATGACAATGCCATTTATTTATCTGTTTTTTATTAAACCAAAACATAAATAAAAATGTTGTCATTTACAATGCCAATAGCTCTAACTTTTGCAAAGGCGCAACCGTTGCATTGTAAATGCTTGTTCCATTCGGGACTGGGAGAAACCGCAGCTACGCTTGATGTAAGGTAAGAACTGTGGCTTCCCCTACCCTTTCAGAATATAACCCCCCTAACACCACCCCAAAAGAAATACCTGCCGTAATTTTAGGTTTCTTTTTCATATAAACTCTCTATAGGACTGACAGTTTCTCCTGCGTCCCAGGAGGACTGAAGCCTCTCTCATAAGGTGATTTTACTAACACTAGAGGGTTGCTAACTGTATATTTAAAGTAGATATTTGGGGTACACGAAGTAGGACGGCAATATACATTTCTGAATTATACACATATAGGGCCAGATGTAGGTAAATCTGATTTACCGACTCTAAAATACCGAATTTTACCGATTCGGTATTCTAGATTCGGTAAATCAGACGTAGGTAAAAATTCGGTAATTTTTATCGAATCTGTATGATTCGGTAATTACCGAATCGGTATTTACCGATTCGGTAATTGCCATTGATTCCTATGGTCCTACAGGCCCATAGGAATCAATGTCAATTACCGAATCGTTAAATATCGATTCTGTAAAATTACCGAATTTGCAAGGGGGACAGGGTATCACTTTGACACCCTATTGCACCCCTGATTTTGTCTTGTGTGCCACATGGCACAGGTGTACATGCACAGATGTGCATGTACACAGGTATTCGTTATTTACCATGCAATTGTATTACATGGTAAATAACGAATCGGTAATGGCCTGTGGCACTGTTTGAAGTGCCACCTACATCTGGGTTTACCGATTCGGTATATTTACCGATTCGGTATTTTACAGAATTGGTAAATTTACCGAATCGGTAAATTTACAGATTCTGTAAATTTGAAGGCCCCTACATCTCCATTTGCAAATACCGGTCGGTAACGGCCGAAATCGGCCGTTACCAACCGGTATTTGCCGACCTACATCTGGCCCTAATGTAGTAACCAACGTAGACTATATAACCACACTCAAAAGGATCATTATATATCCCCCCTTCCACCACCGGAGTGCAGCCTCTCACCAAGAACAACACACTATTTGTAGTCACAGGGATTAGAACGGCATACAACGTCCGGTTTCTCCTCATTTTGCGAGAGCTATTGAACCATTTGAAAAATTTAAAATCTATATCTTAGCCACTCTGAAAAAATCTTTTGTGCTAAATATAGTCCTTGCATTTTTTATATAACTTACGCTTTTGTGAATTACTATTAATAACTATCAACGTTTAGCAATTACTAGCATTAGCTGGTATCAACATTACACCCAGGACAGTGACCTAATGTTCTAATTAAGGTAAATTAAGGTGTAATACTAACCCTTGACTTATCTACTCTAGTTTCTGAGTCCATTCTGATATTAGAAACACACTTCTTAATATTCTTACAGTATGCATATGCGTGCCATCACCTGGCATCTCTCTGGAAGAACTGTAAAAATCACCATGTCATGTACTCAATTATGTTTGTTTCTTCTTCTTTTTCCCCTGTCAAGCCATAGGTAAAGACTACACCTATGACAACGTAAGCCGTGAGCCATTGCGCTCACTTACGAAGAAGGGTTAGTGAATGTATTCACCCTCCCTAAAACAGAGGAGATCTGAAAATTGAAAACATCTTCCCTAACCACAGTCCTAAAAAAGGCCACCTGACTCGTAAGAGCAACCCATAGTCCGAAACATGTTGACACCTCACTGGGTGCAGTGGACCAATCACCAATCCACTTACGCACCACCTTTTCTTTTAATCATGTCCCTATCCTGACCTATTAACGCTTCTCTATACAGGATAAGAGATATACTTAATCACTAGTCACCTTTTACGACTTTGAACCCCTCAGACAGTCTCCCTCCTGGTGGAGGTTGGTTTATCACTTGGAGAACCAAACCCTCAAGTGATTATGACCCAATGATGACACTATCCACCTGACCACACGAGCAGAGAAAAACATATACCACCTACATCGAAAGTGTGGATGAGGGTCTCTGATACAACATATGTAGGACTCTGGTTCATTGTTACTAGTGATTCATTCCTCTATGAATATGAGTCTATCAACAATGGAAGCTGAATGAATCTCTGCTTCTTTCTCCCTCGTATTGCTCACTGGGGCAGAGTCAGTATTAGAATACACATTTGGAAGGTTAATTTGTCTGCTTTAATGTGCTAAAGCATGGCACAGGCATATGTGCCTGCCAGTTCTTTCCTGCTTTAGCACAATAAAGCCACATTTTGTGTCTACTCCTTGCATTCCCATGAAACATAGAGCACTGCTGGAGCTCAGAGAATGTTCACCAGACCTGCAAGCTTTGGATGTCTGCAAGATATTTGGTACCAAGTGAGCCCTGTGCATGTCCGACGGACAGAAAAGAAAGCACGGAAGGCTTACTGGCAAAGAGTCTTTTCTGATTAAAAGTAGCATGAACTTCATAATGATGAAATGCTTCCAGCGAATAAGTTGTGTGTGGGGCAAAACTCCCAATGTACCTAAGCAAGTAAGCCCATAGACATTGAGAGTAGATTTGAGATGTGAAGAATAAACCAGGATAAAAATAAATCATGGAGGGCTTTTATCTGACTGTGACAAAATGAGAGGGGGCTCACCAACAGCTCAAAAGGAAGGAGTATCCACAGAGAACAATAAGCTGGGTATCTGTTCCCAATGTACAAGCATGCATGTCGATATTTCTATAGTATGGACTTAGCCCGAGAGGAACGCATTATGTACATTATGGGAAGTGATGGAAAATGATGCAAGATTGCATTCATCCAGTGGTGGCTTAAATATTTTTGTTACACACACACTGGTATCTCACACATTTACATTTTAGTCACATTGTGTTTAAGTGATTTCCCAAACTGAACAAATTTCAATCAAATGCCAGGCTGGATTCAAATTAAGGTCTTCAGATTAACGGCTTAGCCACTAGAACACACCTCCCTCCTTAGTTGATGTAATAGAATGTTCAAAAAAAGCTACAAACATTGGATTTCAGTACTCTGTGAACACTTATGTTCTGCTGATGTTTCAACATAGCCATTAGGCCGCAATCCTCATGCTGTCTAGTGAGTAGACCAAATGCAAATTATTTTGGAATGTGTGTGTGCTACATGGGTCACACTTAATTGAGTTCTCACTTGTTTAAGGTTGAGGTTTATCTATTCACATATATACAATGGTTTAAAGTTAAGCACATACAGAGCATGCATAAAGGTTAACTGATTAATCTGGTCTAACATTATCTTTGAGGAGTTCTGGTGATATATTTGGGCCTGTAGTTTATAAATGTCACCAGAAGTCCAAGGTGGCAATGACAAGGTACTCATTATGTATTTTTTCAAATTACAAGCTATTTTATTTAGTGTGCATCTAACAATGGGCATTGACTGGGATTAAGAGGTTGAGGTTTTGTTTACTTGTCACAAATATGCTCTTGATACAAGAATAGGCAATGGTGAGATCAGTAAATGGATGTACTCTGTAGCTGCAGACTTTATAGCATAATTATGGATTTACTGAATTTGCCACATAATTTCCAAAATATGCAGATTTCTCTAAAAATGTTGTTTCTAGGTCAAACGGATGAAAATAATGCCGCCAGATGTGAGAAAGTGGCTCTATATATACTGGACCAGAATGAGGTACAGTGTGTACAGTGCCGGACCTTGGGAAGATGTTCCCCTCGTCTCTATGTTCTATCTTCCTCCTACCCCTTTACTCTATCCCCTTACCCTTCCTTGCTCCATTCACCTTGTCCCCTATGTTCTTCAAATGCTTTTCTTGATACTTATGTAACTTGTCACTGATGAAAAATTGCAACATTATTGCTCCTCATGTAAAACGCTCGCTCCTATCCCCTCTCCCCTGAATCTCTCCCCTTACCTGCTACACCACCTAGCCCTCTGTCCTTTGTGCCCTTTGACTAAGCACTCCTTCTCCCCTTGTTGGGGAAAGATCCAATATATATACTCTGGAGTCTCAACGATCCAGCTGAGAGAGTCCACAGCGCCAAGGGAGCCACTCACAGCTGAGGTATGGTATGGCACCCCTTGCCAAAGCACTCCCTCTCCCCTTTTTGGGGAAGGATCCAGTTGGTAGGCCTTGGATTCTCAGAGACCCCTTTGAGAGAGTCCACTGCGTAAAGGGAGCCTCTTGCAACAGAGATGGGGAAATTATACCACTTTCCCTAGGATGACAGCTTACTGGACTTGGACGTAGCTTTGACTCGTCTACCGGTCTGTGTCCCCATCGCCCTCCCCCTCCTCTTTCCATGCTGTGTCTCTCACCCTCCCATCCTCTCTCCCTCCTTCATTATCTGTCTACTTCCCCCGCTCCTACACCACCTCCCTCTAATCTCTCAGCTTGCCTGCTTTTTCCCTTTCGTATGTGTGCTTATTGTTTTTCTCGACCTTACAAGTAACTATAATGCCATGCTCTAATAACTGTGTAACCTTTGTAACGATGTTTCCTGCAACTATGATCTTATACTCATGTAAAGCGCTCTGATACCTCTGGGTCTAGCCAGCGCTATATAAAACCTTTAAAATAAAAGATAAAAAAATAACAGAGGTTAAAGTCAGGACTGACCTTACTCTCAAAAGTGGTAGCTTGCTCGAGCATAAGGCAGTACCAGAGGACAGTGTAAAGCATTTGTTGTACTCACTCAGTCAGCATAAGGGTTTCACAAACTCAAGAACTGAACTCCTGGCCAAATGTTTTTATATCCAGGGATATAGTTGTTTTATTTTTAGAACCAACAGGTTGGAAATATACTTTTCTCAATATGAGTACCATCATGTAATTACTTTGCAAGGAAGCAATGAAGTTGGTGAACATAATAGATACAGGGGTTGAGGTAGGCAACACTATTCTAAACACACTTTAGCATTAAGCTCAATGGATTGTCATCATACAAGTACAGTTGATTACAATACAGATTACTTTAGTGGTTCCAGGTCTAGATCCTAGATTCAGTCCTGGGGTCTAAGCTGAAACCAGATTAGCAAAAAAATTTCAGTTATTGTAGTGAATTTTCATGAATATAAAGCTGTTTTAAAAGTTCACACTTAGAAACTTTTCATTGGAAATCTGGCAATGTTATCCAATGGGAGAAAATTCAGGTTGCAGGTAAAGTACGATCGCGTTACTTTTGTAATCCAGTACTGGGCTCCTAGGGCCGGCACTGGGGTCTAAACTAAAAACAGGTAGGTAATTGCATTCAGTATTTCGTATGATTTTTAAAGAATATTTCAAGTTTTCAAAAGTAGACAGAAGAAATATCATAGAAAAGCAGACAATGGGTTCCTAAGGAAAAAATACAGATTACTAGTAAACCCGGTAAGGATTACTTTTGCGGTTCAGTACCTGGCTACAAGGTACAGTACTGGTTTCTCCCCTGATCACAGGTGAGTACTTCGGAATTCGGAATGCGGCTGATTTTATATGAATATTTTCAGTTTCTAAAACTTCACACTTAAAAAATGTTCGACTCAAAACCAGTCAATGTTATCCAATGGCAGGTAAGCGAGTTACCGGTTCCCAGGTGAGTACTTGGCTGGTGAAGTTAAGGTTCTGGGCATAGACTCAGGGGTCCTCCGGGGTCAGGTAAGTACAGTTAGTTCACCCTCAATGGCCGGGTGCAGAGGTAGTTAGGCCCAATGATATCCAATGAGGGAAAGGGGGCCTCCGGTTGGTGGCTGCTGGCTAGCAGGCACGCGGCTGTATGAGCTGGGCTCCTGGTCACTTGTGCAGGGCAAGGGGGGAAGTAGGATAGGACAAAAGTGGCACAGCCAGCGGCACTCGGGTGGCTGGGTGCAGGGTGCTTTTGAGCAGTCGGGCGCTCAATGTTATCCAATGGAAAAGGTCAAAAAGGAACAAAGGCTGCAGGCTCGGGGACGGAGACTCTCCAGGGGCAACCAGCACTTCGAGAGGTAAGTTGGGATCTTGGAGCACAGGTAGGTACCCCAAAGGGAGGCACAGGGGGCTGTAGGGCGCCGGGTGCAGGGGTGTCTTTGGGTGTCGGAAAAGCTTACCCTCCGCTGGTCGCGGTTGGGGTGGACCCTGGTTCTGAGTCTGCAGGCATTGTTTGGTTCGTCGAGGAGGGTCTTTGGGCACTGAACGGTGGTTCTTCTTCTTCTTGATCTTCTTTCTTCTTTTTTCTTTTGGGATCTAAGGAAGGAAGGTTCAGGGAGCACCCTAAATACTGAATTTAGGGGCATTACAGGTAGGGCACGGACAGGGACCAATAGGTCCCTGTCCTGGGTGGGTACACGCCCTAGCCTGCTCCTCTCCTGTGAGAGGGGGGCAGGAGCCTAGCTGTGATTGGGCAGGGCTCCCCATCTACAAGATGGCCGGAGCCTGGGGTCGTGCTTCACCTCGTCTCCCCCACCTGAGGGGTGGGGTTGGCACAGGCTGGCGGTGGTTCCTTCCTGACGTGGTTTTTCCCACCAGTCTTCCCGCCAGAGTGGGGGTCAGGACTGGTGGGGGCCAGTTGCTGGGTACAGCAAATGGTCTGGAGAAGCTCACAGAGGCGGCATGCCTTTGAAGCTTCCCCCTGCCCATCCTGGGGGAGGAGACCTAGCACCTCGCCCAGGATGTGCATTGTTGCAGGCCCAGGAGAGCGGGGGGCTCTCCACCTAGGGGTCCAGCAACATGTCTGCTGTGTGGCAGCCTCTACAGCCACTCAGCCCAGATGTGGATTGTAGGTTAGCGTTTCAGGGGGCATCTCTAAGATTCCCTCTGATGCACTTTACATTAAATCTCACACTGGCATCAGTGTGGGTTTAATGTGCTGAGAAGTTTGGTACCAAACTTGTCAGTCTTCAGTGTAGCCATTATGGTGCTGTGGAGTTCGTAATTACAACCTCCCAGCACCATATACTCTTAATGGCATCACTGCACTTACAGGGCCCAGGAATGGCCCTGGGTACTGTAGGGGCACAGGGCTCATGCACCTGTGCCCTCACCTTTGGCATAGGGCACCCAACTAGAGGGGTGACTGAAGTATGCCAGGGCAGTGGGTTTGGTGGGCATGGCACACAGGGATGTGTGCCATGTTGGCTCTTTGTTTAGTCCTGTGCTTAGGCACTCAGCCTGCATAGTCAGTGTGTGGGTGCCAGGGTACAGGGCCCCTGAGGGTGGCACAATAAGTCCTGCAGCCCTCAGGGGTCCTCTCTGGTCACCATGCCCTGGGTACCTAGGGTACCATTTACTAGGGGCTGATAGGTGGCCAGAGATGCCAATTGGGTTTTTAGTTTCAACACAGTGTTAGGGAAAGAGCACAGGCCCTGGGTACCTGGTTGGTAGGAACCCAGGGCACACTCATTCAAAGCACATCAGCAGTTCAGAAAAAAGTGGGGGCATACCAATGCAAGAAAGATGGCACTTTCTCACACAAACCCTCAACCCCCCACCCCCCAAACGAAAGGTGATGAGACTAACCTTGCCCTAGGGAGTCTTCATTGTCTAAGTGGAAGAACCTGGAAAGTCCATCTGCATTGGCATGGGCAGTCCCTGGTCGGTGTTCCACTTCAAAGTCCATACCCTGTAGAGAGATCAACCATCTCAGTAGTTTTGGATTTTCCCCTTTCATCTGCATTAGCCATCTGAGAGGTCTGTGGTCAGTTTGAACTAGGAAGTGAGTTCCGAACAAGTAGGGCCTCAACTTCTTCAGGGACCAAACCACAGCAAAGGCCTCCCTCTCAATGGCACTCCAACACTGCTCTCTGGGGAGTAGCCTCCTGCTTATAAAAGCAACAGGTTGGTCTTGGCCTTCCTCATTGATCTGGGAGAAGACCGCTCCTATCCCCAGCTCTGAGGCATCAGTCTGCACTATGAACTGCTTGGAGTAGTCTGGTGCTTTTAGAATGGGTGCTGAGCACATTGCTTCTTTCAGGGTGTCAAAAGCCTTTTGGCAGCTAACAGTCCAGTTCACTTTCTTGGGCATTTTATTGGATGTGAGTCCTGTGAGGGGAGTCACAATGGGCCCATATCCCTTCACAAACTTTCTGTAGTACCCAGTCAAGCCAAGGAATGCCCTGACCTGGGTCTGGGTGGTTGGAGCTGTCCAGTCCAGGATGCTCTGGATCTCGGGCTGTAAGGGTTGGACCTGGCCTTCACCAACAAGATGGCCCAAGTACACCACAGTGCCCTGCCCTATCTGGCATTTGGATACCTTGATAGTCAGTACTGCAGATTGCAGGGCTTGTAGAACCTTCCCAAGGTGGATCAGGTGACCCTGCCAGGTGGAGCTAAAGACAGCAATATCATCAAGAAAGGCTGCACTAAGGGACTCCAACCCAGTCAGGACTTGGTTCACCAACCTCTGGAAGGTGGCAGGGGCATTATTTAACCCAAAGGGCATTACAGTAAACTGATAGTGCCCATCAGGGGTGGAGAATGCTGTTTTCTCTTTGGCTCCTGGGGCCATGCCAATTTGCCAGTACCCTGCAGTTAAGTCAAAGGTACTTAGGAATTTGGCTGCCCCTAGCTTGTCTATCAACTCATCTGCTCTTGGAATGGGGTGAGCATCTGTCTTGGTGACAGAGTTGAGCCCTCTATAGTCCATACAGTAACCTCAACTCCCTCTTTCCACCCTGTTGATGAGGTTTGGGGACCAGAACCACTGGGCTAGCCCAGGGGCTCTCAGAAGGTTCAATCACTCCTAGCTCTAGCATCTTGCTGACTTCAGCTTTGATGCTTTCCTTGACTTGGTCTGATTGTCGATAGATTTTGTTTTTGACAGGGTAACTGTCACCAGTGTCCACATCATGGGTACACCCGCTGGTCAGACCAGGGGTCAAGGAAAAGAGGCTAGCAAACGGTTGCAAGACTTGCTTGCAGTCAGGCTGCTGTTGGGGAGAGAGGGTGTCTGAAAAGACTACTCCATCTACTGACCCATCTTTTGGGCTGGAAGAGAGGAGATCAGGGAGAGGTTCACTCTCTGCTTCCTGTTCCTCATCAGTCACCATCAGCATGGTGAGGTCAGCCCTGTCATTGGTGAGTTTAAGGCGGTTCACATGGATAACTCTTTTGGGTGTCCTGCTGGTGCCCAGGTCCCCTAAGTAAGTGACCTCACTCTTTTTCTCCAGGATAGGTTAAGGACCACTCCATCTGTCTTGGAGAGCCCTTGGTGCCACTGGCTCCAAAACCCACACCTGTTGTCCAGGTTGAAATTCAACCATGGCAGCGTTTCGGTCATACCAGTGCTTCTGCAACTCCTGGCTGGCCTCAAGATTCTTGGATGCCTTGTCCATATACTCAGCTATTCTGGACCCTAGGCCAAGCACATAGTCCACAATGTCTTGTTTGGGTTCTTGGAGAGGCCTCTCCCAACCCTCTTTCACAAGGCAAAGTGGTCCCCTCACAGGGTGGCCAAACAGAAGCTCAAAGGGTGAAAACCCTACTCCCTTCTGAGGCACTTCCCTATAACCGAAAAGCAGGCATGGCAACAGGACATCCCATCTCCTTTTGAGTTTTTCAGGGAGTCCCATGATCATACCCTTCAATGTCTTGTTGAACCGCTCAACAAGACCATTGGTTTGTGGGTGGTATGGGGTAGTAAACTTGTACTGCACCCCACACTCCTTCCACATGTGTTTCAGGTAAGCAGACATGAAGTTGGAACCTCTGTCTGAAACCACCTCCTTAGGAAATCCTACCCTGGTGAAGACACCCAGGAGGGCCTTGGCAACTGCAGGAGCTGTAGTAACCCTAAAGGGAATTGCTTCAGGGTACCTAGTAGCATGATCCACTACTACTAGAATGAATTTGTTCCCTGAGGCTGTGGGAGGTTCAAGAGGACCCAAATGTCCACACCTACCCTTTCAAATGGCACCCCCACCACTGGCAGTGGTATCA
The DNA here is from genome assembly GCF_964261635.1 of Lissotriton helveticus. Taxonomy (NCBI): domain Eukaryota; kingdom Metazoa; phylum Chordata; class Amphibia; order Caudata; family Salamandridae; genus Lissotriton; species Lissotriton helveticus. The sequence goes on from NC_136069.1 coordinate 195,333,033, forward strand.
GGGGGCCTTTGGTTTGCCACCTGTTTTGCCACTGGCCTGACAGGTAAGGAGCTCAAAAACTCCTTCACTTTTTGGTTCATCTGGGGCCAGTAGAAGTGGCTAACTAGCCTTTCCCATGTTTTGGTCTGCCCCAGATGTCCATCTAGGGGGATGTCATGAGCTAAAGTTAGGAGGAACTCTCTGTACTTATGTGGCACTACCACCCTCCTGGTAACTCCAGGATTGGGGTTCCTTGCATCAGCATACAGTAGTCCCTCTTCCCAATAAGCTCTGTGGGTACCACTGACATCTCCCTGGGCTTCTGAAACAGCTTGCTGCCTCAGGCTTTCAAGAGTGGGGCAGTCTCGCTGACCCTGGCACAGCTCTTCCCTAGTGGGTCCCCCTGGGCCCAGGAGTCCAATCTGGTAAGGCTCAAGCTCCATGGGCTCAGTTCCTTCTAGGGTTTCCAAGTCCTCTCCCTGAGGAGAGGGGTCCTGAGAGACTTTCTGTGTAGAAGCTGGTCCCCCAGTCTTCTTGCTTTTTCTCTTGGTTGGCTGGGCCTTACTTTCAGGCTCCAAACCTACTTGTTCACCCTTCTTTTTGCTCTGTGCTCTGGTTTGCACACACACCAGTCCAGGGATACCCAGCATGGCTGCATGGGTTACTTGCTGAACCTCAGCCCAGGCTGAGGTTTCCAGATAATTTCCAAGCAGACAGTCAGCTGGCAATCGTGGAGAGACCACTACCAGTTTCAGGCCAGTAACCTCCCCCCCAACCTAATGTCACCATAGCCATAGGGCGTTGGGTGGTAATGCTGTCAGCATTGGTGACTGGGTAAGCTTCCCAATTAAGTATTGCTCTGGGGAAACCAGCATTTCCTTCACCATAGTGATACTGGCAACTGTATCCCTTAGGGCTTCTACTCTAGTTCCATTAATGGATGGGTATTGCAAATATTTTTTACAGTTGGGTGGCCAACCAGCTACAGTGGCAAACTCCATTTCCCCCAAGGAGACTAGACTAGCTTGAGTGTATTCCCAGATTTGCTCTGGGCACTCCTCTGATCCCATCTGTAGATGCACTGTCCCTGGAGTAGCTGTACTGGGTGCCTTAGGGGCTTTGTTGTAGGGGCAGTTCTTGTCTACAGTTAAATGTCCCAACTTCTTACAGTAGTGACAATAGGCCTTGTTAGGATCAAAGTTTCTTCCCCTATAGGGCTGAGGCACATAGGGAGTAGTTTGGGACCCACCCACCTGTACAGGTTGTTGGGGCCCTTTGGAAGACTTAGACTTTTTATCTTGGGGATTCTCACCACCTTTCCCCTGGGGAGGTTTTGTGATCACCTTCTTTTGGCTCCCAGTGGCTATCCTTGTCACCCTAGTCTTGACCCAGTGGTCTGCCTTCTTTCCTGCCTTTCTTGGGGAGAAATTAGACCTAGGTCTACCAAATGCTGATGCAACTTTTCATTTGTGCAATTACTTAAAATGTGTTCCTTCATAAACAAATTATAAAGTCCAGTAACATCATGCACATTGTGTCCAGTTAACCAACCATCCAATGTCTTTACTGAGTAGTCCACAACATATATCCAGGATTGGGTCTGGGTTTTGTGAGCCCCCCTGAACCTAATTCTGTACTCCTCAGTAGTGAGTCTAAATCCCTCAATCAGAGTTTTCTTCATGAAGTCATAAGACCCCGCATCTGGCCCAGAGAGGGTCAGAAGCCTGTCTCTGCAGTTACCAGAGAACAGTTCCCACAGGAGTGCCCCCCAGAGAGGTTTCTTTAATCTTCTGATATCACAAGCCCTCTCAAAGGCTGTGAACCACTTGGTGATATCATCACCTTCCTCAAATTTAGAGACAATCCCTTTGGGGATTTTAGGATCATAAGATTGCTCTTTATCCTTATTATTGGTATTGCTGCCACCAGAGATGGGGGCTAAGCCCATCTCTTTCCTTTCTTTTTCTAGAGCCAGGAGTCTGGTCTCTAGGTCTATTCTCTTGGCCAACTTTGCTAAGAAGTTGTCCTCTTCATTGGGGCTCTCCCCAATGTGTTCCCTGGGGCCCAGTCCACCTGTGTGGTTCCCAGGCTCCCAAAGGCTGACTCTTGGAGTTAAGGGTACAGGGACCCTTCCTTCCCTAGGGATGGTGGGGGGACTATTATCCCCCTACGCTTCCACCCCTTCTTCCTCTGGCTGGGTGTCACCCTGCTCAGATGGGTGGCCTTTTGCATACTCCGCCAGGAGCTCCTGGAGTCCTTGATTGGTTGGATGCAGGCCTACATCTATTTTTTTAACTTTGCATAGGGACCTCAATTCCTTGAAATCCAAGTGCAAGTAAGGTGTGAGGTCGAGTTCCTCCACCAGGTCCACATTATCTTCACTAATAGCTAGGTTATTTTGAGACATTCTAACCTGACAGTTCTAACCCTCTACCCTAACTTATAGTGACTTTCATTTTTCAAAAATTCTAATGGAACTTAAGCAAGGCCCTAAGAGACTTTTAGTATTTTTGGAAAAGGACAATTTCAGAATTCTAAAGGCAATTTATGAGTTCTGTCGTGTGATCAGTTGGTAACCAAGTAGTCCAACAAATGCAAGTTTGTATCCCACCGCTGATCCACCAATGTGAGAAAGTGGCTCTATATATACTGGACAAGAATGAGGTACAGTGTGTAAAGAGTCCACAAACCCCAGAGGTATAACAGAGGTTAAAATCAGGACTGACCTTACTCTCAAAAGTGGTAGCTTGGTCGAGCAGTAAGGCAGTACCAGAGGACAGTGTAAAGCATTTGTTGTACTCACTCAGTCAGCAAAAAGGTTTCACACACTCAAGGACTGAACTCCATGCCAATTGTTTTTATATCCAGAGATATAGTTGTTTTATTTTTAGAACCAACAGGTTGGAAATATACGTTTCTCAATATGACAACTCTCATGTAATTACTTTGCAAGGAAGCAATAAAGTTGGTGAACACAATAGATACAGGGGTTGCAGAAGGCAACATAATTCTAAACACACTTTAGCATTGAGCTCAATGGATTGTCATCATATAAGTACAGTTGATTACAATACAGATTACTTTAGTAGTTCCAGGTCTAGATCCGAGATTCAGTCCTGGGGTCTAAGCTGAAACCAGATTAGCAAAAACGTTTTAGTTATGGTAGTGAATTTTCATGAATATAAAGCTGTTTTAAAAGTTCACACTTAGAAACTTTTCAATGGAAATCTAGCAATGTTATCCAATTGGAGAAAATTCAGGTTGCAGGTAAAGTACGATCGCGTTACTTTTGTAATCCAGTCCTGGGCTCCTAGGGCCAGCACTGGGGTCTAAACTAAAAACAGGTAGGTAATTGTGTTTCAGTATTTCGTATGATTTTTAAAGAATATTTTAAGTTTTCAAAAGTAGACACTTAGAAGAAATTTCATAGAAAAGCAGACAATGGGTTCCTACGGAGAAAATACAGATTACTAGTAAACCCGGTAAGGATTACTTTTGCGGTTCAGTACTGGGCTACAAGGTACAGTACTGCCTTCTCCCCTGATCACAGGTGAGTACTTCTGAATTCGGAAAGCGGCTGATTTTATATGAATATTTTCAGTTTCCAAAACTTAACACTTAGAAAATTTTCGTGTCAAAACCAGTTAATGTTATCCAAAGGCAGGTAAGCGAGTTACCGGTTTCCAGGTGAGTACTTGGCTGGTGAAGTTAAGGTTCTGGGCATAGACTCAGGGGTCCCCCAGGGTCAGGTAAGTACAGTTAGTTCACCCTCAGCGGCATCAGTGTGTCCGGGTGCAGAGATAGTTAGGCCCAATGATATCCAATGAGGGAAAGGGGGCCTCCGGTTGGTGGGTGCTGGCTAGTAGGCCACGTGGCTGTGGGAGCTGGGCTCCTGGTCACTTGCGCAGGGCAAGGGGGGAAGTAGGATAGGACAAAAGTGGCACAGCCAGCAGCACTCGGGTGGCTTGGTGCAGGGTGCTTTTGATCCGTGGGGCGCTCAATGTTATCCAACGGGAAAGGTCAAAAAGAAACAAAGGCTGCAGGCTCGGGGACGGAGACTCTCCAGGGCCGACCAGCACTTCGAGAGGTAAATTGGGATCTTGGAGCACAGGTAGGTACCCCAAAGGGAGGTACAAGGGGCTGTAGGGCACCGGGTGCAGGGGTGTATTTGGGTGTCGGAAAAGCTTACCATCAGCCAGGGCCGGACTGGCTACCGGGCAGTTGTGTGTGCTGCCGAGCAGGGGGATCATTTCGTTGATGGGGACCTGTGTGCGCAAAACGAAATTCGTTTTGCTTTTTTTTATTTCAAAGCCCACGCAGGTCCTCATCAACGAAATAAGCTCACACCACGGAGAAATCCTCCCCCTGCTCGGCAGCACACACAACTGCCCGGTAGCAGTCCGGCCCTGCCCTCAGCTGGTCGCGGTTGGGGTGGCCCCTGGTTCTGAATCTGCGGGCGTCGGTTGGTTCATCGAGGAGGGTCTTTGGGCACTGGACTTTGGGTCCCAGTTGTCGGGAGGACGTCCTCGTGGTCTTGGTTCGGTTGGGCACGGACTGGGCTTGGCGGGTGCAGAGTGGGCTGGACCGGAGCTTCCTGGCTGGCACCAGATGGGTTGTTGCAGCAGAGCCTCTACTGATGGGAGTCCCAGTCTTCAGGAGGTTCCAGGCAGGCAGGTCCTCTGGGTGTCCCAAATTTGCTGTCCGCAGGAGTCGCCGGGAATTTGGCAGGAGCAGGGTCCAGGATCGACAGGCCGGTAGGGCTGGGGTCAAGTCAATTGTTGTCGTCCTGTTGTTAGCAGCTGCACGGTGGTTCTTCTTCTTCTTGATCTTCTTTCTTCTTTTTTCCTTCGGGATCTAAGGAAGGAAGGTTCAGGGAGCCCCCTAAATACTGAATTTAGGGGCGTTACAGGTAGGGCAAGGACAGGGATCAAAGGTTCATGTCCTGGGGTGGGTACACCCCCTAGCCTGCTCCTCTCCTGTGGGAGGGGGGCAGGAGCCTAGCTGTGATTGGGCAGGGCTCCTCATCTACAAGATGGCCGGAGCCCGGGGTCGTGCTTCACCTCGTCTCCCCCACCTGAGGGGTGGGGTTGGCACAAGCTGGCAAACCCCCTTCCTGATGTGGTTTTTCCCGCCAGTCTTCCCGCCAGAGTGGGTGTCAGGACTGGTGGGGGCCAGTTGCTGGGTACAGCAAATGGTCTGGAGAAGCTCACAGAAGCAGCATGCCTTTGAAGCTTCCCCCTGCCCCTCCTGGGGGAGGAGACCTAGCACCTCGCCCAGGATGTGCATTGTTGCAGGCCCAGGAGAGCAGGGGGCTCTCCACCCAGGGGTCCAGCAACATGTCTGCTGTGTGGCAGCCTCTGCAGCCACTCAGACGTGGATTGTAAGTTAGGGTTTCAGGGGGCATCTCTAAGATGCCCTCTGATGCACTTTACATTAAATCTCACACTGGCATCAGTGCGGGTTTAATGTGCTGAGAAGTTTGGTACCAAACTTGTCAGTCCTCAGTGTAGCCATTATGGTGCTGTGGAGTTCGTAATGACAACCTTCCAGCACCATATACTCTTAATGGCATCACTGCACTTACAGGGCCCGGGAAGGCCCTGGCTACTGTAGGGCCACAGGGCTCATGCACCTGTGCCCTCACCTCTGGCATAGGGCACCCAGCTAGAGGGGTGACTGAAGTATGCCAGGGCAGTGGGTTCGGTGTGCATGGCACACAGGGATGTGTGCCATGTCGGCTCTTTGTTTAGTCCTGTACTTAGGCACTCAGCCTGCAAAGGCAATGTGTGAGTGCCAGGGCACAGGGCCCCTGAGGGTGTCACAATAAATGCTGCAGCCCTCAGGGGTCCGCTCTGGTCACCATGCCCTGGGTACCTAGGGTACCATTTAATAGGGGCTGATAGGTGGCCAGAGATGCCAATTGGGTTTTTGGTTTCAACCCAGTTTTAGGGAAGGAACACAGGTCCTGGGTACCTAGTTGGCAGGAACCCAGGGCACACTCAGTCAAAGCACATCAGCAGTTCATAAAAAAGTGGGGGCATACCAATGCATGAAAGATGGCACTTTCTCACACCAGACAAAAGCCACATAATTTGCATTTTTTGCTGCATAATATAAAGATAACCTTGGTCTTTCAAGTTCCATAATCCTAGTAGCCAGGACAATGTAAAACCTCTGCACAGTGGTTTAGGTGCTAACACTATATCGACAAAGTCCGAATTTCACATGTAACCATGAAATATTTTCCATGGTTCCTTAAAAATACATGGGTTTTATACCCCTACTTTTTGTGCAATAAAACATGCAGTACACACATTTTAACTTGAAGATGTAATGACTTTTCAAAAACATCCATTGTACCAATCCATGTGGAGCAGCGATTGTGTTGGGGATGAGTATCTTTCTTAATATGGTATTTTCTGTTATCAAAGGTAGTGTTCAATATTATTAAATAATAATATAATAAATTATATAAAATTGATTCAATCAATGATTTGAGGTAACTATCACCATGTGATATGCTGCCATTTTTTTCCAAATTTAAATCAGTTGCATTTTTCCTTTTCACCGTTATTTTTATTTTTGAAATAATGGTAATTCATATAATGTGTGCTAGAACTGGGTTTTGATATTTAATAAAGCCTGTAAAAAAAAAAAGTAGCGTTTAAGTGGCTGATTAATCTTTTTCAGTTTTTTTGCCCTGCAATGCTTCTTTAAAATGGCTAAGCACCGCTGTGAGAGAAATGAGGAAGTATCGTAAATTGCAACTATACAGGCAGTTCTAATTTTCTAGGTTAATTTTCTTAGAAAAATGCACTCTTACACCTAAGCCAAACTTATACTCAGTCACTGTTTCTTTCTCTCCAAATGAAAGAAGGTTGGCAAAGATGCACAGATTTAAATGTGTGCATCCTGTAACAGAAATCCATCATGGAAAGTATTGTTGG